>NC_065897.1:12525572-13780858 GCF_905147045.1 Nymphalis io | reverse complement strand
TGCGTAGCCGACGGAGCTCCGGACGCCACCAGTACACCCGCCGACGTTGCGGGTGCGGCTTAGCCCTCGGCATCGCCGCGTCGCACACTCGGGACAGGGCGCCGTCGATCCGGTCGGCCTCCTGGTCGATCCGGAGGACCGGGTCGGAACCGGCCCCCCAAGCTTCGACGATGGCCGCCTCCTTCGCCAACTGTCCGTCGAGGCGGCCCAGGCACCAACGCGGACGACCTTCCGTTCCTCCGACAACAGTGGGCCGAACATCCCAACGACCCGACGCAGAGACATCGAACCGAATATATCGGTGATCCGACAGTGTCTCCACGCCAGTCTCGACCCTCCAGTTTTGAGCACGGCGGGCCAGGGCGTTGGACGCGAACGTAATGTCCACGATCGATTCGCCCTGCCGCCGCACGCACGTGCTCTCCGACCCACTGTTGAGGACCGCCAGCCCCAACGAGACCGCCCACTCCTCGAGCACCTCTCCCCGGGCATCGGCCACAGGAGAACCCCAAGCCGTTGATTTGGCGTTGAAGTCCCCCGCGACCAACACCGGTGCGGGCGCCGCTTGCCCGATCAGAGTCCCGACCTCTGCCAGCATCTGCTCAAACTCGGCGAGACTCCGACTGGGCGAGGCGTAGACGGCGACGACCGTCACACCGCCGACGACGGCCAGCACGCACCCCCTGCCCCTGGCCACACCCTCGATGGCCGGAGCGCCAGCGACCGCAGGGGCGACGATGGCCACGACCCGTTCGTGGTCGGAGACCCAGTCGTCCCGCGAGGGACGAAATAGGGCTCCGATACCACCGCCACGTTGATCTGCCACTCTGCCATGCTTTGGACTAGGAGGTCCTGAGCCCTGGCAGAGTGGTTGATATTGGCCTGGAGGCAGCGCAGGGCCATCACTGCGTGGTCTCCATCGGCTCCGCCTCTGTGCGTGGAGACGTGGCTACCGGGCCTTTCGTCGCCACCTTCCTTGTCTTTTCCTTCTGCGCGGCGCCCTTTCCGCCCTGGCACGACTTGCTGCAGGCGGCATGGGCAGCTGGCTTACCGGCCGCAGTGCAGACCACGCAGCTGGCTACGGCGGCGGAGCACTCCCGAGCCTTGTGACCGGGCTGACCGCAGCGGAAGCACAGACGGCTTCGGTCGACGTCCCGGTCACACTTTGCCCCCATGTGCCCCCGCTCGAGGCACCGGAAACAGTGCAGCGGTCTGGGGTCGAGCAGCATGACTCGCGCCGACACCCACCCGACCCTTATGCGACCTACCTCCACGACCTTCTTCGCGGCCGAAACGGGGCAGCTCAGCCACAGAGAGCCCGAGCCGCTCGAGCCGCGAGCGATGATGCCCGCTTTAATGGCCCCGGTAGGGCAGCCGCCTTGTTCAGCGACCGCCGCCACGGCTTCCGCCACCGTCACGGAGTCGTCCAGGTCTAGTACCCTTAGTTCGACACACTTTGTGGGTCGATGGATCTGGACGATCTCCGGGCTGAGGGCCTCGCGGAGCTTTTCCGCCAGGGCATCCGCCGCCTTCTCGGCCTCGTTGGTGCCCGGCGGCACCTCGAGCATCCGCGCTCCCGTCGCCGCGGTCCGGAACCGTACCGCCGTCAAGCCGACCTCCCGGAGGCTGATCCGGCTTTTGGCCAGGGCCAGAGCCTTCTCGTAGCTCCACCCCTTTTCCTCAGCACCGGGCTTCAGCGTCAGCGTTATCGCTGCGGTGCGAGGGGGGCGGAGTTTCCTCCTAACCGGGACCTTCTTGGTGGCCCCGGGAGAAGTCGGCTTCGCCGCCGCTGGCTTGGCGCCCGTCTTCTCTGCCTTCTTTGGCCTGTTCCTAGCGACCACGGCGCTCCACGTGGCCGGAGTGGCGGCCGGCTCCGCTGACGACTGAGGAGCCACCCTCCTGGCTGCCGCCTCTTGGGCAGCCATACTTCTCTTAGGCCGCTTCGGCCTGACAGCAGCAGGCTTGGCGGCGCTGGCCTCGACGCCCTCAGTTGCGTGGGAGGCGGCTGGAGCCTCCTTTCCCGCCGCGGCTACGGCCGCTGCCTGCGCTACCCTACGGCGGTCAGCGGCGAGTGGAGGCCGCAGCCGAGGCTCCGGAAGGAGGCGGCCCTCGAGGCCCTCGAGGCGAGCGTTCAGCATCGTGCTGAACTGCTCGCGGTTCGCGCGCAGCGCCTCCTCCATGACGTTTTGGAGGTTCGCCTCCGTCGCCGCCACCGGCCGCTGGCGCATTTCGGCGACTTCCCGGCGCAGCTCAGCCAGTTGGCCGGAGAGTCGCGTGTTAGCCGCCTCCAGCCGCGCCACCTCCTCCGTCACAGTGAGGGCCCTTAGATCCGCCACCGCACCTTTAATGGTGACGGCGGCGGACTTCAGGGCCCGAACGAACGTGCCCTTCAGGTTGCCCGACCTGTCGGCAACCTGCAGAACGACGTCGAGCGCCTCCTTCACCGCCGCGTCCAGCGCGGCAGACGTCTGCGGCACGTCCACGGTCGCGCCGGGTTGGCGTTTCTCTGCTCGGGCCGCCCTTTCTTCAGTGGCCACCTTGGCCGCCGCACTGTACGCGGCCAGTGCGTCCTCCGCCTCGTACCGCCGCTCCTTTGCCTTAGCGGCTTTTAGCTCCTCGCGGGAGCGCCCGAGGCCGACGTATTCGCCCGTCGTGGGCGGTCGACCACGCCCCCTTTTGGGGGAGGGCTTCAGCCATTTGCTGATGCCTGACCCCGAGAAGCCGCCTTCGCTCATACCCGCGTCGCTCTCGGAGCCGGAGTAGCTCTCCGGCCCAGGACGGGGCCGCTTCTCGCCCTTCCGCCGACGACAGGCGGGGTCTCTCGAAGAGACCATCACCATGCTGGTGGCCGACGAGTCGGACTCTGAGAGTCGTTCCAGTCGGACCACCAGTTTTTTGGACACGAGAGTGTCTTTCGTTTCGGCGCGCGCTATTGGGGCGCCCGCCTCCACCGCCATGTTATCTTTGTCCGTATGATCGCCGAGTCCGTTGTTGTTTTTTGTATTCTTTATAAATTCCATACTTAATCCCACGAGTATGGGGGAAATAAAAAGTCCATCAAGGCAGAGCCCCCTGTACCTTGGTAACCCTATATACACCGTGAGGTCGGGTGGTATCACGGGATCTACAAACTAATGTTTTTTATTGAGGTTGTCTCCTCTTGGCCCAGCCGGTTAAGGCAAGGCCCTCGGTCCCACCACGGGCTGCGAGACATGTCCACAACACCCGGACGGGGAAACGAGTTTGAGAGGCGGTGACCTTTTAGTCTGTCCACCCAGCATCGATACCGACACTGGGCGAACCCGCCTCTCCCACCTCCTTTCTCCGGCAGCCCAAAAAGACCCCGGAGACCAACTCTAACTCGACTGACTCCACCATTGGGAGTAACCTCCAATAAACAAATAAATGAAAGAAGTAAAGTAAATAAAACAATAAAATAAAACAAACAAAATTAATAAAAATGAGACAGAAGAAAAGAAAAGAAAACGAAACGAAACAAAACGGAAGAAGAACAAAACAAAACAAAGAAAGAAAGCAGAGAGCTTCTTCCTTCCACCTTCAATTTGCCACAAAGCCGCTCGCACAGTCCAGTCTGCTGAACAGAAAAGTACCAGGAACGGCCCGTGGCATTACCGTCGCGTCAGTCTCAGCCGCGGTCGACAGGCACTCCGAGAAAACATCGGATTACTTGTCGACCCCGTTGCCCAGGGTGCACCACGTGGAGGTGACTGACATGCACCCCAACCTAACCTAACCTAACCTAACCTAACCTAACCTAACCTAACCTAACCTAACCTAACCTAACCTAACCTAACCTAACCTAACCTTTTCTTTTTTTTTTTTTTTTTTTTTTTTTTTTTTTTTTTTTTTTTTTTTTTTTTTTTTTTCGAGGAGGAAAGGCATTTACGCCTGCCGCCCGGACACGACCGGGACGGGTATGTGGGACTCACGGGGCAGAAGGCCATCGTCCTACCCACTAAAACCTCCTCGTTTCCTTCTCACCGCATGGTGGCGGGGTTACGGGAACGCGTTAGCACACCACCGCGACCCCACCTGCGGCCGTCGCTTTGGGTGAGCGACCCACCTATTGTTTTTTATTGAGGTTTTCTCCTCTCGACCCGGCCGGTGAAGGCAAGGCCCTCGGTCCCACCACAGGCTGGCGCCTGGATGGGGAAACGAGTTCGAGAAGGCGGTGACCGAAGTCTGTCCGCCCAGCATCGACACCGAAACTGGACAAACCCGCCTCTCCCTCCTCCTCTACTCCTCTACTCCTGTCTCCGGCAGCCCGAAAGGACTCCGGAGACCAACTCCTCCTCTCTCTCTCCGGCGGCCCAAAAGTACCCCGGAGTCCTCCTATTTGCCACGGAGCCGCTCGCTGGTCAACTCTGCGCAACAGAGAAGTCCCAGGAGCGGCCCGCGACACTTCCGCCGCGTCAGTCTCAGCCGCGATCGACAAGCATTCCGGAAAAACATCGGATTGCTGGTCGACCCCGTTGCCCAGGGTGCACCACGTGGAGGTGACTGACATGCACCCCAACCTAACCTTTTTTTTTTTTTTTTTTTTTTTTTTTTTTTTTTTTTTTTTTTTTTTTTTCGAGGAGGAAAGGCATTTACGCCTGCCGCCCGGACACGACCGGGACGGGTATGTGGGACTCACGGGGCAGAAGGCCATCGTCCTACCCACTAAAACCTCCTCGTTTCCTTCTCACCGCATGGTGGCGGGGTTACGGGAACGCGTTAGCACACCACCGCGACCCCACCTGCGGCCGTCGCTTTGGGTGAGCGACCCACCTGTTGTTTTTTATTGAGGTTTTCTCCTCTCGACCCGGCCGGTGAAGGCAAGGCCCTCGGTCCCACCACAGGCTGGCGCCTGGATGGGGAAACGAGTTCGAGAAGGCGGTGACCGAAGTCTGTCCCCCCAGCATCGACACCGAAACTGGACGAACCCGCCTCTCCCTCCTCCTCTACTCCTCTACTCCTGTCTCCGGCAGCCCGAAAGGACTCCGGAGACCAACTCCTCCTCTCTCTCTCCGGCGGCCCAAAAGGACCCCGGAGTCCTCCTATTTGCCACGGAGCCGCTCGCTGGTCAACTCTGCGCAACAGAGAAGTCCCAGGAGCGGCCCGCGACACTTCCGCCGCGTCAGTCTCAGCCGCGATCGACAAGCATTCCGGAAAAACATCGGATTGCTGGTCGACCCCGTTGCCCAGGGTGCACCACGTGGAGGTGACTGACATGCACCCCACCCCAACCTAACCTAACCTTTTTTTTTTTTTTTTTTTTTTTTTTTTTTTTCGAGGAGTAAAGGCATTTACGCCTGCCGCCCGGACACGACCGGGACGGGTATGTGGGACTCACGGGGCAGAAGGCCATCGTCCTACCCACTAAAACCTCCTCGTTTCCTTCTCACCGCATGGTGGCGGGGTTACGGGAACGCGTTAGCACACCACCGCGACCCCACCTGCGGCCGTCGCTTTGGGTGAGCGACCCACCTGTTGTTTTTTATTGAGGTTTTCTCCTCTCGACCCGGCCGGTGAAGGCAAGGCCCTCGGTCCCACCACAGGCTGGCGCCTGGATGGGGAAACGAGTTCGAGAAGGCGGTGACCGAAGTCTGTCCGCCCAGCATCGACACCGAAACTGGACGAACCCGCCTCTCCCTCCTCCTCTACTCCTCTACTCCTGTCTCCGGCAGCCCGAAAGGACTCCGGAGACCAACTCCTCCTCTCTCTCTCCGGCGGCCCAAAAGGACCCCGGAGTCCTCCTATTTGCCACGGAGCCGCTCGCTGGTCAACTTTGCGCAACAGAGAAGTCCCAGGAGCGGCCCGCGACACTTCCGCCGCGTCAGTCTCAGCCGCGATCGACAAGCATTCCGGAAAAACATCGGATTGCTGGTCGACCCCGTTGCCCAGGGTGGCTTACAACCGCAACCCCGCCAGCGGTCGTCGCCATAAGGCGACCCATCTCGAGAGCGTGCCAGGATGTTAGGGGCGCGCCTCCCTCCTCTCTGTGCCTCCGTCCTGTTACGTGACGGACTCCCCCGAGTCCGCCACTGGAGGCTGGGCGTCAGAGCTTGAAGCCCCGCGGCGGATCAACAAACTGGCTCCGCCGCCAACCACACCTTAACTCTGCGGCAGCGTCCGGCCTGCGAAGGCACGTCGCCGTCGAAGAGGTCTCCTTCTTCGTTGCGGGAGCGAGTCCACGTCGTCCTCCCGCTCCCGCTCTGCCTCCTCCTTTTGCGACATGACACATGCGCTGAACCGTGACACTGCCGCCCAGATCTCTTCGCTTCCGGCCATCTTCTCGACGACGGCTGGAAGCGACAGGTCCCCACCTACAGCCGTGGACAGGACCGCGCGAGGCTCCGCCCAAGCCGGGCACTCTACGCGCGTGTGTTCCGCCGTATCCACGGCTCCTCTGCCACAATGGTGGCACTCCACCGTCGGCTCCCTACCGACCACCTCACACAGGTACCGGCCGAAACAACCGTGGCCGGTCAAAAGCTGTGTGAGGTGATACGTGGGTGGGCCGTGCTTGCGCTCGACCCACTTCCTCAGCACCGGCCGAATGGCCGCAACGAGGTCCCGGCTAGCACCCGGGACACCCAGTCTCTCCGACCACTCGGCGAATACCCTCTCGCGGGCCTCCTCTCGCCACGTCCGAACCTCACGTGGGTGGGGCCGGTTCTCCTCCGCTCTCACTGCCGCCTTGATCCGCCAATAGACCCTCGAGTTAGCCTCGGCCTCGAGGTCCCATGGCGGGCTTCCGACGAGCAGGCACGCCGCGGTGTACGACACCGTGCGGTACGCCCGAGCCGCTCTGAGCGCCATCGCTCGCTGCGGACGTCGCAGCGAGGCGACGTTACGGGCGCTCAGAGCGTCCGCCCATATCGGCGCCCCGTAGAGCGCCATCGAGCGCACGACGCCGGTGTACAAGCGCCTGCAGGCACCTCCTGGCCCACCCACGTTCGGGAGGATCCTCCCTAGCGCCCCGGCTGCAGCCACCAACTTTGGGGCCAAGCGCCGGAAGTGCTCTTCGAACTTCCACCTGCCGTCGAGCACGAGTCCCAGGTACTTCATCGTCGACCCGACGGCGATGGAAGTTCCGCCCACCGTTATCGCCGCCCCCGGAGGTGGCGCGTTCCGAGGCCCGTGAAAGACGAGGGCCTCGGATTTGTGTAGGGCCACCTCGAGGCCCAACGCGCGGATTCGGTGGACTACGTGCGCCACCCCAGCCGTGGCGCGATAGGCCGCCTCCCGGTATGAACTGCCGCGGGCCGACACGAGGGTGTCGTCAGCGTAGCACGTGACGCTGACCCCCCGCAACGTGGCCCCGCGCAGCACCCAGTCGTAGCCGATGCACCACAGGAGCGGTCCTAGTACCGACCCCTGCGGAACACCGCACGACAACGACCTGACGGCCCATCCGTCCGCAGTCGGGAAGGCCACCGCCCTGCCCGAGAAGTAATCGGCCACGGTACGCCGCAGGTAGCCCGGCACACCGTGGAACCGCAGGGCCTCCATCACCGTTTCCCAGGGCAGGGTGTTGAAGGCATTGGAAATATCCAGCGACACTGCCAACACCACCCCGCCCCGAGACACCTCCTCCTCGGCCAGGCCCCTCACCCTGGCGATCGCGTCGAGCGTCGAGCGGCCGGGACGGAACCCGTATTGCCGCTCGTCGAGTCCCGGCTCCATACTGCCGACGAGACGGGCAGCGAGCACCCGCTCGAAGAGCTTGCTCACCTCGTCGAGCAACACGATCGGGCGGTAGGCTGACGGCTGATCGGACGGACGCCCGTCCTTGCGGATCAGAACGAGCGTGCCCGTTTTCCACCGTCGCGGGAACCTACCCTGAGACAGGCATGCGGTGAAGAGGCGCCGCATGCTCTCGCCGAGTTCCTCCGACGCGATCTTCAGGGCTCGACCGGGGATTCCGTCGGGCCCAGGGGCTGTCTTTTTCGACCCTAGTCTGATGACAGCCGCCTGCAATTCCGCCTCGGTGATCGGAGTCACCGGTGACCCGTCGTCCTCCTCTTGGGGCCTGCTCGCGGGCGGCACCATGGCCGGTGGCACGAACTCTCCCCGCTCGGGGAAGAGCGTGTCCACAACCCTCGCCAAGAGCTGCGGCTGGAGACTGCTGGTCAGCGGAGGAGCCCAGGGTTGGAGCTTTTGTCTCACGACCCGATACGGACGCCCCCACGGATCGCCGTTGAGCGTCTCCAGCCATTCCTCCCACGCCGCCTCTTTGGCCTGTGCTATGGCCTTCTGTAGGGCCTGGCAGGCGGTCCTATATCCGGTGTAGAAAACCCCCTCCGCGTCGTCATCACGAACCCTTCGTCTCCTACACCGAACGTAACGGCGCCGTGCCGCCACGCACGCCTTGCGCAGCCGACGGAGCTCCGGACGCCACCATTACACCCGCCGACGTTGCGGGTGCGGCTTAGCCCTCGGCATCGCCGCGTCGCACACTCGGGACAGGGCGCCGTCGATCCGGTCGGCCTCCTGGTCGATCCGGAGGACCGGGTCGGAACCGGCCCCCCAAGCTTCGACGATGGCCGCCTCCTTCGCCAACTGTCCGTCGAGGCGGCCCAGGCACCAACGCGGACGACCTTCCGTTCCTCCGACAACAGTGGGCCGAACATCCCAACGAGCCGACGCAGAGACATCGAACCGAATATATCGGTGATCCGACAGTGTCTCCACGCCAGTCTCGACCCTCCAGTTTTGAGCACGGCGGGCCAGGGCGTTGGACGCGAACGTAATGTCCACGATCGATTCGCCCTGTCGCCGCACGCACGTGCTCTCCGACCCACTGTTGAGGACCGCCAGCCCCAACGAGACCGCCCACTCCTCGAGCACCTCACCCCGGGCATCGGCCACAGGAGAACCCCAAGCCGTTGATTTGGCGTTGAAGTCCCCCGCGACCAACACCGGTGCGGGCGCCGCTTGCCCGATCAGAGTCCCGACCTCTGCCAGCATCTGCTCAAACTCGGCGAGACTCCGACTGGGCGAGGCGTAGACGGCGACGACCGTCACACCGCCGACGACGGCCAGCACGCACCCCCTGCCCCTGGCCACACCCTCGATGGCCGGAGCGCCAGCGACCGCAGGGGCGACGATGGCCACGACCCGTTCGTGGTCGGAGACCCAGTCGTCCCGCGAGGGAACGAAATAGGGCTCCGATACCACCGCCACGTTGATCTGCCACTCTGCCATGCTTTGGACTAGGAGGTCCTGAGCCCTGGCAGAGTGGTTGATATTGGCCTGGAGGCAGCGCAGGGCCATCACTGCGTGGTCTCCATCGGCTCCGCCTCTGTGCGTGGAGACGCGGCTACCGGGCCTTTCGTCGCCACCTTCCTTGTCTTTTCCCTCTGCGCGGCGCCCTTTCCGCCCTGGCACGACTTGCTGCAGGCGGCATGGGCAGCTGGCTTACCGGCCGCAGTGCAGACCACGCAGCTGGCTACGGCGGCGGAGCACTCCCGAGCCTTGTGACCGGGCTGACCGCAGCGGAAGCACAGACGGCTTCGGTCGACGTCCCGGTCACACTTTGCCCCCATGTGCCCCCGCTCGAGGCACCGGAAACAGTGCAGCGGTCTGGGGTCGAGCAGCATGACTCGCGCCGACACCCACCCGACCCTTATGCGACCTACCTCCACGACCTTCTTCGCGGCCGAAACGGGGCAGCTCAGCCACAGAGAGCCCGAGCCGCTCGAGCCGCGAGCGATGATGCCCGCTTTAATGGCCCCGGTAGGGCAGCCGCCTTGTTCAGCGACCGCCGCCACGGCTTCCGCCACCGTCACGGAGTCGTCCAGGTCTAGTACCCTTAGTTCGACACACTTTGTGGGTCGATGGATCTGGACGATCTCCGGGCTGAGGGCCTCGCGGAGCTTTTCCGCCAGGGCATCCGCCGCCTTCTCGGCCTCGTTGGTGCCCGGCGGCACCTCGAGCATCCGCGCTCCCGTCGCCGCGGTCCGGAACCGTACCGCCGTCAAGCCGACCTCCCGGAGGCTGATCCGGCTTTTGGCCAGGGCCAGAGCCTTCTCGTAGCTCCACCCCTTTTCCTCAGCACCGGGCTTCAGCGTCAGCGTTATCGCTGCGGTGCGAGGGGGGCGGAGTTTCCTCCTAACCGGGACCTTCTTGGTGGCCCCGGAAGAAGTCGGCTTCGCCGCCGCTGGCTTGGCGCCCGTCTTCTCTGCCTTCTTTGGCCTGTTCCTAGCGACCACGGCGCTCCACGTGGCCGGAGTGGCGGCCGGCTCCGCTGACGACTGAGGAGCCACCCTCCTGGCTGCCGCCTCTTGGGCAGCCATACTTCTCTTAGGCCGCTTCGGCCTGACAGCAGCAGGCTTGGCGGCGCTGGCCTCGACGCCCTCAGTTGCGTGGGAGGCGGCTGGAGCCTCCTTTCCCGCCGCGGCTACGGCCGCTGCCTGCGCTACCCTACGGCGGTCAGCGGCGAGTGGAGGCCGCAGCCGAGGCTCCGGAAGGAGGCGGCCCTCGAGGCCCTCGAGGCGAGCGTTCAGCATCGTGCTGAACTGCTCGCGGTTCGCGCGCAGCGCCTCCTCCATGACGTTTTGGAGGTTCGCCTCCGTCGCCGCCACCGGCCGCTGGCGCATTTCGGCGACTTCCCGGCGCAGCTCAGCCAGTTGGCCGGAGAGTCGCGTGTTAGCCGCCTCCAGCCGCGCCACCTCCTCCGTCACAGTGAGGGCCCTTAGATCCGCCACCGCACCTTTAATGGTGACGGCGGCGGACTTCAGGGCCCGAACGAACGTGCCCTTCAGGTTGCCCGACCTGTCGGCAACCTGCAGAACGACGTCGAGCGCCTCCTTCACCGCCGCGTCCAGCGCGGCAGACGTCTGCGGCACGTCCACGGTCGCGCCGGGTTGGCGTTTCTCTGCTCGGGCCGCCCTTTCTTCAGTGGCCACCTTGGCCGCCGCACTGTACGCGGCCAGTGCGTCCTCCGCCTCGTACCGCCGCTCCTTTGCCTTAGCGGCTTTTAGCTCCTCGCGGGAGCGCCCGAGGCCGACGTATTCGCCCGTCGTGGGCGGTCGACCACGCCCCCTTTTGGGGGAGGGCTTCAGCCATTTGCTGATGCCTGACCCCGAGAAGCCGCCTTCGCTCATACCCGCGTCGCTCTCGGAGCCGGAGTAGCTCTCCGGCCCAGGACGGGGCCGCTTCTCGCCCTTCCGCCGACGACAGGCGGGGTCTCTCGAAGAGACCATCACCATGCTGGTGGCCGACGAGTCGGACTCTGAGAGTCGTTCCAGTCGGACCACCAGTTTTTTGGACACGAGAGTGTCTTTGGTTTCGGCGCGCGCTATTGGGGCGCCCGCCTCCACCGCCATGTTATCTTTGTCCGTATGATCGCCGAGTCCGTTGTTGTTTTTTGTATTCTTTATAAATTCCATACTTAATCCCACGAGTATGGGGGAAATAAAAAGTCCACCAAGGCAGAGCCCCCTGTACCTTGGTAACCCTATATACACCGTGAGGTCGGGTGGTATCACGGGATCTACAAACTAATGTTTTTTATTGAGGTTGTCTCCTCTTGGCCCAGCCGGTTAAGGCAAGGCCCTCGGTCCCACCACGGGCTGCGAGACATGTCCACAACACCCGGACGGGGAAACGAGTTTGAGAGGCGGTGACCTTTTAGTCTGTCCACCCAGCATCGATACCGACACTGGGCGAACCCGCCTCTCCCACCTCCTTTCTCCGGCAGCCCAAAAGACCCCGGAGACCAACTCTAACTCGACTGACTCCACCATTGGGAGTAACCTCCAATAAATAAATAAATGAAAGAAGTAAAGTAAATAAAACAAGAAAATAAGACAAAACAAAATTAATAAAAATGAGACAGAAGAAAAGAAAACGAAACGAAACAAAACGGAAGAAGAACAAAACAAAACAAAGAAAGAAAGCAGAGAGCTTCTTCCTTCCACCTTCAATTTGCCACAAAGCCGCTCGCACAGTCCAGTCTGCTGAACAGAAAAGTACCAGGAACGGCCCGTGGCATTACCGTCGCGTCAGTCTCAGCCGCGGTCGACAGGCACTCCGAGCAAACATCGGATTACTTGTCGACCCCGTTGCCCAGGGTGCACCACGTGGAGGTGACTGACATGCACCCCACATGCACCCCAACCTAACCTAACCTAACCTAACCTAACCTAACCTAACCTTTTTTTTTTTTTTTTTTCGAGGAGGAAAGGCATTTACGCCTGCCGCCCGGACACGACCGGGACGGGTATGTGGGACTCACGGGGCAGAAGGCCATCGTCCTACCCACTAAAACCTCCTCGTTTCCTTCTCACCGCATGGTGGCGGGGTTACGGGAACGCGTTAGCACACCACCGCGACCCCACCTGCGGCCGTCGCTTTGGGTGAGCGACCCACCTGTTGTTTTTTATTGAGGTTTTCTCCTCTCGACCCGGCCGGTGAAGGCGAGGCCCTCGGTCCCACCACAGGCTGGCGCCTGGATGGGGAAACGAGTTCGAGAAGGCGGTGACCGAAGTCTGTCCGCCCAGCATCGACACCGAAACTGGACGAACCCGCCTCTCCCTCCTCCTCTACTCCTCTACTCCTGTCTCCGGCAGCCCGAAAGGACTCCGGAGACCAACTCCTCCTCTCTCTCTCCGGCGGCCCAAAAGGACCCCGGAGTCCTCCTATTTGCCACGGAACCGCTCGCTGGTCAACTCTGCGCAACAGAGAAGTCCCAGGAGCGGCCCGCGACACTTCCGCCGCGTCAGTCTCAGCCGCGATCGACAAGCATTCCGGAAAAACATCGGATTGCTGGTCGACCCCGTTGCCCAGGGTGCACCACGTGGAGGTGACTGACATGCACCCCAACCTAACCTTTTTTTTTTTTTTTTTTTTTTTTTCGGGGAGGAAAGGCATTTACGCCTGCCGCCCGGTCCGGGGGGACCGGGACGGGTATGTGGGACTCACGGGGCAGAGGGCCACCGTCCTACCCACTAAAACCTCCCCGGATTTCCGCCTCTCCGCAAGGCGGCGGGGTCACGGGAACGTTGTGACTTACAACCGCAACCCCGCCAGCGGTCGTCGCCATAAGGCGACCCATCTCGAGAGCGCGCCAGGATGTTGGGGCGCGCCTCCCTCCTCTCTGTGCCTCCGTCCTGTTACGTGACGGACTCCCCCGAGTCCGCCACTGGAGGCTGGGCGTCAGGGCTTGAAGCCCCGCGGCGGATCAACAGACTGGCTCCGCCGCCAACCACACCTTAACTCTGCGGCAGCGTCCGGCCTGCGAAGGCACGTCGCCGTCGAAGAGGTCTCCTTCTTCGTTGCGGGAGCGAGTCCACGTCGTCCTCCCGCTCCCGCTCTGCCTCCTCCTTTTGCGACATGACACATGCGCTGAACCGTGACGCGGGCGTTGGACGCGAACGTAATGTCCACGATCGATTCGCCCTGCCGCCGCACGCACGTGCTCTCCGACCCACTGTTGAGGACTTTGCCGATAGATGGCGACATGCGTCCATATATACAACATACGATTTAGTTTCTTCAACTACGACTATCGAATAAGTGTATCTGAGTATATCTATGTATATGTGTACAATAACATTGCAGATGTATACATTTTTATTTTATTATAGTGAATATAAATTATTGATGCTATTACACCTAATTTGCAATAATATTTAATAATTATAAGAACACGAAATTATTTACGCTTATCACGTCAATAATCTATACTACATAAATAAAATTGAAGTGTCTGTCTGTGATTTCAAAATAACCGGCTTTTTTTAAAGTTAATGTGGCTATTTACGATTTACCAAAACATTTTTTTTTTTATTTTTGTCTGTCTGTCTGTCTGTCTGTCTGTTTATCGAGGCTGATCTTTCAAACAACTAAAAATTACACACTAAAAATTACACAAATTGTATTTTGAGGTTTCGTTTAGTTTTTTCTTCATCAAAATCGGTTGATTGTTAAAAGTTAAAAAAACCGGCTATCCGACACAAAAATAATTTTTCAATTCGAACCAGTACTTTCTGAGATTAGCCGGATCAACCAAACAAACTTTTCAGCTTTATATATTAGTGTGCAATACCTCCGTCATATGCCTAAGCACGGACGGGTTATAAAGAAAGAGGGACCTCGACTCCGCCAGCGGGGTGTGTGTTCGCTGTGTATCATCGGGGGCGTTAAGGACATCTTTAGGAGGACGGAGGCCGTACACCTTTGTTTTTTTGTAAAAAACTATAATTAAATAATTTAAGTTGAAGGACTCCTCAACTTACAGCAACTACATCGTTTTTTTGTGTGAATATTGGAATTAAACTTTGAATGCGCTCTTACAGTAATTTATTAGAAACATGACTAGGTTGTACAATAAATAAATAATTAGTTAAGAAGTTATTCGTTCACTCGTACAGCTCCGCTTAGTCCTCAGGCACTTTACAGTTCGACGCGACACTCGTCTTGACGTCGGTCACGTGTAGACCAGCACCAGAAGCACTATGAGGAACCCGGACGCGAGACAAATAATAAGTCCCATTTTTTTCTGAAATAACAATGTTATATTAGTAAAATTCGAAATATTAGACATTTTTACGATTGATATCTTTAATACTAGGTAAATAATACGTTTGAAGTTTAACATATTA
Source organism: Nymphalis io (assembly GCF_905147045.1). Lineage (NCBI taxonomy): Eukaryota > Metazoa > Arthropoda > Insecta > Lepidoptera > Nymphalidae > Nymphalis > Nymphalis io. The sequence goes on along the minus strand of NC_065897.1, from coordinate 13,766,243 downwards.
GGTCCTTACATATGAAATTAGCGTTTTGTCGTACTAATTATTAATATTAGTAATTCAAATTTATAAATTCATTTAGCTGGTACAATTGATATTTGAAAACAGTCATTCATTTGTTTATTCCTCATTATTTTTTTCTTTGGCTTCGTTTATTACCGCACAATGGAAAACATGAAATATCGGTGTATTTACGAGTACGAGTTCTACACTCGCACCAGTGCTGCAGAAACAGCTCGAAGGATTAATTATGTGTACCGCGCTGTTGTCGCAAAAGAAAATACGGTACATTTTTGGTTTTAACGTTTTCGTTTTGGAAATTTCGACCTTTAGAACCAACCCCGTGTTATATTGCAGTCTGTAGTATTTATTAAATAGAGTATTGTTAAAAAAATTGTTATTGGAGGCTAACGTAACTATTAATGCTGTATATACCTATTAAGTGTTTGAAATTGTATCTGTCATTTTATCGTATTCTTGTTTTAAGTGCCATATTTCAAATACTGTGGTGTATCGATTAAAATAAAATAAAATAAAAAAAATAAAAAATAAAAAAAATAAACCCCGGACGGCCGGAGACCAAAGTGGAAAATGTAGAATTAAAGGCTATTGTGGAAGCTGATCCATCACAACTCACTTCAGAGATAGCTGCAGGCTTCGGGGTAAGTGATAAAATTGTATTAATCCACTTGAAGCAAATCGGGAAAGTAAAAAAAACGTGAACGATGGGTACCTCATGAATGGAGTGAATCGAACTTTCAAACACGCGTCGACTGCTGTGTTACTTTGCTCAACTGACACAATAATGAAGGGATTTTAAATCGAATCATTACTTGTGATGAAAAGTGGATACTATACGAGAATCGGAAGCGCTCGTCGCAATGGCTGAACCCTGGAGATCCAACCAAATCTTGCCCTAAACGAAAATTGACTCAGAAAAAGTTATTTGTGAGTGTTTGGTGGACTAGCGCCGGTGTCGTTCACTACAGCTTTCTAAAATCTGGCCAAACGATTACGGCAGATATCTATTGTCAGCAACTGCAAACCATGAAGGAAGAACTAGCTGATAAACAACCGAGATTGGTCAATCGCTCTAGACCACTGCTGCTTCACGACAACGCAAGACCACGCACGTCACATCAAACAACCACTAAGTTAGATGAGCTACAATTGGAATGTCTGCGACATCCACCGTACTCCCCGGACCTTGCCTATTTTTTCCGGAATTTGGACAACTTTTTACAAGGAAAGAAAATTCAACTCCCATGCGGCAGTCCAAACCGCCTTCAAAGAGTTTATTGATTCTCGCCCCTATGGTTTTTTTAGTAAAGGGATCAATGAACTATCTATGAGATGGCAAAAGTGCATAGATAACAACGCCACACACTCTGATTAATTAAATATATTTTACAAAAAAAATGACTTTATATTCCTCCCGTACAAAACGCCAATTTCATATGTACGGACTTAATATTTACATTCAAATTTTATTTTGCTAAAGCTTTATACACAGATACTTCGTATAGCTGTTACTGACTGTAAATCAATCAATTTAAATGCAACCGCATCATCACTTGGGTCAGTTCCCGAATTGGACAAAAACATGAGGTATTTTGTCCAAAAATGCTGAATTGAGAATATAGTGGTATTAAAATCTCGTGTTCCAGAAAGCATGTAAAGCTGTTAGCACGATCCACAAGATCTTTTTCCAGTAATGTCATCCCTTCGAACATTGAAAAGCTTCGCACACTTGCGCAGTTCGTGGTCAATTTTTTATATCACAGAATAATAACGGAAGTACCAAACCTTCTTCGCCTTCCTGCGACAGACAGTACCCTTTAGAAGCTGCTGTCCGCCACTCTCCACGTGTTCAGTTGCTTGCAGCGCGTAGTATTCTACACTATCGATTTGTTCTTGCTAAAAGATAACATTAACTTGTATATAATTATATATATACACACACACATATATATATATATATATATATATATATGTGTGTGTGTGTGTATAGATATATTTATTAAGCCTAGCAAGGCTGTCATGAAATGTACAGTACCTTTTGAGAGAAGTACAAATACCTTTTGAGACCAAGGATTTTTTTATTTGTTCAATTTTCATATTTAATGAATTTATTGAGTTTTATTGTTACCTACAGAAAATACTTATTTAATATGTAACTATTCTCAGAACTAAAGCACTTTATAAAAATTAACACTAATTATTAGAAAAGTACTATTAAAATAAAGATAATTAAATATTATTTTTCCATAAATTATTTATTAAATATTACATTACCCGTGATATTGGTCATAATGCTTACAAAACTGCTGGCACAGAACTACTTTAAAGTGCTAAGTGTCAGTCATAGCTATCAAAATGTTAAGTGTACATAATTTGACTGCATCTCACTTGCACTGCGACGAGGTGCGCGAGCTGCACGAAGAGGTCTCGTACAGATTGCAAAGAGGCCTCGACACGCGCCAGCTCGTCACGCCGCACCTCCGCCTCGCGCAAGGCCAGCCGCGCCTCTGCCGTCTCCGCCCGTAACTGTTACAACATGTTCGTAGAGTATACAGCTAACATTATTCACTTTACCCTAAGTTCTTATTAATTTATCATCAACGCTCAGAGTTTGCAGCCGCAAAAACTAACCACTAGACCAATGAGCAAATCAAAAATAATACTTACTGTATTAAATTCACAAATAGTAATGAAAATTTAAGTAGTAAGTTATTAATATTATTTAAGTAGTAATTATTGAAGTTTTATAAAGTAACGTCACTAACTGACGTCCTCAGAGACTACAAGCAGAGGCTAAAGTTTACGTGCAGGAATTAGTTTTAGTTAATTCAAATGAGAATTAAATAATAGACGATTTCCGTTCTTAAAATCAAATCAAGATACACTTTATCCAAGTATAATTAATATTGTAAAGACACAAGACAATATAAATTTAATGTGAGGTTACTAACGAATACTAACTCCACTCTTATTTATCGTCTCTGGGTATAATCTTAAAGTAAAATCAACGTGTAAATGCCCCACTGCTGGGAGAACACACGTGAGGCAAATTCTCATCCTGTTGTTGTCCTCCTTCACCGATGAGCACGAGATTACTTATTATAAACGCAAACCAACCACATGAAAATTCAGTGATGCTGGCCCGGATTTGAAACTGCAATATTATCTTTAATGTATTATCTATTATTTTAGAAACTATAATATATTTATGTTTACCAGAGTGTTATGGTACATTTATATGATCTTTATCCGCAACGGATGTGGGGGTGGCCGTACGGGAAAGTAAAAAATGGGCAAAATAATGTATTCTACTGGTGGTAGGGCTTTGTGCAAGCTCGTCTGGGTAGGTACCACCCACTCATCAGATATTCTACCGCAAAACAGCAATACTTGATATTGTTGTGTTCCGGTTTGAAGGGTGAGTGAGCCAGTGTAATTACAGGCACAAGGGACATAAAATCTTAGTTCCCAAGGTTGGTGGCGCATTGGATATGTAAGCGATGGTTGACATTTCTTACAATGCTAATGTCTAAGAGCGTTGGTGACCACTTACCATCAGGTGGCCCATATGCTCGTCCGCCTTCCTATTCTATAAAAAAAAAAAAAAATTCGACCGTGTCTGAATATATGTTTGAAGAATGGGTAATATGTTGCAGAAGAAGATCATTTCCGCGACAAGAAAATGTAACATTTTTTTTATTAAAACCCTCGATTATATACAAAATTACCCGGTTTTTGTCTCAATAAACCACAACATTATGAGTATAAATCAAAAAAAATAATATAAAGATTAAAGGACATGTCGTGATTTTTGTCTATTGAGTAAAAAAAGATATTCTTTTATGTTTCTGATCTGATACAACCCTTGAAAAAGTAATGAAGTTTTTTTTTTTTTATACAATAGGAGGTTGTCCATAGACATTGGCGCTGCAAGAAATACTAACCATTCCTTACACAGTCAATGCTCCACCAACTTTGGGAACTGAGATAAAATAACCATTAAGTTTGTAGTTACACTGGCGCATTCATCCATCAAACCGAAAGGTCCAATCATGAATTAACGGTTGATTATATGAGAGACGAGGGTGGTACCGACTCAGATGGGCTAAGTCTTACCACCAAGTAGGCATTAATCCAATACTTTTTAGGCATTTATCTTTAACTTTGAAGTAAATTTACACATGCAAATACATAAAAAAGAATATCAATTTTGCTTTATACCCCGCTCGAGTACTATTTCTAGCTACCCATTTTTTTACTATTCTTATCAGCTGCCCTAGACGTGCGATCATATTATATAGAGTACCTCAATATAACTTATGAACGGTACTTATGGCCGAGATGGTCTAGTAACGTCGTAGAACGCGTGAATCTTAAGCGATGATCGTGGGTTCAAACCCGGGCAAGCACCACTGAATTTTCATGTGCTTAATTTGTGTTTATAATTCATCTTGTGCTTGACGGTGAAGGAAAACATCGTGAGGAAACCTGCATGTGTCTAATTTTATTGAAATTCTGCCACATGTGTATTATACCAACCCGCATTGGAGCAGCGTGGTTCTCATTAGGGTGCAAGGTCCATCCCCCTCTAATGTTACTCTGCCATACTTGAGTAAATCTCAAAATCCCTCTTTGGTCTCTCCTAACCACTTATCAGTTATTCTACCGCCAACAAACCATTAATTGTACTGCTGAATCCGGTTTTAACAGTGTGCCAGCGTAATTCATTTTCAGGAGACGTAGCATTTTAATATAGATTCCATTATCAGTGGCACATTCTCGATACACCGAATAATAGTATGTGCTTCTAGAGGTACCAGAATTAGTGAAGGCGGGCATACCATCAGACGGGTGCCGGTGCAGGTCCATTATACTTTTGACATTCATACCTGTATTGTTTATTTAAGTAAGTGAGTTTAATGAAAGTTGGCCAATTAAAGGAGACTCACATTGTCCACAAATAGAGATATGTTATTCGATTCTAAAAGATGTTCACACTCTTCATCCGAAATTGTGAGATTCGCTGAAATATAGAAAATTTATAAATTATATTTAAATTGAGGGCGAATGTGTTGTGCTGAACAACTAAATATCTGCACGTCACAGCGAACCGAAGCTCACATGGCGTCGACCGCCACATTTCTCACGATGAACAATAATTTAACACGTTGAGAGTGAATTTAACGCTCGTTTACACTTCGCTAATGCAACTTAAGTAGGTGACCAGCGATCGTTCACCCCTTGCCGTTATTCAGTTTTATTTCGAAATCATTCTTTGTTCTAACCAAGTAAATACAGTTACAGTAAACAGTCGATCTTTATAGATAAACCGTTTAAGGATCGTCTACCTGTGTATGAATATATTTATTTCATGAGATCGTACCACTCGTACTCCATTTGAGGGAACGTGATAGTTTGTGGATGGGGCACACAACATAAATAATTAATAAAAATCCTTTGCTCAGCTGGGAAGAAAAATGTGGTGCGAGCTAGTTCCGCCATGAGCCAACTCTCAGATAAACCCATCCATACGGAAGGTACGGTACGGAGGTTTGACTGCCTCGTTGGTCTAGTGGCTTGATCTAAGGCCGCAGACCCGGCGGTCTTAGGTTCAATTCCCTACTCGGGCCATCGGGTTATTGGGTTTATCTGTCAGAAAATTCTCAGTAGCAGCCCGGAGTCTGTAAGTTGGAAGTGTGCACACTCCCGTGGCTCGGAAAGCACGTAAAGCCGTTGGTCCTGCACCTGAACTCTTTCCGGTCGTGTCGGATTGCCGTCCTATCGGATTATGGGAGTTAGGGAATAGAGAGTGCGCCTGTGTTTGCTCACACACTTGTGCACTATATATAGTTAGCTAATCTCTCTTGAGATTGGCCGCCGTGGCCGAAATCGGTCTGAAGGACATTATTATGATTACGGTACGGTACGTACTAAAGAAACGTCCTTTCCATTATTATAATTAAGACTTTTAAAAGAAAAGAAAAGTCTAGAAACTAGTCAACTGTAAAGGAGATACTATAGTGCACAAAATGTGTGTTCTTTCTAATGATATTTCTTAATTCCGAGAGTAAATTTCCTTTTACAGGTATCCTTGGTGTCACCAAACGTATTTATGTATGTATTTATGTGCAATAAGGTTTATAAGGTAATTCAGCGATATATATTGTATAACTCACTAAGCTTAATTTGATCTTGTAGCAGACGATACTGGTAGTCGCGCAGCAGCTGCAATGCGAGTTGGTGACGGTCGAGAGCCTCTGCGTACAGGCGTCGCGTGGCCGCGTACTGCAAGTGCGTGATGCGCGCCGCTACGCCCCGCGCGGTCGCCGCCGCCCGCGCACGCACCTCTAGCTGTCGCAGCGCGCCACATATCTTCAATCCTATTGTATTTGATTGCGTCACCACCGAATCCAGCTGGTCCTGCAAGTCTGAATCAAAGTTCTATTGTATTCATATAAGTATATGAAATATTAAAATTTCACTTATTTAAATTACAAGTATCGTTTATTAAAATAAGACTATGTTTGTGCTGAAAATACTTGAAGTAGTTTTGATGTTTTCTTGAGAACGAAACAATTAAAAGCTTTACATAATTACACCAATGTTTAAAAAAAAGTAATAAACTATATACACGACACTACAGACCAACTCGATTAACTGATATCATTTGCTAAGCCACGTAATAATTAATCGCTGAAAGCTTAAGGGAATCCACAATATAGACACTTGCTCTTGTATAATTTTCTATAGACCTTTTTAAGACCTACAACGTTCTAGTACGTACATTCTTTCGATGTATTTCCTAAGGTTTAGCGAGCTCTAGCCACAAAAGCGAACGAACGACAGCTTTTTCGACAAAACAACGTCAACGTTTAGCCATTTTGTACAAATTATTTACAAAAACTTCCTCGTTTAACTCTCTTTCTGTTAGTCGGTTGCGTGATTTAGACGAAGCAAGTGAATACTATTTAGATTATATAAAAAATAAATAAACTAACGCTTGTTCGTGTGGTAAGTTGGGTCGGCGTGCAGGCGGCGGATGAGTTGGGTGTTGTGGTTCATCTCATGGATCCAGCTGCGAATATTCTCCACCTGTAAAATGACGATCCAAAATTGCTATTATTAGCTAATTCTTTATTTCGAACTGCACATATTTTACAAATTATTCTAAAGAGTAGTGTGTACTTCTTCTTACTAGATAAGTAACAGCCTGTGAATGTCCCACTGCTGGGCTAAGGCCTCCTCTCCCTTTTTGAGGAGAAGATTAGGAGCTTATTCCACCATACTGCTCCAATGCGGATTGGTGGAATACACATGTGGCAGAATTTCAGTGAAATTAGACACATGCAGGTTTCCTCACTATGTTTTCCTTCACCGTCAAGCATGAGATGAATTATTATCACAATTTAAGCACATGAAAATATCAGTGTTGCTTGCCCGGGTTTGAACCCACTATCATCGGTTAAGATTCACGCGTTCTTACCACTGGGCCATCTCGGCTTTTTTCTTACTACATGTAATATGATAATTAATACAAAGCACTGTAATATTTTTTTCTGTTGTCCTCTCTCAAGAAAAAAAAAACTGCGCTGAGATGTGGTCTTTCGCAGAAAGAAAAGGAATCAAGGATCAAACGAAAGAGTTTATAAAAAATCCCTAAAACAGGCCTATATTATTTGTAAATATAATAAATTATACAATTTTGTCTCAATAATCTATAGCATGGCGAGTATAAATCAGGAAAATGTAAAGATAAGAGGACATTTCAGGATTTTTTCTATCGTAAAAATTTTATACTTTTGTTTCTGAACACAAACACAAATCTTGAAAATATCATGTAGCTTAAATACTGTTGTACATATATTGAAAAAATCACGTCATTAACAACTGGCGTTATTATTTTATTACCGGCCTGGTAAATTTACTCAACTATGTTGTAGTTGTCTTTTTGAATATAATCATATATGAATAAATTCAAAATAAACTTACACAAAATAAAGGAATACGTACAGCTTAAAAAAAACCGAAGTATTTTGTGTAACTAAATAATAATAAACGACATATTATGAAGTACAGTACCGCGGACGGAAATGCCTACTACGAATACAGGCCCATCTCGGTTACATCCATTCTGTGCAAGACAATGAAACGTATCCTAAATACTAGGCTCCTAGGTACCTTGGAGCCAATAACCATCTCAGTGACTAACAGTACGTATTTCACCGAAATCGGTCCGATGCTGGTCTTCTGGTGTACGTCACAGACATCTGGAGTGAGGCCATCGAGAAAAACGGGGAGGCACTAGCTGTTTCTTTGGATATCTCGAAGGCCTTTGACAGGGTTTGGCATGATAGTCTTATCACTTTTACATTTCTGTGGTATTCGTGAAGAATAGACTTGAACGAGTTTTCTATACGCTGCCCAGCCCAGCTGTACTCTTCTTCGTGCTTCCCCCTCGAAGTTGTTTCGACCCAACTGCAAAGTTTGCCCAAGGTACACATACTCCTGAACAACTTCGAGAAGAACTCCGTTAAGAGCTATTGGTTCCGGACTGACGTGTTCGTTAAACATTATCTTGGTTTTTTCCAAGTACATACGGAGACCAATTCGAGCAGAAGAATCAGCCAGGCTGCTCAGCGCATATATTGCATGTCTTGCACGGTTTCTGCCACGATGACGATATCGTCTGCAAATCTCAAGTGCGAAAGGTACTCGCCGTTTATGTTTATGCCCCGCCCTTCCCAGTGCAGCGTCTTGAACATATCCTCTAGTGCATTAGTGAACAATTTCGGTGAAATGATACCCCCTTGTCTCACTCCTCGATGCAAGAGGATAGGGTCAGACTGCTGATTCTGTACTTTGACGGTCATAACAGCAGCGTCATGCAGGCCTTTCAACACTTGGATGTATCGCCAATCGATTTGGCACCGTTGTAAGGACTCCAGAACAGACCAGGTCTCAATAGAGTCAAAAGCCTTCTCATAGTCCACAAATGCTAATCACAGAGGCTGATTACACTCTTCGGTCTTCTGTATAATCTGCCGCACCGTGTAAATGTGGTCTATGGTTCCGTACCCTCTTCGAAATCCGGCCTGTTCCGGGGGCTGAAACTCGTCAAGTCTACGTGCGAGACGATTCGTGATGACCCTAGAAAACAGCTTATAGACATGGCTCAAGAGGAAAATAGGTCTGTAGTTCTTCAAAAAGGTTTTGCCTCCCTTTTTGAAGAACATTACGACAACACTCTTGCTCCATGCCTTTGGACTTCTCCCCGAGAATATGACAGAATTAAATATTTGTTGGAGCTGCGCTAGTAAAGGTTTTCCAGCTGCCTTTAGTAGCTCCGTCGTAATTCCATCTTCCCGGGCGGCTTTTCCATTTTTAAGCTGCCCCAAAGCCATTACGATTTCGTCTTGGCTTACTTCTGGCAACTCTTCTGTTATCAACAGCCAATCGTTGTCCACTGCTGAACATAGGCCTCTCCCAAGGTGCGCCAAAGCTCCCTGTCCTCCGCCTTCCGCATCCAGTTGGTGCCCGCCACCTTCTTAAGGTCGTCGTCCACCTGGCTGGAGGGCGCCCTACGCTGCGCTTGCCGATTCGCGGTCTCCACTCTAGGACTCGTCTGCTCCAACGGCCATCGGTCCTACGACATACGTGACCAGCCCACTGCCACTTCAGCCTGCTAATTTTGCAAGCTATGTCGGTGACTCCGGTTCTTTTCCGGATAATCTCATTTCTGATCTTATCCTTCAAAGATACTCCGAGCATAGCTCGCTCCATAGCACGCTGAGCGACTTTGAATTTGTGGACTAGTCCCGCAGTTAGTGTCCACGTTTCGGCACCGTATGTCATGGCAGGTAAGACGCATTGGTTGAAGACTTTCGTCTTGAAACATTGCGGTATAGATGACTTGAGGACTTGACGAAGGTTGCCAAATGCTGCCCATCCCAAGCGAATTCGATCGGCTTCCTTCTCGAAGTTGTTCCTACCGACTTGTATTATCTGTCCTAGGTAGGTATATTCACTAACAACTTCGAGAGGTTTCCCCTCGACGTATATCGGTCCCGGCACGACATGCCTGTTGAACATGACCTTGGTCTTGTCCAAGTTTATACCGAGACCGACACACCGGGAAGACTCGCCTAGGCTACGCAGCATTTCGATGAGTTGTTCCAGCGACTCTGCTAGGATGACGATATCGTCGGCAAATCGAAGGTGTGAGATGTACTCGCCGTTTACATTGACTCCATACCTAGTTCAATCCAGCGTCTTGAAAACGTTTTCCAACGAGTTGGTGAACAGTTTCGGGGATATTACATCCCCCTGTCTCACCCCTCTGCGCAGTTGGATCGCCTTCGTCTTACAGTCCTGGATGTGGACAGTCATTGTAGCGGCGTTGTACAGACATCTCAGTACCTCGATATATCTCCAATCGATATGACATCTCTGCAATGAGTCGAGCACTGCCCAGGTTTCGATGGAGTCGAAGGCTTTCTCGTAGTCCACAAATGCCATACACAGCGGCTGATTGTACTCTTCGGTCTTCTGCACAATCTGCCGAACAGTATGGATGTGGTCCACGGTGCTATAGCCTGATCGAAAGCCGGCTTGCTCTGGGGGCTGGAACTCGTCAAGTCGTCTGGTGAGACGGTTCGTGACGACTCTTGAGAACAGCTTATACACGTGACTCAGGAGGGAGATTGGTCTGTAGTTTTTCAAGAGGGTTTTATCACCTTGAAAAACAGTACCACCTCACTCCCGCTCCACGTTTCCGGGGTCTTGCCATGTTGGATGACGGAATTAAAGAGGCTTGCTAGCTCTTTCAGGACCGGATTCCCGCCTGCCTTAAGCAACTCTGTTGTGATTCCGTCATCTCCCGGAGCTTTGTTGTTTTTAAGCTGTTCTAGAGCCGCCCTAATCTCGACTTGGTCAACGACCGGGAGCTCCTCGAGTAATGGCGCATAAGAGGGGCGCGCTGGTCATCAATACTGATTCCCACGGGCTTTTCCGATCTTGAAGAGAACAACTGCCCATAAAACCTCTCTACTTCTCCGACAATCTCAGGCCTAGAGGTAACCCCACCATTTTCAGTTTTAAGTTTTGTCAGACGCGGCCTCCTAAACTTGCGAGCGAACACTTTAGATCCCCGATTTTGCTCAATCGCAGCCTTGATGGCACGGGTATTGGAGCGTCGGAGATCGTGTCGCGTCAGCGTTTTTATTATTCGATTTAAGGCCTTATCTGACAAAAACGATGGTAGTTCTCGTCGTTTTCTCAAGAGCTCGAGTGTCTCAGCAGAGAGTTTTGGTGCGTTGTCTCTTCTCTGTGGCGGAAAACGCTTGCGGGATGTGTTTTGCAGTATTTTGACCAGCGTGTCGGTTCTCTCATCAATGCTGCTTATGGTTTCCAACGCGGTGAATTAATTTTGAAGTTCCATTGGGAACTTTTCGGAGCCTTGAGCAGCTTGGAGCATGGTAGGTCGGAGAGTAGACCTCATCATTCTCGATCTTTCGGCTTTTAAGTTGATATTTAGAGTGCCTCGAACCAAGCGGTGATCACTTCCGGTATTAAACCTGTTGATCACTGAAACATCTCTAAATATGTAATAATAATAACTCTTCTGTGAAGAGTTATTATTATTACATAATATAACTCATACATTACATAATAATAACTCTTCTGTGAAGGGGGCTAAAGGGGCTCTAGGATCCCTAGGGTCGGGTTGAGGACGAAGCGCTACTGATGTATATAATTTACCGTAGAAGTCCTGAACTTCCCTAAGAATCTCGAGCTTAGAGGCGACGACTTTTCCCTTTGAAGTGGTCAGCTTCGTCAGATGGCTTCGACCTAGTTTTTGAACAAAGACTTTCGACCCCCGATTTTGCTCAATCGCTTCTTTTATAGAGCGTGTATTGGAGTTTCGGAGGTCGCGTCTTTCTAGCTTTGATATTTTTTATTAAGATCTGACGAAGTGACTGTAGGGTTTTCACGTCGTTTTCGCATTAGCTCTAGAGACTCTCCCGAAAGTTTGGTCCTCTTGCCGGTGTTTTGCGCTGGATAGAATTTCGTCCCCTCGTCCCTAAGGATACCCACCACTTGGTCGAGTTCTTTGTTGATGTCAACGTCAGTGTTGGCTTCCAAGGCAGCGAATCGGTTTTCCAGTTTTAACTGAAATATACTAGACTCCACGGCTTGGAGCAATTTTGGTCGGAGTGAAGACCTCATTAGATGGGCGCGCTCGAGCTTGTAGTCAATATTTAGAGTGCCTCGTACAAGTCGGTGAACACTTCCGGTATTGAACCTTGTGATCACAGAGACATCTCTAAATATTCGCCTCTTGTCCGTCATAATAAAGTCAATCTCGTTTCTAAACATAGCGTCTGGGCTTTGCCATGTCCACTTCCGTTGGGGCTGTTTCTTAAAGAAAGAGATCATCAAGAACAGACCCTCTTTCTCCAGAAAGTTGACGAGCATTTGCCCCCTATGATTCCTGCTTCCAAATCCGTGTTGTCCTACTACCGATTCGTTGCTAGTATGTACTCCCACTTTAGCGTTGAAGTCCCCCATGACAACATTGAAGTGAGCCTTTTGGGTGGTGTGCAATGCCTTAGAAATGTCTTCGTACATTTCTTCCACTTCATCATCCGAGTGTGTCGAAGTCGGTGCGTATACTTGGATAACCTTGAGGCTATACCTCTTGGTGAGTCTGATCACAAGATACGCTACCCTTGCCGACACACTGGAGATTTCTAAGATATTGTCAGAGAGAGCCTTGTGGATCAAGAACCCGACGCCACCTTGGGATGGTTGGTCTCCTTCTCTGAAGTACATAAGATGGCCTGATTTTAAGGCTATGGTATCCTCTCCCTTTCTTCGGATTTCACATAACCCCAAAATATGCCACCTTATGTTCCACAGCTCTTCTTCGAGCTGTGCCAGGTGTTCGTCGAACCGTAGCGTGCGTCCGTTATACGTAGCCAGAGTCAGTCGATGTTGGCGGCCTACCGTAACCCGGGGATTCTTAGCACCCGCTGCCCGACCCTTACCATGACCGCCGCTTTGGCCAGGAACAGCGGGGCGACCGGGAACTAGGGGCCGTTGCGTAAAGGTGTGTGCCATAAAAGGTTTTGCCCGTAATCACCACGCTGGGCAGGCGGGTTGGTGATCGCAGAGCGTAGCTCGTCGTACAGATGACGCTGCTGTCCGTTACCGGTCTGCAGTATTTAGCTACGCCTTAATGGAATGGTTATACAGCCATTAGTTGGTCGCCAGAGCCTCCTTTGTTAATCGGCAGGATGCACCACGTGCAGGTGAGGTTGGCTGGTAACAGCTAGATACAGTTGTGCTCCCTTACATCCCCGTCTACGTACGAAGCGCTCTTTAAATCTTAAATCTACACTCAACATTCGCACTGCGAAACTGTGGAATACTTTGCCTGAGTCTGTATTTCTTGATAGTTACAACGGTGGTGGTTTCAAATCCAGACTAAACAGGTTTCTTCTAGACAAGCGTGCTACATCCTAGACCGTGTCGATGCTTAACATCGGGCAAGTCAATGGTCAAACGCTGGCCCATTAAGACTAATAAATAATAAATAAAAAATCCTAATTTTGCCTCTGCGTCGGCGAGACTGGTAGATGATAAGGCATATTTTGTTTTGTTTTGTCTGTTTCTCGCCATAAATCTGTCATTCAAATTTAGATTAGACTAAAAGCGATATTACAAGTGACATCAATATGAGTAATACAGTAATAATGAGAGTGTAACAAAAGAATAGACTTTAACGAGTAATTTTGGTGAAAAAAAATCTGCGTTTTTATTTATTTATGCTTACTGCAATGTTCGAGGACATTTAAAATATCACATTACAAACCTTTCAAATGCAATCTGCAATTTATATTCGTAACAAAGTGACCGAGTGTAATATGATGATCCTGAATTTTATGTGAAGCGATGGAGCGAGCAACGTGATGTCATTCTGGATTAATAACGTTGAATGTCAACAGTGAGCAGCGTTCGCATCTCCGTCACCTTGAGCCGCAAACACGCCGGTCACCAATACAGAGCGTAGTGCTTCAGCATTTAGCAAATAGTGTGTAATGTAACAATTATTTGAGTCAACATATTATATACTGCCTTACGAAATTATCTAAAATGACGTTAGCTTCGTGGTATCCTTGATACAATGTACCAATAGTACAGAACATACCACACCGATGATAAGCCAAGATAATAATGAAAATATATCTATTAAGCCCAGTATGTGACTAAATAAGAGGAATGTAGGTTAAATAAATGAAATTGTTATTATTGTATTATAAACGTTTTGCGTAAACAATGATTAAGCTTAATTAACACAATGAGCACACGGTCGACGGTACGCGCGCATTAATGACATGTGCACCAAATAAGTGGTTTCGTTTTTATTGTAATCTAGACAAAAATATTGATAGACGCATATAATATTTTGCTCGTAAAATCAAAATTTATATATTTTGTTATTATTCTTAGCTTTTGAATCCAATATTTTACGCGTGGACATAACAAATAGAAAACTAAACTGACCTCTTTGAAGAGGTCGTCAATGTCGACGTAATGTCCCTCTGGCGATACCTCCATAACCGTTTCATTGTACACGCCCGCATTGCTCGCCAGCTGAAAATAATAACGACAGGTTTTCATACAAGATTTTGCAATAAAATAATATTTAAGCGATGATACTTAAAGGAACGTATTCTATATAGAATACGTCAAAAAATATTACAATAACGTAAAGAAGATAAATTTCTAGACATTCTCGGGCCCATGCGTTAACAAGTAGAAGAAGAGCTGTACTATCTTTTTTTTTAAGATTTAACCCAACTGGTTAAATCTTAAAAGCATTTTAGAATATATTTTGTTGATGCAGGAAATAGACAGAGATTATAACTTTTGAGAGAATCAAGAGATGCACACAGGCCGCATAGGTCTGAGGACAAGGCGTCGGTGCTGTTGTAGTCTACACTAATTATGATTGCCTTATCAAAATTCGTTCGAGAAATAACATATTTAATCGAGTCTAACCTTTGCGTTTCCAAAGTTACCACAAATAACTGTCACTTCATTGATTAATTCTTATTAAGTTTATAAACTTCGGTCAAAATTTTTAAGTTTTGTCATGGTATTTCGATACCGAACTAATAAAGTTATCAATCTTGTTGGTTTGCATTTATTACTCATAAATATAATATAGCTCGTTTACACACATTTGATAATGCAGTTCATGTTTATTGCCTGTAATATAATGACTATGACGTATCACTTGAAGAATTTTGATTTGTTTGCACAATTATATTACTGTAACATTAAGTAAATCTTACTTATCATTAGTCTATTATATTCTAATTATGATTTCGAAGTATAATATCACATTTACTAAAGATTCCGAGTTCTCGTTCTCGTGACGGGCCCTTTCCGACGTGTACGAAACGACAACTTACATGCCTTAGCTCCTCCAATCGGTCCTTGCTCCTCATGTTACAGCGCGATGACGGTCGGGCGCGGACGGAGTACCGTTGTGATCACTGACGCTGTGAGTGCAGGTGTCCGGCGCGCGGCGGCGGCGCGAGTCGGGCGGCGAGGTGGCGTGCGGTGCGCTCGCGACGGTATCTAATCGCAAACTGATAACAAAAATGATATCACGCGTACATTAAGGTCAAGCTATTGTCTCGCACTGCAGATGCTTGTTTATATTACTCTTGTACTTCGGATATAACATTCACAATTAGCGGAGGAGTTTAACGATCGAATTGTAGATACTGCTCGTCATGATGTTTATACTGAACTGGGTCAAGTGTTGTAACATATTACCATATTATGTTACAAAGCTTCATTGAGCTACATTTGCACTTTAAAACACTCTTACTTTAAAACGTCTAACTAATACTTACTACGTCGTAATTCCGATTATGAGAAATACTACTTTTAAACATTGTTATTTAAGTCAAGCAAATTTATGTACAGACAGAATTTAAACAATATATTTTGATAAAATTTCATATATACGCAACTTCTCCTTAACACAAAGCGAGAACCAGTCACCAGTCACCAGCAACGACACCGACTGCGGCAGTTCATTGGCACATTGGCACAGGTCGCCGTCGATTCGGATCACCTCGGTGCGCCGCGCTTCACGCTCCAGACGTTTGCTAAAGCAATTAGTTACGTGGAAACAGAGCATTGAATAAGCCTCGGAACCATAACTCCCTAAATATATAAAATACAAAATATACATTCAAACATTTTGTAACTCCTAATCCTAATCGTAAGCATATTTATCCGACGCTCTCTCTCGATATAGCGTTCCTTTAATGCGATGCTATATTTTTTTTTTTTTAATAAAACTTATATAAGTATTATACAAAATAATACTTTGTACCTTAGCGTCTTGCCTACATAAGGGTAGACCACAACTTATCCATTCATTTTTTTATAAGCAACCTATTTGTATTAAATTTACGAGCACGAAGTAAATAAAAATATATTATTTGTATGAATGAACACGACTACTAAAACTTCTAGACTAGAGTTCCTTTGTAGGTACATCTACCAATTAATTTATCAAGTAGAATCTGTGCGGTGCGTAAGAGGATTCATCCTCATACAACCAAACAACAATTCGATCTGACGACTGAGGCTATTGAATCGTAGCAACTCGTACGGACAACAATTGTTTTTGTTTGAGCAAAAAATTTATTGCCATTTTTTCCTATTAGAATCAAATATAAAAATTGCTAAATATTGTTTGTGCGTGTGTGCTATTTATTATGATAATTGAATATTTATATAGGACTATGTTGTTGCTGATCGTATAGTATGAAACTTGAATTAAATAATGAATTAAATTTATCTTATTTTAATTCTTATATTTCACAATCGCAAGAACGCTAGACTACTTCAACACATTTCTTGGTACTATATTGACAATAAAACAGATGGCGTCACACATATACTACGAGTACATCTCGGAATAATACACTTCTGAATAGTTAGATGGCGTTAGCTTCGTCGGCGTATGAACAATACGGAATTTAAATCCTTCATGCACTAATTGCTCTTTAGTTTTGTTTGCTCCGATCAAATCAAAAAAGTATTTAATGTAAAACATTTTATTCACAAATATAGGGTATTTATCCATTTTTTGCGTTTGATTATACATTACGCCTTACGACTTAAAAAAACACAGTTTCGTTATTATTGCTTCAAATTTTAGTTAGGCGGCGAATTGTATAATACATAATAAGTATATATATCTAATAATATTACTATAACAAGTAACTTTATTTAACTTCTTTACAATAATTTATTTAAATTGCATCCCTATACATACATTTCATAAACTAAAAAATAAAAAATTGACACGAATAAAGAATTGCGAGTATGTAGAAAAATAATTACCTTTTCAAGTCGTTATCAAAAACTGCTGATAAGAGATGTACTTCTTACGTGACTGTCGTTACTGTCTCAACCCTGGGCTACTTACTACCCCACTAGCTATCGCTATCGGTCGAGATAGCCAAATTTTTTCTTTGATTATTTGAAGATGTCTTTATATAACTATAATTGTATTTTCATTGTTATTAGTTAATAAAATGAAATAAAAATAAAAATATGAGTGATTGTTTCCAGTGATTGAATAAAAATGACCGAATCAAATACAAACATTGTTCCTACGTTTATAGTGTTGCCATCTTATTTTAAAGCCACAAACCTTGTTTCACGAGAAAAACTGTTAAAGTTTCATATGAAGATACATAATGACCTACTTAATAAAACTACAACATTGACTGGCCGACTGACACGCAACGTCCAGCTTAGACTTGGTACGTGTACCGGGGCATAGTAGCATAACATTGTGTTACCAATAAGTTCCATCTGTAAGGGAGAGCTGTAAATACCACTTTTTGATGTGAAACATGCTGGATGCTCGTATCCTGTGACGCCTCTCTTATGCCGTCGCGTATCCCCTCCGCCGCAGCTCCCTTGTGTGTGCGTGGCGAATGTAGTATAATATACTTCTTCGCTGTATATTATTATAATAAGAAAAAATATTTTACTAACGAAACTTGTATTTATTTAGTAAATATCTGATTCATTTGCCGGTCGCCACGTGACTTTTATTTTCTTTCATTAATCCTTGGACCCCTCAGCGTAATGGAGAAGCGTAAAGAGAGAGATAGATAAAACATCAATCAGTATGATTTCTTTTTTGTATACAAATAAATAAAATTGAAGTGTCTGTGTATGATTTCAAAATAACTGTCTTATTAACTTTTACAGTTAATATGGCTATTTGCAAGTTACCAAAAACAAACATTTTTTTGGTCCGTTTGTTTTTCCGGGATTCGTCGCTCGTCGATGTTTAACGGCTAAAAATTACAAATTGAAGCAAGTAAATTTTTGTTAGAAGTATTTCAAGGCACCGTTTAAGTTTTGTTTCGTCAATCGGTTGAGTCTATCAAAAGTTACAAAAAAATAATGTTCACGTACGCATTTTTGTTGTATAATATATGACGAAGTTCCGGATGTCGTATTGTTTTTAAAAATAATGACGTCAGCATTGTTGACGTCATCTTCATTACAATCTTCGTTATTCATAGTAGTAATAATTAAACACTACAACTTCTTCCAATAAACGTTTTATTGAATGAATGTAAATAACAGAGTAGAGCTCCGCACTACTCGGCTACTTGTGCCGGACTGCCACGTGTAAAGACCACTATTCGTATTTATACCAAACTCGAGAGTTTTAAGAGTCACAATATCTTAAGTAACTTAAGCAAATAACTTAAATAAATATTGCGCCGATAAGGTCGTTCTGACCGGCGGTGCGCGCTCTGCACCAGCCGCGTGTATGATTTTTGAAGTTGATCTGAAACTTAAGATTGGTGTTTGTGTACCTTATGTATTACACGATAAAATTTTATTGTTTGTGATTAATTTTGTGTAGTTTAATTTGCGACGTACACCTTGGTACTATGTTCTTGCGTACTCTGTGGCACTATGTTGTAGCGTACTTTGTGGTACTATATTGTAGCGTACTCTGTGGTACTTTGACAATGTATGTGTAATTGTTGTGGTAACATACTAATCATGACTCATGAGTTTGTTGTTCGACAATATTGGCTCGCGAAGTAGATGGTATAGGCTCGTTGGCTGATGCTGGAGAGTTGTCTTCTTCCGCCGATACGGTTATCTGGTCTCCAGGTTGAGGTGCCCGACGGAGTTGATCATGTGCAACTTTTCTTGGACGCCCTGAACCTCGTTGGAACTGACGGATCCTTGCTTTTCTTGAATTGAAGCGTTTACCGTCTTGTTCTGCATTATGTGACATAAGAGTGAGCAAGTCTGAAGGAACACAATGTCTTCGCTGGGTGAGTAAAGTAAGTGGAGCCACTCCCGTCACACGATGAGAAGTGCAGTTTAGTGCCAGCTGAAGTTCTTCAAGCGTTGTGTGCCACTCTTCTGTTTCATAGTTCTTGATCATGATTAGAGTATTTTTTAGTGTGGCTACAACACGTTCTACTTGCCCATTTCCTCGGCTGACTCCTGGTGCTATAGCGTGGATATCTATTCCTACCCGGTCGCAGTAAGTTTTAAATTCACCTAAAAACTCTCTTCCACCGTCGACCACTACTTGCACTGGAGTACCAAATAGGTAAACCGTACGTTTTAAGGCGGCCAACGTATGTCGGTCGTCAGATGTTCCCATTTTGCCTGTTATATCCATGTGTATAATTTGAAAGGCAGCCGTCGGTTTTTGAATCGGATGCATTTGAGCTTGTACGGCACCAGATGCTCCTTTGGATGTCTTGCAGACCACACAGTTATCGACAAATTTTCGGACATTTGTGTTCATTTTATCAAACCAGTAGTTTTTCTTAATTTTCTGCAACGTCTTCTCCCAACCAGGGTGTTTCAATGTAGTGTGGAATGAGTTTATTAGACTCCACTGAAAAGATCTGGGAACCACTGTGCAGAGTTTATGTCCAAAAGCTGGATCCTGCACGATGCGCTTTAAAACATTGTTTTCTAGTATGTAGCCATCCTTAGGAATGTTATTACACATACCGTCCATTATAGCTCGCAATGTAGGAGGTCCCTTTTGTGTTTGGACGCTTTAAGCGCATTACAGTCCGTGATGACTGTAAACTTGCGCCCATAAAGATATTGTCGAAAATGTTTTATTGCTCGAACCACAGCCAAAGTCTCCAATTCATAAGAGTGGTACCGACTTTCGGCTTCAGTAGTCCTCATGCTCATGAAAGCTACTACATGTTGTCGTCCTGCAATTACTTGTACTAATACCGCTCCGAATCCCAGACTACTTGCGTCTGTGTATAATTGAATTGGTGCTTCCTCTTGAAATAGTGTGAGTACTGGAGTAGATGTTAAACATTGCATAATCTTCTCTTTTGCTCTTTCGTGGCGTTCGTTCCATTGCCATTTAGCCCCTGGTTTGGTCAGTTCATATAGTGGTACCATTATGCGCGAGAAATCTGGTATAAACTTCCTGAAGTATCCCGCCAATCCACAGAACTGCCTTACTTGTCTAGGTGTTGTTGGTACAGGTGCTTTCACCAGAGCATCTATTTCCGTGGGCTTGGCCGGACTTGTCCATCTGAAACAATGTTGCCCAAATATTCGATTGAGCGCTTAAAAAAACTGCATTTATCAGCATTAATAGAAAAACCAGCGTCCTGTAGGGCAACGAGAATACGTTCAATGTTTGACAGTCCTTCTATAAATTCTTCGCATTTGCTTAATACGTCGTCGCCATTCTTCTTTTTTACTAAGATGATGGGACTGGAGTATGGAGACTTGCTTTCACATACAATCCCATGCTCCATCAATTCCTTCACAATGGCTCGTACTTTTTCACGTTCAACTGGACTGAGCCTATATGGTCTTCGTTCTACATATTTGTCTGGATTCTTCAAGCGGATTTCCAGTTCGCCGGTCTTAACACGAGTTGTTGGGTACCCTCTGATAAAAAGGTGCTGATACTTGTTCAAAAGTTTGCGTAATTTTTCGATATCTTCTTCTTTGGTGAGGTCACAATCTAATTTATCAAATATCGGGTTCGTACATTGAAGGTGATTGATGTTCTGTAGACGTGTCAACCTCGTTCCGTCCGTAGTAATCATCATAGTGACGTTCGTATTATTTATCAAGTTCATTCCTACTAAGATGTCTGTCGTCATCTCGTAGTCGGCTACTATGTGGAACTGTAGTTTAATGTTGATATTATCAATGACCCCAATCGTAACTAGTGTAGCTATTGAAAGCACAGGAATTGTCCAATTCCCTTCAAGTAATTTGACGTTTCTAATCTTCTTCCTGGTAATTGTGCTGCTATAGTCTCTCGTATAAGTGAGCATTCTGCGCCACTATCAAAAATTGCATTATTCGAACTCGGGTTAAAACGCTTCATAGTTCTTATTGATGATGCAACTGATATAAGTTCTGGCACTGTCGTGGCCCGTGTGTTCAATAGCTCGATCCTAAGTCTTTCGTCGTTTACACAACCAATGACTGCTTTAACTGCATCTTCATTTGAAAGTTTGCCCTTGGTGATCCTTCTCCATTAGACCCATGCTCGTGATAAAAACTTTTTGTTTCTGGTGGTGTACTTAAACGTTCCGACATTTGCTGCATTACTTGCATCATCTGCATCAGGAATTGTGGTGGTATGTTGTTCATTGGTGCATTCAGCAATGCTGAATGTGGCTGGAATTGCGGCAACGCGGTTCCAACACCTCTTGTGGTGTTTAATCCATGGTCTGGTCCCGTCGTTGCATCAGGTTGTTGTTGAGCGGAAGTGGCAAGCGATCCCACTTCTGATGACGAAGTTCCGGATGTCGTATTGTATGTAAATAATGACGTCAGCTATGCTGACGTCATCTTCATTACAATCTTCGTTATTCATAGTAATAATAATTAAACACTACAACTTCTTCCAATAAACCTTTATTGAATGAATGTAAACAACAGAGTAGAGCTCCGCACTACTCGGCTACTTGTGCCGGACTGCCACGTGTAAAGACCACTACTCGTATTTATACCAAACGCGAAAGTGGGGAGCTTTACAAAAATAATCATAAAACATTTTTATAAATTGTGAACATGAACTTAACCTATTTAAAATAATGACTTTAGTAATTATAATTTAAAATAATAATTTTAGAATATTAATTAAATGAAAAGTTTTTATGAAAACATAATGAGACAACGAAAACAAATCATCCCAAATGAATGATTCATTTGAAATGATTTGTTTTCACTAAATAATTGTAACTAATTTCAAGAGTCACAATATCTTAAGTAAGTTAAGCAAATAACTTAAATAAATGATATTGCGCCGATATATATGTTGCGGCCATTAGATGGCGGTGTGCACCAGAATTCAGAAATTCGTCAATTTCTGAATTCTGGTGTCCAGATTTTTCGAATTAAAGTCACCTTTTACCATACTTTTCAATAATTACGTAATTGCAACGATAACAATAATTTTTTTTTTTTTGTGGCTTATGTTTGCTATTATTAACTAATATGTAATTTTGTTTTACTTTTGTCTTTAATTGTAAGGTTATCTATTCATTAGTTGTAGGGTTCCATAAAGTTGCCATTAAATTCTTTAGTTTTATTGATAATTATAGTTTAATTAATTTATAGTTTAATTTAATAAGAATTGTTATTTTTTCTATTTCTTGCTGCTGCTTTACCCTTTTATTACTAGAATAATAATAATCGCAGTAACATTATAAATATGATAGTTGTGTGTTTTGTTACAGCTTAAATATGACATAATTATAATATTTTGGCGTTTTTGACGCGGGCCAAGCGCTAGTTGTTAATACAGTGTAACGTTCTATTGAACGGTTCGAGGGGCGGGAGGGCACAAATAAAAGACATCGTCACCTATCATGTTTTATTACAACATATAGATAGTTTTCTACACATCCACCTTACATACGCGTTATGCGCTAAGTGATATGGGTTCTGTACACGGCGGAGACCGCCTCACATAAATAAAATTCACATTATAATATAAACTTACGAGCTAATGCGCTACGCTATCGCTTACAGCTAGACGCGTCGCGCGCGACCTGCGGGACTCCCCCGAGCGTCTGTCAGTCGCTGCAGGCGTAACTGGGTTGGGTCAGAGGGGCGGCGGGACCCAACGAGACATTCTTGCCTAAACCGTCGAGGAACTGGTGGTTATTTGTTATTGACATATGATCGAGACTTTCCGAACCCAATATTAATTTTTTACGTTATGCTTATCCTACAAAGTATTTTAATAAACATTCTGTACCAATAGAGGCGTCATAAGCGTGAACGTCCCTCGCTGTCAACTTAAAAAACTAGATTTATGATAATACATATTTCACATCCATTATCACGATCCCACCACGGGGCTGCCCCCCTCACCCTAACGCGTCCCAGTTACGTCTCTGCGAGTCACAGGCCGGTGCCGGACCAGCGGAGCGGCGGCGGAGTGCTCGTCCGCCCTGCGTCTACCGTCTCGCGTCGCTCGTGCGGTCGCAGACGCGCGCGACGCGCGGCGGACTAAGATTGTATGTACACTGTGAGTCTGTACAGGGCGGCGGTATTTACAAGATATGTGTCGGTCAGTCGCGCGGCGGGCGCGCCAGCAGCGCCAGCGGCTGCAGCGCGGCCGCCTGCAGCGCGGCGTGCGCGGCCGCCGCCGGCCCGTGCGCGTGCGCGTGCGCGTGCGCCGGCAGCACGTGCGCGTGTGCCGGCAGCGCGTGCAGGGGGTGCGACAGCGGGAGCAGTGAGCCGCCACCGCCTGGCGACGACGCGCCGCCTGCCTCGCCCGCCGGAGGGTTTATGCGCTTCTCCTGGAAATGACGCGGGACTCCGGTTAGATTACGCGTCGCGAAACTTTCCACTTTCGTGATTTTTACATGATTTGCCGATCGAATGCATGAAATCGAAAGAGACGAACCTTCTGTCTACGATTGCAGAACCAGACGCGCACGACCTCCTTCTCCATGCAGAGCGAGTCGGCGAGCGCGGCGATCTCCTCGCTGGTGGGCTTGGGGTTATGTAGGAAGGCCTTCTCGAGCGCGACGCGCACGCCGGACTCGATGGAGGTTCTCTTCTTGCGGCGGCGGCCGACAGCCTCGGCCAGCCCCGCGCCCAGCGATGCGCCGCCGCCGCCGCCGCTCAGCGACGAATCCGCGTCCTCCAGCCACTTCTGCAGGAGCGGCTTCAGTTTGCACATGTTTTTGAAGCTGAGATTGAGCGCCTCGAAGCGCGAGATGGTCGTCTGGGAGAAATCGTTCCCGTACAGCTTGCCCATTGCGAGGCCGACGTCGCCCTGGGTGAAACCTGGGGGATGAATCGAGCGATTACATATCGAACGAGTCAAAAGATGAGTAGTAATAAGGTCGAGGGATTGCCTCCTCACCGAGTTTGATCCTGCGCTGTTTAAAAGTCTTGGCGAAGTGTTCGAGCTCCTCGAGGTCGGCTGTGTCGTCAGCAGGGTCAAGCGCGCGGGGCTTGTGCGCGTGCGCATGTAGCGGGGAGTGTCCGGTCTGAGTCTGCGCATGAGGTGAGTGCACGTGCAGGGCGTGCGCGTGCGTGTGGGAATGCGCGTGCACGTGCGCGTGGTGGTGCGCGTGCGGCGAGCGCGCCCGGCCCGGGCCCGGCGTGTGCGGCGTGAGGAAGGCAGCGGCGCCGGGCGGGGAACCACGCGGAGACGGTGACCTCGTGTCTATATGATGAAAAATTAATAAATATTATTATGATTATATATAATTATTAAGGAATGTTGCGATCGCATTTATGTCTTTAGCTGTCCAAATAGAAAGAATCCATAAGTTTTAAGCTCCTTAATCTGTATTGAAAATTATTATAATTTTATTTTATAATTGGTTCATCATAGGTTAACTCACCGACAGTTGGCTGCCCGGCGTTAGCTCGCGCTTGAAGTTGTTGCAACTGTTGCGCTGCAGCCTGCGCTACGGCTTGCTGAACCTAAAAGGTTTAAAGTAATCCACGCATAAGACTTGTATTTCGTTTCTTAAGGTAAATAGATCAGAAGATAGGTAGATATAGTCAACTTACTTGTGTGTGTAGAAGTAGAGAATGTGCGCCGTGTTGAGTCAGCAGTAAATGCTGCAACTGAGCTAAAGCATTGCCAGCGCCTGCCGCACTCTGTGGGAGGATAGGACAATAAACTTTGGATTTGTTTTATTCTTTTTAAGCAATCCAGACATATAAAGAGCAGCAGTTTTTATTGGATATACCTATCCACAACTCTTTGTAAGCAAGGTAATAGTATAAATAAGTAGGTTATTTACAAGCACGGCGGCGGTGGCGGCTGAGGCGGCGGAGACGGCGGCGGCGTGCGGCGCGGGCGCGCGCGCCACCGGCAGCGCCAGAGACACGCGCTCGTCTCCGCTCGTCTCGCCCTCGCCTTCGCCCTCGCCGCTGGCTGATCCATCTGAAAATTCAAAATCTTAGACAAATACCATTAAAACGGAGGCTTCATCCTTATAAAATATCAATGTTCGAGATTCAAGCTGTTCTAAAGGAAACCGGAATGAAAAGAATAAAAATGATGAGGTCAACAAATTAATTAAATGATGCTGTAATACTAAAGGCCCCAACGCAGCGTTTGTCTACTTTTTTTGATAATTGTACAATGACGGTTACTTAACATTCTGATTGATATTGGAAAAACTAAATATTCAGGGAACTCTTATTCATGGCGTTGGCGTTCTGTAAAGGGAAATAGGCTCTCGAAGGTTGTAAATCAGACGCACGTTCAATTTATGGCTTCCAAGTTTGAGTTTTCCTCTGAGAGTTGCGAACAGATGGCCTTCGCGCCGCGCGCGCTCTTGCACTAAATAGGTACTTGAAGTGTTCAATATCTCATCACGAATATATATAATTATATGTATAGTAAGTTGATTTTTTTAATGATTAATTCGATTAAGATATTATATATTTAACGGCTCGTTTGTCTTCGTGCCTATACGAGTAGTGATAGCCCGTCAGTACACGTGATTCCTTACCGAAACTTGTAAGTATAATATATTATATATTTGTATATATGATATATGAACATTTTATATTATACACAATATCAGGGCATCACTAAATTTTCATCGTGATTCAAATGTATCATCTATTACATGTATCAACTCTCTTGCGTGTTAGCAGCGTGGTGAATAAGCTTCACACGTTCTCCTTAAAAAATGAGAAGGCTCTAGCCCGGGAGTGGGATTTTTACAGGCTGTTATCTCTTTAAATAAACAGAAGAATTCAGGTAAATAAACTACGAAGTGTATTGATTTCATTTTAAAAACTACTGTGAAAGTAAAATAGTAGGGTGCAGGTCCTCGTCGACGTTCGGCGGAGCAACCGGATATTGAATGTAAATGCTGTGTCGAGCCGTGCTCGCAGGGACCCTGATTACAACTACGAGTACATGTACGTATACAACAAATTATATAAATGAACATAAATATCTACAAAAATAAATAAAATTGAATTGCCTGTCTATAATTTCAAAATAACTGATTCTTTTAAAGTTGATATGGCTATTTGCGAGTCATCAAAACCGAAACAATGATTTTTTATTTTTGTCTGATTTGATTAGTTTGTACAAACAGGTCCGAGCTAATCTTTGAAACCAGTAAAAATTACAAATTGAAATAACTAAATTATCATATCGTAATTTTGTTCTATTAGTCTTAACTTTTTAAGTAATATTTATGCTTTGAATGAGTATATAGATTATTACTTTGTACTTATAAGGTTATCTATTGCTAGTTTTATTGAACAATTTAATGCAAACTTTATTAAACCCTGATAAAGTTTGCATTAAATTGGTCAGTTTTATTTATCCTTAATTCCTTATTTATAGTTCTATTAGATAGGAAGGGTTGTAATTTTTTTCTGTTACTTGCTGCTGGGCAACTATATGTAGCATGGTCACGTGTAAGTTATAAGAATGCTATTGTTGTCTTAGAAAATTGAAATACTACACCTAATATAGTATATAAGGAGGCATTACAATAATTCAGTTTATCCATTTATCTTTAATTACTAGAATAATAATAATCGCACTAATATCATAAATATGAAAGATTGTGTGTTGTGAATATTTGTTACTTCTTCACGCTATATCACGGCTAAGATATGACATATTTAACATATCTTGGCCTTTTTATCGCGTTTTACTGGACTTTCGATTAACACGCGAGCGAAGCCGCGAGCCGAGCACTAGTTTTAAATATATGTAAGCGAGAAGAACATTTCAATAATATTAATGAATAAGACGACGAAAAGAAGTCATTATTATCGTGAAATATTTCACTTTTGGAATTAATTGTTTTATTTCTTCTGTTTGCCGACGATGAGACTATATTCTTATACGTTACTGAAATAGTATTTATTTACAGTTAATTTAAATAAATGCGCCCTACACTAGCTACCCGCCTCGATTTCACACAGATACTGATTAAGGTTATAAAAAGGTTCTACAATTAGTGTTTAGACAAATTAGCACATTTACAAAATAAAACAAAAATTATTATTCTTGCATTTTCGACTCGAATGAATGATCATTTTAATAACTAGCGCAACTATGATTTGGAATATTATTTTGATATATTTTTACGTTAATTGTCAATTAATACCCGACCCGGCGTGACTCGCGTCTCTCCTCCCCTATGTATTATCAAGATGTATCACTTCCTCTCGGTGGGTCGTCAAAGGGTGAAGGTGCCTGTGTGCCGTATTTTTTGTCGCGGAACGTGCGCCGAGGTGCGCGAGCCGAAGCTAATCCTGCCTCGGCGCGTGCGCAGCGCTCCGTCGCATCAACCCGTTCACTTTCAATACGTCACCGACGTGACTTACAACCCTTGCGAGTACACCTTACGTCTTATTCTGACAGTATTGTGCTATTGTTGTAAGAGATTAGGGAGCAAGTAGATCTCTTTTTATATTCATAAATAATTATTAATGACCGAAACTTGAGTTCACTTCGATGCTTTTATTATTTAGTTATGCTTTATTCATAATTATTTACTGGCAAATAAAGCAACGCGTGTTAGTTTAAAACAGTTTAATTATTATTTGTGTACAAGCGCGTGTCTCGTTTAAATTACATACTTATTTGAAATAAGTTTTAGCCTATCTTAAGCGTAGTGCTTCATATAGATAATAATATACTAGAACCCTTTTTTAAAAGTATTAGTCAACTACAAACTTCTGAATAAGTAGATATAATTGACGCCTCACTTCAACGCTTCTCTTCAGCCAGCTGTTTCATTGACTAACTTAAACTTTATCGAATTTTTTCGGGACACATTTTAGAATATTCATTTTTGTATTGACCTAATCTACAGGCACAATTCAATAAGCTTAACTTAATAAACATTTTTGAACTTGAACTTTAAAGGTCGATACTGGTATGCATATTTTTTATAACCTGTAATATTCACGTCTCGAATTATCAAGTTGAACAAGTTTCCGGAGGCTCAAGTGCGGTGTGCGCTCAGTAAATATGCAAATAAAATACAAAACTGTAGCGACATGTGCCAGAACTAACTAAAGCCGATGCGCTTCTCAGTTAGTCAGTGAATCCACACCCGATGACTGCGTTGCTTGGTGTGTTGCAGCCGAGGCAGTGCGCTAGGTGTGTAGTGTGTAAGTAATTCATGAAAAGTGTAGTTGTTGGCTTATTTATTCGTTCTGCTTTAAGACATCTACGTCGTCCATATTATTGATTATTTAAAAAAATCATTGAACGTATGGCATCTACAATAAATAATTTGATAATAAATAAATAAAAAATCTAATGATTTGTGAATGTAGTGTGTTTTTTATGAAGCATAAAGACAGACGTGACGCAAGTGTAGTAACGGCTTGTGCTCACCATGGCTGGGCGGCGGCGAGGGCGACTTGATGAGATCGCCCGACTCTTCTGAAACAAACAAAACTTATTTTATTGACTCGTCGAATATAATACGATGTAATATCGTTATCGATATTACGGCCCACGATACGCATATTTCACACTTTATATA
Organism: Nymphalis io; assembly: GCF_905147045.1. Lineage (NCBI taxonomy): Eukaryota > Metazoa > Arthropoda > Insecta > Lepidoptera > Nymphalidae > Nymphalis > Nymphalis io. Next base: position 13,737,120 of record NC_065897.1, on the reverse strand, counting down.
TTTAAATGAAATGCACGGCTCGATTTAAATATAACCAAGAAAAATGAGCCTTAATTAAAGTAATCGAAATTATATTGATTTATTTTGCATTATTTAAATATATATAATTAAAGCAGTTATTGGATAGAATGCGACTATTAAGTAAAACTTATTTAGTTTGGTCTATTTATACAACACAAATCATTTTTCTTTCGACCGCTAACCGTTCGAGTTTTAATTAGGAATTTTAGATTTAGATCTTTGATGGAAGTACAATTTAATCTCGTGTAAATATTGTCATAATTCCAATTCGCTCAGTCTTCAAGAACTATTTATTTTTACTCTTGACAAGAATGGGCGAACAGTCTCGTAATCCGACTGCGGCGACACGCGTCTTCGGGCGGTCTGTAATCGTCGGATTAGCGTTGTCGGGATTCTATATACGTAGGTATTGATGTATACTTAATGAACCTCATTTATTACGAATTTCTTAATTTTGCATCATTTTTGTTCAAAGGAAATACTACTGACGGTGTAAGTACTATTAGACGGATAATGACTGGTGGTATTAAGGCCTGTTCGTGCGCGCTGACTCGGCGCGTGTAACGCGTCAGTGTCAGCGGCTAACGAGATTACCTAATTAAGCTAATTAATCGGATAACCGGTGGAAGCAGTACGGGCTGACCGCACACCGCACGGCTGAGGATAATCTCAAGGCCGCAGTTAAGTCGGGAGGTGTTTAATATCCTACTCCGCAACTTGTGTTTTTCTGAACAACTTACTATCCAATTCTAAAGGATCGAACGCTTATACTTTACTTTACTATAACAGTTAAACCGAAGTACATAGTTTATAACTTACTTTGTTATTATATAATAATGAAAAATATTATTTTGAAGTTGTTCAATCACCTCTGATGCCACTCGGTAGGTCCTAAACAATACTATGAATGTGAAAGTGAGATTTCATTTTCAAACTAAATTCTAATTAGGGGTTTACACTAATTTATTTTGAGCTTTTTTTGTGTTTGCTTTTGAATAATTTTGCATTACTCTGTACATGTTTTTTTTTATATTATATGTTATTTTACTAATTACTTATTCATATGTACTTTGTATTGTTAAAATCGCTAGCAAACCAATATAAATAACCAAATAAAATAAAACAGTGAGATTTTTTATTCGGTTTAGTGGATTGAAGATATTAATATATATATTAGAACTAGTTTCATCACTAGACTGATAATACGGGAAATACAAATTGAGCTATATTCTATAGAAAATTCAATAGTACCTCTGATCTGATCATCGTGTTATTTGTTTTTATCATTCAATATTTTATGTATAATAACATTGAATGTATATTCGAGCTATCATTGTAGTGCAAATCAAATCAATATTTTTTTAACTATCCCGCAAAAATATTAAATTCATATTTTATAAAATGAAATAATTATTTTAGGCCTATTTTGATAGCAAATTGATTTTCAATTATCTTGTCACTGAAATTAAAAAGTTTATAAAATGTAGTGACTTCAAAATAGTAACATATTGTTACTGCTTCGGTTCCAACGGCTCTGTAGCGCGGAATCCTCAATAGATACACAAACTAACTACGTATTGAACAATTAACGAAATACAACAGATAATCACTAAACTTCTCCAACGGAAATGTTATAGATACCTGAGATGAAAATTGCCCTGTTATATGTTTCTTTGTAAAGTTGTCGAATGGAGGAAGACAAGATATATATAATAATAATTAGAAACTATATAGGATCTTCTTGTCTTTGAGTAACTTATATTTCAAATTTCCTTCCCTAAAGGGGGCATTAAAGCGAAATCGCTAATCTTTAATTTGATCGCTAAACGGTCGTTTTCGTTGGTAAAAGCATGAACCTAAAACTAGTAAAAATATATGCGAGAGCCTTTACACATAACCGTAAAAGCTTGTAACTTTATTAAAATTATTAATAAGACCTCATTTCTTCTATTTACATACAGTAGAGTAACAGCCTGTGAATGTCCCGCTGCTGGGTTAAGGCCTTCTCTCCTTTTTTTTGCGGAGAAGGTTTGGAGCTTATTCCACCATGCTGCTCCAATGCATTTTGATGGAATACACATGTGGCAGAATTTCAGTGAAATTTGACACATGCAGGTTTCCTCACGATGTTATCCTTCAGCGTCAAGCACGAGATGAATTATAAACACAAATTAAGTACATGAAAATTCAGTGGTGCATGCTCGGGCTCGAACCCACGATCATCGGTAAAGATTTATGCGTTCTAACCACTGGGCCATCTCGGCTCTTTTTTTTATAGAGTAGGAAGGCGGACGAGCATGTGGGCGACCTGATGGTAAGTGGTCACCAACGTCCTTAGACATTGGCATCGTAAGAAATGTCAACCATCGCTTACATAGCCAATGCGCCACCAACCTTGGGAACTAAAATTTTATGTCCCTTATGCCTGTAATTACACCTGGTCACTCATCCTTCAAACCGGAACACAACAATATCAAGTACTGCTGTTTTGCGGTAGAATATCTGATGAGTGGGTGGTACCTACCCAGACGAGCTTGCACAAAGCCCTACCCCCAGTAAAACCTTTCTATTTACATACTTAATTTAAATTTTCATAAAGCGTTACAGTCTCCTTTTCAATTGGTCATTCTAACTCTTTGTCAAAAAGGTGGTAATGCGTCAGGTTTTGTGTTCAGATTCTACCACGAAGCGAAAAGTAATTCAGTAGAATACCCACTCATGAATTGCGTGTGTCACTTTTTTTTTATAGAATAGGAAGGTGGACGAGCATATGGGCCACCTGATGGTGAGTGGTCACCAAACGCCCTTAGACATTGGCATTGTAAGAAATGTCAACCATCGCTTATAGCCAATGCGCCACCAACCTTGGGAACTAAGATTTTATGTCCCTTGTGCCTGTAATTACACTGGCTCAGTCACCCTTCAAACCGGAACACAACAATATCAAGTATTGCTGTTTTGCGGTAGAATATCTAATGAGTGGGTGGTACCTACCCAGACGAGCTTGAACAAAGCCCTACCACCAGTAAAACGTAAATGTAACTAATTTGTTAGATATGTTATTCTGATAAGACTTCTACTAAAATATATGTTTTATTGTTGATTCAACCAGAGCAGTCGTGGGAACGGTCGGTACCTGTGGATAATCCTAGCAAGTTACTGTCGCGACTAAAAAGGATTTACGTCAGCGTCTGCGCACATCGAGCAAACTTTATTCAAATATCCGCAAATCTCGGAGATGAGGGATCGAAAAGAATGATAAAAAACGATCGACGTCTAAAAAAACATTAAAAAGGCGCAGTATTGTGTTGGTCTCTTATTGAAACGTCATCGCATTTTTTCCAAAGGGTACAGTCGCAGAAATCGCGGGGGTGTATCGAAAGGGAATATATTTTTTAATCGCCAAAAAAACTAGCAGTTGTCTATTTTTTACAATGACGGATTGAGAAATCCTTTTCCATTCTATAACCTTCTAATATTACGTTGAGAAAAAAAAAGATTTCATTAGCAGCAGATAGTGCGCTGATCTGTGTGCTTTTCAAATGTGTATTTTTAACTTCTTAAGAGAATATATTAATATTTCATCATTTGAAAAAGAGAAACCCGAACGAACCTTAATATGACTAAACGCTTTTTAACTCTTTACTAAGTACTTTAAATAAGTCAATGACTGGAAACCGATTACAACTTTTACTTACTTACTAATAGGGTTGTTATATTTTAGAAACATTATTTACGAAAAATTGTTACATTTATTAAGAAGAAGGAAAAATATAAATATAATAAATAAATAGCTATATATTTAACCTTTACAAATTAGTAAATTAAATTATTCAACGTTATTTGACTAATGAATCAATTCTTCATAGTAGGAGGCTGCGTTACATCGATAGAGATCGTGCGGATGCTGAGAGAGCCTCTAATAGCTAAAAAAAAGTACACCGACACAACCTGTCAAATCACGTTCTAACATACACATAAAGGTAGTAGGTAGTAGTATATACTTGTATAACCGATCATCTTATATACGTTGCAATTGAGGTTATAAGAGTAACCCTAGGTTGTCGTTTGTCGCTCTTACAATTTTAATATAGACAAAAGTTTCCATTAAAAAATTAGCCTTTCAGCACATAACTAAACAGGTATGTAGGTTTGTTTCATTTTGACGAATTAATTAAAGCAATAATTTTATGTTGTTTCATTGAATAACGATGTTTTTTATTTTTCAGTTAAAAATCTTGCATAAAATTTTATTTATGTTTAGTTATTTAATGTTTTGTATTGAGTTTATATTAATATTGTAATTATCACAATATTAATATCAACGCAATTTGCAACCCACTTCGCAATCATTTATTAAGAAAAAAATTGTAAAATAAAAACCCCAATTAACTAATGAGGTATTATATGCCGAGAACAAGTAAAGCTACTTACGATAGGACGCGCAGAAGGATCGCGCGGAAGCGCGCACGCAAGCCTGCAATACCATAGTCGCGGGTCGGTCGGCGGGTCGGAGCTACACTCGTGTTGCACGCACAAGCACGACTCACTCTACGCGAAGGCTTGCGCGAGACTGCGACGGCGCCGGGCGGCGGCGCTCGTCCGCGCCGAGGTACCCCCGCCCCCGACCCGCGCGTTGCGCTCCGCCGAATTAAAAATTTTAACTTTTTTGTACGAATCCGTTTCTTTTTCCGCCCTTAGTGCATTTTTTTCGCGCGCCTCGCCATTATTTCGATTACCTGAGATGATTTTTTTCGTACGTGATGCGAGTTTAAAAGCTGTTTAATTTTTTTAGGAAAGGGGAGCGACGGGTTCGGCTAACCGATGCGCGAATTCCGATATCGGGTTTGATCGAAAAAAGCACGTTGGAATCGGTTGAGCCGCGTGTGCCGAACGTTTCCTCTGCTACTCTCCACAAATTGCCGAAGACAAAAAACTCCAACAACAACGTCGGCCTATTGTCGCATGAGCCATTGTTGCAGATCGCAACGCAACAGCAACATGTTTCAGAAGTCGTTTCCTCGCTTAACAATTAATGACATACGAGTTAGATGCAGTCGGGTGACACGCGAAGCGAGCTCGTGCGTGGGTGCAGACATCGAAACGTACCTGTCGAAACGTTTCACACGTGAATCGAATATTTTTCAGTTCGGAAAAAAAATAATTATATAGTTTGTAAATAATAAAATTGAACAAAAAATACATATAGTATTTTTTCGGAGTTTTTCTTAAGATTGCAACGAAGAATATTAAGTTAAAATTCATTCCGAAGACATTTGACACGGGGGTCAGCGCTACTTGAACACTTCAAGACTTACGATTAGAGAATATTAGGCCGAGGTTAACATCTTTGTGATGCTAATGTGCGTAAACATGTTCACCGATCAAACGTTCGAGTCCTACTTCTCAGTCCTCCCCTCGCCCGCACGGCTCCTGGCTACTTCGACGCTTTGAACCACTTTCCGCTCATGCATCACTATCGGAATGCATTTACGTAATGTGGCCGCTGTTTGTTTAGGCGCCAAGATATTGCTACTTTGAATAAGAGATTCGACCTTTATAGAGCTCAATAACGGCTCTTTGAAAGCTGAACAAACTATGTTTACGGAAGCGGTTGTGAATACAATGAATATTTTTTCGGAGCGCGAGGCTCGAAGACGGACTGTTAAATGACAACAGGGGCAGAACCCTGACGAGATGTCATTTTATAGGGACAAATCAAAGTAATTAATTAATAATATCAAATATTCAAAATTCAGTAATAGAATCACATGCATTAGTGCTACGCGCGTAGCCTGGTGCTACGAGACACTTGTTCTGCCAAACGTACACGGTGTTTTAATTAAACACGCAACAGTAAGGCAAGGGTTTTTCGTGTACCATAACGCAAGTAATACCATCGCAGATTGGATTTTAAAATATCAACTGAGGGTGATCTTTTTTTTTTTTTTTATAGAATAGGAAGGCGGACGAGCATATGGGCCACCTGATGGTAAGTGGTCACCAACGCTCTTAGACATTGGCATTGTAAGAAATGTCAACCATCGCTTACATATCCAATGCGCCACCAACCTTGGGAACTAAGATTTTATGTCCCTTGTGCCTGTAATTACACTGGCTCACTCACTCTTCAAACCGGAACACAACAATATCAAGTATTGCTGTTTTGCGGTAGAATATATGATGAGTGGGTGGTACCTACCCAGACGAGCTTGCACAAAGCCCTACCACCAGTAAATCTATGATAGTTATTATGATCGGACTAAATCCATGATAGTTATTTCGCTCTATGCAAGTTTTATTATGTTTACGCAGTGGATAAATAATAGACACCTAATTTGTAAGAAAAAACTTATAACAACCTTTGTACACATTTTAATTTTATACGAGAAATTTTAAATGTTTAAGTGTTAAACACTCGCTTCGTCGCCTAACTACAACGTGAATTCAACAGCTTAAGGTAGAAATGAATAATGTAACGCATTGATTCCAAAATTAGGGAGTCTTATTTTTACATTTCACCATTGATAACAAAAGGACTTGTTAGGCGTTTCAGAGTGCGGGGTTACATGTGTTGGCATCACTGTTATTAATAAGTTATTAGCAAAATCAAAATCAAAATTCTTAGTTATTACATAACCATCACAGTTTAAATGGAATACGAAGTATCTTGTATTACAAAGTAATAGGTATGTACGTGTGCTAAAAGGGGTTCAGTTCAGATTCAGTCATCCCCGCGGCGTCTACATATTTTATTAGCTCAATAAGCGTCGCCTACATCTGTTGACCTTCGGTATATGCTACACTCTCGTTTCGTGTCAACTGACCCTCTGTAAGATTCACAACGCGAATGCTACACAAGTAATATATTACGCAGACTTTCTTAAAACAGCGATGCGTTGAAGATCAATCTAGGATTGCTTATAAAAATACAGTTAATATAAGTTAAGTTAAAATTGTGCATAATGTATAATCCTTGGAGAGTTGCTGGCACCTTTTCAAAGAGAAACGATGAGCCAGTCGTATAATATCAAGCGGATAAGAATCAGCGCCGAGACGCCTTGATATTCGCTGTTCGTGAAATTAATGCGGGTGACATTTAAAAATAACATATAATGAAAAAAACATTTCATTTTAAATAAAACGTCATTCGTATGTTAATTAAAAAAATCAAAACGATTGAAGCGATTATAAGGTAAGTGTTTTTATAAGGCAATTATCAAGTTGAGCGCACATATGACGACACGCAGTACGAGTTTAAATTTATTTTTACTTTGGAAATATGTATGTATTGTGAAAGCTTTTTTTCGGTTCAAAAACCTAAAATACATAACGCAGATACTTAGTATTTCGTGAAATGACACGTATCTAACGATACTTGCCTCTGCCTTTCTATACTTGCCTCGTCTAATCGCTTTGGACGCAACCCTGTTGGAGCAACATAGTCTTCTATTCGTCGCATTAAAACGTTTCTACGAGTATCTACATCCGACGACGTTAACTGTTACTCGGGTCTGTGATCAAATATATGTTTTTTTATTAATAATTTTCTACTTTAAAATATTAAGTCATTATATTATTTTAAAACTATTCTTAGCAAATGCATTACATCATAAAGAAGTACACATGACGCTTGCACGTGCCGCGTAAATAACTCCAGCCTTTTCACTTCAACTCTCCGTTACTATTAAATATTTATCAGGTTCATTACACTGATAACGCATTTCAAAGAACACTTGTTTTTGTTTCTCTTTATATAGTCGGCATAGTACAAAGTGGACCACGAAGTAGATATATTATAATAATATCAGTACATAAACACTACAATTGAGGTCGCAAGAAAGCATTAAATAGACAAATTTTCAATTACAGGCGAAGTGAGCGTGTTGGAAAAATGGTAATTGAACGAAACGTTATATACTGCGGGACTGATCTAGCCTAACCAAAATACTGTCTATAATGTCCCACAGTACTAACGACAGGATCGGTGACCTCCCCGGGGACCGCTGCGGTGTATTTTACAACCCCGTTTACATTCGCCTACTTTACAACTGATGTATTTTTAATTTCGATCAAAATTAGAAGTTAACTGAAGTATAGATTGTCACCGAATTAAAATAATGGACAACACACACTTCTGCTCTCTGTCATACTGTCGGCTTACATATTTGTAATACTAAAAATAGAATAAACAACGAGAATAGAAATACTTCTGAATCGATTTCGGAATCGATCCGGGAAACTGAATAATGGTATCGAACAACTAGCCGGTCGATACTCGTCAGTGAAAGCAGGCGGCGGCCCACTTGCGATAGGTCAGTTCTTTATACGCCGCTAATCATGAGTTATTGAATCAGTCACGTTATAAATATTCGTCATTTTTAAATGAAGCGCACGGAAATGCACGTTTCGTACGATCTATAAAATAATGTAATAATATTATCGAAGTTGAAGTAAAGGGAATTTTAAGTGAATATATATAAGAAGCACATTAGTAGATTAGAATTGATTTGTCGTCAGTGGCGCGTTTCTTTTGTAAATCTCATCAGAATGTATCGAGTGCAAGGGAGCGACGAGAGAATGTTATCGCTGGAGTGCAATCGTAATGAATCTGCGAGTGAGTAGTGTAGTGTAGTGCGGAATAGGCAGCGGGCAGCTATTGATTGCGCGCGGGCGGGGCGTGGCGGCCATGTTGGATTAGCGACGTATTTGCATTTTCAATTCGCCTCAACTGCCGCGGCCCGCGCGGCCGGCAAGGGTTGCGCGTGCCCGTAATCCCGTTAACTAGTATAGGCCGTGTCAACACGCGCCGGGGGATAACCCTTCGCCGCTCAACCGTTTTAAACTTCCCGAATTTACTTTTGAATTATTATTATTGTTATGCCGGCCTTTTTACAGCATCGGTGCCGGGTTACAGTGTAAATAAATTTATGTAGTGTTCTCGTTAGTACAATGGGGGTCATATTATACTTATAGATGTCAGTTATATATAAACTTTATTACAAATAAGTCTCATTTACCTCGTTAACCAAACTATGTTATTACACCCGTCACTAACTAACTACACACGAGTCACATACTCTAAGCTACATAGCATTGTTCAATAAGCACTCTGAAATTTAAATATGTATTATAAGGTTCAACAAAACTTATGATAAAGTATTACATATCTAGTCTACTGAGGATTAACATATTAACGCTGTTTGACGATATAACCTGAATAACTATAGTAATGTGAATGAATAAAATGAATTGACATTTAATTAAAATCATCAAAATAGAATGATAGGTAAGTGAGTGGCACAGGTAGGTACACAATACCTTCAGGTAGTTTGATACCTACATAACTCTCAAATAGTGTACGAAGTACTAGTAACTATATACAATAGCCTCTTTTCACATAATATAATATTTTATATAATTATTTCTACTGTGGTATATGAGCAGATATAGGCAATAAAAACAATCCCAATTTTCGCGTTGCGATTCAAACCAAAGTGTAGAGCAAGTATATTCTAGCTGTATGTAACTATATATAATGCGATGTAGCTAGCTGGCTCCGTCTCATTAGCGGGAGATGCGAGACGGCTCCTGCAGGGGCTGAGAGGGGACTCCTGATCAATAGCCGATGCAGCTGCTGCGGAGTCGCGACGCGCTCCGACCGTACCTTAGCCGAAGGTCGGAACAATACGATTACGTTAAATAATTATTGAATTTTATCTTTTAGGCTAATTAAGTTGCGAATTTTATCAACCGACTTCAAAAAAGGAGGATATTCTCAATTCGACTGTATGTTTTTGTATGTTCGTTACGCGATCGTTCTGCCAAGTATGAATTGATTTTGACGATTTTTTTTTGCTTAGTAGGTCATATTTCAGAGGTAATCCCATATAAATTTTATCGATATTTATTCGGAGCTTTTTGAGAAAATCAACAAAAACAAATATATATACACACAGACACATATTTTATACATTTTTTTTTATATTTTTATACACATGTTTTGGTTTGTGGTTGCCTTCAGCAAAAGTTTTTGATGAGTTTGTACAATGGGTATTTTGAAGTCGGATTTTGTTTTTTTTTAAATAAATTTTATTTTAACATTAATATTTTAATGTTTAAACGAATTTAAACACGCCCCTCTCAATAAAAAAGTAAATGCTCAAATACCTATTAGTTCTTTTAATGGGGCGCTTTACATATTCAAATGAAACTATCATAGGTGCCATACAAAAGGCCCCGACGGAGTTTTTTATGTACGCCTAAATAGTACATAGTTAACCCTTTAAAAAACGATTCTACATATATCAGGTGGAAACGCGCAGGGGCGCATGTGTCGCGGCCCGCCCGGCTACACGTGCAGCGAATGTAAATTTATGTAAATGCCCCATCTACATACATCTACATAGATGCCGCGCTGGGATTGGTCGCGGTCTCGGGGGCCTGCTCGTTGCAAAAGGGTTGATCTGATTTATAGAGCGCGACATCATTTGTGAATTACGTCTCCGTCGCGCGTGACGGGTTTAATTTAAAACGCGATGATGTATGATCGAGGCCGGCGATGCAGGCGATGCAGGCGCATTAGTCGCACGTGCCGCCGATCACTGAGCGATCCACTGTCATTACCGACCCGACGTCTCAACCCGTCCCTTTCCTAATAACGAATACCAACTAACCGGCAGACGCGTCAAAACGATCGTTAAATGAAATATATAGCGCGATAAAATTAATTTAAAGTCTAATCGATAACTAAAAGAATGTAATCGCTTCGCATGATGTATGTGTAGTAAAACTGATCGCATTTATGTATTGGTCATTGTAAGTGAGGCGATCTCACATTGCCGAGTCGGTCAATAACACGCTGAGCAAAATATTTACACTTGAAGAATAGACGTTGAATATAATAGGATAGTTTTCTTCGTTTCCGTTCGCAAAGAGCGCGTCGGACGAGCGAGTTGTCCGCAGGCGAGGCGGAGTGGCGGAGTGGCGAAGTGGCTCGTTATGAATTTATGATAGTCAACAGTCGACGTCGAGCAAATAGCAATATTAGGTAGCAGTCGTCAAACAGAACAGCAGCAAACAGCGCGATTGTTTGGCGAGCACACAGTGCGACCCTCCCCCGCCCCGGCCGCCCGCGTACTCCCGCGCCCCTCGGGGACGCGATGTGAAAATCAAATTCTTGTAAACCCACTCAACTCTAAGTGGTCGGACTCGACGCGAGAGAACATTAACAGCTTTTAAGATATAAGCATTTCGAAGAGTTTAACTTAATCATCGTTCAAAGGTATCTCATATTGGTTGCACTGAAAAAAACCAGCGCAACGAATGTAAAGAGGAAACATATATTACGCGACAGTAATATTAATACATTGCTATACATTGTTGCACAATGTATATTCTTATAATTCTACAAACATGAATGTTTTTTTATGACTTTGTTTTAGCAAAAGATTATGACGGACTTAAGAAATAATCGCGACAGTCCACTCTCACACGCTACGACTTTTATTTTAAAATAAATTTAAATACCTGTGATTTTACGAAACGATCTGATGACACATCTCTATTAACAAAATATCTGCGCAGTCAGCATATGTCTTGTTGTTAGAGGAGCGCACGCGCAGATGTTTCGTAGTCGCGCATTGTTCACGGCAAAACTGTCAGCAAATTGATTCTGTATGCCACAAATGTTTACCTAAGAGGGAGCTCACCGGGAGGTGATACAGAAACAAAACCGAGCCGATCGATTTATTTCAAAGCTTCTAAAAACAGTAAACACAAGTTCGCGTGCATTCTTGCAATTGTATACTCCTTTAACGAGCAAATAGTATTTGTATTGAATTATATTTAGCCTCCCATTAACCATTATTCATTTTAACTTTTTAGCGTAATGCGATATTTATAGATATAAAAGAAACCACTGTGACAGCTGAGTTGTGGACTATTTGAATGCTTTCAAACGAAAGTGCGTGGCGGTTCGAAACCCTTTCCTGATTATAAATCGAGAGTGCTCGTCAAAGTTAGCGAAATCGAATTCGGAAAGAGCGCGTGCGCGTGCGCGTGTGCGGAGGCGGCGCGCGGCGACAGCTGCGCGACACAACCCTTCAGCCTTCGCACCACCCTCTAGGTGAAAAGTACCAATTCATTTAAAGCAAATATAATACTAGACATCACCTGTGGATTTATTTTCGCAAAAAAATATTGTAAATAATTGTGCAATTTAAATTTACTATAACATGTTTTATAAGGAAGATATTGTGATTTAGAAAAGTTGGTACATTCATGTAAGTAAGTACTGACATATTATCTTTTCTCGGTCACTCGATCGCTTTTATTTGTCTAAATGGTCGAGTGTGGGAGCTCATCATGCGGGCAAGTTGCAACCCGTTCTGATCACAAATTGCTTTAATCGCATACAATCACCCTTCGAACTTCTATATAATAATAATAATAATAATAATATTTATTTCAAGTATCATGGACTCATTTTGTTAGTAATACAAAAACTTAAATGTCTATGTTAGTACTTAACCTAAGGCTATCTAAAAAAATATGAATATTTAGATATGTGAGTCACCTCTGCGCCATTCCATTAGAAATAGCGCAGCAGTGACCCACATATGTGCAGTCCAGCCTGCCCGCGATTAGTTTCAAGATGATGTTGGTACTGTCCCGCACTCTGCGGGACAGTACCAACAGCAAACAAATAATTCCTATAATAATTCCTTGTTGGTAAAATAATGTAATACTGTCGTGTTCCCTGTAATAGTAATACTTAAGTTAGTGTGTCTAGTGCAATGTAGCCCTTCAAATATATACTCGGCTCGTAATACAGTATGTAGCTTCACAGTCTACTCATTCTACATTAAAGAAACTACTTTTGTCCCACTTTTGGACTAAGTCTAATAAACCACGACCCTAAACCTAGTTTTTAAGGCTCCTCTCCTCTTGAGACTATTGACAACTATTTAAAGCTTATTTCACAAGGGACATAAGCTTTAAATAGTTCCCAAGGTTGGTGGCGCATTGGCAATGTAAATGATGGTTAACATTTCTTACAATGCCAATGTTTATGGGCGTTAGTGACCACTTAACATCAGGTGGCCCATATGCTCGTTCGCCTACATATTTTATAAAATAAGAGTAAGAATACCACGTCGAGTGATTTTCACCACACTTTTTCCAACGCTTATATTATTAGGTATATGAAACAAAGAAGTACCAAAAACTACATTTTATTTTTTATATCTTAGCTAAGTTACTTTTTAAGAGTAACTCTTACTTCTTGATAATAGGTAAATTATTAGAGCTATAAATGTTTTTATCTGACTGTAATATTCATGCTAAGCATAGCATCAGAAGAGGTTTAGTAGTAATCGAGTTAAACGTTCTCATCTCCCTTGCACTGTACGTCCCTGTGCGTATGACAAGTTTTCACAAACCGACTTGTGAGTAATATTCTCTAAGAATAGATTTGAATCGCATTATTATTCAAATTTAGATGGATGTTATCCGTTAACAAAATTAGAGTGAAAGGTAAACAGAGGACTACCCTTTTGTCGAGTCTCAGCCGTGCGTAGGAGAACGGAGGTTAAGGGCGGTCGGGAGGTGCAGCGAGGCGAAAGAGTGCCCGCGACAGCCCTCGCGAGATCAAAGCGCGGCCCGAGGGCCAGCGGCCTCTATCCCGTCACCGTCACCAGCATGGCATCGCTTTAATACTCTTTTGTACATAATATATCAAGGTGAAATTGAGAAACTGAATATATCTAATAAACCGCCCCGGTACCTATTGAACCTACACACCCGAGCCTCGTAAATCAGCATGAAAGGTAACTTGTAAAATTAATTTAATTAAATATGAATGGGATACATTTTAATGAACTCTGAATGTGCGACAAGAAACGAATAAAATTAATTTACAACTAATGTTAATTAGTGAAAGTTGTGTCATGAAAAAATGTAATGCCCGATGGATTCCGTATTAGTAATAAGCGCTCCGTGTTCAATATTTGTATTCATTTCATTATGTTGAATAATGTTAAACAGATTTCTTTTCTTTTATATTTAATAGTTGTATAATTTAGTAGTTGTATATAGTATAATTTAGTAGTTGTATAGTTGTAGTATAATTCGGAATCAATAGTAAGGGCCGCCGTTGGCGACACACACCCTTTCCCGATCACAGTTGGTGTCCACCAAGGCTCGGCCCTGAGTCCTTTTCTGTTCAGTGTAGTGCTTGACGTTGTCACAGTGAAAGCCCATAAGCCGTCTCCCTGGCTCATGATGTATGCTGATGACATTGCACTGGTAGATGAGGACAAACAGGTATTGGAGCAAAAAGTGAACCAGTGGAAGGGTGTGCTAGAGAGGGGAGGTTGGATGCTAAATGTTGCGAAAACCGAGTATATGGCCTGTGGCAGTACGGACCCCGAACCCATAAAGATAGGCGGGGAATCCGTTATCAAGACGGAAAAGTTTAAATACCTCGGGTCCGTACTGCACGAGTCTGGTACAATCGACCACGACGTCAGAGCTCGAATAAACGCAGCCTGGGCCAAATGGCGGGAAGTCACCGGGGTAATCTGTGATCACAGGATACCGGTGAAATTAAAGGGCCTTGTGTACAAGTGCATCATCCAACCAGTCTTATTGTACGGCAGCGAGACGTGGCCAGCTCTCGCGAGACACGTTCAGCAACTTCACGTCGCGGAAATGAAGATGCTGCGATAGATGTGTTGCGTAATACGACTAGATCACGTTCGTAACGAGCACATCCGTGGTAGCCTTGGAGTTTGCGATGTAGCGGATAAGTTTCAGGAAAGCCATCTGCGTTGGTTTGGTCACATTAGCCGCAGACCACCAGACTATGTCGAGAACCGATGCCTGGACTTTGTGGTCAAAGGCCCTAGATCCCGCGGCAGGCCCAAGAAGCGCTGACTCTATGTTGTGAGGGACGATATGAGAGAGCACGATCTCACTAAGGAGGACGCTTTAGATCGGGCAAAGTGGAGGCATAGATGCAGGAAAGAGGACCCTGGCGTTACTAGGCCGGTAAAACGCTAGGCAGAAGAAGAAGAAGAAGTTGAGTTAATAAACGTCGATCTGTAAACCGGGACGTACTAAAATAAATGTTCCCACAAACGAGAAAATGTCGTCATACTATTATTTAAAGTGATTCGAACAAAGTGTTATTTACGTAACAGCTTTGAATTATCTTGGCTATTACAGAAATTGGTAATTGATGGGTGCACGCAGTTCCATGGCGTCTAATCATAATATAATACAAACATTATAAACGCATCACACTACCCACCTACTCGCTCCAGCGCGTCGCTGGCCGTGCTGCTCTACAGTCGAACTAAACTGAACGGCGAATGACTATTACTGTTTGCCGGCTACTTGTGAGAACCATAATATTGTTAACAAATATTTTAATAAGATTCCTAACTTTAATTAAGTATGGGGATCTTTTAATATTATTACTATGAACACATACGCTAACAACTCATGTACGATGTAGTCATCTACAATGAAAGTCTTTACATTCTTCATGTAAGAGTGTCGGTTGTAAATGAGAACAATGCTATTTTTTGCGTAATGTTCAAATTGTAACGTGTGTGTGTGTAGTGACAGCTCAGATGCCTGTGTGCGTACGCACGTGTACGAAGGGTTGCGCGCGCGTTCAGATTTGAGACAATACGCGCGAGAAGGGTGAAGGCCGGGTACGAGAGACGGGGTACCAGCGATAGGTTTTTTACGTGTTTTAAGCGCGAGTCGTGGCAACGGGTAAGCAGGCGGAGCATGCGGGGAGCGGGGGGCGGTACCCAGGGCGTGGCCTCGTCTGCTTTGCATATCGCGTATCGACACACACATCTACATACGGCGACACTCGCCCACCGTCTCAAACGAATCTCACGACTCATGTGTAAGAACCTTCCCACCGGCGCTTAGCCGTTTATGACATCACATTCGTTAGTCTATGTAATATCGACGCAGTAAATATTGTTTTTGTAGCTACTCCGTATGAGCTATATAGTAGTAGTATGCATACAATTAGATGGGGATTAATTGAGGGCAACTAACTATGCAGATTATCTCTGATAGTGGCGACGGCGGGAGAGCGGCTTGGAGCGCCGTTGAGATTCCGATGCATATTAACGCGGGAGTCAGTGACGCATGCAAACAACTCCGTAATATTTGCCTTCGTTTCTTCGGGAAATAATGCAGAAGTGCATTCTTGAGAAATTAATATTGACATTGAAATTTTCTTCTTGGCAAGTGTTGAAGTTTTTTATCCTTGATGTGATCCTTAGCAATATTTAAAACGAAATGTTATATATTTAAAACAATTCGGATACCTAACTCTGTTTTTGTAGGAAGGTATCGAGTTGATTATTTGTTTTCTTCGTTGATAAAAACAAAAACAGTTGAGTCGAAACAAAAACGTCACACGCATGTGTCATCAGCTCAGCACAATGGATTTAGGCTTCGCAATTGAATGTCACCAATTAAATGCAGGCAACAAGCAGTTGGGCCAGTTTGAGCGGTTTGTTGGAGATTGTTATTGAAAACGTTATTTTTTAAATCAGCTCAATCAACCCGACACTGCTCCCGCACGACGTCCTATGATTATCTTAGTTATCAATTTATTTCGCATTCATCATCTACTTGTAGTGATTCGTTTGAATTAAGTCACTTTTTTTCTACCTTCTTTGTTTGCATAGCTCTATGCCTTATATATGCCATTTGCTCAGTTCTAACGCTCCTTATGCCCTGTAACTACACGGGTTCGCAAGATAATTGTCTAACGGTAATACAAATTATAGAAACATTCCGTAAATACCCATAGCTGGGATAATACATTATTTCCCGATGATGGAAAAGAGGTATCTATCAAGCTTCTCCAATGCTGGAGTTACGTGAGCTTTCTTCCACTACAACCAGGTAAGGGACGTCTCCGGCAAGGATCGGAGAGACGATGTAATCGTTTCAATATAACTATACACCGGCCTTTCTCAGTTTAAAGAGTATGTAAGAAACAGACACAATAACTTTGTCATTGTTTTATAATCGTTAAACGAAATGTTTTTTTATAAATAAGGATTCAATTAATATTGCAATTATACCCACATGTTAGCAATTAATACAAATTAAAACAGAAGTCTCATTTACAAATGATTACTCCGACTCAAGACTACGACTACGACTCACGACGTTCGTTTCACATTGTTGCCGTTTGCGTAATAGTGTACAAATCTAATTTAGCTACTAAGAAAAGTTTCTTTGTGGCCTTGTTTTTTAATCATTCATAAAATGTCCTAAATGATGTTATCGTTTTTAGATTCTATTCGGGTCTAAAAGAAGATGACTGTGTACAATAGGTGCACTTGTTAACACATGTAGTTAATGGTTGCAAGTGATAGGGTTGACGATCAGAGCAAGAGATCATTAGCGGAGTGGGTCAGTGGCGCAGGAGCAGCCGAGGAGCGACTCTTGCCTCGGCCATTGTTCCACAATACGCAGCTGATTCCGTAATTTTTTTGCCAAAACCGTTATTTTACACATAAATCTCACCCTTCCAAACTTTCAAATTTCAATATCCCCTTCGAACAATACGTTCATTCGCATCGTTTTTTTTCGCTCGTCGATTTTTTTAAAAATGTGGGGTAATGCATTTTTTATTACAGAAATCGCGAGCTTTTAGCGGAGAATCGTACGTTATTCCTTCCCACGGCCGGGAAATGGGTCACGCATTGTTCCGCTCCTTCGTTTTTGCGTTAAAAAAGAGATTTCGACGGAGACGCGGGCTGGGACCTGTCGCCTCCCGCCGCGCCCCGCGCGCCCCTGACACAGTTTTTTAGGGTAAAAAAAATAAAAATAACGTCGCAGCTTGCGATCGAATTTTCTCAGGAATTGCATGATTTTTTTTCGCGAATAATCTAGTTGCGGCGTGTTGTACAAGAGGCAAGTACGAGTAGGTACGGGTGCAGGCAAGGGTTGGCGCCGCGACATCTGTAGCGGCTGCGTTTACCGGATTTCAAATAAATTGATACGAAAGAAGGGTCGGGCCGCAGTGCGTTCAGTACGGGGCGCAGGGAAGGGGAGCAATAAAATGATTAGGTAAACAAAACGGAGGGCGCGGGGGTGGCCGGAGGGCGCGGGTCGGCCGAGATTACCTCCGTTTTAACGCGTGAAAGATTTCAAAGGCGGCCCGGCCACTTCACAAATAATCCATCAACATCTCGTCCGCACTCGGGCGGAGGGCGCAAATTCGATTCCAACTTAGATTGGAGTGCATATTCAGCTAACGAGGTTTGTGCGAGTGGACCCACCGAGGCAATATTGCCGTTCCTCACCTGCCAACTGAAACGCGAGGAGCTTCACTTGAACATCAATGGATATCTACTTGACCTCAAGTCGTATCCCTTGGTTCCCGTTACCTCGCACGCCACACTAACTTATATTGAAACGACTAGTGCGTCTATTTATTTTATAACGTGTCATTTTAGATTGACCAGCAATTTAATTTATAGTTTATAAAAAATGGAGGATTATCGTTATAAAAATTTTAAATAAAAAATCATTTTAGTTTAACAATTATGACGTGTAATTTATTCCATTCCATTAAATATTTTTATGTATCAATGAAAGCGACATGGCCTAGTGGTAAGAACGCGTGAATCTTAACCGATGATCGTGGGTTCAAATATGGGCAAGCACCACTGAATTTTCATGTGCTTAATTTGTGATGATAATTCATCTCGTGTTTGACTAATTCAATCTAATTTCACTGAAATTCTGCCGCATGTGTATTATACCTACCCGCATTGGAGCAGCGTGGTGGAGTAAGCTCCAAACCTTCTCCTCAAAAAGGGAGAGGAGGCCTTAGACCAGCAGTAGGACATTCTGTTACTGTGTATTTTTCAACTGTTTTGTATTTAAGCATTTAACCTTATGAGTCTCATATATATATACATAAGTAACTTCAGAGTAATTGTCGGACGTTTGCATTATAGAGATTTTAGAAATGTCTTTTAAGCAGCGCAAATGTGAATACTTTTTCGCAGTGTTACTCTATTACATTAATCAGTATACATTATTCTTTTTATTAATTAGTGTTACAAAAACAGCTTAGAGACATCCATACGCTAAGTAATATCTCTCTTGTGTGATAGCTACCAAATTTATGTAACTACTTTACAATTTAAGACAAAGTACTTTTTCTCCATATTTTAAGTATATTCTTCCGAAATATTTTAAAGTAATACAATCGTATTAGTATGAATAAAGGAGAGACATTTTGAAGTTCTATAATTAAAATAAGATAATAAGGCGCTACCGGGACCTGTGTAACGTACTAGTGCGTACCAAGCTAATGTTACAAAAGCCTGCAGACAAGTATCCGACACTATGTATATTTTTTGTAATATATTAGCCAAACAAAAACTTTTAATTATAGTAATTGAATATTAAAAAAGCAAAAATAAAAAATTAACTTTGGTTCAACTTATTATGCAGGTATGTCGTATTAAATTTTATCAAAATAAATTACACAGCTATAGACATTTAGTTATGAGATTAAAACAAGCATTTTGTTAAATAAAAAGTACAGTTTACAGGGAGCTATTTACATCAGTACTTATTTAATACAGTAAACAAAAAGCTTTTGTTTTGCGGTAATTTAAAAAAAAACACAATATTTAACACTTAGTTACCACTACCAACAATGTGTGAGTTACAGCGCAGTTGTTTAGATGGAACTGCTTTATAGCTCGTTTGCGAGATTAGAGCCGCACGTGGCGAGTTCAATAAAAGCTGTTAATGAACTGTACGGCGGTGTGCGGTTCGGTTCAGCACTGATTGTAGTAGAGTTACTAATCCGATTGATAGACAATATTCACTTGTGCATCTCGAAATGATAGCCACTCACGGTTATGGATCCTATAACTTAGGGTATGTGAACTAAAAGAGTTTGTCTCTATGTAATATGGTTAGGTGCAACTTAAAATGTACATATTTTATATTTAAATAACCGCAAAAAGTTATATTATATATATGTATTTAAAATACCTTAACTTAAATATTATACTATAGTCAGTTAGTCATATACTTGTAGTCAGTTTAATAGTACATAAATATACAATGTTTAAGATTTCCTAAAATATTAAATTTAAGTAACTTGTGTGTGAGTGTGAGGCGATGATTGATATGCGCCGCAAATAGAGCGCGGTTCGTTACGCGCAGCATTTCACTTCCTGCAGAGCTGCGCCCGCGCACCACACCTGCACTCTTTCACTAATTTGACGCTTTATTATATTCAATCACACGATAATATGAACAAAAAATATTAAAATATCGTGTTTCATGAGAATATAAAGCTAACGGTAGTGGACTAGTAGCGCATCTCGTTTGCGCACCGCCGACGATACCCATCGTCGTTGCGTGCTGCGCGCAGCCGGCTCGGGCGCGCGTGTGCACGACCGAACCGACGTACCGAGCTTTATGTTAATGGTGTGTTGAATTACAAGCCTGCTCATATTTTTTTCTTAATTAATTCATCTCTACTTGTTGCAAATTTTAGTGGGGTTAGTCCTTTTTATTAATTAAATGCAATTACTTAAAAAGACACATTTTCATAAATTATTTTTTCTAGCTTGTAAATGTTTCTTAAAATGTTTTGAAATTATTCGCAGTGATATTATAAGTATAGCATAACAAGTAGTCGGCGGCGCGGACGTCAGCAGCGAGTTGGGAGCAGCGAGCGGAACGCCACGCGGGCCGCGGTGACAACAATATTACAATTACACGACGCATTGTCGCCAGATCTTATCCGTCTCTAATTGCGCTCTATCGCCGCGTCGTCGCGAGCCACGTCCCGATCTGCACTCTATGTAGCTTCACATAGAGCAGTGAGGCCGCGGTGCTGTCACGCACATTTGCATCGCTCGCCTGCGCGCCGCCGCGGCCAGTGTATGTCAGTTATAGCGCTTTCCCTCCGATGAATAAGTTAATCCGTTCGTATCACTGCATTCGCACGGAGTTACTCGCACGATAATTAACATGCCGCCCATTACATTTCTGCAAGAACTAATCGCTCATACGTTACCATATAAACATCTATGTAGATTTATTTCAGGAAGTGGCGCAACATTAGTGTTACTGCTTTTGTGCAGAAGTGCACTTAATTTTATTTAAAAAAGTGTAATTTATTATAAAACAAGGGATTGGCGATAAATTAGTACCAAGTACCATTGTTTACAATTCGTACCTATTTTTGAAACAAGCAGAAAGTATTATTGCAGCAATATCTAGAGGCCGCGATCTAATAGGGAGATAAGTATATTATCTCGGTGATCTATTTATTAGATGCAAACAAAGAAATCTGAATAAATATCTAAGCGGTGCGCGCCGCACAATACCTAGCCTTTATCTAATAAATACAGTCAATACGGCGAGCGGCGATAATATCGTTAATATGACAAGTAGTTTTATATTTCAACAGCACAATGGACTCTTTTACGCATCACGAACAAATCGATTACTACATCGACGCATCAGAAATGAAATCTAAGAAAAAACTTTGGAGCGGAGTCGGTTCCGCGTCGCAGCCGCAACCGACGACCATTTGCTTGATCCGACTGACTCGGCGCTGACTGAGGCGCTGTACCTGGAGTTCTTCTCTGATGCGAACAAAATAGAGGTACAATGTACAAACATACATTTGTAATAGAACGTACAATATTTATCGCCTTCGAACAAAATCAGTAACATAACGAGAGACGATGAATAATTATTTTTGGTAAAACACCATCGCCGGGAATTGTATCCGTGGAGAACGTGCGGGGGCGGCGGGGGTGAGTGGGTTGCGGTGCGCGGGAGGGGGCGCGTAATCGAATCATGATCGTTAATCGCACGAGCCGCATCGACCGCGGCCGACGACCGCCGATATTAATGGAGCGCGGGCGCACGCGCGGGGAGCCAGTCACGAGCGCGCCACGAATGCCCAGCATCCGAGATTTGAATACTAGATAATTAATATCGCTTTATTAGCGGTGGAAATATCGATTTATGAAGATATTATCCCCTTTGTGCGCGCCGCGCCGCTCGGTGCGCGTCAATCACCCGCCGGCGCGCCGTCCGCACCGGCCGCGCACGCATTTGCATTTCCTACGTCGGGAGTCGAGACACGCTGACTTCCTACTTCCAATCATTCCTAGAAAACTTTTTATGATGCATAATTAGGTATGCACCGAATGGGATATATGTTCCACAGTACGTGAAAGATTACAAGAACTATTGACAACGCGCTCACAATAGCAGCGTGGGCTCTAGAGCGTGGCATTTCGCACGTAGTTAATTATTACGTCGGATATCGACGCACTGTTACATTTACATATTACATGTGCACTGCTGTTCATCTGTCACTTTGTCACTGTTGTCGGGAGAGCAGAGGTATAATTATTTAAATATACATATAAAATCCTAAAATAAGTTCTAAATTGATTACAATGGAAATGAAGCGATAGAGTATATTGTAAAATATTTTCTGTATTCCAAGTTCCTCAACAGTTCCCAACAGTGGTGTGCGGAGTGCGGAGTGCTAGCGACTACTTACAATAACTATTGCCAACTTTATAACGGTTTAATATATTCGACGTACCCACTTATATTAAATTCGCCTCAAGTACAAAGCGATTTCGTCTCTTGCCATCACGAGTTTTTTTTGTTTTGTGCATTATATTTTTGTGTTTTTTGTCTTTGTCTTCTTTATAATTGCTAACAGTTAATACTCATGTATTAATTCGAAGAAGAAATTGAACGTAGATTGTATTAAAATTAAAATAATTACATAAAATATAATTGTGATTAATATTTGTTAATTGCAGAGGCAACTACACATCGACAGTTTTTATAGACTCGTTTTTATTTATAAACGAAACAAAAAATAATCTTAATGCTTGATATATTAAACGATATTAAACTTTCCACGAAGGCTGCGCTCGCGCAACACGCAATGATACCGTCGTTACTCGGACACGTATCACTTGCACCGACTGTCAGCTGTTTTAATTATATTATTACTTTGATGTAAAATATGCTATGTTTACCATGCTGCGTACCGCGGCATCTGTTCTATTATTGTTTACACTTATTACAATAGCGTTCACTCGAGGGACAAACGGAAGAGTACGGACTGAAAAGTTTTCGTTAACTTAAGGAATATTCATATACTCAGGAATATTATATACTCGTAATATAAATGACAACATAATCGCCACCACAAAGCTAGTTTTGGCAAGAACAAGCAGGTACCTCATATTAAGATCTGATACGAATATAAGAGTTTGAAGTACGAAGTAATTTTGTCCCTCCCGGAGACCGTCAGTCCGTTACCGTCGCTGTCGCGGTATGACTGCACCGATCACTTGGCACTAAAACGTTGTTTGAACAATCCTTGCTAAACATTCGCGGAATGTTTAATTATTTGAATTTAGTAATTTAATATGCTTTTTATATCTTCTAGTCAAGGAAACTTTGGCTGGCGAGTGATATCCTCGAGTCTGTCGACCCGAATTTAGAAGGCACATTACCTGAACGGCTGAAATAAATATTGTATCTCACAAATGTCGCTATCGTAATTTCACTATAATTTTTTAAATCGCTAACTATTGACAGAATCCAACCCTTATAGATTTAATAAAAACGTCAACAACAAACGCAGCCTATTTAAATATTTATTTATTCCATGTAGATGTAAAAAACTGTTTACGACCGACTTTATGATATCTGATTTTTTATAAGTACGTAATAATGTTGTTAGCTGCTTGAGCGTAACGTTACTTTTTATATCTCAGTAATACAATAGTAAGAGTAGTGAATGTGTACTATAATCCTAAGATAATTTAGATTGTAATGCTGACTGGAATATAAAAGTGCGAGAACACACAAAATAAAACGTAATCAAGTGAAGTAGAAAGGACACACCACGGACTACACGTCGGTAGAGATTGTTTGAGAAAAAAACTATGTATTAAGCTTTTTTAAATTTAGTATATCAATTAAAATGTAAAGGTACCTACATCTCGTATCGTTTACATTTTAATTCTAATTAAATGTAGAAAAACCATTATGAGTAAACCAGGTATACTGTTAGTTGGTATCAAGACCATTTCATGTCGTTCGTGTACTATTTTACTCAACCGACGGTATTTTTATTTTT
Source organism: Nymphalis io (assembly GCF_905147045.1). NCBI lineage: Eukaryota > Metazoa > Arthropoda > Insecta > Lepidoptera > Nymphalidae > Nymphalis > Nymphalis io. The sequence goes on along the minus strand of NC_065897.1, from coordinate 13,712,879 downwards.
GTAAGTCTCAACGTACAAACCACTCGACCCGAGTGAGAGCGGTCACTCTCATAAGATTTCGGTTTTAGATTTAATATGTAATCTAATGATTAAAATCGAAAAGTAAATAGTGAAATTGAGAATGATTCGAGTTAATTTGACGCGCGATGACCAGCGAGGGCGCGCTGTATTGGAAGTAGGCGCAGATAGACGAAGAGCTGCCGTCGCTTCATTTGTTTCCTTATCATTGTAGTTTTGTATTCCTTTTTTATAAGAAAAAAATCTGTTAAGCAATCTAAAGTCCCATTAGAAATTAATATATAATATCCTAATATCAGGATTTAAAATGGATTTGTCAGTGATATAGGAATGACTAAGAAGACTCTTTCCAATTAGAATCTACGAGGATGTTCTACGCAGGTGATCGTCTATGCAGGTGGTAAGGTTTTGTGCGAGCCCTTATGGATAGGTACCACCCACTCATCAGATATTCTACCGCTAAACAGCAATATTGTTGCGTTCCCGTTTGAAGAAGGACTGAGCCAGTGCAACTACAGGAACAGAGGACGTAACATTTTCGTTTCCAAGGTTGGTGACGCATTGGCGGTGTAAGAAGTGGTTAATATTTTTTACATCGGCAATGTCTTTGGGCGATGGTGTTCACTTAACATCAGGTGGACCATTTGCCATTACATAGGCGGACACCTATAATGTAAAGAAAGAAAGACATACGTTTTTCATGTTCGAATAAAGTGTAACTTTTAATAAAATGAAAGTGCAATTAGAATTAATAATAGTCTTGTTAGAATTGTAGCCATCCCTTATCGTATGTTCCTATCGTTACAACAATAACAATCTGTTCTCCGACTTCATATTCAATTAATATAATCAGTAATTAATTCTTTTTAAATAGTCAGCATATAATGAACTGCGAGTGTGACCGCCGTGACGCGCTGTAATTGAAATTTAACAACGATTTCAAGTTAAACTTTCGTTTAACTTTGAAATAAAGTATTGCGCTGTGCTCGGTCATTTGTATTACCTCTGAGGGATTTCACGGATTAAGCTTCAGGACTCGGACGGAGAACCAGGATATAGAACAGCCAGGTGGCGCTTACAATCAAGATGCTCAGAGATCTATTTACTGGAAAATTAGTTGCGTTACGCAGACGTCGCCATGTTCAGCACTGACTGCGCCCTAAATGAGTTTACACACATCGGGCCCATACTCTTGTGGCCACATCTCACCGCAGGGGAGGTAGCGGTTAATGTTACATTTCAGACATCGTCTTGCAATGTATGTGTACTGCTTGGAATAGATAACAGTTAGAAGATGTCATTTTTAAAACATATACCCAGTCAGTACAACCTACAAACCTTTTTGTTTTTATTTATATAGTTTTTTTTTAATTGAATTCGCTCTATGCGAATAAATAAATATAACATTTTATAAAAACATCTATCAGTCTGTGGGTGCATCACACAGAAACTGCTTAATACGTAAACTTCAGTAGTAGCGTGTAATCCGGATAACATAATGAGTTGTTGGTTTAGTCTAATGCGTGAGATCGGGGCCTCGCGTGTCTATTTCAGACGGCCCTAAGGAAGACGGCAGCCGGGATGGAATGTGAGCACGGAAGAAGCCGCGGATGCGTTATATCAACACGATCCTGCAGCCTCTCCGATCCGTGCCGAGGATGGCCATCGCAGTGGTTTAAGTAAGTAAGAATCCCACACAACCCAGTCCCCCCCATGGAAGCTAGGCTACCTTTCTGAAGGTTTCCACTGCGTAAAAAAAATGTACTCAAAGTGGATAAAGTCCTCACGGGCGAAGGCTCCAGGCTTGCGTAAGACAGGCCAAACAAGATACAAGAGAACACTGTAAGAAAGACTGTTTCTTGATACGAGTAATAATATGTACAAAATGAAATGGGCAACGGCCGAAAGAAAGTGATTTATAAAGTACATTACAAATAAATAAATTATAATAATTTGAAAATGAGTATCGATGCTAACAGCTATTGAAATGAAATGGTTACTTCTGTGAGAGGTTCACACATGAAGTGTCCCGGAATGTGGCGGACGCACGCGTCTGCTCGCCGGCGGCCTGACGCAGCGCAGCTCGGCCCAGCTCGGCGCCCTAACGCTATTGTGCAGCGCTGTTCGAGCTCGATCGAAACATGGACACAAAAACTCGTAGTTCCAATTAGACAGTATTATTTGGCGGTTGAAATAAAATGTATTGAAATGAAAGATATGTTAATACGAAACACGTATTAATCAATCTGAATATCTCGCTTCTCGCGTGCGGGGCTGTTTGTTTGTTTATCCAGTCACTACGTTTAATTAGCAACTAGCTGCGGCGCCCGACCGCCTCTCAGTGTAATTATCTTACTCGGTAAAAAGTAAGCATAGCGTAACGATGGCACACAATGCACTGTATACCAACGTGGTAAGGTTCACAATACGGTGGAATGCTCTTAGTGTTGCTCTACACATCCTTTGTCGCTGGGAAGTGATTGTTAGAAGTAAACAATAGTGCCATGCAAGCAGCGTGATGTTCGACGTGACGCATACAGGTGACTCGCTTAACCCAATCCTATTTATATTGATACTTTTTGATTATTGCCTTGCTATAAAATAAAAGTGATAATTGTTAAAAAACAATAATTTTAATCGCCACCTGCACATTGAGAGTTAGTTACTTGAAGATAGTATTATCGAAACGTATCAAAGGGTGATGGGTGCTGGTGGGCGCCAGACGGGCGGCTAAAGGCAAAAGGAGATAGCGGCGAATAATTACTGGCGCGGCGATGACATATAGCGAGCGTGAGAGCGCATGCGCAGGCCGCTCGCGAGCCGCGCGCCGCGGAACGTCGTCGCCGACACCGCACCTCCCGCCAACAGCGCGCAACGTCAACTGCTAATACTACGCAAGTCTAGGGAGATCTAGTCATAGTCACATTCTAAAAGCACTCTTCCATTTAATTATTCACTTAACCGATTAATTGTATGCATAATACAATGGCTTCGTAAAAATGAAATATTCTATCGGCTAGTACTGGATTTGAATATTTTGCGAACCATTCATATCATAATGCTGATAGCATTCCCATGGAAAATAAATGGCAACAATAACGAAGGCTCGCGTGCACGCATCGTTCACAGACTCACGCATACAATTAGCTATGATATTATTCGGTAGCGTAATGGCCGCTCGGACGTGTAATATCCGCCGTCGCCGTCGCCCGCGCCGTGTGACCGCGTCGCGACCTTTGAAGTTCGACCTCTCACTTTCAATATTTACAAAAACTATCCCGCTGACATTTAAGTTCACTAATATGTCGTTATAATTGATTAGTATCACGCGATGTGAGCTACTTCGATGTACAAAGTAAATATCAGTATCTAACATATAGCGTACTGTAGCTTAGCGAGGGATGTCGAGAGATGCACCGACTCATAAATTAGGCGCTCACTAGCGACCGCCCACGGATATCCGCAGACTATTGCATTAAGACGAGCACATAATAAACTTTTTTTATTATATCATATTCATAAGTCCCAAATGCATTTAAAATATAGGAATTGTAAACTGTTACCAATATCTGAAATGAGTGACGAATTATTTTTAAATTAAGAATTTGCTTCATTTAGAAATGGGACGGTTACGGACCTTCGGGTCGACAAGTCTGTGACATTATTTTCACGTGAAGGTTCTATTCCTATGGAAAATAGACATTACCAAAATGAATTGCCAATATCAACCAACTGTACTATATATCTCGCTGCGAAAGTAAGCTATTCACGCCCTAAGTGCCCAATGTTTTAATAAAAATAGTAATATTATTTACTATTATATTAAAATAGTAATATTCTATATTATTAGTCTATTAATTTAGAGCGGTTACACGTAACATGACACACAGATGCGATATTTGAACGTGTCTCCGGGCGAGCTCCCTAGGCGAACGCGAGCGCCGTTTCCCACGCCAGAATATTAAATCACATGACGGACAAATTGCGGGCGCGGCGCCTGCGCCGATCACACGACAACCTTTACTACACAATATTTGAAATCACCGTGTTACGTCTCATTCCATCGGCACTATTTGAAGTTCCACCGACACGCCGTCGATTTTCCTCTTACGGATAATTGATCTCGCTTTACAAGTACCGGTATGACTTAAAGATTCGCCGTAATTATCCCAGGGAGTCTGTTATACTAATTCCATCGTCAATTGATTAAATTATTTGTAAAAAAAAAATAGCGATCATTAGCTATAAGTAGCAGTTCGCGAAATAAGTACATCTAATGAAAACTTACGCTGTGTTCAAAACGACTCAACACTTATTTATATCGAAGCAACGTTTACCGTTAACCTCTCCACTCCTCGATTGCTTCATCCTACACCCCTACTGAGCAAAGTTCAACAGTATACACGTATGATAATTAAGTATTGGAAAAGATTCAGAATATGATTGTTTAAATTTACCCATTCCGAGCTACCGACGAAAATATTTTAAAATATTCGCATAGAAAAATTTCGTATTCGGGAGAGTCGAAAGTGAAATCGTGTGTCAAATGCCGGCATGTGATACAAAAATAGCCAGTTGATTGGGTTTTTACGGTCGGATTGGCGGGACCGCTAGGAATCCGGCGCGGACGAGCGCGGACGTGAGGGGCGCGGGGAGCCCGGACTACAGGGACCCCAATTTAAAATTCAGATAAGCGGAATAAACGCGCGCCCTCGGAATGTTCAGAAATGGGTACTCTTCTGCCTCGCCGCACTATCTCCGTGCCGGCACACAGCAGCGACCGAGCTCTCACCCGCTGTCCTAGCGGTCAGCTCGCTAGTCTAATGTACCAAGACGATTGACTCTTGAACTGGGTGCACGAATAGAACGGTCGGTGAGCCCGGTGATGTTAAGCAAGTATTTAATTACGTTTCGCGATGAAATAGTAAGCTGAGTTAGTGAGTTGATGAGCTAGTTCCAACTAGAATAACAATATCAGAACACTCAAGAAAAAGTTCAAAGCTAAACGCCGCTTCTAAGTGATAAAGCTCTCTGTGCATATTACTTAATGGCATGGCAATAATTACTCGATTGCAGTTAATTAGCTATACAGTTTTTGTGCAGTGATACTTGAATACAATTCGTTTCCGATAAGAATATGAGTTCTTATTCGATTGGGTCCAGATCTAATCTCGTTAGCCTTGAGTGCTCTACGCCAGAGTCGCAAATTCAAACATATTTGAAGTATGTAATACCTAATTAGCTCAATATACAACTAATTAGATGAAGTTGCTTTATAAAAGAAACTCTTCTAAAAGCAATAATGCACTCACGGCGGAGAATATTTCTTATTATGTTCGCCATATCGAGATATACCGAGATTGACTTATAAGTGATATTGAGATATACTAAGTGCAAATGAGACGGCCGTACGTATGCGCGCCGGCCGCGCCCGCGCCGCGCTTCAGCTCGCGACAAAGATACGCGCCAATCAGGAGCGGCAGCCGCTGCTCCCGAGCAGCCTAACGGTTGGGTCGCGACGCGCGCGGAATGGTGATGAGCAAATAAATGTATTCCTATTCGGCCATATATCTGGATGTATGCATATATACTTCAAACAAACTACTCCAGTGGCACCTCTACTGTGCAGTGTATCAGATTACTTGTAGTCACAGTTTGTAATGTAATTAACTTATAACGTAAGTTCAGTAATTTTATGACTGAAAGTAAATATTAAATTCATCCGTGAATCAGTAGCATAGAGGTAGAGGGTGAATGTAAACAAGAGTCCATTATGCATCGCCAGCGGACGGTCGTCAGTGCATTTAAATTACACGGTCGATTGAGGTCCAAAAGTACGAGCCCAGCATTACATGAGTAAATCAAGTTCGATTACAATTAAACATGCTTATGCTTTAAAAGCCGTTATGTGACGTCGTGATAATTCTTAAGATTACAATAAATCTTAATGCATTAGTGATGTAACATATCCAACATGTGTATGTGAGCCAATATGTGATCGATCTCAATACAGCCTCGTATTAGATCTCTTAATTATTAAATTAATCTTAAAAAATACCAATAATTACCTGCACGCCAGTTATTCTATTGGCATTAAACAATTGGTTGTTCCGGTAAGTAGGGCGAGAGAGCCGGGGTAGTTACACGTGTACAAATTGTCAAATGTCAATCATTTGTTCACTGAAATCAATTTTATGTTAAAGATTTAATATATTTTAATATGGTGTGATGTTTTTTCTTTTCGATTCACAAGATTAAGTTGAATGTAAAGCTACCGCCGGTTGTAGGTACAAAGTAAATTTCAAAAATTAAAATACATTATCAACGACGAGTAATATTTGAATATTATTACCTCTATACGATGAGTTAATACAAAAATAAAATTAATGAATTATTTAAATTACAGTATAACAGTAGTTTGATTTGCACTAGCAACGATGCAGCCCTCGCGGGGCGTCAGGCTCGGCCACCGCCCGTAATGAGACACGGAGACAAGCACTTTGTCACACGAGTACCAGCAGCGCGCCACTTCGTAGTGCTGGTCGTGTCGGATAGTTTCTTGCACTGCTGCACACAGAACTCTCAAGTAACTCTTTAATATGCTCAATGAATAATAATACGACATTGCTACTTTAACAATTTTGATAGATATTGTTTAAAGTTGACGAAATATGTAACGTATAAACAGGAGTTATCTCCCTGGCGCATTTTCGTGATTATTTTTTTCACAGAGTAATTAACTAAAAAAGTGTATTACACATTAATAAGCGCGCCGAGCCGGTCCGGATCAGCGGACGGAACAAGACGCGCGCAGCGTCACCTCCATCTCATTACCGCACTGAAGTTAATTGAAAACAACGAGCTCATTACAATATTTGGGCAATTACTCATCGTAATTATCACTCGCGGTTGTACGCACAGACATCAGGCCTCGACTAATTATAATTAGGCATATTTAAATTCGGTGTCCGAAGACCGAAGTTTCACACGAATTGAAAAAACTAAAATTTAAATGAGCGGAGTCCATTCCTCTGCAATGTTTAGAAAAACGAGTGGCGCGGTTACAATACAGCGCTCTCCTGACATGTGTTCGATGTTATACCTATTGATTATGCAGCTAATTGATATGTATTATGTATATTATTATTAACACGACGTTAATATTTATCAATAATATAACATATTGTGCGAATTAGTGCATTTTGTTCATGCTGCGTTCTAAGCTGTTGTAAGTAAGCTTTGATAAGTAAGGAAGCACTTTCAGCCATTAATCGATTCATTTAGTTTTTTAGAAACGTTTGTCAGTAGTCAGATAAAAAATGTACCGTCAAGCTTTACGCAGCTGAGACATGGTTGATTAAAATGCTTTTACTCCAATTAAGGAGGCGCCTATTGTTCGAGAGAGAAAAGCAAAGGGACTGTCAGAGAATAATTAATTACGTCTAAGAGTGCGTCAACGCTATACAAGTGCGAACTTCCCGTGCGTTACAGAATAATACCTAAACTGAAAGACTAAAACTAATATCTATAGTACACTTGCGACGGCTTTTAAAATTGACACGCCAGGGAACTGTACGACGAGTAATGAGTGAGACACACTAACCCGCACTTACACGCCAATAAACACAGTAAAGGGTGACAAGTGCAGGGAGCGTGAACAACTCCGGTGTAGAAGCTATTAGTTAGAGTCGGCGTCGAGCATCAACGTTAGGTTGCTGCGTCTTCGTTCCAAGACGACGGACATACGAGTATCACCTGCACGGTGTATTACGAGCGCGAGTACATCTCTCGATACGCGCCGGTGACTGGTACATAATCCTTCAGATTCTGCGTCGACAGAAATATCCATTAATTGATTTAAATATTAGAAATATTTCGAAGACAAAACAACTAACTTGTTTCGAAAATTAACCCGTCACTGCTAACGAAATTTTATAATAAACCTTGACGTATTTCGTTTTTATAATCAATACTAGTATTTTAAGCAGTTGTTGTTAAACAATTACATATTTACCGTTTTTGAGAGAATCACTTTAAAGAGTATAAAAGGACTATTGAAGGTTAAATTGATTTTCAGAAGGGCGCGAATAGAAAACCAATTTAGAACATCTTAAAACACTCCAGCGTCCCTCTTCGTACAAGGGGATGAAATAAAAGGCTACTTACTATGAATAGCGCATGAATTGTGTGCACGTTCCAGTTTATGTTGATGGTTTTCGTTAGCTTGTTATCTCCGGAGAGTCTAGAGACTTCCTTCAGTATAAAGGTTGCGTTCGGTACAGCAACAGTGTTTAATATTAGCAGAGTGATGTGATGCGCTATGATGTTATGCTTAATACTTTTCACGATAAATAATACCAGACAATGAGAGATAATAATCAGTTCATAATATAAAAAGAAGCATTATCTAGATACATCTGTTTCACGTCATACGGTTTAAAGTTAATTGAGGCATCATGCTAGAACAAGTATAAGATTAGATATGTAACAATATTTATAATTAAGTCTACGTAAATGACCGCCGTGAATCATACGAAACCGGCAACAATTACCTATTCAAATGAACGTCGTAAATTTTGTGAAACGGCTACTGCTCATATTATGAGATTGTAATTGAATCGCGGGCGGGTTTCGATGCGCGGGAGATGTTTAATTTGACAAAAGCAAGTAAGTCAATTCGCATAACGAGCAAAGTCTCGGTATTTCGTCATCAGCTGCAAACTCGCGTGTAGGCTCGTCTTCTCGCATATTTCATCGCGAGGGAGTCAGCGAGTGTGAAGCGATGATAGCGATTAAGCAGCGTGCACAGCACGTGTATAATTTGACAGTCGACATATATGTGTAAGTTACGACGCAGGTAGATAAGGAAATATCTTAAGTGGAACGGCTTAGTGGGGCTCATTAGCATGCGTGGAGGCGAAGCTTACGGCTGTCGGACCGCGCACAGAGACGACGAACAAGACAATTTAATAAACTAGCTGTTATCATAACTAGCTATAGAGCATATTACATGCACCAGTTTTATCATTTGATGAAATGCGATTCATTCTCAGACATAAGTAAGGACAATCGCAAAGATTAGTTATATTTCCGTACTATTGCATTAACGGCTTGCAAGGAGTAAATTTAACCCAAAGTAAATGTTTACACTGTGAGTAAGTGTAGCGTCGTCAGTGTGCAGACACTGCGGGGTCCTAATTACGTCGCGCGGGCACTGACAGTCGTAATTAGAGACGGCGCGGGCGCAGCGCCTGTCGGTCGAATCTACGCCGGTTCCATTTTAAAAATTAATCTAGACCGCGGTTTAATTCCGGCTTTAATTCAAACGAGAGCTGCTATTGACCCTCATCGCTGAAATGATTAGGCAGTTATTTATATTGTTGACTTATGTTATTAATTGCCGACTGGTGTCCGAGTCAACGTCGGCTGACTCGCATAATAATAATATAATGAACAACATTGCTGACAAATATTACAATTGTATCAATACCATGATTGTTTATGCGTGGACAGAGCAACGCGGTTTTTAGATACATTTTATGACATTTATAAAAAAGTTAAGTTACAAGGAGGTTTACTTTGTAATATATAGCTACAACGAGCACTTATATAATTCACTTCGGTAAACGCCTTTACCAACAACGAATATTTATTTAATTAATAGATAGTGCTACATCTGATTACGGTTCATGCGCCTTTCGACTTCTAAATAGTTTGTTATTATGGAACAACAGCTCATGTTCTCGCGCGAAATCAAGGAATAATCCACAACGTTACTTATAAAACTGAAAGTAAGCATCTCATTTTTCATTTCCGTTTTTAGTTACATTGCGGGGCGAACGCGGCGTTCGTTTCCATGATATTTAGTTAAAACGTGTAATGTATGTTACAAACACGAATATAAAATGAAACTGGTATAATCTGCAACAATGTAACGCAGTGCCCTGCACTAGGGTCACAGAGCGTTAACGAGCGCGCTAGCCGTCGGGGAAGTCGCAAATTGTTCGCCCGCACGCACCTCTCTCGTCTCTAAGCGTTGCGTTGCGGTGTTGGCTGCCTCTAGGTGGACACGCTACCGCTAACAATGTTATGAATCGACGTTTGACCGACCGGGCTAGCAACCGACGCCTAGGATAGGTGTCGGTTGCCATGCTCCTCTTAATGCTCTAAATTATACGAATGAAAGAGTAAAGAAACGATTGAGGTTGAATTATTGACAAGACAAAAATGGATCTCTTGGGTTCTTGTAATATTATGCTAGGAAAAAGATAGGCGTGGAAGCGATTCGTTCTCGTTCTCGTTCCCGTTCCCGTTCCCGAGTACCGGTTGAATCCCGGAGCCGGGGTGCGACCTTGACCCCGGCACCTGTGCGCTGTTCGTGTGCGCGTGCGCGCGACCGCGGCAGGTGCAGCGCACGCGCCAACAAATATCAACAAATGTCACTCACCCGTTCCCTATCCCGTTACATGCTCGTACTAATTATTATAAATTAATACGTTCGCCGGATAGTATTTGTAATGACGATAATTGTACGGGTGTAGGGGCCGCTGTTTTATTATAATTTAAATAGCTAATTACTGCAGTATCACGTACCGGCCCATCACCCACCACCCAGTCGCACTCGTCAAGTTTCACCTGAAAGGAAAATCTTTCCTAGAAGCATAGTCGGGAGACCTTCACTCGCAAACATATTTGATTTCGTTATTTTAGGTCATAAGACATCTATAATATTGTCACATTTGCCAGAGGTCAACACTTTATATAAACAAATTAGAATGATTTCTTATCTAAAGCCATTCAAATTATTGCGAAGAGTAAGCTTTTCGCAGCGACTCTTTCGCAGCACGACAGGGTTGATCAGAATCTCTGATTGCAAGTGAGTGGAGGCACGTAGGAGTGCGTGGGAGCGGCGCGGTGGCGATTGGTCATTTGAATGTGCGGCACGTATTCTAATGGGGCATTACCGCGATTACGCGCATCGCACCGCGACATAGACTGCGCGCCGACCGCTCGCACCCAATCACCGCTAATCACAGCACGGCGCGCGGCGCTCGGCACCATTCCCGTACCCTGTAATAACGCGATATGAGATGCACGCTCACATCATTGTAATAATCCGAATTGTTTCAACTATATTGTAGCCTACCTGTTGTGAAAGCTGGTCGCTACAAAATTGCTTTCGATCGTCTAAACGATATTCAATAAGCGAATGATTTAAAAGCGGACACACGGACCGAATACTATAACAGAGTTATGGAGAATTATGAGTCCGAGCACAACGAGGCTTCGACGGAAAAATAAATCTTGTATTACGTTTGAATAATAATGTAGTTGTAGACATAATCGCAATTAGATAAGAGGCAGTTAGGCGAGCGTGTTCCGTTAAAGGTAGCATTGCATGTAGAAGCGACTATTTAATGAATGCGAGCGCCTAGCGGGACCCTAACGTACGTCGCAGGTGTCCAACGGGACTCGCAAAGGTCACCCCGGGCTTGCATACGTTACCCCGTAAACTACATCGTCCCCGCTCGGCCTCTTTATCGAAATAAATAGCATCGCGAAGTGTTTACGATCCCTTTCGCCCCGCGCACTATCACAAGGAAACTAAAACTAATATCGTGTAAGAAGCGGCGCCAGACGTAGCCCTCGCTGGTGTTGCGTCATGTGAGAACTCTACTACACGTCTTCCAGAAATCTCGCGCCATTTCTTCGGCTCATAACGGTCACAATGTCTAATGAGTGCTTGCAGCTTAACAAGGCCGGTTATAAAATAATAAATCTCTGGCGTTTTTAAAAAATGCTTTCTTTTATGTCAACTGCGAGTGTGATCCATTGTTGCCGGCGACCATTCGTCAAGGCTAACTGTCGGGACTCGGGCTTGTGCAATTATTTATTATTTAGATAATAATTTCGTTGTTTCGACTTTTAAAAAATGCTTAAAGCGGTGAAGTTATAAAATAGAAAGTCTGCAAGACTCGGTCGCTTCACGTCTCAATTCAAATATTTTTTGTTGCGATCGCTTTCTCCGACACAAGGTCCGGCGTAATTGCTTTTAAGACATCCCTTATTCAACAAAGATGAGAATTATAAGCTAATTCTCCGGGTCATAAAACAGTGTAGCCGTGAAATATTCCGTTAAGCAGGTTCGGTTTGTAAGCGCATCAAAGAAAGCAATAAAATTTAAAAAAGTGTAATGGAGTTACTGCGAAGAAGATAATAAAAATTCACCGGTCGCTGGAGGGTGGCGGGTAGCGGGTAGCGGGTGTCGGGTGGCGGGTGGTAGCGATAAGTGCATGCAAACGCGAATCAACTCTAAATTAATTGTTATGACGACTCGCCGATGGAGCGTTCACTGATTTATTCAAACCGAACGCCTCGAACCGAACGAAATCCTCTGTTCACTTAATGGAATTGAAAATTGCTATTTTAATCTTCATCTACAGTTGAATTATACCGAAACCTATTTAATTTATTTTGAAATGATATAAAAGTTAAAATAATCTTTGTTAAGGATATAAAATAGAAACAGTTGCTTGGTAAACTTGAACTAGAATCAGAATACCAAAAGTGATGTATTGTTGTACATTGGAGTTGGAGACGTCAAACTCACCAGAGTCCATGCGTGGCGAGGCGCAGGCTGTGCGCGGTAGCGCGGCGTGCGCGCGCGCATCGACCGGACACAACGCTCACTGAAACTCTCCCTCACCGAGTGCAGTTACAGGCACTGCATTATTCACCCTCCGACACAAAAACTGAAATGTCAACACGAACACGAGTAACGGGACCTTACGTGCCGACACAATTATTCTGTGGGCTGTGTGGACATAAAGGTTACGATAACTAACGACTTAACTTCTAAACAATTGTACAGATATACTCGCAGCCTAACGGACTATACTCAATCGTAAAATCAATTAGCTAATTAATTATTACTAAGAATAATGCAAAACACTAGGTGCAAGATATTCCACAACACCGTTAGGAAACGATCTATAAATAATCGTAGCTACATATAAGTATCCTATAATTTAATGAATATAAGGCTCATCGTCAGAGTAGTTTCAAATAATAAGTCGGCGTTGAACTAGAGCTTTAGTTCAGCGCGATACCAGTCTTGACGGGATTATAGATATCAAATGACGGGAGCGAACTCTTTCAGCGGACCTCCTCGACAGACAAGTTGATTCATTAAGGACTGCTTTTTGTAAAGTCTGTTCGGAAAGCGAGTCGCAATTAATAGCACAGAAGAAGCGAACATATCGCTCGTGGCCGCACTCGCTGCAGATCGCTATGACAGGATTTATACCAACTCGCTGCGAATATAATTGAAGATAATTACATTTAATTGGACTATAAAGGAACCCTCTGATGATACGTTCAAAATCTCGAACCTGAACTTTCTTGAACCTGGAACTGAATGTTCTTTCACCTTGCTTGATGTCCAAAAGACAATACTGACTCCAAAGGAATGTCGTCCTATGCCTAAATGCACATTAAGCATTTAAAAAAAATGATTTTTGTATTCAAGAACAGATACGTGCGATTGATTCGCACGCTTATGTTATCATTTATCAACAAAAAGTCGTTAACAAGCCTGCGCGGGAGTCGTATGGCGGAAACGCGTGTGTTCCCGCGCGATTGTTCAACTCATTTGCGTACGCACCGAACTATACGTTATGTAAATCATAAAAATAAACTAGTATACAATATCAATTAACTTTCCTCAGCGACCGCAACTCGTACAGTAGGTGTCGACGGTCACCGCTCTGCCATCTATGAGAGGTCAATTTGTTATGTAATAATAAGAAATACTTTTTCAAGACGTTACACCGTTTTCGTATTTTATATAAATAACGCTAGAGGTGCACACGATAAATGAAACGATGAAAATACATTATTTATGACGGTTATGTCGTTATATATTCAAGTGTAAAAATATATTTTTACAGCTATTGCCCTAAATTGTATTAACCACAAAGTCAAAGCCCATCCAAGTTGTTATTGCTCAAGAGTGATATAAATACATTTTTTTTAAATAACAGAAATGCTTTTTTTTAAGGAATTACTAATATTCCTATTTAGCCCTTCAATATTTAAGCATATATATATAATAGTATTAGGAGTGAGGACAGAACAGTAGTACGAGAGGTTAGGATCGAAATTCGAATCTGCGACATTTACATCGCTAGGCGACCGGTAAACTTTATATACCTGCTCGTCGTTAATAAAGTCCAACGCCTCGCTGAGGTACGCTGGTCTGTGTGACCTGCCACGATGTCGCCGCTTGAACCCATCGCGTATCATTTCCAGATGATAAATTAAAACATTTAACGCTGCGAATGTGTATAAAACAGCATCGGTTGTCGTAAGTAAGCCGTAAAATTTTAGAATAAAATATACCTGTGAATAAATTACCGACCGATCTGGTGAGACCGAGGGCCGCACAAAGGCCGAGGCCGAGGACGATGTATGGGCGACACGGCGAGTTGTAAAGGTTCTCATGATTGATTTTAGAATTCCGGAACGTTAACAAAAAGCTGCTGCAAAAAATTATGCCGACTTGAACGTATGCAAATCCTTTGTTCTCTTTATATACATGCGATAAAGTCCTCTATTTCTTGGTGTATACAGTCGGTAGTCGCGTGGCGAGAAGTCAGCCTGACGCGGGCACTGGTGGGCCACCGTGGCGTAATCTACGATCTAAGTGCGTTAATAAATTTCAATATGCAATGCTCCCAAGTAGCCCCGAGCCTGCATGTTGCAGGTTTCCCAGTACAGTCGACTGAAACCTTCCAGTGATATATGGACTACAAAAAATAGCCTATTCATATCCATCTTCTCTGAGTATTTATAATTTATTTCATTGGCAAAAACTAACAAACATAGTAATGTCTTATACCTGTGTAGTTGGCAGATTTCTTCAAGCCGCATAGCGAATGTGCTTCGTTTTTATAATTCATAAGAAGTAACTAATTTGTTTTTTAATTATAGAATAAATTTTAATGATTCATTATTAACACACTAATTAGTAGTTAATTTGGTGTTTTGCTTAGTTCAAAAATGACTAAATGAGGTTGCATAGCTACTGCTCTTTTCTTTAAATTAGTTTCTTATAATGTATCTGATTAAAAATTATTCGCTGTAATGATTTTTAGAGTTCCGCGGCTGCTAAAGATGCTACATTGAATTTTGTTACAATGATATAAATTGCATTAAATACTTTCTTCGAAATTAATCGTTTCACTTTTTTGTAACGCAACGCACTAGACCGATTTTAATGAAGCTCTAGTAGTACGCGTTATAACTTCTAGGTTGATTTTTATATAATGAGTTTACCGAAATTACTGATTGACTTATATCATCAACATTAAAAATATTACAACTTAGCAAAAAATCTGTACGTCCAAATTATAAATAAATAAACAGGAAATGTTTTTGATGTTATTATTATTAAATGTCGGACTCCGGAGCTCATAATCAATGAATAATAAAGTAAACGTTGCATTTGCATAAAAAACGTTAAATGCTGGATTCGTGATCTACATTAATCATGGTAATAAATCAATTATAGCATCGATCCAACATCATGAGACAACGCGACGCTTAGATAAGGTTCAAATCGCACGCTTCAGTCTTTTTCTTAAATCTCGTCTGTCGCTCGGTGGTCGTCGGCTGCGTCTCATTATAACTGCGTAGTGTTTGTAATTATCATAAGATTTTCGGCTAGCGTATCATTAAGGTTATTTTAATTAGACTATCACGAGCGATTAATAGACGACAAAACGAGAAACATATCAAACGCTATTCGGTAGTTATAAACGATTTTTCGTTTCGACGATAATTATTTAAAAACGATGTTATTCGCTCGAGCGGTCCGCACTGGACGCCATCTTCTGGCCTTTGAAAGGTTAATGAGAGAAATTATGTATTGGCATTAATTGCAGCGAGCGAGCTCGGTAATAATACACGCGTGGGCCGCAACGGACTGACTCGGCCGCATGTGCTTGCTATGTGCTCTGCGCACAAAGACATCTCTAACCGTCTCAAGTCACAATGTGTGCACATTAATACCACCATTAGTGTAACGCGTCCTACGTCGAGCCTAATTCAAGTTTCGCAATAAATCTTTAAAAAAAACCGTATTCACGTGTACGAGCCGACGACAAAAACTAATAGAAATAGAAAGAAATATGCGATCCGTGCCGATTGTTCGGCCGTCGATCGGAGGTGCGCCCGGAAAAAAACTCTGGCAGATGCGCGTGCGCAGGTAGCGACGACGCATGCAAATGCGACCGCTTTCCATCGCCCCTGCGCTAGCGCCTTCTATCTAAACACTTTGCATATACGTATGGCCTACCGTTAGAAGTTTTGCAGAATTCTACGCAAAAACTATTAAGAAGAAATACTTGTGATGTTTACTTGTATAGCGGTAAATGATAACCCGTCAGCCGTACTTGTCGAATGCAATTTAAATACATTCTAGCCGTGTCGACACTATTTTCAGATTATTAATTAATAGCATAAATCGATTTCAATAATGGTCGGCGGCGATGAAGCCCTTTGCATGCGCCCTTTGATAATGAACTCGACGCCGACCTGCGTTACCTGCATCCCATTTAGTACTTCGTGCAAAAAATGTTTAAATATTCCAAAATAATAACATTTGCGAGATAAATCGTTGCGGAGCCGATCACCGCGCTCGTCGCCGAACAAAAACTAAACACTTTATTAACGTACTTCCCATATTTCTAAATGTACGTTTAAATGCTACTAAAATAAATTCAATTAATATTAGGTATGTAAGGGTTGGTTGTGCTAACGGCATACAATAAGATATGTGCGGGAAGCATAGTACAAGTAGTACAACACGCCCTGCGTATTTTTATTATTATAGGCATGCTTAAGTTCCGCATAAATATTGCTAATTTGGCGGTAAAATATGTGATAAGTGGGTGGCACCTTTCCAGACGGCCTGCGTTGAGCCTACCACCAAACAAACACGGTACATACGAATAAAACATACGTCTAATCTAATCTTTGAGCCGGCTACTTCGCACCGTTGGCTACCACTATAATGTTTTTTCTTGTGCGAGATTTTTCCTTATGCCGTAATAAAGTATTCATTGAAATTAAGTACATATTCAATTTAAATATGTTTAAAGTTCTAAGGCCACCACAGCTGCCTACTTTTTCATATAGTGTTTTAAAGTTTTAAATAATAAAAAATATATTAACATTACAAACTATTCCACTGTTTCTAGTTTACAAATAATAAAAGGTGTGGGTTAATAGTCTACGAAGGTTATTACTGTTCGATCCCGATATCCGTGATTCGCTCACACCGCGGCATTCTCCTTACTTTAAGCATTTTTATATCTGTAATAACTTTTAAACAAAGAAACCGATTCGAATAATTTAACGAAGAATTTGCATGCACTAAATCACCCTTCATTATAACACTATTTAGTTGCATAAGGGTTAATACATGTTTTGATTGATTATAAACAAACACACAAAAAATCAAATCTTATCTCTCTCTTAATTTATTGAAGTATTAATATTGATAGAAACGTTTAATATTTATAAAACACCGTTTGAAGAGTTAGCGCATAATTCTGGTACTGTTGTCTGAGAGTGACTATATCAACTTAGTCGCACTCGTTCTAGTTGGCCAGTGCCTAGGACGCGGGTGTCGGGATCATTGACACGAAGACGTATCGTGCTGAGTCAGCGCGATTGTCGCCGGTCGCCTCGCCACCGTCACGTCCCCGTGACATCGTCGGCCATGCGGAACTAAAGCCACTTTCCTATATTATCACTATCCTTGTTTTTTTTATTTATAATATATTCACGTAACTGACCAGTTAACAAAACTCATAGTAATAAACACCATTATCGATAGACATAGAAGATTTTATATGAATTAACAAGAATTCATATAATCATTTCATTAAAGTAAATTAAACCTTAGTAATTACTGTTCCTATTAGGAACTTTTGGACGAGACATTCGATGCCAATCAAGTAACTAGTTAACGCTGACTATGAAATTCGGCGACAATTAAACAAACAAACTTTTCCTTTACCAATAATATTATTGTTACAATAAATACCCAATGGTGAGAACGTACGTACGTTTTGTCGTGCTTAAATTTAAAAACTCCTTGATATGTTTTTACATGACAAAGTATTTAATGAGCAGACGCATCAGTGTTATGATGTTTTTGAGCAGTTAAGTCATGTCCTTACTGTATTTGGTAGTTGTGACGCGGGAAGACGCGCGCGTTGCGGCGTGGACCGCGGGACAGCGTGGGAGCACTTTTTACCCTTAACACTTAAATGTCTGGCGTAATTTAGTACCATTACAGAGCTTAGGGTTTACAAATCGAAAAAATTTGTAGGGTTACTGGTTACAAATTGGATTTAATTATAAAATATATTAATTATAATAGGAAAATTGACGAGAAACAACGAAGATAATCTACGACTAATTGTAGTAAATCATTGCCTAAGCGTGATTTGTACAATCCAATTTGTAATGTAATCGATCCGCATTGACCTCCTATAAGACGAGTGCGCGACGACGATGAAGTATGAACAGGCGGGGGGGGGGGGGGGGGGGTATCACAGACTATCTTCACCGCTGCGGCTTTTCGGTGGCAGTGATTTGAATAAGGTCGCGGATATCGGTGAGCGGGCGACGAGCGTCCGCACAATGACGCTGAGTTCCGTGAAGCACGCGCGCTACAAAAAGCGCGGCCAGCGCTCGCCGTCCACCCGCGCCCCCCGCCACCGCAGACCGCTTTTTCCCTAACCGACCCATTCATCCCGTAATTAACGCCAGCAAAAAACTGGCCTAGACGAAAATTAGAAATGTCTCGGTGTCGCAGCGGCCTAACAAAAAGATAAGCAGTGAATTTGTATTAATTCAATTATGTCGTCGTTTTGTCTGCACGCTGCGCAGGCTCAGTCGGCCGCTGTAATTAATCGTGCGGAATTGTGCTTCGATGACTGCAGCATCGCTGGCTGTTCATTCACAGAACTTCGAGCGTGCTCCTTGGCTCAACAAATTCCCCCGCGATACCTATTCCTTGAGTACAAAAACGGCGACACCGTCATATTATACAGAAACTTTCAACGATAGAAGTTGACATACTCGTATGTGCCTATTGTACACAATGACCTGGTTGGATTTCATAGAGCGCGTATGCAGTCGCTGGACGGGCAGTTCCTAAGTGGATATGAATGAAGTCGAAGCAGGAAGTCGCCGAGGCGAGCACCTTGACGTTGGCACGTACAAAAACATAATAAGTTAATTTGGGTACGTCGCTTGTAATATTCAAATGAAGTGTGTGAGTGTTGCATTATGAGTTATAAGTACATACCGTTAAGGTCGAGCACCATCTGTGTGTTGAAGAAGCCAGTGACGTCACCGCGGCCCGACACTGCAACAAGAGATTATAATGTAATTATGAGAAGGAGTCACGAGCCGAGCGTCGCAACCGTACGTTACCAGTGCGTTACCAGTGTGACCAGAAGTTATACAAGACGTCGTAGGAACTGTTCTAAGCAATGTGCATACAATGGTGCGATGGTAGTATTCGCGAAGGTTGAGAATTAATATTATTACATTTAGATACGTACTGTCGATTAGGAATCACAACGAAGCAATTAAACATATTACGATAAAATTAATGTTCGCTTTTAAAATGTTTAATAGCGAGGTATCATTAATTAATATCGTAATGCAAAGAAGGAATGATGCAAATTCATTTAGTGTTACAACACAAGATGTGGAAACGGTAATGCGGCGAATACGCAAGTCACTCTTGACTATTTTTTGCGGACGACATCGCTCGCGTGCGCGCCGCTCGCTCCGGCAGTTCTGTGATCTCAGATTCGAAGATATTATCTGAGATGAGAACTCTTTGTTTAGTAAAAGTATAAACGTGACGTCATCGCTCAACTGTTTATGTAAAGAAACTCCAAGTTTCGTCTCCTGAAATCTCTCGACTTTTAAATTGCTAATAATTTATAGTTAAATTATAACATGTTAATAAATCTTTAGTTGGTTCACTCCCGTTCCGTTACGTTTGTTATCATACACGGCCTCGAAGAAAATTTGCACCAATAATGCTACTTACATAAACGTATAGCTTTCGCAATTCGTAATTACAATAATTCGCTTTCGGAAGTCCTAAGCTTTCGTTTCGTATAGGAACACGCCCGTCAGTCGAGTCGCCGGTTCCTGATCATCGCCTACATTTGTGCCCTCCTTAGGATGTAACACGTTGGTTAATTATTCAAATTAAAATAATTCATAGCTCTTTGCACATGTTCATTTAAATAATGTTTTTAAACACAAAATATACAAGATCGTTTCCGAACGATACAAAACATGACGCAAGGAAACATGTTTGAATGAAAACAGTTATTTATTATTTTTATAACCGAGTAGGAGCTTCGTAGTAATTTAAATATCGTTAATATGATTAGATCTTTCTAATAGAAATATGCATTCGTAGTAAAACTGGACTCAATGGACGAGGTTTAAATGTTTTAACATACTTATGTAATTACATACAATAAACTATACTTGCTTCGAGTTCATTAAAAGATTTGACAGTTTGTTAGTGGATATGTTAAATTGTAATAAATGTATAAAATTACAACTGCATCAGGCTTTTCTGCAGATACGTAAAGCATAATGAAAGATAAAGAACAAATATTTGGTCTGTCTTTTTTACAATAAGCAAAAAGATCCATCAAGTACGAGTTGGGCTCGCGTGGAGTGGGTTCCTTACAACTTAGCGAAGGACTTAAACCATCCCTTGGTCCTCATCGCCATCTCTCTGTTGCGTTGTCTGTCAGTAAGTAAATAACTAAATCTCTAAATATTTAAAATGATCATGAAATATCTTCTTATTTTAAAATATAATTTTATTTTAAAAACATGAATATTTGAGAACATCACAACGAATCATCTTAATTAGGTTTTTATCGCAAATTCTAGTTTTTTTTTTTATATTTTAATTAGTGTAAATTCAGTTAACGTAAGAGTTTATTTTAGTTCAAAACAATGGCCATATTATGTTACTATTTAATTGTTACTAGTACAGGATAATAGCAAAGAACCGGTTATTTATATATTTATATGCAGCTTATCTATACTTATTACTTATTTACGATGTACTTATAAAAAGAAAAAAAATATTTTTTGTATGCTTATTTGTAATGAATAAACTCAAAAATTACTTAGCCGATTTTAAAAATTCTTTGACCAATTTTAAAGAGCAAAATTATCATGGTGATATGTAAAATGCACTAGGTGCTTTGTAATCTTCATTACCCACAACAAAATCCGCGAGGCTATATTATGTCTAACTATTATAATTAAGCGACAGTAGCTTCTTGTTTAAATTAATCAATCAAAACTCCTGGGTAGAATCGAAAGATGATGTAATCCGAAACGGTCGATTATATATATGGGGTATATCCTCTTTAAGTTATTCGAATCGGATCTTTCGTTTAGAAGTTACGACGGGTATAAAATGTTAAAAAATATAGCGGCCGCGGTATCTCGAACGAACGTAGAATATATTTGTCCCTTACATTTAATAATTTAAATTAATATCTTTGGAGTTATCGCAAAGTTAAAACTCGCGCAATTACATTATTGTACTACTACGCTATATTTTTAAATATTACTACAGTAACAGCCTGTTAATGTCCCACTGCTGGGCTAAGGCCTCCTCTCCCTTTTTGAGGAGAAGGTTTTGGAGCTTATTCCACCACGCTGCTCCAATGCGGGTTGGTGGAATACACACGTGGCAGAATTTCGGTGAAATTAGACACATGCAGGTTTCCCCACGATGTTTTCCTTCACCGTCAAGCACCAGATGAATTATAATCACAAATTAAGCACATGAAAATTCAGTGGTGCTTGCCCGTGTTTGAACACACGATCATCGGTTAAGATTCACGCGTTCTTACCACTAGGCCATCTCGGCTTTTTTTATAAACATTTAGTTTATTATTTAATATTACTAACATTTAGGTAATTATTTAATGATTTTTAAAAAAATATAATATAATGTTACTATAATATAATATTTTTCTTTACTATAGTAAATAGCACTTTAAGATAATTCGATTATTTTAAAACAATTTTCCATCTGATTTACTATTTAATAAATTTATATTTTGGGACTGGCTTATACACAATATCAGATACGAGTTATAAATAACGTTCAATTATATTTATTACGCAACCTATATAACTGCAATACAACCTACATTAAAGTCCAGAACGTACGAAACATTAGAATGCTAAAGATAAGGTCTGCAATCTAAGAAAACAGCAGAATTCCTGCGTAGATCACACATTCCATTTAGAGTAAACTTAAAAAGCGAGGGTGAGCCGCCCGCCGGTATACCTAATAGAATTGTTGCCTCCGACATCAAAGGAATAAGCGATCGTCGTTCGAGAAGAAACTCCCATTCTGTCGTAATCTCGCCCGAAAGATAGCATCGTATTAAACGAATAGGGAATTAAACGGGAATGGGACGGGCTCTGTTTAAAGCGAAGAAAGCACCATCGCTCAGCGCGGCCGCAGTAAATCGCGTCGCGTGAAATACAGCGCGCGCCGGACGGGCCGGACCCGGGGGACCGAGCCGCTATCAATCCTCCCCGGCCGCTAACCCGCGAATCAAGAGAGGTAATTCGTGGCCTAAATGCGAAAGGGCACCCGAATTTAAAGTCCGGTTTGACAAACCGTCGGTGTTATCGCCGATTTTAAATGATTATGATGTGGAGCGCGCCCGAGGGGACGCGCCTGACGGACGCACGGCTGACTCCGGCTGCTCCCAACAAAGTAACGAAACGTTGACATTCTGCCCCACAACCATAATTACGAATACAATCGGTGGCGCTGTCATTCGAATTTATGTATGTATATGTAAAGTAGTAAACATTTTAATGTCGTCTATGTGTACAGTCTCTCCCTATGTAAAGTAAACATATGCAGTATTTATGGCGAAGGTGAGAAATACATCCAAGGTAAGTATTCTACTGGTGGTAGGGCTTTGTGCAAGCTCGTCTGGGTAGGTACCACCCACTCATCAGATATTCTACCGCAAAACAGCAATACTTGATATTGTTGTGTTCCGGTTTGAAGGGTGAGTGAGCCAGTGTAATTACAGGCACAAGGGACATAAAATCTTAGTTCCCAAGGTTGGTGGCGCATTGGATATGTAAGCGATGGTTGACATTTCTTACAATGCCAATGTCTAAGAGCGTTGGTGACCACTTACCATCAGGTGGCCCATATGCTCGTCCGCCTTCCTTTTCTATAAAAAAAAAAAAAAAAAAAAAAAAAAAAAAAAAAAAAAAAAAAAAAAAAAAAAATTATTTAGTATGTACGCTCAAAATATATTAAATTTCGATTAAATTTTAAATCTAAATTACCAAATTGATAATTAATTGATAGTTAATTTCATTAACATTGCCAGTTTCATCTGTGCATACATAAATATACACGAGCACGAGAGCAGCCTTTTATGGATCATGCGAGCTACAGGCACGCGTCAACGTTTTTTTGTTTAAAAAAATGATAATACATATATTCGTATGTATTTCCATATATATTGTACAAAGTTTGAACATGGCTCGCTTGTCATCGTCGTCGGCCCGTCTCGCTCCACGATCGTTTATAGCCTCAGATTTCTATCGTAATGAAATGCGTTAAAAACCAACACGCACGGTATTATCATGTCGCAAACGTCGCGACCACATGCTAATGCGGGATAATCCGCAAGTCGTTCAAGCGAGAAGCAAACGCAGCGGCGACTGGTGCCGCATATACCTTACAGTACAGTACAGTAACAGCCTGTTAATGTCCCACTGCTGGTCTAAGGCCTCCTCTCCCTTTTAAGGAAAAGGTTTGGAGCTTATTCCACCACGCTGCTCCAACGCGGGTTGGTAGAATACACATGTGGCAGAATTTCAATGAAATTAGACACATGCAGGTTTCCTCATGATGTTTTCCTTCACCGTCAAGCACGAGATGAATTATAAACACAAATTAAGCACATGAAAATTCAGTGGTGCTTGCCCGGGTTTGAACCCACGATCATCGGTTAAGATTCACGCGTTCTAACCACTAGGCCATCTCGGCTTTTTTTTTTACCTCATATACCTGTGGTAGTTTATTGCAACGAACTCTATATGGATATAAATTTTACCTTATTTTTTCAAAGTAGACTAGTAGATAGAGCACTGTTGATAATTAATTTCTTGTTCAGCGCATGACGAGTTGGAAGAAGCTCTATCACATACATACACATATATGCACTAAACTAAACAGCGCGTTGTATTAAGTTTTTCCTTTAAGAAAGGAGTAGGAGGCTTTTGTCCAGCAGTGACACATGTTTGTCGTGGGACTTTAAGTAAACCTAAAAAACATATTCTGTTATCGTTAGACGTGTAAGAAGAGAGGAGATGTGTTGAACACAACATTATGTTATTATATGTTTTGTAACTACAGACGAGTACGTATAACGACAGTAACACAAACTCCTCTAGCGACGCTAAGTCGTTTGTAATTTACATATAAATGTTCGGCGTGTAAATATATCGAAACAAACTTTGAATTTTCATGCAATCGAAATATTACCCGAGACGGAACGTGCAAATATTTTATTACCATTAGTATTTGTACCATCAATTTCAATGAGCTATAATTTTATATTTTATTCAAAAACACGTCTTTGACAAATATGTAGGTACTGCCGTCCTGTGTACGAGATTTCTCACTAACTTTTATTTATTCGAGTGTCGTCTGTGCATACACTTGTTCTTCGTTTTCCATAAATGCTAAACGGTCGATCATCCCGTCGCATTACAAGTAACAAATGTTCTTACGAACAATACAGCGCGCTAGCGCCGCTCGCCGGCACACGCGTCGCGTCTTTATAACAATTAGAATACTATGTATACTGCCAACAGAGACGAGTTACAAAAACCTACAGTTTGTTATTGCACTTGCGACGATAACATCTTAATAAGTGCGCTAGACCTTTGTTTTTGTCAAGAAAACTCTCAGCACTCGTATTATAAGTCCTAAAGTATTATCGCTATGAAGATATAAATAATAAAAATGAGTTGGATTTGAAAGAAATAAGAATAAAGTTAAACACGCGCTTAACGTGCCGATAGATTAATGAGTTAGAGTTTTAATAGTTTACGTTAAACTTGCGACCTTCGCAGGTTCCGGCCAATCCCGTGCGAAGGAGACTGACGCTGGGCGCTGGACTATACCGTGCAGCGACTGTTAAGTGCACACAACAGGACAAAACTACTCTCGTTGTCTCCGCAAGAGGCGCGGGGTGATTGACCGCGGGTGGTTAATTGCGTCTCACCCCCTCCCCACGCGCCTCCTCCGCACGCCCGCCGGGGTCACGCAGACCTTCACATGAGACGTACGTAACAACATTCGCCCTATATACGAAAATCGATGGCATCGTAACCGGAACAAGTTCAATATTTCGGCACACTGTCCCGCTCGCCGACAGCTCTCCCGATCGAGACTAGTAAATAAACGCAGGGTCGGTGACCAGCCGGCACGGGCCGGCGTTACTTGGAGTCGGTTTGAGGTATGCAGATGCTAGAAGTTGCCTGAGACCTGTATCTCAGGTATTCTAATTTGAATTCGATATAAGGAAAGCTTGGCGATTGGATGAAACATAAACGTTTAAGATTTTTCCTAATACGGTCTGTCGCGATGCAAATGGCTAGATAGAATAGGGGCTGACGCCGCGGGGGGGTGGAAAAACTTCCCAGGGCACTTTTTTGTTCTAAGTGACAGGTGCGTCAATTGATTTCAAATATTAGGACTTCGCTAAAGCATTCTACTTCAATATAAGTAATATCAGTAGCTTGAAAAATTAGTATTTTTATTAATAACAAATTAATTAGCGGCTGCACTTTCTTATTTAGTGAGTAATCATCTCAGTTGGAACCAAATTAATACATTTTATTCTAACTTCGTACTGCGAAATGTTAATTGAATCAAAGTAACAAAAAGTTTTAACATACCAATGCTAACGAGAAATATTCTTAGAAAATCTCCTACATATAATTGTGGCGTAAATTATTATTAATTAAATAACCTTAAGCTAATTATTATCATGCAAAATTATGCAAATGATAAATTACGGAACAGTGCGCGGGCGCCGGCGCAGACGCAGAAAACTCGCGCGCTACGTATACTCGACCTCTTAATACAAATAAATACCGTCCTAACATAATATTTTAATAATCTCGCATGTGAGTTGAAAGTAATACGAATCCCACATCTCTGCTTGCTCGGCCGAGCGTGTCTTGTCAAACATTACAATTGCAGTGAGAGCAAATCTGCGGCGTGTAGGAGGCAGTAAGTGCAGCTTCCTGCGACAATAACTGCGGGTTCTAGGAAAACGCCCGCAGACATTCTAACCGATTAATGTTAAATTCGTTATTCGGATCGACACAAAGCAATAAGGATAATGTCGCTTGCAAATGATCCTCAGCTCCTCGAGTCTTTTCTACCTATCCACTTCGATGTGTGATGTGTGTGTGATGTGTGTGTGAGTGTCGTTGACAGAAATATAAAACAGTAATATGAAACGAAACTCGATTTAAGCTCGATTTAAGAGCAACCGATCACTTGCCTGCTCGTAGTAATTTACTAGACCTAACAATGAGATATAAGCGAAAAAAAAATTCAATTGATTCTATTTTAATATCGCTGAGTAACTGTAATTTTTGTCTAAATCATTCGACCGTATACATTACATTTCTGGTGAGCGCTTGGACTTCATGTAAAAACTTTTAAATATAATATGATTAATACGACGTGTCTCCGCGTCGCGATTTTCGATACAATCGATACGACTTCGACCGCGCGACTTTATTTGTGATTCGAATTATAAAAATATTACCGCATAACAATCCGTAACATACAAATATTGTCACGATGAATTGACACGCGCTATTCCCGAGTCACAAAAGATAACTATTTCTTAATTTTTCTTATTTAAACCCTTGAAATTATTTCCAATCATTAAATATTACAATTTGAGTAACACAAATTAGCAGTTGTATGAGAATTCCAAAAGTCATATCTAAAACGTCTCATGATAAAGTAAAGTGCGAGGCCCACTCAGCGTACCATTTGGATGGATGGAAGGTAACATTGAAATTACAATCTTATGAATAACTTAAAAGTAATTCGAAATATTATTACGACTTTAATAATAAAAATTTAAATAATCTCCAAACGCAAGGAATGTGATTCGATAACATTATATAGAGTCGGAGTCGGCCCGCGAGACTTGCGTCGGGACGCAACTCTGTGTATATACGTCGACGTAGTTTGAACAACGGCCGGTATTTTAATGAGTCGCAACGAGTATGCTAATGCAATAAATCAGCAATTATTCAAAATACTTGGCACATGAAAGCGGTAATTAGTGTGGGATTGTTATAAATTAGACGCTTGTCTCGGCGCGCTCATCGCGTCTGTAAATCCTAACAAGTAACAGTCATTGTTCTCCTGCCGTGTCGTCAATAATAATATTGAATGTAGTTAATGATAACAACACGTGCTAAAATATCACTCGCCACTATTTATTACGACGTGTCATCAATAGAAAACGATTTTTTATTCGCCTATGATTGTTTATATTATATTGGTTAGTCTAAAACCAACAATAACTGTGGATTAGTAGATTAGAATGAAAAGTGGATTTAGGATTCCATTAGCGATCTAATTTAGGCAATTGTGTGATATTACTGAGCCGAGATGGCCTAGTGATTAGAACGAATCTTAACCGATGATCGTGGGTCCAAACCCAGGCAAGCACCACTGAATTTTCACGTGCTTAATTTGTGTTCATCTCGTGCTTGACCGTGAAGGAAAACATCGTGAGGTAACCTGCATGTGTCTAATTTTATTGAAATTCTGCCACATGTGTTTTATACCAACCCGCATTGGAGCAGCGTGGTGGAATAAGCTCCAAGCTTTCTCCTCAAAAGGGAGGGGAGGCTTACTGTGTGATATTGTCCGTAAAATAGATATTCCCACTGTTGGTTTTTAATAAATAAATAATAACTACTAATTTAGTATTACTCATGTGTCTATCAGCTGACAATTGCGAAACAAATATTTTTGTTCCTAATTTTTTTATTTTAATAAAATAAAGACATATTATAGATGGATAGTTTTTTTTCCACCTTATTTCAGTTCATGTAGTAAATTTGAAACTTTTTTACACTCCGAGAATAGTATATTATTTGAAATTGCTTTAAGCCGTTATATGTAGAGAAATAGGTCAAATTGACAACTGGTATATATGATATTGATGATTGTCTGGAAAAAAAAATACTAAAACGTGATACAAAGTACTTTATAATCCAAATCAAAAATAATTAATGCAAAAATTAAGTTACATTAACAAAATTAAAATATGAATGTTTTACTATAAATATTTCAATTTACTTGCTTAATAACGTTAATAATTTAAACTGCAATAAAAACGGGTGGTGGTCAGTGGTGGCGTGATCCGATGGCAAAGTTCAGCGCGTTCCCAAGCTTCAGTCACCACACGCAAACGCAACGACAGTCCCGAAACAGTGACCAATAATTGCGATAATTGCCAAATTTATTGCTAATAATAAAATCTACTGTTAAAAATATTTGTTATTAATTCCCGTAAACAAGAGTGAGGGAGATGTAAACACCGTATAAAAGAAAGTTTAATGCAATAAATTAATATTGAAAAGCTCATTATAATAAACTAAGTAAAACGTTTCGTGTCTCAAATAACATTAAAACATACCTACATAAATGAATAAGATTAGAACTTAAGCGGTCATGTACATTATATTCGCGACTAATATATTGTGTGAGTGCAACAAACATACAACAGACAAAACAACACAATAAACTCGTACGTCTCCGTTTTTTTGAAGTACAATTCTATTTCTAATCTTTTTGTAGTTACATACTTACCTACTAGTAAAATGGTTTTTGTTATAGCGCACACACTTTAAATAGACTTGCAATGTCTTTAACATTGCACGTTTATAATGTTCTAATCATTTTGAATGAATCAATTGATTATTTTCAGGTGTGACATATGACCGGTCATCACCTCACTACAGACTTTATTCGAGCTTACACAACAAAACTCGTATGAAATAGAGCAATCCGTTTTGTGCTTATGTCTGAACATTTATAAATTAATTAGGAACAATAATCCGATAATAAGCCAATAATACGAAGCATGAAATACGCCGAGGACATTAAATAATTTGCAAGATTCAGCTTTACAAAGTACTAGACGGACAACGAATTTTGACAACACTAGCTATCAGCCCGACATCGGCGGCTCGCCAGACTGCGGTTTTATTTATATTTATATCTCTTTGAACATTTATTTCTGGCAGATAATTAATTCATGAGACGGTCATGCCAAAGAATTAAGGCCACTCTTGGAACAGGCTGTGACTTTATGTGCTTAAAAATATTGCAAAAACACACAAAACAGCTCGTTCATAATCTTCATAGTAAAACAAAAACTTTATTATGTCTAATTATTTAGGTGTCGAACGGATGAGGAAATTTGAACACATATGACCGTAACAACACCGTACTTTCACAGAGTTCGTGTGAAACGCGCTACTATCGACACAGAGGCCAACAATACTAAATATATAATATCGTCCGCATGCGATCGGCTTTAATGCTTAATACTTGTTATTTGAATAGCAGAATAAAGAAAAAGCTACATGAAACGAAGTACATGCAGCGAAGCACCTCGCATAACAACAAAACTATTAATAATAGTTGAAATACTGCGCAAGTGTACTGTTTGTCATTAGCGGAAGCAACTGAACGAACGACGAGCTATTTTAATATAATTTGATGGTATTTTGATAATCTCGTTACGAAGCTATTGTTTAGAAATAATAACGGTGGTGCGACGAGAGTGATTACGTCACAACACTCGCTTTAATCACAGTCCAACTAAGTAGACTAAGTCGCTAATGACACATCGAGCCTCAATAAATACAAAATATATTATGTATTAAAAATAAAGATATACCTATACTTTATAATAGAATTTTATAAAATATCATATATCAACTATTAAAATTATAATGACTTTTAAAACATTAAAAACCTTTTTTGTAATAGGTGTAGGTAAATTGAAACAATGACTTAAGTATATTTAATAAATCATTATTTAAAATTTATTTCCAAGCATCAAATAGCGCCGAAAAAAATAAGCTTACGCTAAGTGGCACTGTCGTAAATTCTTAATTATTCTTCTCTTTCACTTTTTTGTAATATAATCGCCTAACTTAACATTTTATTACAACTAATTAATATAGACAACATATTTTTAATAAAATAAATGTAACCGTATAACTTACACATGGTCGCGATTAACTTCACGACGGAGATAAAAGGAATAAATTGTGTGATCATCGCGACAGTAAAAGCTATATATTTACGTTCGGATACAATTTGACGACGCGATCCGTCCGTCTGTCGTCCGTCGGGGGTGAGGGACGATTTTATCTTTGTCGCAATACGAGTCCATCACATTCTCGACTCATATTATTAGAGAAAATTGAATAGAGCCCCCGCGGCCGCAGCAGAGCAGTAAAGAGGTGAAGCGCACGGCGCCGCTCGCCACCTCGACCTCTTGGGGCGTGTCAAAGGAGTCGTTTTGCAGCGCCTGTATGAAGTTAATATCGAGGGGAACCCTTTCAACCTGCTCGCAGAGGATTACCGCCTTGTTGACATATCGCCGTGTCAACAAAAGGTTAACGAATAGAAGGGTTACGAAATGTGAATGTTATTGAAGTATAAACATCAACAAACGTCTCTATTATAGACAGAGACGAAATAAACACAAAACGAAACTCTCCTGAAGGTTGCGGAGCGTTCGTCCCACACAATTGCAGGATTCGATTCGATTCGATAACAAAAGCGGTAATAAATATAAACATTACTTACTTGTTCGGAGATTACTAAATACAAAGTAAATGTGGTATGACGATCGTAATTGTAATCGCAACGAACCAGCACTAAGCACAGACGCACCGGACAGTCGGGCGGCTCCGACACATCGATAAATATATTTGTGATTACGTTAATGCGAGTACGTCCGTAAAGGGTTTGTTATTTGTCAAGATTTGTCGCGCGGGGTCGAGGGGATGACAATAATGGAGTCCCGAATCTGACCCCAGAGACGGCACACGTGGTCCGAGGGGTCGCGCTCGTAAAGAATGGGATCAAAGACTTCGCAGGGACTGCGAGGTGTTTACGCGCCGGCGGCGGCGGTGGCGGGCACGAGACACTACACGACGGTCACACTGGTGGTGGTGCAGAATGGTGAACTGACCGTGGCGCTGGGCGCGCGGTGGCGGCCAAGCTTGGGGTTCTCGCAGGCGCATGGAGCAGTCGAGCGGCTGGTCGCGCAGGGCCAGCGCGGGCATGGCGCGGCCGCGGCCGCCGATCGTAGGTCGCGCCGTCTCTCCGAGCGCACGCCGAGCGTCCGCCCACCGAGCGCGTCCGTGAGGCACTGCCGCGCGCTGCACGCTTTTTTCTGAGGTTTTTTTTTCGGACGCGCGCGGGGGCGGGCCCTCACGGGCCAATAGCTGCGCCGCTCCTCCCGCCGCCCCCGCCGCCCCGCGACCGCTGCCGCCCGCCTCGCCTACTACACCCGCTCTTATTTACGTGCCGTATATTAAAAGGGTTTTCCGCGGGCCGTTATGGATTTTCCGAACCGCTTTACATATGAGCTGACTATATGCGAGCCCACACTCAGACAAAGCCTCACCTCTGCCTTACCTCCTCCCGGCTACCGACCGCCGAACAGGTATAACTACTAGACAATATGAAATAATTAATTGTTTTTGTCTTTTCTGCAAGTTACAAGTATTTATTTATAAGAAATAATGCAGTGATGTGAAAAAAATATTTTATGTTCAAACAAACGCGTCATAATGATCACTTATTATCTATTTTCAGTCGAGCTTTACTCGCGTCACCTGACGTCACGAGGGCAAGTAGGCACAGGTCGTTGACCTATTCGTTACGAAAGATTCGAACTGAACAAAAGCTGTCGGAATTCATAGTTCTACACTTAAATTCCTACAAATAATCTCGCCGTCGAATGACACAAATATAAAAATAAATCCACCTAATAGCACCACAATAAACATTTCATTAAAATAATTAAAAATGACCTGTAATGTACAAATATATTTAATTTTGCTGTTTGTACTGAATATAAACTATTGTCGTTCTAGTATTTCATAAAATAACAACAAATGCAGCGCAGGATGCAAATGAACAATGCACAAAAATATCGCAGATTCTTGTCGACTCGGTTCATTTATATATTGGGAACTGTTCATCGTTTACAAGTCCTATTATAGCTACAACTAATCTGATTTTTGAATCCAGAGTGTAATGTACTGAGCAGTGACCGAGTTGAATCGGCACAGACGGACACATGCCCTCTGTGTCAGTAATAGCGACCACAACGAGTCTATATGAGCCGTACCTACTTATCGTTAGTAATGTTATATTGGGGCGAAAGAGAAAATTGTCGGTCTAGGAGCTGTCGCGGCGAGCGATCGCGAGACTGTCTGACAACTTTATGGTAGAGTATTAAAAGCTCATAGTTCGACAAAACAGAACGATGCGATGTAAAAAAATAGTTTAGCGCAGTAATTTAAGAGGTAGGTAGGTAATGCAACAATCAAAACATGATTAACTAACTATAAGACGCTAGTTTCGTATTAGACGAGCATGTCAAAATATTATGATGATTGCTGAGATGGTCCAGTGGTAAGAACGCGTGAATCTTAACCGATGATCGTGGGCTCAAACCCGGGCAAGCACCACAGAATTTTCATGTGCTTAATTTGTGATTATAATTCATCTCGTGCTTTACGGTTAAGGAAAACATCGTGAGGAAACCTGCATGTATCTAATTTCACTGAAATTCTGCCACATGTGTATTCCACTAACCCGCATTGGAGCAACGTGGTGGAATTACCTCCAAACCTTCTCCTCAAAAAGAGGAGAGGTGGCCTTTAGCCCAGCAGTGGGACATTCACAGGTTGTTACGGTTACGGTATGTAAAAAGATATAATCGCAATCGTTCATATAGTCCGTAGCTGATGAAGCAAAGGGACTCTGAGCGAATTCTTCGTTTTTTTTCAAAGTCAGCGCCGCGACACCGCCCACTACCGTAACGACCGTATTTACAATGTTTACAACCGTCGACCACAGACTCGTTTGAACCAGCTAATGAATCACAATTTTGTTTACAATACATCGAAAACAACAACAAGTAAAGTGCAATTATGGCTAAAAAAATTAATAAATTATTATGAACATCTTTTTTTAATATTGTTATAATATTTTATATTCAAGCAAACTTTTAAGTCGGTGTCCAACTGAGATGTTATTGTGAGATATGTGAGAACACAACTCGTAGGTCTACAATTTTTTTTAAATTTTTCTCATCATTTGTAAGCCATGAGCTGACGCGTGTGGCGCAGTGGTTAGTACTGGTGGCTCTTCGTGTTAGTCCTACATCGTAAGTACATGTATGTATTACAAAAACATTAAACATGCTAATAATCAAATGGTTCAGGTTTCTATTTTTATTCACTAGTAACCATGAGTACGCTCACGGTTACACTGAAAATGTTCTGTTATATTACGATCCATGGAAAACTTTAGAAGCACTTGAACTTATAAGGAAAAATAAACAGGTAGGCAATATATGCAGATATAGAGCACATGCAGGTACATAAAGACACTCAACATATCATAAATAACTTACAAAATCTAAGCTTACTCGACGTAAAATGAGTAGAACATACCTTCTGGTCCGCGGTTATTATATTTAATTCACAGAAACATAACTCATGATTTCAAAATCTGTATATTTAATTTAATGTTGCATACCACGAATTTAAAAAATAATTGACTATTTAAAAAAAGGTGTGACAATTTGAATGTCATGTTTGGTCAAAGTTGGAATGTCAATGTCGGTTTGTGGATTCAATTCCTTCACAAAATTTATTTCGCAAACAAGTTACCTTGCAAGTTTGCTTTAAGCGCTAATTTACATATATTTTAAATTTATCATCTCTCATAAATCATTCATAAGAGGCCTACTAATGATCTCTAACACAAGATAACAGGCTGACGATTGAGTTCACGTTTCATTATATATTTAACGTGTCGCGTGTCCGGACTGCCATCGTTATACGTACTATAAAGCCTTACTTAAAATATATAAGAGAGAATTTCTATTGCACTGTATCGTACTAATAATAGATCGATCATTTAATTCCACGGATCCAAATTTTTACATCAACAAAAACACTGTCCTTCAGTGGTGTTTGGCCCGCGTCGGCCGCCCTCCCTCATAGCCCAACGCGCTCACTAACGCTCTGTTTTCATCGTATTAGGGATTATTTTGGAAGATATCGAAGTGTGTGAGATGTGGGTCAGGAGCGAGTGACGTCACACTCCGCGACATCTGCCGCCCCCGCACCTGGGCTAGTCCGTGATAGAGTCCCCCTCTCCCCCACACGGGCCGGCACACGCTTCCCGCAGCGCATGCAGATTTATAGCGCGACCGACATGACAGAGCGCAGACGTAAAAACCATTGAACGGCCAAGTGATCATAGAGCTATGCAAACATTTTAATATTATATTCTAAGGACGGTTCAATTAGCACTAGTTCGTAACAAAAAATGATTAAACGATGGAAGTAATCGATTTATTAATTGAACAAAATGTACAACATAAATAAAAGAATTAATTAAACAAAATTGGACGTAATGAATATTCAATGATCCGTTGCAATTCTCCTTCCTGTAATATGAAGTAATAAACGTGCATAATTGAATCAATTGCCGAGATTACGACTTCTATTTAGTTTCGACATTCACACACATACACACACTTGTAGCAGGCACTCACACGTACATCATCAAATGAATATATTACAATATTTTCATTGATTAAGAATCATAGCCTGTTTCGATTTACATATTTGTTTCATATTTGATACTTAGCATTTTTAAACATTACAAATAGTGATCTCAGTTTCTTGCTGGATCGAAACGTCGAACCGGTAGCTTTACCTAGTTTTAATTTAATATTTTAATGGCAATTTAAATGATGTCCCTAAATTATGTATATTTTATATTGATATACTTTAAATTAAATTGTATTGTAAATGAATACCGAAGTCAGTCACTTCCAGTTCATAATATTCATTTGGCATTTTTTTGCGACCAGTATCGTTTGCACCCTGGGGACATAACGGCTCTATCACCACACCGCACCCTTTCCAAAGGTGTCGCTCGCCAGTAATTAAACAGACTCATACATTATACGTCGTGATATAAACGTGCTTTATGATAAACATCGCTTTTGCCTCTCATGCGGGTGAGTCCACGTGCCCCGGGCTCACCTCTCGAAGTAAATATCACTACTTCCAAAGTTATCTTGCTATTTACTCCCGCTAACCTAACCTAACATAATAACGTGAATCTTCAAGAATTGTAAACAAAATACTAAGCACTGAAACTTAATACCTAGGAATATGTTCTGTCAAATGGTACCGGGGAGCCTTTTTTAAAATTCACGTTAAAACCACTTAACCAAATAAAATTATAATAATGTAGTAGAGATAGAGCATTTATTTGTAAATACAAAAAGAACGATTAGTACCTCCTGCACGTGTACGTCACATCGTCCGTCATTGTGTTTTATTGTCACTGCGTTGATTTTTTACGACATAAACAATTTCAGTTGAAATAAAAATGAAATTGTTAGCAGGTTTTAAATAAACTAGCAAATAGGTTTAATTGAATGTCTGGCAATCATAGAGTCCCTACCGTCCCCTTCTACCACTTTTACACCATCATCTCACAATATAGCTTTACTTTGTACTCGTAGTTGGTGCTTTTGCGAGTACACGCCGCGCTGGGTCGGACGTGTGTGGCGATGATTGGCACTCAGATGGATGCTCGTAAGTCGACTCAACTACAACACGATGTACTTACACTTACAAACTAAAATTAGTCTGATCCTGACCAAAGTGAATAATAATAATAATTTATTTATTAAACTTTAAGTGTGATTTTAATGTTATTGCTTTATTTTCAAGTCACATCTAAAAAAATAATAATAGAAATACTATTGAGATTTCGACAGGTCACAGTATTAGAAGGTATCATGTACGATCGTAATATTTTGATATTAAAACAAGAATAAAGACTAAAACGATAATTATAAAAAAAAATATTATTATAGAATGATAAATATAAAAAATATTTTGTCAGTGGTCTGTTCGTTTAAGCTTAACACATGTTGCGTCAAGTAATTTCAAACAGCATCCTTCAAACGCATCCATAACAAATTAACCTCAGATATGTTTCTGAACACAAAAACGGCAAACAAGAGCGCAGTTCCGACGGCGTGGACTCTCTCGGCCTTACAGATGTTCCGAGAGATCGCTTTTAAGGACTAATGACGTATTTATTAGGTGCTGGTGAAAGACGAGTAAGGATCGGTATGTGAATTTACATCGAACAGGCGTCGGCGGCTCCGAGCGGCCCGTCGACCGCGAGAGAGGGCGGCCACTCTGCTGCCGATAATGGACAGGTCGAGATCGCCGTGGACGGTCCGTGAAATCATAGTTACACGTAGTACTCCACAAAAAGTTATAAATTAATGTTTACACGCGCTTACAATTTGCCGCACAGCAATTAATGTTATGACGAACATTTTACTATATTGTAGCTTTTTCATTATTCCCATAGAAAATTAAAATCTCTACAAGGTTCCTAATTAAAAAAAACAAACGATAACCATTTACAATTAAAATAAGAGGTCTAGTTGTAAATGTTACTGGCAATTTAAAAGCGGAAATAGTATCTATGTTTGTCACCCAAATACGGGAACGGGTTATTATATAAATAACCGTAAAAATCAGAACCCTAGTTCAGAAATGTTATAACATGTACCTATTAAAAAAAATTAGGCACATTGGGGTTTATTGAGTTTCGAATAAAACTTAACGTGAGGAAGTGTAAACATTTAGAAAAAGTGCGAGTGAGACAGAAACAATAATTGAAGATGTTATAATTAAGA
Organism: Nymphalis io; assembly: GCF_905147045.1. Taxonomy (NCBI): domain Eukaryota; kingdom Metazoa; phylum Arthropoda; class Insecta; order Lepidoptera; family Nymphalidae; genus Nymphalis; species Nymphalis io. The sequence continues at coordinate 13,675,614 of NC_065897.1, read as the reverse complement.
CCAAACGAATTAATCGTTATTATACAGGAAAAAGTGATACGGAACAATAACATGATAAAAACATTAAATAAACATTGTGATCCGTTTTGGAAACACTTCAGCGACACAAGTGCAATTGATTAACATTCATTGAAGACCGCGCGCCACTTCTACGCTCAACTGTTACTTGCCGGTCGTACGACACTTCTCATGTTCATATTTACTGAAAAAACTAATCGCAGTTGGTACGTAGGCAATCATTCGCAGCGTATTAGGGCACGAAGCCCTACCACTAAGTACTGAGACCCGTCTGAGAAGGCACCACCGACTCTTCGTATATTTTACCGCCAAGCAGCAATACTTGTGTTCCAGTTTCAACGGTGAGTGAGCCAGTGTAGTGTGAGTAATTACAGACACAAATGTTATGTACATTTCAATTCCCAAGTTTGGTGGAACATTGGCGATATAAGAGACATTTAATATTGCTAAAAATGCCAATGTCTAGGGGTGGTGGTTACCACTTACCATCTGGTGGTCAAATTGTTATTCTGTCTAATTTTATACAATAAAAAAGTCACATCAGAAATAACCATAATCACTAAACCTATTGCAATTTAAATTTAATGTCGGAACAATAAATATCTCTAGTTTTGTTAAAATATAAGAACTAGTAAATATTTAAACATGCTTCGCCCGCGTGAAATAACAAACATATGATATATTATTTGTATGTATATACATACATACAAATAATTTACTTGTACTAAACCAAAAATTCATAGAAGTAATAAGTTTTATAAAATTATTTTAAATGAAGCTTATCTGTAGCGCAAACATAATAAACACCTACACAAAGAGTGTACGGTTGCCGACCTCTTTTTTCGTTGTGAATTTGTTTGTTGACGTATTGAAGTAAAAAATAAAAATAATAAAGATAAATAATAAAGGTCGAAGAAGTTTTAATGCTTCTCTTGGCTTAAGCTTTGGGAAACTCCCACTGATGGAGAATGTAAACATATACATTTTAAGTTGCATATGTTTGTACGTGCGTTAAGCATACGGTCGAGTATAAGTATAAGGAGCTGTCTCCTGTGTTAACGCGCCTGTTCCAACTTTCTCTCTCTTCGGGATGTGTGCCGGAGGCTTGGAGAAGAGCTAATGTGCAAGCGGTTCAGAAAAAAAGGGGATCGGTCTAACCCGGCAAATTATCGGCCAATAGCTATCATCTCAGTACTTTGTAAGGTAATGGAACGGATTTTAAACAACCAACTGATCCATTACCTAGAAGATCACTGTCTAATTAATGATCGTCAGTACGGGTTTCGACCAAAACGGTCCACAGGTGATCTTCTAGCGTACGTAACGCACCTCTGGGGTGAAGCTATCGACAAGCATGGAGAATCGTTGGCTGTCAGCCTCGATATCTCCAAGGCTTTCGACAGGGTCTGGCACAGAAGTCTTCTCTCCAAGCTACCGGCATATGGTCTGCCTGCTCAGCTATGCACCTGGATTGCCAGCTTCCTACACAAGTGTAGCGTTCGTGTTTTAGTAGATGGTTGCGCTTCACAATTCTATGTAGTGAATGCCCCCCAGGGATCTGTGCTATCTCCCACACTCTTTCTTTTGCATATCAATGATATGCTCTCTCTCTTGGGAACATAAATTGCTATGCAGATGATAGTACAGTGCATGGTGGATACCACGGACGCGCAGTGGCTGGGCGGGCGGAAACTGAGGAGAGGTGGGAGAATCTTGTCATTGAACTCGATAGGACATTAGAGCTCATCGCCAAATGGGGTTCTGATAATCTTGTTGAGTTTAATGCCAAGAAAACACAGGTGTGCGCTCTCACAGCGAAAAAGTCACCATTTTACCCTCATCCCTCCCTCTGTGGCACACCGCTGATGATACAAAGCAAAATCGCCATGCTGGGGATGGACGTTCGCTGCGACCTTAGTCCAAGGGATTACATCGAGGCTATTATAAAAACAGCTTCACGAAAACTCGGAGTTCTGAACAAGGTGCGGCGTTTTTTCACGCCACAACAACTGTGCCTGTTATACAAAAAACAGGTACGGTCTTGCGTTGAATATTGCTCGCACCTTTGGGATGGCTCCGCTAAGTACCTAATGGAGGCCTTGGACCGGTTGCAGCGACGTGCCGTACGCATTATTGGCGACGTAAAGGTCACAAACACCCTTGAACCTTTACAATTGCGTCGCGAGATAGCAGCACTGAGCGCTTTCTATCGTCTGTATCACGGCGAGTGCTCTGAGGAATTATTCTCTCTAATTCCTGCTTCCCCCTTCCTTCTTAAGTCCACGCGAGCTGGTTCTCGATGTCACCGCCTAACTGTGACATCAATTCCATCGCGCACAAAGAAATTTGGCAACTCCTTTCTTTGCCGCACTACCAAAGAATGGAATTCCTTACCAGCTCACGTGTTCCCCTCCTCTTACAACCCGGGTTCCTTCAAACGAGGCGTGAAGAGGCATCTTGCGGGCCGGCAAGGTGGGGACGGCTAGTACAGAACATTCTTCCCGACTGTAGTGGCCGTCGTCGCGTTTGGACTCTACTACCACTTACCATCAGGTGGAGTAGAGTCATTTGTCATCCCGGGGCATATAAAAAAAAAAAAAAAAGTAAATAAGTAACTTTACTTGGATTATGTGCTAATGTACTCCTGATTATCAGCTCAAACTGCGTCCAAATAGACACTTTCATGATACCTTGCTTCGGCTAGATCTAATCGTACGTAAATGTTATTACTTTGTAACCAATATTATATAATATTGAAATACTGATCGTAATCGACTTACATTAGCGACGTTAATGTCGTTATTTAGAAATAATTCTGGCTATTGAAAACTTGCGAACGGGGATTGTGTTTGAGAAACAAATCTATTAGCACTAATTCGATTGCAGTATCGGCGTGGAGCGGTTATTAGTTGCGTTATTGTGCGATAAAGATTTTAGATAAACATAAACGGCTCCGTTTGGCATTTTAATGCGGTAGCTTAGATTTATTTGATACTAAATATTTCGTTTATTGTTGACCGTAAAGAGAAAGAATCGCAATAAACGATCGAGCAATAAATGAACGTGCGTTCATTACGACGATGGATTAAGGCTTGTCAATGAGTGTTAGGAGTATATCTGATCGCGCGGTTGGCCGCGGCCCGATGTGTATAATTAGGGTGTTCGTCACGTCGCGGCCGCGCTGCGGGCAGGATGTCGCCGTCGCACCGAGCCTACTGACACCTGCAAGAGGACAACAGATTCGCGAACGCCATATACGTCTCCGGTGGATCGAGGACGCCATGTCTCATTACAGCGACGGGCCTTAGACGTATGAGTTACACAATATTTGAAATTTTGTGATTGATACTTATGTATTTTAAAAGTATGGGCTATACTCGACGCTGAGTACTCTTGACGTCACAGACAGTCAACCTCAGTTTAACAATTACGTTTTAATAATCGATTGCTCAGTAAATACTTAAACACCAGAATGGCAGGTACCTAATTGATTTCTTAATATAATTATAAGATTTATGTAGGTACCTGATCGTAGATGCAGCGTGGTGTGCGGCGGCTTTGGGCAGGCGTTGCGCAGGAGGCGCTGCAGCCGTGACGCAGGGTACTGCAGCCATGACCGCGACTCGCTGCGAGGCTGAAACACCGTTAACTTAACTATACTGATCCAACCGTAAGCGTAGCGTAATGTTTGCGGTACAATTATGAACAAATACCTGTTTATTAATACTTAAATTAACAAAGATAAACAAACTATATAAATAGTATTCACGGTGCTGGTACGGTTTTCGGCCAAAATATGTTTATTGAGATAGACTTTTACAAATAGTTTTGACTCCTCAAGCGCTGCCTCCGAATCGGAATTCTACATTCTATCGTGAAGAACGCCTTCTTGCCGAGAACCTCGGTAGTCGGCAAGAAACTTAGAAGCAAAACTCGATGCAGCCTATGAAAAATTTTGCCCTTGGCGTTTCGCTTTTTAATTATTATTTTTTTTAAATAAAAAATTACGAATAACTACAAAAAATGTATATGTGCTTCTCAGTACATTAAGATGTAGTGACCTCAAATCAAACGAATATTTCGGCTATATCTATCTACTCGTACTATCGGGCGCGGTCGAGTTACACATATTTTCTCTTCAGTGTCGGGTTACTGAATGAATGGATCGCATTTAGTTCGCTTTCAGCTTGGCGTTATCAATCAAGTTCGGCGGCACGCGTCGCGAGACGGCCGCAGGTGCGCGTTACACGCAAAAAACGATTAGAAAAACGTAACTCTTAGTCGCACCACACCGCGTGCCTGTCGCTTTTTACAGCAATTATCACCCGCGCCGACCCTCCGGAACTAATTCACCATTAGGTTCTCACGCCGATTACGGCTTGCGGCCATCTAATTCTATATCTATCCCGCCTTCCCTAATTATTGATCTAATTGGGTCCGTAAAGGGGTAGTCGTCATTAAATACCTCACTACCTAGTTAAATGATTAGCGTAGTAGATCAATCGAATGTCGAGTAAGCTCGTGCAGAGTGCACAATCAGTATATATGAAAACTTATTCAAGGAAGCAACTGGAAAACATATTTCAGAGGGTGGGTCTCAACATTCTCCGCACTTTCCAGTGAGCGCGGCCCGGGATGGGGCGAGGCAGATACTTATTAAATAGTCCAACTCGCATATAGCCTCCCTTTTTCAGTCGAAATTGTAATATAAAGAGTGTAAAATACATAGTGAGTAGGCGGCGCCGCCGCCGCGACGCTCTCCGTCTCGCTCGGTAATGTATTCACGTTTCCCGAGCTAGTCATTTTTTATCGCAGTCGCGCGGCGCATTAGAATTTCCAGGCGAGAAAATTTCACGCACACCGACGCGGGCCGTCGGGGCGGACGCGGGAATTTGGGCTTTGTTTCGGGAGAGGAGAGGTCGGAGTCGGCTGCACCGGCTGCGGCGGGTGGCAGCGTCGCGGTGTGAGGCGGGCTGGTAGCTACATTGTAAATTCCGGCGGGGAGCGGGGAGACGCGGGCGGCTCGATAGCGCTCGAGTCTTCCGCTCGGCCGCCGCGCTCCACTATTGATATTTCACTGCACACTCCACACTCACCACATACTCCACACCACACACCCGCCTGCGACGTCGTCGCTGACTTCGTTCTAAGCGACTGAAAAATAAAAAAATTCGCAAAATATTTAAAGAATTATGATTCTCATCCAATATTAGCGATCTTAGGAACCCAACGCGACCATCTAAGTCGACCAAAGTCGACACCATATTTTTGCTCAGGATACAATTGTATGTAACCATAATATGCCGCAGTCTACAACTCTATATCTAATAAAATTAATTTTGATACTTGCATGTACCTACACTGAATCTAAAAACATGAAAATAATATTTACAAGTACCTAGTTATATTTCGACGCAGCGTTCGCATTTAATGTCCTCGTGTCCTCGCGATATTTTCTTGCCTGCGAAGAACATCGCTAAGACACCTCCGACCGCGGTGTATATATCAGTATAAGCACAAACAAACAAACCACGTCATAAGTAAACTAAAGGATCTATCGGCCGCTGCAAACAGATTAATTTAGTTTTTATTTAATACAGTACAATCGTAAATGCTGCTTAGTTATATATAGATAAATAAATTCGACAAAGATATTAAAACCATACACGTAAGTATTTTAAATTTCGTACGATGATCTCTGACGAACGTTTTAATTAAATACAAAACTCAAATTAATTTAGCATCAACCAGACTGATGTCGATATTGAAAAACCGGAATGTAGCTCGTATTGAATAAATGAATGTGTAGATCAGTTATATGTTGCCAGCATTATGCGAGGTTACAATGTGGCGGCGCGGGCGGCGCAAAGGTGAAGGGCAGTGGAAAGGGCAGATAACGGTGCTGCCGCGCTTTCCCCCGGCCTTGCAAGGATCATTCACATCTACCCTCGTACCCTCTTGCGCACACGGCATCTAGCGAGGTGCTAGATGTGCCTCGCCTTGCGCCCCGACAGCTACCTTCGTGTTACATTGGTTGACCTTTATCATATCGCTAACTGAAACTGTCAGTACACATCGCTACACATGAAACGTGTTGGCTCACGAATGTTTAAACGAATCGATCGGTAACAATTGTCTATTCACAGTATTGTTCGTTTGTCCAAACACTTCTCAATATATGAGTGCTCGATAAAAGCAAACTTGTTCAAGTGAATGTGAATGAGCCAATGTAATTACAGGCACGAGTGATATAACATCTTTGTTTCCAAGGTCGGTGGCACATTCGCGATTTAAGGAATGATCAATATTTCTCACAGCGTCAAACTCTATGGACGATGGTGACCACCTAGTTGGCCATGTCTGTCTATCTATTATAAATAAAAATATTAAAGAAAACATTACTGAATTAATATAATGATGCTTATTAACATGAAGAAAGAAATGCTCTATTAACATTGACATCGTCGTATACTTCTTTTTTCATTTGTCTAGTAGGTACAAGAGTAGTAGGTAGGTAGTAGGTTGGAGATAGTAAATCCAAGTTGTAAAATTAATGTACGAAACAAGTCCTGGACAGACGATGACCACGATTTGTTCTAAATTTCAATATACTTATTCAAATTTACTTACTTTGACATGTTTGTAACAAGTATATCAGCCACGTAATATATGCAACTCGTTGATGAACGTTAGTGTAAAAAGCATTTCCTTTTAAAAAAAGTTTTTTTCTGACAAAGTATATACTGATAAATACCAATTAATTAAATAAATCGCAATTTTAGAACCCCCTCTTCATTCCACCAAATACAATGTCGGCGTAACAATTTATTGTTCACTTCGCATCACTGCGTTTATTATTTATATTACAATCAATTAACTGCGTTAGCGACCTTTACGTTTCGGTGTTAACAACATGAATTATGCATCAAAACCGAACATTTGCAAAAATATAAGCGAGTCTCATAGCATTTCAATGTCAAGTTGTATGCTATTTACTTATTTATAACTTCGGTGCTATTATCTATATAATCTATTAAATGGTAGAAAAAACTTAACCTTGTAAAATATAAAATGCACTAAAAACTGTACTTATAGTTCTTTCAATAAAGTTTTTATATTACGAGGAATATATTAATCCGCTATTAAACATTTTTTTTTATAGTTTTAGATCTGTGCTGAAATTTTAATTATTATAAGATATTGTTAGGGCGCCTGTCGGTCATATAATTGCGAAAGAGATGGATTGTTGTAAAATATACAGAACACGGAACTTGCCGTACAACTGGACTGGCTTAATCGGACCTAACACGACGACATATACGTATACGTATCTGTAGGTTATCTTTTTACTAAAAGGAATAAATAAGTCCTCTCAGATTATCGAGACTTCGCGACGACACAGACACCGGTCACGCAACTTGGGCATTTTTCACGGAGCGGAGTTGTTTTCAAATTACCTTAAAAACAATCGTAAAATCAAAAATTTAAGGAAATTGTAAACATAAAATGAGTGCAGCTAATTGCAGTTTTATCGGCGTTTCATATGTATGTAGGTTTGTAATTAGTTTATTGAGTGCGGTCGCCTCTCGAATGTAATGTAAGCTATACTCCGGCAGTTAGTTATCAAACACTTATTCATGCAACGCCGCTCACGAAACTTTAAATATACTTTATCAGCAAAGATACGAAGTGCACTTTTAATTATGCACTAAGTTTTAATGTCTTACACTATTGTGAGTCCGAAGACGATGCTATTAACTGCGCTCGTTAACTGCGTCTGCGCCTTCGCCGAAATTAATCAAATTATCTTTATATAATTACATTTATGAATATATTTATTACATAAAGTACCTCCTGTAAAGTTTTATTTACCACAGTTTATGTTTCTCCTTGTATAGAAATACACCAAAACACAAAGAAATCTAATTCATACACTATTGTAATAAGCAAAGCCTGCTCTGTGGTCGATAGTGCACATTTCGGAGTTATTTAATAACAATACGACGGCTCCATACAAACGAGTGAAGCCCCACTTTGCCTCAACTTCTAGTAATTGGTGAGTTATGGTTTGGTAATGAGCTGTTCGGATGGACGTCACGCGCCGCGTTCCCGGAACTTCATATTGAAATACTATTCTGATATCGATGGCCTGTTTTTTTGTTAAGACTTTTATAACATATATATATATATATATATATATATTGAGTATGAATAATAAGTCGCTCATCAACACACCAGATAGAGATAATACTTGGATCGGTGCAACTCGGGATAATTATATACTAAATTAGTAAGTTTAAGAATATATGAAATTGCTATGTCAGAGAATAAAGAATAGAAAACCTCGTGACCAGATACGTTGTAATGTAGAACATAACCAACAACGTTCTGTGTTGGACTGCTAGTAGTGTTTCTGTTGCTACAAATCAACCGACAGTGCCGACAGTGCCAATATATTCGACATTACGATGAACACAACCGTTACTTACCAAGGTCGAGTTAACATCTAAGTAGCAAGTAAAAACACTTCTCAGAATATTATAAGCTCATCTTTTTATTATTTTGAACACTACGCTCATCAGTATGTCGATCACAGCCTCATTGCTATATATAATTAACAAAGAGATACGTCAAGTTCTATCGGGGACCAGCGCCCGAAGTACCATTAAGAATAAAGTTAATTTCACAGACAATACAGATAGTATCCAATTATGTCAGTTATTGGTTATAACTAAGTAAGCGGTGAGCGGTGAGCGGTGAGCGGGCGCACAACGGCAACGTGTAGAGACGTATTAGTCACCGGAACGAAAAATCAAGTGATTTATAGCAGTTGTGGTCATAATAGATCGTATACATATTCATCGCGGGCTACGCGCGCGCGTTACAATGAGGCGTCGCGGCGCGGACGGGCTTCGGGGAAGGAAACGGCTCTCGGAACCGAACACCTGCGTCCACGCATTGGGATGCGCGGCCGAACGCCAGCACCGCGTAATAGTCGATCGGAGCCCGTAATCTTAATATTTAATCGCTTGACCCGACGGAAGATCTAACTATTCAATTTATTGGAATTTTAAAGATGCATATCGATTCCGTTACTAATATTAATGTTATAGGGAGGTGTGGTTAAAAGTGTTGTATGAAAGAGCAATGCCTTTAAAAATATATAATCATCGAATGTATATGTATGTTAGATGTTACTTAATCGTTTTGATTTTACAAGTTAATACACGTACTGTAGATGTGCCTTTTCAAATAAAAAATAAAAAGCAAATATAAATAATCATAGAACATTATATAAATACATTAATACAAATTGATTTTTTTTAAAACCTGATAGCGCAAATATAATTCATCGCATCGGAGCTGAGGAGCGGTCGATCACAGAGAGATGGACAGACCCCCTAGTTTACATGCATAGCGGACACACAGACGGCGTATCGTCATATTTACTCTGGAAAAAAAAACTTCTATGAAACACTGAAGTATACCGATCACCGGATCACGTTTTTTTTCTGAAAAACCTTTATTAATTGTCTTATTTCGATGCAATGAAGTCTTAAAAATCAACATCAGCTCTGAATACGAGTTTGTTCCAATTTGAAGAAAGACCAGCGAGATGTCATAGTAGACAGCTGGTTGGTTTTGTTTTATATTCACACGAATGGAAGCTACACGAATATAACGATAATAATAATAATGTCCTGGGACATTATTCACACACGGCCATCTGATCCCAAATTAAGCAGAGCTTGTTCTATGGAAACCAACCAACTGATATACTACATATACTATTTTTCTTTTGTAAATACATACTTATATAGATTATTACACCCAGACTCAACAACAACAAACGTGCGAATTAGAAGATGTTGTTGATATAAGATTGATTTAATCAGACTTTATAAAATTAATTATTTAAAAAAGTTTTGATTTTTTAAAATAATATTTTATATAATATTAATTTTATAATGATACGTAATAAACAATAATTAAAAAAGGAAAAGTTCATGGATTAACTTCCAGGGGCTAGAGTTACAATAGTATTTTTACTTTGTAGTTGGACGTCAAGTAAAGGGAGAGCGTTAAAGTTCAAGGTTAGTGACGTCCTGCGACAAACCTCGCTCAATCTCCGCCTGAAATCAAGCGATTCGCAGGTGCTGCCGGGATGCTCGTCATGTATGAAGTGGACGCATACTTGAAAACACTAGCCAAGACGTGACGGTTCTGTATGCTACTTTAACAGTACTCGAAGTATAAATAACAAATAATCTTCGAACTAATTACATTTAGTAGCATAGTTAATAAGACAAATAAAAATAATAATTAAAATGATAAGAGAATGATCAATGGTGTTCGGCTCTGAACTTTTAGAGTATATATTTTTATCCGTTACACGTGTACAAAGATGTCGAGTAATGACGCAAATTTGTTCTTAATATTCATTTTTAAAGTCTTTATATAAAAACAAGAATGCATCAAGCACTCGTTTATATTACAACGTGTTAACGTTAAACGAATTAAAAAAATTAATAAACAATTGAAATAATTTCGAGCTGCAAGGAAGTATGTCAAAACATGACGTTAGTGAATACGCGTCCGCCGCGCTATGCCGCTCACGGGCGCTGCAGGTGTGCGGCGCGCGCGCTGCATCACAAGCAGTGTTGCACTACACTGTCCCCCATTGATTATTACACTTGTCGAAACAACTCTGCTAAAACGTAATTTAAATAACTACAAGTTTGAGAATTCACAAAATTTTCTCATTTGATAGGATCCTTAAGAAGAGTTCCATTGTGTTTATTTTGTGTACACGGTACTAAAATAATTAGATAGATGAACGTTTTCTCTGCTCTTATTTGTATTTTGAATAAAAGATCTAGCACCATATTTAATATGAAGTCTCTAAAAATGCCAGCCGGCGTCAAGTATCATATATGTATGTGCATGAGATGGCTTTATGACGGTTTCTTTGGCTGTATGTTTATAGACATATACATTTTAAATCCTTAGCAGAATTAAGAGAGTAATACTATAAATATGTATGGAGGATACGTCCATTACTTTTTCTCAGTTATCTTAAGACTGTCCCCTGTATGAGAACATTATGTAGATACGTCTCTTTATCGCTCATTGTCGCATTGCATTGCGTATGAAAATACCACCGCGTCGCAATATCATTGCAGCTTCAGTGTCCATGAATATTGTAAATACATTAAAACATATTGTTACTATTTATCTAATAGATTAGGCAAGATTTTGAAACACATCAATCGTTTAAATCGATATCGTGTTTTATTCTCACTGCTACATAAATCGAAAGTGTACTTAATATTATTAAAATTACCCATTCCGGTCCCACTAACGTTGTCGAGGAATGTTCGGCCTATTTCCGAACGGCGGATCCGGAAGGAGTCGGACAAGTTTTGTTTCATTATCAAATTCAAAATCAAAATATACCTACCTACTGAAACTCTACCATTTCACTTATGAATACGAATAAGTCTATAATAATTGTACCTCTACTTCCGGTTCAATATGTAGATACAGCCGAGAAGAATAGAAAAGAGACTTAGTAGTTACTCATTTCCAATGAAATGATGTCGGCGTAATAAATGAAGTTCACATATCATACAATGTAAAAATCACGACATATAACTAGATGACTTAACGCTTTTTAATCTCATTGATCGAGTGATATTTTACTGTTGCTTAACTTGAGATTTAAATTGAATAATTAGCAATAATAAAAATGTCTAGCGATAATTACTATGCAAACGAATGCCTGGTCTCGTTTTTACGATTCGTTAGTGTTGTGGAGTCGGCGAAACACATTTACATCGATATGAAATAATCGACTAAGCCCATATCTTGCGGAGCTGGCTTCATGTTACGGATGATTAAAAAATAAAACGGTGGTTAAAAATATTACAAGCTCCACACATACATACATATGATACAGAATATAAATATTATCTAGAAACATTGTCAAGAAACTCAGCGTTGACTTAATCTTTTTGGTTAATTAAATTACATATTTATTTTCAAACATTGTTATAAAAATCATTATCTATTCCTGAATTCGCCCCCCTCGCTCCCTCCTCCTTATTTCCAATAATTATAAATTTAGTTTACGAAGTAGTGATAGAATAAAAAACAATAATCATAATAATAGCTGAAATTATCCCTGGTATCGCTCACGCAGATCGCGGGATGCTGCGCGCTCGCTCACAGCTCACCATTGTTTCGCTGGCGCAGATAACACTGCGCTCCGGTAAGGATACGAATATACGCTTGTTATTCAAACACGTTAAAAATATGTTTTTATTAAAATAAGTATATAATTGTAATATATAATTTCCTACATGATGGTAGAGATGGGTAGGTTACCACCCACTAATCTTACTATTCGCCAAACAGCATATTTTTGTGTTCCAGTTAGAAGGGTGAGTGGGCCAGTGTAACTACTGGCACAAGGTTGGTCTCGCATTGACAATATAAGGAATGGTTAACATTTCTCGCAGTCTCAATGTCTTTGAGCGGCGGCTCATTTGCCGAGAGCGTACAACTGCTGTGGATTTATAATAAGCTAACGACGTTCACAATAATTATCAGATGACATGTGACGTGGCTCAAACATAATTCAGTAATTTGACTAAAATCATCAGTGTTTGAGTACTTTTATAATTAAAAAATGTCATTCACGTGCGTGAGCGGCGGCTCAAGATGTCCGTGGTGCGACCGGAGGGGCGCGGCGTGCGGCGAGCGGGGTGCGGGCGGCGCGATGTCCCGATACCGGGATATGGTAATATTTCGCGCTCGTGCTCGTGCTCGCCAGCGCCTTAATTATATCATATCGGGCCATCGGACGATCGCGACGGACCAGATAAATCACACACGACTGCAGCCCCCCATAACTCAGGCGCGGCTGACACCGACACTGTCCGAGGAACAGCTGATCTGATCGCGATTATGCAAGATTATGCATTGTTTGTACGCCAACTGTAAAGCTCGTAGCTCGAGCAAGTGTAACGCGATAAACGCCGGGGATCTCGTCTGATTACGTACTGACATACATCGTATCAGTCATTGTCGCATGTAAACTATTTTGGATGAACACTATTGTACACATGTTATAAATCGAGGAATCACGATATATTTACATTTTAATTTAAATAAATATAATTAGTGATAAATTATTATTTAAAAATGTTGTAAGGACGGGACTAGGTAAATAAAGTAGATGTTTAAGGTTTGAAGATAAATTTATTACTGCTCTCAATACCATGTGTCAGCTGCTTATATACTACACTACATGCCCTACCAAACAAAAAAAAAAATGTTGGATACATTAACATTTTTTTTATCAAAATACAATATGAAAAAGTAAAATAAAATTGAATATAATAATAATTAAACAAAATAAAACAAATATGTAAACAAAGGTATAATAATGCAGTGCTGAAATTTAATATCAAATATCATAATAGGTACAGTCATAATCACAAGTCTTAATAAACAATATGTTTAATGATCATTCAACATAAAGTCTTGTCCTATTTTTATGAACAGTTTTTTCTTTACCATTGACTAAAATTACAACATTCGGTGATAAATCTTTAACAACTGTATATGGACCTAAATATAATGGATCAAGTTTGCTAATATTTTCATTTTTAATCAATACTAAGTCTCCTTGTTTATACTCCACTGGGTTTATACTTCTATCATATTTTATTTTTCTTAAAGTTTTACAATTTATGAGGTTTGTTTTAGCATCATTTTGTGACTTTTGTAACCGGTATTTTAGTTCTATTGCATAATCATCAAAATTGTAAATTGGATCTATTGTCGACCTAAGATTACTTGGTAAGTTACATTGTTTGCCAAACACTAATTCGTATGGAGTAAATTTTGTACTCGAGTGTACAGAAGTGTTATACGAAAAACACCAGTAAGGAATCCATGAACTCCATTCCTGACTATGACTGTTAACTTGCATTCTTAAATAAAATGTTAAATGTTTATGACTATTTTCAAGTGATCCTAAGGTCTGATGGTGGAAGGCTGTAGACTGTAATTGACTTATATTTAAAATTTTACAAACCTCTTCCATTGTAGAATTTATAAATTCAGTTCCTCTATCGGTCACGATCTGCCGAGGGATGCCATATCTAAGTATAAAATTATTTACTAGAGTTGTAGCTACTGTGCGCGCATCCTTACCTGCTATCGGATATGCCTCGACATATTTGGTGAGGTCGCATTGGAGCGTTAAAATGTAATTATAATTATTATCTCTTGTCAATGGACCTACCAAATCTAAATAAATCTTATCAAAAGCTGAATTTCCACAGTCCGTTATGGTCATAGGTTCTTTTATGGTATTTAAATATTTATAACGTTGACATTTACTACATTTTTTTACAAAAAGCTTAACATCATGCTCTAATCCTGGCCAAAAATATTTTTTACGAATGTTATTTAACATACGTCTTATTCCTGCGTGTCCGCTAGTGGGCAGGATATGATAATCGTTTAATATAACTCTTTTCGTATCGTCGTCTATAATTTTTGTAACTCCTTTAATTACGCATAAACGGGGTCCGGACCACTTACGCATTTTATTAATAACCTGAGCTAGCTCTTTAATTATTTGAAAATTATTCTCATCTTTTATTACATATAACGTATTTATTTTTAAATCGATACAAAATGATTCCATTTCCCTCACAGAGACAGCTCGTGTACACTGTGATTGGGTAAACAGTTTCACAAAAATTGTACGATTTGACGACGAGTATGCATAATCACCACGCTCTAATGATACGCATTTTTTAAACTTTCTCCATTCTTCTTCATTCACAAATACCAACTCCGTGTAATACTTCGGTAGTTTTAACATCTCTACAACTCTTGGGTGATCAGTCCAATCGTCAGTAGAAATATTAGAAACCGAAGTAGAATTACAAGGTTTTTCATCAAGCTTCTTCTTTTGTGCCCTTGTAAGTACTGACAAAATATGATCATTCATCGCCTTTAATTCTTCACTACTAATTTCTATGCGTGACAATGCATCTGCAGCTACATTATCACACCCTTTCACATAAGTAACCTTAAAATCATACTCTTCAAGTATTAGCCGAAATTTTAACAATCTACTGGAAGGATCTGTCATATTGTATAAAAATATTAAGGGTCTATGATCCGTTTCTATAATGAACTTTCGTCCATAGAGATACGGTCTAAAATATTTAACAGACCAAACAATCGCTAAAAGCTCTTTCTCAATCGTTGGATACCTACGTTCAGCTTTATTTAAACTACGACTGGCGTAAGCTATTGGTCTACGATCAGCATTACATAAAATCGAACCTATTGCATACCCTGAGGCGTCTGTCTGTAGTATAAATGTGTTATTATAATCGAAAATAGGATATTGTAATATTGGAGGGCTCATTAACATTTCTTTTAAAGTACTAAATGATTTTTGACAGTTTTTATCCCAATTAAATATTACATTTTTACGACATAAATCATTTAATGGAATACAGATTTGGGCGAAATTCGGAATAAACTTTCGATAATAGTTCGCAAAGGCTACAAATCGTTTGAGCTCGTCTACGTTTTTAGGAACCGGATAATTAATTAACGCCTTAATTTTTTCTGGATCTGGTTTAATGCCGTCCGCTGATACCACGTGTCCGAGGTATAAAATTTCTTTTCGAAGAAAATCGCACTTATCAGGATTTAATTTTAAATTAACTTTTCTAAGCCTTGTTAAAATATCTAACAAATTTTTATTATGACTATCTAAATTTCTTCCGAAACAAATTAAATTATCCAAATATACAAAACATTTATCGTAATTAAGTCCCGACATTGCTACTGTCATTAAGCGTGAAAATGAACCAGGACTGGTTTTCAAACCCATAGGCATACGGGTCATTTGATACTGGCCAGACGGTGTTGTGAATGCGGTATATTTCCTACTGTCAGCATTTAGCTTCGTTTGATAATAAGCTTGTGTTAAATCTAATTGAGAAAAATAAATAGCTCCTGAAAGTGAGTCTAATATATCACTTATATTCGGAAGGGGAAATTTGTCATGCATTATACAATCATTTAATTTCCGAAAATCTATCACTAAACGCCAGCTTTTATTATTATCTTCTGATTTTTTAGGTACTAATAGTACTGGGCTAGACCATTCGCTGTTAGCGGGTTCGATAATATCATTGGCCAACATTTTTTGAACTTGTTTTTCTATTTCATCACGTTGAGAAAACGGTAATCTATATTGTTTAGTATAGACCGGATTCGTATTAGCTTTTAGTTGTATATTTTGTTCGTAAAGATTACACGTACCTAACTTGTCTCCTGGCAAGAAAAATACGTCAGCATATTTCGCACAAATGCTTTGTATACTAATGCTTTCTTCTTTGTTCAAATGATTCAATTTAATTAATGATAATAATTTCCGAACTCTTTTTCCGTCCAAATTTTCTTTGTTAAACGAACAAATATTATAATTCGATAATAAATCAATTTCAGGCCTAAAATAACTAAGATTAATTTCTGTTTCGCGAGTATTTAAAATTTGAATAAATATTTTTCCCTCTTTCGGTTGACAGATACTTCCAGCGATAAATACACCTTCACACAATTCTCTGGGAAATATAACACACGATTCATTCAAATAAGAATCAACTTGAAAAAACTTTTCACACCTCGGAGGTACCTTTATAAATGTATTTTTACCTAATTTTCCTAAACCTAAGGAGAGCGTAATTGGTTTGTCGAAGCTATTTAAAGTAAATGTATTATTTTCGTAATTTAATACACAATTATAATTAGTTAAAAATTCTTGTCCGATTAAACCATCTTGAATACAAGGCAAATTCTTTAAGACATAAAACTTATGTTTGAATTCTATTCCACATAAGGTAAACGGTATGTAAACATAGCCCTCGGTGTACGAGGTGCCACCAATACCATTTACGGCTACGCGTTTTGGATGTATTGGAATATTCCTATCTCTTATTACATCGTATTTAATCACTGACATCGAGGCGCCCGTGTCAACTAGCATTCTATATTTGGTACCTAATATTGTAAACTCTACGAAATTATTATATGTATTGCATGCTAGAATAAAGTTAGGATCGAAAAAACTCTAAGTTTTGGTTATTTTCCGAAGTAGTAACCTGTATATCGTTTTGGGATTGATTCATAAGATACCCATGCTGTTTTCTACCGTTATTATTTCTACCTCGCGATACTGCACGTTCAAAATTATGTCCGCGTCCTCGAGAATTACTTGTGGATCCTCTATTGTTTCCTCGGTGGTATAAACTAGATGTTTGATTCGGCATCGGCCTAAATGAACTATTTGGCGTGTAATGTTGGCGTGCGTTGTTTAATACTCGACCTCTACTATGCCCCCTATAAGATGGTTGGTACTTACCTCGATGTTGAGTCGTGAAAATCGTTTCAGCTGATGTAAAAGAGCCTTGACGCGACAGTTCCTCGTCTTTGGCTGCTCTTATAACATCTTTCAGCTCTGAGTAGTTGCGGGCCGCTAAAATAGTGCTTAATCGACTGTTCCTCAAACCTTCGGTGAATCGCTGTATTGCTAATTTTTCGTTTACGGGTCTCAATATTTTAAACGCGTTATCGTCACCGTTAGCTTGGGAAATAGTCAATTCAACAAATAAATCCTCAAGTTTCTTACCAAATTCCTCAATACTCTGCGAACCTTGTCTAGATTTTAACATTTCTATTTGTAGTGCCGTGGCTGACTGCTTAGTCAACAGATTATTTTTCATGTCGGCAATAAGTTCTGTGGAAGATTCATAGTTAGATAATAAACGTAATTTGGCATTTTTAGTTAAACGAGTTTTAAGGACAAAAGAAATAAGTAACTGTTCATGTTCTTTCCTAATGGTTTGGCTATAGAATTCGATACAATCTATTAATTTTTTAGTAACTTCTTCATCTCCTGTCATAATAGGTAGAAGAGAAGTAGCAGTTTTCATGTCAAAGTCAGTCATGGTGCTAAAATCTTGGTCACTAACTAAACAAGTTGTTTGAATTTTTTGATAAAACGATTCAATTTCTTCGCAAGCAACTAATAAGTAATTTATCTCTTCCTTTTTTATATACCCTTTAGATGCATTAAAGTTTAACTCGTCACGATATTTTATATATTCGTCATATAAACTTTTTGCCTCTAAATATTTCTGTTCTAACAACTTTTTAGTTCTTTTCCCTTTACTTAGTTTAATTAAATTTATTTTTATATTTTCAATTTGATGTTTTATATCTAATATATGATCCATTTAAATCTTAAGAAACGGCTTAAAAATATACACTTAAAAATAATGATAAAATATGAATATATCTATTGTCTATAATACCATAACACCTTTGCTGATGACACTATTTCACTTCTCCTTTTATATATTTTTCACACTTTTACACTCCTATTTTTTTTATAAGCATCTATTGATGCGTCTCCAGGCTAAACGACACGTTCCTGATTTATTTCTCCAGTCTCTGGTCCACGCCTCGAACGTCTGAAAGCGCTCCTGGCCATCTCCTGACGCATCCAGTTTATGTGGCAGCGTTTATATAATTTATATATGGCAAACTTTGCCCCCAAAATTAAAAGTAAAAGAAAAATACCCAAAATTATATTTGTCACTTTCTGATTTTAGTGTATAGTTCCACGTCGGCCGAATTCACGCCTCCTGCGGCATTTTGTGCAATCACAATTTGTTCTTTACTTTGTTCTTTGCCCATTTTGTATTATGACGCTACTAACGTTCGAACAATTAAATACACGAATGTCCAATATTACACAGAGCGACATTATATTGTTATACTGCACTTCGTTAGAACCCGAAACCGAACCTTAAATGGCAGGGTCGCCATGTAAGGACGGGACTAGGTAAATAAAGTAGATGTTTAAGGTTTGAAGATAAATTTATTACTGCTCTCAATACCATGTGTCAGCTGCTTATATACTACACTACAATGTCAAAACAAAAATAATGTCTTTTATATAGTGTACCCAAAAAGTATTACACAAAAAATGAATTTTCGACTTCATTGAAATATTTAATATCATATGTATATAAGTTATTATTCTTTTAACAGGCCAGGACAGTTGTTCGCACGGCAAAGCGGCGCGGGCGCAGCGTGTGCGGTGCCGGTATCTCACGGCGATCAGACGCGCCGATGTCGCCGAAATATGCGACGCGATTACAGATACGAGTACCTTCTCCGCGCGACGTAGCCTACCGTAGGGCTACCACGTAACTGATACGAGCCCGAGACTGATCACTGCTATGGAATTTAAGTAAATATTTTTTGTTTGACGAGGTTCGCTTTCTGAAACATCAGAAATTATCGTCAATTTAAAAGATGATTAAATCAGTATAAAAGGTCAGACTCAAAAATTATGAAGACTTCAATGACATATTCTAATAAATGTTTTAATGGCACCTTAAAACGATACGTGCGTTAGAGGAGTCTATATCTGGGTTTAGACAACCCTACCACCGCCACCAGCCGCGATGCCGCCGATAGCCGCATCTACATACTTCCCACGCGATATCAACTACTTTCCTCGCATATTCATAATCAGATGCACATGTGTCGGTTAATCACGTGTTAACATCACCTCGAGCCGTGTACGAACGTAGCGGGTTTTGTGTCACGAGAAGCAACGGTTCCGAGCGGAGTACCTAATAAGATAATGCTCTTAGAAATGTTAATGCGATTAGAGAGTTTTATTTCGGTGTCTTTAAAGTAAATAATATTGCGGTATAAATTAACAAGAGGCGTAATGTCCGGGGAGGTGCGAGCTTGAGTGATGTCTCGTCGTATTGTTATGTAGCTACCTGACTGTCAATAACTCGAGTATACACATAAATGTGGTCGATCCCATCAAGCTATTTTGAAAAAAAAACAAACAATAATAGATAAAATATCGTTAAAATATGAAGGCCAGACATTGGTCCGTCAGTGTGTCGATGTCACCGTCGCTCTACATATCCTTAATATAATTTAACGAATATGGGTTTCGTAATTGGCTGTTTAAATAATCTCGCATTAATGTTCGCACGCTCCGACGGCATTATGATAACTTTATCATCACCCAAATTGCGAAATGTTGTTATGAAATTTACATCAAAACAATTAAATTGCTTGAGATTGAAATTAACTCGAGTGTTTTTATTGCATAATCGCCGCGTGGAAGTTTTTTATTTATTAATAACCGTATGACTCGCCTGAAGCCGTTCCTTTGTTTATTTAAACAGCAACTAGTTATCTTTGCCTTATACGTTCTGTCGAGGAAAGTAGAAGAATTGGATCAAAATACGTATGTCAGTTCTGACTAGCATTATGTACGTGTAGGTACATACTGCACTCTCGATATACAAGAGACAATCCTGATGTTACTATTGACGCGCACACAAGCTATAACACACGGAGACTTGTCTGTTATAAGAGTTGCACTGAGAAAGGATTTTTCGAAAATTGCTTTTGAGTGTCATAGGTTTAAGGATACATAGACAAATATACACAAAGCTTACATATAATGTGCTTTTAGAATTAGACAGACGTGTCGCGCGGGACTGTAAAGCGGACCTGCTCGCGAACTGATATAATATTTAAAACGTCGTGGGCGCGGCCGCGACTAGAGTGGCTAACACAATACTAATACATTATATAAAGTTAGGTTATTTAAAAAATATACTATTCCTTATTTTCAATTGAGTTCAAAATAATTTTATTATTTTATATGAAATACATGCATTACTATATATAAGTTTATATATATGAATTACTAAATTACAAAGAATTTAATTCAGGATGTATCGTCACCACCGTAAGCTAACTAATACTCAGTTCGTAAGTAAATTTGTGAGTATTCGATCAGAATTTCTAAAAGACTTATTAGATTATGTATTGAATGCCCAACATAAAAAAGTAAATAACTTTTTAAAGTTTAATTTCTTTTTTTCGGGTCGGAATTAAAATTGTTTTCGAATCTGTATCTTTAAGCGCAATAAAGTTCGCTCGGCAATAAATAAATAGTTAATCAAAACGTGAGTCAGTCATATCGAGCTCGCCGCCCACCGTCCGCACTCGTATTCAAATCTCGAAAAACCATCGCGGCCCGATCGCACAGTCGTCGTCAATATTGAGCAAGCTAAAATGGTTTGTGTTAAGAATTATTAAGGGTCCATTTTGAATAAATAAAATTTAAACGCGTGACTACTACAAAGGCCGCCTGTAAGCGAAGTCGCCGGCTGGTGAGGAGCGCGGCGCATCGTATCAGTTTTATTGCGAAGTGCACGCATTATGCGCCGGCGCACGTTAACGCGTTATTACGCCAATTTGGAGCGCAACTAAATGATATGTGATACTTAATCTTTCGACATAATCCGCTCTTTCTTGATTTTTACATTTAATTATAGTGGAAATGTTATTTAATGAGGTTTGAATACCTAAAGTCTTTCAATTATCGCACGGCCGCCGGATGCCAGCGCCAGCGTCGCGCGTCACTTCTTACCATCGCAGGCATCCTGATATTGTTACATTACTAAATTATAGACATGCTTAGCAAATCATTTCCGCGATTGCATTGCCTGCATCCGTCGTTTTTAATTCCTGCATAAAACGTTTAGAGTTGCATGTTAAAAATAATCTTTGTAATCAAACATTTATGAAGTATGAAAATACTAAAAATTGATCATTTAATTTTTAAATTATTATAATTAAAGATACTATCAGGTACCAATATCATAAAAGGGTATAAATACATAATTATATTTGCATGGTGTCGAAGTTGCGCGTGCGCCGGCGCCGGTGCGCAGGTGCACGGGAGTGGCGCGTCCTCGCCCGCGGCCACAGCCGAGCTGCTGCGGTTTAAGCGTATCACTTTTAACCGTGAGCACCTTATTGAAAATGTCGATTTATCTAACGCCACATTTAAAGATAACTACTTGTATTATATTTGATATTCCGCAAGCAATCGTTATTTAAATACATTTTTACAAATTTAAACGTTTCTGTATTATATTAATTACTAGCTGTGCCCGCGGTTTCATCCGCGTATAACTTAAGAGCAGACATTATATTTCAGTATATAAAACATTTTTAGTTTTATTTTCTTGGCATGTTGGTATTTATTGGTTTTCGCTGCACCCAGGTCTAGATAGGGCAACATACAATTGGCCATAATAAAAACAGCATTCCCTTAAATCTATTCAGACATACTTTAATGTCTTTCCCTATGCTTTATTTATTGTGACTGCAGACGATACCTTCACAGGAAATTGTGTCCTCTTACAATACGCGTTACGCGTTTCCCCCACGGGAACAGTGGGGGGGTATGTGGGGCTCGCCGGTGTCCAAAGCGCCGAGTGCGCCCCAAACATCGGAATACCTCCTAAAAAACCAACGGTACCCTTTCCGTCTTAGCGAGGAGCGCACGGGATCGCTTTCGCATGCTACCGCGACGATTTTCAAACAACCTACTCAAGCTGTTGAAATATATCAAAACTATATAAAGTACTTAAAGACTGTATGATCTTATTTCGATATATTTCATAAGAATTAATGCCAAGTTTATAAAAATGACTTAGCAAATAATGCATTATTGTAGAACAAATTTGATTAACATACAAAAGGTTATAGTGAGTCAACCTTAAAAAATAGACAAATGCTATTACTTTCTTTTCAACTTTTTAAGAGGAACAATTCTGTCATACATGATAATTGCGTAATTTTAACCGTTTAAGAAGCGTTTTTGCAACATTCTTTATTGATGCTCCGCTCCTATTGCTCGTGACGTGATGTTATATAGCCTACAGGTTTTCTCGATAAATACTTTTCTCTATACAACATTTTTTCAATTCGAAGCAGCAGTTCCTGAGCATAGCGCGTTCAACGAAACAAACTCTTATCAAATGTTAATTATAGATAAATAAAGTTTCAGTGACTTAAATGTTTTGTTTAATCTGAATATTTTATGAATAATATGAAATATTTATAAATCTCCTTAATCACTAATTGTAGGTTGTTTAGATAGGTTTGTTGTTTGGTTTGTATTGTGATTGATTATATAAATCTGAGCTCAACTTACATTGGAAGTGTCTAACTGAAACTGTCCATTTTTAACTTTTTTTTGTTCCCATAAACTTCCAATCGTCATCATTTTACGGACTATCATTTATAGGTAGCTAAAGTAACAGCCAATTCAACTGAACAGTTATTTCAAATCTGTTAAGCCGTTTCTAAGATTAGCGTGCACTAACGCACAGACAAACATACAAAAATTCTAACAATCATTGTTTTGGGTTCTATTGATTTGATAAAGATATATGTATAGATAAATATACTGAAGATAATAAGCCGAGATGGCCCAGTGGTTAAAACGCGTGAATTGTAACCGACGATCGTGTGTTCAAAACCGGGCAAGCGCCATTAAATTTTCATGTGCTTATTTTGTATTTTTAATTCACCTCGTGCTTAACGGTGTTAGAAAAGTAGTGAAGAAAACTGCATGTGTCTAATTTTACTGAAATTCTGCCACACGTGTATTCCACCAACCCGCATTAGAGCAGCGTGGTGGAATAAGCTCCAAAAACTTCTCAAAAAATGAGAGGAGGCCTTAGCCCAGCTGTGGGACATACACAGATTGTAAATATTAATAATACTGAAAGATAATAAGGTAAATTCCTTTAATCGTCTCACAATATCGTTAAATTCTCAGTTTGAGTTTGAAATTACACGGTATTTTGTTACATTATATCTCAGAAACATTGTTATATCCAATAGGGACTCAGAAACAATTTAAATTGCGATTACTCATATATTGTATACTAGCGATTCACCCGCAGCTCTGCCCGCATCATAATCAAAAATCCAGTTTAATAAACTCTATAATTTATGCAAGTTAACTATTAATGAAAACTCAAAACTAATAGATTACCTTACAACTAATAATACAAATAAAATATGTACTAAAAAGTTAGAGAAAAAAAAAATAACAAAAGCTTCTAATCTTATTAAGCTACATATAAGATTTAAAAAATATTTATATATAGAATAGGTAGGCGGACGAGCATATGGGTTGGTAATTGATAGTAAGTGGTCACCAACGCCCATAGACATTGACATTGTAAAAAAAATGACAAGGTAACGGGACTTATTGATGGGCGACGATTCACAAGAACATGATTAAAGCCTGGTATCGCAAAGTCCTACCTCCGACTCAACAGTTAATTAATACCATATAATATTAATACTAAAACCAATACTCTTTATTGCTGTGTTTCTTTGTTTTTTTGTTGTGTGTGAAGTTGACCAGCAGGAGGGCTGCTCGTTAACGAAGAAACAACAACAATAATGTCTAAAAGTACGCACAGTTCGAGTACTGCGTCGCTGACATGTACTAGCATGCGCACACGGCATGACGCGGCGTGTAAATACCCCTCGCAAGTAGGTCACAGAGTGATTATGAGGAAGATAAACGACGTCAACGTGAGCGCCTTCTCACGCGCCGCGGCGTCGACTCATTGATATTCGCTGGACAATTGGCGGCGCCTTTTTTAATTCCCACTTTATTCCCGGCGATAATTACAAACGCCATGGTTCCGAGCCGACATCCGTTTGACAATTTAAATGGAATCTTCTCGACAATGATTTTTGTTTATTAGCCGCGACCGTACAGGCTAATTAACATTGTGAGATTATGTATGTATTCGAGACCAAGGTCACTAGACGATATCGTGACTAGTCGTTTAATCACGTGGGAGTCCGGGAAATTAGAAACTAGGTACGGTAACAGTGGTCATATGTCGTATCTTGAATTCTAATTATCTTTTTGTGTCTCATGAAAATACTTTACACCAAATAATAAAAACATCCAAATATATGCACTGTGCAGGTTTTTTTTTTTTTTTATAGAATAGGAAGGTGGACGAGCATATGGGCCACCTGATGGTAAGTGGTCACCAAACGCCCTTAGACATTGGCATTGTAAGAAATGTCAACCATCGCTTATAGCCAATGCGCCACCAACCTTGGGAACTAAGATTTTATGTCCCTTGTGCCTGTAATTACACTGGCTCACTCACCCTTCAAACCGGAACACAACAATATCAAGTATTGCTGTTTTGCGGTAGAATATCTGATGAGTGGGTGGTACCTACCCAGACGAGCTTGCACAAAGCCCTACCACCAGTAAATATTGTTTTACTTTAAAGCCAAATGAGCCTACAATGACAGCATACAGTAAGGTAAAAAGAGTAGTGAAATAGTCCGATAGAAGACAGCCCGCTACGTAGTGTTTATTGAGTGAGTCAGTTAAAGAGATAACCTACCGAGTTCGTGGCAGTTCTTCTTGGTAGATTATGTATTCCACACGGTTGCTAAGTTAATGTTTTCTATTTAATTATTATTAGATCTTTTAATAAATATCAATTGTTTGGTTTTAAATCAATCAATTTATTTATTTGCTGATACAAGTTATAATTTATACAGGTGTGTATATTATGGTACACTAGTAGGTCTAGTAGGTACTGTATCACACCTATCCGTATCCGTATCCGTATCAGCCTGTGAATGTCCCACTGCTGGGCTGATGGTCTCCTCCCTTTTTTGATGACAAGGTTTGGAGCTTATTCCACTACGCTGCTCCAGTGCGGGTTGGTGGAATACACATGTGGCAGAATTTCAGTGAAATTTAACACATGCAGGCTTTTTTTTTCCTCACGATGTTTTTCTTCACCGTAAAGCACGAGATGAATTATAACAACAAATTAAGCACATAATATTCAGTGGTGCTTGCCCGGGTTTGAACCCACGATCATCGGTTAAAATTCATGCGTTCTTACCACTAGGCCATCTCGGCTTTTTTCAAACCTATATGGCATACAAATTTTGTTTTATTTCGATTAGTGCGTATGAAAATATTTTTATCTCTGGAGTCAGTTGACGTGGTATATTTTTAATTCTACTAAAACCCGAGCGTTCGTAAGCGAAATAAATAACAAGAGCAATTTAGTAGTTAAACAAACCGAAAGCAACTGCTAGTGGACCACATTGTATGCAAATATCGCGACGGTCGCGCCATTAACGCCTCTCTGCCTTATACGAGTAGGTACGTCATGCGCTTGGGTGATAGCATCGAACAACGAGACGACAATTTAACACAGCATACATTAGCCGGAGTGGTACTGTGCAGTGCGATCACTTCACATCTGCGTGTTCGTGAATGCGAGCACGTGCATGTTGGTTTGCTTCCACGCTTAGAGATTTCACAAAGTTTTTGTCAAAATAGTTAATGTCACACTTACTATGTGCTTGTTGCTAAGTCGACGTTCAAATATCACTAGGAATGCTAGTTATTCTTTCAAATGTACACATTTTATTTTATTTTAGTTATCGATTTAACGACTATGCGAATAGGCCTTGTAAGACTGCACTTGGCAGACATGACCAAGTTAGCAGATAAGCTAATTTAAGCCGCTGCCGCTGTATTAAAATTACTGATCCTGGGTAGAATATTTAAAATTGATAAAAGCATTTATATGAAAGCTGTAGCGGTCGCAGCGCACGCGCACGCTCCGTGCCAATTACAGCAGCGACCATCAGATATCGCTAACAAGACGATGCGTATCTGTCGTCTGCGCCCGCGCACCACCGCTTCACCGTCCTCAGCGCAAAGTACATTCAAATTCCGATAGCGAACATTGTACACCCCCGCGACATAAATACATAGGAATTCAATCAACTTTGAACCAAAAGTCATTGATATAAAGAGTAAAATGCAAGTACCGAAGAACCGCAGGCACTTTGCATGATGAACGCCGTGGCGTGAATTACGCGGCCACAGGTCGTTATTGTTTAACCGAGATTACACTTCGCCTCGATTACGGCAATATCAGCCGTATTACGCGGCGGGTCCGGTGGGCCCTCCCGCACTCCCGCACGAGCGTAGGTTGCAAATAAGCACAGCATTGTGGCGAAGGTGGAATATTTCACGCAGATGGTGCGATAGAAGGGCGATTGTGCGCGTGCGTCGCGATAGCGCACTAACACCTGACAGAGAGCAGGAAGGACAAACGGACGCTATGAATCAATGCGACGACAATGCGCTTAGCACTCGACAATAACTAGTTCCGCTTGCCACCACGGACGGCTCTGTCTTCCTAACAAAGGGACGCGCCAAGCCAATTGTATTCGATGTCCTAACATTTGTTTAGAAGATGAATAGTGCGCGCGAAGGCCGGGAAAGGCTCGTCGGACGATCGGAGCGGCGCCTTTGAATAATTCGCCGATGATTTCGCTAGATTTATGGCCTCTAACCATAGAGTGGGTCCTGACGAGCGACAATTAAATAATTTGCGTACGAAGCCGGCGCTCCGGTTGTTTAATAATACCATTTGTGATTTTTTTCTTCTCCTCTATCGAACGAAGGACCTCTTTTAGTTGAATAATTGTGCTTTCGTAAAATATGAGCACAAACCCAGTGATTTAAAGACTGATTTTGTTTTTTTTTTTTTGCTTCGGACGAGGCGCGGTCACTTATTAATAATTTCATAAAAGGTTCAAACTTTTTATAACTTTTAAATATATTACGTATTTGGATGTTTCCATAGACTTTGGAAGTATTTTTAAGTTTTGATATAGTTTAGTTTACTACTATGTACTTCCATATGTCTACTGCACAAGTTGGCTCTCTCGTGCTCGTAGCAGAAATAACAAATAAACAATTAATGGTTCCCATGGCTCTCATTCTTCTGGGACGACGAGGGCTGATCATCCTAAGTATAAAGTGGCGTAAAGCGAGCAATTGTATAATTGGCGATCAATTGCCGACGCGGTCCAGCCGATGAGCAGACGTCGTGAGAACCCGCCGGCCCGGCCACCGCGCGACACTCGAACTTTATCACCCGCTAAGTTTTTAATCAAATTATACTCGTATCGCAATTTAAAGAACTACATTGAAATTAGTGTAGTTGAGATGACAACGTAGTATACTAAATATACTGAGAGCCCTTCGAACGGGCTCTCATTATTATTATATTCATATAAACCTGCAGAAACTCAGTAAATGAGTCTTTCCTTGAAATTAAATTGACTGCTATAAGTTCCATAAAATGCTTCATTTTTTTTTAAATCTTAATATGACCAAGTAATACATAGTAGGTATATAAAATGTACGTAGCGCAGTCGGTGCTATAAATACGTTTAACGTTATTAGGGTAAATTGATCAATAATAAAAAATATATATTTTGAAGTCATAAATGTAGAATCAATTTAAAAATTGTAGCCTTTTATATCGGGTGACGGGGCTGGTTCCCACCGAAGCCTAACAGTCGGCTAATGTATCTAACGCCTCGTTATACTCCACAACTAAGCTACAACAGAATCTATTCACGACATGCGCCCGCGCATTCCTCCGGTACAATTCGACATAAATGGTGTCAGCGTGAATTAGCTGCTTAACTACTACCTACTACCCGTTGACTAAAACGCGATCGACAAAAAAAGAAAATAATGATTTATATTTAGTGAAATTATTTTATTATCATAATTGTACGAGTAACAGAGAAGTCGTTGAGCTTGTAGTAGCACCGGTGTCTGTTGGCCGAGAAGGTAGCACCATCAACCAGGACCGATATCGTAATCGGCGATGTTCTAGTGAGCGGATGCGCTCCAGCGTATTTAAATATTAATTAGGCAATGCAGTTACGTGATGCATCGGCCGGTGTGACCGGAGCGGCCAGTACGGCGCAGGTCAGTGACCGTGGGCAGCGCATCGCACGATATTATTTAAAGCGCTGCGATCTAGGTTCCTTATTATGGCACGAGGCGGTTCGGCGGGCCATCGATAATGCGCGTCTCCGCGGCACCGCAGCGACGCCCGCCGACCGCCGCCCGCCGCCCGCGCGTCTCGTAATACCACGCTTATCGCAGATGAGTTACGATTAGTAAATTGGCGAGCTGAGAAGGGCGCGATCGGCTTTCTAATAAATTTAACCAGCTCCGTGCGGAATTACCGGCGCATCTTGACTTTACCGTGACGCTCTATTCTAGAAACACGGAAGGCAATTTCATCCTATTTTGATTTTTAGCTCAAACACTTTATAATTTCTAATTTTTATGAACAAACCGTTTAAGTTTCTATGAAAAAGAACGCCGATCGGTTCACACACCGATTATGCCTATAAATGGCACCTTTGAATGGAGTCTTGTGACAAATAATATATTTTTTTAATAATTTGAACCAAACGTTTAATGAATTCCACTCGACGGATATGGAATAGGCATCCATTTAAATAGAGTATTATGTGAATGTTTCGTGCCATTTGCGCCGCGCCGACGATGTCGCCCAGGTGTGAGAGCCGCGGCTCGGAATAGGGTCGCGGCGTCGCGGCCGGCTCGGGTTGCGGCCGCGATACTATCGGCAGAACAAAGTAAAATTATGTTGCGATGCGATGGCGGGCAAACACATCCACGGTGCCGCTGATTGATGCTCGCTCCGTTGCCTCGATACACTTAATATAAGAGCGAAGTACGAACCGAGTTAACAATTTCATTACTCTGACGCAATAAACTTCCGTAGATGAATTATATAATCGATAGAGATGTGTCTTGGTGTAGATTTATTACGTCACTAACCGACACCTGCACCGAGAATACAGGCCGATCTTCGAAGTGAACCTTACGGGCCGAATGATTTTATAAACTATTTATTTCTGCTAAAAATAATATTATATCTACTTACTTTTATTTGGGGAATGAAATGAAAGATTTATTTTATGAACCAGATTATTATTAGTTATTAGTTTGCATCGTGCAAGTGTAAAACGGGCGCACGGGATACAACTTAGGTTCCATGGTCGGCTGTGCAATGACAAGGAAAGGTTTATATTTTTTTAAAGCCAATTTCTATGGCAGAGGTTATCACTTACCAACTTCTTGTTGCGATTTAAAAAAAAGAAACAAAACAACACACAGAGACACACACGTTATTGAGGTACACAACGAGCATTACAAAACTAGCGATGTGTTGCAAAAACACTTTTATAGATTATTTCCAATGAGTATATTGTGACTTACAAGATGCTAAATGAAAAGGAACGCAAATCTCTGCTTTATTTAATGGGACACCTTTCCAATACTCTGTATTAGAATGATCACGGAATTGTCGAGCATTATTCAATAAATGTTGAAAGTGAAACCGTGACGTTCGTAATATAACACTGACACAAAATGAACTGCTCATCCTCATTTTAATAATATATATTTAGGATATAAAATGAGGATATATTGTGATGTCTGACAAAACATCAAGAAAATGTACCAAATCTGAATGCTTTTGGGTTATATTGATCAAACTACGAGTTACAGAATGCAGGATTATAATGTATTTTCTGATAAGACAAATTTAATTATAACGTATATATTTTTTCAAATATGAATATTTAATATAAATATAACAAAAGTGCCAGATGGGCGCATGATTTGTATGTAAAAAAGCATGCTGTCGACAGCAACGGGTATATATTTTTTTAGATAATTTAAGCGACATGTATTAAAGCAGGTCCCGGCCATGTCAATGCCAAATAATATTTAACAATTGTTATATGTCCGTACTGCTTTTCAGAAAAATATATTTACCTATTGGAATGTCTTCAATTAACCTATTTCCTAGAGTTTACGTCACAATAAAGGAAGATCAAAATTATAAAGAGAACATTATATTTATGGAGATTTGGATAAACGCATCACACATACGCTTCACGTACATAAACAAAGAATGGTCATAATTCAATATTCCCAGGAGACGCTACAAAAGTAATGACACAATATTCCTTCATCTCGGACAGGTTCTGGTGAAATTGATTTGTAAACGCAGGATGACTTCAATTATCTCAACCTAACTCCTCACAATGATGAAGAGAACGCGGTGGTCACACGTCGGTCGCACATGTAAATTATTCAAATGACCATAAACAATTGTCGACGCAAATGGCTTTATAATGAACTGCAACTGCGCCGCGAGGCGGCCGGGCAGGGCTGTCCCCACACCGCGCCTTCAGGTAAATTGTATAAATAGCTGTAGAATTTTGTGGCTTGGTTGACTGACCGCTTCTTAAGCATGTACTTTGAAAAATATTAGAGTTACACGTACATGATCTATTTGTAAGGTTGACCATCACTTTAAATCATTATATATACAATAATGATAAGAACCTCACACAACGTTTTACTTAACAGGTAGAAAGTGTAACACATTATTCTACAAGTACATACCTAACTAAATGTTTATTTGGATAAAATATAATTTTGAAAACAAAAAAAAACCACCTCGTAGTGTGAACCCTAAGCCAGCGAGCTGTCATTAGCGATTTCACAGGCGAGCGTGCGCCCGCGCCGCCCGTGACATTTCAATCAGCCACCGCACTTACCGCCAGCCCACCGCCCGCCACGCTCCGCACAGCACTACTACAGTTACAAGCAGTGCAACCGCGGCGGTGACGCTCTTACTGATAGATCATAAGAATAAAATTGAATCAAAAGAAAACACAAAAAGAAGAAGAACGGATTTTTTCGATCTCAGTTTCTACACATCTCGGTCGCTCGATTGTGATACAAATTCTTTGACCAATTTTACTGGTTTAACAATCACTGTAGCCGCTTGTACGTTAATAGATACTTTGTAGAATTATGTTTTTTGATGATCTTAAAATTCAGAAATAAGTCAACTTGTGACGTCACCAAGAACCTGGTGTAAGTTTGTACCGGTGCCGCCGCGCCATGACGAAACACTGTATCTCAATATACAGTGTGTTGAGCTAACACTTGTAAATGAGCTCCTGTACAAGGTTAAATATTATGGCATCTAAATATTTCTTTTAAGTCTTAAAAATACGGAGAAACACTGTATTCTGAGAATAGTTTTGACTAAATACTGTATCATCAACAGTATTTTGTCAAAAAAGAACCCCTATTTTTGTCATCCGCCATCTATGCATACAGTGTTTTGGCATAACAAGCTCGCGAAAGAGCTTTTCAGTTATGGAAGGCACTTAAGTCCATTTTTCACAGTTACACCATTTTTCACAGTTTATTTTCAATATTTTACTTTATATAACATTAAATAGACAATTTTATAGCCAAGGAGCTTATATTTCGAGCATAACTAGTTGTAGTGACAATATATCCCAACTTATATACAGTGTTTTATAATAACAAATATGTTCTTTATATTATTATGATATTATAGATTTCGACATAACATGACTGTGGCTAAAAATGGGAGAAATAATATATATTTTTCCTTTTTTTCAAAATGATTACATAATATCAATCAATGTGAAAACATACTCGAAACTCAAAGAATTCATTCGAGTCATGTGCGAAGTACATTCACGATTGTGTTGCAATTTTTTATAATTTGTTTTTAGAGTTTATGATAGTGAAAATAGAAATATTCCCAACACTTAAACGCAATTGTTCAATGTTATGGTAATATATTGGGTTTATGTTTAAAATTTGATTTTTCCACCATTTTTTACAATAATAAACTTAATATTTTGAGTGTTAGCGAGTAAATCAAGATGTGAAGAAAGCGTACAAGTAAAAGCTTTTACTGGTGGTATCATAGCTTGCACATAGCCCTCTATGTGCAAGCTCGACTGAGTAAATACCACCCAGTCATCAGATATTATTCTACCGCAAAACAGCAGTACTTGGTATTGTTGTGTTCCAGTTTGAAGGGTGAGTGAGCCACTGTAACTACAGACACAAAGGACATACCTAAGCATATGGACCACTTGGTGATAGTGGTCACCTACGCCCATAGACATTAGCATTGTAAGAAATGTAAACCATCTACCCACTCACTGAGCCGGTTTAGCTCCTCATAGTAAATGGTAGAAGTCAGAAATAAAAGTATAAAAAGCAATATTATATTAAAGTAAATGCAAGCTTGCTTAATGCGAGTTGGCTAAAGATGCGCAAAGTCCTTTGTCCCGGCGTATGGCGCAATCAGCGCGGCGCGAGCGCATCGCACACGTCGCTTGACGAATGCACCGCGCGGAACTAATGCCACGCACTGAGAACAGGCGCACGCGCATTCACTCCCTTCACACTTTATTACCTTCAATATTTTATATCATTTTTACACTCCACCTCGATTGCGTGGCGTGAGAGCTCGTGCAAAAACGTTTCGCGAACAATATAATAAAAAGACACTATATATCATATTGTTGGATTAGACCGATTTGAGATTTTTTACCGACTTAAATGGATTTCATACCAGCAGTTCCATGGTAAGTCAATTAAGTAGATGTCCGCACAATAAATCCTAAAACGAATGCCGAAGAACTGCACGAGAACAAGCGTAACATTCTACTCGATTTGATTTCCAACGTGTGACGTGTACGTAGCAGTAGCGACGCTTCTTGTTTACTGTTATTTACATTAAATTATGACTTATCAATAATCATTTAGCATCAATATTATAAAATAGATAAATAAAAAAGCAATAATGTCAGATGTGTATGTGCGGGTGGCGTAGGGAGCTGCACCGGGTGGCGGTCAATTAGGAAGCGTTTAGGATATTTATCCTGTTAACAGCGGCCATAGTGTAGGGCCGGCACTGTTTTTACGTTAAAATATATTCCGGCTCATTTTCGTACAGCAATATATTTTTTTTTTTATATGCCCCGGGATGGCAAATGACTCTACTCCACCTGATGGTAAGTGGTAGTAGAGTCCAAATGCGACGACGGCCAGTACAGTCGGGAAGAATGTTCTGTACTAGCCGTCCCCGCCTTGCCGGCCCGCAAGATGCCTCTTCACGCCTCGTTTGAAGGAACCCGGGTTGTAAGAGGAGGGGAACACGTGAGCTGGTAAGGAATTCCATTCTTTGGTAGTGCGACAAAGAAAGGAGTTGCCAAATTTCTTTGTGCGCGATGGAATTGATGTCACAGTTAGGCGGTGACATCGAGAACCAGCTCGCGTGGACTTAAGAAGGAAGGGGGAAGCAGGAATTAGAGAGAATAATTCCTCAGAGCACTCGCCGTGATACAGACGATAGAAAGCGCTCAGTACTGCTATCTCGCGACGCAATTGTAAAGGTTCCATGGGGGGGGAGCTAGGTACCTTTATTTTAAACAAAAGAAAATAATAAATAAACAGGTAAACTCTTTGCCGACAATTCCGTCATCGATGATTGTAGTGCGCTGCCACCTACAATACCTTCATGTGGCCATACGATGCCTGATATTAAAATCAGGCAACGTGATGTGCGTGCGGAGCTGCAATCACTTGATGTACGGAAAGCTAGCGGTCCCGATGGAATACCAGCCATAGTGCTGAAGAAGTGCGCAGCGGAGCTGTCTCCTGTGTTAACGCGCCTGTTCAAACTTTCTCTCTCTTCGGGATGTGTGCCGGAGGCTTGGAGAAGAGCTAATGTGCAAGCGGTTCCCAAAAAAGGGGATCGGTCTGACCCGGCAAATTATCGGCCAATAGCTATCACCTCAGTACTTTGTAAGGTGATGGAACGGATTTTAAACAACCAACTGATCCATTACCTAGAAGATCACTCTTTAATTAATGATCGTCAATACGGGTTTCGACCAAAACGGTCCACAGGTGATCTTCTAGCGTACGTAACGCACCTCTGGGGTGAAGCTATCGACAAGCATGGAGAATCGTTGGTTGTCAGCCTCGATATCTCCAAGGCTTTCGACAGGGTCTGGCACAGAAGTCTTCTCTCCAAGCTGCCGGCATATGGTCTGCCTGCTCAGCTATGCACCTGGATTGCCAGCTTCCTACACAAGCGTAGCCTTCGTGTTTTAGTTGATGGTTGCGCTTCACAATTCTATGTAGTGAATGCTGGGGTCCCCCAGGGATCTGTGCTATCTCCCACACTCTTTCTTTTGCATATCAATGATATGCTCTCTCTTGGGAACATACATTGCTATGCAGACGATAGTACAGTGCATGGTGGATACCACGGACGCGCAGTGGCTGGGCGAGCGGAAATTGAGGAGAGGCGGAAGAATATTGTCATTGAACTCGATAGGACGTTAGAGCTCATCGCCAAATGGGGCTCTGATAATCTTGTTGAGTTTAATGCCAAGAAAACACAGGTATGCGCTCTCACGGCGAAAAAGTCAACATTTTCCCCTCTTCCCTCCCTCTGTGGTACTCCGCTGGTGATGCAAAGCAAAATCGCCATGCTGGGGATTGACGTTCGCTGCGACCTTAGTCCAAGGGATTACATCGAGGCTGTTATAAAAACAGCTTCACGGAAACTCGGAGTTCTGAACAAGGTGCGGCGCTTTTCACGCCACAACAACTGTGCCTGCTGTACAAAACACAGGTACGGTCTTGCGTGGAATATTGCTCGCACCTTTGGGATGGCTCCGCTAAGTACCTACTTGAGGCCTTGGACCGGTTGCAGCGACGTGCCGTACGCATTATTGGCGACGTAAAGGTCACAAACACCCTTGAACCTTTACAATTGCGTCGTGAGATAGCAGCACTGAGCGCTTTCTATCGACTGTATCACGGCGAGTGCTCTGAGGAATTATTCTCTCTAATTCCTGCTTCCCCCTTCCTTCTTAAGTCCACGCGAGCTGGTTCTCGATGTCACCGCCTAACTGTGACATCAATTCCATCGCGAACAAAGAAATTTAGCAACTCCTTTCTTTGTCGCACTTCCAAAAAATGGAATTCCTTACCAGCTCACGTGTTCCCCTCCTCTTACAACCCGGGTTCCTTCAAACGAGGCATGAAGAGGCATCTTGCGGGCCGGCAAGGCGAAGGCGGCTAGTGCAGAACGTTTTTCCCGTCTGTACTGGCCGTCGTCGCGTTTGGACTCTACTACCACTTGCCATCAGGTGGAGTAGAGTCATTTGCCATCCCGGGGCATATAAAAAAAAAAAAACAATACGTTGATAGTAGGTGTGTGTAAAGACCTATTATGTTTTTTTTTTTAATTAAAAGTAGGTTTTTATAACATGTTGTGCTAATTTGGATTTAAACATTTGCATTGAGTTGCAATTTTTAATTATTGGAGGTAATTTGTTATAAATCTGCGCACCTTCGAAATCATTTTTTTTACCGTAGTTTGTTCGAGTCTTCGGGACCAACCAACTAGCTCGGCGACAACTTCGCTTTGTTACTTCGTTTTTAAATGTGAATGCCAAGTCAGTATGGAGAGAACTTTTAAGTAGTTTGTTTATTTTATATATATGCTAATATTGTATATATATATATATAATTGTAGTAGGTGTTAAATATAGGTATCGAAAAATAAGTTAAATAATTTTGTTTTGGATAATCTGAAGTTCTGCTAAATGAGTTTTAGCGGCAGTACCCCGCACTTCAATTAAGTATATAAGATGTGGTTAGTGTTTTAGATGTTATAGCGCAATGGTCGTGGTGTATCACGAACAACATTACGAATGAGACCAATGCATGAAGTAAGTTTTGTTTTTATATGTGAGTTTTTCACGTCAAAGTGCCATCCAGTCTTAATCTCAGATATCTTTCATTGGCTTTTTCTTGTAGTGTAACGCCATTAATTGTTAATGGCATGTGTGGTTTTATTGATTTGTTTTTAGCCTTAAAAATAACGTAACAAGTTTTTGAGATGTTAATGGTCATAAGATTTTGTTGAAGGCAGGAAAAAAGACTGTCTAGATCAGATTGCACTTGTGGTAGAATATCGTGTAATATGTTTCGAAGTAGAATAAGCCAGTATCGTCGGCGTATTGTGTTATATGATCATGCAATCCTATGTCATTTATATTATTGATATAAATAAAAATAAGGACCCCATTATGGTTCCCTGGGGGATGCTACATGTTATAGCTTCAGGTGTGCTTTTTTGATTATTCTTGATTTTGACTGCTTGGGATCTATTTGTGAGGTTTACTGGTGGTAGGGCTTTGTGCAAGCTCGTCTGGGTAGGTACCACCCACTCATCAGATATTCTACCGCAAAACAGCAATACTTGATATTGTTGTGTTCCGGTTTGAAGGGTGAGTGAGCCAGTGTAATTACAGGCACAAGGGACATAAAATCTTAGTTCCCAAGGTTGGTGGCGCATTGGATATGTAAGCGATGGTTGACATTTCTTACAATGCCAATGTCTAAGAGCGTTGGTGACCACTTACCATCAGGTGGCCCATATGCTCGTCCGCCTTCCTATTCTATAAAAAAAAAAAAAAAAGGTATGAATCCAGCATTCCCAGAACTTTGCCCCTGATACCTATAGCCTCTAGGGTTTTCAATAAAGTCCATAGCTCACATTGTCAAAGGCCTTTTTTAAATCAATAAATACTTACAGGGCAACTTTCTTAATCGATATTTTATCTTATTTTGGTAACCAGATTTATGTTGCAAGGGTAATCTCGACTCGGTATCTGCGGAATTTTTACTTTTTTTTAGCTTTCATTCAAATGTTTTTAGTTGGTTTTCACCCATATTTAGTCTATTCTTTAATATAATACAATTGTGGCAGGATCCGAATTTCAGCGAAATTTGAATAAAAATTAATATAATAAAATAATTTTAAGTAAAAGATCGACATTCATATTTTTATGTTATACTAGCATATTTGAATGATAAAACAATAATTGATCTTGTATGACTAAATATTATGTAGATAATAAAAAGTGTGGAGTTAGCATTTGTTGATATCCATGCAGGATAATAATAATTCGATTGTATTTAATTACCCATTTTAACTTATCCATAGAAAAAGGTTAACTGCTGATCGTGAGCTTCTTGCCGAGTCTTCTCGATAGAATCTACATTCCTAACCGGTGGTGACTTTAAATTTAATTACATCTTGTAAAATGACGATTCAAAAGTGCTTGCAAGTGCCCACTTGAATAAAGTATATTTTGTTTTAATTTAATATGCATATTGAAGGTAACTCAATAACCAAGTGATTTCGTATTAAAAATGCATAATGAATATGGTGATGTGCCAGCCCTGGCCCGACGCGACGCCCGCATGTCCACTCAATAGGTACGCAGTTTAATTTCTGTCAACGGTAAATCGACGCACGCGGCCACAACTACGTTTACAGCCGAAACACACGAAAATTAACCTTATATGGTTCAGAATAATGGTGTTTATCAGCGAAGAATAGTCGAGTACCCCTTTGAGTGTGAAATGCGAGGATAAGGGAGGGTTATTATGTGAGGGTCGAACAATATGTTTATGAGACGTGTTTACGTCTGCGAGGCGATGCTCGGATAACGTGATGGATGGCGGCCCTTTAGCCTTCTTTATCACTGCTCCCATGAAAATGGAATATGCGGACACGAAGTCGATATTAAATAGTTTGATTCACAAATAAGACACCTACTGTTTGGAAACGACACATCCGGTCTATAGAGCCTCGTTTAGTCTGATCACACCACCAGATTTTTTAATAAAATGATTGAGTAATTACTAGTCATTAAATTAGATAAAAATATCAATTTATATATCCCGCTTGAAAATCAACGGCGACCAGCGGGTTCCAGGAGACAATCGAATACGGTTTACATACTGAATAACTAATGATATTATTTAAACAAAAACGGGTAAAATAAAGCTCCATGAAGTTATTGTATGTTTTATCTGAAACAATAAAATAATGATACGATATCCTTACTGGTATAAGCAATACGACTTCGTTGCGCTCCTCGGAGAAGCAGAATAATACATAGATCCATAAATACTGGACGAATACAATTAATGTTGAACCAATTAAATAAAATTATCGAGTCCTACAGGGAACCGTTCGTAGTAAATTTTTTAAATGTCCAATTTGCGTCAGTTTAGTAGATTTATGTTTGCATTGTATCTGTTCAGACTTTGTAAATCTTTGACTCTTGCCCGCGATCGCCTGTACGTACACATGTGCCCGCGTGTTACGTTTACGTTTCTGCGCATACAGACTATATAGTTATTTTTATTGTCATTCGTCACTTTTGTTAAATACAATGGACTTAAGCTTAAGCATCAAATCTAACTTGCTATTAAATTAATTAAAAAATAATGTTCAAATTAATAGCCAATTAATCTAGTAATTAGCTACTGAAGTACGCTTCTCGGTAGAATCTACATTGCGAACCGTTGGTAGCTTAAAATTTAATTTAATTCTGTAACAAACATGACAAAATTTATTAAATAAAATTTAATTGAAGAATATTTTGATTTCGATCTTTGTTTTAAAATGGATAAAAATATGAACTAACTTTTTCGTTACATATATATTAGGAAGGAAAAGGTTAAGGTTTTTTTTTAAAACAGATTTCTTTACTAAGCTCGGTGCCAAAATATTGCTTGATATTACTGCAGACTACTGCTGTTAAAGTCTTCGTTCAATCACAATTCATATTGAGGTCTACAAAGTAGGAACTGATGTTTTATTACCCCAATACAAGAAATGTATACATAGTACGTATCGTAGCGTATTTGCATTGCATATTTGCAAGTATGTATCATATTATAAATAAAAGTGCATTATACAAATATACGGAACAGCCAGCATTTTCTTATACAGAAAAAATGCTGGTTGATCTGTATATTTCATTAATTATTCAAGTACTCGTATTAGAGGAAGAGTTCAAAAAAATGAGGCGATGGCGTTACGTTTCTTACGTATGAGCCGAGCTGCTCCAGTGATTACAGCACGTGGATGTGTAACTCGGAGGAGTTTTTCTCCCATTTCATTTGTGTATTTAATTTAATTCGAGTTTTGCGGCGTAAAAAAGCTTTAAGAATTCCGGAAGGAGGTTTTAAAGAAAATTGTGTGAGTTATTCAAGCAGTGTGAAGTATGAATTTCCAAATTCAAATTCATTTCATGGTAAAAGCGGCTAAGATCGAGGCTAAGGTCAAGGACCCCGCTTGGCTCATTTACTTGCAGTTTTTTTTTATTATGCTCCGTTTCGACTACCTCAACACATGGTTGTCATAAGCGATTCCTATGCTATGAAGACATAAAGTCTACATATTCATGAAGCGTCAGCGCAGCGATTACGTAGCTTATGTGGGAGATGAGTAGAACAATGGCTCGAGTTGTCATCGAGTCTCGTTAGCGAGTAGTGCACGCGAGGCGGTGGCGAGGCGGAGATGAGGCGGCGAGGAGGCGAGGGCGTGGCTGCGCACTGATTGGCCACAACATGCAAATGCGTTGCGCCGCCTGCGCGCGCGCAATCACCGCAATACTATCGCGACCATTGTTCGCGGCGAAAACTCGCTGAGTCTCGTTTGTCGGGAACATGTTCCTGCAAAAAACGGTATGCGCATAACAAGAAATCGCAAAAAACCGACGCCGGTCGCTTTTTACCAGCGATTTATGTCCCTCCCGCCGCACGCGCTTCTCCCGGCTCATCCCGTTCTGTCCTCGCTCTTGTAATTTTTTCCACACCGCAAAAACTCGCCGCACGGGTACTGAACCCAATGACATCTACGTCGCTCCTTAGACGAAATGAATAAATGTAACGTCGCGGTCGCGGTCGCGGTCGTCGCTAAACTGGAATCATTAGTCACGCTTCTAGAGGAACGCCTTTGTTTATTATAAATTAGTTGCAGGGAACTACGACTTCACGCTACTTGTAACACTTCTAACAAATTCCGAGCTGCTAATGATCGCAACTTTGCCGTCTGTGGGTGTATCGTTACTGCTATTGTTATCGTAAATTATCATAAGAACATTTCGTGCGAATCGCGACGGCATAAACATTGTTCATCGTTTCGTCGATAATCCACAGTAAAAATGCCAATTAGCGAATGTTGTTTAATCATACTCTAATGGCGGTCGTAAAGAAACGTTGAGCTGAATTAGCATTGATTAGCGGTAAATTAATTGCGTGGACGGCGAAATGAGGGTCGACGACGCGGACAGAGTAAGGGACGAGGCGGTGCGCGGGCGCAGGCGCCCGAGTTGCCAACGAGACCATTACTTTTGAATCACATTTACATTGAATGCACTGGCACCGGCAATCCGAATGTCGGGACGACTCTCAATTAAAATACGACGATAAATTAGCAGATATAAACAGTGTTCGCTGCCTGTGCGAGCGAGCTGCTCCTCGTGATAAATATTGATGAAATACATTCAACAAATTGGAAACGATACCACTGACTGGCGAGGACTGCAGAGGACTGGCCACGACTGAAAAGGACTTGGAAAACTGAATGATTATGATGATGATGCATTGCTCTCTCAAACGTATAATTAGATAATTGCAACCGTTAATTTGATAAATAATAATGTGTTGCAAAGAAGTCCGCAATGTAAAGCTATAAGACATGCCATCCCTCCGATTCGAATTCGTGAGCGTATGACAATAAAGACTCGGAATATTTTCGTATTCGATCTTCCCACGGCTGCCTGCACTCCGCACTGTGCGTCCGTACGCGGGTACGCACGTAGGTCCGTCGCATCGCCGCTCTTGGGATGGACGTTGCATACTCGATTACTCTTTACGAACGTAAACAGCTCACAAGTCGTCACTAAGATATGTATTTACAAATTTGCATACTTTATTCTGAATTTATTTCAACGAAATTCGTTATTCATATGAAGGTAAAAGTTTGAATATTTATAAAATAATTGAATTCCAAACTATTATTTTATATATTTCCTATAATACCAATAAAAATAATACATTATAATTACTTTTCTTAAAATCCGAACGAATCACAGAGCTTTCTATTCACGGAAGACAAGCTTACTAAGCAGTAGCCTGCATCCTAAGACGCACACTCCCTCTTCTGCATACTCTACAATTATATGGACTTAGCTGAATTTACATATCTTAGCAAAAACCTGCTGAAAAACATATTGTTCCAATAAATAAAGATAGGTATATAACGATACCGCTGTCTACTTAAAGTTGGTAGATTTGTTATAACACAACTACACCTCGTTATACTACGTACAGACACTTAAAATAAATTATCAGACTCAGTTACAAACACATGAAATTTCTCAAGGTCAATAAATAGAACGCTATCTTAACCCTACTCAGTTTGAAAAGTAACGTATAAAAAATGGTACCGCTTTTAAAGATACATTTATACAAATGAATTATATTGTAATTTTTTTTTCGAAGGGATACGCTTTCTAAAATCTTTTTGTTAAATGTTATTGTTAGCTTTTCACATTTTAAATATAATGATTTAAAATATTAATGATGATTATGAAATTTGCATTTTAATCTTTTGAATTTTAACAAAATCAACTTATAATTCAACTTCCCGCAGGTATTTCTGAAATAGTTAATCACGATCTCAGATATTATATGATGTATATATACTATTTTCAAGTAAGAAAAATCCCTTTAAATACCTATTAAAAAAGTACAAAATATTTGACAGTCAACAAAGTCACACATATCGGTTGGGGCGCGCAACAGCGAGACAGCTGCAACATTTTGTAGATGCTCACAAAAGAGAGCTGGCATTAGGCCAGAAGAAAAACAGCTTCACACTTACACCGAAACGTTTGTGTCACGTTATCATATTGGCGTGTCTTGTTTCGGCCCAAAATAATTCGTCTAAGTTTTTAACAAAAAAGTCATTAGGACAGGTTTGGCACGGTTCACGGAGCTGTTATTTTAACAAAGCTATCTCCTGTATTGATATGGTAAAGGAGGAAAATTTTGTAAATATATGTCTTTACAAATGACTAGCGAATAAAAGTTAACGAGTCACTTTAATTAAGCTACACAAGTAACGCGGCAATTAATCCGCTCGTAATAGCGGCCTGGGCTCCGTCGCGAGCGGCGCTTGAGATGGAGCTCTATGTGTGCGAGATAAGATGCAGCGGTGCAGCGCTCATTACGAGACTCATCTGGTCGCATTAGATCCGTTCCAAGTACACCATTCCTATTCAATTATGCGCTGCGACAAAAACTAGTCGCGCATGTGAATGAGTCGAGCGACTCGGCGCTCGTTACCGTCCCCCGCGCGGCCCGCGACTCGCCCGAGCTCGCCTGTGCGCCCAATTTACAAATAAAACGCGGGGAACGTCCGGCCGAGCAAAAACTGACCACACTCCTCCCTGTGCATATGAATGGGTTGGTTTTTGTGCCCGCTCGAGCAGTAGTATGCTGCTAAATCACTGCTCGAGCTAAATCACTGCTTTACACTTCTCTACTTATTGAAGGAACTGTTTCGCGAACTGTTTACTATTTTTGGTCACAATAATTATACTTTAATGATCATGCAAAATTATTTCACGCTACAGCTTAGTAGAGTACGAGTTTGTTGAACGAATTAAAATCGAGAATCCGTAAGCTCATTCGTCTCCGTAGTAATATAATTTTTCATTTAAATTGAATTAGAATTAAAAACATTATTATAAATATACGATTACGGTATGGTATATGTATTGATGTGTTGATATAATAAGTAATTTATATTAAACTAAAATGTAATTAAATGCAATAAAAAAATAGTAGGAGATGTGAGAAAAGCGCCATATTAGGTCTGTGAGAGCGTCTGATTATGTAACGAAGTGGGATTCGCCGCCGGCCGCTTTTTGCGCCCGACAATGTCCGCCGAGATACGACGCGCATGGAAAATTCAACAGATTATCTGAGATGCCTCGCTCGCCTCCCATGCCTGTGTCCGTCTACGTACGCACTGCGTGCGCGCTGTGTCCGCAGCTCCGCACTGGTCTTGCACCCTTTACGCGGACACACATCATACAGATGATAATACTAGTTCATATGTGTATTTAAATGTAAATTTGAATGTCCATTTATACGATAAATATTTTATTTTTATTTTGAAACACATAGTATAACTATTACATTGAATTAAACAATTTTTTCTGATACATAAACCATCATAGCTACCACTTGGAGATCGTACAATAATCAGAGCAATGCAAAAAGAAGACAGCAATGGACTCCACAGTAAAGTTATCCGGTAATTTATAAATTAAAAATATAACATAACAATTAGTTAACAAAAATACAAAATATCAATTACTACAAAAGTATACGACAAGTATTATAGTACTAAATCATCGATTTGTAAATGTTAATTGGTTTATTATTTATATAAT
Source organism: Nymphalis io (assembly GCF_905147045.1). Classification (NCBI taxonomy): domain Eukaryota; kingdom Metazoa; phylum Arthropoda; class Insecta; order Lepidoptera; family Nymphalidae; genus Nymphalis; species Nymphalis io. The sequence goes on along the minus strand of NC_065897.1, from coordinate 13,631,463 downwards.
TTAACTATAAATTATTAATTTGGCATTCCATTAAAAATTTCTTAAAATATTAACGTTCTCTTTTGTAAAAATTCATTCATTCATTAAATCAACATGATGAAATTATTTATTATAGTCGGTGCAGGCTCAATAGATAAAATATTTTGCACATGCTCGCTTTAAGTACTGTACGAGTAGTACTGGTACAAGTACTACTGGTACGAGTACATATTTATACCTAGTACCTAATATTTTTAATTTAAATTTCTGCATGTTACGATATCGTAAGAGGTGTAATGAAAACTAATTATTACAACAAAGAAGTAACAATATATTGGGAATAAAATCAGTATGCCTATATTGTGGGCTATCAACACCTTTGTTCAGAAATACGACGGCGGCACAGACACGCAGACACGCAGACACGCGGACACGCACACGCGCAGGACGCAGTGCAGTCGTGCAAAGCGGCGGAGCGTGTAACCTCCGAACGATATCGCCCATCAGATCATAAACATCCACGACCACCACTACCACCCACAGGCCTCATGTTTACCTACAATCTGTACCATGTACAAATTCTATACCTAAATACTTTCAACAATGAATCTAGTTTAAAAATACTCATAATTATGTACTAACTAGGCGTCACCGCAATATGACGTGGGAGGGACGCAACTAATTTCTAAAATTAATTTTTACTTGCAAGATTCATGTTATGTAAATAATCTGTATTAATTACGTCTTTAGATTGACTTTACATGAGGTGCGGCTTCACATGTTTAATGAATGGATGATCTTAAAAATATATAAGCCTGCCAAGATATAACAAAAAATATGTTGTTACCATTCCTTTATATACGTTATTTATAAACATGCCATTAATTATCTTCAATCGCATCTAAATAATATCATAATTAAATAAAAATATGTATACGGTTACGTCACGACTCGGCTCGCTCGGTGCGGGCGATGCTGCGATACCCCCTGACTTATTGAATCCCGACCGACGCCCGCGCAGCAAATTACAGAACTGATATAGTCAAAACAATTACTGCGCTATTTATTAAATTAGATCCACTGAGGTATTCGATACACTCGATACACACGATATACACAATTATTTAAGATCGTACGTATAATTAAAACGGTTATTGCAGAGACTAACATCATTATTAATTTAACGTTCATTTGGAAACTTCCAATGTGATATTGGACCGCAGGTACCACTCGGCTATGTGTCGATTCTCGCCCGTAGAGAGGTCGGTTCGATATTAATTATTTTAATTTAACTTTCACTCGAAATGAATGGGATATGTTTATGTCAATTGCGATATCTCATGATTAAATAACATTAAATACTTTAATGAATAATATCGATTATTATCAATTTATTCACGCACTTTCAACAACTAAAGATAAAAACGCAAAACGACACCTAAATTAATGCGACTTATTTACAGCGTTCCGTTTCAACGCTAATGAATCAAGCGACCGTGCCGATATCTCGATATCCCTAATCGAACCGACGAAACGCAGCTCGCGCTATTTAGGAACGGGGACCGACCTTATCGCCATCTACATAAGGCTCAGAGTACCCCGAGCGCCGTAACATCTGTCGCAAGGAATGTCACGTGACCGACAGTCGAGTTCAAAGGACAGCGGGTCCGGCACGTGATACAAAGCCGTGTAATTTGTTATATTAACATATTCGAAATAGGGAGCTCAGTGGTACGCCAGAACACGTTAATTGTCAAGTGTTTTTAGAATTACCATCCCCATCACCAAATCAAACAAAAAAAAAACCTGCTTCCTTTAAATACGCTTATCATATATTTTGAATTCGTTGTTTTACAAATCTCTTCGGTCACATGAACGTAGATGCCACCGACTGGTTCGTAATCCGCAACCTACAACAAATACTGGCTAGAAACTCATTAGTTACTTTTTTATACAAATTACAATATATACATATATTAATAACTTACAATCAAACGTACATTCTGCATGAAAATCAACGAATACTAATTGCACTTTTTTATGATCTTTATTATAATCCTGAGTAGAAGCAGTTTGCTTTCATTACTAGCTTTTTCTTAATACTCTTTAAATGTATTAAATGGCAAGTGTAAAAAACTTTTTCTGCTTCATTATAGAAACATTTTACTCTAAGAGGCACTCTTGGAAAAAAACATGGTGCTATAATTATGCAACCAAAATTTTCTTATAACAGTAAAAAAAAGTTTTAATATCTGAATGTTTCTCACTATAAGATAATATAATTTGTGTAAATGTAAATATTGTAAGGATAGCCGAAACAATATTTGGATATGAGTGTGTGCCGCAGGGGTAAATCTTCCCGCGAGGAATGTTAAATGAGAACCTTCAAAACGTTGAAAACGTATTCAGGCGAAACCACAAATTATCAGTGAAATGACGCAAACAATATAAAATTACCTATCCGTATGAGAATCTGTAAAAACTACGAACTAAAATATAAAATAATATATAATTCATTGACATTTCGCTACATTTTTCAGTATAGTGACCAATGTGTATTAAAACACTATGATAAAGGACAAATAACTGAGACTAGGTACTGCCGCGGTCCAATATAAAACATCCAACACTTCAAGAATAAAAGTTCACTTAAAGACTTTGAATACAAATCTCAGTGAATATGAATCATTGACAGGTCAATAGCTGAAATAAAGTTTGCTCTTATATTTACATATTGTTTCATGATATTGTTATAATAAAAGAACGCGCTGTATTTATATTTGGGTCGACGAGGGTAGTGCTCCGTGAACCGTCACTAACGACGAGTGTGAGTACGTTTTTGCGTCTCTGCATACAGGGCATTCCCCGCAACTTTCACCGTTGTTCCGGTCAATAGACCGTACACGAGTAATTGATATAAAAGCGATCATTTTAGCGATTACCTCCGAGAAGTCATTATGTTACGACTATAACGGGACTGAGTGGAGTGGACTTAATAAACCATTAATGTTAACAAGAATTATAAGTGTTATATTTGTAAGTAACTTTTTGCTGTTGTTTCGACGTCACATCACGTGAATTACAATGAAATGTCGTTTTCTATGGATCGACAGTAAGGATGGACGTATGTGTGCCCGGGTACATGCTCGTCGATCGCCTGCCCACTGGTATCTAACCAGATCATGTTATGGGTTACAGCGAATGTTTTAATGGCTGAATTTCGTGCGAGTATCGCATCTCTGCATTTTATCATATCGAATACATCACGTATCGTGTTCTTATTTACTAAACTATATTATATTAAATATTCAATGCACTACGTTAGATTAAAATTTTCAACGCTTCGATAAAATCTAAATGGCATTCGTAAATCACTGGTCGACTAATTACGTTAAAATTAAAATCTGCAAGTTTATTTAATTTAAAATAAGCACTAGACAGCGCAAAGATTTATCACCACACCACTGTGCATTACTTAAAGTGCAAAAATTGTAAGCAAATATAAGTATTATAGAACGTTGAGGATCGGTGTGCGTGCGCGCAGCGGCCCGCGACCTGCGCCTAGGCATGACGAGTGATTATCGTGCCATATCGATAAAATAAATAACGCGTATAAACTATTTCAAACTGAATACGTACTCATTTTTTTCCACCTGAATATAATTTGAAGTGTTTTTATTTAGTTTACATTGAATAAATATAAATTAAGCTATATAAATATAACGTACAATAACTTAAATTTCACCGACAAAGAAAACATAGTTCACCAACTGAAATAACCTCACGCAATAATACAAAAAAAATATCAATTAAAAAGATATAAGCGATAAAACGTATGTAATATATTCTAGGAACATTCTAGTGATAAGCCCAGACTTATGTACCTAGGAGGTAATTATCGACATCGACAAAGCCGACTTACCCTCGTCTATTAGCCGGCGGACAGCGCTGCCGGTAAAAACATCACTGCTGCCAATTACAGTAGCAGCTAGTTTTTCAGTCGCGAGAACTTTCTTCCATCTCCATATTCATTGGAAAGAAAGGGTGAAATTATAGACATGAATATGCTAACGGCCGTGGTAAATGCTAAAGTTGAATAACTCCACGATGCAAGCCGTGTGCGGGTTGCGTGCGACTCCTCTCTGTACTTTGACTCGTAATAATTACTACTTTTGACAGCTCATGAAATGCTCGGCTTTGTCCCACGACGTCGCATGCGTGAATACGAATATTTTAACTTCTACAATGTTGTCCGGATCCGGTCCCATTTGTATTTTATTAGGAGACGGGCAAATGGTCATGGTGGCAAACGTACATCTTCGCCCATTAATCTGGCATTGTACGAATATTACACCAGTGAAGCAGAGTTATTCGATGTTCAATGTCCGTTGTGGCTGTAACTACAACAGCGTACTCGCTATTCAAACCAGCAGTGCTACTCTGTACGAACTCAATCACTCACCCGTGAAATGTTGTCAACTGACTTATGCTATTTTGATGCGTGTATTCTTGAAATGTTATAATTATTATGATTAATCTTGCGTGTCACTTTGACATTTTACGACCTTTTTTGCGGTGAATTTTAGGGTTTGTTCTTAGTCCCACGGAACACAACTGCAATTAGTTTTGTATAATATGTATTTTGTATTCTCATAATCAAGATAAAACCTCAGTTCGAATGAGTTATGAGTTTGTGTGTTTACATACAGTAATCAAAACGTAATTTTAAGTAAGTGAAACAAATACTTGATGGTAGGGCTTTGTGCAAGCCATCTGGGTAGGTACCACCCACATCAGATATTCTATTGTGTTCTGGTTGCAAGGCTAAATGAGCCATTGTAACTACAGGCACAAAAATATAGCATCTTATGCCCCAAGGTTAGTGGCGCTTTGAAGACATAAGAAATTCTTTGTATTTCTTACGGCGCCTATGTCTATGTACGGTAGTGAGCGCTTGTCATCAGGTGGCCTATTTGCCCGTCCACCTGTGATATAAAGAAAATAATAATAAAGTTCCTAGCTCTATGTCCATATAACGGTGCTGTAATCCCAAAGACCCAGCGTAAGACTGTATTTGACAAATACGCAGGCAAAAAAGAATACCCATTTGGTCCAAGGGTACGGCAACAGAGAAGGATCCAACAGCCTTACACTACGTTTATAATATATTACGAAGTCACACTCATCAAATGTGCCACGAGAAAGCTACAAATGCACGATCCCATGCAGTGGTTGCAATACAGCGTCACAATAAAAACTTTGTTTTCTACACCGACAACAAAGAAAACGCGTTGGGAGCACTGGTGGGGGGGGGGCACAAATGAGGACCAAGGAGATACTAGATTACAGGGTTAAAATGGTGTTTCATAATAGAGATAATCCGACCATTGTTAGACTGGGCGAATACCAGCCGAACCGACTAAGAAATCCAAAATCCCACAAAAACAACTAACACCCTTTCAAGGAAGTCAACTGGCACATATTTCGAGTCATTGAAAAAGTCATCTGGACTACGACTACAAATGCAAACCAATATTTATATTGCAAAAGAGTGTCACATCTCTCATATTGTTTTAATCCTGGTATATCCTGCCTGGTAATAAACTTAAGGGATATTAAAACAATATTTAACGAAATTAAAGAAAAGATATACATATGCACGGTAACTTGCCTGCTTATATAAATACAATTAATAAAAAACATAAGTATAGTATTAATTAGGTAAAATAACGAATATCGTCAAATAGGTCGTGAACTTCAAAGCCACGGCGTTCGATGTGTGAGTAGCTAAAGTTGCACGGAAATAGTGTACGTATAGCTGAATGTTTTATAGATAGCTCACCGAAACCATTTTAACTATTAAAAAATAGAAAAAAGTATGAAAACGGTAATAGTTAAGTTTAATCACAAAATTAAATCGTTAAAAAAAGAAACATAGGTAATAATTTTTAAAATCAGTTTATTAGAAATTATTAGAAAAATATTGCCAAGCAATTTGCAATTCGAACCAGTAACTTACGTAGAAATATTACCTACGTGATATTTAAATAAACGCATGAAAAAATGCGTAGAGCGTGTTGTACACTGTTGAGTCCTTGTACCACTGTATACCACTATACTGCCAAAAAGATCGCTTAGCAAATGTATCATAGATTAAAAATAGCGCGGGAGAAAACACTTATTTAACCCGTAACACGGGCCGAGCGGCTTATTAAAATAATAAAACAATAAAACTCACCTACTGTGATATTGAAAGTACCAACTTTATATACATGAGCTAAATTTTTATTATTATTTTAAGGATTAAAAATAATTAAACTTAAGTTTAGGTTTAAATGTCATTTCTAATTTTTTAAATTATCACATGAACTGTTACACAAAACTTGAATACCAGTATCAATGCAAGTAAGTAACAAAAAGTAAGTAATAGCCTGTAAATGTCCCACAATTTCATTAACATTTAAACCAAAAATTATGACACATCCAAAAAGAAATACTTTATTCAAATAAATACACACAAGTATAGTGTATATTTATTTAGTGTATAGTGTATATCGCCAGGAGTCGTCATTAAATAGAATTAAATTGATCGCAAGATTCGGACTAGATTCTACTGACACAAAAACTACAAGTTTTTTACGAATGCCACTTACCAAAAACTAAATTTTCCCCGACTTAAATTTCTATACTGATACTGGTATATTATGATAAGATTACGGGCAAAACATTTCACAGTCAAAGAAATCAGTTTGAAATCAATTTGAAAACGTATTTAATAGTTTTATATTAATCAGCTTTGCGAAGTTAGTCGTATTCATGAGTCGCACCCAGTTTTTAATTTGGTTAATACAAAACGTCGATGTCAAACTCTTGTAAACTTTTTTTGAACATTGTCATTCCTGGTTGGTGACCTCTCGCAGACAGACAGGCTATCATCGTTATTGTTCTATAATGTAATTTGTAAGTACGTAATTGTTATAATTATTGGTAAATAAAGATTTGGATTATTCGAGCAGTTGAGTTATTGTACGCACTACAGTGCATTTTCAATTAATTTTAATGTTGGTTTATTTTTTATATTCACATGAACTTTTATGAATTTCAATATTTCGTTTGAAATAATTTTAAAACCGGCGCGGTTGAATTTCAAAGTTTAAGAGATTATTTTAAGAAAAAAAGCTTCAATGCCATATGTATCTATTTTCAATAAGAATTTATTAAAAACATTAATTATCTATTTTTAACATAAACGTAAATATTGTTTTATTAATAACTTTTTTATGCGTGTACATGGAAATACTATTTGTCTAAACCATTTCACTGTGTCAATAAACGATTTTTATTATTATTATTATTTATGTATATACTGTGACTTATTTAATAACCAATAAATATACAGTGTCACGTTCTTCTCTGCTGACATATAAAATATTGCATAATTATGTAAAGCTTGTGTTCGTCTTCAAACAATAATTAACATATTTTATCCAGTTTTTTCCCGATACAAAAAACTTATCTTTTACTAATAATTCTGACGTTTGTATGAGTAAGTTAGGCTATGAACGTTTTCATGTCGATTTTAAACGACACTTATAGACACCAGTATACATATGTAGGCAGGTCGCCCAATCTATTAATAAGTAAATATATTGCGGATAAATGACCTAATGCTGGACAAAGGCCTCCTCTCAGGAGAAGGAGACATCAAGGAGATCGTTTTCGACCTTACTCCACCACGCTGCGCTATCAGACGTTGATGGGTCCTCGTACAGTACGTTACCTGACGATATTATCTTGACCGCCGAGTTCGAGATTAATTGCATGATGAAGCATGTAAGTGTCTCTTATATGAAGATTTTTTACTCATCGAATGAACTCGTGACGATATTTAGTAATATTATTTATTGTTATTATTTGTTTTCTGTATTTTTTATGTTTTGTTATTTTCGTGTTTCCAAATTTTTTCTTCTCTGCGCTTATCTAGTTTAGATATTTTTAATGTCTGTAACTTTTAATATAATGTTAAAAAAATCGTTGATTGCCATAATAATTGCGTTGTGTTACTCGACAAAATATTAATATGGATGATAAAGACGCTTTTCTATCATCTATATCATATAATCTAAATACAAGCGTGTTATATAATTAGCGTCGTTCCTTGCGGGATAAAGAACACAATAAACTTGGCCAGACTTTATACGACCGACTGTGCCGTGTGAAGACACTTCATAAAACTTTCTATTCAAAGTCGCAATTTTCGGTGAAATCCACGTATTCTTTTCATCAGACTGCTCGGATGCCTGGCTGTTTTGCTTTTTCCACATAACATTATTTAATGATTTGGATGATGAAGTTTTTCCATAATGCTATGCATGGAAACAAACTGTGAATGACAATCGAAGTTAACATTATTATACGCCAATGTGTTTGAATGTGACAGAAGAAAATGGCAATATACTTTGACTGTTCTTAACAAACTGTTTGGGGATATAGAAAATAAAGAAAACAAAATAATATAATAAAACAAAATTAATTAAATGAAACGATACTATATCCGAAGAAAGTAACTGATCGCGGATACGTCGCGGGGTCACAGTGCAAGCCGAGAAATATTACTATTTCACTATTGACATGACAGCTACTAGCCTGCGTATACTAAATATGAAACTCGCGTTATGTTCGCGTTTTATCTTCTGTTGTGCATTTTTTATCATTTTGGCCGCCACGACGTTAAGTTGCGAACGCGAGTTGTGTCCGTCGAAACGCTGCGGTCGTACTTAGTTTTAAATATTATTTCGAAGCAATTACAACAATGTTGCATCGGTAATAAGCGAATACATAATGACGACGGTGTTGTGCTTTCAGAAAGTTCTATTGTAATCGAGAGGCTGCGGGCTGCGGGGTGCAGGGTGCGCGGAGTGTGCGCGGGGTGTGCAGGGTGGAGGTCAAGTAATGATACATTCGCACGCCGAAGTGAGGTGCGAGGTAATAATGAGTTATGTACGTGATCCAATTATTTGGGCGCGCGCTCATTACGCGCTAAGTGTGAAATATGGCCGGCTTTATTACTACCATCGCTGACTTCTTAGCGCCCCCGAACTCGCCTCCCCGCCACCTGCCACCCCTCCCCAGCCTCCCAGGGAGATCTGCAGCGCTGCAACTCCACTAAATCATAATAATGTAAGGTGCAGAGCGCAAACGAATCGTGAGAAAAGTCGGAGCATTTAACTTAAGTATGCACATATAATATCTGCCAGCGGTTTAAAATTCAAACGCAAAAAGCACTCAGCGTAATGCGTGTCACTGCGACTGAACGCGTTTCGAGAGAAAAACGATATTCTAAGAATTCAGTGGAAACATATTTAATTACAGCTGTGACTGCCGCGGTTATACCTTTCATTTATTTTAATAATGCAAACGGACTGGTCGCTAAGAATGCTACGATACAATTCAAATAGAATAATTAATTAATTAATTAGCTAAACAATGTTACAAGTATTTATAGACCGACGGCCATAATGGACGTGAATTTATACCTATGCGTGTGGTTTCACGTCCAGCTAATGGAACTTCAAAATATGCAATGATACCAATGTAACATTTTCTCGTCTAGCTATAATAATTATATGACGTGATAATAATGCAAGTGCAAGTAGCGACGCGGAGGGTGGCGGGCGGTGGTGCGCGGGGAGGGCGGGCCGCCACTGCGGGTAGAGTTATTCCATTAATTAAACTGTGTCCCGCGACACCCTCCCGCCTCCGCCATCCTCCTCGCAGACTCTGTCGAACAATGGCTTGTTATACACTAATTGAAAACTAGCTAATTGGGGCAATAGCATTCTATCATTATTTTAATTCATCTAATTTATATTCATTATTGTATCGATGAAGGACATAATCACGAGGAAATCTGCGCGGCGGAAAATCATTGCATATTATTAATATTAATATATACAAGACTCGTACTTGCCGCCGGCCTAGTTACGTCTACTTTGAGCTCGAAGTCTTTCTCCTAATTTAAAAAGAGCCTTTCATTGACAATCGCAAACCGAGTGCGCTACAGACCGTTTACAGTGAGTGACGAACTCTCTCTCAAGCCATAATAGTCTTCATTCTTGTGAACGCTTAAAGTGTATTGTACTAGTCAGTATAAAGTGAAAACATAAACAATGAAATAAATATTCTTAGTTAAATAAACATATGGTATTATTTCGACATATTCCGGTCCGGTAGGAACTGAGCGAGGGCTGCGGGTCAGCTCGGGCGCTGCAAGGAATGCGGATTTATGGAAAGAGTTAGTCCTGAATGGTCTGGCGAAAGTTGCCCGATAAAACATATCCGCTCGCTGTTAGCAATTATAACTGCGCTCCGGAAACTATAATTCACTTTTTATTAAAGCTTATAGATAATAATTAATGCCGTGATATGTTTGTTTATATATGGAATATGTTTTAAAGTTTAAAAGGCCGATTCGAAAGTGTCTTACAAGTTTTATAATTGTATACAATTGTGAAACTTTAACCCGCGACTTCAGACTCACTGCAGTCTGCAATAGGACAACACACACGCAATTATATGATATTAAATAAATACTTAATATTTTAAGGAACATAAATATATTATGCAAATAGGTACGAAGTATGTCCAGCCCTGAACCGAATAGGCGCCGGGCGAGTCCGGGGTGTGGCGAGGGAGCGCGGTGGGGTCGCACGCTGTTAGAATAAAACATTATTCATAAATAGGATATTGCGGCAGGTGCCGACCGTCCCCCCCCCCCCGTCCACCGTCACCCTGGACCCGCGGCCGCCCGTGCCGCCCGCCGCCCTAACCCGCCCAGCGCTAGACCACAATGCAATTTTAACAAATAGCCCACCTACAGAGGAGTTTTAAGGAAAGCTTCGCGACTTCTTTGTGTAGCTGAAAAGTACAAACCTATTGGAATGTAACAAGCGACTAAAACATTACTACATTTATTATAGCTAACAACGCAGAGCTCTGAACAGTTCTGAACACCCTACACTTGCCTCAGTTAGTTAATCAGTACTACTGATTATACATATAGTTGATACTGATAGCATTTACAATAATTTTATGCATATCTCAACTTTTTTGTAATAAGGAAATTAATTTGCTTGTGTATATATGGCTAATTAATTCCACACAAAAACCATATTACAGAGGTGCTAGCGTAAACATTCCGGCCCGCCACGATGCTGACTCGGCCACGCACGGCGACCAAACTCGCGAATTAGAAGAAGTAACAAACAATATGCAAGCAGCTCGCATGCCGAGATCCTATCTATCACCCGATGAATTCATTTGCAAGTTATTAAGAAAAAAAAATACATTCAGCGTCGAACAATACGCTACCGTAATTGCCAGCCTTCGCCTACAGTCGCTAATATATTTTGAAACGTTGTACATTGTTTAGCAATAATCTGCATCCGAATATTTATTCCTAATGATCCAATATTTAATGTGAGAAACAATTTCTATAAGTGTTTTATTTTACAATATATGCTATTACTTACTACTGCTTACCAGTTGATGGCATCAACTTTACATAATTATACCGTCGCGTCGCCCGAAATAATTCCATTTCCCATATTCCCTTTACATGTTAAAAGTATTCATTTTATATAAGTTAGAAGTAGTATTATAATCTACTTCAAAATACAATTCCACTTCATATTAAAAAAATTAATATTGTACTTAAAGTGAATAATATTACTGATCTAAAAATAGTAAGATTTTATATTTAAAAAAAACTTTAATTATTTCAGGTAATGACGATGGTACAATCTTAAATAATTTTGATGCCGTTTTTTATTCATTATACATTTTAGTATTATTGCTCTGGTTAATTTAATCAGTGATAACGAGTACAATATCGTCTTCCGGCCCGACCTTAATACCTTCAACTCAACTACCTGTTCACCTAAAGTATAGTTTTGACCCTTAGAAAACTTTTCAGAACACGCTAAGTTATGACTTTAATCTAAATGCCACGGTGCACTGCTGCCTGCAGTGCGCCCGCAGACAGCTCATTCGTGTCAAACCTCACTCCTCCACACTACAATGGTTTTGGTCAAGCAGCGATAACTAAGTTTTTTACCGGCAAACGTAAATGTTAATCGAAATTAAATTTATTATTTATAACACTTAATTGAGACTCCTCTATACTTTACAACTTCGACGTACGAGTAGTTAATACTTCGGCGAGCGACCGTAGCTGCCATGTTTATTGTCTCTTCTCGTTACATCCGTTATTTTACTTCAATTTATCTCTGAGTTAAGTCATTCTATTTAAATTATATCCGCTTTATGCAAATGAAATAAAATACAATTAAATATATTCGAATATATATTAGGAATTTATTATTGGAGACAATTACAATAATATTGTGATATGTTAATTATTTACTCGTAAAATTGTTGTTCGCCACATAATTATGAGTTACACCTACAAACACACACACACACACACACGCGAGTCTCACGCAACACCACTCAATATTTTCACAACAAAAAAGGTGTAAGCTTTTCTTAATACACTTTTGTATCATTTCCATGTTGAGTAACCCAGTTGTATAGTGACAAATAGCGATTAATCAGTGTAAAAACAGACACCAATCCTGTCGTCCGCTACACCGTAACAGTCGGTAACACGCTTTATCACATGAGTGGACGTGTACACCGTTGTGGACAGTCAAACTGTCAATCGAACAGAAATGTACAGATAAATATAGTCATATTATTCACAGACAAGCACATTTATTGCGAGGTCGGTGTTGACGTCGGCCTGATTTGACAGGTGGCCACGTAATTACCCGATTATAATTATGAGCGTAGCCCATATCGACAGAGCACTGCTATGTACCAGCGCTACTTTTTTCCTGCTTCGACCTCGATCTCTCGTTTAGATCGTTTGAGAAATTAGTAAACAAATATATATGTTTTACAATCATTGCTGTTCACTTAATATGGAAAATAAAAGGGCATTCAGAATATTTATTGAGTGGATTCGCATAATCTAAGCTCATTTGCAGCAAGCGCGGATTAATTACACGTAGCCCGCGATAAGGACAACTGTGCCGTGGGAACGAACCGCCACCGCCGGCTACCAGTCGCCCGCGTCTCGCAACCTCATGCAGTGTATGACATACATCACTATTTCACAACATAGCGGTTAAGCTAAAAGTGATATCCAGCGAGCAAAGGACTTATAACAAGTGAATTTCTTCACGATCGAAAGGTCGTGTCGCCGCTGGCGTGGCGATTATGTAAATTAGCAATGTCGATAGGCAATGGTGGCACACTACCATATGAGACGCTTAATATGAAGGCGATATAATTACCATATGTCAAGTTTTTACTCACTCGCTCTCTGAACCCATGCGCGTATTTAAAAGTTTTCAATCTGTTTTATTTATGACGTTACGAAAAAATACCGATTCCGACACAGGTTTTGGTTGCACGACAACGACAACCTATAGGATTCTAATGATCTCATATTATACAAAAGCATCGTCTTCATACGTGACATACCTAATCCGACTGGTCTGTTTGGTTGGACACTTGCGAAATATCCAGTCTCAATTGATAATTCCACGATAACAAAACGAGAAATCTTTTTAACTTCAATAATTGTAGTTTCATAAAAAGTCAATCGTGTAGGTAATAAAATGTGCAATCGTTTATAGGAAGTATGGATCGGCTATCATAGAGACGTTCTCACCGCGGACGTCAGCGTCCACGCTGCAGGCGCCACGCCAACGGTTTCCAGCTACGAGCACACGGAGCGCGGTGTCATCGATCCCGTTCGAATCAGTGGCGGCGAGGACATCGCAATAAACTACGCCGATAGCCCCGCACGTACGTGTCCTGTGTGCGCTAACGCCTGCGCTGCGCTGGCGCCGACTTCCCAGCAGATATGATTGACAGACGCTAAAAAAATATTATGCGCTAACTCGGCAAATGTAGTTAAGCAAGTAACGCGGAGAATGTTGCAACGGCGGAATGAGATCGTTCGTCCAATAAAAAGTGCCACAGATCGCATGTGGAGACACCACGGCATATACTGCCGACTGCTTATTATTTTAGTATCACCGCTCGCTCTAATCTCAATGGATAAAATACAGTCCGCCTTACAAAACCATTCATTATACGCGCGAGAAATTAATATAATCCACCGATTACATAAATTATACTTTTTGCGATCAATATTACGTTACGATACAAGCTTTTTAATTGAAATGATAATTATTGCTTCGAGCGGGCTCAAGCTGAAGGACGATATTCGTTTGACATTTGCGTGACGAGGTTTAGGTAGTCCTGCTCTAAGACGTAGTAATAGTCTACGCAAATATTTACGACTTTATCTATAGTGGGTACGCGCTGTACGATGGCTCTGCTGACAACTGCTGGTTGGAAAAAGGCGATTTCTATAAAATGGCACATAGAACCACAATCGGCGCCGCTCTAGACGGTGGCGCTGCAGGCAATATAACCAATCCTTACATCGACAACGAGTACTAATCAGAGAAACGAATATGTTATGTCCCGTGATATATACACTGACTCCAGCACCCTTCACACTTGAGAGGGCAGTAACCACCCACACTTCGAGAAAAATTATATTAGAAATAATTGTATGTCAGACAACCTCTAAAGGTTATCAACTATTCTATACCTACTATACTACACTATGCCCTTAATTTAGCCATTTTATAACTCAATGAGCTCAATATTCCATTAATAGATAAAATAATTTATTGTCGTTAAACATATAACAAAATGATAGGCCCGTAGATAGAGTAGTAGTACTTGTCTTAATCTAAAATTGCTAAATAACAATACATCTGAAATACGTAATTGTGTTTTTTCTCGATTTCACCGCAAGTTCGTCAGTATATTATGAAAATGTACAATATCTTATCCTTGGGTTATAAAATAGTTACAAGTCGATATTTTTTTTGCGAGTGTCCAGCTAAAGACTGCGGTTTGTTACGTGTTGCTTATTACTGTTTCGTCGTAAATCGGAGCTCAATGGATTTATAAAAATGTCATTGAGGTCCTCGACGCTGCTCATAGAAGCACAGCGAATAGCGGACAACTCTAGTGGGAACGGCCGCAATTACGATCGGATCGCGTCTCGTCGCCGCGTTTTTCTCCTAACCGATACCACTCGAGTTATGAAAATGTATGAGTGCATGCGACGATGGCGGTCACTCACAGCGGCACAGATTTGTCACGGCTCTCCTGGGAAATAATGAAACGTGCGGATCGCCGGCAGCGTCGTCGTTAATAAGCGGCGTTTTTTCGCTATTACCCGCCGGATCGCCGATTTCGCGGAACATAGGATTTGGTTTTCAAATCGCTTATTACCGAACACTATAATCCGCTCACGTAACTTCAACATAACTTACTAATAAACGGTCGTAATGACTCGTATTACCACGGCACTTTCTACCATCGTAGCCATACCTTTTATTATCTTTTAATTCATTATATTAGACGAAAACACTAATCAAATATACAAATCATTATTCACAGCGGCATCTAATGCGTTTTTAATTACGCTCCTCAAAATAATAACATGGATAATATCTCCATTAAACAAAGCCGGGACTTCGTCTTTAAGGTCAGATTCTGGCCTGATGAATTAGTCGAATGGTGCTACTCTATTAATAAGGGTTCTTTCGGAGCATTCGAAGCATTGTGTTTACGCCGGCAATAATTGTTATAAATTAAGGATAATCGTCGCCGCGGGCCATAGGCCATACTGAAGCGCAAAAAAATACCCGCATTAAGTTTAAGCTTTCTTCGAACAACAACAGCTCCCGTATCTATTAAGAGTGATTTTTATTAATATTATATTTTAAGATAGCAATCATGAGCTTAAGACATTTCAAATATAAACTTCAATACCCGAATCGTAAGACGCTCGTTTTGTAAATTAGACGTTACTATGTTATAGGTATAGTTTAGACGGTAGCTTTACGACGGTACGTAACTTTGTTTATAATTTCCGATATCCAAAGTCACATTATCGAGGGCTGGGCTGGGAGAGGGCAGAGTTTTCTCATATGATTGATGATCCAACTGTTTAATGGGCTAAATACGCGATCGGGTTACTGTCGTTTAACCTTACGGTTACTAGCTAACTTTTCACTGTCATAACCCTATACTTATTATAATACATGATTCAAATTTGTAGGATATATGTTTTATAATATCAACTATATTGTACATAAAATATTTTAAAGGAATGTGGCCTTCTTACTTGAAAATGACGTTTAACATCCTGTGGTTGTTAAAAAAGTCTACCTTAATATTTAAATTAAATTAATATGTTTTTAGTATTTCCACGATGAGAAACATTTTCTATGAATACATTTTCGTACAAAGCATATCTAATTTCACCATAATTTTCCATAACTGAGGTCACCATAAACAAACAAATACCTGTGGATACATAACAATACCAAAGGAACTCGAAGCTCCTAAGGCCATGTAAACAAAGCGTCAAAGAAACGATCAAACGAAATACTTAGCTCGATAATAGCCGGCACAAGTAAGTGTCAAAAACCACGGGACACGTGTCTCGACTCCAAATCAAGAGGCAAACAATTATGGACGAAAGAAACACCACGTTGTATATTTGATTCTAATATAAGAATAAGACAATGGGCTACAACAATCAAAATAGTTTTTTTGTATCATCATTATGACAGTCCGCCTTTGTGCATGTAAAGCTATGCTTGAAATGATCCAATCTTCAAAGAAGGCGCGATACCAGACTCGGATGTGACCAAGATTAATAGCAACAAACATTATCAACAGATTTCAGATGTGGAGATATGCAAATGATTTTGACTGACGAAATACTTTTCTTAAGAAATCTGTTGTGTGCGTATGTGAAATAGTAAAGCAGCTCCTTTCTTGTCACGGAATATGATCTAAGAAATAAAACGTCAACATGTACTCGGATAACAAAGCATATCACAGCAAATTTAATGCGACTCATTTAAAGTAATATTAAATATTGAAACAGACAAAACACCATATGAAAATGTTATAACCCCGTTTACTTGTTTTTTACAAGTTAAATTGCCGAAAGGGCATTTCAAATATGAGCTGCGATAATATTTAAATGACCTGTGCCGATTGCCGCACTCCTCGCCCTTTGAGGACAGCCACCGCCGTCACGACATTCCATTCCGACCCGCTTGCTGCGATGGACAAACTTAGACTAAAGTTGCAAAAAACTTATAGCTCGTCATTAACATAAAACATAACAAAATATTCAACTTTGATCGAAAACGTCGTATCAGCCTGAATAAGTAGAAATGGGGTTCGGAGACTTCGCTCGATGTAAGTGATGAGGGACTGGCGACTGCTGGCAATGAAAGGAACTGGTCGCGTCTAATGAAGTGCTGAATACTTATTACGTCTCAGCGTCGTCGGTTGCATAATTACGAAGCGCATTAAAATCCATCAGATAATTTTAATGGTATGTAATGACCGTCGTTAAATTCGTCAAGTTGACAAAAACCTAACAAACTTTATGACCTCTACACGTTGCGAGCGAAGCGCGACCGGTATTGTTTCCCAAAGAGAAAAAAAACGATTAAACGCATCGAATATGGTCCAGGTGTGTGAATGGAGCGACGCGGGTACACTCTCTCGTGCAGCGCGAGCGAGCCACGGCTGCGGACGGCCGAGCGGGCGGAGGGCGGGCGGCGGGCGGCCGGTTGCGGCAAGAGTCATATCGTTTGAATGCAAGAGTTTTTAGGACTGTATGGGATCGGCGCGGGCGCGGGATGCAAACACGTCTCTTCGGCCAAATCGCTATCAATATTTTTTCAGTTTTGAATAAATGAAATATTCATCACGATCATGAAAAGAATGCAGGATGACGTGCTCTCGCTTATATATTCATTATCTAAATTTTTCCTAATTTTTTACTTGGCTTTTATATTGGTCGTTCGTATAATATAGATATATATATGATAAATAAACGACGTGCGTTGACTACGCCTTACTAATATTAAATTTTAATTAATAAATATTGTAATCAAACACAACAAATCTTACACCCTCCAATCTACTCTTGTAACCAGTCAGCGCTAATGCAAAGAATGTTAAAGCCGTTTTTGTGACGTATGATTAAAATGAATATATATATATATATATATATATATACATATATATATATACATATGGATGTGTTGAAGCAGTTTTTGAAAAAATGTTAACCTACCTACCTTTTTACCTTTGGTAAGAAAAGATATATTTGTTGAATTGTTGAATATAATTTGCAAAATTTTTAACATGTTGCTTAGACTTTTTTGATGAGTGTATATTTTTGATAAATATCAATACAGCAATAACGATCAAGAAAAACTAATAAGTTCCTGTAAGTGAAATGATGAGACCTACTGGGTAATTAAATAAATATTTGAAAATGTTTATGTATTTATGTTCTATCAAATATATATAGACAGAGACTACGGCTAGAGTATTGTTATAATCACATGAAAATATCTACGTACGTACTTGTATACTATATTCCTTTTTTGAATGTTCGTTTGACAAAAATGTGTGTTTTATACTACCGAACAAGTACCTACTTATTCATTTGTAAATTCAGTGTAAAATTACATCACCATAATAAAAATATAGTTATCTATCGTGTCTTAACTTTTAAACATTTATAAAATAAGTTTCCGTTTTAATGAAATGTAAACACGTGAAAAGAAGACATTAAGTTCTTTATTCCGTATTCTTCGTTCACTAGAAATGCTCACGCATTTTGCATACCTAACTAACAAGAGGAACATATTCCAACAGCATCAAAGAGCATCTAAGCTTGCAACAGCGAGGCTCCCACGGCGGAGGCGCAGGAGAATAGCAAAAAGCGAGCGGTGAGGAGCGAGGAGGACGAGCGGGATGCGAGGGACTAGCGGGACGCGCGGCGGGGCGGGGGTGGCCGGATTGCGCGCGCGTCTGCTGCATGCATACTGATGCCGCGTAATTGTTGCGCGCAAAAACTGACCGCATGATAATCGAGGAAATGCCGCACCAGCTTGCCCCTGGACACTATTTCATTCTGATTGTTATCGTCCTGTTTGCTTAGCGATTACTGACAATTAACGACTGAATATAGAGCGGGATGAATACGAATCGCGCACTTAATCTCCACGGAACTTGCACTCAATCAACCGGTGGGCTGTTCAGGTTTCACGTGTACCTCAAAGTAAAACGTAAACGTAAACTTTACATGTGCGTATGTACGCTACTTCTTATTTTATAACTTATTTATGTCGTCCATTTTGCACAGTACACAATTTAAAACCATTAAAAAGTCAAGCGCAGCCGTACAATTCTCAATACCAATCAATTTCTACATATTGAATTAATATCACTCGACTCGGCTATAAACAGTCATAGTTTCAGCTAGATCGCGGATGTTTCTACAAATAATATTTGTAAACGCTACACGATTTAGTGCTGTTACGCGCCGATACAGGCTTGCGGTCCTGAAGCGCCTGGTGCCAGCACACAGGGCCGGTATTAGCGCGCATTGCAGTTGTGTATCTTTGTAGCGGCAGGAAACCGCGCATCTTCTCACGCGAAGCAGTCGGCCGGGCAGCGCTGAAGTATTGTAATTGCGTGCGGCGCGAGCGCCATAAAGCAAGCATGCAGTTTGAATATCGCTCGCCGCCGCGCCTGCGCCGGCCGCTCTGCAGTATGTAGTCGTCTGTTTGTCTTTTTCAATCTCATTTATACACCAATTAGAATTTAAGCAAAATTAAATCAGAGATGGAAATGTACTACTTCAGTTATAATTCTATGAAAGTTTCGGAGCTACGAATACAGTTTCAAGGGCAAAAAAATATATTGGTTCTAAGCTGCGGTGCGTATATTTGTAAAAATGTACTCGAAACTGCAACTGAGAGATACAAAATAAAAATCCATGTCATAAATCTCGTAACATTTAATGATAAAACTTTGTTTACAAATTGAAGCTTCAACTAATGCAGTAGTATACCCGGAGGCGCTGCGCGTGCGCAGGCGGCCGGCGCGAGCTCTGATAATCTAGTTAAATTTATTTATTGAAGCTCGCAGAGAGTATCGTGGCCCCACGCCGTTTATTGCAAATTGAACAAAGCGAACGACAAAACTTTATGCGGTTTATCCATCTTACCGGCAGAAGCGAATGTTAGTAGCGAATATTTAAATAAAAAAAATCCTTAAAAATACGAACTTTTTATTAGACACACGCCTATCATTGTAGCTGCAATAGGCATGATGACAGTATTAAAGAATCAAAAAATAAATGATTTTAGAGAAGAAACTATTTTAAAAGGATTCTAAAAAATGATCCCATTTTAATATACTCATTGAGATTAATAAGATTTTTAATAAAATAAAAGTATAAAATTCTGCAATC
Organism: Nymphalis io; assembly: GCF_905147045.1. Taxonomy (NCBI): domain Eukaryota; kingdom Metazoa; phylum Arthropoda; class Insecta; order Lepidoptera; family Nymphalidae; genus Nymphalis; species Nymphalis io. The sequence goes on along the minus strand of NC_065897.1, from coordinate 13,611,026 downwards.
GGCCATTTTATTTGAAACACCAACCAGAGCGAATGACGTCACGCCTTTGTATCTATAACTGCTTCTCTTGAACAGTTGTTGTGTTTACGCGTTACAAAATTATTTTGAATTCTTTATTTAGTTGAGTCGTTGATTATTCGCGTTTTTGTGAAGAAAATAAAACATCCATGATCAATCAATGATGGAACAAGGTTTTGTTAAGGCAAATTCCTCTAATTTTCCCAGGATTTATTGATGTTAGGAGAGTTTCATTCATCAAATAAAGACTTTTGCTCATCTGAATTTCGAAATGTGAAATCTTCCTTGTAAGTACATTTTTATTTATCTTTCGTGTTATCATAGGTTTTTTTCTGTTAGCTATATAGTATTACTCGCATATGAAGAGCCCTAATCCACTCCACTAAGCTCCACTAGTACTGAATTTGTGAATTTACATATTTACGAATACTTCTATAAATCTAAATATATAATAAATCTTTATGAATTTCTGCCTCAATTTACATTTGCCTCTCTGTTGTTGTACAAAATGTTCTGTAACCATACTTTCTTTTAATTGCTTTTCACATTCTTCAAGAACCATCATCTTTCGTTGCTTACTTATATATGATCGTTCTGCTTCTGTAGATTGTTCTTCGATCTGGTTGGCATTCGAATGTATTTTTACACATAGGGACCGCACACCACTTGTAAACTTTGGAATTCATTTTTAAACTTAGGAAATACGCAATATTTTCTGCCTTTCTTCGTTGAGTATACAACATGTTTTTTTTTTCAGCCTTTTGCCGTCGACTGCTGGACGAAAGCCTCCCCCATAGAACGCCAACCATCCCGATCTTGGGCAGTCCGCATCCATCCCGAACCTGCCACCTTTTTTAAATCGTCGGCCCATCTTGTCACAGAGCGTCCTACACTACGTTTGCCTAAGCGTGGTCTCCACTCCAACCCGTGTCGGCTCCATCGGCCATCAATGCGCCTGGAGACATGACCAGCCCACTTCCACGTCAGCGAGCTAATTCAATTACAATATTTACTGTCGTTTATTGAGGCGTGACGTCACGTGCAGACGCCATGACACCTGCGCGTGTTTTCGAGTGAAATTCAAAATAGGTAAATGAAAATGCAATTATTTGCGTAAATAGTTTATTACTGAAATAAAATTATTTTCAGTAATAGTAGACGTGTACCTACATTATAGAAAGTTATTTCAAAATCAGTCATCATGCCTATTTATATTTATTGTCATCGTCGTGCACCGTTGCACTGTTTGTGGGCAAAAACTCGCACACGAACACTTCTAGGTACTTTATAGTGATAATTTTTTCGAAACGTTTAGTGTTATTTTAGATTTCACTTAAATATACCTGCAGGTTGAATTTATAGATTTAGGTATCGACAACACAATAAGTCACGCGTCACGAGTTACAAATACAATGTTACCACCACGTGAAGAATAATAAAAAACATACTTGGAGACCAAATTCAACATAGTGTTATAATGTCATTGAAAAATAAATGTATTACCAGTTAATTAATTCCAACAGCTAATGTTTTCTTCCCACACATGAATACGACACCACGACTGTGACACATTCATCAGGACAAGTAACGCTTTATTATTCATTTAATTTATAATAAAATATCTGAATAGATAACGCGTTAGATTAAAACGTGCAAATGCGGTAAAATAGCGGGGAATTGTCATGAAGCGCCTCAAAAGGAAACTTGTTTGTTACGCATCGAATAATATCAGTGTCCTGCTGAGTTCCCACATCGCTAAATAATTGTGTCGCGTTACGAGTGCTAATTGTACTCTTCAATATTCAACCGGAGACAGTAACTGTTGAAATCTTTCCGTTCCGAGTAAGCGAGAAGGTCTCAGATAATTCAACGAATGGTAAATATATTAATCGAACATTATTGCGCCGACGTAACACTTTAAGTATTTTTAATGATATCACCTCATTTGCTGATGCTGTGAAGTGTTGTCGATAGATGTAGCTCGGTTGCTGCCTGGTTGTTATACCTTAGCGTCTGTGGCCTGATATCAGTTATATTTATTTAGATATAAGTTCGAAGAGATAAATATACAACAGTATTATGTTTCTGAGCTAGACGTGTGTTAACCTTCATGTATTTATATGTTTAGTTAAATTTTACGTCCGTTTATATTTTTATTTATGTTTATATATGATTTCCCTATTTATGTTAAAGCTATTTGTGATGTTTATTTATTTATTTGATAGACATAATAAATTACAGTTAGTGAAAGCAATACATTATTTTACAAAAAATAAGTTATAATATTTCACAATGCGTATCATAATAATAATAATATACAAATAAATAAAGATCGAGTTAGGAATTCAGAAAAAAAGATCTATATTCTTATGTTATGTATTAAGTAAAAATTGCTTTATTGTCTTTTTTAAACCGATACAGTTTAGACGTTCAAATGTTAAATCGCTATTGTAGTGTAGTAAGCGTGCCCACAAGATGACATTAAAAACGACACAATGAAAACGACTTCAAACTCGAACAATACCACATACAATATGCCGATTTCATTTGTTTAAACAATCAACTAGTAAAATTATTAGTAAGTGAAAGTGGCACGCGTATTCAATCGGTACAAATCGAAAGGAATCGAGTGATTTCTGACAATACTGAATTGAAGCTCCGAATCCAGCTGCGCGGAGGGCGACCTTCAATCGCTGCAGTAACCACTTTCTCCACTGTTTGGAAAATGCAGCAGTGGTTTTTTTGTTTATTGAGGAAGTCCTTCATACTTAGATACCTCGGTACGAAGTGTCGCTTATCATGCTGCTGCCACTGATAGCAAGCAGCCAATAAGGTTGGCTTGCAGCATTGCATTTTCGTATAGTCCTACCCCTCCCCTGTTTCGAGGAACAAACGAAAGTTGGGAGGGGAGTATTATCATACTAGAAATCGGATTTTTATATTTTTTTTAATAGCGTGGATTTTCGTTTTGCCATTTAATGTTCCCCCACTAATGACGTGACTATTCATATATATATATCATCTGATAGTCTTATCGAACTAGGTTTTTTTTGTCGTGGACTCTTAGACTATACGAAGTGTTACATTTATTAAGCCGAAGTGAAAATAACTTCGGGTTAATAATAAATGTAATACTTATAACTTGGGTTGCGTCATCTATATGCAGTGTTTAAACAAGACAACGATAGGAAATGGGACGCATCAATATATAACAAGAATATATAATTTTGTAGTGTGATCAGTTCGACGGGTAGCCAAACGGCGTAGATTAAGTTTTTGTAATAAGCGGAAGTGACGACCAAGCCTCATTCTGTAAGTATAATTAAAAGTTTCGACCGTATCCAACGTTCTATATATTAATAAATATTTAATTTTTAATATTTATATATTTTTTATTGTATTATTTGCTGGTGACACTAAACAAAAACTAATGTACTGATAACAATTGATTATTAATTAATATACTTTATTATATACAACAAAATGCCTTAAAATTGCTTAAGACTAAAAAACAAAAATGTGCTATACAGGTGTATTGTGCGGTGTTTTGGATAATTAGGAATCTCTTCCAATCGACGTAATCTGAAAGAGATACATTTAAATACATTTAAACAATAATGTACGTGGCGCAGCAACAAGCTTACACACATTTTATTTTAAAACTAATACTTATACTAAATAAATATATAAAATTAGATAATAACATATTTAAGGTGATGAAACCATATAGTAAAAGTAATAAAGTTTTATAAAATATTATTCTTGCAACAGTTTTTTTAATGTTACTTAGAGCATCGCATAACTTTATGACCTGTGCAGTGAAGGATTAATTCAAAATTTGGTTGAGCAGCGGACTCGGCTTTGATCGTACTATGGAAAATAAGATGTTAACACATATATTCTACCGCAAAACAGCAGTACTTGTTATTGTTGTGTTCCGGTTTGAAGGGTGAGTGAGCCAGTGTAATTACAGGCACAAGGGACATAAAATCTTAGTTCCCAAGGTTGGTGGCGCATTGGCTTTATAAGCGATGGTTGACATTTCATACAATGCCAATGTCTAAGGGCGTTGGTGACCACTTACCATCAGGTGGCCCATATGCTCGTCCGCCTTCCTATTCTATAAAATTAAGAATTATTTATTTATATCTACAGTCATAATAAAGCCGAGATATCCTAGTATAGCCGAGATGGCTTAGTGGTTAGAACGTGTGAATCTTAACCTATGATCGTGGGTTCAAACCCGGGCAAGCTCCACTGAATTTTCATGTGCTTAATTTGTGTTTATAATTCATCTCGTGCTTAACGGTGACGAAAACATCGTGAGGAATTCTGCATGTGTCTAATTTCATTGAAATTATGTCACATGTGTATTCCACCAACCCGCATTGGAGCAGCACTTCTCCTCAAATAGGAGAGGAGGCCTTAGCCCAGCAGTGGGACATTAACAGGCTGTTACTTTACTTTTACTTTACAGTCATAATATAAAAATGCAATAGTTTCAGTGCAATTCTCATTTATAAGAGAGATTCAGCTCCGCTGCGAGCGCGGTCGGGAACAATACAACTGACTGATAGTGATACTGCTCGATTCGTATATTTTGGTTGTCCTCGTAGTAGTATAGTACAGTCTCCTCTACATTGCACAAACAACTATAGCTACATATCGAGAATATTTTAATAAAATATGATGACTCAGCTATGTACCTGTAAGTATATTCTTGCATACATCACCTCGTATTTATTGCTATGGATGTATAAAGAAACTATTGTGCGACGTTATCGGAGATAACGACAATAGAATCGGTCAAATTCTATTTATTTAGTCAACGATAAATGCTTAATAAACAAAACTTTACAATTAATAATACAAATATATGTATAACGGAGCCTCTCGACTGATAACATTCCTCATTAAATTAATCATACAAATACATACATGCAAGATATCGTAGCGACGTCCGCGTCACGTCAGCAGAGACCACTTCATGCTTTACTTTTCTAGTCAGATAGAATTCGCGATATAAAGTGGATTGTACTCTATTGACGTAAACTATTATTTTATTTTAATTATTTATGTAGAAATCATAATGTTAAGCTTAAAACCAGACATTTTGTAAATATTCTATGAACCACCTGACTCATAATTTGCGGTAGGTTCAGGCAAGCGGAGCGAAGCAACAAAAACGTTTTAGACACTGATTTAAAATCAAACAAACGGCTAGATTGTCATTGATTACGAAGTTATTGAAAGTTTGCAAATACTAAGCCGATAAGTTTGACGTAACTGGTAATAAAAAATAAAATGTGTAAAATTTCCTCTGACTTTCGAAGGTGTGGACGTTAAAATGTTTACTGTGTGTCTAATCTATACTACGCTGACACACAGACTAAACTGACATTATTTATTTTAGTTTTGGGCCATTTGATACAATGTGGCCACTTTTACCCATAAAAATGGTACAGTACTTCCCCAATGCCCCAACATCTAATCTTCGATACGTTGTACGCCCTGTGCATATAATTACACTGGCTCACTCGCCCTTCACGCTGGAACACAGCAACATAAAGTAATGTTAAAATTAGGTGAGTGAGGTAGTAGGGTAATAATAATAATAAATAATAATAATATCCTGGGACATTTTTCACACACGGCCATCTGATCCCAAATTAAGCTTGTACAAAGCTTGTGCTATGGAAACCAGACAACTGATATACTACATATACTACTTTTCTTTTGTAAATACGTACTTATATAGAAAATTACACCCAGACTCAGAACAAACAGACATGTTCATGCACACAAATGTCTGTCCTGGGTGGGAATCGAACTCACAACCTTCGGCGTGAAAAGGCAAGTATCTACCAATCACGCCAACCGGCTCGTCAAAGTAAACCGGCTCGTTAAAGTAGGGTGAGTGGGTAAACACCAAGACGAACTTGCAGAAGCCCTACGTTATATGAGTACAGTGTTAAAGTTGACTAGAATATTTGAAATAAAAACCAGTACATAGAAAATTTTAAATAAAATATAAATAATCTTGTAAATCAAGCATTGTGTAAAAAAAATTGCTAAATTGGATGAGGTTCGGAAAGTATAACGATTGTGGTTGTTCGAAGAGAACGACTCATATCATCGCAACACACATCGCAAGGCGGCGCACGCGCATTATGCAAATCACTCCGATCTCAATTACGAGCCTTTGTACCTCTCATCGTACCGCTTAATGCGATACGCCTCCTACCCGTCAAATCTCTATATTTCCTCTTTATGAAAATTACTCGTCTTCGAATTCATAACAATTTTCTAATTACTCTACATCATGAGTATAAGTTAAATAAATACTGCTATTCGAAAACGTGAAAAAACGTCTAATATATAATTTAAATTACACAAAAAAATACGTCTAATTGTCATTCACGTTACTAAATACAAGAGTACAGTTTAAAACTATGTAATAACAGATTTTTTATCACAAATAGCGTGAACGAAACAGATTTTTCGGGTCGATAGGGCCCCATCAATATTGTCCCCGCACTCTATCATTTCGAGTTAACCCTGTATTAGTATGGTACAACTAATATTACGGCTTATTCTGCATCGATTTCATCCCGGCCTCGATTTGAAAGTATTGATTAATATTATAATGAACTCGATGGATAACGTCCTCGCTACTGCGACAAGACTTAGAATGCGAACTCATGTTTCAAGAACGCGCGCTCGCAGACCGACCAGGAGGTCGTTCATCAAGATTCCTCAATGTATTCAGACGAGAACATTAACATCACGTTAATTCTCATAGAGTTTGCTTCGAGATAAAGGCCAAGATCGGTAATTGTGTATAGTTTGAGATAATAGCGGCGGTGGAGTCGCGGGTGCAATTATTTTTATCCGGCTGGCGCGGTGATTTGCGTACGCGCATTACTGCCTGCGTAATAATACGCTAACAACCGCACTGTCCCCCAAATTGTGCTTCATAATAGCTATCGAAAGCAAAATAATGAGCTTCGTAGCGTAAGGTCGATCGTTCGACTTTTTTAATGATACTTCGTAACGTAATATTGCATTATACTCCTACTTATAGATCTAAATCGTTTATAATTTATACAATAAGTTATTAAATAGTACAAATTTCTATACCGCCTTTTTAATTTCTACTTTTAATGCTCAATTAAATTTACATTCACAGTAGACACCTACTATGTCCATACTATTTAGAAATATTTATATTAATTTATTTGGTAACTTTAAACTACCATCATAATAACAAACAAAAGGAATGGTAAATCTAGCGATATAAGTAAAGGCAGCGCTAGCAGTAGTAATTACGCAATCACGCGGCTCAGGCGCAAGCGCAGGTCGCTCCACTACGAAGAAGATCGTCCGCCCGCGCGTCTTCACAAGACACTCGAGTGATGTTATCGAATTAATTTGAACGTTATTTATTATAAAATTATTTTGTTTCAATTTTATTCCATGGATAATATACAATCAGATAATATGTTATTAAAATTTACGATGTATGTTCAGTTAGACGACCTTTTAAGTGCCATTCGAATGGTGAAATGTTTGCCACCTATTTGCAGCGCGACAAGAAACACTAATGATGTCTTAAAACATCTGACAAATGAGGTACAATAATAAGTAATTTATTTGAAACGTTCTTAGCGTATGAACAAACGCCTTTTTATAGCAATCGTTGAAAGGAATGATAGTAATTAATAAAAAATAATATTCAATATACTGTAAGCCATCGATAAATCTCGACCCATCTCTATGAAGCGCCGGTGCGCGGGCGCAGTTGATTGGATTTAGTTTAATAACAATAAAGCACCTGCCGCAGCGCTATGGAAATTGCTCTTCATGCCAATACCGTTGACCGACCGACTCGGAGCGCGGACCGTGCGGGTCAGGGATTAGATAATCGTTTTACATTACGTATTACGTACTTCTATAATACTAGCTGTATCGTTTAAGACTAAAATGAAATAAACACTTAACACGTAAATGTTCTACACAAACGAATGTATAAACGAGGGCATCGAGGAGGATCACATACGTTATATTTGCCCTTTTTTCTGTCGTAGCTGTATTAATGTTACATTTTTTGCTATTTTATGTTTTGATACACAATTATTTATTAGGTACTTGTTTAGCTTCTCTCTCTCTCTTTCTCTCTGGGATATTTCAAGAAGACGTGCTTTGTATGTGGTATATAATAGCAAATAGATTTACGTTCGAAGACACTTTACTTATAATCTATTCTATACATTTACGACAGTTGCCCTTCAAAAAGCAGTCGATAGTGGCAGACGCATCCTCCTTTCCAAACATATCCATCAATATTTGGAGAAAGGTAATGATAGTTCCGACCCTGTGATTAGGGCATTCACTTCCGAGCGTCTGTGCCCAGGGAGCGCAAACAATACCTAGGTAATAGCCGCAATCACTGGCGATCGCTGCGATCACAGCGTTGGTTACGATTAATATCATTATTTGATTGGTTAATCATAATACGGGACCGAGATGAGCCGCACTATCATCTTTATATGTGTGTATAAAAGAGATAACCTATGATTTTCAAACGCTTATTAATAACATTCTTAAAACTATATTGTAAATGGGTTTCTCAACATTTAATTTGTCTCAATTCGCTTTCTTCAGCATCACTTTAAGTGCTAATAAAAAAATATTCAACCAATCAGGTCGCTTGGAGCCACTCTCACTCACACTCGTGAAACACAAATATAAATATTAGTTAGGCCGCTAATGAGGACACGTATGAACGCGATCGCCAATTATATCTCGTATTTCAAGTATTTTAATAAACAACTCATAAACTTAGATTTATTTAAAAATACTTATATAAGTTCTAAGAGCTATGATATTATTATATATTATTTTTGAAAGTATTTACTAATGAGAACATCGAGTTTTATAATTCGTAATTGGTATTTAAGTAATTATCGAAACGACTAATTCAGACATACGACTGCGCTTGAATTAAATTTAAAAGTTTAATTCATAGTCAGACGTTATAAACTAGTGTCTCGCGATGATACCTCGTGTTATCGGAAGGACAAAGGTAATATTATAATCATGATGACGTCATCGTAACTCATGTACATTACATTAATCTAAAGATCGATCCTGAACAAAATCACATCGATTTCGAAAAAAAACTACTTTCGAATCATAATTCGACGAACAGCACGTACGTTACTCTAACAAACGTACGGAGCGATACTCATTCGATCTCGTATAGGCTGCCTCACGCGAAGCATCGGCATTAGAACATTCTGAGGCATTCGTTTAATAGCGACATGAGGAGAAATCGCCATGCGGTAGAATGTCGGAGGGTATATCAGCGGTGGTCCTAGTTTTGCTCCACAGTGGAAACTCGCAAAACACGCGCGGAGCGGACGGGTGTGTGGGCGCAGGCTTCCCGGTAGCCGGCGAGCCGGGTGGCCGCGCTGCGACCGCCGCGAGAGCGGCCGGCGCCGTCGCCGCCCGAAGGAGCCCGACGTCGCTAATTCGCTGGCCTGACATATTTTACATTTGTACTCGAGAGATGTAGACACTTATCACTTTTTATTTAAATAAAACACCTCTTCATAACACGTTCGAAGTGAACTTGTTTCATTCACATTGCTATACGACACACATGCCTTACATAATACTAATAAATGCTTTTTCTACATAATATATTATCATTATAATAAGTATAACTACTGATACACAAAAACCATGAGTGAAATATTCTTAAATAAAAAATAAATAAAAGGGTTATGTATCGTTTGAAATATTGTTTGTCAGTGTTTTCATATAATCCCAACGCGTAGGTTTCTGTGATACATCACATTCTTTAGCGACTCGTAAAAAAAAAACATATGAATGAACATGCAATATACATACTAATAACAGTTTTTCACCGCCAGACGACACCGGGCGCGGTGGGCGGCGGTCGGGGAGACGTTCGCAAAAAAGGAGATATGCCGGCGCAAGCACACGGGAGCATCTTTGCATTAATTGCGAATACCGGCGCCCGGGACACTCTCCCACCCACAGATCGTCGAGCTGACCGTCCACCGGCGCGCCGTGCACGTGAGCGCGTCTGTTTCATGACACAGTCGGTAGTCCTCGACCGCCGCCCTCCGCCCTCCGCAGCGTCACAATAGAAGGGCTCGTTGACGTTTAAAATTACTTTTAACGCGTCAAGCGTTACCGTCTTGCCGGGTCATCTTTATGTAAAGGGGCAATCTACATCAGGTGTAACATGGCCCGCGTAGCAATATGATTGCAGCCCATTCTCCACTACTAGACCCAGACATTTACACAGCACAAGTTATTCTATAGGTATAACACACCTAGATACAAATAATGACAGCATTACTTTCTACTAGCCAGAAGGTATCCAGAAACATCAAGCCACGACATACAAACCACTTTAAACTGACATGAAGTGAGTTTGCATTTGACCTCACTTCAAATAAAAAGAAAATCCAGCCAAACGTTCAGTGGACGATCAGCCTTAACTGCTTAATTTCAACATTATAGGAATTTAACAAACGCGAGCTGAATACAAATGCTAGTCTAATATAAAATAATTAGTAATTAATGTAAACGGTCAATGAATTAACTTCTTGTGTACTTTACAGATCAATAAATATAAACTGAAATGTCTGATAAATAATTATACTTTAAAATTACTAAGACTAAGTGTTTAAAATATAGGTATCAGATTGCTTTAATCACATACTTTAATAGCTGCAATTTATATACACAATATTCCACTCAGGTTTTTTCACCAAAAACATAACATTATAAATATTTCTTTCTGTACAAATTTTTAAGATGTCAAAACATTTTCACTTCACAAGTCAAAACTGGTTCTCTTTCAGAAGGTGGAGTGCGGAGCCGCGGCCCGAGCCGTCGCTACTTTTGAATGAACCCATTCATTACTACATTCATTGCCGACATTTAACACCTTTATGTCGAAGATAAATTTCAGTTCTGACAAATCATAACATCGCCCTTCACCTTTCGGATTTCGAGGATTTCGATATAAACAATAAATAGATTTACAAATTAAAAATTAAACACGGAATGTTTAAAAATATTTAGGTACATACTTAATGCTACTGTACATCTACTTATTACTAGGAGGCGTTTTCAGAATTTACTTTTAAGTTGATCATTTTGATTACTGTTGTAGTGAAAAGTTTTGTAATTAATAAGTCATAATGACGAGCAATAATCTCGCAGCGGGTTGCGAATGCCGGCTGCCGGCTACCGGCTGCCAGCGGGCCGGCGCGGGCGAGCAATAATAACTCGCGCGGACAGCTTTATTAGCATGCGCCTGCAATTACCGAGCCGTCTCATGTCACTCGGAGCGCGGACTTCGGCGGTGGTCCGCTTACTTAGTATTATTAATATGCCGCCCGAAGACTTCCAAGGAATGCTCAGCTCAACGACTAATCACTACTACCATTGTGTTACTCTATGAAGATTATTCCATTTCGATTTATGAAAAATAGCAAATAAGCTAGCGGGTGGAACACTATCGGCGGGGTGTAAATGTTATTATTTGTTTTCCATAGCGGAACGTATTTCAATAAGTAAATTAACTTCATTTCACAGGATCAGTTTCTAAGCTAAAATATTTACTGGTGGTAGGGCTTTGTGCAAGCTCGTCTGGGTAGGTACCACCCACTCATCAGATATTCTACCGCAAAACAGCAGTACTTGATATTGATATTGTTGTGTTCCGGTTTCAAGGGTGAGTGAACCAGTGTAATTACAGGCACAAGGGACATAAAATCTTAGTTCCCAAGGTTGGTGGCACATTGGCATATGTAAGCGATGGTTGACATTACTTACAATGCCAATGTCTAAGAGCGTTGGTGACTTACCATCAGGTGGCCCATATGCTCGTCCGCCTTCCTATACTATAATAAGCACTTTTATTTATTTATTTGCTATTAATATCGAAAATACTTAAGTAAAAATAAGGAAGCAATGTTTATACACTTTCACTTAAGCATAATTTATTTTGACTGGTTCTAATAAAATAGCTATGAGTTCGTAGAATTACTACAATTCTAACAAAACATTTAAAAAAAAAACTCATACCGATAAATAAACCAATTGCTATTAGTTAAACTAAATGAATTAAGGAAACAAAACGAAAGTCAATATTCAAAGAACAGCTATCAACAATCATACGATCGAATTAAACAAAATTAATAGATTGGACCGAATGACGTCAGGTACTGGCCGGCGATGGGGGACATTTATATCAATTGATAAATAATTACACACAATGCCAATGAAGTGATAACATCGCGACAGATGCGGCGCAGGCGAGGAGACGGCCCCGGTCACCGCTACCGTTTACATTGTTTCCTGCAATCAATGGAAGTTTTCATATGACGTCATTTTCATTTTCACTCGAACAAACGAGACTAATGATAAGTGACAATCGGTCAAAGAATCTTACTGATAACTGAATTTCTTGTAGAAGTTATGTTCGATAGGATCTACATTCCGACCCGGTGGTAGGGACGCATCGTTTGCATTGAATATTTTTAATTGACAAGGTCTTGCAAAGTTATCCTTGTGTAAATTTTATTTTGATTTTTATTTAAAAGCCTGCAGACAAATATCATAACAAATGCGCGAGCAGATTCTTAGACTATTGTTTTCTGAAATAGTATAATTTTATAATAATATAAACTAGGCAAATATAGGCTTAATACACCCAAGACACTCATGCAGTACTTTGATTCCTCATTCCTGATACGCACCACTGAAGACCTCCGCCTACAATATGGGTACCTCTAAATCAAGAGCGTATAGACTTTTCTAGAAAAGGGCACTCCACCTTACCTGTCCCGTCACTTAGCATCACATCGGGTGCAAGTTGTGGTAAAAAAGTACGCACTTATTTCATGGGTGTCTTAACTTTATGGCAATTGGCAGGTTATATAACAAACTTTTTTAATGAGTTTCTTTTTACATTTTATAAAAAATGGTAAAGAAAACGTTCCTTGCATTTAAATTATATTACAAAGTAGGCGATTCCTTACAATAAAACGAATACTATTCCAGCTTTAATGTTCCCTATAGTTACTGTTACTGGGCTGGTATATAAGCATATATACGTATTCCGAATCTTTTGACATAAAACGAACGTACAAACAACACTCCTAAGTTCGATTCGTCGGTTCTCCTCCGGGCTAGCCTTGATTGTTGTTCTTTTCTACATTTTTAGTAAAAGTTAAACTTGTATTATATTTAAGACAGTAGAAAACAAACCATTCTCTCGTTTCGAATGACCAAGCAAGTTGTTTTACTTTTTACGACTCCAGTAAACAATTAAATACCTAAAACACTAAAATGATTTGTCGGCGTTTGTACCGAGTGCTGTCACTTTCGAATAAATGATATAATAGGAAGGGACTTTCGTACTCATATCATTGCTTTTAATGGTACCTAACATAATTTATTTATTTATTTTGAACAAATTATACATATCTTAAACAATAAATACGATAGGAACTACATTAGTATAAAACTGTGTCGTAGCTACTATCGCCCTCCAATTCGACAGCACATTTATAATAATTGTTGTTCAAGTAGTTAAATCGCTTTATGAATAGTAATGATTGCAAATCGAGGAGATAGCAGACCTGTTCAATAGAAGACATCGAGCAAGACAATATAATTTGCATTCAATAACCTCGCCGATGATGAAAACGTTGCGCCGACGCCGATCTATGCGTTGCGAGGAACGCAAGACGCGACCAATCGTTGTCGAGTATTTCGAACTAGGAAGTCGCGAGCCGCTAATAGCAAGTGCGCTGCGTGCGCGCCCTCCCCGCGACACGCCCACCTTCCCCTCTCACTAGGTCTAAAGTGACTAGTTTTGAGATCTATGACAAGAACTAAATGGTCACTGGTCGCGTTGCGAGTGTGAGTCATACGACGAGTTCTCTATCGTTGTCGATAGATCTCGAGACGCGGGAATAATGAGCGGCCTTTTCTTTCCCGCAACAGTACTGCAGGAAAGCGCAGGCGCCGACGCTACCATATACAGCGGCGGCTAAATATTGACACGATTTACACTTCAATAGAACTAGCTTAAATACGAGTTGGCGCTATAACTCTGTCGGCTCAAACTTATATATTCTAGAACATGAATACCTGAACCTAACCACCTACTCTTATATGGCTAGCTCGAAGCTACATTCAACTTGTTCTAAATTATCTCTGTCCACTTGATAAGCTAAACAAAAAACGTCAAATTATAATCATATTTATATTATTCATACATTATTCGAAATTGTAACGGTGTTTATTATTAGATGGATAACCAATAAGTGTTGCAGTTGCTACAAGAACTCCACATTTTTAAATGTGTAAGTGTTTGAATAGTCACTTTAATAAAAGTAAATTAGAAAGATGTTTAAAAATGTTGCCAAAACTACATTTACAAGGATCATCGCTCCAAGGAGTTTCAGATAGCTGTATCTGAAACCTTCGCTTTTATGTAATAGTTTTTGTACAAACGAAACGACTACAGAACCGTTACAGTATGATACATTACAGTCAGCTCCGACCCGGGACTGATTAGTATGTAAGGGTAATCGTGCGTTAAACTTGCGGTACGGGGTTGTTAATTGATCTCCCCTCACAATTTGTACAACTTACCTGCATGCGAATGCAAATAGCCGCATGTCAGATCAGAGCGCGATAGCGCGCGTGACGAGCGATTTTATAGCGATTTAAACTGCGGGCAATAAGTGGAGGCGTACACTGAAGATAACCTTAATTGGTTTTTCGTACCAAATATTTTTAATTTTATTCTTCGTTTAGCGCCTGGTACACGCAGCGCGTTAGACTATCGAATGGTTGTTAATGATTGTGATAAGCTTATTCTTACACTTTTAGGAGATAATAGTTATATTTTTTAAGTTATCTTAAACAGGTGACAGACCAGCAAATGGGTCAACTGGAGGTGAATATGTGAAGTACATTTACACCTGTAAGATGTATGATTATATTGTGTCTATTATGCTTGTCGCAACACCGGCTCAATTTTCTTTTAAGCCCAAATACAGCAATACAGAAGGGTCTGCGCCTGTTCATAGTCCTAGCCCCGGGTTACACGACCCGGTCTCGTCATTTACATCTCATGAAAATGAAACACCAAAGAATATATAATAATAACATACCAAATAATTAATAATAAATTGATGACCATAGTAGGTAAAGTAATTCAAAATGGAAATTAGGTAATTAAAGATAACGTCAGAGACATTATTTGTTCAAAAATACCCGTTGTCCATATTATATGCATCGCCTCAGCTCGATAAGGGAGATTATCTCTGTTTGTTGAAGTGAAATCGATAATTCTGTGAGATATCACGCGTATTTATATTAATTAATGATGGAATTAAAATGTTTGTATGTAATATAATTAATCTATACGATAGTAACTCCGCCACGTAGATACAAAGGGTAGTGTCGCCTGTGAGTTATGTTACAACGCAAAAATTATCATGTTTAGGATAAAATATTTTTTTGAATAAAGCTACGAGTACATACTTAGTATTTGTAAAGGTTGCGTCGTGTTGCGAATAAAACTTGAACACAAATTAGTATTTTAAAAGTAAATAATACGAATATTAAGCATATTACAGTAACAGCCTGTTAATGTCCCATTGCTGGGCTAAGGCCTCATCTCCCTTTTTGAGGAGAAGGTTTAGAGCTTATTCCACCACGCTGCTCCAATGCGGGTTGGTAGAATACACATGTGACAATTTCAATGAAATTAGACACATGCAGGTTTCCTCACGATGTTTTCCTTCACCGTCAAGCACGAGATGAATTATAATCACAAATTAAGCACATGAAAATTCAGTGGTGCTCGCCCGGGTTTGAACCCACGATCATCGGTTAAGAGTCACGCGTTCTAACCACTAGGCCATATCGGCTTTTTATTAAGCATATGCTCAATTGTATCTAATTGCGTTTCATGATTATTTTTAGAGCAGATCATTATTATGCGCACATTAAAACGTGGTCCGTTTTATCGGGGGTGGTGTGCGAGTAAATTAATGTTGCTACCAGTTGACAAAATTGGTATTTTATGTTTTTATGTTCGATAAAAAGTGATATGTAGAATCGGATTGAGCACGTGTATGCGCGCCCACCGATAGCCGCCGCCGCGCCCGTCTCTTATCGCGACAAATCACACGAATTTGAATAAACACAATTTACTTTCAGTGATAAATGTATTCAGTGACTAACGCGAACTGTATTTTGATTGTGAAACCAATGAACATCGCGTTCTGTATTGTCTTGACAGCGGCTCACGTGACACGCTTCGATTGAAAAGGTTTCATTTGGGAATTAATTTGTAATTTACCTATTGTAACCGACACTGCTGATTATTATTAAAAAAACATGTGAAGACCTAATAACCCACTGGTGGTAGAGCTTTGTGCAAGCTCGTCTGGGAAGGTAACATCCACTCATCAGATATTCTACCGCAAAACATCAGTACTTGGTATTGTTGTGTTCCGGTTTGAAGGGTGAGTGAGCCAGTGTAACTACAGGCACAAGGGACATAACATCTTAGTTCCCAAGGTTGGTGGTACATTGGTGATGTAAGCGATGGTTAACATTTCTTACAATGCCAATGTCTATGGGCGTTGGTGACCACTTACCATCAGGTGGTCCATATGCTCGTCAGAATTCCTATTCTATAAAAAAAAAATCAACTAACCGAGTAGTAACTACCTAGTAGTACTATTTAACCGAACCTGTACCGTAACGTATTATAAGAAGATACGAGTTCAATATTTTATTATTTAGGTACTATTTTAATCGCAGTCATCAAAATGATAAATTTAAAGAAATGTTCACAAACACGCGAACGCCCCGTATAGACGACTGAGCCGTCGAAGCGATATGGGAGCCGATATCTTAAGCAAATAACACTTTCGCATATCGCAAAAATATATTCTATGGAAATTGTGACGCCGCGATGTTAATACATTATTATCGGCTACACAAACAAGTCGATAAAGTCAGGTGTCAGTCGATATGTGGGTCACAGGCGCACCTGTCCGTCTCCGCGGCCGCGCAGCCCCGAGACTCCGACTCCGAGCGGCGAGACGCCTCGGTACGGCTGCAGTGCAATTACGAATATCCCTAACAACAACAGTTGGGAAATCTTCATCTAATTCGATTGTTTATACATTAATTGCTGCTAGTACTCGTTAGCACTCTTTCGATAAAAGAAAGAAAAACAAACAAAATATTGATAAATTATTGCACCTATATTTCAAAACCTAAGTATCGTTACCATATCACGCTCGACCGAGTAGATACTCCTCTCGCCAGTGATTCTACCGACAAATGTCAAAACGTACACCTGTGTTCCAACGTTAAGAGGTCAGCGCTATTACAAGCCCATGCGGCAAAATATTATCATGGTTTTCTTACAGCGCCAATGTCTATGCATGGAGATGAGCATCAATCGTCAAAAAATACCTAATTGATTATTATAACATTCCACTTTTTTAAACGGCAATCAAAATGTTTCCTGTAAACTATATTTAGTTTAAACATAATCACGAGTAAAGAAATAGATAGATAGATAGATAGATAGATAAAGTCTTTATTTGGATCACACCACATGAGTAAAAATAAGAAGAAATGACAAAAGTAACACAGAGTTTAAGTTAATTTATGTCGTAGAAAAAGATAAATAAAAAATTAACTAACTTACAAAAATATTTACAAAAATATATAATACAGAAATATATAATACAGCTTTTTACTGATTATGTTCTTCAATTGAAAGACACTAGGTCGTTTCATAATGACTGTAATAAATTGATGTCAATGAGAAATTGATTTGAAAAAACTATAAAATCATAGGTAATATATGTACTCGACAATTACTATTACAGATATATATATATATATATAATTCAATTAAAGTATTTTCAAGACATATTTGCAGCTAGTGTGCCCCTGCTCTAGTTCGTGCTGTCTTGCCGGGTCGTCTCAGAACTTTAGTACCTATTGATGACCCGCGGCCTCATTTGCGCGCTCTCGTAAAACATTACATGTCTTATAAAAAACCTCCAATCCCTTATTCTTTATTAATTACTTATTATTCATTATTATTTTATAGAACAAGTACATGTTTAGTTTTTTTTTAAATGTAATTTAAGGAATGCGAAGCATTGCACAGTAATAAAAAAATATGAGAGTTACTCAAAGATGAAATCGGAGGCAAAGCGATGACATTTTTAGAATTAAGTTTTATACAAAGTTGTAAGTAACCCTTAATAATTGACAAATAATAGTTCGTTTTTAATATCCAGAACAAAATTCAATGTTCCGGTCAGAGTTCTTCGCAAAGCAATAACTGCATTAGTAAGACTTTTAAACACAGACTCGCGGGGACTCGGCTATTAGCTTCCGGAAGAAAGTTGCGTCAAATATGTTTCCTTGTCTTTTTGTTCATCTACTTATTCTTATTAAATGTTGTGTATGTATCATGGTATCGTATTTCCTTTAATAGATAATTTTACATCTAGTTTAATTGTAATTAAAGTTATATATATTTTGGTAATTCATGGTGAGTTTTAAATATACAATAAAATTTAATAAACAAATGTATGTTAGTTACAACACTAAATTCAGTTATAGCACATGCTATTAATTCAGACGCAGTGCGTTCGTGTGTTCATACCTACGTCTTGAGTATTTGGTCGCAGGATGAGTTATTTAGTTCGCAATCAGATCACACGCTTTACTTATGTTTCCCATTGTTCATATGCATCACAATAGAAGACTACCCTCATATATACGTAAATAATTATTCACTAGCGAGAGTCGAGACGTATATAAAAGCGTGATCGGTTAAGCTCCAAATATTTTCTGTTCCTCTCACTCTTACTGTATAGCCTTTTGTATATGAGGTGATCGTTTAAAACATATTTATAATCATGAATGAATGCAACCGTATATAATTATTTTTAAGCCGGCTATATGGAAGTAAAAAGTATTTCTGATGAAATCAAAATATTTATCAATCGGCGAAGCGGTTCCGACGCGTTATCAGCGATTTATTTTAATAAATATTCATAAGTTTCCGAAGAAACGTGACTCAGGAGTCGATTATTCAACAAACAGATTATAATATTTATAGCAACTACGTCGACGATGTTTTATATGACCCGATCCGTTCTACAACCACAGCATAAATATGATGGTGTCTCGATACACATAACGAGTCAGCGGCAGGAGATGCTAATGATGAGAGAAGAGCTCGCCAGCGACTTAGCCTACAGTAGTAGTAGAAAGCAGGGCAAATACCTGGCTCAGGTCCATGGCTGGCGGGCTCGGTGCGCGGCGGGCGGCGGGCGCGGCGCGGACGCCTACTTATACCGAACTTTAAACGCAAACTGCTATCGCGTCACGGCGATAAACTCCAGTCTATTGTTGCCGAGACGCGCCCGGGAAATTAGGAAAAGCACACACGACTCGCGGGAGCCCTCCGTCCGCTGTGACTGAGTCATGAGACATTATCGTTTCGCTAATATTTGTACCGGTCTCTTACATTATTTTATCGAATTACCTGCTTCTTATACTAATCACAAACATTTTACTATGTCGTCTAAAATAACTAGGAGCTATTTGTCCACGAACGTTCATAGTAGTAACTGTATACTGTAAACTGTTAAATGTCTTCCGTATCAGAACTCTAGAAGGCGTGTGTTTATTAGATTATTTAAATTTTGTAATTTGTAATTAACAAGTGTCAATTTAACGATTTGCTTTTCGTATTTTAGTCTTATTGTCTTTTTTTTAATTTTACGTCAATTTCAATCTTCAGCGATATTATTATACCTACTAGCAAAACCTACGTCCGGCGTGGAATTCAGATAATAAAAACAGTGAATAAAAACTTTCAAAGTCTGTCATTATAGCGTACACAATACCTATTGGAATCATAGATATTAAATATTTAAATTATTAAATAGCGGCGGTATTATTAAAAAAAACCTATACACTTTAAGAAAGGTAGTTTTATTTTGAAATCATAGACGGACGCTTTAATTTTATTTGTTCGTAAAGATATATAATAAAACAAAAATAATGGCTACCAAAACTAAGTACGTGAATTTTAATTTTTTGTAACGTTTGACAGACTAAGCCGATTTTGATAAAATAAAGATGACACAGTACCTCGGAACTCCTTATTTATAATTCATTATTTTCATTTGTAATTTCTAGCTGTTTAGAACATAATCACGGACAAGCAGACAGTCAAAAAAAAATGATTATTTTGGTTTTGGTAACTCGCAAATAGTCATATTAACTTATATTGAAGCAGTCGTCTTGGAAACAAAGACACACAGACAATATTATTTCTCTATGTAGATATAGATCCTCCAGAATGCGCACATCAGGTGAAATGTTTAAATGATTATGGTTCGCGTATACGACATCAATCCATTATAAATTCTCGTTTATAGAATGTAGTAATTTAGCTTATTTATTAGGTATTATATCAAATTATACGATGTAAATGTATGTTGAGCGAGTTTTTCTCGCATTGTTCCCGAATCGTCGGGTGTGGAGAACAATGGCTCGCAAAAACCAATGTTCGTGATCACGTTAACCGGCCTGCTCGCTCGCGTCTCCTGTGTCGTTTGATATTCGTCGTCATAAATACATAATATACCACTCATTTACATATTTTAATCGTTTTATTTCGAACAGTTTGTAATATATAATAATATAAGTAGCACAGAACCCGCGTTTATTTCTTGTCGGTGGGCGCTGTCGGGATCGGGCGACTAGACACACACGAGTTTTTAAATTATTTAAATGTTTCAGTGATCGATGATTTAGACGACCGGCTTTGCCTGAAACGAATGAAAATGAGTAGGTGGTCAATAACGGGTCTCTAGTGTGATTGTCACCCATAAAAACCCTCCGAATATTGCCAACCAAATAATAGTGGTTGTATTTTTCTTGTTGTGTGTGATCGTGTATAAATCCGATTATTGCAATTCATATGTCAAAAAGACTTGGGATTACGGATAGTAAACCGTAATTTCACCCGACACATGCTGAAATCTGTGGAAACCCACACGGTGTTTTTATATGAGACGAGACAAATTATTAAAAAATAATTAAGTATATTAATTTCAATGTCGATTGCTCAATTAGAAGCCGCGAAATCCCCGCGATCTATCGACCGGTCATACCAGATAGATGAACGAAATAATTTACGGCTCAATTGAGCTGTCGAACGAAGAAATTAACTTACTAGAATTATAATGTTTAAATTCTCATGATAAGACATTTATCTTTCGGCAAAGTCGATCGGTTAAAGTCGATCGACTCGACGCGTTACCGTCTAAAGATAGTTAGGTTTGCTTTCCGATAAGCGTGCGATACGTGAAAGTTATCGTAATCAAATAACTTGGAAAGTGTATTTATTTGTATATTTTATGCTATCGATGCGAATCATTTTCATACGAGTGTGTGCTCGGTCCACTCGGTCGTTGGTAACTACGACACAGGCACACACACAGGCACACAACGAACTCGCTCGTTGTGTGTGCTAGTTACACGTAACTACATTGTGACACCTGTTAAATATTAAGTTCCTTCTTTTCTGTGCGGTCGACGAGGCACAGCTGATAGCTAATACAAGATCAGATATTCAATTTCTCCCTCCCTCCCGACCTTAGAAACTCGATATCCAAAAACTTATTTTTTATAGAATAGGAAGGCGGACGAGCATATGGGCCACCTGATGGTAAGTCGTCACCAACGCCTATAGACATTAGCATTGTAAGAAATGTGAACCATCGCTTACATCACCAATGTGCCACCAACCTTGGGAACTAAGATGTTATATCCCTCGTGCCTGTAATTACACTGGCTCACTCGCCCTTCAAACCGGAACATAACAATACCAAGTACTGCTTTTTTGCGTTAGAATATCTGATGAGTGTATCAACCCAGACGAGCTTGCACAAAGGTCTATCATGGTCAGTTCATGAACAATTATTGTCGCACAGACCATTATTAGGACAACTGACATCTAGCAAATCGCCGCTACGCTGTAAAAAAGTATGGTCAGGTTAAAATGAAAACGATATTTTAAGGGTCAATCTGAAAGGTAGCCGAGCCGAATGACTTGCTAGCGTCGCCACCGTGCCGGTCCCGCCCCGCGAGCTGCCGTGCGCGGCGAGACCGACAGCTTCGCTCTGGTATTGGTTTATTGTTAACGATCGTACGTACATTCAAAATATTCGTCATCGGGCCGATTATTGTGAAAATTTATTATTATCGTTTATAGCTGTCATCACTTGACTACTTTTCTTATAATAATTGGTAGTAATGTAAAGTCGTCGGCGCCACCTCACTACCCCGAACTAGTTCACGTGTGCGTTTGTAACATTAACATCCTCCAACATAGAAGTGCAATAATGGCGAAATAAAAAGTATTTAAAAATGTTTCATTTGGCTTCAATTTGACGTACTTCTTGACTTACGTCATTTCAAATACTCCAATAGACAATATCTGTTCTAAGCTTTTCTTTTGTTAAAACTTATTAGATTAAAGAAATAACGAATCAACATCTAATTCCAAAAATTCAAGCTCTAGATTTACCTACATATTCCATGAAATTTGCAAATATCTTTGCCTCACAAGCAGTTCTTAATTATTTTATCTTTATTTATAAAGCACAAATCGCTAGTACACGAATTAATGATGAATACCATCAATTATTCATTATATCTTCTTGTGCAGTTTTTTTATAAAAACAAAATAAAAATAAAATGTATTCCAGGAGGTATAAGCAATTTTGTACCAATCGATTCAGTCAAACAACGACAATTAAACGTTAAGCTACCAAAAAAAAACCCGTGATGGTCCAGTGGGAAGAACGCGTGAATCTTAACCGATGATCGTGCTTCATGTGCTTAATTTGTGATTATAATAATTCATCTCGTCCTATACGGCGAAGGAAAACATCATGAGGAAACTTGCATGTGACTAATTTCATTAAAATTCTGCTACATGTGTATTCCACCAACCCGCTTGGAGCAGCGTGGTGGAATAAGTTCCATACCTTCTCCTCAAAAAGAAAGAGGAGGCCTTAGCCCAGCAGTGGGACATTCACAGGCTGTTACTGTACCACCTGCTCGGACTCTATATATGTATTCCACAAACAAAGACTAAGTACTTTTTACAATCAAATTACAATTACTAATCACAAATGCAAGTCAAGGAAAACTAACTCCGTGCTCCAATATATTTAAGGCATAACGAAATTAGCCTTCAGAATCTCAAAATCGCGGGTTTCCTCTCCTCTACTTAAAACAATGTTCACAGGATGGGAATATTGCTGACTCCTGGGGAAAAGACACTGGGAGTATTTAGATCCCCGAGTCGCGGTGTCAGGTGTTTGACGTAATTTTTTATATCGTGTCTATGCGGAAAAAACAGTTAGAAAAAAATAAAAACCCGACCAGTGGATTTCGCTGGTTCGCATCAGGTCGTTGATATTTTAATAAGCAAGTGTAATGCACGAGTATTGAAGAAATATTTTGACTTTGAATTCTCTGTCTAATGTTATTTTCATTTGAAATTTCACAGCATTCATTTATCATAATTGCAAATCAGAAAGAGTTTCGACTTAGAAGACGACGAGTGCGATTACCACCAGTCTGCGTGCTCGGTGGTCGCTACTGCGGTCGTATAATGCACGGAATAACATTATTGTTGTAGAACAATTGTTTCTTTTGTGTAAATGTATTATTTTGTGTAATATAGCGATGTACTGTATTAGTTACAATGATATATCTAAGTCCTGCATCGTAAGCGAAAAATAAATTCAATATAATATGTAGTATATAATATGTATCCAGTACCGCATAATAGTCATTACAAATTCATGTTTTCGACTCACATTTAAACTAATGGATTGTCAGACGTCTCGCGATAATGTCGGGACACGTGTAACGCTCGACGTCCCGATATTTTCCCAGGTTGCCACGTGATCACGCCGCTCTTTCCCGGCAGCAAGTCGATGAGCAAAAAGGGAGAATATTAATGATGACCGGCGACCATTGCTAATACTTTAAACGAAGAAATTAAATGTAATTTTTATAGCTAACTGGAGCCTCGCGACGGGACGCCGGCCGGACGTTTTTGCGGACATCGTGTCAGAGCTGATCGGTCAATCCTGATTACCGGCACCGGTCCACGAGGACACGGAGCTCGAACGATACTACGTCGACCGGTCGACCGGTTCGCGACAAAAACTCTGCCGATGAAATATCCCTGAACATTCTGCCTCCTGTTATCTTAATCTGAATTCCCCGGACCTCGTGTTTCTGTTTAACGTTTAATGTTTTATCTGCAGTTTGGGGAATCGATGGCGACGGCTCTCGTCTCTCGTGTACCGCTCGCGATACGCGTGTGTCGAGTACGACACGCCCCGAACGACTTCGGTATATAAGGTCGCGTCATGCGAGTTAACTAAAACAACTGTTTTCAATGTAAAATATATATATTAGTCCTGTTACATGACAACACACACAACGTTCGCCGTATCCCACTCCTAGTTACCAGTCGCT
This sequence comes from Nymphalis io, assembly GCF_905147045.1. Classification (NCBI taxonomy): domain Eukaryota; kingdom Metazoa; phylum Arthropoda; class Insecta; order Lepidoptera; family Nymphalidae; genus Nymphalis; species Nymphalis io. The sequence goes on along the minus strand of NC_065897.1, from coordinate 13,586,315 downwards.
ACTAACGCGCTGGCAACACTTCGGAACAGCGACCCAGCTTCCGCCGAGACGAACCCAGATGAATCCGACGGGAGTTTTCTGAATAGATGGGCAGACAGGTTGTTTTAATAGCAGGACGCCTATAGGCGACCAGGCACTATAGATGTGTAACACCGTTCATACTCTCTGATCATGTCGATAATGCGCCCCCAACCCCGGGAACTGAATTGTTATGTCGCGCGTGGCTGAAGTTACACTGGCTCATTCACCCTTTAAACTTTTAATTTGAAGACTCACACAACACAAGTCGACTCGAGCACAAAATTCATCTCGAAAGATAAGTATCAATGAGCAGGCGATCTCGTGATGCTCCCCGAAAAGCACAGTACCCACCACTGCTGGGTTTTTAATTGGTTGGTCTAAAGCACTCGGCTCCGGCGCGTCTCATATACTCCAGCGCTCCAAGCGCGGCATACAACAATATAGATATAAAAGATGTTAATGTCTAAGACTGCTTCTCATTAGAAAGATTAATTAATTTAAATTTAGTAATTAGATAACGTTACATTTTCTATAGACATAATTCGGAGGTCAAAGAAGGACTCTTGAATGTTACTATAACTACGAGGTATTTTCATTTTCTTTAATAAAACTAAGCGCGTTAGACAAGACGTTCCTGCGAGTTTGTGAGAGGCCTAATGTTCTCGTAAGCTGTGACTGCAATTATTTCGATTGTTTTCGAGTTGCTTTAAACTAGTGCCGGCTACTCATTTATAACGTATTTTATTCGTTCGGCAAAATAATCGATGACGTCGACGATGACAAATGTATTCAGTATGTATTATAAATACGTTTTAGAGCCACAGTTTTACCGCTATGTAATCGTTTTGTCTAGCCGATAGAAATAAAACATTTTCATTATAATATGTAAATTTGAATCTAGAGACGAGCAGAGGCCGCGGCACAGAGACATCACCATCGGCATCACCGCTGGTGACGGGCAGCAGCAGCACCCAGCAGCACCCGCCGCGGCCCGCCTGCAGTCGCGCCGCGGCAGGCTGCAGGCGGCGGTTCGACCGCACCGGGCGATGACAAATTTATCGCGCGCGGGCAATAAAACGCGCTCGTAAAAATATTACTACACCCTATGCCCCCCCCCCCCCTCACCGGCCCCACCCCCGGCCCCGCCGACCCCCCGCCGGGCGGATCCCGCGAGAAATAACACACTTTGTCTTAGAGAGAATCGCGTTCAATCGAGCTCCATGTTACTATGAATTTTTCGCGTTTATTAAGCGATTCGGATGCGGTAGTGATGCCGGTGAATATAATTTCAGTCGGGTCGGCGCGGTACGTATCATGTATCTGGCCTGGGAAATTCTTATGTAAAAAATCACGGCACAACCGACACGTCGGGAAAAAATAACGCGGTCTATACGTATTCGTTATAGGGTACGATGTACTCGGGTATTGAATTATATGAAGCTCCGGACGGTAGATACAGGAAAATGGGCCTTAGGACGGACCATGGAGCTTCAACGAAGTTGCACGGCGATACTCGGTCGCGTCGTCGCGCATACTGGTGATAGGGCTTTGTGCAAGCTCGTCTAGGTAGGTACCACCCACTCATGAAATATTCTACCACAAAACAGCATTACTTGATATTGTTGTGTTTCAGTTTGAGGGATGAGTGAGCCAGTGTAATTACAGACACTAGGGGACATAAAATCTTAGTTCCCAAAGTTGGTGGCGCATTAGCTATGTAAGCGACGGTTAACATTTCTTACATTGCCAATGTCTATGGGCGTCGGTGACCACTTACCATCAGGTGGCCCATATGCTCGTCCGCCTTCCTATTCTATAAAAAAACGCGCCCCAGCCCGAGCCGAGTGCCGCATCCGGCGGCCGAGCGGCTCCGGCGCCGAGAGCGGCCGCTAAGTCGCGGCTCCGCGTTTCGTTTACGGTCCCCGTTGCTGGTTTTTGGAGCGTTACGCGTATCGTCGTTATCGAGTTCTCTGATATATGATTTTTGGAATGAGGAGAACCAACTCATAATATTTTATTCCTAATCGATGTAGGTGCCTAGTGCCTCCCGACATAGATCGATTCCGAGTTATCATATTTTAGGTAGCGAAATAAACATTCGAAGTAAATCGATATAAAAGTTTATTAATTTCGATGGCGTGCTACCCCGATAGGTCATCATTATAGTAATAAAGTATTGAATTTACCTAACGCGTAAGTAGATTTCAGTTCCCAAAAACAAATTTTATGAAAGCTGCGTCGCATGTCGTCCACGTTCCCGTTGGGCGAGCCGGCCGCGTCTCCGTCAGGAGCTGAAAACCAAAGCAAACATTTTGTGCATTTTTTTATGTTATAGGTAGGTGAACAAATGGGACACCTGATGGGAAATGGTCACCACCGCCCACAGATATTAGCGATGTAAGAAATAATAACCACTCCTTACATTGCCAGTGCGCCCCCGACCTTGGGAAGTAAGATATTCTGTCCCTTGAATATTAGAAAGAAAAAAGAAAAGATTTAAAATTGAAGTGTATTCTGAATATAATCAATTTTTTGTCAGTCTTCGATCAAACTTTAACAGCTTCGATATAAACGGGTATGAAAGAATTAACTTCTCCTCAAAAAGAGGAGGGAGGCCTTTAGCCCAGCAGTGGGACATTCACAGGCTGTTACGGTACGGTACGGAAAGAACAAAAAAAACTACTTAAACTCACGAAAATGTGGTTAGAGAGAAACGAAATAATAAATGCAAACACAGGGATACGACGGCGTCACAAGAAAAATAAACAATAATCGAAACAAAACTGGCCCCTCGTGCGCGCACTCGTAAACCGGGCCGTAATAACAAAGACAATAAATAGCTACTAAACAATGCTGATCATGCAAAATGGACCGTCTCCCCGCTCTACGACAACCAGCGGGGAATTATAAGCGCGCGACATCCAATACGAGACTTTAAATACATTCATTCGGAGTGAAATTATTCCGAATGGTTTAATTTTAATATTTCGTAGTAACGATGCGAACAGTTGAAATCGAGTTTGAACACTTGTCCGACGTTACTCTGTCGTATGAATATTCTGCGAAGTGTATCGTGCGAGCGGGCGGCGGCCGGAGCGGGCGCGGACCGGCCTTTACGAGCCGTATTTATGGCTCACTCGGACACTTCGCTGTTTTTTACGATAAACATAAAAGCTGCCGTGAAAGATTTACGCCAAATATATTCCGACTAATGCTGATTGCCTCGGCCCGTCGCTCGCTTGTTATTGCACTTGTCGCACTCGAAAATGTTATGTAGATTGGATTGCTTCCCTCGCTTATGTAAATGTACCACATATGTACATCCTGTGTTATTCTTTACACAAGTAACGCACGGCGGACGCTCTCCTTGCGAGGAGTTGTGTTTATGAAAGAGACGATCAATTTTTTGATAGTGTCAGTCAGCGGAGACGAGTCATTTCTGCGGACAACGTTCTATTCGAGCCTGTACAAATTCAATTTGTAGTACAATACCAAAAGTCGCGGGGCGACTGCGGCGACCCGCGCCTCCTCGCGGAGAGAGACGAGAGCGGGCGGACGGCGAAATGGAAAGCAAACTCAAACCCAAATAAATATTCGCTTTAGCAACAATCGAGCTCGCAACTCACACAATTACGACGGAATGGAAAACCTTAGATAAATAAAATCGGAAGCGCCCCGGGCGGGGAGAGGACGGGGGGAGGATTCTTTTCTCGAAGAAAAAAGCGAAGGCAGCAAACGCAAACACGGAGCGAATGTAGCGAATTTCCAAAGTCCATTCGGTTTATTGACACACGGAGGCTCGTGGGGGCGCCGCCCGAATTCAAATCCCCGCCCGCCGCGATTTACAATAAATTTCAAGCGGAGAATATGTTTGCAGTATGTCGTAGGGCTTCGCCCGCTCTCGAGACCAATTACTTTGCCCTTTCGCCCCGGGCGCCCCGTCGCTGCATCGCGCCTTTGAGGACCCAATTTTAAACACTTGCTCAGGAATGTCGTAAGTTGTTTACAACGTAATCGAAAATATTGCAGGGGGAGTGACTCGCGACTGCTCGGATTCTTTAATGCGATTTTTGAATACACTGCAGATACTATGTGCACGCGTGGGTCGACTGTTACAACATTATGGGAAACGTATTTAAATGCACTCATTTTTATAAAACATTAAAATTGACATAATTACATTTATAATAAAGCAATTTACATTTTATGTAATCTACTATGATAACTACCTAACACCCATTCCACTCACTGCAAAAGTGAAACAATATCGTTAAAAACACGATCTTCAAACATACGGCATTCGCATCGTATTAAACACAAAGATATTTTGAAAATGTTGAAGTGAATAGCCACACATAGCTCACGATCGTATAGGCAACGTCGTAAGCGTAGAGCGGAGGGCACGGAGGGCGCGGAGGGCGCCGGCGATGTATTCATGGGAGAAGCAATAAAACGCACCCCGACACACGCAAATGGAATCGTAGTTTTGAACATTTCACATCCACTACATTTGTGCGAATGAATACATTTATCTCGACTGAATTCGTTCATGTTTATGATTTTACATTACATGGAGCGTTGGGGAAAGTTTTCATTTGCAAGAGCTGTTGCAGGGACGACTGTTTCTGAGATTTATCAATTGTTTGAACAGTGTAAATACAATTTACCGAACATTTATTGAGCTTGAAGAAATGGATGATAAGTGCAAATTATAAAAATATATAGACTAAGTGTCCTAAAATAATATAAGTAAGACCTAAAAGTTTTTATAAATAAAACGTTCATAAATAAAACTTTGTTACCATTTTTTATAATAAAAGCAATCTGAATGGTCATTTTAAAGGCCACAAGCGCTACGCCTACAGTGGAAGGTGGGTGAATTATATAATGTCGCCGAGATACCCCCTTCACGAGGGTCAGGGGGAGGGCGAGGGGGAAGCCATTCGTCAGCGCTCCGCAGAAATGTTTTCATTTTTATTTCATAAATAAAGAGTGGAATCTCGCCGAGCGTAATGAGGGCCACTACAATATATACTACATCACTGCGATCTTTTTATAAATACATAAGTATGAAGACATCGCAATACTTGTAAAACGTGCTTTAGTTAGACGTTCAGATTATTGAAAATACGATCCATTCGCCAATAGATCCAAAAACTCAAACATGGCGTGGCAAACATGTCCTCAAGATAAACATATAAACTGTTGGCACTGATTAGAGTAATATAATGCATGCAAGGAGTATTCATGACATGTACTAAATGAGTGCATAGCAATTTTAAGAATAGTCGACTCATGTGCTTCACTACGACATGCAATAGCCAACACAGTTTGAAAAGCAAAGCCATTACAAACATGGAACTTCGGGACCCAGATGTACAATGATTACATGTAGTAATACTGGGTAACACTAGTTTTATATTTAACAGACGCGTGGGTAATCTAGTTTGGTCGTCGTCTGTAAGGTCCGTGTGCTTTTGTCGCAAATCTATCGATGTTTACGAGACAATTATCGTCACAAGTATTTCCAAACATCCAAAAATTAACTAAAGCATGTGGACATATATCAGGTCTTCTGTTGTGTCGTACGGAACGTGCATGTGTGTCGCATGCGATGGTTACGGGGGGAGAGGGGGAGAGGGGGTGGTATTGTAAAGTAATATGTAGGATTGTAGCGAGTTTAATTCGAGGCGGACCGGCGACTGCAAAGATTTTTCAATTACCAACTTTGTGCCGCGCTCCAATCTCAGAGCACAGATTAGATTTCACAGAGCCTCCTTGTACCATTAAATACTTGAGAGATATACTCTTTAGATATTTGACGTTCTTACAACTCTACGCTCCCTCTAATTTGTGAATCGAAAGGTGACTACGACAACCGGCATTTACAGTAATTGTAACTTACAGGTACTACTAGTAACTAATTTAGACACACGTATGTACATTGACAAAGGCGCGTTATAGTCTAGATTATTTTTGACATAAGTACAGTGTTACTGTAACTTTTCCATTTGATCAACATCGGGCACAACTCGTCCTATTGCCTAGATACTACCTTTGCCCAGCGAATAAAATCTATATAACAGTTTCCGAGATTTCGTAAGACGCACACAAAAGAGAGAAAACTCCATAAAAACGTAACAAACCGAAATCAAAAGCGCTCTGTACATTGAGGAATTCTTAATATCAGTGCGCGCTAACTAGGAGCGTATAATATTGGCTGGGCGGAATGCACCTCCCCCTGCGCCCTGCTCCCCCCCCGCCCCGGCGAGCGTCCCTCGCGAGCGCCCGCCGCCCCCGGGCCGACATTCCTCATGCTGCAGCTTACAATAACACCGAGATGCCTTTGTCAACGAGGCGCGACAGCGGCACGCGATTTTCTGATGTTTCAGAAGATCTTACATTTTCTCTTTTAATCGCGTCATTATCTCGACACCACTACAAAATGTTATGTTACAGTCACATCGTTTGGCTCACGCCGTTTAATTACCACGTATTCAAAATATCAGTCCGAATTTGACAAGTTATTGTAAATCTTATGTCAAGCACATACGATGGTAACGTTAATCTCACTATTACTACTAGTACTATTGTCTACGTCTGATCGTCCAGTCCGATTTGAACAAATCTATGAAATCTGAAAGGTAGCTCGTTTTCTAGGAAGTTTATAGACGGTATTAATTCACGAGACAATGTGCGGAACAGTACTTCATTGATGTAATGCTGGTCCTTCTCAATCCGAACCGATGATGATATTTCATCTAAGTTAATCCTACTTAAATAAAGTGAAAGTTTAGCGCGGGTATACCCGCGTGATCCAGCGCTTTCAATAAAGATATGTTTATGTACATACATCTAAACAATATGCGATAAAGGCGATAACAGTTAGCGAATGATTTTCATTATATGTGAATATTTTGTGTAACGACAGTGTCATCCAGACGAAGACGATTAGAAGTCATAAATGTTTCTCGATCCTTATTTTGCTTCAAATCGCTAAGGCTTTGTTCGTTCGTCCCACACAAAGGCTCAGCCGCGCTAGACGGCTACACTCCAACTTTCGACCGGTGCGTCGAACTACGCGTCACGTACAATGCTTTGATCGCCGAACCATTAATAGCCGACAATAAGTATAGAACTATATTAATTTTCAAACACGACAATAAAATCGATATATATGAGGAGATATATATATATAGTAAATAACATATACTAACGTATTTAGTCAAAAGTATCGATATTAATGTTACAATTATGATATCTCTAATGGATTTTTAATGATTTTTTTGCTACTGTTAATTTGTGAATCTGGAACTGCTATGTACACTTGTAATTCACCTGCATATTAGATATACCCTTATTGTTTTATATATTTTTCATTTGTATTTTAAAAAAAAAAGCATACCCCATATAATAGAGAACTATCTTACACCAATATGTTTTTTTAATCAATGAACATAAAAAGTTCTGGTATAATTATCGCTGAAACCTAACACTAACTCTGAGTAATTTAACATAGAAAGTGCTCACATTTTCTCAACAAAACTATGTATGTAAAAAGACAGGTTATTTATTTACAAGCTGCGGTTGTGAAAACTAACGAGAATCTGCCGCTGGTTTTTTTTTAAATTTAATTTGTGGTGTAATGTTTTGATTAAACGTTGACAAAGCCTTTAAATATATGTCTATTCATTAATTTTAAAACGCATAAATAGTTTCATCGCCTCATATCGTACTGAATATATAATATTATTAAAGCTTAACTTGAAGTTGTCTCGGACTTAAGACAATGCAATATCGACTTGTCATTAAACACTTAATGAAGAAGCGCATCGTCGGAACACAACGGCGGCGGGGGAGGGGCGACGGGCGGCGGGGCGCGGCGTCGCTCTAAAATACTTTACAAGTATTTATTACCATCGCTTATGACACACGTAACGACCATCTTACACTATTTAATGATCAAATTAAAGTTATAAGGTTTCACACTATAGTTATTACCTTAGTAGGTTCACACAGCAAACCCGTGCGGTCTGTGCAAACAAGCCAAAAGCGAATTTAAAAACACTCACAATATAAGCTCTTCAACTTTAGATTCAAGAAATAAAAGTAACTTGGTGCCGTTACATCGACGTTACAGCTGAATAGAGTTAAGTTTCTTTGCAAATTACCAAAACAATGTGAAGTGCTTCATATTTTACTTCGAAACGATATGAAATTTGTATTTTCTTAGTTTTGTATCTAAATCGAAAGCATCCAAGTAGTAGAGCGCGCAAAACAAACATAGTGTAGGTACGTGGGGAGACATTCATTATGCATGCCGATCGATGCTGCACCCTCGCACCCCACCCTGCTCTCACCCTTACATCCTGCACGCGCTGAATACTGTATTTGCATAAGCTGATGCGTTCCCTTCATTAGAGGGAGAGATAATAATCGAAGCCGTTTCGAGCTTTTCTGTGTGCTAAATCTTTAGGTACGAACAAGTTAATGTAAATGTACGAATTATATTTGCATAATAAATGTTTCGTTGCTTCTTGAAAAATAGTGGATTTTATGTAAGTATTTGTAGTTAAAACAATTTAAGCAACGTGCTCAGTTCTTTTGCAAATAACGCTATTGCCAGCAGCTCTTTTGTGCATCGTACAAACACGCGTGAAATGCAAAAAAAGGTACGATTTTGAATGATTAAAGCAAAAATAAATGATAGTTAACATCAATTCTACGAGGAATCTAATTAAAGGCATACGAATGAGTTATAGCTACAAACGAGTGCGGCCCGCACCTCCCTCGTCCCTCTCGCATCGCTCGTCGTCTGTAATTACCCTCCCGTGATACGTCTCTCCTAGTTACCGTAGGTCTGGACTTTCTATAGTTATCATTAGCAAGTAACTATTCGGTCAATAATAAAACAAACTTTTATTACCACAAAGAAGTACCCGGCGCTCGCGCTACAAATTAAAAGCCTTAACAGGATCGTTTCCCAGAAGAGTAAATAAATCAAAGGGCTACCGCACAACAAGTACACGAAAACATTAATTATTATAACGTCGAAATCCTACTATTCACAGAAAGTGTAGAAAGCTATATATTTTTAAAAGTGCTGATTATAAGAGTTAATCACGTAGCCGAACCTCTTTATAAGGAATCAATTCACCCCCCGAGGAAGTCGGGGGGCGAGCGGGGCGAGCGGGGCGGCTGCAATAATTAGGCGCGCGGATTAGCCCCGCCGAGGAAATTAACTCGAAACTCGATGGCTTCCTGCCTCCTATTTTAGAAGACAATCGGCGACGTGATTAAATGTACCAGTACCAGGTGCGATATTGCGTGGAAAGACGTCCCAATAACGCGCGACACATTACAGAAACTTTATTGCATTCTGGGCGAAATAGCAACTAACTACGACCACCACGACTCGTACTCGGCGATTGAACAAAGGCGCTCGAAACTAAATGTTAAATCGTTGAATTGTTATCGTAATGTTCATCTCGCTTTGGCAGCGAGTGCATGTTTAACATTAGATTAATGTCAGATTTATAGCTTTAGTACTACATTAAATTAATTAGTAATACATTCTATGAAAACAAAAATCATCGTCGAAATATAAAGTCTCTTTTAATTGCTAAAAATCTTTAACTAAATGAGACTCATTTAGTTAAAGATTTTGTTAAATTAACTACGAAGTTCTGGAGTACTTATAACAATAATAATAACTGTTTTCTTCAGACAATTAAGCAAACCGTAGTAAAAAAAGACATTATATATCAAAAGGCATAAATGTATAAATTGTTAAACAATCGTTTGTTGAGACGAATACAAACTATCTAACTCTGTCATAATTATTACACATAGACAATAATGAGAGATGTCTCATAAAGGAGATTGCAATATGAGCGCTCTTGGATGCTGTACAATGACTTGTGTCGGTAGGGAGGGGCGGGCGGGCGCGGCGCGGGGGGGCAGTGCAGGCCGTCGCCATGGCAACCGCCCCCGCCTAATCAATTGCAGAAATATGTACGATCCATTACCACTATAGCTAGATCTGGGACTTCCGTGTCAGACTGACAGTCCATAGTGAACGCCGAGCGCCGATCCTTAAAGGATTAAGGTCATCATATAATCGCTTCGTTAAGAAAATAACACAATATTTATATAAAACGCAGCATCGTAAGCTTGTAAGTAAGTATAAGTATATATTTGAATATAAATAATTGGTGTTTTATTGCATAACTTTTGTTTTAATTGGGTTGGCATTACATACAGCGCATTAGTTACAGTTACTATATATAATGTCAGTACCTTCATATTATATGTAAATGAAATAAAGCGTACCTGCCTAAAGATATATTCTAATTGGACAGTCATCCTGAAGCTCGTACAATGAACGGTACCAGGAAAACAAAAAATATAAGAGCTTAGTGTATAGTAGACGATACTAGACATCGCCATTACACATACCTGCTTCATAAACGAGGGCTAATTAGCGGACAGATTATAATTTTAAATTATTAATATGAAAAAATAAACTGATTTTCGGTAAATGTGATATATATTTAAACATGTAACTTAAGTAATAAATACTAACATATTCGCGATCGCGCGTCTCTCCTCTTCGCCATCTCTCGGCGGTCGGGCTGATTGCTGTCGCTGGCGTCGTCGCAACACTGCGGCGCTGCTCTCCCACTGAGAACAGATAAGATAGAAACATGTCAACCTGATCTATTGGCAATACCTACGCTTTTTAATGTCGCTGACTGCAAATTCATTCATACATTCCGGGTAGACGTGTTTCGAAATGTTTATGGTTAAATAATAGTTTTATTATATTTAATTAAAATTATATTAATAAGACTTATTATTATCATTTCATATCAGATGCAAACGGCTATTAGGATATTTTGTTAGAATATTTTTAAATCTTTAAGGTTGAGTCGGTACTCAGAAAACATTACGATACCTCAGGTATATTATACCCTATGAATCGAGATGACTAAATATAATAAGTAAATATACAAACGCTCACGTGTCATATTTTTATTAACGGTACCGTAAAATAATATAATCCGTTCTGTTAGTAGGCTAGAATACCTTAACTTCACAACACAAATCAATACATTGTTACGAATATGAATTAGACCAGCCATATTAGGAGCCATTGCAGGAATGGTTGCACCTTGTGATACATTTCCCATTCCCCGTTTATCTGGCAGTCGCGGCGTTAGCCAATATTCGCCAGCACCTGATGCTGAAGTCTGCCATTAACATTGTTTATTGCTCTACTAATCGTCTCTTTAATCTCCGCCAAATGTACCGTGAAACTAATTATCGCTACTATAATCCAACATCCAACAACCTAAAAATTTATCCATAAGTTTATATTTTCCACCCTCCCTACGGAGCCCGTCCCTTTAAATAACTCTTAAAAGACTCACACACTCCATTATGTGATTTAAAAATCATATTCAAAAACGCCGTTTGAGCCAAACGACCGTGTCCGCTATTCTATTACCGACCCTTGCCGGAATAAATTCCATCGAAGCGCAATAATAATAAAAAAATGTCGAGAGCTTGTCGCGTGCAAAAGACGTGCGGTCACGCGGACTACCTCCCCCTCCCCTGCCGTGCCCTCCACCAACCTCGCTCCAACTACTGGCCGACCCTCTGAGCCTCCCCCGCAAGAATATAATATGCATTATGCGAAATCCGTAACTCTTATGTTGGGTCTGGAGAATACCTTAAACAAGCTCATAGTGCATTTCAATTTCAACCTTATAGTTCGTTACTTAAGAGTCTAAAATAGATAAAAAACGAACCGGTTTTAAGATGTTCTAGCTACGGAGATCAGTGCGGTTTCCTTAGGGCGGGCGAGGTCTGCACTCTCAAGATAACGCCGGGTATTAATCATAGTATTATCGGCCGGTGGCGGCGTCTTTGTTATGACACCGCGTTATTGCAGTTTTTTCTCTATCTACCCTCGAGCACGCGATAAACGGCTCGAGAGTAAATTTTCCGGGACAGATGTTTTAGTAATACGGGCATAGATATCACCGGCGCAGCGCCAATAAAACATTCAATATTATTATTACGCTGTGACGGCCCACGATGGGGTCACAAGCTGCCCTATCTCTATTAAGACATAAAATACTAAATAGATATTGCTAAATATATTCAGAAAATGTAAATATTATTCATTCATATATTGCCGTTGTAAATGTTTTGCTAGCGAAATAAAAACAAACCGTCCCGAGACCATCACTCACACGGACTCGCTGTCATTAAGTCGCGTCATATTTTAGCAGCTGAAAGCGTTCAATGGAATATTATCCGGTGAATTTTTCTAAAAGGCTGAGATGACTGGCTCAATCGAAGCTTACATATCCTCTCGGAGGGGACCCGTCGGGACCTGGGAGGGGCAACTGATGCGACGCAACAATTTGTGTATGATTAATGGGAACGAACGGCGTCGAGCGTCGAGCGAAATGGCCGGAAATCTCAGCGCCTCCTGAGACCGCTTCAGACTATAAAACTTGAACACTGTTAAACAAACTTGGCAGCGTAACAGAGTTTATTGTGAACCTTTCAAAGTTAAAGCGAAAGCGATAAAATATTAATAATATAATAAAGTCTTATAAAAGTTATCATTGATGATCTTATAAGTTAAATCTATTCAAAAAAGAGAGGGTGCCCTACCTTAGCCCAGCAGTAGGTCATTTACACTTACTTTTGTAAATACACTTTACCTAAAATTTTTATTTGTTGTTGTTGTCAACGCTAATATTAGTATACTAAAGAACAAAACGAGGTATTTATATGCAATTCCATGATTGTTAGGTAAAATGGCCTTGCGGTATTACGGTAATGGAAACGAGAAGCGCAGCGACGACTGCACATACTCGTAGCATCACTTGAGGTCTCAACATTCCAACTGTTCTAATAGGAAGGCAATAAGTGGCGAGAGGTCGTTTAAGGTCATTTATTACCGATAGCTAGCTGCGAAATGTTCGTTTCGTCGTACTTAGCGACAATGGAAACGACTGAAACTTCCCAATCCAATCTTTGCTGCACACAGGCAAGGGGGAAGTTAACTTTCACGTGTGAACACTATGAGAATGTGTGCGTCCGAGATCATTTTTCACGTTTCATGAAGCGCTCCGGCGCGGGGCAGTGGATTAAAATACATTTCGCTCGTCGTCGGTGATGGATGGCCGTGAACCCCTCGGAGGGAAAGGGTTACCTCCTCCTCCTAACTGTACTCCACACACCCTTCTACTCTACTTGAGAATAATGCACGTAACATCAATGAATGTAATACTATTAAATAATTTGAATGTTAAAATTTAGTAGCCTATATAGTACAGTACCTTGTTGTGCCTTTATTGTTCATGACATGTAAGCAGATCCAGTACCTTTTGACGTATAGTTGAAAAGTTTCCAAATAAAGTTCTCTTATCGGTGATGTAGTACAGCATGATTTATGTTAGTGTAACTGGAAACTGATCAGGGAAAACGTTTGAACAGGACTAAGTGAAAGTCAATACGACAAAAAACTTTTTGCGGATCGTATTTGCGTTGTGTGATGTTCTCGGTAAAAAGCAGCCGAGCAGTCAAGCGATGTTTATCTTGCTTGTCTAGTTCACTTCGTAGATCAGTGTAGGCATCGAAACAATACCTTTTTAAATATCATTAAATAGTAAATCACGTAATTACATTACATTGAGTTTAGAAACATTTTATTTTTGTATATATTAGAAGCAACTTCACATGAGAACTTAAAAACGACAAGTTGGAAGATTGGCTCCAATACGGTGACATAAATGGTGTTGTATTACTTAGTCATCAAATTGTCAAAACAGTCTATATAACATATCTCGGTGTTTCATATACTATAACATCGATCAACTCGAGGCCGTTCGGCCGACGTTTACAGTGGGTAACAGTAACAAGTAGAACGAAACGTTTGTCCGGATATTTCATTTCCTACGAGTACATTAGCGGTGTTTAACAACACCTCTGGGTAGTCGTAGACACATTATTGAAAACCTTGCGACACAAACATCGTTCCCCGCGTTGTAATTATTGTTAATATTTAGTCAGACATGTAGTGTAATCAAATAATTTCAGTGACGCATATTTTGAAACGAGTTATGAACACAAATAAAGCACATGCACGTAGTGTATTACCATTGGCCGATGATTGTTTGCTTAAAGTAATAGATTAATTGATTGATTGATTGATCCAGTATTTACTGGATTTGAACCAGCGACCTTCGGTTAAGGTCTAACGTGTTCTATCTACTGACCCATCTCACCTTTTTATGCCATAGCAAACCTATGCCATACCTTATAGGTTTAGCTTAGATTATTCCTACGCATTATATTCTCGTTTCGTAAAATATGTAAAGCAAATATGTATGTTTGACATAAGTACTTGTAAAAGTATATTTGAATAAAATATATTTTGAATTTGATTTTACATTAGAATAGTGGACATACTAAAGGTAGCCTACCTGCCGACTACTACTACACATAATAGTAACGAAATCCGCACTGACACTTTACTGGTATATAATAGTTACCAAACAAGTTTTAACTACTCGTATGCGACATATTATAAACTACTAAAGACAACATAACAAAATACCAGTAGAATAAAAGTACAACTACATAAAGAACATGAGAAAAACCTACCACGGCCACCGCCTCGCGACTGCAACCCGATCCCGCGCGACCACACATTAGCTGATTGCGCAAACAGCCGCGATGTTTGCCCTCGCCACACCCACCACCGTCACATCACCGCCGCCGTCGTCGTCCGGCGTCGCTTTAAGCGGACTGCACACGTTACGTGACGCCATTAAATATTTCAATGCTTTAACAAACAAACAAACAACGGTTTACATTTAATTATACTTTACTTCTTAATGGGCCAGCTATGTTACATCATAATTTGATAACACCGTTTTTTTACCTAAAAAAATATTAAAACAAACAATACTCATAATAAATACCAAGAAAACATATTTACACTTTGCTATTATATGCTGGTAACGTTTTTGGATTTGTGTTATCTATCTACACGCAAAGACAAAACAATTCAGTACCTTTTCTTCTCTGTTTGTCAGCCACCGCTTCGGTTTTTCTCGTTTGAACGATTTTCTAGCTATTAATGGACTTCAGTGTTATTTTTTAAAAAAATGGAAGCAATGATCAATGGTACCACATAAACAGACAATATTTACTAGGTTTAAATTGTCGGTGAATGACCGCCTTAACACCACACCTTGTAGTGTGCACGCGCTCTGGTGTTGATCTTGTCACCAGTCACAGCGCGACGACGGAGCAGGAAATTAGGTAAATTGCAAATGTACATATTATCCCTTATAGCACACGTACCTCTTAACAGAATTACTTTTTAATGTCAACAGCAACGGCACCATGGCGGTTCGCACCTCGTACTATTGTACGCCAGGTGCGAACCGCCGCCCGAACTATAACAAATACTTTCTTGTAATTTATTTTGTACGTGTCAAAGCACAAACACGTCAAAACGTACCGTCGCGTGCTCTTTACTAAACGAAACTAAAAAAACAGCTGCAACTTAAAAAAGGATTGCAGAAGGGTTGATAGACCCCGATCTGATTCAACCCTATTTTGTAAGGCGCCACGCGCTGGCATCCTATTGTAGAGAGCCCTTAAAATGCAAAGCACCAATAAAAAACGACGACGCGTGCATGCGCGGTGTAATTTTAAACTGATTTGAATATAGAACATTTACATATGCGGCTGCGAGAGCCGCTATTGGCCGCTGATTTGCCTACGGTCCTGCGCAATGCGAACAGTCGGAGGTTTTTTAAAGTGTCACTTTGCAACGACGATATTTGATTCGCTGTTATAATGTAACGCGACATGTACCTTTATACGTAGGCATACGTATATGAAGGGTTGATTTATATACATTTGCTTTTTTGACGTCATTATATAGTACCCGATATTGGAACAATTAGATCAGAAAAAAACATAAACAAAAAAATTAAACGACATATAAAATAATCCTTCAGTAATGATAAAGCTAAAACGGAGTCGAGTCATTAAAATATAAAGAAAAACAAATAAAATAAACAAAGAACCCACGATATAGTTTAGGAGACTATGTAAAGTCTCGCCGGCGGCAAACTTTTCGAAAAGCTTTATTTTAGAGATTGTAGAGGAAAACCTCATTAGGGGAGCAGTCCCTTTGTAGTACAATCAGTGTAGCGGAGCGAGCAAGGCCGTCATTATCGAATTGTTTAAAATAACGAGGGTGCGTTTGTCCTCCTAGTTAGCGATCTCGTCGACCTAACTACACAGACTTGACTCACTGCTCGATGTTTCGCTGCGAGAAATATGTCAAGACTGGCCCTTGTTAACGTACTACAAGGCAGCCACCAAATTTTTACAAGACCACTGAGAATATCTCTAATATTCTTCCTTGGGTAATTATAAACAAAGTCGAATGTTTAATATTTTACCACGTTGAATATATTGTCATAGATGATTGGGTTGGCTCATTAACGTGCAAATTTACACAACATACAAAGAAGCAAAATCAAATTGATATAAACTTAAAAACAGTAACGATATCGTTTTAAAATTTAAACAACAAAAGCGCGGCCGGCCATGAATATTGATGGAATCGATAATGTCTTAATCGGAGAGCCTCTGACGCGCTCATCAATATTTAATTTTTAAAAGTGCTTTAGAGCGATTAGCTCTACAAATTATGACTTTTGAGTTTCATTATTTATACCAAGAACGTAGCACACAGGAATCGCTTAAGGCGGCTGTATTCAACAATTTATTTGCAGAAAACGCTTTGTTTTGATTTACTCCTTTGGTTAAGAAATCTATAAAAACATTGTCTAAGGCAGCGATTAAAGAGGTTATCGCTTTGAGTAAAACTAATGGAATGAGTGGCTATAAAAGCATCAATTAAGAAAATCACAACATAAAGCAAACCACACGCTCCCTCGCCTCCTCCATATTACCTTAAAAAAAACGATAAAAATAGTTTAATATTAGCATCGGATACACCCTGACTTACTCGATCAACGTTTTTGTAAGCATCTATTAATGATTGCATATTGATAACGAGTTTATATCAAACGAGAATATTAAATACAATGATTATACCATCGGAAACAAGTATTTAATATGAAAGCAATGTAAAGAAACGTCGCAAGTTGTTCATAACAATAATTATAAATCCGTTTTAATAATTTCACATTACTTATAGCAATCAGCTATAAAAAAATGTAAAATATGCTTATTTTAGTTCGTATTCTATGCATTCACGCATCGTTCATCCGATTGAATCGAAGCTACGTACAGTTGCCGTTGATGCTTACGTGAAAGTTTCAAGCGTATTGTCTGCAATTTACGGTAAAAGGCACGTAAGACATATCGTTTATTTATATAAAAAATAAAAAAGTATTACAACGCTTGCCGGCCTATTACCTTAATTTATATAACATCAATCGGGAGGTACTAAACATTGTAGGTTCTATATATGGAAACGCCAATGTTATCACGAGGTCCCATGAGTTGGAATCTAAGGTTTTATCTGCGCAATTGTTACCGTGTTGTGGGCACCGTTTGTTAATAATAAATATGGCGATATTGTAAGCGGTTGAATACCTGTGAACGAAGCATACAAGTATAATACGAATAAAACGTGGACAACTTAGATTCGAGCTTATAATCTTGTAAGTTATTTTATAACTTAGCCCTAAATTGAATGCATGATGATGACAGACCTATGACGAAATATATTTAAAGAGCTTGTCCTAGAAGTAGTAGGCACAGCTCTTAATAATATTATTCTTAATAATATTCTCACAAACGGAAAGGAGCTTAATTCAACTATAAGATGTACCCGCGAGGAATAAAAAGTTGACAAAAGAGATACGACCGCCGTTATCAGTCGTCTTCATATGGTCGAAGGATCGTGAAAAAACGCTCCATTTGGTAATTAAATTGTAACGGAAGGACCTCCAACCCGGGCAGAGCGACTAAGGGGGTGGTGAACAAACTTTAAAAGCTAATACTGGATACCGAGGACCAAAAAATTTTTAACTTTTTAAATAGTAATAGTATAGTAACAGCCTGTTAATGTCCCACTGCTGGGCTAAGGCCTCCTCTCCCTTTTTGAGGAGAAGGTTTGGAGCTTATTCCACCACGCTGCTCCAATGCGGGTTGGTGGAATACACATGTGGCAGAATTTCGATGAAATTAGACACATGCAGGTTTCCTCACGATGTTTTCCTTCACCGAAAAGTACGAGATGAATTATAACAGAAATTAAGCACATGAAAATTCAGAGGTGCTTGCCCGGGTTTGAACCCACGTTCATCGGTTAAGATTCACGCGTTCTTACCACTGGGCCATCTCGACTTGACCAGTTATTTAACTTTTTAAAATTGACCAGTTATTAAATAAAATAAAACGACAATTCATTGACTTAACATTTTGCCCATATATTAGGATTTTATAACTGATGTAATGAATATAAAAAAAAATAATTTATCTCATATTATCACAACTTATTAAATTAGACAGCTTCTCTTGCGCCTAATTCTTTCAATTTTTTTTACAAACTAAATTGCAAAGATAGCCTGTAATTCATATTTAAAATTATAGACTCTTCATATCAGTACTCGTACAGTCTTTTAAGTTTCAAATTAAGATAAACTTTAACTGGGTACCTTGAAGAGCTAAATTATTAATAAATAATTAGGATACAAAAAGTCTATGGAATACACATTACATAGAGAAACATATTCGAGTCACTCGAAACAGGTACTGCGAGTGTCGCGTGAGGGTCGCTCACAATGGCGCGAGGGAGCCTTGCGTCTCCCCGGCCGGCGGCCCTCCGACGCTGCACACGCATCGCACAATACAACTCTACAATTTGCTACATTCTTGACGAAACATGACTAGAATATAAATAGTTCTGTTTGTAGGGTCCGTCTGCTTTCTCTTTTAATTAAAGCATTTTTTTTAATAAAGCACGGAGCTTTATTAAATATTTAGTTTCAATTCACTTAAAAATTCACTTAAAATGATAAAACACGTAATGTGTTTTATCATTTTATATTGTTATTGTTTTTAATTGAATAGTCTTAAAATCAGACTTAAAATATTCCTTATTCTAATATAAATTTAATTACCCAAACTAAAGTTTGTTTATCTCGCTGCTAAAGGGAACTAACATGGAAAGCGTATATGCAATATTTTATCAATTATGGGTTTCGATCTTATAAAGAAAAAACAAATGTGATATGTAATTGTTGCATTACCATCCGTTTTTAATACGTGTGTTAAATAACATATTATGCGAAAGTCAGACATTTAACACGTAAATAGTATTCTAATAAAGACAAAGTGACACTGTACAATTCAAGTGAATGTAGAGTAGTAGTAATAAAAACGCATTATAAGATTTATGTTCAAACGATAAGGGAATATTAATTAAAGTGCTAAAAATTTAAATAGAATAGTGTATTCCGACGGTGACATTTCATGACAACAGTGCAAGGACTCTATTAATATAGAGCTCCGCAGTAACGGCTAAGATAAAAATATTCTAAAGTAGATACAAAACAAGAGCTTAATTGAGACGTTGTAAGTGTTTAAATGACGATTTTTTACATAAAAAGTTTAATTGTGTATAATTTAACATTAATGAAGGGAAAGTAGAAAGTTAATGAGAATTTAGCAAAAAATAGACGTAAAAGTCATCTTTACCTTTTATTGACACGTAAAGGGCAAGCGTGTCCCGAAACGCGGTATTTTACTTCGACGACACATTTGCAATTAAAATTTTAGTACTTATAAATTGTATATTTATTATATATATACAACTTGATAATTTTTTATTGCTTTCCAATTATCGTATATTTACACTAGGAATGATAGAAACGACTAAAGCTATGAACTGTCCTAAGCAATTAGTTATAATGAGTTACCTACATTGTGGTTACCCCCGTGTTGAAGTATGGTTATGGTGGAACGGCTTGTGATTTTGCTCATTTGTATTACAAGATTATAATCTCATCTTGTGAATATTAAGCTGTGTAACATGCGTATTTGAAAAACAATTAATTAAATTATCTAACTCGAGTTTCTACTAATAACGAAACGCTACAATTAAAACCCTATACAAAAATAAGTAAGATAATAATAGTTGATTGGAAAATTGAACACAAATTTTTCACAAAATTAAAAACTGCAATTACGTATGTTGCATATTTTACGTACTCAAATATTACCAACGAATTTTATCTAATAAACGTCAAAATCCCTGCGTTAAGTTAGAGCATGTCTGTAATCGATTCAAATAGTTCTCATTCTTATGTTTAAAAAATAGAATGTCAACAAAATAGAAAAAGTCGTGCGAAGTCGGTTAAAAGTGTACATGCAATGCGTACAATGAAATGCGCTAAGCTCCCATTATATGGCGTTATACGTAAATTAAACACTTCCATAAACAATAAAAAAATAACTTTATGAGTAAGCATAATTACGTATACGGTCGACCGGGAAGATCAAAGGAAATACCGTCGCGCTGAATATCTATCTAGCGAGGTAGCTGTAAAGAAATTAAGTAATGAAATTTTATAAATTTACTATTGACGCATGTTTTGTGGGGTTATTTTAATGCGTTTGTTTCTTTATATTTGTTATTATTATTATTTTATTTAAGCCGCCAACTCTTTGAGGCTATTTGTATGAACATTCATATATACTACACCATTCATCTTTGTGAATGTCATATGAGCCCAAGGTGCATTCGAGCCCACGTCGATACGATCGACGACTGTCGATACGATCTTGTTTCAGACATCCTCTTCTATAAAAAAATATAGTCAATGTTTTTAATCGTTTATTGAGCCAATCTAGTAATTTAGTTTAACATTTGTTTCGATGTTTAAGATGATTGATTTATTGCAAAATAAAATATACGTTATATACTATTCGCGTTAGAGATGAACGCGTCAGAATACCTAGATATCGAAATATATACCCCAAATAAATTTAGTATTTTGATAAATTGGACCCGTCGGGTCGCACAATTGCTTATTGAATTATTTGTATATTTTTGCAAAAACGAGATCTTTCCTGACTCGATCTTTATAGTATACACCATATTTAATTTTTAATATATCCTCTAGTAAGCATTAAACAACAAACAAGAACAACAATAACAATTATATTTATACTGGTATTATATTGATACTGGTAGAGGACAAGATCGTCTGTAAAATGATGTTAAGACATTTTACAGCAGAGCATCGAAACAAATTATATCCTTATTTTATTTATATAATATTCATATTTTCTCTCAGCTAAATTATAAAATAAAAATATACAGTGACCTTCGACTTAATATTTGCACACGACCTTTCATCAAAGTAGCGATATGAGAATGTTATATGTATAATATATACCTACGCGTATAAAGATCTTAACGCGGATAAGTCTAGAAGCGTAATTGCTTAAATAATGAAGGCATTAACAGTATCACTATAATTATCAAGTCATCGACGAAAACCGACGCACCGTGCAATCTTATGTTATTTTTTTATTTATAATTTATAGACTTAGTTAAAGGTCAAATATTCATGTTATTTTAAGTCACCTAGTAAAATAACTTTTTATTTAAAATTAATTTACTAAAGCAAATTATAATTTTATACAAAAAGGTAAAGAATAATTAAAAGCATGTTAACATATACTTTAAAAGAGCCTATTTTGTTGAAAAATTAGTACGAATTGCAAGCTAAAAGTAGGAAGTATTTTAAAATAATAATTAATAATCGTCTAAAAACCCGTAACAACATCACAATGACATTCTCGTTATTGCTAAAATAATAATGACATTCATCTCGGACACAGATCTCATTCCATTCAAACCTCTCGGCCTCGTCCTTCTCATCACCGCTCGTCATCGGCGTCGTCCGCCCTGGTCCGGCGGAATGCGAATTGTTTTGTTGCATTCCACTCCGGTACCGTTAAATTTGAATTTGCGTATAGTAACTATGCGGTAGTGTGTGTCTGCGCGTTTGGCGGTGTGCGCGGTATGCGCATGCGCGTTGTCGCAGACTGATGGATGACAGCTGACGTCGGCGCCGCAAAGGGCCAGGGGTGCACAAATCTACGTGGAATTTTTGTAAATACTATAAGTGGAAACCGCATAATTAATCCTCGATTAATTATTATCTTCAGGAATTTTATTCTTAAATATCATTATACAAATAAGCAAACATTTAATAATAAATCATTATAATATTCATATATATATATATATAATGATATATATGTTTACTAACAAAATTATTTTCTGCTATACCGTAAATGCTCAACCTCAATGTTTTCGCACCTCGAAAATTTACTTTAAACTAAAATAATACTATGAAATAAAATCATTATAACACGCGATCTTTAAGTACTAACATGAAAGCGACACTTCGAAATGATCGAAATGATCGTCAAAAATACAATAAACACACCGCTTGCTGCGTTAGGACTCACGAAGGACCCGCGCTAAGCCCTGACAAAGCGCAGATCATTACACATTCATAGGTTTGAAGACTGAGACGGCGCAGATTCCGCGGTCGGCACAAAGCATGCCGACGCTTTACATCGGAGACTCTATCACGGTTGCCCTGTGACAAATACTTAAATTCTAATTACTTCGTTTAAGACGGGTCTCTCTCTCATCACATAATTAAACTGTACTCGTACTAAGTGTACTTGAATACTATAAAATCGATGCAAATGAAGTCGAACGAGTTTATCAATAATTTAGATTTAAAAATAGTATTATGTATGAATATTAAAAAAAATAATATTTGAGACCAATATTCACAAAAAAGTCAACTTTGCTCCCTATAATATGTCCATTTATTTCAACAGTACTTGTATCTTGATCCTCAAAAATTTTATTCAACTTGTCGTTAATACTTAATTGAATGTTTAAAAGGTTGTGTTGAATATTGGAAAATTTTATTCGAGGGTCCCAAAAAGATGAAACTGAATAGACAACTGTATGTGTTAAGCTTTAAGAATCAAAATAGAACACAGATTATAAATCTAAATTGCTGGAATTGTTCAGAAAAGAAGAGCGAGCGAATATCACTAATGAAATAAAAGTAAGAATATTTTTAATCTCTTCGCGTACAGCGAACACGGTCTCAGAAGAATCGATCGGTAAAACTTGCAAGAGTTTAGTGATGAGAACTAATATAATGATGTAGTAGTAGTAGTAGTAGACATTTTTCAAAAGTAAAGAGTTAAGTAAATCTACTTATAAAAAGTAAAGCCTTCTACGGGTTAAATATGATACTGGCTTTCAGACAGTAAGTTATTTACAACATATTTCTCCCCCATACGTCAGGACTTACTGAAAGTGTACTTTAAGTCAATAATCAATTACTTATTCATTGACCTATGATGATACTTGTAAGGAGGCTCCATGTATAATGTTATGAAAAAACAAAACATTTCTATTTATTCTCTCTGTATCCATAAGAGATTGTTAAAACACTTTTTATGTTTTCTTTATTGCTCCTTTATCAAAAATAATATTGTATATGAAGGCAAATAAATAAAGTTTATAAGGTATAAGTAAATAAATCATAATATTGTCAAAAGAAAAAGAAATATATTCGTATGTATAATAAAGTACTTTGTAATAAATTTATAATGCCAAGTAACACGCAAAGCATGGTAACAATACGCAACGGCAGCCTCGCATTGCGTATACGCGAAGGTCGTAGGTAAGTAAAGTTATGATATATGATATGATGATGTGTCCTTGCAATATGTTTTTTTTTTATATTCGCCGGGATATCAAATGACTCTACTCCACCTGATGGTAAATGGTAGTAGAGTCCAAACGCGACGACGGCCAGTACAGACGGGAAAAACGTTCTGCACTAGCCGCCTTCGCCTTGCCGGCCCGCAAGATGCCTCTTCACGCCACGTTTGAAGGAACCCGGGTTGTAAGAGGAGGAGAACACGTGAGCTGGTAAGGAATTCTATTTTTTGGAAGTGCGACAAAGAAAGGAGTTGCCAAATTTCTTTGTTCGCGATGAAATAGATGTCACAGTTAGGCGGTGACATCGAGAACCAGTTGTTCAAGGCGGGCTGCACCGCACATAAAACTGCAGGGAGGACACAAAATGTCATTCATTACACGTAAACGACGGCGGCGTTATTACACGCGCCCCACTTTTCCGTGCTTTGGTATAAAGATGTCTCACGGTGACGAAGATGTTCTTTTTGTAAACATCTTTTAAATGTTATAAGATTTCTTCAGCTTTACATTTAAAATATCATATTTCTACAAATTTAATACAACAATACAATTTACTACATATTTAATACAAATTATTTAAACATATAGCTTTATATTTAACAATATTAAAAAAATAGAATAAACGTAAATTGATGTTCAAGATCATTTTACATTTATATACACTGATACGTTCGAGTACGTACGATGTACTGTTCGCTGTGCTTGAACCTGAACCTCGCATCCCCCTAGCGGTTTACATGTATCTGCGTGAAAATGAGATAGTAAGCTGGTACGTGGGTCGGACATCCATAAAACATCTCGTGGGCTAAAACACGCCCGCGCCCGCGCGAGATAAGTCGCATCAATTTTTTCTACCGCCGCTAAAAATCCCCTGACGACGTCCTCGCCTAAAATATTCCCCACTTTATACGTAGAATAATAAGGATGGGTCGAGAGGGCTTTTATAAAAAGGCTTGTAACGAAACTTTTTATAAAATATTTTTGTATATCGCGACCTTTACTTAATTTGATATGAATCATACAAAAATATGATTTTTGTATAATTCATATAAAATTTAGTCTTATGATTTTACCGATATGCATGTTAAATAAAAATTAACCGACCGATTTTTATATGTCATATTTCCCAATATAAATATATTTATGAAACTGAATATGAAAATTATTTTGTATTCTTTTTGTATGTAATTAATATCAAACAACTTTAAAAAACATTTCTACAAGTAATGCAGGTTTGCTCAAGATACTACCTTATGTTATATTAAGTCAACTCTGGCAGAATAACAAGGGCGAAGAAAAAACGCACTAAAGTTCGGTAAAAAATACACGATCTTAGTGTCTCCCACAAAAACTCTGCGGCTCGCCGGCGATGTTTATTGTATGAGTCGCTGAAATTCAAGTGTTCAGCTTAATGGATTGTACCGCCGGACCTTAACTCTAGCCCACATAAAACGTGCTGAGTATGAAATAATTCTTGCCGCTCCGCATTTTTCTTGTCACATTATATCTTGTTATAATAAATGGTACATTGTGTCAGAGAGTAATTGTTTTGATGCGATTTACATTTTAAGAAGAGAAAAGTATGTTTGTAAGTAACTTTTATGTATAAATAATTTTTTAAACTCACTCTTCAACAAGTCGCAGATACATTTTTTTATTGAAATTAAGTAAATTTAGAAACGACAATTTAAATCATTTATTTACCTTTACAAATATATTTATCATTACAATAACAACTGTCGTAATGTCATTAAATTAATAAATTGTCATATTCAATTACATTTAGTCCCCTAAAAGTATCAAAAATTAGCAAATGATAATAGAATATAAAATAACAAATAATATACAAGGCAGATAAACGATAGACAGCCGGTCGATTGGTTGCAGCAAGTCACGACTGAAATATTAATCACGAGGGTCTTTCAGGGTTGAATTTCATAAAGCAACTTTATGGTAATGGATTTGATTAATTGCGTAACCAGCGACTCACGTTCATCGAAATGCTGACTTGGTAGCCTCAAAATATTCTTTGGCGATTATAAAAGCTATATCGCTCTTGTTAGTGGAAAGTCAATAGATAGTGGCTTCACCGGGCTTTACTTCGGCTCCCTTTATTGTTATATCATTTAAGTTATCGTTCTTTGAAGCTGTCAGCTTGGAGCGAAAACCTACTGCTTTTTAAACTAAATAACTTACGTCATTAGTATCTGTTCCTAATGCTGCTAAAACTATTTTAAGTCATGTCTTAGCCACTTTTTTATATGAAGGCTTAAAAATATCCCCATTGGAACACTATTCTATTCTATCCGATGTATAGAGAACAATTATCATTAGCGACGGGCAAACCTCCGAAGGCGTCAATGCGTTAATGGCACTATCGCGTCTAAACAAAAGACTCATCCATCATTTACTGGTGCCGCCATAACGCACTAACCCTTTCTCCAGCGTCTACTTACAAAGTGTCATCTGCAACTATCAATCATCTATGATGCTTTTACCTATTTACTGTACCTAATTAATATACGCAATATTACATAACTCTGTACATATATTTTTTTTTATTATGTACATATATTATAGAGTTTACTGAATTTCATTTTTAGTGTTATTGACAAATGACACACGCGACCTTATTAAATAAAATAATAGTAGGTAAAAAAACATAGGTTTTATTTTTAGTTGTTAATGAGCTTTGAAGTTGTATTAAAAATACCTGATAACTTGCGCGTTTGGTCTCAGTAAATGTAGGCAACAATAAGAGAACACTTTACTGGTACTTTACAATTTACTGGCACAATAAGAGAAAACGCAACAATTATTTATCTTGGTTTGCTAGTACTGATTGCGTTTTATAAGTATTACTAAAAGAGCATTTAATATAAAATTAAGACAATTACAAAGTAAAGTAAAAGCAAACACAACTTGTTAAAATAGGATAATCATTTGAATAAACATATGAATTAAGTTAGTGTAAGCACCTAATTAGAATTTAGTTAGAAAAACAAAACAGCTGTTCAAATCCCAGAAAACAGAACTGTATAAGTTAATAAATATATATATAAAAAGTGTAATAACAAAATAAAATAATATAATGCATTATCTAGGAAGAAATCTTGCGACGTCACACTACCGTACCGTACCGTACCGTAACAGCCTGTGACTGTCCCACTACTGGGCTAAAGGCCTCTTCTCCTCTTTTTGAGGAGAAGGTTTGGAGCTTATTCCACCACGCTGCTCCAATGCGGGTTGGTGGAATACACATGTGGCAGAATTTCAGTGAAATTAGACACATGCAGGTTTCTTCACGATGTTTTCCTTCAACGTAAAGCACGAGATGAATTATAATCACAAATTAAGCACATGAAAATTCAGTGGTGCTTGCCCGGGTTTGAACCCACGATCATCGGTTAAGATTCACATGTTCTTACCACTGGGCCATCTCGGCTCGTCACACTACAGCACACCTCAATTCCGGATATGAAACCAATCTTTGCTGGAATATGGCGAGTTATTACGATCATATTTCCACGCTAAGTACGTACTGGGCAAAAATTATTACATAGCGATGTAGATGCAGTCGTGAAAACACAATAAAAGATTTAACTACGACACGCCTCGCGAACATTTCGCTTGCAATAACCGCGGACAATATCTCCCTTACGATTTATAATGTATCTCTTTTATTACCATAGGGCGGCGCGGTGGACGCGCGAGGCGATGAGACCAGCGCTTAATAATGCAGCGCAATAAGTGCATTATTTAGTTTATAATTCTCCGTAAAGCATGCACGGAACGCGAATGCTTCGATATGCTTACTCGCATGTCGTAAAGTGTTTTATGCAATTTGCTGCAACGCGTGGGATCGACGCAATGAAAGAATCACAAGGCATTGTATTACAAAACACATAAAATGTAAATATTACTTCGCTTATTATATACTTACTAGGTGTCCGTGAGGACTTCACCTAAAGGAAAAAATAGGGGTCACACAATGACATTCACATCGAGGCAAGCGATCTATGTTGATGCGAGCCTGGACTGTAATACATCTTACAGCACGCAACACGTCTTTTTTATGCAATTATTCAAAACCGTGTAACATCGCTTAAATTACATGTATTGCTCAAATTCTTTAAGCTTCCCAATATGTATTGTGAGTTATCAATAAACGTTAGATATTGCGGACTTTTATGTAAATATCATTAAGAATAATGATTCAGTACTAGAATAATACGATTATTTCTAACACTTTAGTAGGCGAAAAACTGGCTAGTTTTTTAAAAGCCTTGATTATGTAACATTCAATTTTTCTGTTATGGTCTTATTAAATATGAGTGCATTACACTCAATGTTTCTCTAAGAAATTATCTTAATAATGGTGGAAATTGCATCAAAATTAATCGTGTAACATTTAGAAGAACTTGTCTTTTCACATCTTAAAAGTCACCTTGTTTAAAGTTATTCTAAGACGTAAGTCTTATTTAATAAAATAAGAGTTATTTCATTTCGGCCAAAAACGATAAAAAAATTATCGTATAAAAATGTATATACATACCTATAGGTATTTATTTTTATATTTTATTAAAACATAAAAACCGTTACTAGTTAAGAAGCATTTCGTGTAATGACATGAGTCTCGTTAGTAATGGTTTATTGGCTCCCAGGATGTAGTCGTAATAGTAAAATGATCTTAAATATCGCATAAACCTCGTTTTACTTTCACGGGTGACATATTGACAATAAGTAACCCGACAAGATCCGGCACTATACCTCACATTTTCAAAGAATTTCACGAATGCGCTACAATATGTACGTTTTTATTTTGTAATAATGGTGTCGCTCGAATGTCACTCCTAATCCGTATAATTAACTTAAGTTTAATTGACGTTTCCGTTTTTTTTGTACATTTATCGCATATCGATGTAATTTTATTACCAATTGGCCACCTGTCACCTCTGATGTGCAGCGCATTGTGGACCCGCCGGACATACACACATGTCCAGAACTAATAACTCAATCGTGTTGGTTGCTGCCACTTTAAGTCACCATTCCTAAGCCTAGTCCTACTAATACTAATTAAGAATATATAGAGCACAATTAGCACAATATCTTCCGTCGATTTTATATTTAACCTGTATTCAATAAAATCAGCAGTAATAAAATGTTTTTTTTGTTTTCATAATAAATAAATTACGTAAAGAATATATATTTTTACACACTTTATATACACTAAAAATATATTTAGTATTATTGTGGGTTTTAGTGTTAAAATTTATAAATCATTTTTTATAATAACAATTTCCCCTAAATTGAGCACTCCAACGGGGTCAGAGGGCGAAATAAAATTTTTAAATAAATCCCTTACGCGCCCAAAACATCCTTGAATTCGCACAATTTTATTATAATGTCCAAAACTTAACAACACAAAACTAAATTTAGAACTTATTCCAAACTAATAGAAATCAGTCTTCAATAAACTTGCTTTCAATAAGCGTTGCAACAATTATTTCTTTTGCCGTACCAAACCGCTTTGTGCCTATTCCTCCTTTACTTCGTAATGGTCATTCCCAATTTTCGATTGTTAGCTTAATACTCCATTTTCAACGCTTTTACTGAACCGGATTAAGGCATCGTGGGAGTGTATTGATTGATGTGTATGGTTTAAAAATGTATTATATTAATTTGTAATAATTTATTTTAAGTTTCAACGTGGCATAAAAACCTGGATATTTAGTTTATAATTATTCAACTTGAGGTCGATTAAGGACAACACAAAAAGACTTAAGAAAATTGAAAGTTTCGAAAATAATGCTTACACGTGCATATTAACCCAAATCGCAACATAGCAGCTTCATGGAATAACCTCCCAATACTTTTACTTAATATTTGTATAAGTCTACGCCCAGCAGAACATTGACAGACTATTTATGTCTTACTTAATTTTTTACCGAATTGTAGTTTTCATGTTCTTTAGACAAATATATCGTTCCATTGTTTGTGACATGCTCGCGGTCCTTTAGTGGTATCTGATCTACGACAAAAATTATAATTGGGAACTCTTAACCATTAGAAAATAATAGAAATGTTGTTATCTTAGAATTTGGTTTGGTTGCATTTGTAAATACAAAAATAATGAAAATAAATGCGACAAATTGCTTGCAGCTATATGTATGTATCGTATTAAGAAAAATAAAATAATTTCTGGATAGGGTAAAAAACCGTAACATTTCGTAAGTATGTTTAACGCAAACAACGAGTATCCATTCAGCAACGCGATCCCTTGTATCCAAAGGCTCAAATCGTAGCGCACCTCCGCAAATCGTAATCCTCTTAGAAAACATTTCCAATTTAAAAAGAATTCCACCTTTTATCCCTTCGAGGAGGGCACGCGTAAAAAATAAAAGGAAAAACCGTGTGACACGCGTCTACGACGGACGAACTCGTACCTATATATACCCGGTGTTGTCGGTTCCCTCCACTCGACTCTTTACAGGTCGCTTCTTCCATCGAGAAAGCATCTATTGAAACTCCACTCAGGCCGTGTTAGCTGCCTATTTAGTATAAAAAGGGTCGAAAGTTTCCCCGAGATCCTTTTTTATCTAAAGGTGGGCCCACCCCGCGTCACCCGTCGCCGTACGTCGTGGACCCGACCTACGTAACGACCGTGCGGCCTTCATTACTATCGATGTGCTATTCAATTTACTTATCCTTGTTTCTATTAAACTCATACAAATAGAACTTATGGCTATGGCTATTTATATTGAAGATAATGCCGATCATATTTTTATAGGAATGCATATATTTACTGAGAGAAAAAAAAATTCACTTAAACGAAAATATACAAATTAATTATTAAAACATTATTAGACTACAATACAATTTGTAATTTGTTGAAATTACTATCTTATCAACGAAACCGACTTAAATTATTACTCGTAGTACAATTTTTCACATAGAAATTCAAAAAGAAAATAAACTTATCAGTTTTTATGAGTATCCATTTACTTCATTCCCTGTAGTAACATCAGTTCAAATATTTAAAGGGCGGCTGAATTTGATCCGGGCCCGCGAGTGGCCGCAATTGGATCACACGAGCGGTTTCCATCCTCCCAAGTTATTTCATTGAAATTAACTTATCCAAGCAAATTCGATTTCAATGGCCTAAAGTAAACTTAAATTTGTATCAATTTCGAACTCCGATCGTCGTAAAAACTTTTTTACTGTAAGCTATTCCGTCGATACAATTTATTGTTTTATGGCTATTGCTTTTGTTGAATGTATGGCATTTGTAAATAAGACAACAAACTTTTTTAAACGAAATTTGTACTTAAAAATTCTTTCACTTTTAAACTGATAACGGAGATCCTAAATGAATAACATCCTGTAATATGACGAATAAAAAATGCCTAGGTACTTGAAGACAGAATATTTTCATTTTGAATAGGAAATGTAAGAAACTGTCTAATTACTATATAATTTAGTTTATAACATCGTTCCGATAAAAGGTAAGGTTGAGTTTTATTTCAAAAAAACGTATACAATATTATTAAAGCATGCCAGAGGGGAACCAGAAACGCTTTCCTTTCAAAATTTCGAGGTCGAAAATAGGAATTGGAAAACAGAACAATTCGCATAAGAAGACAGCGACGGCGAATCGCCTAGGGATCGGTTAACCCATGTTACTCGACGCGTCCGCCGCGCTCCCATAGGAGAATTCCGACTTTCCACAAAGAAAATAGCAATCAAAATTTGATTTACTGCCACCCGTGGCCATACATCACATCTCTCTAATCCGCGAACAGAGAAAGCCTAAAATCTAAGGGGATCCGTCGAGGTCGAATTGAAAATCCTACCGACATGAAGTCTCTTTAATATTTATGAGGACGCAAAACGTATAGCCCTACAGTTTCTTACTTTAGTTACTTACATTTTGGCAAGTTCGATTTAAGAAAAATACAAATCACGATATCAAAACGAAAAATGTACAAAAATCTTCTCCCAATTAGACTTTTTTGCACTGTAGACGAATACGTCTCTCGTCTCCTCCCCTCGATGCTGTTCTATGTATCTTTGCAAAATATTGCGAATTATACGGCGACCCGTCACTCAATATTCAGTGGCATATAAAACTGAATTGGACTTTTTGATCAGCTACCAAAATTTCTATGATCCGCTCGACGATAGCCTATACATATAGAATGAGTTCTGAACTTGCTTCGGCAGATTGTTTTTAAATAAACCAATATCATTATAGGCGAAGCGATTTTATTCATCATATTATCGATTAAAAAATGTTTTCATTGGGTATTAAAGACACTGTATTTTTTAAAAGGAAACGAATCAAAAATTAAACAATCCGTTACGTTGCCGTTACAGCAATCAAAAACGAGTCGCTTTAGTTATCCAATCGAAATATTGAATTTTGCTACACGTAGTTCAAAGCAACATAAAGATACGCGTCACGGTTAACGCACTAACTAACTAACAACGCTGATTTAAAAATAGAAACCGACTAATCACAAAAATATCATTACAGACATTATTTAGAAGATTTTTTTATATTTTTAATAAAATCTAGTAGTGTGAAGAACGCAAAACACGAAATGTTTTCTCTGCGCCAACAACCCGATACGGTAATAAAATAAAATTATTAGTAAGAACAAAACTGGCATCCCCAGCGGCGAGCAGTAATTTTGCATTGAGATCGATCGACGGAGGGAGCTCGGGCTCGGCTAGGGCCAGTGAGGAATGTCGCATTAGGGAGTTTGCATGGGGTCACCGTAAGCCGTTTCCGATAAGGCCCCCCGGCGAACTCGGACTTTCGGTATTCTCGGCTCAATACGCGCTTATCTGCCTGCCACACTCGCCTGCAGCGTGCGTGAGCTGAATAATGCATCCGACGTCCACTCACTCCCCAAATTGAAATAATTTTTCTATAACTTCATAGTAATGATGGGTATTCTTATCTTGTAGATAAGATGCGACATAGACACAATATATAGAGATATTATTTATTTGTATTCCAAGTATTCTTATATCTTTTCATTCCAGTTCAATAGTACAGCAAACCCTCTGTTTATATTTCAAATACTAAACTAATTTAATTAAAACAAAATATAATTAAGTAAATTTTAAACGGTACAATATTCTTTCAATAATTCGAAAATAACAAACTTCCATTACGTCATAGTATTTCTTTAATTCTCTAATTTCTACATACAAACTAAAATACTAAGTCAATTTTGTACGCGCTGTACGCGCTGTACGCGCTTTACGCTATCTTATATTGTATCGTGTATGTAACAAACACAGTCTGTACCCAAATAAATCTAGGGGGACGACTTTAACCCACTTCTAGTTATTTACGTTATATACGTATTTATTTGAAAGTTTGCAAATATAATATTTAATTAAAATTAGTATAGGGTCATATAGGCAGTAACATCGTCGATTCGATGACGTGCTCTACGATCTTTGGACGCATTAGATTTGTTATGACAAGTAATTTACACTTGTTCATAGATCAGACTAACAAACGCGCGTTTTATAATATAGCTAAGTAAATATTATAACGCTGTTTTGATTACTTAATTAATTTGAAACTAACCAACCTGAAAGGACAAAACATGGGAAATCAAAAGTCGAGCACCGAGTAGGTACGTTAAGCGCGGATTAAGTTCAGTAACAAAAACTTCACGCCGGCTCTAGATTGAGATCTCCAGCTCCACTTCACATCTCCACATGATAAATAACCGCTTCCCCGCTTTTTACGCGTCGAGGGTGTCACGCAAAAAAATGAATAAGGAAATTTACCTAATGGCTGCGATTCTTTATACTCTATCTCCATTGTCAGAGGACAATGCTGTAATGGAGGGATAACGTGAGTGAACTGTGCTGAAGATTCGCATTTTATATCCCTCTTTCTTTACGCAAAGAATTAAGCGTTGTTACCTATACGACTAGGTTCGTACTTTAGTACACAAATACTATTACGAACACATCCAATTGAACTTTACTTCGACTGCCGAGATTTTTTTTTAATAAACGAGATTCACACGCATCAGAGCTTTCTATCTAATAATCGTTTCTACAAACGTATTGGAATATATATAGTAATACATATTACTGTGTAGTTAGTTGAAAATAGCCGTTGGTGGAAGGGCATTAAAAATCTAGAGCTTTTTTATTTTTTTACAAAAATTACTTTATTCAAACAACTGATTTTTGGTAGATAATTTAGAGATTTACATTACTTACTACAAAGTTTTCGTACAGCTAATATTTAATTAAAAATATAACTAGAAAAACTTTCTATTTTTACTTAAACCATTGAAGGCAAATTAAATAGTGTATAAATACTACACAGAAAAAGATTTCTAAGTAAAACAGTTAATAAACTCAAAATTGTTGAATAAATTCAACTATCGATTTACCATTAATTTTGGTAATTATTAATACATACAGATTTTGATTGGCATATTTTAAATGACATACATTTTTTTATGTTTATATTTTATTTTAATCAAACAAATACTCAACCAATTAGTCTATTAAGTATCAAAAAGTATTGTTTTTTTATGATAATACTGTAATTATGACTATATTTAAATATGTTGTTTTATATAAATAATATATTAATTTTAAACACAATTCTTATTTATCATTGAATTTAAATTTGTATATTCTTCTACCTACTATGAAATATTATGTTGCAATAAGTTTGAATTCTTAGAAGATTCCATAAATATTATATAGTTTAAAATAACTTTTAAATATGTATTAACACAATAATATGTCCTTTATTTGTTTACTTAATTTATTACAAACTTTATAAAATAATTAAATATTTATTTATTCAAAAAAGACTCACCAAGTTTTATATTATTAAAACAAATATCCATTTCTCTCATATTTCACTTTCCGTCTAAAAGGTTTCTAATTATGAAATATTATACTTTAAAGATGTTTTAATAAATGAAATAAATACCTTATCAATAATCATGGTTATGCAAATATAAGAGACAAGTTTATCCAGTAAACTGCACAAGGGTACTGCGGAGAAGTGTTGCTCGAGCTCTCACCGAGCGGAGCCCAAACCATTCTACGGACAAATAAAATCTGAATTAGATAAACTCTTCTCTGTGATTGGATAAAAATATCCAAACCCCTTTGCGCGTGTGCTAAAAAACGAAAGGGTTGAAAACGTTACCCTTTTTTTAGTGTCCCCTTAGCTTTCATCCCTTCCTGTCACTAATATCTAAACATATTGAATTTTCTTTTCTGCTAAGATAACTTTTTTGTGTAATAAATTAAAAAATTATACACTTTTTACTCAATGTTTATTATTATTACATAACTAATTGTACATTATTTGAAATTACTTACATCTAGTTTGTAGGTATGTTCCTACTTAATTATTTGATTCATACTAATACAAACTTTTTTAATATGTATTCATAATGCTCCGAAACCTGATTTAATATAGTTAATTTGAGGTAAAATTAAACATTCAAGTAAAATAAAAGTTTAAATTTTCATATAATTTAAATTCAAACCCCGCCGAAAGTCTAAACTGAATACGTTCCATTGCACATACGACATATATCTGTCAGTTAGTATTTAAAAATATTTATAAAATATTTAATATTAATAATCAACAATATTAAAGAAAAAGAAACATAATTTTTGAAATCAAATACATTCAATAGACTACGTAAAAAGTAAGTTAAAAATGAAGCCGTATGATGAACTAAAGTTTGAATTATCGATAGCTCTCTTGTATATTTTCTTGAAATTAATATATATGTCATACTTTAATATAATTACTTTTTTCTGAAATAATTTCTTATCGAATAAGTCCAGTGTTTTATTATTATTCTAGAAACTAGAAAAAAATTGGTATCTGTGATTGATCATAACGTTAAGACTACTGACATTTGACATTATTTTGACAAGTGACATGTCACTCAAGAAATAGAATTTTTGAGTTAATTTTTTGATTTCTTCCTATTAAAAAAATATCTATAAGCCTTATATTCAGAATTAAATTTATATAAATAAAAAATTGAAATGACTTTATATCACTTTGGGAATTGTTTAGCGTTAGTTTACGCACCATATCATATGGCTTATAAGTTTTCAGGAATGTAAGCGTATTTATCTAATTAGGTTAAAAGTGTTAAGTTAAAACTGTAAATACATGATTTTACTTCTTACAGATCTGAATATGCAACATTTTCGAAATGCGTATATGCCGGAGGACTGTATATATTCACACAGCTTTGTAAAATGTTGCTTTTAGCGACCTTTTTCCCCGATTCCGATAACGTTCAAGGCGCTGAATATGATATATTTCTTGTAAGTACCCTTATGATGAATGCTTAAGTTGACATTAAAATGAATGAAATAAATTTTTTTATACATAACTTTATTTATTAAAAACTATTTCGGGCTATCTTACAGGAAATTCTAAAAGCCACAGTTGATCTTGCTGATCTTCTCGGCTTATACTTTGCTCTGAATTCAATACCGGGGAAAGGACATGCTAAGATCTTGACTGCAGCTATAGGTTGGGCTAGTGCTGAGGTAAGCAAGTATTGTTAATTAAGATGTACTCTACAGATTAATATTTATACTGTAGGCTTGTACCAATACTTTACTATAAGTAGGACAAGCAAAAATGTTTTTTTAAAACATATCAAAACAGTAACTAGCCAAATGCCGGTTTTCAAATTATTTAATTTTTTTTCTAAAGATTAATTAAGTACTATTACAAATTAACTTTATTTTAATATATAAAAGAAAATGTCCGCTTAAAGCATACTATAGCATTCTATATTGTTATTTTAAGTTATTTAAAACAATCCTAGTTCAACCGAATCAAATAAAAATTTCATTTAACAGGTGCTAGTGACCCGCAGCATTCTCCTATGGGTCGGTGCAAGGGGTTCAGAGTTTGACTGGCGATATGTGCGATCTTGTGCTGAGTCCAACGTAGCATTATTGCAGCATGCCTCTACTGCTGCCCTAGTGTGGCTCTGGACCCGCAGTGACCTGCCTCGTAAACACTTCCCCATAGTTGTTACACTTTTAGCGATATCTCCATACAAAAGTCTCATAGAAGAAGCCATTGCTAGTATATTTTCTCTCAGTGCTTGGGCTTTATTAGGTCTTCGTACTGTACACACCACTGTAATTGGCCTTACCGCATTAGCTATGTATGCAGTCTTAGCTCAGCAAATCGGAATATAACTTAATTAGTTAAGGTTATAAGTTCAAACCTAAGTGTTTGTTTCATTTGTATGTCAGAAAGTTTGTTTGTTGTCACATTAAGCAGAATAAGTACCTAATATAAGTGTAAATTTATTTAATAAAATATTGATTGTGTCAGTGCTCAATCATTCATTTTAATACCTAACACACAAAAAACATTAAAATATTACAATTTATGTTATGATTGTTAATTTCTATTCTATCAACAACAAGGATTGTAAGAAAATAAGAATTTTACATTTAAAAATATTACTAGAGGTGCAAAATGCATTTATCCTGGTTAAATCTACATCACTAGTAAATAGGGTAAGATTTTTATGGTAATGATATATTTATTGCAAATTTATTTTCGTGACCTTAGTATTAAAGTCTTTGATGAGTGGTGCTTAGGACTTATGTTTGTAAAAACCTAGAATATCTGTCTATAGAATATTTGTTAGCATTAATATGGAAATACAACAAAGTAAACGAAGTTGTCAATTTTTTTTTAATATTTTTTGGTTGTTTATTTTATATGTATGTATGTATTTTATTGTATGTATTTCTTTTTCTGGTATATGTAATTGTATAACATATACCAGAAAAAGAAAAGTGATCATTTACAACTACCGATTTAAGGAAGATGATATAAAACGTGTATCAGTGGTCAAAGATCTTGGAATAACACTCGATTCTAAACTTCTTTTCGATGAACACATAAATTCCATAACTTCTAAAGCGTTTCGTATGCTAGGATTTGTGCTGAGGATTTCCAGAGAGTTTAAGCGTGTTTCAACTTTTGCTCTTTTATATAAATCATTTGTGAGACCTATTCTAGAATACGCTTGCACTCTCTGGAATCCACAGTATAGTAAATATATAGAATTCATCGAAAATATTCAGGAAAAGTTTTTAAAATATTTAAAATTTTCGTTTATAAATAATTTGAATCAAATAGAAAAGATACCGACAACTGAACAGAGACGACTTGAACGTGATATGGTGTTTTTATATAAATTGATCCACAACATATTTGATTCCCCTTATCTCCTTTCTAAAATAAATATCAAGTGCCTTCGCCCTGGTAGTCGCAACAAATCTATTTTTGATTTTCCATTGACAAAGACTAAATATGCAGCAAATGCATTTATTAATAGATCATCTAAACAGTACAATAAAACATTTATTGAATGTGATATATTTCATCTCTCCCTTAAAAAATTCAAACTGCAAGTAAAAGAAATATTATACTCTGAAGAGCCTTAACTTACTCATGCATTTTTAATTAATTAATTATAATTTGATTATTTATTATTAAATTATGTTTTCTTGATTTAAAAATTAAATTTATATTAAATTAAATTATATAAATGAATTATATAATTTCATGCACCTATTAACTGTTTTGGTTTAAGAATTGTTTTATATTTTTTATTTTATTGTAATTATTTCACTGTTTGTTTCCTGTACACTAAATAAATAAATAAATATAAGAATTATACAGATTTTGATAAGAGGTATCAAATAAAAAATATTTACTTTTAAACAAATCAAACTGGTATTATCAAACACAATATTATATTAATATAAAACTAATTTCTAAACGTTCATAGTGTTTTTTCATCTTTGTACAACAGCTTAATCACATTACTTATATAGTAAAAGTTGTTTTTAGTTTTATAGTTATTTTACATTATTCAATTTCGTCCAGATTATATATATGATAACTTTTTTTTCGGCCTGTGTTATCATAAAACTAAAAAATAGTAAAACGAACATTCATAGACGATGGTAGAACGTACTTTCGCGTATTTAATTGGCACATCATTTTCATA
The DNA here is from genome assembly GCF_905147045.1 of Nymphalis io. Taxonomy (NCBI): domain Eukaryota; kingdom Metazoa; phylum Arthropoda; class Insecta; order Lepidoptera; family Nymphalidae; genus Nymphalis; species Nymphalis io. The sequence goes on along the minus strand of NC_065897.1, from coordinate 13,547,351 downwards.
AATCGACAAAATGAAATTAATGTAATATTATTTTCTATTTTGTTACGAAATTTAAGGTTTTCAAAAAACTCTGCGTAGGTTTTCGAATGCATGATCGTATATCGTATCATCTTAAAAAAAGGTCTAACATGATTTGAATCGTACGTGTGGCAACGCTGACTTGGGTACGTGTTTAGTCTAGTGATAGCTAGCATAAGATGGTTTATTCTGGTTTTAGTCACTGTGTAAAACACTACTACAAACGCAAAGCGTCTACCAAATTTTTCTGTATTTCTTTGTTTATTAGCTGCATGACTTATCTGTACAAAAACTATTACTATAATCTACTGAAGTTACGGGATCTACTACCCTACAGTAACCAAATCCAATGTATTCATATCGAGATTATTTGAATACTACGGTAAGATAATTAATGTCTTGCAAAAAAATATAATGCTACGAACCGTAAGCACCATAAAACGACACACCTAAATAATATAATAATGGCATTGCAACGCATTGTATGCATCTCTCACTCTGTGTCTGTGTTAGACTTTAGTCAAATTGTCATATTAATTTTTAGCCTGTAGCTGTAGTTTATGGTATGTATAAGCTTGAGCCTTAATAATTATTAGTGTATTGTCTATGATATAGTTTATTATCTATGCTTAATAAAAGTAATAAATTTAGTCAAAAGGTCACAAGTACAAATATGGCTAAAACTTTAGATTCAAATATATTTTAAAGTGCAACGCCGCTTCAGCAGGAGATAAAAATAACAATTAGCATGTAAAGCTGAAACAGGGTGATAGTCATGAGGCTGGGGACTCTTTAGGAGTATAGCTGTTAATAACATCAGTGAAGCTTACATTACTGAAAAGTGGTTTTATCAACGACTCTCTAGAATTTCCAGTTACTTTTTCGCATCGATAACACTGTACCGGTCCTATACATTTTACATATTACCCGCCCATTCATATGTTATGTATTTTAATCTTCAAGTGAGTTCGTTATGACGTGATCGATAGTAGTCAATATGAAGAAGTTGTTTTTATTTTCGCTGCTATGTTATTTAACAAAGGCTGAATATAATGTTAAGTGTAGTGATAATTTACATAGTGGCTTAACTTTCGAAGCTACGAACGATGGTGTGGAGGGACGATACAGGGTGGAGTGGTGTACGATGGCTGATAAAAATGTTACCAACTGGGAGCTGGTTATGCGATATTATGACACTCTGTCTCCCAGTCGTTGCGAGAAATACAGTGTTGACATCCCACTTGGATTATTACATTCTCGTTTTAATGAGATTGTTCACGTTAATTTAAATTGCACTAATGTGAGTATATTTTCCTCGATATTTATATTTAGAATATATGTAATTATTCTTTAATTTGTTTTTAAAACACTTATTTAAATAATAATTACTTATAATTTAAGAAAACATAACAAGATCAAATGCCATAATACACAATGGAGGTAGTCACAAATACTAAGCAAAGTATTTTTTACTACCTCCATTTCTTTACATTAAAACATTTATGGATATAGATCTTGTTAATACAAACCATGTATAACTTAATATTTGGATCGGTAATAAATTTGTATTTACAAAGCTTAAAATTCATATTCAGTAAAACCTTTAAGTCCTTCACTATAATAATTATAAATATCAAATTTAAATATTTCAGGTATGCTTCTCCACGAACTTGGACTTAATATTCAATAGCACATGCTATCACATCAAGACAGTGCTCCACCGAGGGACCACAAGCTCCAGTCCTCATGATTCTTTACATTATGTTAATAACCCATATCCAAAAGAACATTTCACTAAAAGCATGGCTCTGGTTAGAACACACAGTACATAGTAAGTAAAGAAGACATTCTTGTTTTTACTTTAAAAAGGCTTTACAAGTATTTTTTGTGCCATCATTTTACAACCTAAAGAGTCTATTTAGAATCTTAGAGTTGTAGGTCTAATAATGAGAAATTTTTTAATGAGAATTGAGTAATTTAGGGAGTTAAATAAATTGATACAATCCTTTATAATAAAATCAAAATATTCAAGAAGGCTCTATTAAACGTAAAACTACCAACAGTTCGGAATGTAGATTCCACTGAGAAAAACTTGTAAGAAACTCTGTAGTTACTTTTTTAATAATCAAAAATTTACATGTAATAAATTTTTGTAATAATAATAAAAATTTAAATATTTGTAATAATACAATACGTCTTTATTATTAAAAACAAAACACTAGTTTCAAATTTAAATAATTTTTTTTTTTTCGTTTTTTTTAATGGATTTTTTATCCTTGCGGCATGTCAAACCCATAAAAGTAAAATGGTCTGCAGAGTTTTATTATAGAATCGAATACCCTGTTTCAGGAGGGATGTATTAACTCTGTAAAGTCGAAATTATAAAACCTTTTTTATACAAAAATATATGTATCTTATATTGTACTGCCTTGTTGGTCTAGTAGCTAGATGTAAGGACGCAGACCCGGAGGTCCGGCGTTCAAATCCCAGGTCGTGCCAATAAAAAGTTATTGGGCTTTTCTGTCGAAAATTCTCAATAGAAGCCCAGAGTGTGGAAGTTAGTAGTGTGTACACTATCATGCCTAGGAAAGAATGTAAAGCCGTTGGTCCTGCGCTTCAACTCTTTCGGGTTGTGTCGAATTGCCGTCCCATCAGATTATGAGAGTTAGGGAATAGAGAGTGCACCTGTGTTTGAAAACACACACTTGTGCACTATAATATGCCCTGCGCAGTTGGCTAATCTCTCTTGAGTTTGGTTGCCGTAGTCGAAATCAGTCTGGAGGACCTTATTATATAAAGGAAGTATGCTAATGGGAATGATGTTAAGTGTTACTTTACATTTTCCAGTGAGGAGCTCATCATGCACTGGTATCTGGGCTTTGTGCCGGCCACTGATTACACAATGAACCTTTGCACAGCAGACTTCCAGGTGAACAAACTTTGACACTAATTTGCCATTTCAAGTATCCTGCTTGCCTTGCATACAGTAGTTGTTCCATTTCTATAATTCAAATATTTTTAAAGCCCATTAAATTATATTATTATAAAAGTTAATCAGTAACATGGTAATTTTCAGTGGCCCAGTTCTAAGATATAAGTATGCTTTAAAAATATACATTTTTCACTAATGAGAGATATATTTGATTACACAGCAACATTCGTAATGCTATAAAATTTAAATTAAAGTGACATATGATAAGAAAACCATTAATTTAAAAAGTAATATTTAATAGTCGTCTCATGGCAATAATACTGCTTGATATTCTACTACCAAATGTGACTATTAAAAACCTGTCGTAAAATTTTACAAATAGTTATTAATTAATAGTTCGTGGTTATTATGTGAATATTATTATTTTTTGTATATTTACCTAAGCCCAGAGTTCTTGTCTGAGTATTCTTACATGTAGGAGATAATTTCCAGTTGAAACTGTTTTTTTTAGACAGTCATCACACTTCACTATTATTGTAAAAGTTATATACAAAATGTTTTTTATATGTTTTGTTAAAAATATAGTATTTATTTTTTTGATGATAATGTTACATTTGGATCTATTCAATGATTATAATAAGTAAGTAGTTTCTAGTGGTTCAACAATGATAAATCCAGTTAAACGATATTAAAAGGCCAAAATGTGTTAATTATGTTATATTTTAACTGTGATAAAGCTCGAAGAAGTAACAAGTAATGAAAACACACATAACCTCTCGTATTTATGATATGATTGTTGTTTTTATTTTGGTAACTCGCAAATAGCCAATATTAACTTTAAAAGTGGTAGTTATTTTGAAATCACAGAAAGAAAATTCAATTTTATTTATTTGTTTAGATGTGATAAAGCGTGAAGAATTACTGAATATTCACAACACACACAACTGTTCGTATCCATAATATGTCGTGTGATTATTATTACTCTAGTGATTAAAGAAAAACGGATTTACTGAATTATTGTAATGTCTCCTTATATACAATATTAGGTGTAGTATTTCGATATTCTAAGAAAACAATAGCATTGGCATGACTTACACGTGATCATGCTACACATAGTTGCCCATGGGTAAAGCAGCAGCAAGTAATAGAACAAAATACAACCTCTTATAATCTAATAAAACTATAAATAAAGTTAGAACTAAGCAATTTAATGCAAACTTTAATAAATTCTATAATTAATGCAAGATATTAATAAAAACTCAAAACTAAAAGTCTACCTCGTAACTAATGATAAAAATAAGAGATCTACGAACTAAACACGAATCCTAATATGGCAGAGGGTCACTCTACTCCGGAAATCTGGACACACCGCCACCATCATATACTTATATTGTAACGAAAAAATACGTATGATTGTTACGTATAACTATTGATAGACTCACTCGATTTTGATAAAATTAAGACTAAACAGTACCTTGAAATTTCTGTTATTTCAATTTTTAGCCATTTCAAAGATTAACCCGGACAAAAAGACAGACATACAATATTAAAAATATATTTTTTTGGTTTTAGTATCTCGCAAATAGCCCATATTAACTTCAAAAGAAGCAGTTATTTTGAAATACAGACAGACACTTCAATTTTATTTAATTGTATTGATTCTAAAATATTCAGATTAAACAAAACTATTTAACTCACTGAAAACATTATTTATGATTAATAACCCTAGCACCCATTTGTACACGACTCTCGTCGTTTCTTTTTGGGACTAAAATTACTAAGTTACTCGCAAAGCTTACTCTAGAGCACGCAACATAAAACTGTCCTGAGAACTGCCATCATCTAAATCAATGCCGGTCATGTTCAATGACTGACCTTGAGACTTATTGATTGTCATGGTGAAGCACACATTAAAAGGGAACTATATTCTTTGAAAGAATATTCTGATGGATCCATATAAAGCTTCGAAACTACCAAATAAATGGTTTTGTTCTGTATAAGTCCATCTTCTATAATTTGCTTCGCTCCAAAGGAAGCATCAATTTGCAAACATTGATCATACTGTGTAATACAGTCCGTGAAATGTTCGTGTTCAAGACGCTGACCGATTTCTTAGCGAATATTCTAATTAATAAAGAAAGAAACATTCTAACCCTTCACAACAAAAAAAACTACCCCTTTGGATGGAATTTGAATACATGTTTATCAAATTATTCAAGAAACACAAACAATTTCAAGTAGGTCAGACCATTTTTTATACTAATGTTTCCACCCCATTTCTCGCGTTTTGGGTCGAATATCGAAAAATGACAAAATTATGACTTATGCATCTATTTTTGCTCAGAAACTTTAATATTAAATTGCATTCTTCGTACTTCAAAAATGACGGACTCCACATACAAACTTTCAACCCCTATTTCAAACCCTCTTGGGGATAGATTTTCAAAAACCCTGAAATACATAAGTATTTATATCTAACTAGAACCTTGTATATAACATTTAATGCTTCTTACTTCAGAAATGATGGACTCCTCATGCAAACTTTCAACCACTATTTTACCCTTATGTGGGTAGATTTTATTTATTTCTAACCAGAAGCTTGCACTCTTAACTAAGAAAATATGCACCTAAGTTATGTACGTGTACATTCATAGTAAAAGCAAAGGGGGAGGGTTGATAAGGGACATGTTTCGCCCATCGGCTACTTAATGTGATATCAATTTGATTTGGTAGCAGACATCATAACAAATATAAAAAAATTATTGTTTTAAGTAAAAAGATGGAAATAGAAGGAATAAATAAAACAATTTTTATGTAGATTTTATGAACATTTCTTCATGCAGACACTGCGGCACAAAAATCAATTACAATTAGTATTCTAAATGCAAGATTGAGATAAAAGAATGTTTTTATTACTATGCATTGAATGTTCCAACTATGGGAATTAATCAACAATCGAAAGTAATTACTACGTTGAGATACACTTTATAATATACCTACTTGGTCTACCACCATAGTAGGTATATTAGGGTTTTCGTAGTGTTGTCGCCAGTACTTGTTGAAACAAAAATTATTGTCATTATCGTTGACAAGGAGACAAAATACCCCTGGTATTTTGAGACCGAGCTACACGAATGCATTTAGAATAGGTAGAGGTAGATTTTGAGGCCGAGCTACACGAAATGCATTTAGAATAGGTAGAGGTAGATTTTGAGGCCGAGCTACAGGAATGTATTTAGAATAGGTAGAGGTAGATTTTGAGGCCGAGCTACACGAATGTATTTAGAATAGGTAGATGTAGATTTTGAGGCCGAGCTACACGAATGCATTTAGAATAGGTAGAGGTAGATTTTGAGGCCGAGCTACACGAATGCATTTAGAATAGGTAGAGGTAGATTTTGAGGCCGAGCTACACGAAATGCATTTATAACAACTTAGAATCACTGTGCATGTCTAACAATTTTAAGAACTTCTAAGTATCGATAAAATGTTTCTGTTTGAACAAATGCAAAAATCGCTTTTTTTTTATAGAATAGGAAGGCGGACGAGCATATGGGCCACCTGATGGTAAGTGGTCACCAAACGCCCTTAGACATTGGCATTCTAAGAAATGTCAACCATCGCTTATAGCCAATGCGCCACCAACCTTGTGAACTAAGATGTTATGTCCCTTGTGCCTGTAATTACACTGGCTCACTCACCCTTCAAACCGGAACACAACAATATAAAGTATTGCTGTTTTGCGGTAGAATATCTGATAAGTGGGTGGTATCTACCCAGGCGAGCTTGCACAAAGCCCTACCACCAGTAAAGTTTTTCATGTTATTAATTATTAAGATTTCCAAACACATTCGCAATGAGTTCCGAACTCAATATTTATATCTTCAGTATGTTAACACTTTTCAGCGTGACAAAACACTTAAACGATCGCGCAACTGATACTCACGCGCAACGTATATAGATGCGCATAGTGAACTAAGCCGTATAATCATATAAGAGTCACATAAGAATCAAGAGTTGTATAATCGTGAGTTAAAATTAATGTTAGTTAAAAAATTAATATGGTTCATGGAGCGCTTCTTTAAGAAATAATAACTTAAAGACCGAATAAACCACAAAAATGTACAAAAAAGGCAAAACACTCTGTTTTTGACCAATAATTGCTTTGATTTACTACATTACTTATCATGTAAAACTTACTGAATAAAAAACTATATATCTTCAAGTATAAAATTCATTTAAAAATAGTCGGCAGTCGAAATATAAATTTTTGAGTATGTGATAGGAATGAAGAATGCTTCTTATCCACCGTCCGCGTTTTTAGAACGTTAACGACTATTATTCCAAGTTAGTGGACGAAGGTGATCACGGATTTAGCTAATTTATATATTAAATAAAGTTAAACGTGAAACTCGTTATCAGGGCCCTAAGCCATTCCCCGTGCTGCCTACGCGCTCTTCCCTATTCGATTTATCTCGTGTATTTGTCCAAAATTGGTTTGTGTTTATCTATTTTATATTGGAATTATTCAGTTCGTGAAACGGCCAACTGATATATGTATTTTAATTGTTGTTGTTGTACAATTTTGTGCTTACCTTGTGTTTGATATTATTCTCATGGTCAATTTACGTTTATACCTCACATAGAGAATAGTCGATGCTTTACATTTCTCTGCTTATTGTATAAGCAGGACGAACCACCGCTCGCGCATCAGTGTCACTGTTTAATATTACATTTGGCCCAAGACCGTTTCTACGACAAATAAGACAGCGGTCAGACAATCGACGCAATCAAATCGGACGACGTTAACCTCGCGACTGTCGCGTGCGCAGTGGTGCGTGGACGTCGGCGGCAACTGCAGCACGCTGGGCGAGTGCCGCTGCGAGGTGCGCTGCGTGCTGCGCGTGCCCGACGGCTGCTACAGCGCGCGCCTCAAGCAGCTGGCGCCGTGGACGGAGGCGCTGCGGCTGTTCGGCTCGCAGGCGCTGACCGAGCACCCCGTGTGCCACTACAACCCGCCCCCGACGCCGGCCGACGTGTCGCGCGCCGCGCTGTGGTGGCTGTGCGCGGGCGCGGCGCTGGCGGCGCTGGCGCTGGCGCTGCTGCTGCGCGCGCACCGCGCCCGCCTCGCCGCCGCGCTGCGGGCGCGCGTGCTGCGCCACTGGCTCGACAGGTACCGCGCGAGCGTGATGCGTCCCGGTACTCCCTCGAGTCACATTTACAATGCATGAGTAACAAAGGAGATCTCTCCGCAAAGGAGTAACCGATCTTTCCCAAATCCCAACCCAAGAAGTCCAGTTGTCCTCTGAGAATACCTGCTATATTGCCCACGTGTGCTTCCGTTTTGACTTCGGTACGAACTATTCTCGCTCTCTTATATCACTGGAAAATTCCCGACTTCATAAAAAGTAGCAACTGCTCATCCTATTCTCAAGAGGGGTGACGGTATAGACCCATCCAACAACAAGCCTGGTGCGATTATCTTCTCACTCGCCAAGAGCGTGTGATACGTATCTCCTTGGTTACCTGCAGAGTAACTATCTTATCAATGACTAAGAATGGTTTTTGTTACGAACGCAGTGCTGGTGATTTTTTAATGTACCTTACTTATAATAGGTCGCCATTGAGAGCAAGAGGAAAGACATGGCAATCAGCCTAGACACCGCAAGTGCTTAATAAGGCTATTTTCGCCGTTTATACCGCAAAAATATTCCTTGCATCGAAAAGTGGAAGAGAGCGAAACCATTTTTGTTCGAAATTGACGTCGGGCATTCCACTAATGATCATTATTTCCGAGCTTCCCTCGGAGGTTTTTTCCGGATATTGTATTACGTTTTCAAAGATCGAGTACGGGGATCCGTCGAGGTCGGCGGCGCACCGGCGAGTCCCGGGTCGCCCCCACTAATACACGGACGCTCGCGCAGGACGGAGGCGGAGGCGGCGAAGCCGATCAACGGCAGCGAGGCGGACGAGCGGCGCGTGCTGCTGCTGTACGCGCGCGACTGCCCGGCGCTGGCGCGCGTGGCGGGCGCGCTGCGGCGCCTGCTGGGCGCGGCGGGCTGCGCCGTGCTGGACCCGTACAGCGCCGCCGCCGCGCGCGCCGCCGCCCGCGCGCCCGCCGCGTGGCTGCAGCGCGCGCTGGCGGCGGACGGCGCGCGCGTCGTGCTGCTGCAGTCGGCCGGCGCCGCCGCCGCCGCGCGCGCGCCGCTCGTGCACGCGCGCGCGCCGCACGCCGCCGACGCGCTGCTGGCGCTGGCGCTGCGCCGCCTGGCCGAGACGGGGCACGTGGGCCTGCCCTACCGGAAGTACTTCGTGGCCGAGTGAGTGCGACTCCCGCTCGCTTCTCCCGCGGTCCCCGAACGTGATCCCGAGGCGCCCCCGAGTCCCATTCGCGACGACGCAGAGTTTTTTTTTTTTTATAGAATAGGAAGGCGGACGAGCATATGGGCCACCTGATGGTAAGTGGTCACCAAACGCCCTTAGACATTGGCATTCTAAGAAATGTCAACCATCGCTTATAGCCAATGCGCCACCAACCTTGGGAACTAAAATTTTATGTCCCTTGTGCCTGTAATTACACTGGCTCACTCAATCTTCAAACCGGAACACAACAATATCAAGTATTGCTGTTTTGCGGTAGAATATCTGATGAGTGGGTGGTACCTACCCAGACGAGCTTGCACAAAGCCCTACCACCAGTAGAGTGACCGATCTTTTCGATATGATTGTGGCCGATCGAATCGAAAAGCTGGCCGTAAGTTTTCGAAGTACCGTCGACCGCCTCGGGAGAATCTCATGTATCACGTCTAGCTGTCATCGTTATCGATCGCCTCGGCCGGTGATTCAGTACCCGCCGCCCGACTATACCGGTCGCCGCCCGACCCGAAACGGCCGGGGTGAGGTAGCGATCAGAGTGCTTTTGAATTTAACGAGTGGACCGACCACGAGTGAGGTGTGGGCCATGCGGGGGCTGACGTGCGCGCGGTTGCAGGGTGGCGGGGCTGGAGGCCGACGTGTTGCCGCACCTCACGCGGCTGCGGCGCTACTCGCTGCCGGCCGCCGCCGAGCTGCTGCTGCGCGACGTGGCCGGCCCGGACGCGCCGGCCGTTCCGGTCGCGCCGGAAGTGCTGGCCGAGCTGTCGCAGGCGACGGACGAGCTGCTGCAGTTCGTCCGCGAGAACCCCGACTACATGTCCGACATGATCCACATCTGCTGACCGCCCGGTGGCATCTCGTCGATACGGCGACTTATTTATTATTAACTTCAATTCATTTTAATACTGTAAAGAGTGACCCACTGTGTCAACGAGTGTCGGAATTGTGTCGGTACAATCAAATTATTTTAAACTTCAAGAACACAAATGTTATAAAATACAAAATTTATCATCGAACTCTACGTTTCAGTGGAGTTGAGTAGTTTATAGCTTTTTTTAATTTGCAGTCAAGTGATTTTTTACTAAAGTATTTACGCGTCAATTCATAACATCACTTAATACTAATAACGAAAATGTTCATTAATTTACGTCATATTCAAAACACACTTGAAGTATATCTACCGGGCGGCACGGTGCACGGCACGGTGCACGGCACGGTGCACGGCACGGTGTACGGCACGGTGCTTGTATGAAATGTACTTAAAGAATAAAACTTACACTGGCGTCAGAATATTTGAATATTAATAACGTAGATATGCAAAAAGTATAGAAGTTCAGAAAGTATCATCATATTATAATCAATGCGATGAATATGTATTTTAAAATTTAAATTATGACTAAAAAAGTGATTGATGATACACACCGTACCGGTACAAGTCGGCACTATTTCCGTGTCGCGCCGCTCAAACGCGCGCAGCGGTAAAATTCGATGAGTTCGCTGTGTGGGCTCCTGCGACACCCACGAGATCAGCCGCCTGCGTCATGCATTCGACAAAACGTATACGTTTGTACGGTGACGTAGTCGGGAAAAGGTAAATAAACAAGTTTGACCTTGACATGGCACGAGAGCTTAACTGGCGGCGGGAAATTACTGAACGGTTCTGAACACACGATTTCATTTATTATTGTCCTACAATTTACAAAGAAACTTAAGAACACCGAGTTATATTATTCGATTATATCATATCAGGATAGCGATGGCGGCGATTCAATAAAAATTGAAAACAAAGGTAGTTTGGGTTTTTATAATATCTGATATTCGTTAACTTTTATCATAACCAATATTTTGTAAATATTTAATATTATGAAAGAAATAAACGAAGAAGGATATCAAGTACATAGAAACTCAATTTAACGATATATTAATAATAACAGTTGAGTCGTTCGCGTTGCCTCGGTGGCGACGATTCGTGTGAAACGTGGCCATATATACACTCAAGGCGTTCGTAGGACATCATATAACAAATTTCCGATTACCTTTTTCCGACTTTAAATACAATTCTTATTTATATAAGTTGTACTTTTGGACATTTTTGTAGGCAAATGTTACATTATAATGTCTAGAAATGGGCGTATCGTTTGCTTATTATTGATATTTTTTTGTTTATGCGGAACGAGATAAAAAATGTGCCTTAATGGGAATTGGCTGCGTCCTAAACTATATGCGTGTAGGTATTCACTCTTGTTATAATAGTTTAATGTGCGAGCTTACTGCACTGAAATATTTATTAATTTAATTGTAATTCCTCTATCGGTGGCAGCCTCGCCGACATGTTGACCCTTAGTGCTGCCTATTGTTAGTTGATGATTTAGATTTTTAAATGTCATATATGAAATGATAAGTGTTGATACCAAATCTATGATAGCGGAGATTTAATTTCCGGCGAACGCATTTTAACGTCACGCCACACGCCGCATCACAGAATTCGGAAATGACAATTGCAATGTTGACGTCGAGTGTCGTGATTGGAACGGAGACGTTCGCTGTTCTAGTCTAATGTTTGTTACATGCGGTACATAAGGGGAAGACGTGACGGGCGAGCCCTATTGTTTCGCAAGTTTTATTAATTATATTATTTTTTCTACATTTTAAATGAGTACTTTGATTCTTGTGCGAGCGGTTTAATTTTCTTTTTTTTTTATTTTATAAATAAATAAAGCAAGTTTTCTGCTAAATTTTATTTTAACATCGAATGTCGCTGTCTGACATGCAGCTGACATAATATATATATAAATGTATATTTAAAAAAAATAGCACAGGAAGTAAGTACCGTATATATTAACTAAAAAAGTTACAATACAATTGTACATTGGACGTATTGTTGTTATTAATTCGTATAAAATTTATTTGATCTGAATATACACATAAAACATTAAATGCGATTGAATACTTGAAAACCGTCGCGTAGTATAACATTGTGACTGTTTTCAAATCAACGGATAGGATATGGTATCAGTCAGATCACAGTGAGCGGCCGAGACGACGCGAAGGTATGTGTGATATATGTATATATAGAGTAAATTTAAAAAACAAAACCAAAAAGCCTCAATGCTGCAGCGAGACGAGTCGCGTCGTGTCACGGTGACCAGCTACGTAACTAGAGAGATAATTATTTAGTGTTATTGTATCGGTCAAGGAAGGAAACGAATGTCTTCCATTTATATAACGTTATTAGATATCTTTTTATACAAAATATATTTATTAAACATTTTAAAATGATGTAGGTCACTGGGGCGAGCTGTGTTATGTAGAAAAAATTAACTGAAAATATATTAGTTTTAATATTTTCATGCATTTAACGAATTTATCGCGTCGTGATAAGTACAGGGTCAACAACGAATTTTGTTTACATTCGAGTTATCTTAAGATTGCATTGGGTCTACTCGGCGTCAATGGAATTGAGCTCTTATAGTGTACGCAATAAGACCCACTGACGTGCCTCTGTGTGTACAGCTGAACTGATACTGGCTGTTATCGGTCACGGTGTGTGATAAATGTTTTTATAACAAAAATATTAAATCTTAAGATTGTATTCATATCGTCGCGATAATTAACTGACAAACTAAAATAATCGCCTTTTATACAATCTTTTTTAAATTTGTGAACTGTGACCGTATTTTCTTGATACGTGTATGAAGTATATTGAACAAAATAAACCCTACCGTATTAAGTTCCATTTAAGGCATTAATTGCTAAACATATACATGCAATTATATTTTAAGGAAATAATTATTAATTTAAGGGAATTATTATTATTATTATTATTATAAGATGTATGTCAATGAAAAATGTATGTTAAAAGATGTATGTTCACGCTAGCAAGTTTCTGTATTACAACGTTAATCTGTAGACTGTGAACTTGTTCAAAATCTCATGTTACGTGAACAGTACTGTGTAGCAATAATCGTTGATTGTATTTGTAAATAAGTTGACACGTGTTGTGAATAACTTTAAGCCAAAGTTTAAAATCACAGCAATTATAGTCTGTTCTTGTTTAACATAATATAGTATAATATATTTTTAAATTATTGAATAAGTATAAAGTAGGGTATCCATCAAGTAGCTTTGACGCGCGACTTTTTTAAAGGACATGTTTAAACAGGATAAACGTATATAATATCACGGGACTATTCTTGTAAACTCGATTCAATTAAAAGCTATAATCCTTAACATTGTTGTAGCTCACGCCGTCCGAAAATATATATAAATACTGGATCAGTATCCCGTGTGCAATAGTATTTTGCAGTTTTAAATACATTCTGTATATATTGTAATGAAATACCTCAAAGTAATAAAATTGTTGAACTAATGTCTATCAACGACTACCTTGATAAATGTGCACTAATCCTAGCTGTATAATATGTTTTTGTATTTTCTAATGAAGTTTTCAAGTCATTTTTGTTGTAAGTATGCTTATAATATATTAATTTTGTTAGTTGTTTATTAATAGTAAATAAAAATAAATATTTTGTCGAGATACGGGATTTGTCACTGTGATAGAGATTCTCCTAAAAATGTCTACATAATCTGTTCGCTATGGAAACTCTAGAGATAGATTGAACTTGTTGCTTTAATAAATTAATTAAAAAAAAATACTAACGCAACAGTTTCAAAACGTCTCAAATGTAAGTTAGTGTTACGATATACGTTTGTTATTAAATATATTGCAATAATCTCAAGTCGTATTTATTACTTTCCCTTTATAACGATTATCAGATAAATTATTTAAATTTGCCGCCCGATGCCGGCTCCAGCGTTATGTGCGAGAGAGACGGAATGCTCGGCTACATTCGGAACACGCGCGCAGGTATGGAACAGATATGGCCGCTATTCATTATGCCAACCGATGTAGATGTAGTCTAAAAAGATTGTTGTAGATAAGCCAAACGTATTAAATAGTAAAATATACATTCGAGAGCTTATGATATAACATTGTAAAAATAACAACAGAAATATTGAAAGCACATCATTTATTTAAAATTCTTAGATATATTTAATTTAGGGCGATATTTGAAGTAAGTTATACATTTATCAAGATGTTTGTAAATAACGTTACGTAAAAAAAAAAAAAGTAAGACATGGCTTATCGGAATATCCATACATTTCTCACATCCGCAACTTTTTATCAGCAATATATTATCAACTCGGTGTTATATAACTTGAACCTGTGTCGCTATCGCTATCTCTTTCTCCGCTACAACACTCTACCGATTGTTCGAGACGAGCCTCCCGTCTCGAGTAGTCAGAGAGGGACGAAAGATATTGCATTAAATTTCGATCCTATTCTGTAATGTTTTGTCCAATCGCGTCCGATCTCTGCGTGTTCCGGTTCTTTGTCATCAATGGGTTGCCGGGCGAGATCATTTCGAGTGGCACTTGAAAACGATTTACGCAATATTTGAGTTAGATTTTGACATAAGACGTGTTTTAAAGAACTATTCGGGCTAATTTATACATCCTCCGTGATAAATATCGTGCGAGACAACAGTATTTAACGCGTTCGATCTTAGGCCCTTTCGGTATTAATGAGCCGTACCCACTTCAGCTGACTGCGTCGTACGCAAGGCTACTCTAACTAAACTAGTAGTAGTCCGGCGTTCGAGGAAGGCGGTCGGGTGTTCGCCGTGGCTGTGATATGCGGATATGTTATTGAGGTTTAAAATGTTTTTGGAACGTTCGCCATAGGCGTGACGGCGTCTATATCGCAACAGTTCGTGTCGAAATTGTATCGCGAGACCGGTGAGCGGCCGCCGGGGTCGCAGCGCGAGTGAGTGCCGTGGAGGACGATCAGGGCGAGCCGAGGCTCAATAATGCTCAAATTCCTGACTCATAAGCTACGAACGCATTCGTTGAATGAGGAGAACGTTTCCGAGAAGGTGGGTGTCGGCACGTCCCAGCCGGCTTTGCGCCGTGAAGGTCACACCGCCACCAGAAAATGGCCGCCTCGCTCGCGAGAACAAAGGAGCGGAACGATCGCCGGCTTCTACACCGCGCGACACGTTCTCGTTTAGTCTAAATGCACTGCGATCTCGTACTTTATTAATGTCGGAACCTACCGGCGAAAGAAAGTAATGGATACTCGGTACGAGAAGTCTTGAAAAGCGGCGTTTCGGTGGCGGTGTATGTGATGGCTGACCGAGCGATTGATCTAGTGTTTGAGGAATGGTTTTCATTCGCAGGTGGAGGAGCGGGACTCCGGCACCGAGTCGGACGACGAGGCAGAGCGTGCCGACACCGGTGAGTCCCAACTGTTCTCCTCTGCCCGATTCATTATCGTAGAGCTGCAAGTGACAACTGTCACTGGCCTGTGGCCACTGCCAATTGTACGTAAATAATTTGTCCAATACCTCATCTTCTATTAAATCTAATTTCATACAATATTCCTTTGTATTAATACTAGCACACCTTATCGCGCGTGACCTGTTCGACTAGCTCGGCGAACGTTGTAAATAAATAAAATTATGCAAAATAAAAAAGAGTAACAAAACAAGGTTGCATAGCTTACAATTGTTACTGGCATGACATTATTATTGGATTCTATTAGCATACTGGTTTAGTGAGCGTTTAGTGAGCGCACTGCACACTCGTAGACAGGCGACGTTTATATTGGCTTCGTAGTTCAGACGATTTCTTCAATCGATTAACAACGTCAAGCTTAGGTGTAATATATAATAGTACATAATTCAATTCAGTATTTTACGTTAAACTGGTTCTTTGTTTCTCTAGTGTGACCTTGACGCGTGACCTTGAACTTTACAAAATAAATACCCAAGTATGCAACGTGTACTGGGCATTCTATGGCATAATTAATTCAAATTAACATCAGCTCGTGGTCGGAATTCAACACGTTCAATAACATTTTACCTTTTTATGTGATGAATTTAAATTAAATGCTAGTAATGCTTTACGAATTTCAATAAATGTTATCTTTATGTTAATAATTCCTTTACTTGTTTACATAAAACGAATATTATATTTTATATATCTAATTTGGAATAGTTGATCTTGATCTTGTTTAAATGTTTGTTTTTTTTTATAAGTGAAAAAATCTCGTGTCATCTCATTAGCGACGAAATTATCGATCTGAAGTGAAACTTAGACGTGATGTAATGAGTACTTAGATCAATTTATTTGGCGACGCGGACAATTTACACCTCAATACGTATTTAGTAAAAGTCGTAAAGGTTTAGATGTGCAGTGACATAATATATACTTTATTATTTGTATTATTTGTACCTAAGTAAACATTAGGTATATCATCACTTACGTAAGAATTTGCATTTTTCCGTTTTAATTTTTTGCTTTTTCGACAAACGATTTTTTCCAAATTCCTGTTTGGTGTTACTTGATGGCGGCTATCGCAATGGTTTCGAGTTAAATTCGCGCTCGGACACCTTTTAATACTAGATAGATACATATTTATTCGGCCTGTGTGTTTACTTCAACCTTTGGCCCCGTTGATATTGTTATTTATACAATTGTAAATTCTTAATACAGAATATTTAATATGCGTACTTCATAACAAACACGCATAGAAAAATATTAGTGGTTTATACAACTGTCTAAGAAATCATTAAAAAATTAAAGTGATTATATATAAAGAAAACAATTGCAGTTCATATCTTAGATTTACATTTTCCGAAACATGGATTTGTCAATTACATTTAAATTTAACCTCGAACAGATATATATTACATAATCACATAGGCGTGATCGTCCAGTTCCAGGATAGACTCACTTGTTCGCTGATGTTCTATCACCTCGAGTATTCCCCGTGTTAAGTGGCTCATGGTGTCAGGTGTAGGATTCACTGTTTACATTTATTAGTGTCATCTTGTATTGGCGATGCTAACTTTCTTAATTATTGTATAAAGCAGGCAGACTGGCAAGTATATCACCTAATGGTAAGTGGTCACCACGCAATAGTTATTGGCATTGTGGGAAATCGTAACCATCCCAAACATCTCCATTTCCACCAACTTTAGGAACTAACATGTTAAGCCTCTTGTGCCTGTAGTTACACTGGTTACTCACAGGTGGTTAGTTGTTTCTCTTTCTTCATTATTTATTTATATTAATAAAAAGTCTTAAAATACAATAAATAACAATACCAGTATTAGGAAAAGAATATGTCAAGTTATATGCATAATATAAAATTACTTAAAATAATTCATGCATACGATTTAATTAGTCTCATTTTCTGGATACTGATGACCTAGGTTCATATCTCGGGTCGAGTCAAACGTTATTGGGAGTAACTATATAATAATAATAAATAATACGTAATCCGTGCCTTATTGGCACAACTAAAAGTCTAAATCCCATTTATACTATAATTGAATGGTGTTTGAAGGTACAGTCGTCGATTAGTTATTCCTCACATATACCCAGAAGAGACATATAATAATATGTAGAGACTTGTGGAAATCGTTGGCTCGGGTATGAAGCAATGGGATTACGAGCTTTTATTTTAACATTGTGATACTTTACCGTGTAAAAGCGTCCCGTGTTACAAGCAGATGCTATAGATAAATCACAAAACACGCCAGTAGGTAATATTCTGTGACTTCTCCCAAGTATCGTATATGTACTTAAAATATATCTCGTGATATTTAATCCGTTTCGCGTGAGAAACGATGATGCCATTACTCGAACGACTTCCTTCAATATTTTCAATATTAAAAATTATATCAGATTAAGCGATCAGTTTATTTTTTGCTTGTACTTTTTATTTGTTATATTATTATAAGTCTATTACACATTGCGGCATAAAATATGTCTAATTTACTTCAGTATTTTGATATGCAAAAAAATAATGTTTCGGTTCGTGAGACGAGATGTTTATTTGAATATGCAGCGAATAGAGAAATTACAAATTGTTGCACATTTGCACATTTAATTATTATATTAACATTAAGTTGTCTAACTCAACATTAACATAATTTCGATCGAGTTCCATCAATAACTTTCATGGGACGGAGTCTCAAGTTCACAGCTGCGTGCCATACGTTACACATTAAGGCTCCGTGTACATGGCGCCGTAGCCGCACCGCCGCGCCATGTAATCCGAAAGCTCCGCATTAACACAGCAAACCAGAGCAATATAATCGGTAATGTGTCGACCACTGTTTTTAACATGCAATAAAACAATAATGAATTGTGTACAATGTTGTGTACATTATGTACATGTCATTAACGTAGTAACGTAACGAACACCTTGTCTTAATCTGCAGGAAAGTAGGCTTGTCCAGTAATAAGGATATTACAAAGTATTTAGAATATGGACGAATGAGTACGAAGTTAGTGTTAAAAGGCAACGTGAACGGCTGCTCCGGCATCGCTAACTTGTGACCCGCTGTAACCCGCACGCCGCACGTCGCACGCGGCACGTAAGTGGTTTTCAATTCGGTATAATATAGACGCGGCTGTGGCACTACGTTTATATATATTTGAATAGCTTTCTTATATGATAACGATTCTTCCACGGAGCAACAACACATATTATTCCGTGAACGCACTGTTTGTTTGATTGAAGAACTTGCCATACATAATATGCTTGATATTAAATAACACTTTAGGCCTATACATTTACTTGCCTTTTTACTCAAGAAATTATTTTTCTTTGTTCTTACTTTGATGAAAAGTAAAATTAACAACCCAATAAAAAATATTAATAGAATCTTAGAATATTGCCCATTTTGTTATCACTTATCTATATAAGAGTGTGTTAACATTTTTACGTAAACAGTTCATTTTGAAGAGAATCGATAGAGGTTCGGCTGAGTGTCGACACCGAGGGCCGCAACATGCTTCGACACACCTGTGTCAATACATTAGACAACTATTGTGTACTTTTTTTATTTATTTAAGAATGTCACAAAATCAAAACTGAAAGTGACGTAATCATTGGAAAATATGCAACAATTTTAAACCTCATTCTATTATAACCTCCGTTTTATGGAAGGCTTATATACTTGCTTCAATAATCATCAATGTCCAAATTTGTATGTAGAAGTACAATTAACTGAAAACGCGTGTCACTAATTAATATTGGAAATATTGCCATTGATTCATGCAGGTTTCAAATGTTTTATTAGTGCTCGACCATCGAGCTACAACACGAGATGAATTTTGCTATAGTTTACCTGTGCGTATACTTCATACGCAGATGTCGGATACAGACGCCTTCTATAACTCATTCGTAACATGACGTCGTCAGCGAAATCAATATAATATAACACGTTCCCGTTATCTAAAAACGCCGTTACAACGAATCTGAGTGTTTTAATACTTCGGTATTGAAACAATCAATATTCACGCGATATAATATCTAACATGGCATATACAGTATGTAGTTTGAAGTAAAATATATATACATGTAGGTAAAGCTAGCCCGCTGGCTTGTGTTTTACAGTACATAGTCATTACGGTGACGTATCAAATATATCAAAGTCGTTTATGTTGAAACGCATGTATTTTTCTCTTCACTCGTAAACATTTGATTGTAAAAATGTAATTTCCACGCGGTCTCAATCTCGAAGCGATTACATTATCATCAAAGTCAAACTAAAGTCATGGTCTAGGTTAAATCATGCACGGCCGGTGTTCTCGAACCTCACTACCTACGCGGTACGCGGTCATACGCTGCATGCACGATTTGTCGCATCATTCGAATATCGACGGCGATCGATTGTTCAAGAACGCCATGCAACATGTACTTATCAATAGGTGTCGTCGCGCTGTCTGCGGCGCAGGCGCAACTGGCAAACTTACTCACAACCCAATGACACAATGTATTCAAAGAGCATTTTGCGCACTACACTTCGATGACTAAAATTTTATGATATCGATCCTTATATTATAAAGCGTCGAAAATCGATATTTAATAAAATCGTCACAATAACACTAAGAGAAAGACTCCATTAAATTTTTTAACATGAGTGAAGCATTCAATAAATTACATATTATAAGATACACGTGAACCTATTATTTATATTTAAGCTAGGTAAGATTGTACTCTAGAATAAGGAACAACAAAAATTGTATACAGCGTCGGCTTCCTATTTAATAAAATAAAAAAACAAATAAAATGTAGATATTTTTTACGCGTAAATAGTAGAGGCCATGAAACCAACATACTTATCAATCAATTGTATTTTAGTCATGTAACGCGAACAAATAGGTAAAAGTGAGTCTGTTACGAACATTGATCATTATCATTAGGAGTTAGGGTCACCGCGAGTAGCTAATTATCTTGAATCAGCCGACACCGGTGCTGGCGTGGCGTTACATCAGGAAGTGTTCGTGTGATTGATGTTGTTTGACACATAACAGGCGATTATTGTCAGATCTGCGTACATTATAAAGGTTATTAGGACCTCGACAAATGCACGAGTGATTACTATACATGTCGCATACATCGTAGTATAGTATTATATAAGAGAAATCGTTTTAATTAACTCATCGTAACTGCAGCAACATTTTCTCTATGTTATAAGTTTAGTTCCTTCATGTCAGGCTTCGTCGTTCCAACCTGTCAGTCAAAATATTTACGAGACGTGAATTGACTTTACCAAAGTACCGTTACCGTTATATTTATGTTTCGTTTATAAAAAGCATTGTGAATCCATCAGAGGTGTGGACGGGGGAATGGCGGCGCCGTCGTGTGAAGACCCGGCTGTCATACAAACTAAAGACAATATTTGACGCGCTGTAAAGTAGTTGTGCCATGAATAACGTCGCCAGCCGTACAAAGGCGATATCTTCCATCATGGTACGAGACCAGACGCCGTCGTCGCGCACAAAGCTTCAACAAATATTAATTTACTATCATTAATATAGGCGTCGTAAACTCCTGACCACGTTAAATTTCAATTTACCCAAAGCTTATAATGTCGTGATCGCTGCGCTTAAAATATACTTGTCATTTTTAATATTAAATTATTACTATTAATTACTTTAAGTTTGACTCACGCTAATGGGAACCGTTCTCATTTTCAGGCGTTTATATAATATTTAATTGTCGGCGATGTTAAAACAAAACTAAAATTAGTTTTATATTCACCTAATATGTGATCACAGCCCGAGCACATTATATTCAAATATTTTGATACTGTGTTTTAACTAATTGCAAAATAATGCAGTTTAAATGAAATGAAATAGTAAACATTACAGAAATTGACGATTAATGTTATATTTAATTTAAATTAATAAGAATAAAACTTTCAATAAATATTTCTTGCAATATTGTTTATTTTTTATAGTTTTCTTGTTTCAATAATAAATGTTGCAAGATACGCTAATGGTTAAATATTAAAATTTTTGACGAATCGAGCCGCAGATCGTGGGTTCGATTCCCATGTCCCATGATATTATTATTATTAATCATTTATATATTATTATTTAAAATGCACGTTATTTGAAAAGTGCACGAAAAATTCTTGTTTGATACGATATCAATCCCAATAAAATGTTACAATCATTAAGTTGCTAAACATTAAATACTACTCACTGCTATTTCGAATGCCTCAAAACCTAATCTCGAAGCAATGCTTCGGTTAATAAGAGACGGCAAGGACTACGAGTTCGTCGTCATTTCATGTAATATTGCTTTTTTTGTAAAATTGACGTCAGTCTATAGATCTCGAAGTACTGGTAAGTGTAGCCGAAATGTGTAATTAATTCATAATATAAATTACTTATTTCGAAACTATTTCGAACTATGTAGGAGAAATAATAAAGATGATTTTAGATTATTCGAATCTCGCATATAACGACTTTTTTACTCTAGTATCAACAAATAAGGGCAATGTTGTAAACATTTACATTTTTTGAATTAATTCATCGTTTCGATTGCATCATCTATTGCGAAGCGGGTCGAGACATGTTGAGTCCTGTCCTTCGAACCGTTATATTTACGAATAAAAAAAACATTAATTCTAGTTAACATGTTATCGCTCGACTGTTTTACAAAGGAACACATTACAATTATACAAGTCATGATTTATCGAAACACGGAGTTTTACTTAGTATTCCTGCGAGTTCAGGTTCGTTAGTGTAATGCGCTGGTGACTAATACGACTATTTCACGAGGTTCATTGAAAAAGTAGCAATAAAGAAAATGACGCATTCCTTTTCTATAGCCCGGTGTCTTTTTATGTTTTGTAGCGATTGTATTTTCTTGGCATTTCATTTATTTATCTAATAATGTGTCTCAACACGCAGAATTGCGTTTCCATTACTTACGTATTTAACCGTTTCGTTGAACTAGCATATTCGGCGGCAGATATGGAGGTCTCGGGTTCGGATGCCAGTTTTTTCTTTCAATAAATTCTCAGTAGCAACCTGTAGTTTGGAATTCAACGCTATTTACATTCTTGTGTCTCAAAAAGTACATAAAAGTCGTTGATTCTGTCCCTTATCTTACGTGTCGGTTTTTTTTTTTAAAAAGGGAACAAAGTGCCATTGATAATGCAATTTAGGGCTTTATGCAATTCCGCCTAGGTAGGCTACCCACTTATCACTAATACCCAGCATGGTTGTGTTTTTTTCGAGTTGAAGGATGAGTGAGCCAGTGTATGATATCAGTTGTAAGTTGACTTTTAAGATAACAACACACATCTTTTACCAGGTTTAATTGACTTTTGTCCTTCCACAATGTCAGCCGGAGCCGAATACGTATTTATCCGAGCTTAGATCATCGAGAGATTCACATTTGTGTTGAAATAGTTATATTTATTCGCAATATTATATCGCCTGTTTATTCGCTTTGTGTTTGATTTGTATATTTAGTAGCAATTAAGAACTTATTTAAAAATATTACACATTATATGTATAAATATTCGAAAGGTTAATGAGATTTATTCTATTAAAAAGAAGTTACTCTTTCAATTAAGATCAATATCACAATTCCATTCCATTCCGAGACACGATTCTCTTCATTTATTATTATTGTCACATTTTAAGATTTGTACATTTTAAAGACATAAAGAACTATTCTTTAAATTTTTTTAAATTAAATTAAAAATAAATATAACAATGATTATTCGACGACGTTGTCACCGACGACACCGAGACAGCTGAAATGAATTAAATATCTTGCCAAAAGTGGGCAGATTCGTTAGAACCGCTCCCCTGAAGCACACGAGTTAGCAAATAAAGGAGGTCTTCTTAATTTTAATAAATTCTTCAATACATGATGTATCACACACTTATTAATCGTTAAAGGAAGATTCATTTCCTGTGAGGTAGTTGAAGCTATTTTGTAATTGTTTTATTTTTCTTAAAGCATTATATGGCAAAAACAATATTTATTCGATTGAGCTTATACAGCCCTAGCAACTGTGAATTGCATTTTATCCCATCAATTGGCAATTGCACAGTGAATGGGCCCCCTGCCCTCGCTTCCCAACATGGCGCGACAGGCGACTGACGCCGCAAAAACCACTCCTGAACTCGAATACACCGACCGAAGATTAGCTAGAAAGAGACACATGCACACGTTTCTCTGAACGTCCACCGCAAAAACTATCGACTTACTATCCAGTAGTAACAATGATCATACGAACGTGAAGTATCCGGGAATTGTCTTGTAACGTCAACACAACATATCAATACTACACGTTAGCTTTACAAGGGTCGGCTCGCAAATCCATTTCTGATACTAATTGCCCACTCCCTCGTATGTGTAGTACTTGTACTAAAAAAAGAATAATTTTAACGTTTTTATTCTAAAAAGTCTTTTGATTTAGATAAGTTAACGTAATCGAACAAGGTTGGTAAAGTAAAGATCTGTGAAGCGGTGCGTAAAAGTGCCCGAACGTGGTGTTTATAACATTGGCTACGCATTCTTCTAAATGACTAGTTTTGGTGTCGTCGCTCCACTGATTTCACAAGTGGGTAATGGTTTTTACTAAGTATTTTCAAACATCACCTTTGTCGTTGTAGGCGGGTTGGTTTTAATAAGTAATCGTGGTACTAAAAATACTTACAATTTAGAACGTATTTATTAAATATTTGTTGTATTTGTTGTGCACAATTGCTGTTACGGGCCAAGACAAACTTGGGCCCAAATATATTACTTTACATTTCAAACTCGGTAGTTTCTAATTTTTAACCTAGCAATATTGTAAGAAAATATGAAAACGTGGCCGGCTTATATAGCAAAATAGAGCCGCATGCGCAGCTCATTCGTGCAAGATTACGATCCGGCAACCAATAGCACTGCTGTATCAGTTCCCTTCCTCTCCCCCCTCGCATTAGTCAGCTGGTTCGATTGAGTTATAATCAAACCCAACTGATAACCGCATTGCGTGAAAATCCAATCGATTTGGGTGAGTTTTTATTTAAAATCATATTATTTATTTAAAAAAAGCACAAATGGCTAAAATGTATATATTGAGTGAAACTTGCGACTTCACGATTGAATCATTTATATATTTATAAGTTAAAATACAATAAAGATTCAAGACGTTCATCAGTTCCACTGCAGACAATTTCCCGGAGACTATAGGCCCATTCACGTTCTACATTAAAGCCTGTTGCAAAAGTTCTTGCGGCGTTGAATTAAGGAGATATGTATGTTGTAGTAAAAAAGAGCAGCCTCCCTGACAATGGCTACGTGATTTCCGTCAACATTTCTCGTTTGCTGTTATAACTTATGTCACGAGAGCGGGCGCGTCCGACCGGTCGACGGATCCTGTTTTATTTCAGCGTCGTTTTTGTGAGTCCTGCGCCTGCGCAGCTCGAACCGCTAAGTCGTGTCGCTCGTTCTGATCGAAATATCTATCACTGAGTGCCACATTATTATTATTATTTGTTACTGATTAACGTTCTACGTACATATATACTACAGCTATCGTAATTCACTTTGATACAACTGTTACGTACAATTTTAGTGAAAACACTAAAATTAAATATTATATTAAATATGAGATGAGAAAGCGATTGCTATGTCACATCTTATTTATTAGAAAAAACACACCCACACACAAAAAAACTAATTATTATTAGATGCTAGCGAAGTTATGTCACCCAGGTACCAGGTATTGTCTAATATGAGAAGTCCTAAAATTTTTTTCCGACTGAACATGATGTTTTATTTATTTAAACATAATATTCTGATGCATGCAATTATTCTATTGATACATGTTCGTCACATCATTTTACAAATTCTTGCTAGTTTTTAATCTTAATGTTGACTGGAAGAAATGCTACTAAGCTAATAAGCACGCGTTATTGTACAAACTGTACACATATCTTGTTAAGAAAATCTGTATTTCGTTTATTTTACACCGCATAGGTTCACAAAATAAGAGTATCTGTCTGTCTAAATAATGACTCAATTTTATTTATAATAATATAAAATACGAAACGTCACATCGAAATAGTTCGACAAACGATATATAACAAAAATATATCGCATCCACGAGAACTGCCTTAGCAGTTAGCTACAATTTTTCTCTGAATAATGTACATTTATACACTTAATAATGTTTAATCAGTACATATACAAACATGCGTATTTTATTTGGTATTTTGATTGATTGGCTTCGTGAATATTTTGTAAAACATTTTGACAGCGTACACGCTTTTAAAATATTTCTGCCTTTTCAGAGTCAGAATGCCACAAGTTTATTTCTTGACGACGTAACTAATTTAAGTAATATATTATAGCAAAACGACAAAAAAGCATAACTGCTGTTTATCGCATTTTGATCGCGCGGTTATTGACCCACATCGTTATCTGCGTGTTGCCTAAGAGCGCAGTGTCAAACTGCGCCACAGATAATCGACTATTGTTAAAACTACGATATTATTGAGATTTCAATTTAAACTTGTCAAAATTATTGCTGGATACCTGACACGCCGAGACGAGTAATTTGAATTGACGCTTGCGCGCGACGGACGCAATTGACATTTGAAAATTATTAAATATTTGGCGATTGGATTATGAATTCAATCTAGTTTCTTGTGTTGATGTGAATTTGAATGACTATATAGATTAATAAATGGAAGAAACTTGCAGAAATAGACAAGTCTGATACTTAAAAAAAACAACTGTCTTGTTTTCTTTAAATATTTAAGCTTAACATTAATTTTAATGAACTGTGTAATGTGTGTAATGGCAGACTTCATCGATTTCAAAATTTTTAGGCTTTGGTTAGTTAATTTTTACTATAAATTTATGTATACGTATTGTGGAAATTTGGTATATACTAGAACAGAACTTTTTTATCTTATTTATTTATATCACACAATTTACAAACATATAAAAGATTAAGTAGTATATATAGTATGCAAAGGCGGCCTTTATCTAATACTTACAGTGATCTCTTCCAGGCAATCTCTGTAAAGATAAATATTTATGTTTTTTTTAAATATTTTTTTTGTAGTTTTTAGATCATTGATCAGGAGTAGTGTGCGAACAATTTATACCGAAAATTTAATGAATGCTTATAAACTTAATACAAAAATGTAATATACCAACATACATACTCTTGTATATATACACACATACACTTATACAAACATACATATAAACTTATATAAGAGATAAATAACCATATACATATAATAATACAACATGCTATAGTTATATTGATAGATAATAATTATGCAACCCACTTAAAAATATGTAAGGATTCAGCTTGACGAATTTCTAGAGGCTGGGAATTCCACATTTATCTTACTTTTATAGTGTACAGAGTTTTTAAACTGTAAACTTTTTAAATGAACATGTTTCTCACTATAGTACAATTTCGTCGCTGCGGATTGCAACATGTGTCAAGAACGATTGAATTGAAAACGGAGACAATCGAATGCCACGACATATTCGCTGCGATATCCCCGGGGAGATTGTCGACAATTTCTCTGTCACGACTTACCTCCAATAGTTTAAATTGCATCACGATAGCTACAGCACGCGTTTAGAGTCCCCCGGGGAATATGATTTATCTCGAATTCTCGATCGATTTGCATGTTTCGATAAGTTGTTGTCGCTCCGCGGACTGCCGCGTCGGCCGCGTCGGTCGCGTCGGCCGCGTCGTGACGCCGCTCTTCATGTACGACTTTAGATATTTAGGTATGCCTTCTCCTCGTCTTGTGAAGTATTACAATATGAACGTTACGCAGTTCTTTAAAACTAAAACACGAACAAGATGATTAGCTAACGGTATCTTTATTGTAAAGTCATGGTTCTTTTGTACCAAAAACTTTCATTCTTTAAAACCTCTTACCTTTATGTTTATAAATAACAAAAAATAATTTAAACACTAATATTTTTGATAAATTTAATGTCAGTTCGTTAGCAAAGCTTCAAATTGTATTTTTTTATCCCGTATTATATATAAAATTAATTATAATGAACTGCTGAACAACCGTCTCGAGCTCTTAGAATGTAGTTTAGCGTTGGTAGCGTCAGTCAGGAAGTAAAGTATTATCTGCACCGACTCTCAAGTTTATATTTAGTTGCGTGTAGTAGCTTCAGTTTGTCAATTTATCGACAATGATGCTACATCCGATGACTATTCTCTTCGCATATTGTATATTTAAAACAATCTGACATAAACATAAACAGAGCAACGTCAGTTCAAGATGATTACGCGAGGCCAGCGGTAGCTCATGAGCTAGGCATAGGCCATAGCTCAGAGCTAGTCTATGCTAGGGCGAGGAGCGCGGGCGTTCACCCTCGCCGAAAGCGGGTCGCGAAGGTTACCGCACGTCGCCCCCCTCGCGCCGCTGACGCCCGCACGGTGCCGGCTCACTCCCTACTGCTCTCGAAATCTAATAGAATTATCAAAATCGAACTTCCGCTGTGCACTCTTAAACTTGTCTCGCCTATCTAAAAATCGGCAATTACAATTTTTTTAGATATTTTATTTTTATTAATTCATCCGTACATGCATATTTGACAAAATTAAATAATTACAGTCCTAATATTTACTTTGAATAAAAATTACAAAAAATATATTTATAAATATTTATTATTTTTAAAAAAAGTTAAAAGAAACTGTAAGGTTCTAATTCTAGGCACTAAAATGTGCACTAAAATTCTAGGCACTAAAATTGATAATCATATTAAGTGCTTTGTTTGTAATATATTTATTTATATAGCTTCTACTAAATTTTTTTAATTAATTGATTATTTGCGTGTCGTGTACTCCGTCGATGTAATAAATATACAGGTAGTTAATGTAGAAACAGGCTGGGTTGTGTTTTAAATAATTTTCTAAACTATATATATGTATAATATTGTATTGTTTTTTCCCTGAAATATAAAATTAAATAATTCTTTTCGACGTTGATTTCCAAACAAGTTAAAACATTCAAATACGGTATCGCACGTCGGCCGTCGGCCGTCGTCGTCGCCCTCGCCCGTCGCAAGCTGAACGCAGCGAGAGCAGATGGCAACAACCTTTGAATTGAAACTGTTATAGTTCATGGAGCGGTAACAATACAATCGCGACGATAGCGAGATGGTTGACACGTTGCGACCACGACACGAACAAACACAAACACCTTCATTATTTATTATTCTCGTATTATAATTTCATTATCCGTATCTGTAACCTATACTCTCCATAAGAGAGATTGTATATTATAAATTATTTTTAAAATCGTTAATATTTTTATATTAATAATAATATAAAGTTTCATTTGTGATACAATATCAGGAAACAGTATTTTTCTCAAAGTTTTTGTTGGTCTTTCGTTATCAGACGACAGGAGCTGCCGTAGGATTTGAATGAACTTTGGACAATTTTATTGAGAAAATATTAAGTGACCTTATTATTTATCATCGATTTGATATGAGTCAACAACCAACTAAACAGAAGTCTCAACCAGAGGGCCGCCTCGCCCCCCTTTCCTCTCTCCCGTGCCAATTAGAATAATTCATTCAGTAGAAACTAGGCCGACGCCCGTATCGCCTCTTCTCGCCTCAACCTTATTTACTGCGTCGTTATTGCCACCTTTCACATCGCCTAATCTCTAGTAACTACATTTAATAAAGTGCGCGATGTTTCAACGTGTCATTCGTGTATCACGCTCGTTGAAGAACACTTCCTTAATATTTATTAAGTTATCAGCAAGATGACGAATAGCCGTACGTATGTGGGTCACGTCGAAAATATTTTTTAAAGGTATTGAGAGTCGCGGTGCTATGCTTAATTGAAGTCATCACGGCCGCTGCGTGAAGGGCTGTGTAGGGGGTGGACGGGCAGGGTGGGGCTTTGTGTTGTGTGAGGGCGTCGTGTATTTGCGTGTGCATCGACAGTTAACATACCGACCACTGCATTCAACGTATAACACTTTTTCAGTTCCAATTATTTTCATCATCTCATTACGATTAAAGGAGCCATTGTCAATATTCAGACTCTCACGAGAACTACATTATGTGTTAATATCGTAATGGAAGACCCGTGTTATAGAAAAGATTTTACGTCTCGATTCCGGCCTGTTTTAAAATTTCTTTCGTTATTGTTTAACTTGATATATAATGGGAATCGAGTTTTTTCATGATTATTATAATGAAGTACATTTCAGACATACTTCAGAAAATTGAGCGCTTAATTCGCTTCACAAGCGATGTAAATTTATCTAGTTCAAAACTTCCAATAGAATGTTAATCAGCTGTACCGTAACCGTAGCTGTAAGTGACGAAGATAACACCAATTTTGGTCAAATTAGTTTAGTTTTTATTTTATCTAACGATTAGATTACCCTAAACTAATAAAACTATATCGAATTGACCACTTTTTTTAAATAATCGACATAATAGTAAAATTAGTGTGATCAAAGTTAGCGCTAGATAAGCACTATTTCCGACCAAGTTATTGCTGATACTCTGTTCACAAACCTTTAGCAATCGATTGTGTTATTACAGCGACTCGATTTGATTTACTGCGAATACAGTTGACATTTATCCTATTAATATTTTATACAAATATACACGTCGGTTCGTACAGTTCGCCATAATGGTTGATATTAATGGTTACTGCGTCATAGCCTGTGGTAGTTTTGTACCCTAACCTTCCGCAAACTCTGTAACGCAAAAATAATTTATCAAATTGAACTCGTATATAGAATATTATTTATAGAGATATAAAAATATTGAATTACAAATACTATTATCGCTATCGCGAGATAATACCAGAGAGTAAAATTTGTTCATTTAGTTCGATTATTATATTTGTTATCTAAAACAAATAACATAGTAGTTTAGGAACAATTCAAATTTACGTTTAAGGTTTGATACTTGTGATTACAGTATTGAAGATGTAAAAAATAGTTTTTGAAAGTGCGTATAGAACATTGTATGGTCGCTGAACATTGATACTTACGAATATAGTTACATTAAAATTTGCTGATATTCAATTTTATTTCCCTTAAATATATAAGCAAGTATTGAACTTTACTCTTTTATTATGTAGAATTTTTATGTTATTCGTCGACGAATGAAGCTTTTAGGTATTACAGATAATGTAGATAAGAGAATGGAAATTGCCCCAAGTCGCCGTCTCCAATCTCTCTGTAACCGATAATGTATCATTCGATATTTAAACTGCTTCATTGGTCTAGTGCTAGTTTGTGCTGCCGAGATTCCGGGTACATTGGTTCGTCTATTAAGAAATTCTCAGTAGCTGCCTGTAGCTTAGAAGTTGGTAGTGTTTACACTCATTCTCTCCCTCCCCCCGTACTTCGGAAAGTGCGTAAAACAGTTGGTCCTGCGCCTGAACTTTCTCCGCTGTCGTATCGTCGTCCCATCGGATTATAAGAGTAAAGGAATAGATTGTTTGCGAACATACTTTTGCCCTGCGCAGGTGACTAATCACAGTCGCCTTAGAAAACGGCCAGTAATCATTAATATTTTATTTTATTTATATTCAGACATCATCATCATTCTAATAATCTAATTACAAGTAACGTAAATAAAAATGACATTAATTTTAAATTCTCCTGGATATGCACTTTATCAAATCTTTTTGCTTTCAGGTGAATACTGTGCTGACGTCATCATGAAATGGAATGACGTCACCGACATCAGTAAGTTTAGTTTTTTCACTGAGAAACTCATTAAAACGAAAACATTTAGTGTTTTATAGCGTGACTTGCAAGATGATTCGTACGTGCTCGTACTCGTCGTTGCAACATATTCTCAAGATTTCCCATCTTAAACATTAAGAAGATAATTCTGTCCCCGATATTCCAATTGTTGTTTTTGGCAGCGTTCGACGATCGTTGGCCGTTTGGCAAGTTGGCCGTTTGGCAAGTTGGCCAGTTGGAAAGTTGGCTAGCTGGCTACTACAGGCACTACATAGAGTAGCGTAGATGTGCACGCAGTACGGCCGCGTGGGAGCCATGTGGGCGTGGATATCGTTTAAGGCACATCTGTTTGTCGAAACGTTTTTGTTCGAGACGTAAATCTAAGATACTAAGCTGCTTCCTTGATGTTAGTTTAGCATTCCAATTGCACTCATTTCCTTTGCACGTAGCCATTCGTTTTATACCCAAGTGCGTTAAAATAAATCGTTAGGCTTACAAATCCAAATAATTTATTTACTAAATGTAAATTACATTCAAGTTTTTCGAACATAATCTCAGTATTAAATTCGTACGTTTGATGTTCACGTTAAAGTTCTACAAAAACATAATCTTGTTGGCACCGGCGGATACCTCTACGGGATTTTTTGGCACGACGTCCAGGATGTGTGGCCGTCGTGTGTACGCGGATGCTTGTAGTGGTGCCATTCATACAGAAATAGTAGCTGGGCATATCGCGTCGCCAAACGGTTACAGATTTTATAACGATGATCAGATGTTGAAATAATTGACCATACAGCTCCAAATAAAGTCATCGACGGCATTTTTACATTCGTAACAAAAAAGGAATGTCATTACGGGTTGAGTAATAACGCTATCGGCAAATAATATACATCGTTGTAGTTGTAACTCGTATGTCGAGCGACATTCCAATTTAATTGTTCGTGTAATGTTCGCTTGGGAAGTGGCCGGCTGCGGTCTGCGGCCGAGCTTCGAGTCCCGACTGCGGTGACGCGGTCGCTGGCTCGCTTTGGATCTAGGCACCGAACCGATTCCTCTCTTTGTACTCACAATGCAAAATATTAGCTTAAACACTCACCTCGAGCACAACGGAACAAAACGTTCTTTATAGTAACAAATAATACATAAAGTTAACTGATAGCGACTTTTTAATAGAAAAATCCAGTAATAAGTATTTTGACGACAGAGACACCGAAATAATCGTTGTATGTGACAGCTTGTGTCACAATTTCCTAACATATTGTTTATATTTTATTGCAGTTATTAATTGTTATTTCATTGTTTTTAGTAACTTGGTGACGGTAGTGGGTTCATAATTAAACTGATTCTCAGAATCTATAATATCTCTAATGTGTACGGTTGTACATATTTTTGAAGTGAAAACTTCTTTTGGTGCTTTGCGCTGGTTTATCGTAAGGTATAGGACTCGTGGCTTCGCGTCACCGACAAGCTAATGTTAATATAATAAAATCAAATCAAATAATTTAAGTATTCTGAAAATTTATGAAGGTAATAATGATTGAAATTTATGTAAATAATAACAGTACGTACAAATAATTTAAGTGTATTGTAACTATTACTTATTTAAATTAGGCTGTAATAACATTTTGTAATAACAACCGAGTTTTCAACATACTTTTACTAGATGAATAAAATGCTATATATTAAAAATGGATAGAATTATTACTTGAAGTGTCTATAGAAGTGAAAATTGGACAAATATATTTACCAGTTTCAAGTTTTCACTTCTATCGGAAGTCCCTATGACAGCCTGTTTTTTTTTTATAATCAGAATGTTAGAATACAAGAAAATGGTAAAAAATATTTATTCATCTGTGCGTGACGGCAGGCGGCCATGTTGTGCGCGCGCCGAATTTCTGATTACATCACTGCGCAAAAAATCGCGTGCGCATGCAGTACGGGGCGCGTGAGGTGTGCGGTGCGGGAGCGGGGACGGGGGGCGTGGTACGCTTGAACGACCTTGGCCTTGCTCAGCCGAAGCCAAGGCGAGCTCAACGTTATGCCGCAATTATACATGCGCCCACCAGTCTACCGGCACTCGCTTATTATCGTACGTATGAAAATGAGCTGCTCATGACGAGAAAAAATTATCCATAAACATTATATTAACAATGATCGCTAGGTTAAAGAGACTGTAGAAGAGAAACAGGCTCAAAACAAACATTTCAAAAACTTTTATGACTAAGTGCCATAAAAAGGACGTATGTACGTTTGGTGGTATGATCTCCTTACTCGTATAGTTCTTGGTGTACTCGGGCCTTCATGCGCAAACAGCGTCAGTTTATAACACCTCTCCAACAGCGGCAATGCGCTTGAACGCGGCAGCCGTACAATCTCCAAAGCAGGTTTTTAATTATCGACGCTTATTGTTGTGTCAGCAAACAATTTTATAAGATATCGGATAGTATTAAGACGTGAAAACCGGGAAAAATCCATTAGCGTGTATTAATAACGACTATATTCGAAAGGTAACTTAGATTCCGTTTTTATACATTCTATAAACGTGTATGTATATAATAACCACGACATTAAGAGTATTATTATAGTAAAAGAACTTTGACCAGACAGGAGGTCATGGATTTAATTCCCAGGTTGGGCCGATAAAAAGTTATTGAATTTTTCTATCAGAAAATTATCAGTAGCAGCCTGGAGTCTGTCGGATTGCAGTCCCATTGGATTATGAGAGTTTGGGAATAGAGAGTGCGCTTGTATTTGCGCACACACTTGTGCATTAATATGTCCTGTGCAGTTGGCTAATCTCTCTTCAGGTTGGCCGCCGTGGCCGAAATCGGTCTGGAAGACATTATTATTATTATAGAAGATATTATATAACTTCAAAATATACACACTACTCGAGTAGGCGTATCTAAAAACTTCGAATGTTACTAGAAGAACGTAAATCTATCATCATCGGTTCAGAATGTAGAAGTTCTGTTTTTCTCAAATGAAATACGAACTACGTGCTTGTTTATCTTATTTAAACAAATAATAGATGTAGTAAAATAGTTTTATTATATTATATAACAGTTGCATTACCTTATATAACATAAGGTAATACAACTGTTATTAAAACAATTATTAACGCTCACTGAAGTGAAATTTATATAAAATTAATTAATTGTATCTTGGGCGAACGCAGCCACCCAGCAGTCCTGTCTGCGCGCCTATACCTAAAGTAGACCTTAGGAGTCTAGGTGAGAATTAAAAATTGTATATATCGTCGTGGCTCGAATCTCAGAATCTGTTCAATATAAAAATCATTAGAGGGACGAAACGTTACGTCATGCAAATATTTATTTTATACTTATTAACACAAAGTTGAAGTTTGATTTTGACAAAATCGCAAAGAGAGGTATTTGTGAGTATCGACTTAAAATAATAATGAGAGAAGGTAATAACAATAATTACTTGCAGTTGATATCGCATTAAATCAAATATCTGCTCGTAGTGTTGCTACGTTCGAGAGCTTTGACTAAAATTAAAAGATATGAAAACTAGATTTCTCGTGTCTAAATGACGCAAACAGACACAGAACAAAACGAACAAGGTTCCTGTGTTAGCTATTTGCATTCTTCAAGTGACTAAGTAAGTTAAACGTTATAAAAGTAACGTAAATAAAAGCATTCGCTTCAAGCTATATTTATGTGTTATAGCTCATTGATCGCAAATGTTTTTTATCAATTTCGCGCAGCAAACCGGTTTAAATATAAATAACGATGACGATAACTGAATACTCCCTTTATTTGGTACTTAATCTGTAAATGAGCCATCGATCGATCCTCTGAATGTAATCTAAAATTGATTCGAAGTGTGACACAGTTACTGCAGAGTACGCAATGGGAAATATTATCGCAATATGACCTCTAAGATCACCGCTTATGCCGCAGCGCTTGCAATTCATGTAGTGCTTTGAATTCCAACAGCGACCACGTACTGACACCCGTTGGCTGGTTTACATTTTGCATACAGGGTTATCGACTACTACTACTATTTTCTGCAGTCCGACGCTTATTTATTATGAGAATAGTTTTCAAGCGATCAATTAAGCGCACGATTGAATACGTCTGAGGCCCTTTTTATTTTAATTTGTCATTATCAATATTCTAATTCAATCTCTTTACCACTTGAAAAAACATTTACTTTCATACGAAGGGACGGTTTCTTTACAGTATCTTGTAATATGTAGACGAAATCAAATTCGAAATAAATCAATTTTACAGATAAACAATATATTAAATACCAATAAACCAAGTGGTAATACTACTCATATATCAAGAACTGTCTATTGAGGAGCGTCGAATAACCGATTCATGAAATCAACTCGCAACGTAGTACAGTTTTTAAACAGACTGATCAAAGTTTTGATTTCACAAGACCTCGGTCTACGAAAACTAACTACCATATTAAAGTCATTAAATCCTTCCGTGGTGTTCGTGAGGCTCTCGGCGAACAGAACACGCACTAGTCGTACTTACGATATGATGGTGTTTTCAGTCTGTGTGTCTATAGTGATGTCGCCGCAGCCCTATGTATCGTTAATATATTCGCATTTATAGATAAATGTACCTGTACGTGGATGATGGTTAAACTGTGGTCTACATCTGCGGTAACCTTGAAAACTTGCTTGAAGAGAAACTTGTACCGGCAGTAATGAAATTATAACCGTTGGCATGCTTATTGGCAATTATGAACATAGCTCCCGGTACCATTCCGAGCGCTGCATCGCTGGTGCTATTTCGATTATGAACTTTGCTATGTCTCGCCTCATAAATCTCAAAAGTGCGCCAGATGGAGCGATCATTTTTTATCGTATTTCAACTAGTTATTTCTTCACAAACCACTACCGTGTGGCTCGCCTTCGTTCGGGTGTAATACGGGCTTATAGCAATTATAATTTATGGATAATATGAAAAAATTATATTCACCTGT
The DNA here is from genome assembly GCF_905147045.1 of Nymphalis io. Classification (NCBI taxonomy): domain Eukaryota; kingdom Metazoa; phylum Arthropoda; class Insecta; order Lepidoptera; family Nymphalidae; genus Nymphalis; species Nymphalis io. The sequence goes on along the minus strand of NC_065897.1, from coordinate 13,510,954 downwards.
AACAAGAACACAGTACCGCGCCATGGTAGCCATTTGTTTTCATCCTAACATCGTTCGTTGTCTTTGAAATAACTAGCTCGAATTTCAAAGTTAAAGAGCAACAATTTCTTTATACCTTTGTAAAAATAGAATTATATAATAATTCCCACGTATGAAGCGCAAGTTAAATATATAATACAAATGCTTAGTGTCTCATTCACAGAGAAGTCGAACCTAAAAATTAAGATACAAAAACACGGACGCGCTATATTGTTTTGATAAAAAACATAAGGGAAGCTGTGTATTACGAAGACGAGAGGTTTTCACGGCAGTCAGGACGAGAGCTCGGCCGCTGACCTTGAGTTCGAATGGATTGGGTGTGTTACTGTTCAGAGTGCGTTGTCTGTGTGTGTGGCACTCGGCACTCGGCCCACGCACTGCCGCCGCTCCCCCCCTCGCGCCCCCCCTCGCGCCCGGTCACGTCGAGCAGTCAAGTCGACGCTGTGCCCACATTTGCATTGCGGTGCCCACCCAGCTTTGTGTATGTTGGACTAGCATAGACCATAAATATTTCAATTGTTACCGTTTCACAATTTTATTACTATGACCCATCCCCCTAACCAGCCTGTGCTTCTCTATCCAAAAATATACACAAACCCAATGAATCTCAACCGATTTTGGAATGGTTCAATGTTAGGCGGCACCATACAAGTGCGCGAATCTTCGTGACTTGTATGGACTTGTATCATAATTATCAATCATGTCATTCGTGCAACTTTGTTAAATTCTGTCGGTTTCGATCTCTACCTACACGGGGGGCGACAAAGTATTGATTAAATACGACCTTGTCATTAATATTCTAAATTCTTTTTTTTCTATTCTGCATGCGTACAACAAAGCAAAATTATGATATGTCTTTATGACAAAAATAATAGATTAAAGAAATATTACTTCCATGCAAATTACCCCCGCAATCATAAACAATCATTTTCAATTATACAAATAAAGTGCCTCACACAATATGTACATATGTATTAGGTCGCACCGGATACGAGTAATGCAAATAAGATAGGCACCTAATATTTAAATATTTATGAGAATAGTAATCTGATTGATTTAACTTTAGTTACTCATATTATGTAAATGTTTCTCATAGCCTTCATCTCGTTCTCGTTAGGCAGGCAATTCAGATTGGTTGATTTTTTGTCGCAACAAAGTTGAAAAGTATTACTTATAAAATCAAATAACCAGATATGCCGCAGACGCTTTAATAACATTAAATCATTGCAAGCAAACACAAGAGACCGGAAACCCACGTAAAGGTCCATAAACATGTCCGCGAAACCGCAGACGCATTGCCACCGCACGTTGGTTCGACGTTTCGTGACTCGCTCCCGTCAACGACGCAATGAATCTCGATCTCAGCTGCACCACGATAACACCCACTGAAATACTTCCACACCATAAACACCCTTATACCGTTCAAATAAAGAGTATTTCGGCTTCCGACATTTGTAGCCACGAGATAAGATCTGAGGGCGATCAGTGCGTCAAGCGAGAATACAGGCCTTTCAATTATTCACAAGGAACACTGTTATGGGACATACTTTGGCTTTCGATATATCTTTAAAAACTTCTTGTCTGGGTCTAATTTGACACTTGGATTTCAATTCACTTTTTGTTTGGTCCTACGGGTATACTAAATGCAATGTTCGCCGTTGAAATATGAATCCTATAGGAAGGTACTATACGAGCAGACTACCGTGCGATCCAAATATAGACATATTTGTAATGTAGCTCTCTCGTTCAGCCCGGTTTCACTCGCAGTCGAGTTGGTTTTGTGCTTTCCTGTTTTAATCTAGTTCTATGATACAATTTTTAGATTTAGATTCTATCTAAAGACCAGTCGGTCTAACTTTTTCTCTTTTGACGAGTCGGTGAAACTTCGATGTTCTTTACTAAAAGTTACCGAAACGCACATTTTTATAACCAAACCTGTTTATCTTCATAATCAATAAAATAATTTGATGTATTGATGACTAGCGCTTGGCCCGCGGCTTCGCCCGCGCCATAATTGAAAATCCAGTTAAACAAGATCAAAAAGCCAAAATATGTTACTTTAGCTGTGATAATGATATTAGTGCGATTATTATTATTTTAGTAATTAAAGATAAATACTGAATTATTGTAATGCCTCCTTATATACTATATTAGGTGTAGTATTTCGATTTTCTAAGAAAACAATATCATTGACATGACTTACACGTGATCATGCTACACATAGTTGCCCATGGGTAAAGTAGCAAGTAAAAAAAATACAACCTCTTATAATCCAATAAAACTATAAATTAAGTTAAAACTAAAAAATTTAATACAAACATTATTAAACCATACAAACTAAGGAATAGGTCACCTTAAGAATAAAAAGTAATAATCTATAAAATTCAAAACAAAAATATTAACTTAAGATTAATAGACAAAGCAACAACTAAAGTGATCATTGCAACCTCCAAACCATAACGTATTTAATATAATAAATATAACATTAAAATTAATGAAAAAACTCAAAACAATCAGACTACAGAATGCCATTGTATATGGCAGACGGTCATATCAACTCCAGAAAATGTGTACACCGTGATCAGAAGTTGACTTATTTAGCACACGGCATCTCTGGGCTAATGGCCGCATCATATATTTAACAACAAAAATACGTACCTTTTTATAACTTTTGATAAGACTCAACCGATTTTGATGAAATAAAGACTAAACGGAACCCTGAAATACTTCTTATAATAATTGTTATTTCAATTTGTAATTTTTAGTCGTCTCAAAGATTAGCCCGGACAAACAGACAGACAGAAATTTTAAAAACACCTAACAAATAGCCACATTTACTTTAAAAGTGGCAGTTATTTTGATATCACGGGCACATTCATTTGTATAGATTAATTAAATTTAAAGGTCGACGTCATCGTAAAATAATTAAAGTGCTCATTTTGAATGATAGATAGGTAGTATATTGAATCGTCCAATGAGCAAACAAATAAGACCACTGAAAACAATAGAAAGCGAAAAGCCAGGACAGAATAATGTAGCGTCAGAAACGGAGGGCATTGAGTGAAGTGATTTATTACAGCTTTAGTGCGCGCTGATTCAATATTCAGGCCGATAGTGGCCGGTTTTTGTGGAGGCTGGGATCCCTCATTGATTGCGTGGATTACGTTGCGATATTTATGTAATTGAGAGCGATCCTACATCGCTCAAGGACACGAATGAGATCAATAATATTCGTCCCAAGTACGTTTTATTTTACAATACAGTTTTTGAAGTAACATCGTCTGTGCTGTAGATTGCATCATGAGGTTTCTTTGAGATATAAAAGTGGACACTTATATATTCGCTCACCGCGATGGAAATTATCTCAGGCTAACGATTTTTAAGTTATTTTTAACTTCCGATTAGCGAACTGCGGTTCGTTCCCGTACCTTTAATTTGTTTCACGAAGTCCCTCGTTTCGTCGGCGTGTCGTGGCTACTTTTACCGAGGAGACGTTCGATATAACCTTTCCTGACAAAATTATTTATATACTTAACGTTACAATATTCCACATAATGTTTATAGCCTATTTAAATATACCCTTAATATCGGAGGGTAACTCGTTTATTTTAGCTTGACCTGCATTTATGTAACGCAATCTTATAAGTTATTTTCCCTCTACTGTGGATGAAGCGTGGGCCGCTTGTTATAAATATATAATTTTTACTTATTTGTAAATGTCGAGTTATTATAAAAATGGATAATCACAATTATGTGTCGAATCATGGCTCCAACTTAAAATGGTTCTTAATTTTTCACTATCATTCTCCATCACTAAAAAATAGTAACCAATGCAATATTATGGTGGGCCGTGGGGGATTTCGAGGTAGAGTAGTGATTCGACATATTCACCTAAAATGTTCTAGAAAGCACCTTATTTACATTTTTTTTTATAACTTCATTCTCATTTCAAACTGATTTAAAAACAATTTATTATATCGTGTACAAATATTCGCTATTATCTGTAATTAACTATTTTGTTTAATTTTTAGTTCACCTTGCAGTTCAAGCGTGTTGTTGCTAGTATGATTCTCTAAGAAAACTTATTGCTAGTATGATTCTCTAAGTTTTCTTAGAGAATCATACTAGCTTAAAGTAAATATAAAGTACCAGCCAATAAATGCAAATGAAAATTTAGTGGTGAAAAATCACATTTTCTAACCAATGGGCCATCTCGGCCCTTGCTTAATATTTGTCCAATTAAGTTAAAACATAAAGGATAATACAGATCACAAGAATTTTGGGAATCAAAACATATTTAATACTCGTAAATATTATTAATTCGTTTATTTCGTGCACCTTTTGTTACATGTGTATGGTAACATGACACGCGTGTAATTGACAAGCCCTTATGCTGTCTCGCGGAGCCTTCGCCCAGCGCCGTTTAAATATATCACGAAATGTTTGTAGTCTGAAAGTCAATTACTTATCTTTATTACGTTCACGATGGATGGTGTTCTTAGCGCTACCTAAAAACTTTTCAACCTTTTGAATCACGACCGTTTTAAAATAGAATTTCGTGCCAAGAAGGGAATTTTCGCAATAATGATAATCTCACTTAGTAACTGCGCGGAATTAAAAGGTTCGCTCGCTATCATAGAACCCTTTAAATTTAAGTTGACCTGCTTTTTAAAAATTAAGGTCCCGAGCCGGCATTTCATAAATTCACTCGAATTAAGATAATGTGATAATTTAAAAGGTTGCATTTTATTCGTTAATGTAATATGAAATTTTACGTTTTGAGATTTATATTTAAATGTTTCGCTTTACATTATTTAGAACTGAACCTCACGTACTACAATTTATTCGTGATTATTTTCGGATAAGATATCCAAACATATCCAAAATCGATAACCATCGATACTGATGATGAGTGCTTACAAAAAAAAATATTGTCTCTGACTGCGCATTTAGCTGAAGTCACTGAATCGAATTTGCCTTTAAATTTATCACATGATTGCACATTATCCTACCTAGCCTCCTGGAATGCTCGGAGGAATAAAGATAAAAACAAATAAATTCATTACATTGCATATTATTTTACTAGTCATTAAAGCCAAAATAGGAATACAAAAATAGTAAATAATTTTTAATATATTATATTAAAAATTAAATATTTTTTTAATTTAAATTCATTAGGTATGTATTCGTTTTGAATATTGGCGAAGTTGTATCAGATTTGGACGTAAAATTAAACTGATATATCGTATTCTTTAATAAAAACCTGTTTTAAATAAAGCCATATTAACATGAACTGTTTATAGTGCATAAAATAAAAGCTGTTAGTAAGTCGCATGGAATATGTAATCTAAGGTTCTAAGTATCTGAGGTTTTTTTTTATCTTTACTACAGTTTCCATTGGATATACAATACACTTACTTACTGTTACTCAGAGCCCATTCAGAGGGACATAACATCTTAGTTCCGAAGGTTGGTGGTGCATTGGCGATGTAAGCGATGGTTAATATTTCTTACAATGCCAATGTATATGGGCGTTGGTAATCACTTATCATCAGGTGGCCCGGCCCTTATGCTCGTCCGCTTACTTATTCTATAAAAAAAAAAAAAACGATTACCGCTTTGTATGTTGAATGGTTTCCTTGCGCCTTGTTATAGTTCGTTTCTACAGTAAAGCCAATTTCAGTAGTTTTCTTCATATTTAGCTTTAAGCGCTCATTTTATCGCAAGTTATACGTTGCGTCATGGCGGGATGTCGGTTAGCAAGGTGTTGGAGCGCCGCGCGCCGCGCCGTGTAGTCTGCAGACTCCAGCCGACACAAGTTCAAGTCCACCCCCTCCACCCCCAAGACCCCTCTCCCACCCACTCCCCTATTCCTGGCTAGTACACTGCATTGCTAATTTCATACTTTTCTTACATTGTCATGCGTTTTTGGGTCACAGACGTTGGGCAACTTAGACCGCGTGCAATCGTACGCCTTTTATGTTAGTATAAAACCCTTAGGATGTGAATTCTGTGGGGTAACTGGCCTGTATGGCCTGTATAAGCGGTAGGTTCGTTGTAGATAAGTTGTCTGTTATGCTTAATCGAGGATTGGGGAATCAGTGTTTAACACTCCGACTATTTTTTTTTTATATGTCCGGGATGGCAAATGACTCTACTCCACCTGATGGTAAGTGGTAGTAGAGTCCAAACGCGACGACGGCCAGTACAGTCGGGAAGAATGTTCTGTACTAGCCGTCACCGCCTTGCCGGCCCGCAAGATAACTAATGTGACAAACGCAGTACAATAGTGCGAATTGCCATAAAATACACGAAGTGATTTTATAATAAGTGAATCATCAACACTGAACATCGACGAAGTGAAAACAAATGAGTAAATAACTCTTGATTTTAGTTTCCTGGAGAATTTGTTAATCTGATTTTATTCTTATTAAAACTCTTTAAAAAGTAGGAGGTTTTAAATTTGGCCTGATTATTTACCTCGCCAGCATCGCCAACGGTGGACCGATTTTAATGATTCTTTTTTTATTGAATTGAATATTGTTTATATAAATTCAACAAAAATATTAATGAAAATTTCACACATAAGGTATCCGCTAGTTTCCGCTTGTCCTTATGGAGATACCCATATTTAACATAGGAACCATATATTTTTTCAGTTTAAGCGTACCATACATGCAGACAAATTTATGAAGTCGCTTTTTTTAAACGAAATTTAATTTTTTAACCTTAATATGTTCTCTGTTTTAGGTATGGGCGGTGAAGCATGCGCCTGCGCGCCTGTTCCGCCGCGACCGCTCGTTGCGCCGGAGCCCGACCAGCTATACGATCACCATTCTTCGGAAGAAGAACTAGAGGTGATCATCAGATATTCTAAATAAATTCATTTACATTTATTACGTCATATTATCAAAGTTGTTACGCTTTATATTTGTAGCTTTTATTTATGTATAATTGCTAAATCATGGCCACAGTGTTACTAAAAATATTAAATAATATTTACCTTGTGTTGTTATCTAATTAGTGCGATCTAGTTATACATCTCTATATCATTAACACTAACAGTATCGTCTCACAGGTGAGCAGTGTTGCTATCATTTAACTCCTAAAAGCGAACGCGTTTAAGACAAAGTTTCTTCGGACTACAAACATTACGCCAAATGTATTCAAAGACACGTCAGATCGCATTCTTTCAGTCATACTTATTAAAACATTATTTATGCTTATAATTATATTATGCGTGCTTCGATAAGGACGGTTCTATTTTCGCTATATCTCATGTTCGTACGCTACTGTGCCTATCATGTAGCAATATATTACAACACGTATATGATTAGAAAATTACAATATGTTAGGTAATCGTAGTAACTTATACCGTTTCCGTTTTGCATGTGAAGATGTCACAAACAGGGGTTAAATACCACATTTTAATTGAAAATTTAAATTATTAACAATGCAAGAGCTTTCTACGATACACATAACATCCTAGTTCCTAAGGTTCGTGACGCATCGGCTAATTAAGGGACGATTAATATTTTTTTAGTACCAATGTCTATGGGTGTCGGTGGCTTACCATGACGTCGACAATTGATGTTATTTGTTCGAGACATGCCTTCGAAACTTACAAAACATTTTAATAGGGGCGATTTGAATGAGGCATTGTATATAATTCTGCCAAGGGTTTAAGCAAAACCAATCGATTCTAAAGTATAGAAACCGAAATTTGTTATTTTGAAATTGTTGTCATTAGTAATTGATTTAAAATTAAGGACACTTGTGATATAAACAAAATTATCTTTGAATGTGATCTTGACTTCTACGCACCGTGCGTTGAATAAACAAACAAGATTGTCGACGGTCACACACATTACTCTCATTTCCTTTTACCTTCGATGTTCTAACGATGTTATATGACAGAATACAAACAGATTGTTTATCAAATTTCTATAAAAAACACGTAAACCTATTCGTTAAAGTTATCGATTAATTAAAATTTAATAAAATATACTCATTGTCACAGACAATATAATCAGTCCTATACCATGTAATAATGGATTCCGTTAAGTCGACCCGTAGCGAGTCACGCTGTATCGTTCGACGTTCGTATCGCGAGGGTTGTCATTGTCAATATGATCGATATAAACGGCATAGGAGGGGTTGCACCGCCGGCAAGACAATCGCTGCCGACTGAGAATTGCTGATGCGGTAATTGGCCGACTCGCCGACCGCCCGCGCTGCACTTATTATGCTCACCATTCTTGCAGACAGACTGACAGTTCTCACACCAGAACAAATTTACGGTTATTCAACTACGACAAGAATTCTGCAAAATTAGTAGAATTGCTATGCTAATGAGTACCATGGGCTGCTGCGTCAGTACCAACGCGTTGTATATTATTGGCTTAATTTATACAATATTTCGCATGTAAATCTGGAATGGAATATTACGTTACACCAACAACATGGGTATTGATCGTGTAAACTCGTAATCATGTTAATATTTACTTTTGTATATTATTTCGTACTCGACGTTAGTTTGCACTTCCATGAGTACCTCCAGCGACGATACATCGCAATCTCATTACAATATGTATTCTGTCGCCGGAACAGAACTGCTGAACGTCGGAGCTAAGTTGGTTATATCTCACGCTGACAACCGGCCGATTCCTCACGAGTCACACGACGCATTAATTCTCAACGACACACCGCAACTAAATTACACCGTCGCCTCGTCCTCCACACTGCCCTCCCCCTTCCACGGTCGACCCACCCCTTTCCACGTCAAGGGAACTATTATGCGGAGACTTGGCATCCGTACTATACACTTCCTGAACGACAGAGGCAATTGGAAGGGCTGCGCTGTAATCAACCCCCTGAAAACCATGTTAGAAAACATCCCCGTGTTTTAACTGATTATTGCAAGGAGCACATATGTTATAAGCTATTTACTACAGGGTACAGTTCATTTGTCTTCTTTTAATTTAAGCAAATTTTGAATAAAAAATGATCCCGTATTCAAGGCATTATAAATTTTCCGTTTCAACGCCAAAACTTGTATATTATATGAATAACTGACTGATTATATGAATAATTTAAAATATTAAGTATAAAGTTTGAATGATACTATTGAAAATGTAAACGCTGACTTATTTAGTGACTGCGATAATAGATTGAGATAGAAATGTAATTATATAATAAATGTAAAAGCCTTTTCAACTAAAATGTAGCAAAAAGTACTCAAATTATTGTCAATAAAGTTATTGAGAGCCGAAAAAATGAGAAACGTAATTAGTGTTAAGTTGCCGAACAATTTGAGAACAAAAAATGTTTACCCGATGTTACGTAAAGAGATTAAAATATCACGAGAGGTGAACGCCCTCCGGCCGCGGGTAGGAAAAATTAGTAGACGAACAAAAACCTTATATGTACGAACTGTTCACACGCTGGCGACTGAGCAGCTATTTCTTGAACTGCGACCCCACGATGGTGTACAAATAGTTCTTGTTACGAAATAGAAATATTTTCATTTGAATTCATTTACTTTTCAAGCAATTACGAAGCCGTATAGAGCAGGAAACTATTACTGGTTTTACATTTATGAGTGTTATAAGACTGACGGATAAATGTATGTTACATTTAATGCTTTTATATATGTTTATATGCATTAAGTACAGCTAAAGTAGTATGCCAGCCTGAACAATGTCCCCGTCGGGCTAGGCATCTACTGATGAGAAGATTTGGGGTTAATTCGAAAACGCTTTTTCAATTCAGTTTGGCAGGGTTTCATCGGACAAATGAAGGTCTACTCACGTTGTTTTTCTTCATCCACGAACACGAAATGACTTACAAATACAAATTAAGAGGTGCTTGCCCGGCTTGAACCCGCAGTCCTCAGATAAAATATATGTATTCTAATCACTGGGCCATCTCGGCTTACATAAAATTACACCCTTATTATTTTTTGTCTATTAGGTAACTAATATTTTATTATACTTTTTTTTGGTTTGATTTTTACATTAGAAAACACTAAAAGAACATATCATATAAAATTAAAACTTGTACAGAGTAATGCAAAATCATTTAAAAGCAAACACAACTTGCTGAAAATAAATACTGTAAACACCTTATTACACTTCAGTTGAGAAACAGACCAGTTGTTGCCTTCGAAGTAAGAACTTATAAATTAAATAATAAAAGTGCAACTTAATAACTATCAATAAATTAGTGTAAAAAAAGGAAAAATAAAGCTTTTAAAATCTACAACAAACTGTAACCGCTACTTAAAATAATAATAAAATCAAACACCACATAACCTAATCTAATGAAAAGTACCGTTTTTTTTAAATAAAAATTAAATAAATTATTACAGTATTATCAAGTAATAATACAATATTTATATAGCATTATTATTAGTTATGCATGTTTTAACTTTAGTAAAAAAAACCGGAACGTGATTGGACACGCATTTATAAAAATGTAGTAACTCACAAACGATTAACCACACATATCTGCTGAACAAATACGCTAATTTGAACCGAGCTCCAAGGATTTCTATCCAGTTTTACAATAAACAACAAGCTTTTTTTTTGTTTTATAGTATAGATAGGCGGACGAGCATGGGCCACCTGATGTTAAGTGGTCACCAACGCCCGTAGACATTGGCATTGTAAGAAATGTTAACCATCGCTTACCTCGCCAATGTGCCACAAACCTTGGGAACTAAGATGTTATGTCCCTTGTGCCTGTATTTACACTGGATCACTCACCCTTCAAACCGGAACACAAAAATACCGAGTACTGCTGCTGCAAACACATTACACTAACACAAATTGGTCCTTTGAGAGAGAGAACCTTTGGGTCGTGTCGGAAGGAGTATATCTTTTACGGTTTTCACGACCACAGTTTTCTTTTCTTTTTCGAAGGACGACATTAAAAATTGAAAACGCTGGGAGCTTGCACATAGCCCTACCACCAGTAAAAATCCCTGCATCGAGTTTTACAATAAACAAATGAATGTATCGAGTTACGATTATCGTAATCCTCTATAAACACTTACTTGGATCACAATAATCATATTACAAGAAGAGTGAGGTATGAATATGGCTCCATGAAAAGAAGATCAGGCCGACCGAGAAGGAAGTGACCGAGGATATGTCTAGAGATAGACATGAATGGAAGAGAAAAACACTGCGCTGGCCCCAAATAAATGCGATAAGGGCAAGCGAATGATGAATGAATGAATGATGAGGGTGTAATGAGAATACTCAGTCACGTGACACGCGTGAAATGCTCAATTGGCTCTGTTAGGTTCATTGTTTCGATCGCGTGTGCTCCGCACTGTTTTCATACATCGGTATATGAATGATTATTCCATATATAAAGATAATATTTTTTTTGTATTTCAATTTATGGGAACAGGCTTTGTCAGCCTGTTCTTGCTTTTTAATTTCCAAGAATATTGCAGCGATTATTTATTTATTTTATTTTCTATCGGAACATATATATAGGTTACAGTTAATTGAAATATTGGTCATATATAGTTTGATATATAGAAAAAGATAAACTTTTTTGAGAATGTTATATAAAAACATAATTTTTATGCTAACAGTTAACTCCTATATTAAATACAAAATAATAATAAAAAAATCACTGTCCAAGACTACTTTATTCAAGCGGACTCTTTCGAGTTACTTTTGAAACGTCGCGTCGCTCACCAAGATTAACCGTGTGAATTAAATATGAAGCGACCACCGGTTCGTAATGTTTATTCGACCGAAAACGGACAAGAAACTCGTCTTCAGTAGTTACTTTATAATTTGTTTACTTACACTTTAAGCGTCAATAGCCGGTCTACGGACGGCCTAAAGAAACACAAGTCAAAAATTCGATCTTTTTAAAAAGTAGGTTTGTCGTCCCCGTATAAGGGCCCCGTCGCCGTATAAGGGGTTAATAGCCCACATCACACCATTATGGGAGTTCGTATAGTCATTATGTATATGCAACACGTGTTTGTTTATGTGCGTTAGTTTTGTATTAAATACTTAAATTTTAGTTTTGTTTAAAATACTTAAACCTTACACTAATTTGTAGGAGTAATGTAGTGTCTGTCGTGTTGTGTGTTGTAAGAGTGTGAGCACCTTCCTTTCCATTGTTACTACACTCAAAGAGAGTTGCCGTGCACGCAACGAGACGTCGCGCGACTCTCTGTATCTGTTTGATAGTTGCTCTAGAGGCACTAGCTCCTTGTGTCGTGTGTGTCGACGTGAGATTCACGTCGTTAACTACTACACAGCCAGTGGATTCTTCTTTTTTAAATAATTTTATTATTTCAGTTTTAGGATAAGTAATATATACATATAATGTCAATCCGTATAAAATAATACACACAGAGGTAGATATAACATATTGATATAGTTAACTTTCTTAAATGTAAAATATAACCTTGAGTTTTCTAAGCCGATGAAAAACTGGTTACTGAGAAACAACTCTATATAATAATAAACAAAAATGAAATTGGCGAAATATAAATAAACTGACCTTGGCCTCTATGTAAGTATATTGTATATTGTTCGCTAAGATCGACGTTATCACGAACTGTTTAACAGCGTGCGGTTTTATCGTACCTTCGTTACGGCTATATCCAGTGGCCTATAAAATAATATGATAAAGTTTAATAATTTAAAATGCTCACAAGATTATTCAGAATACGATATAAGTATATTTGATATGGCGACTTGTTTGTCACTGATCTAAGTAGGTACCTAATACTGAGCCATTCTCGAAATGTTTTCCTCTCCGCTTATAACAAGTGATACAGATGTATACAAACAGCAAGCTTCCTTGCTTTTTCGTTCTTCATCTTCATTCCGAGCTATTTCATTCGTTTTGTTGCGATGAGACAAAACAGTCAAGGTTTTCCATTTTTCGTCTGCCTCCTACATAGCATTTGTTTATCATGCGCTTGGCTGGAAATTAGAAATTCTTTTGTTTGTGCCATGTTTTAATTGTAAGGAGTAAACGGACAATAGGTTCCTTATGAAAGTAGTGGATCGTGTGATGTAACGCGGCGTTCGGTCTCGGCTGTGCCTCGGCTACGTTCCCTATCCTCTCGGAGGCATCTCACTTCATATGTAAAACTTTGAACAACGTTATGGAAAACTCGCCATTACTTGTATTTTATTTTTGTTCTATATGACTTCAATCTAAATCTATGGTGGGAATGATATGAATAAGTTTAATCAATCTAAAATAAATAGTCAGAACAAGTAATAACAATGGCTGTATTTGTCGTCACCAACCCTGCTTCCGGTACCAATACTGAGTTTATCTCGTCTACTTCACCCATTGAACGTTACTCATTTTATTTAGCGCATCAAAGAGCTCTGAAACTCATTTAATTTAAACCGGCAACGTAGGTACTTGTACGGGTAATTTTTAGCTAACTAAAATTTGCAGCGAGATTAGTGTAGTCGGATGATCTCTTTGTGTTCCACTGAACCGTGATATTCGGGCGGCCGAGACGCGCCGCGTCGCGACGCTTCGCCGCCTACAGCTATCCCCTGATCTATAGCGTACGAGTCGAGCGACTCCGCTGCAAATTACTGAAGTTTTACTCGACTCGCTCTTAATTTCACTACGTCGATACGCGATCGGTGACTTTGCTACAAATTTGTATAGAGAGTAGATACTATAGATACGATATATACGCTAGGTAATTATATATTTAGCTCGGCGACGGTTATCGTTAGATATTTCAAAATCTCTAAAAGGAAATACTCGTGATCCATAAAACGCTTATGACGCGCCGGTAAAAGGGCGCGGTAGGTACCAAACGTCAGCATAACCGTTAACACGAGTGATCGAAAAAGGTTTTATCAGCTTTATCAGCAGTTAAGCGCGCCCATAATCTCCTAGTAATTTATGCGATTCCATTAAACCCCATCCAGCCCTCGGCCGAGAGAGCGAGTCGCTGCAAAGGCTGTGTGGTTTTTTTCGCATGGACTTTCGCATCCATAATAAATGAGCGGCCGGCCGCAGCATTAGGCCGTCGTTTTCGCCAGCCATTGCCAGCTGTTTTTTTATCTTCGTGGGAGGGTGTGGCATGGAGGGGGACAACTCCGGCCATTAATTCAGCCGTGTAATGACACGACGCTTTGATGGACGAGAGTTGCGAGTTCTGCAATTACATGCTGAAATATTCAGCGAAGACATCGCGAGCCGAGTGCCCGCCTTTAACTACCGCGCTTTTCTTTCCTTTCTGCCGCGCCCCCTCCCTCTACCCTCCGACCCGCGTCCCCCTATCTAGCGAAACAACTCTCCTTCATTCACGACGGCATTGCATCGACTCGAGGGACGATTTTTTGTTGTCGGACCGCATCCCGTTACGAAAGCTTGGCTTTGGTCTGCTCTCTAGATTATTCGTTCTCGTGTGCCCAGTCTTGCATTTAAATAACACTCAAATGATTGCGTACGAATGAGTGTAACGAACCCATCTTTATTTTATTACTAAAATTGCATGTTTAATGATTTCATTACATCCAAATGCAAACGCTTTCATGATTCTCCCGATGACTTGTTTCTGACACACACCTCGATGTATGTGACATTACCTCGATGGTCAACTGATCGCATAATCTAGATGGTATACAACAATCAGTAATCACGACGAAGACACGATTAAGAAGTGACAGGAGACTGGTGCAGGTCATCAATGGCAGTCCTGCGGGGTCGTCCACTGTGGCAGCGAGAGGCGAAGGCCGACGGAGGGGAGCCTCGTCACCGGCACGCACTGCACCAGAAAAGCGTCGCTGGCCAGCGGAAACCTACCTCGATGACGAGCTCGCTGCGAGGGCGCCTTCCTCGGACGACGACGACACAAAGGTTCGCCATCTAACTTGCATTATTGCATCGCATGGACTAACCGTGCACTTCGAGTAGAAATCTGACCAAAGCATATTTCACGCTCTTATTTTTCATTTCTTGTCGCATTATCAATACTATATTATAAATACTTATATTTATAAACACTTTAAATCTAATTGAAGTTTTTATCTTAAAAAGATTGTGGCATCGTATCATTTGTCACCACCGAAAACAAAATGAAGAGTCTAAAGTCCTAAAGGGAAGACGATGTCTGCCCTTCCACGGCTGGGCGGAGACATTACCGACACATTTACCGACTGTATCAAGCGAGACGAATGTGGCAAACAATATTGCAGGTGGAAACCCCGGTGCGGTTCCGCACGTCGCCACCACTGGAGGCGCTCAAGCCCAGACGCGCAGTGGGCGGCGCGAGCGTGGCGGGCGACGGCTGCGCGTGCGTCGGCCGCACGCCCGTGTCGCCGCGCCGGCGCCGCCTGCCGCTGCCGCCGCCGCGCCGGCACCGCCCCGCGTTAGACTTCGATAAGATGCAGCAGGTATGGCGCAGCTCCTCCGACGAACATCGTCGATACTATTGGACATCGTTAGTCCAGACCTAAACGGCACCAGAGCCCATTTTACTCTAATATATATGGAAAAATAGTCGGCACTCCCAGGCGGCGGTAATATTTTACTCTTCAGCCGTTTCATTTTGAAAGATAATTTAAACACGTGATGCAGCCTCCGATTGCAATCGAACACGTGTCGCGACGCCATAAGTGATACGAATGTGATTTACGCTGAGCTTTCATTTCTTTTATTTCGATCAATTTCAACTTTAAATAAAATGTTATCTGATTTTTCCACTGGCCCCGTACACTGCGAGTACAATCTTAGTTTCGAACTTAATCATAGATTTCAGCATTAAAAAAAACTTAAAGCTAATTTTTTTTCGTCAATACTTAATCAAACCAAATTGGTGGATGTACCACCAAAATAATTATTACATGTAAATAATTTATTTATTTATTTATTTATAATAATAAAACATTTCCTTGTCACTGTTTGAAGTAATTTTCTCTGTCATATTGCTGTATTTATTTCTACTTAAATGCAAAAATAAACGTATAATTAAATTCCCGATACACGTCTGTGTTGCGGGTATACGGGGAGGGCGGAGGGGCACGTCGGGCTTACACAAGTGCAGTGCATGATGCCGCATAATGAGCTAGCACATGCACCGTGTTCCCACGCCTGCCGACGTTGGCTCCTGCGGGGTGTACCTACACAGGACGCTCGACTTGTAGACATCCAAACATGGAAATTTATTCTTTATGGTGTTTTATGTAATTGTGTAGTTATCGAGATATTTTATAACAACGAGATATTAAATTATTAATTATCAAACCGTTTTAATTGTTCTCGAAGTTTAATTCAATTATCATAATGAAAGGTTTGAGAATAAAATGGCTAAACTTCGCTCAGACGGGTGTCTTCTAATCGGTAAAGATGGTTGAACTCAATTTGCATAACCCTTAGCACCGCGGATCGAGCAGGCAGGCAGTGAAGCGCGTACATATATATAACAGCTAATGTTCATTTAAATACACACTATGAAATTTCATAATCATTAAAGAAATCACGTAAAAATTATCCATTAAAAAATGAATTGTTACATTTTGATTTTAATATACGTCGTACATATTGTTGTTTGTTAATTGAATGTTACCGTATCGTCATAACAAGAACATATATATTTAATGTTTCATTATCGCGCGAAATAATTTTGCAATGCTTTTTAGTTAAAAAGTGAAACAAAGAATTATTATAATTATTAAGATTATAGATAAATAAGTAGTTCTTTAAACTTGTAATAGTCTAGTAATTGCTTGCTTATCAGATTCATAGAACCGCTAATGCAGGAAACAGGATAATATCAATAATATTCATGTGAAAGGCGCAACCCGACTGTGCGTCGGGGGCCTTAGGTAATAGTTACACAGGCTACAGGATCTCGTGTCTATAATTTTGCTGGTGTTCATGTTGGTTCTACGATTTCGGAAGTCTTAAATTATTAACAATTCTGCTTTTCATAGTTACTCAAGAGTAACTATTATCTTGCACATTGTATGGCAAGCTATAATGGCAATAATGAATGTATTGGTTTAAATTAAAAATACATCAGGTAATTGCTCTTTGATTGTTGCAGTTTGCATCTGTAAGAATAATTACGCCCTAAACGCGAAAACTTGTTATTTGCACGCTATATACTACGCTACAATCGTTGTTTTATTGTGGTATTATTCAACTAACATTAATTCATTTATAAAACGTAATTATATAAATATTTCGATATAATTATGATATAATTATCTTAGGATAAGCGAAATAAAAAAAAAAGTGGGGCATTTCTCATACTTTAGCCTTTTTTAAGTTGTTAGCCCTGATTGAGTAAAAGTTTCTTCCTTTATATATTGTATGTAAATTAACATTTTTACTAATGCTAAAAACCGAGGTGACCTAATGGCTAGAACTCATGACCATAAATTAAAGATTACGGTTTCAAACTTGGGCGAGTATCACTGAGTTCATGTGCTTAATTTTTTTTTATAATATAAATTTTTAAATATATACATACGTCACAACAAGCGAACAAAAACGAAGACGCGTTTATACTTTATACTAATATTAAAATAACTTTTTAGTTTTAGAATGGCAAAAGCTATGTATTTTAGTATATATTACGTTACATAGTCTTTGTGATATAGCTTATTATGTCATCACAGTCTGAGAGAAACTTTTTGGCCGTGCAACGAGCGAACGCTGGGAAACTAATAGATACTTATATGTCGTTAATTTAGCAATTAACGTCACAATACAATTAAATGCGAAAATATGATTTTAATTAAATTAATTTTGTGTATAAAAAATGTATAGTAGTATTAGAGATATTACAAGGTGTTTTAATAAACGAACGAAAAAACCGTGCGAGATGTTCCTAAAAGTATTAGTTACAGTACGGGCGAATAGATCGCTGGGGTCGATATCGATTGTATTATAATATGTACCTGCTTCCTTTATCATCCCGGGATAGAATTGTAATTTACTCTTTCGAAGTCGAGTCTCTTAACTACTAGTAGTAAATCTATTATAAAATCTTTATATATATTTATTACCCAAATCAAAAAACGTAGTCGTAGAGTTTTCACGGCGCTATCGGCTTTTATCTCGGGGTCTCCGACCGCGGCGGACGGCCGGCCTCGGGCGGGTTTACTCAAAACAGCTCAATCTCATTATCTCATGTAAATAGTGCAAGAGCATTCGCGTGGCCTGTATGTTGTATAAGATGGCTTTTAATGTGGGACGAGCCGGTCCAATAAATCATTATTTATATTCGAAAATATAACGATTACATATTTACATAGGCGCTATTCCTTTCTTGCCGGTTCTTCTCGATAGTTCATTTTTGCTTCATACCTTGGCTGAAAATATAATTACTGGCACTGGACAGGTAGCGGCTAGTGTCTACTACACTGCAGGTTCGTCAGGGTATTTACCGGCCTCCACTAACCACTGCACAAAGTTAAAACGCTTTGAGTTGTTTTGAATGTAATGTACACGTTTAACTGTGTGAGAGGAGATTTGTCAGTGTAGTAACAGTATAAAATATATGCCTCGATATTGGTAATACCGATTAATCCTTTGCCACCTAAAATTAAATTATACTCTGTCCATTTGGTTATTCACTTTTCCACTTCTGCCTTAGAACGTAACTGTTCCAGATTACGTAAAAGTTAGCTTTAAATGCGTTATAAAATAAATATGTGAACTACTTCATCATATTTAATTAACTTGTTTATAACTTCTTAAAAACATTAATGGCAAAAATATATGTATTTTTTAAAAGATAATCGTTGTCATCAATAGTTTTCTACAGATACATACACTAGTATAGGAAAAACCTTGCTTTAAATTTGGAAAAGACGCCAATGGCTTTATTTTGTGGCTTTTGTATATTATAAATTATGTAACCAAATACATATTTACACGTTTTATTACAATTTTTATTTAAGTGAAATAAACTAAAATACATGTTTAGTATTTATAATCTTTCAACAGGAAACTGGCGCCTGATGATGAGTCATCACTCGTCGCCTAAAGTTTGGCATCTATTTCTTAATAATATTAATCATATTAGTCCTTTCCACTCTACTCGACTTAATATTTTATTTCGAAACTTCATATTTTGTCTTAATATTTATTATGTGTCTACAATCCCACAAATTGATTTATGTTTAAAAATAATAATAAACAAAATTATCGAATCGATAATCAGAATGTTACGTTGCCGCCACACGATGGAACTAGAGACCATCTGACAAAAATTGACTAACCAAATGAACATACGAGTAGTATCATAGTATCAGACTCATATATATTCAAATCCAAAGTTACCAGAAGTCGCAAATAGTAGACGCGAAGTATGATATACTTGGACCGCCATGTTTACGCAGAAAATTGCTAAATTGCTATAGAGTCACTTGGAATAACTACATTCAAAACTTTAACGCTAACTTGTGTCTACTTTCGCAAGCTGTACCGGTTAAGCTTCGCTGGTTGGCAAGATATACAGACCACTGACTTTGATACTGCCTAGGTTCACATAATTCAATATTTAATAAAAAAAAATATATCAAATCAAATATAATATTATATCAAATAGTAATTTGTGATCGTTGACCAAATTTGTAACTGTTGCGACAAAGCGTTACCAATTACTATTCAACAGTGGTACGATCACCGATAATGTAAATATCATTTCCGTTGCATATCTCGTTGATAAAAGACTGATTATGCTTTACTGTCGATTATTTTACTCCATGAGCTTAAAATGGTAATAAATATTAACTAATTACATACGTAAACAAAACCACAAAATACAATAATCGTCTTTTGAAAGAACATAGTAACAAACGAACAAATTTTATATTCTTATGAGTAAATAAATTGTACGAAACCATTCAACTTCGTAGACTAAGTCCTGAACTCTCCCAAGTATACGGAAAATACACTATTAAATATATCAGTCACGTCCTCGGGTCAGCCCTGGAGTGAGTCTCAATGGGGCGACGCGCCGCGCCATTGAGCGCTCGTCAATGGCGGCGGGCCTTGCGCGCGCAGACCGCCTCCCCCTACATAGCCCGACGTGGAATGAAAACGCACTTTTTATCTCGCCCGGTATGGACATGAGCGTTTTCGATGCATTATTGATGCTGAATCTGTTTTTCTACCCGCATACGGTTCAACTTTTTATACGGTGATTGACTTGCGGAAAATGTCGATCGTAAGATTTCCAGCGAGTTTACGGTGCCTCGTTTGTTGAAGTTTATCTAGATCGCTCGAAGCCGCGTTCGATATCGAATCGTAGCGTAGCGTATAGTGTGATGTGACTCGAGCATACGAAGCAGTAGCAGTAGCTATAGTTACTATTCGATACATTTTATTACTGGCAGATATCAGTTGACTGACATAAAAGGGATCGTAGGTTGTTACAGCGAACGAGTGTTGCATCATCGCCATCGCCATCGCTAATTGCACCCAACACATTCATTATTAATCTTCGATGTGTGCGTATCCGACGCTACTTAATATTCTCACCGCGAGCTACCACAACTACATACGTACATCATCTTACGTCTTTCGCCATAATCGTACTCTTTAATTGACACCTTATTATCGATTCTACATTATTGTTTTATTTTATTGATTAATTTTTTGTATACTCTAAACGATCCGTCGGTCGTGCTTAGTGCCAATTTAATTAATTAATTCATGATCGTATGATTGATGTAATTAAGAACACAAATCGCGCCGAGCTCCGTGAGTTATTATGGAAATAGAAACGACTCCGTATTACTTCGCCATTTTCTTAACCATTTCAAATGTTCTCTCACCGGCTGCGTATCTAAATTAATTATAGCACATAACCAAAACGTAACCGATCGTTTCGCTATTCTGCCGTGCACTGGGTGTGACGAGCGCCGTTCTTGCAGCTGAAGGTGGGCGGCGGCGGCGTGCGCTCGTGGCGCGCGGTGGGCGGCGCGCACGGCGGGGAGCTGTCCGTGTTCTGCTGGTGATGGCGGCCGCCCTGAACACGAGCCGCGGGTTAGAGTGCGACGACTTTACCTCATATTCTGTACGAAATTTGTACGATCTGATCAATTAGCTTTAATGAAAAAATATGTTTTGTATTTATAGGCCGAAGGCAGACGGACAAATGGGACGACTGATGATAAGTCACCTTTGCTTAAGGACATTGGCATAGTAAGAAACACTGCCTTGTTGGTCTAGTGGCTACATGTATGGCCGCAGACCTGTCCTGGGTTCAAATCCCAGATCGAATCAATAAAAAGTTATTGAGTTTTTCTGTCGAAAATTCTCGTGACAGTCTGGAAGTTTGTACACTCTCGTGCCTCGGAAAGCACGTTAAGCCGTTGGTTCTGCACTTGTACTCTTTCGGGTCGTGTCCGATTATCATTACCATTCTATTGCAATCGATGAATTAATTCAAGTCTTGAAACCGCAACGCAGGTGCAGTGCTCCGGTTACCCGTAACGTGTGTGTGCACAGGAGGAGAGTCGGCCCGCCCCTCGCGCGCCGCTGAAGCCGAGCATCGCTGACCGTATTTACTCTACACTACCACTACCCACTTAGCGCAATAAGAAAACGATTCCGATACCCATCTCCGTCGCGGCCCGCCCCTGAGCTGCGGGGCCGGACGGACGTCGGACTAGCCGGACCCGTCTCGGAGTCGGCAGAGCGCAACGACGCTCCGGTGTTGGAGTTCCTTACGTTGCACTCAAATAATGATCAAAGTACAAACTTACTAATACTATTGTATCGAAGCGCGGCCGCCCCGCGTTGCCGACCCAATGTAGTTTTTGGAAATATTTACTCGTTTTGAATACTGTGTTTAAATTATTGCCACTCTTGATCGGTTTCGGATGTTTGTATCAGTAGTCGGACGCTACCTCTCGTGCGGCCTCGTGTGACCTCGTGCGACCTCGTGCGGCGGGATCGCAGCGCACGCGGGTCCAATTGTATTAAAAGGAGGCCATCGCTAGTTACACACGGATTATCATTTTAAACTGTCGCCGTGACGGTCTGACGTTGCCCTATTTGTCGATGTGACAAAGTTTTAAAGGCTTTCACGAGGTGCGGGTTTCTCCGATGGGAATCGTTTTCTACCGGCCGGTCGATAATATTACTTGTGAATTAAATGTTTCTAGTGTAGACGCGCGGCGTTAGATACGCGTATAAATTTATATATTGAACGTGTACGTTACTTAGACTTTACTTCGTAATTCTGTGCGCGTGGAATGTCACTGGGTATAATCGTGGCAGGCGAGACCCGCATCGCGTGAAACGGATTATAAGAGGTGACGTATCATTAGAATCGCCTCGGCTTTTGATCTCGAATGACGATGAGCGGCTCGACCGCTGTCGGGAGTCTCTCCATACGACTGCCGGTCGAGCCGCACGTGATTCCTTAATAGATTATCAAAATATTTTTATCATTTTAAAAATGTCAATTGATACGAACACGATGCTGCTTTTCGTGCGCTATGCCTGTGGCCGTCGGCTGCGAACGACGGAACGGGACGTGACGTCATTGTCATGGGCGCTCGGTTCGTACGATATATCGGTTGTACCTAGTTGTAACTTATGTTAGTAGTTTATTTAGCTGGGCTAATTCTGTTACTCTTGTTGTGTTATAAACGAAAATGAAGAAAAAATATAATAAAAATGTGGTGCGAGTGGATACAGTGAATTTAACGATAAAGACATTTAACAAATTTTCAAATTAATACGATAAAAGTACTAAGACTTTTTTTAAAAATCGCTTGGATAAAGATCGTATGTACATAGTGTTAAGTTACGTAGGGTTTAAGTGCAGTCCTAGATGTAGTAGGTATAACAAATTGTATGGCGGAGGCGCCCGGCGCCCGCTCTTCTGTTAACAATTCTTATTGTGTTATTTTATTTCTGCTTAAGTTTCGTTACTGACTCGTCCATGTTGTTCCCCGACCTGTGACCTGTGACCTGTGAACCGACCCGTCACTGCGAGCCCCGACCTCCCGACTGCGGCGGTCGCATCGTTTTTATACAATACTTCAGGCAAACCATTCCACTGCTGAACACATCGCAGAGGCGTCGACTTTATTTTTGCGAATAATAACTTTCTCAAATATTTTTTGAAAAGGAGAAATTAAACGATTTTTACGGAGTTTCACTTGTAAATTGTACCTAAGATTTCGAGAAATTAAAATGTTTGCCTCTCGACGTGTTCCGCGCGGAGCGGCCCGCAGTGACGGCCGGCCCGACACTCGATGGTGATATTTACAAGATCATTTATATTATGTTTTTATATACTGAATTAACAAGCGTAATAAAGAGTGAGCAATGGCACATCTTAATTGTTGTTTTATTACACCCGTGGTTATAGAAAATAAAATACTATTAAAATTTAATTTCCTTTACTTCAAAAGGTAACATTATCACAAATATATCAATAATAAACACGATCTTATTACATAGAGAAATTCATTAAATGACTAATTAACTATTACAACGAATGTTGATAGATAAAAAATAAGACAGATTAAAAAACATAATTATTTTTTTTTACACGTCAAATTTTTTTAATAATATATCAGTCTATGCATGAAGCACTTGAGAAATTATGCTTTAAAACTTACATATAATTATTTCTATAATATAACTAAAGAATCTAAAACTATCATTACATTTTGAACTATCATCTTTATAATTACTTATGTGATATCTCAGTGACATTTGACAAAATTTGAAGAAGAAAAAACTGATTCTTAAATAACTTCAAAGAATACAAAAACAAACTAAGTATGCATTTTTATTTAAGAAGTCTCCGACTCTGTGAGCGACTCTGACTATTCTCAAGGGGGACCAGACTGGCACAAGAGATCTGTCTATTCCTTCACTCTTGTACTCCGATGGGACGCGGGGAGTTCAGGCGTAGGTGCTGTACAGACAGCTGTACATGCTATACGGGGAGTTTTAACATTGCTGCTGAGATTGCTTTGACAGATAACAACCTGGGCTTTAAACCCATGGCCTCGGCATATTATTATGCAGCCTAATAATTAGCCACTAAACCGATGAGCCAGTCAATTATAATTATTTCTTTAATATATAACTTGAACATTGATCCCTTCGGCATGGATATGTTATGAAATTACCTACATTAGATGACCTCCTTAAAACAAATCGTTACTATTATATAATGTAGAATTGAGAATATGAATAGCATAGAATTTGAAAAACAATTGAATGTTTAATTTTGTCTTGTAAGAAATTGTTGAAAAACATGTATTTTTTTAATCTAATAGAGATGTGTTTTTAGTTAGCTATGAGCAGTCTGAACAAACTAGAGCAACACATATATGGCAATCCAACTCTCCCTACAGTGCTCTGCTCTCAGAGGCCGCAGTCACATAGACTAATGCAAAAATTGTCAAATACCAGTGTCGTGTCACAGTGATGTTTGTCGTGAATCTAAAAGCTAATATTCTGTTATTGTAACGTTTATATTAGCGATTAAAATAAATCAACTTTTACAGCTTTTTTATTTTTCTTTTCTGGCGACACTGAAATATTTGAGTAAAGTTCTACTCTTAGTACTGGATTTAGTCATTTTGTCCGTAACCGAGTTCCTACGCACGGGCATGTTTTCCTTCGGACTAGACGGTGCTGCAACGCTCGGCTTGTCGGTAGCGTCCGAAGCCTTACCTCTCCGCTCGCGGACCATGAGAGTCAACCAGTCCGTCGTCTCCGGCTTCTTCCGGACCGGCGACATCAGCCTCAGGTGGGGCGCCTCCCCGTTTAAAACGAAATTTGGCAAATCTTTCGTCGGCGTCGTGAAGGCGATGATCTTAACCGCCCCGCAGGGCTCCCCCTCGGGCGAGCGGGCGGCGGGGCTCCGCGGGGACAGCGCCGCGCCGCCCCCCGCGGGCCCCGCGGGCCCCCCGGGCGGCCAGGCGTCGGCGGCGCGCTCCGGCTGCGAGCGCCTCCTCTTGGCCGGCGGCGCGGCGGGCGAGGGCGCGCGGGCCCGCCGGCGGCCGGCGCGCTCGGCGGCGGCGGGCGCGTCCAGCCGCTGGCGCTTCGCGGCGCCCGCGTCCGCGTCGCGCGCGCCCAGCAGCTCGGCCAGGCAGCGGCGCGGCCCGGCGCGCTTGGCGGCGGGCGCGGCGCGCGCGGCGGGCGAGGCGGGCGACGCGGGCGTGGCGGGCGTGGCCGGCGTGGCCGGCGTGGCGGGCTCGGCGCGGCGCGCGCGCTTGAGCGAGTGCGGCGTGCGGTCGCGGCCCCACTGCGGGCCGCCGTCGGCGCGCGGGGTGAGCTCGGCGCGGCCGGCCAGCTCGCCGGCGGGCGCCTCGGGCCCCACGCGCCAGATCTTGTGGCGCGCGTCGTCGCTGCACGTCACGATCTTGGTGTCGCCGCGCTGGCACCACGCCGCGCACGTGACCTCGGCGCGGTGCCCGCTCAGCCGCACGACCGGCTGCGAGTACTTCACGTTCCAGACGTACGCGTTCTTGTCGCTGCTGCCGCTGACGAGGTACGCGCCGTCGGGGCTGAGGCCGGTCTTGATGTAGAACGTGCTGTTCTCGTGGCCGACGTACCGCTGCTCGGGCAGCGAGCCGAACGTGGACACGTTGAAGCAGTAGATGACGTCGTCCATGCAGCTCGCGTAGAGGCGCACGCGGGCGTCGTCGATGATCAGATTCGTGTAGCCGTTCCTCGCGGAGCTGCCGCAGTACGGGATGGAGTGCCTCGGCAGCGGCTCGCGCTTGTAGACGCCGTAGTTCTTCCTCATGTCCCAGACCTTGATGTTGCCGTCGCACTCGCCGCACGAGACGAGCGCCAGGTCGTCGCGGAAGGCGAGCCCCGTGATGCTGAGCGCGCGCGGGTCGGCGCGGGGGCGGCGCGCGCGGGGCGAGGCGCGCGGCGGCACGGCGTGGCAGCCCGCCAGGCACAGGTCGGGCCGCAGCACGAGCGCCGCCGCGGCGCAGCGCGCGTCCCACACCAGCACGCGGCCGTCGCGCGCGCCCGTGGCGAACACGCGCGGGTCGGTCGGCCGGAACGCCGCCGTCTTCACGGAGCGCGTGTGGCTGGAGAACACCAGCTCGCGCCGCGGCGCCGCCTCCGCCACGTCCCACAGGCACGCCGTGTGGTCGCCTGCCGGGAATGCCGTTTTTGTACTGTGGGTCGGCTCCTACTTATTTATTTGGATGCCCCCGGTTGTCCCCGAAGTACATCCGGCGCTTGCTTTTAATTTCCTCGAACTGAATGTGTCCGACCGACGATTACGGTGTTAAGATTTAAATAAGGAGGTAATTTTATATACGTTTTAATAGATATGCTATATGTATTGTTAGTTAAAAAAAAACAATTATTAAACAAAAATTTTATCTTCTAGCCAACTTTAAATAAACTATTGAAATGTATATTTTACCGTTTATTTTTTTGTTTAATTATATATAGTTAAAAATAGCCGAGACGGCCCAGTGGTTAGAATGCGTGAATCTTAACAAGCCCGGGCAAGCACAACTGAATTTTCATGTGCTTAATTTGTTATTATAATTATTCTTGTGCTTGACAGTGAAGGAAAGCATCTTGAGGAAACCTGCATGTATCTAATTTCACTGAAATACTGCCACGTGTATTCTACCAAACTGCATTGGAGCAGTGTGTGGAATAAGCTCCAAACCTTCTCCTCAAAAGGGAGAGGAGGCCTTAGCCCAGCAGTGGAATGTTAACAGGCTGTTACTATTGTTAAAAATAACAAGTTACCCTAAGTTTTAAATTGAAATAATAATATTCAATCCACTTAGTCCATATTGAAGGCAAAACAAAACTCAGTAGGCAAGAAGTGATCTTTTTTTTTATAAATAAAAAGTACAAAATTAGTTTCAATCACAATCCTTTCAAACAAAGCCAGGTCATAGTAGAAAACTTTTGATAGTTGCAAATGACTATTCATTATATGAAAGATCACAGACTTGAATGTTTTACTTTCAAAACTATAAATTGAATTTTGCTATGCATAAAAGTAATGTGTATACTTTGAGATTCTTGTTAATTTTTAAAAAGTCTCTCTTTTTGTTATCTTATGTTACATGATAATAATATCTATACGGGATGTTTAGGCAACTTTCTATTTTTTTACAATTATTTTATCTTACATATTAAATAAAATTCCTAAACAAATATCTATTTAAAAAAATCTACAACTTGTGACAAAACTAAATTAATATATTTTTTAATTATATAAATTCATTCATTCAGCATTCATTTAGCAAATGTCCTTGGTTTAGATCTAAATAATTGTCAGTTTTCTTTATGAGGTTTTCGGAAGTAAAATTAAAGTTGAATTAAGTAGTTAAGTTGAATATTGCTGTATTAGAAATGAAATTATATTAACCAAAAATGGTTCATAGTGCATCACATAGTGGAGTTATCAGCAAATCACTTACAATATTTAAATTTATGGTTTGTTTTTAGTTAGTCCTATTGTGATTGAAATAGACTATACAGGACTTACCCGATACTGTAACAAATTTCATATTCTGTGGCATCCATGCGAGGTCAAAGACGGCATTGTTGTGGCACTGGAATCCTTCCAGTGTGCTAGCAGTTTTCTGTGTTCTGGTATCCTAAAAAGATTAAGTATTATTTTTTTATTTACTATCATAACATTATGCTGTCAATGATGAAGACTGCCTACCCATAAACACTGGGACTGTAAATAGTATAAAAATTTTAAAGCTATCTAAGATGTTGTTTTTCTTGTGTCTGTAATTGCACAACAGTATTACAACATATTAATGTTATGTATGCAATAGATCCCCATACAGATTTACCAGTGGCATCTATTCATAATCATCACAATAAAATTCAAAATGATATTCCTCGCTGAAAGACCGACTTAATATTAGACATAATTAGATATCTGTCAAGAGGTGAACTACCTCTTGACAGATATCTAATTATGTCTAATTCTATTTTATATTTATTAATAAATAAATTGCAAGTTATTATACTTGCATTATATAAAATACACACATCCATTATGTCCTGCAAGTATCTTGCTGCAGGGTTGTCTGAAAGAGATCACTACTTGAGCGATAAGACCACCCCCTGCATTCATTATTTTAGAATTCGTAATTATGTTAATATAGTATGACTATCCTTAATCTTTTGTTTTTTTTTTCTATATTTTATATTACTTGTCTTGACTTTTTATCCTTATAAGTGCAATTAAATTATTTAATAATCATAATAATTAGTGAAATTAGTCCCCATGTTTCATGCAAATAAGCTATTAATTTTTGCAACAGTCGAGCAGAAGCTCGACAGATTACTCAGTAAAAGGTTACGATGACAATATTTACCTGAATGGCAACACGGCCATCCTCGTTAGCAAGTGCTAGGATATGTTCGTAGCCTGGAGCTTCAGAAAAACGGCATGCAAATATTGGAGGATCTTGATCGAAGTTCGCTGGCGAACTGGCGGTCTGTAGCCCGTAAAAAGACTCCTCACTCTGTACCGATAGCCTCTTTAATATATTATCGTAGTTGAAGCGAGAATCTAGAAAAAAACGCGCATTTGTTGTTTAAATAGTCAAAAACAATAAGTTAACACTTGTTTAAATAGTCAAAAACAAGAACTTACAAATCCCAAGTTGACGGTCAATAATACTTTGAACGTCGTTCATTTTTCCTAAAACTAAAGTAACATCACAATATGAAATCGGACCTAAAACGAATTTTACCCGCAAATTTCGCTAAAATGACAGTGACACAATACATTATACAGACTTAAATAAAACAGATAGCATCTAAACTTTAGCTGTGTTGAGTATTACTTACATTAAACTGTAAAACAAGGGATTTACATTTTAGCTGTAATAGTTTATTGTAGTTATATTAAACACAGTAATTTTATGAATTTCAAGTTTGTCTAAAACAACACATTTTTTTTTCTTTTTTTATTATGTTTTTATCTGCAGAAACAAAACATTTGTATAAATGTAATTAGTAATCTGTGCAATTGTGAATCTTGCTTTGCTGTGAATTAATGCTGTAATAATGTTTCTTTTTTATTTTTATTTCTTGTGAAATATTAGATAATTTCTAATGCATAAAATATTTTTTTAAAGAGTTTGGTGTTTTAGATTGATGTGAATGTTTTTCATTAAAAAGTATCAAGTAAATAGATACTTATAGAGACTTCTACCTGACCCATTTACGTTTAGTTCAATCGTTTAAAAAACGTACGTTGACTTAACTTATAATATAATATTTGCGTCTTGTGGTGACGTGAAAGAAGATATAATATACATTCTGTCGGCCAGTTGTCTTAACAGTAAGTAAACATATTAAATTTGATGTCGTTTCCATTTTGCATCAATACGGCGTCATAATGTTGCTTTTGGTTGACAGATCTTGAAGCTAGTTTCACTAAACCATTATTTGAGCAAAAACATTACTAGCAATAATAATGACGCAATATTATATTAAACATAAGCCGTTATTTAATAGAAATAAATGTTAACATTTTCAGGTGCATGGAATGTGATGAAAATGGGCGACAGCGTACGTTACCGGCAGCGACTTGCGGCCGTGGAGTCAAGCGAAAGTGCCGAATTGATCAAGATAACCTCGTGCAGCTGGCGTTCGCCACTTCAGTGCCTGACGCGAATCATTCACACTCAATGCGCGTCAATCTGGTGCCGTATTGCCCGCCAGAGCAACCCCTTTCCACCGCCAACGTCCAGCCTGCAGACCATCCCTTTATGAACAATATGGATGAGATATCATACTGGGTCTATACAAAACGAGCTCCTTGCCTGTATAACTATGATAATGTTGTTAAGAAACAAATTGATCAACCTCACTGTTCCAAAACAAAACCTGCAAGTGTTCAAAGTCCTTGTGAGGAGGTGCCTTCACCAAAAACAAAGAAAAGAAAATTAAAATTATTGGATGATGATTCAGTTTCTACAGAAAAGCAACAACATGTGTATTTTGAAACACCCAAATGTGACAAACAAAGGCCTGCACAAAGCAGCTGTAAATCAGAGGCAGTGGCTTCTAATATTGATTTTAATATTAAAAATTCACCACAACAAAACACAACAAAAAGATTGAAATTGCAAAGAAATTGCCAAACTACATCACAAAAGAAAAACAAGCTCGTAACTTCGACACCAAAAGCCACAAACTTGAGAAGAAGCCTCAGAAAAGCTCAACAGAATCATAATAATTCTTTTGAAATTTTCAATTCGAATGTTAATAATGGTACACAAGAAGAAAAACAAGAACACAACGAGAAAGGAAAGTTACAGAAAAGGGAAAGTAAAGTAGAAACAGATAAAGACAAAAATGCAGTCGTACTTAATGGGCAGTTTGAGGACTTAAGTGATGTTTCTGGTTTTACTGCTAATTATATAAGATCTACTAAAGTTCACTCCTCAAAAACCGCAAGAAAATTGAGAAGCAGAAATAGTAGGAACCTAATGAAGGATGCGAAGCCAAATGTAACTTCTGAGAGTGAAAAGATGTTAGTGTGTGTTAATAAATCAATGAACACACAGCTCCCTGACACAACAGTACAGAATTGCAGCACAGATTCTTCACAGAATGTTATAAATGTTGTATCTGTCAAAAATAATGAAAAATCTAGCAAAGTAAATAAGAGTACTTCCCTCTTAAAGTTTATGGACACTAAGGGAAGTTCATCTAATAACAAAATAGATAAGCAAGGAGGGAAGAGTAACCTTAACATCTCATTCCAGTCTAAAAGTAGTGGCACATCTAGATACCCTCGGCGACAGAGGAATAATATGAAGGGAGACTCTGAACAAAACTGCTCTAAAATGAATAGCACCAAACTTAACTCATTAGATAATGGTCGCAAAGATAATAGATTAGATAATTCTAATAAGAAAGAAATCTCTCAGGATAGAATTACGACTAGGACAAGGAGTGGACGAAAAATAGCACAGCGATTGGGGCCTGAAGAGTCTGGCTGCTCTATGTTGCAGTTAAATGATTCAAGTGAACCAGTTAGTTCGAGTGTTGCATTAAATATGGCTACTCCTACCAAAAGGAGTAAGAATGTGAACAATTCCTCAGTGAGATGTCTCCGCAACAGGAGATGTAGGGACAAAAGTGGACAAGATTTGTGTAAAGACTCTGTTAGTGACGAAAGTGTAAAAAAAAATGAAGATAATGCACCTGATTCAGCTTTACACTCATCAACTCCTAGACGTATTGGGCATGTAAAAAAATTAATGGACAAAACTAGTGTATCATTGCGGAGGGACTCTTTGAGAGATAGAAGTGGTTTTGCCGCTTGTTTTTCAGACAGTGACAGTGACAGTGAGCCTTTAAAACAACGGAAATTTTTCTGTTAGCATTTAACCAACATTATAAATAACTTATTAGCTTTGAGCAAGTATATCAATATTGGAATTTTCATCTAGTAGCTGTTTTTGGCGTGTGCCACTTGTCTTATTAAATATTTGATTCCCTGGCATTTGAGATGCCCTCAAAGTGCCCTCATTAATGCACATTTTACATAGATAATAAAATATTTTTTTTATTAGAAATAGATAATAAATTTGCATATTTGCAATATATGAGTACTGCATTTGTCAAATATATAAAATATTTGCAGTGGCATATGTAATAACACAGACAAGAGATGTTAATATTAAAATAAAGAAAGCTTGTTTGAGATTGCAAGATGCCCCATAGACTCGATGGCAGAAATGTGTTACTAGGTACTAGCCGCTCTGTTAATTTATTGTATTTAGAGGACGATTTGAATGTACACAACATGCTGAATGTGACACGAATGAAATTTGTGTATCAAATTTGTATTATAAAGTGCCATTTTATGAAATATAATTTAATGGATGTATCTTTGTTTTCCATGACTATGACTTTGTTATGTGTTAGTTAAGATTTTAATTTAGAGTAACTATACTGCACTCTATTGTTTATTTTGTATTAAATTTTTGTGTAATAAATACATTTACTGTTTTTTAAGATTGTACATTATGTACATGTCATTCCTTTGCAAAATATTAAATAAATAATTTATTTTATTTTCCTAGAATTGCGATGCGGAAGTCACATTATAGAAATACATGCAAGCGACTGATGGTATTAATTTATATTATAAATCTGTAACCATGTTAACCAAGTTGTCTAATTAAAATGAAACCTTTATAATATGTTCTATTCTCTGTTATTGATAGTAATTATTAAATTATATACAATACATTACTATACCTACCTAAATTAATTAAGATAAATAAATGTTATTAATTGTATGATGGGAAATGTGAACAAGAGAGCAAATGTGAACAACCCACCCCCAGGGATATATGCAAACCTTTGCCTATGAACATTGGCACTACAAGAAATACAAACTATGTTTCAACCAACTTCACAAACATTATAAATAAATACACTAAAAATGTAATGAGTATTAGATAAATTGGAATTAATATAACGAAATAAATTAACTGCTCAACGAAGCAGTTTAGTGGCTCAATGTGGTGGTAAACTGGTGGTAGAGCTTTGTGCAAGCTCGTCTGGGTAGGTACCACCCACTCATCAGATATTCTACCGCAAAACAGCAGTACTTGTTATTGTTGTGTTCCGGTTTGAAGGGTGAGTGAGCCAGTGTAATTACAGGCACAAGGGACATAACATCTTAGTTCCCAAGGTTGGTGGCGCATTGGTGATGTAAGTGATGGTAAACATTTCTTACAATGCCAATGTCAATGGGCGTTGGTGACCACTTTACATCAGTTGGCCTATATGCTCGTCCGCCTTCCTATTCTATATAAAAAAAAAATGTAAGGCCGCAGATCCGGAGGTCTGGGGTTCAATTCCCAGGTCTGGCCAATAAAAGTTATTAGATTTTTCGGTCAGAAAATTCTCAGTAGCAGCCCGAAGTCTGGAAGTTGAAAGTGTGTACACTCCCGTGCCTGCGTCCGTCGCCTGAAGTCTTTCCGGTCGTGTCGGATTTCCGTCCCATCGGATTATGAGAATGAGGGAATCGAGAGTGCACCTGTGTTTGCGCACACACTTGTGCACTGTAATATCTCCAGCGCAGTTGGCTAATCTCTCTTGAGATTGGCCGCCGTGGCCGAAATCGGACTGGAGGACATTATTATTGTTATTAGATAAATTAGCATTGTATCGGTAAAATAATTTTTACTTGAAAAAAAAGATACTCAAGGAATACAAGTAGAAACTCACAGCGAGCAACAAGTTATGTCGTAAAGTAATATATTTCTAAATAAAGCTACTTAAGATCAAATATGTAAAACTATAATATATATCTAAACAGTAACAGCCTGTTAATGTCCCACTGCTGGGCTAAGGCCTCCTCCCTTTTGAGGAGAAGGTTTGAAGCTTATTCCTCCACGCTGCTCCAATGCGGTTTGGTAGAATACACATGTGGCAAAATTTCAATGAAATTAGACACATGCAGGTTTCCTCGCGCTGTTTTCCTTCACCGTCAAGCACGAGATTAATCATAAACACAAATAAATAAAGCACATGAAAATTCAGTGGTGCTTGCCCGGGCTTGAACCCACGATCATATGTTACATTCATGCGTTCTTACCACTTGGCCATCTCGGCTTTTTGCACTTGAAAACTTAGTTAACTGAAAACTTGACTATCCTAAGTCCTATCAGCTGTCCTATCCTTTTTTATATATAACTATAATTTTTTATATATATTAAATATATCTATTTAAATATAAATAATACATATATTTATCTTGATATAAGTCAATTATTATAAATTGTAAGTGTAATTTTAAATTTGCAATAATGTATGCAACAGTGACATCTAGTCAAACGAGTAGGAACTAAGACAAAAACATTTTTCTGCAAATATGTTTCTATTCAACAACAGATGGCGTTTCGATTATGACAAGATACCTTTCTATCAGACAATAGATGTCACTAATTTTAATTTTTAATGATGTTAAAATAATAAAAACTTATATTAAAGTATCGCGTATTGTCGATATTCGGCTATTTAAATTAGACATTTAGATAAGTTTTTTCAGCTTTTATAGTAAATACTTCTTACGTTCGTGCAATAAACATTTTTTACAGTCGAAAACATCAAACAGGCCACGTTCCGACCCTTATCCTACGTAATATTATATACATATTTTGTATTATACACATATTTATATTATATATATATTTTGATGAAATTTGGTATGAAACAAGCTTGAATATCAAGAAGGGATATAGGCTACTTTTTATATTATACCTAACACCTGATTCCCTCCTCTCCTACCACCAAGTATCTAGAAAAGTAAATCTAATTAAAGTCAACTTTGGCATAAATACTTGAAATAATAATCATTTATAAATCATTTGTAGCTATTCACAGGAAATGTGAAGTGCTCGCTGCTCAAAAATCCATTCGAACTGTAACAATAAAGTTAGCACCTTACGTCCATTTGCACGTCTATAGTTGTGCTATGAAATGTTCACAATAAGATGTCATCGAGTCAATCCGATCATTTCGCTTGGTTACCTCCAAGGTGGTTCTGCAAATCAATCCCTGGGTCGTGGGAACACATGAAACTGTCAAGTGGCTGTTCCCTCGAGAGGTGGACCTGTACCTGTGTAGTTGTTTTGTTATTACATTTCTGCAAAAATAACAAAGAAATATTTATCGTTCAGTAGTAAATTAGAGAGTGGTAAGCTTCTTCGTGAGTTAGACAAAAGTTAAGTACAAGCGTTATATTACAACATCTAGTCGGTCAATTTGAATAAATTATAGACAAAGGTACATGTGTAGAAAGGACTAATTTCTTTAATTGGAAATAACGACGGATGTTAATAAAACTTGATAATGTTTAATTTAATATGAAAACATGATACGTTTTATTAAATTTCAGAGGTTGGTATACATGGGATAAGACTTCTGATATATTTGTGTAGTGACAAAACAGTCTAGTAATCTTAATTTTATTCATTTTAGTACATTGTCAACAACATTCAGTTCAGTTCGGAAAAGTTTTAATAGTTTTTTTTGCTTAATAATTATAATAAGCTTTTATGTCATGTTTTCATTTTATTTTGTCTATATATGTAACTTAAAGAAAACATGCAACTTAATAGCATCAGATTATAGACAAAAGTTTTATGTATATTGCCTTTCGTCAATACAAGCAAAACAGTCAATACAGACAATATTTAAGTTACTTATACAAAGAAAATTTAAAAATAATAAGTAAATTTTTTATTATTATTGTAAAAGTAATAATAATAAAAAAATTACTTATTATTTTTATATTAGTGAATACATAATGTTCCGTTACACATATATCTTCGTAGACCGGCATCCCGACAGGGTAACTTTATACGCCTCAACATCTCACTAATCTTCTGTATGTACTGTGTTTTGTCTTCGTTTGTTTTTTTTTTAAACATTCGGAACGTTCACGTCACGTGGTGTAAGTGTAACGGAAACTGTGTAAACTAGTTTTTATGTTATTTTAATGTATTTAAAATAAGTACGAAATGTATTAGTATTTATAATACAATTACAGTACAATACGAAAGCGAGGGTATTGGTTTGTTTGTTACGCTGTCACGTAGAACAGTGATCCTTGAACGACCGATCATCGCGAAAATTTACATACATGTTGTCAGAAGTACAAACATAGGGTACATAACACTTTCGTGGGCGGAAACCTACCACATAATTGTTACAACCATGCTAATTCCATGTAATAATGCAATAATTGAAAGTTGTGTATCTCTACTTATTACCTAATAATTTCTGTAATACAGGTCTTTGAGCCTAGCTCAGAAATCAGGGACTTCATTATAATTTGTAACTTTTTATGTGAATAAAGATTATTTAGTATTAAAAAAAGAAAAATAATAATAAAAATTAACATTTATATTTGTCGCTAATTGGCTCTTTTGTTTAACGTATTGTGAAATTAAAAAATACAAAGACGATAGTTTTGTATGATTTAAAAATATTTAGAATATCTACCTAACTTGAATGTAAATATCACGTCAATAAAAGAACAGATTGTTTAATAAAAATGTATGTAATGTTGTCGTTTTAAATACAAATGAAGCAATTATATGTTTTTAATCTCTCAAAATGTTTCATCGAAGTCCGCACGGTACGCGGCCGATGTAACGCGATATGTCTATTTGTACAACTGTTATGGGTTTGATTCTCGTTAGCGTAAAAAAGCAGAATTGATACGTGTGTCAGTGAGGCGTAAACCGAGATGTTGTTTTAAATGTTTTGGAAATATTTATGTTGTCGGTTATATTTAGCTTATATCATAGACAATTTAAATTTACACACACAATATTAATTTTATACTTAACGGTATGCCAACCTCGTGCCATTTTTATACACATACAAAAATCATAATATCGTAGTGACATGCCATCTATTTTTGTCTTTTATAATCGGAAAATTCTAATATAAACTAGAAAAAGTTTATTATTTTATGTTATATTTTACAAGTTACTTTTACTGCTTTATTACCTTTATAGCGCTAAATAGCATTAAATAAATAGCATAATATTGGTCAGTTATGTGATAATTTTCATAATTTTCTTCATGAAATATTCGCTAATACATATAATACATCTGAATATATCAAATATCAATATCAAAATTGATTTTATTCGAGTGGGATCTTACAAGAACTTGTGATTAATCATTTAAGATTAAAGTAAATGATTTTAAAGGTACCCTTGATGTGGAATTGATATTCTAACAAGAAGAACCGATATGAACGACAATCGGGATTTACTTTTTTAATCAATTCAATTATGAACGAACAAAAAATTTATATCTTCTGTTTGAAAATAAAACTTCAAGTAAACTTCTTACGCTTTATCGTGTATTGAATATAACAGGTATGTAGTATGTCTTTAATTATTGTTACTCTAGCACAAGGTACAAATTCATTAATCTGCAATAATAAAAGTATATCCGGGATTTAATTATAGAAACGAATACCTTATTATATGATTGGACAGTCAATTGACATTAAATAAACATAAATAAATAGTCAACGAAAGCTTGTCCTTTCTCATACAAAAGAGCGCATTCTACCTTCGCATACCAATCTCATTCATTACCAAATACAATCCAAGTGCCGACGCACAATTAGTGTTGCCCAAATAATAGGTACAATGGGGGGTATCAGGTGACTCAGTGGAGGTGGGAAGACGAGGTGCATGGAACTTGATACGACGGGTTGAATCCCGACTTTATTTAGGACTTATTGAGCTTTTTTCTCAAGGTACGGACGCCGCTCTCCGTCGTGGAATTATTTGGCGAGTTTTCTGTATATAAGTGGTTAGCTACCAATTATATGTCGTGGGATTTTTGATAATATATTGTTTTTAAGTTTTAATTCAGCCTCAACGTAATCTGACTTAAAAAAATATAATTATATTATTTAGTATATTTACAATTAAAAAAAATAACATTACATTTCTGGCAATAAAGAATTACATAAAAAATATGTAAATGTAAAGATGGAAATATTTATTATATTAAAATAAGTCGATGCTGTATAAATATGTACATTTGTTATTGAATCAATTTAATAATTTAATCTATGTCTGTCATAATACCGACCGAATGATCTGGTTTTCATTATTACAAACACGAACACATACGCGAACAATATACTCGTACCTACTCGTATGTATCTGAAAGCTGAGATAGGAAACTGACTTCGCAAATACTTTTACATTGAGGTCGATGCGGCTTTACTCTGGCAATGGATATCGAATGACAGCTGCGGTGAGGCTATAGGTACTATCTACATTTCCACCCTCCGTGCTTCGGAGAGCACGTTACACCGGCACCGGTTGACCAATCAAAATGTTTCATTTAGGTCTCAAAAAGTACTTTTGTATTGGACAAATGCTATTTTATGAAGTAAATATTATGTTTGAATATATCCGTGTTCTACATTCAAAGCCTCGAAATAAATACTTTATTCAAGTTCGAATTCACCAATAAGAAGTGAGTGGATACTAAGTATTTATTCAGTTTCATTCATCATATATATAATAGTAATATAAAATGACAAAATACGATTACATTACATTCAAGTAAAAAGTAACAGCCCGTTAATGTCCCATCGTTGGGCTAAGGCCTCCTCTTCCTTTCGACGAGAAGGGCTAGAGCTTATTCCACTACGCTGCTATAATATGGGTTGGTGGATACATTTATGGCAGAATTTCAGTGAATTTAGACTAATGCAGGTATCCTCACGATTTATTCCTTCACCGCCGAGCATGAGACAAATTATAAACACAAATTTAGCATATGAAAATGCAATGGTGCTTGCCTTGATTTGAACCCGGAACATCAAGAATAGTAGCTCTTTTTTGATATATTTCTTATCTTTTTTTATCTATATATTTTTTTACTAAATCATATGACATATTTTTATTAAAGTTTTGTTAATAAGGTTTTTTTAAAAAGCTATTAATTTAAATGTATGATGGGCAAGTATAAAGTTATATGCGATATTTTATTATATAATGTAATGCCTTCTCCCAGAACGAATGTATTGACTTTTCGTATTCGGCAACTTTATTACAATTTTATTATCCATACAAAATTCTTATTTATTATATAATATTGTATATTTAACGTCACCGTTTATGTGGACTGTTATTGATTGATGATTATGTACGATCTCGTATTATATTAAATAATGAACAACAGGATTAATTTATTCAACAGTACAGATTAAAATAACATACTTAAATAAAATAAATATTGCAAACATATTTCTAATACATAAAAGGTGTTATCTCTTAAATAACGATCTCTTTCAGACACCCACTCGCAGCCACTGTCACTGAAACAATTTAAACAAATCGATTAATTTTTAAATAGTTTCAATAGCAACCATTATGTATAATCTAGGAATTTCTTTCAATTAAATAATTACAATAGTACCGTATTTCTAGATATAGTTGTATAAGCACTTTAAATTCTTTATTTTTCAAGATGAATAAAAGCAAGTAATAGATCTATTTAATATTAAATATTGATATAATAATCTCACAAAAACTTCACTTAAACGTGGAGTATATAAATATTTAAGAAAGCTCCATCGATAGTTCGTTATTTAACATATAAGACTGTAACTAAGCGGTTTTGAACTCATCGTGTTTCTTTTCATATACGTATTATGTAGGTATGTACTTAGGCCTATAACCCAAAGTGCAGCAGCTTTTGCTCTGCGAATGAAAGAATTATCTTATAATGATAATCCTGTTGATCTGTTGCCTCGTCACAGCGGAAAAGGAACTCATACAAACAAACGATGTGTAAACGTCATCTCAATATGAGTAACGTGACGCTATTGAACTGATAATGTAAGACTGTTAAACGTATATTATGTTTTACCAAAATTTAAACAAAAGGGTTAGGATGTAAGGGGCGTGGTTTCGGCGCGTTTGATCTGCCATTCAGGTGCGGAAAAACAGGCTCAGATTGCTACTTCCTCTACAGCCTTCGTTTCATTTCGAGGCCATGTAACGTGGACTCGAATGATATGTCCGTCTCGCTCTATTGTTACCTTTTGTCTAATTGCATCATAGCGTTTTACTGAAATGAGTCTTTGATTCTAAATTTTGTTCCGTCAAGTGTAAGTTGTATTGAATTGTTTTATATCATACAATGCGGTAACTTATAGTAAAAATAAATGAGTTGTGTGGAAGCACCTACACGAGTAGAGTAGTATATCTTATTACATCATGTATTTCATATTAAACTAAATATTTTTGGATTGAATACATTCATTCAATTATTTGTTTTCTGTATTTACGGGATTATCTTTATATGATATTTTATTTTATTTAACTTGGACTTAACAGTAGATACGTTAGATAGAAAGTTAAATAGAGGTTGAAAGATTTTTTGACAAATGTTCTACTAATTATAGGTTATCACATCGTAAAAACATCACATTATAAACAGTCATTAAATTAATTTAATCGTTAACAATTACGAGTCCATAAAAATACAAATGCATTAACATCATTAAAATTATAAAAAATATTGTGAAATTATTATTAAATTTACGATTACATATTTAAATAAACTTACATATAATTTTAGACAAAAAAAATGCCATGATTCTATATAAGTAATAAATAATAACTCAAATAGGATCGATTTGAAGGTAGTTCAACGAGGGCAACTATTTAGGTAATTCAAAATGTTGCGTTCGAACTGAGAGGCTATTATGGAAAATATCCAAATCAGCTACTAGTTTTGAAATGCTATTGTATAAAGCTCATAAACTGGGTATACGTGATTTTTTTTTTATATAGAATAGGAAGGTGGACGAGCATATGGGCCACCTGATGGTAAGTGGTCACCAAACGCCCTTAGACATTGGCATTGTAAGAAATGTCAACCATCGCTTATAGCCAATGCGCCACCAACCTTGGGAACTAAGAATTTATGTCCCTTGTGCCTGTAATTACACTGGCTCACTCACCCTTTTAAACCGGAACACAACAATATCAAGTATTGCTGTTTTGCGGTAGAATATCTGATGAGTGGGTGGTACCTACCCAGACGAGCTTGCACAAAGCCCTACCACCAGTAAGTTTTTTTCCTAATATAATTCCTGTATGTTCCTGTGTGTAAAAGATTACCTGTTCGTCTTGTATTGCTACAAGGTAAGTTAATTTAATTGATAAACTATATATTATATTTATATATTAATACGAAAATTATATTTCAATATCAAAAATATACTTTGTCATAGACACTCAATATTTGAAAAGTAAAATTTTATAGATTATTATACACCTAGCCATTAACGTTGATTTTCTTGGTAGAAAACAATTTGTGTTCAGAATATATTCGCACCGAAATCACTATCGTCTTAGCAGAAGACAACCTGGAGTAGGAAATTTAAGATTTTGAATTTTGTGTTTATCGTATTCTCGTTGTTGCGAGAGGAAATCCTACAACAGAGTCCACATGCGATTTATTTCTTATTAAAACAAAAGAGTGCTTTCAGGTAGTGGCCAGTACTAATTGTAAGTGTTTCGAAATTAAAAGTTTTGTTTATCGGCTAGCGTGATAATCTAATGTGTTATTTTTATTAAGACGATATTATACGACTTTCGAAGGTTTTTGACGGTAATGTAGAAGATATAAATTTACTCTTTGTAAAATTCTTTATTACAAATAAATAATGTTAAGGTACTTTTCTAAAACTTAAAACAGTACCATAAAGGCCTATGGAATGAAATTGAATATCGAATCATCATCATCCGAGGCGTTACAGCCGCGGGTGGGCCTTAGTCTGGTCTAGTAAAACTCCAGTCCGATCTATTCGTATATTCTATGCAGATATTTAATAGCACTTACATTAAACGTTAAAGTAGTAATATCTATAATGTCTATAAAACCTAACTAATTATCTAGTATCCTAAATATTATTAAATAAAAAGAAACAAAAAATGTTCTTATTAAAATTTAAATTCTCAAAAGGTTTAAGTGACCTAACGGGGAAGGTCGACCCAACGTTTTGTCTCTGTTCAAACAATCAACAAGAAAAAATACATCGAAAGGATAAATCACATCTGACACGAGCTAAATTAGCATGTTCGAAATGTGACGGGAATTCTCTGACTATCGTAAACTTAAAAAATGCTGAGTTCTGTTTAAAAATAAACAGGCGGGCGGCGTGACAAGTAAATTAGCGCGGCACCTCCACATGGGGACTTATTTATTCGTATTGCAATCAGCGCCCTGCACGCATTTTATATACCAGCGAATCTAACTTGCCTTAAATAATATTGAAACTAACCCTATTTGATTCAGTATAGGGTACAAAATCACGTGAATTTGTTTTTTCCATATGCTTTCTTATTATGGAATTTTGTACCTTATATATTTTCTATAGAGTTGAAATTGTTAAAACTTTCGCTAAGATGAGGAAGGGCAGTGGTATTTCTAAATAAATTGTCTCCGATATATCCCTGCGCGTATATTACAATGACTTTACATCTCTAAAGGGTCATCGCATACTAAGATTGTCTATTACCTATATTAATAAGAACCTACGTATTTTCTAAACTTTCTTCTCATTACGTATAAAATGTTAGGTACATGTTGATTTGCCTTATTATTATTTGCTTTAATTCGATTTTTACGCAGTAGAATTTAACCCAATTGCAACGAAATGACGTGTTTAGCCAATAGGGTGTGTTTTTTTGCAGTTGCGTGTCAAAAATAGTTTTTGTCTAGTTTAACGTAAGAAACAATACAAGAAATGCAGTCACAGAACCTCATACATAGGGAGTGGTACACTGTATAATACTCAAGATATCACAAGTGTGCGACGTTCCTTACAATCCTTAAGCGGCGTATCAAAAAGGATTATACGAATGCTATAAATATGGACGCCGAGATTATAATAATTTGAATAATAACATTAAAATAATAATAATACGCCTGTGCCGCGTCCGCGCCCGCCTCGATGGAGATGTCAACTGCTAATAGATTTATCTGCCTCCATACATCAAAATTAT
This sequence comes from Nymphalis io, assembly GCF_905147045.1. Taxonomy (NCBI): domain Eukaryota; kingdom Metazoa; phylum Arthropoda; class Insecta; order Lepidoptera; family Nymphalidae; genus Nymphalis; species Nymphalis io. The sequence goes on along the minus strand of NC_065897.1, from coordinate 13,468,340 downwards.
TGTGCGTTAGCGTTGTTTAAGTCTTTAGCGGGCATCTCCGATGATCATCGGTTCATTAGTCACTCGCTACGGCGATTTTTATCGATATTTACAAAGAGAAAACCTCCGCCTAACGATATTTAATACTTTAATAACATCATCTAGCACGCTTTTTTTATTAGTAATGAATTCGATCGAGCGTAGATTTGACAAATAATATATTTAGTTTTACGTATTTGCATAAATATATTCGTTTTAACTCGGACAATTCTTCAAAATGAGGACATCATTATTATTTGATTGTCAGCTGTCAGAATGACATTCGTTATAGCCGTTTCGCAATTAAATAAATAAACCGTATACGGGCCGATCTCGGTCCGGTGCAGTTTAATAAATCAACATGTCAATACGTCGAGTCAATTATGCACATAAACAAACAAGGACAATAAATATTATATTAATAGAGTATTTAGCTCATTTTTTAAGTGAGTGATTACATTGAACTGTCTGAATTGGCGCGTTTTTATGACGTAAGTACGCTTACTTTTTTTAGGGATTTATTGAATTGAACAATGGGTGTGTTAGTGCTGTGCCAGCCGTGGGTGGTTTATTGTTTTATGAGCGACATTACACGCTTCTCCCGCTTTGTGTCCGAGTTTTACGGCACACAATGACAGGACAAATCGAAGGAATTCAAGTCTGTTGTCAGATGCGTTGATAGAGTGCTGCAATCATTCTTCCTGTCACATACATGTTTTGTGTCACTGAGACTGCGTTTCTTCGCATCACAAGCACACGACGTATATAAAGGTATATACGAAGTTTTATTACGAAAACAAATAACTGTTTGAAGTGAGATCAGAATTCAATAAATTTCATTTATTTCCATTTTTTTAAGTAGGTATATCTCTAATAAAACATTGACATTAATTAGAATTAATTCGATAACATTACGATTAGCACGTGCTTTATTAGTAAACTAACGTCAATTAAAGGAGTATTTTATTAATAACGATCATTAAAACTAATGTATGTACGTTAAATGTCACAATCTATCAATTCGCGATTGTAGTAGACAAGTACGATATAATTAGGAGTCTGAATGTTAATACGTTTTTATTTTAAAGTTTTTATTATTATAGTTGCGTAGGCGTGACATAAATTACTCAAGCCATTATGGGGATTGTAACAACAAGGCTGTGCGAGCTCGACACAACGCAATATAACGAGGTCTTGACGATCTGTCCGCAGTAAGATATGAAACCAGGAAAGGACAGAAATACAAGACACATAGAAATACAGCCTTATATTTGTTTCTATCTCTTTCATTTTAATGAAATATGAATACTAATGGCATCTATAGTGAGCTGAGTAATGCTCAGTTCCTTGAAATATCGCATTGTTAACTCGTCGGCGCGGCGCTGCGTCCGTTTTGTCGTCCGTCGAACGCATTGTCTTAGTGCCCCGCTGGCTCGTGATTTTTGTAAAGATCATGTTTAAGTAGTAAGTTCGTCCATCAATCACTCGCGGTGGGAGCTACTGCGCGGTTTAGGCGTCGACCTTGGAATTTTTTCCGTTATCTTCCTTAGAACCTGTTATATAGGGTGTTATGTACTTCTATCATGTTTACATTGTATTATTATATGGTAAAGGTTAATTTATGCAAGCGGGTAATAGGAACTTCGTCATTATTTATAAAACAGTAATGGATTGATTGATTTATATATTCAATTAAATTATTATAAAACACTATTGAATATACGATATCGTTATTATTTATGATGCAATAACTCAATCAGGTAAAAACGTTTTATGTCATATGTTGTTTACCTATTATACATAGATATAGCTGGTTATATTTGCTGTTTGTTTATATTTGGTTATATTTAGGTTAGATTGCCTAAGGATAAATAAAAAAAAGATAATTTTTCAAAACATTTCTAACAACCTGTAAAAAGGCCAGTGTCCCTCATTATTTTAAGTACATTGTACCCTGCGGCCACATTGTCCGCACAGTGGCTGTGAATGGAGGCCTAATGCCTGTTTATAAGTTAGAACAACACCTACACAGAGGGGCATGATGGCTGAATGTATGTAGACCTTCATCCCTTGTATTCGTGGAATACGAAAGTTGACTTACAAAATGGTGCAAATTGATGGATTGCTTTAAAATTGTAGTAAGTTATACAAAAGTGAGTAAGATCACATAAATAGTGATGCATTTGTATGTTTTTAGAATTTAAAAACTAAACTTGATGCAACTACGTACAGTGAATATTAAATATTTGTAGGTAAACTCGTTCGGTTGTGTTTTTACATATTCTACACACAGTTCTAACTCGGATTTAAAAAGTTCTTAGTTATCTATCGTTACGAATGGTAACCGATACAATTTTATAACACATAACATATGAATATTTATTATGAATATTTACCTTTACAAATGTTTAATGATTAACTTAGTTTCGAAATTGTAACAAACAGTGGTCGATGTTTTATGATGATTCGCCTTTTTGCTATCCAAAATAAATTTTCCATGTCTTAGTTAAATACATTCCTAAGGTTTAAGGACCAAATATAATGATTACGTGTGATTGAAACAGGCCCGTAGAGATAGTACATCGCTTATTCCAATGTCGCCATTAAATTTTTAATGTCCTGTCAAGTCGTAAAACCAAATTGATTCCTTTAATGAATCACTATGAAACACTATCTCACGTTTAAAATATTAAATTTTATCTTTATTACGAATATACAACTTTTTAAAGTTGCGTTTTTTGTGTATAAAGTTACCTAAGCTTTTGTAGAGGTTTTTTGGAGGCCTTTTAGCCCTTGAAAAGTCACGTCGACGTCGTTCTTGACGGTATTTGAACCTGCGATTTTCAGTTACGAGTGACGTTCCTTACCCGCTGAGCCACAAAACATAAAATTCTAAGTGCAGTAACTTAAGTTCTGAATAAATTAAGGAGCTCATACAAAACCGGCCATGTTTCTCTTTAAATTTTAAGAAATCACTTGTCACAATTTCTACTTCCAACCCCCGTGGATCAAGACACAGCTTCGTATCAAAACAATGAAAATACAACAATACCGCCCAACCAAAACATATTAAGCTTCGCATTGTATCGACTTTCTTTTGTATAATGTTGACCATTCGGGTTCCATTCTGATAATTTACAGCGGCTGTAAAAATTGGGCGAACACAAGATATTTTAGTATACCCATATGATGACTGAATAGAGTTCATATATCTTAGAAATTTCTGTTTGGCCGGGAATTGTAATTGTTGATTATTTGAGTTGTAAGCTAAGGACAGATTGTTTTACATTATCATAATGATTTTACAGGCACAAGGGAGTAAGTTAACTTATAATTGGTAAACACAGCGTTCACTGTGTAAAAAATAAAGATCAAGTTTAGGTAATATGCTATTATAATTATAAACGTTTTTTTTGTATTTGAATAACAGGAAATAGATAAGTGAAATAGAGCCTTAGAAGTTTATAAATTTGTATTTTTATTTTAGTAAATCGGCTCAATTTTCTTTAAAATATTTTTTTTTTGTAATTTTTAATAAATACCTTTGTTTCTAAATCTAAACTTTACAACTAGAGAAGTCAGCTCCTACACTATAAACTGTCATCTCAGCCACACAACGCGTTGTTAAAAACAAACAATAAAATACTAACACCTCTTAGTTCCTTTGTTTATAATAAACTAAAATATAAACAATTGTAAAATATAATTTACTGCCTCTCGCCCGTTTATGGCACTCAAAGAGTTGAACAACAAATGACAAATCACTGTTGTATCAATATTATTGGTTCCGGCAGTGATTACTTTGTTTATTATTTAATTTGTAATTAAATAAAATCGATACAAAACGTATGAATTTTCTTTTAATAATGTCAATCTATCAAAAATATTATTAAGTTAGTAGAACTGAAAGCCCAGTTAAAGATTAAAACGAACATTGAAAGCAGTATAAGTAATAATCCATCTATGACATTACATATGTTTAAAAAAAAAAGAATTAAAAAAAAAAATATTAGTTTTATATTATTAAAAATATTTTTGTTTTTAAGAAAATATTTTAGAAATCTTAATCAATAACTAAGGTTACATTAATATAATACAGCCAATTTATCTTATCAAATTTTTTTTAAAAGAATTTATTGCTCATGGGTTTCAAGATGTTTGTTAGAATGGGAGTCGAAAGTGTCGAACTTGGTTAATTACTTGAGGTATAGTTGCTGTGCCAGTCCTACAAGGAAAAGAATTTTTATTTCTATAATATATTTTGTTTATTAAAAACTCAATTATAGTTCGAAAATAATACATGTTATTGGAATACCTTTAAGTAATTTAAAGACCCATTAACAATTAAATTAATAACTAGTGCGTGAATACAGTATTAGATATAATTGCGTGTGACTCGAACTCATTAAATACAGGATTATCGGATTAATAAGAAAATATAAACTGACGATGACGTATAAATTGCGCAACACTGAGACATTACCGTGATGACAATCATAGTATTTTAGGATTATTAACCCGTCAGTGGAGAAGGCGGTGAATTTTATAATGGATATTTTAAGTTTATTTAACTTTTTACCGATACTTTTTTTTGTATGTTACATGTGATTTGTTAACATAACAAGTGTATAGTGTGTTTAAATGTGTATTGAATATAAACTAGGTGTTGTTAGTGAATAATTCATTTAATTAAAAAAAAATGTACATAATCATCACCCACATACACTATCCTAATATTCGCACAGTTCACAGCTCAAAGCTCACGGTTATCCGCCTTCAGCATCCAGTTCTGTATTGTAGGTAAATCATACAACTAATTCATAAAAATATAATATTGTTTTAATAATATTCTATGTTATTAAAACAATAAATTAATTAAAGTTGTTAATTAAGTTAAAACAATAGCAATAACTTTTTAATTACAATATAACAATATTGAGTTTATTTGTAAAAAAAAACGCTGTCATAGTCATTATGTTATAAGTCAAAAAAGTAATAAGTCATATGTTTCAAGATATTTTCATTACAAGCTTATATTCTCAAAGTTAATAATTGTCGACGTAACAATCTGTTCCTCGGGATCAAGCTGTGAGCTTCTAATCACGATCTATACCCGCTTCGAGTCTTTTTATTCGCCGACGAACATAAATCACAACGAAATGCGAATAATGATACGGAACATAAAACTAACGATGGTGTAATTGAGATCATATCAAATAATTGTTAACATTTGTGTTAGTAGTACTTGGTGTTCAGGTTAGTTGTTATGTTAACTTTCAGCTAAACGTTTAAGTTAAATGGTTAATAAAACGTATTAAACTTGCGTTTATTTTTAAACAAGTTTTCTAGTTTCACCGTAAACACCTCCGCTTAATGAATGATTCAAGAAGTGTAGAAGTGGTATGGAAAGTTGAAATTGTACTAAACTAACAAACATATATACATTTTCGAATTATTATTTTCTAATTTCTTCGAATTGATATTGGTTTTTATTTCATATATTTAATATTAAATAACATCTTCGTCGAGCACCTGTTGACGTATGCTATGACACCAGCCAGGGCACCAAGCAGTCGGTTTATGTAATTGATGAGCGGGGCCTGACGGACCCCCGCCGGCAGAGCCGGGTCACGCTTTTGCCTGTTAAAATTATAAGCTCAAAGCGAAATGATGGGCGAGGTCGGTGCAGATATTATTTATATGGTAACATTTGATTTGTAAAATAATATTTGTATTTAGTGTTTTCGTTTTAAATCTATATCAAGTAAGGTAAATAAATTTCCATATGGTACTTACCATATGGAAACTTAAATAAGTTATACATAAAAATATATATAACATCCAAATTAACACTTTCATAAAATAATTAACAAGATAGGTATTTTTTTAAAATGTTTTGACGATGACGTAATCATGGGTATTTGATGGTAGTATTTAATCGCGTCCTCACTACAGCTTGGGCTGCATCATGTGATGGGTATCCCAATCTACGCTTGCCAAAATAAAACATTAATAATATAACATTTTAATACAATGCCGCATGCACCTGCCCTAATGAGAGATTTTTTTAGATAGGACATAGTTTTATACGAAAACAGTAATTTGCCGTGAATAATACAAAAATATGTTGTGATACGGTATCAATATAGATGTAGTTATATAAATTATATGTGTATTTATATGCTTTAAAATTTCCTGCCTGCTTTCCTGTGTAAAGTTCTATAAAGTCTGTCCACTTGTATAATAACACGAACTAACACAATTGTTCATGTATAATGAACGATTTAATCGAAGTATCTTAATGCCTGCTGCGTACCTCTTAGAAGACCGATAGTGAGTACATTATAAGCTTATGAAGTAGTAACTTTCAAACCGACTGGCACTGTATTTAATGAGCTGCTAGTACCGTGTTAACTCGGAGGGGTGAGCCGGAATGAAATTACCTATACAAAAGACTTGCGCGCCTCTCTACGGGGCGCCTATTATCACGCTAACGTCGTATAATCGACTGCTTGTCAAAGGAACGCAACCTCTATGCTATTAATTATAAGAGCTAACTAAATCGACTAAACGATTTGTTCAGAATATCTTTATTATACAAATAAATACTCTGACAATTGTTCGAGAGAGCACCGAGATGTTATCGGGTCAATTTAACCCCGCTAGCAAATGGGGCCACAGTTTTGGAAAACTGTTGAACAAGTGTGAAATGCTTGTAGCATTATTATTTTGAAAGTTTCTGTAAATATAATATGGTTTAAATATATGATATGATATGTTTTAAGTTGTTTTTTGGACTTTGTTAGACATAATTTTGATATTTGTGAATATTAATTTGTCCTAATCCCTTCTCATAATTATATAGTAAAATAATCACTAAGCTCGGTCCTTAGGTTTCGAAAAAAACGCGCAAATCATTTAGGACATTAATAGTTCAGTCTTTGAAAATTGCTGAATAAAATTCAAGAAATAAGGTTCTGTGCACACTACGAGTATATGATAACTAAACGTAGGTTTGTTGTGAAAAACTGTAACTTTCTTGTAAATAAAGAAGGCGGAAAGGCATTGATTCTGTAGGAAATATTAACTATTCTTTACATCGTTGTTGCGCCGTCAATCTTGGCAACTGAGATGTATGTCCCTTGTGCCTGCAGTTACATTGGCTCACTCACTCTTCCAATCCCTTGTGGTCACAACATTGGGTGGGAACCTACCCAGACAGGTTTGCGCAAAGCCCCACCAAGAAGTAAACAAAGTAAAGTAACAATTCTAAACATATATTTTATAGATCCATGCCTTGTTATGACTCGTTGTATGTAATTGTTGGCTTGGAGTCGTGTAAGTGGTATAAGACAAATGAGCACTATGACGGAGTAGTAGCATGAAGTATCTTTATTACTAAACCCACCTGTTATATTATTAACGACATAGTGTTTAATTGCTTTTATGCGATCCGAGACGCAGTTTACGATTCCTTTATCTCTCAGTTTGTTTTAAGCGTAATATAGTAGTGTTGGTCTGTAAGAGACGTCGTTAAAACCGAATACGTGCCTACTCCATAGACCTACGATATTTTAGATCGGGCAGCGCACACAATTGTACAATGGATTTAAAAACACAACGACATGTGTTAACTGTAGTACCGACTATGTGTTCAAATTAATGTTTCGTTTAAGTAGCTCTTACATACTCATATTAACGACCATATTAATTTTGCAAGTTGTTTTCTAGCTGGACGTGACTTTTGGTGTCAAATTATTAAATTAAAACTACCACGCGTTTAAATTGCAGATTTTACCTTGTCTTTATTCTATCAAAATACATATTCAATATTTACAATTATGTATACATATGTATAGTCCTAAAAAAGCCGAGATGGCCTAGTCGTTAAAACGCGTGAATCCTAACCGACGATCGTGGGTTCAAACTCGGGCAAGCACCACTGAATTTTCATGTGCTTAATTGGTGATTATAATTCATCTCGTGCTTGACGGTGAAGGAAAATATCGTGAGGAAACCTGCATATGTCTAATTTCATTAAAATTATGCTACATGTGTATTCTACCAAACCGCATTGGAGCAGCGTGGTGGAATAAGCTTCAAACCTTCTCCTCAAAAAGGAGAGGAGGCCTTGGCCCAGCATTGGGACATTAACAGGCTGTTACTGTTATGTATAGTCCTAATGGATGGATGGATTGTGTATGTAGACTTCCTTATGATCATGAAATTGCCAATATGTTTTCGTATTTGTAACTTTAGAGGTATGTGTACCAAATATATTGTCTCATATCTAAATCATCAGGATAACTGCAAATGTTGCTTCAATTTAATTAAAATAATTTTATTAATATCTATAGAAAATAATCAATTATTGTTTTCCGTGGTCGCTTTACTGTCTTCGTAAGTCACTGTCACTTAGGTAAGTGTCTTCAGATGAATAATAAATTAGTCTTTCTTCCACTGTAATAAAGGTCACTTTATTTGGTATTCTATGAAATAAATGTCAAAAATTAAAGCCGCTTAAAACCACAGCGACATTTGTAAATTGATTGTCGCCATAATATTTTTAATGGCAATGCTTCACATCGAAGAAAAAAAAAACGCTTTCCCACTGTTTTATAATATTATTATTTATACATGATCTTTGTTACTGCATTTTATTGTTTTTCAAAACGTAATAAAATATTTATAGTTCTAGAACTGGTTAGAACATGAACTTAATATTAAGTTTTACGTTAAACAACGGTTTTTTGCGCAATATTTTTCCTTCGACTTCCTAAAAATTGTAATTTTAAATTAACATTTTATTATATACAAATATTGTAAAACACTATGTAGGCAAAATTTATTAAAATGTATATCCTCATATACACGTAGTATAAACAGAGGGGCAATATTTTAACAATAAGTATACATATTTGCAATTTGTATCGATGGTATTTTGTCATGTTCTTCTCTGTTAATGAATTTAAAAAAGTATATTTTCTTTAGACACGCCCCATTTACTCTTTTATAATGCATATATATAAGTGTATTTTGTTCAGAACTAAGATTCAAGTATCATTGTTATATTCTGTTTGTATAAAGACGTCTCAACTAAAGTAACTCCGGCAGTAATTGATAGAGGCGGAGAGCTATCGGGGATGGACACATTCCCTTGTTTTATGGGTGATAAAATATTTATAGTGACGATATGATCCGGAGCCTGTAATTATAATTGTGGCCCACCGCGCGTTCATTTGTGTTTTACGATCGATCACTTATATTTACGGAGGAATAATTTATATGTCATACATATACATTACACATATGTTATTTTTTGATCATATTTTTCGAATAAATCGTGTATGATTAATTTGTTTTGGTAGGGCTATCGTTTAATATATGACAATTATAAACCGATTTTTTTCATTGACTCGATAACGATCGAATGCCCGAGGTTAATTCTCATCTCAAGATGACAAATGAACAATTAGTGAATCGTAAGCGTCGTAATCAGGCAAGCGCACGCGCCGTCCAGCTGCGCACACCACTTCCTCTGATCTTTGACTCGGACAATTGCACGCATCTGCCGTCTTGACGGGCCCTCGTCACCAAGCTTCTTCCCAATTATTCCTGATCCCCCCTCAGTGCCCACTCGAACGATGACAGAGAATAACAACAGATCTTTCTAAGCTGGTCAGGATACCTCGTATCCAAATATACTGATACAGTCATATAAGACCTTCTCGTGATAGCAGTAAGATATATTTATATCGCGATAGTGGCAACTGTATGTGTGTAAGGAAATATATTACTCAATCCCTTGTTGGCACGAGATTATGAATTGAAGTGGTTCGCGATCAACTAGGTGCTTCCTTTGTATCAGCTGTTTACATCCTTCTGCAATGACTTTTGTTTTAATACTGGAAATATAAATAACGAAGATTGTATAAGCTGTCCTTAATAAAATCGTAAATTTGCGTAAAATATCAGGGTCTTGTTGTGCTATCTTAGAGTCTTTGTTTTAATAACAGTGAAAACTTTTCGGTTGAAGAACACGGTTGGCGTTCGAGATAGATGGGTTTTAATGTTGCTGTTGTGAAATTTGATAGCGATTAAAATATTTTCCTATGTGTAGATAGACCTAAGCAATAAATAGAAACTAAATTGAATGAAATTATATTGTCTATATACCTAACATAGATATAGAAGAGTAAAAAATGTCAAACCTTGACACATAGACAGGCCAGTAACCAAAAAAATGTGAAACATATAGTCATAAGTACACCAAAAAAACACGACTTTCAAATAATAATTACGCATAATTTAATTAACATATCAACAGGACAAGTATAAGAAAGAAATACAGCATGGACGCTGGAAAAAGAGCAAGGAGACCGATTCTTTATAGTTCTGATGACGTTGAACGCATGGCTAGTGAAAGTTCACGGGCAAGGCTCATGATGCACTTGCTTAGGAAACCAGAAGAATCGTCAAGTGAAATTGGTCCTTATCTCCGAGGTAAAAGTAGTGAGAGTGTTCGACCTTCTGTATTAAAACAAAATTTTCTCACGTATCCGACGTTCGTGCAAGGTCTACGCTGGAGTCCGTCTATCGAAACTTATTCAGGAGATTCACAGACCGAAACTGTTGAAAATCTCAGTGTTCATTGTAACTGTCATAAATGCCAAGTAGATAGGAGATATGGTCAGGAACCTCAAACGAGGAAGGTAAACTCTTACAGCTTCCAGCAAAATATAGTTAGGTATTGTGACACTAGTACCATGACACGAAACATGAAGGACTCCGGTTGTGGTGTGCGCACACCTTTATCTTCAACGGCATATATTAATACTTCAGACGTTTCTATATCAACTTCCGATGCTACTAATGTGTTAAAAATACTAAGTCCAAAAGCGTATACGCTAGCACCGATATTAAAAAAAGCACAATTTGGCAAAGAAATGAATCATCGCGTATCAATTAACTCAGAGGAGACAAGACATAAGCGATGTGACAACGAAGATCTTTTAAAAACTCTCACGAAAGAACCAGCTACTCCCTCTACTCCTCTCAAAAATAATGTTTACAGCGAAGCCCAGAATTCCAGAAAGGTTTTATACAACGAAGGTATCAGTGATTTAATAATATCCAATAATGACTCGCCAAATTTTCCTTTTCGTACAAAACAAATAAAATCACAGGTGAAACTAGACAGTAGTAATCGACCAACTTTGTCCAGTAAACGTTTTGGAAGTAAGATTAATGTAATACCGTATACGCATCGAACGAACTCGAAATACCATTACAATTGTAAGGAGCCCAATCGTTTATACAATGAAAATATCGAAGAAAATGTTCGACAGCTGTTTAACATTTCACCGATCAGTCCGGCGAAGAAGTCGACACGGAGTGAACGCACACATTTGATTAAGTTACCTAAGAGAGTATTGACTTCGGTATGAAACATTGTGACGTTTGTGGGTAAGCGTCAGGTTGCATCGTCTTCTTATTTAAAATATAGTTATGTAATACATAAATAGTTCTCTTATTAAAATACAATGTAATTATAACAATTCATTTCATTACTTATAAACGCGTAATCACATTTTAATATCTATTGGGTATTTAAATCATTATAAATCGGTATAAGTATAAAAAAATAATTAAAAAAAATATCTTGAGCGTTACCCATTGGCTACCGTTACCCATTGTAAATGTAAGCTCAGCTGTAAAAGATAGTTATGTATCATACAAGTATCATCAACCCGTCACTACACGGGTGAAGAGAACGCCATGATATATTTGTAACAATGGAATATGAACAAACATTATAATTAATTAGCTGTGAAGCTAAATGATCTTTTAACCCGTGCTGTCGCTATTTCTATCAGACAGCTTTTCATGGTTTTTTTTATAGAATAGGAAGGCGGACGAGCATATGGGCCACCTGATGGTAACTGGTCACCAACGCCCATAGACATTGGCATGTAAGAAATGTTAACCATCGCTTACATCACTAACGCGCCACCAACCTTGGGAACTAAAATTTTATATTCCTTGTGCCTGTAATTACACTGGCTCACTCACCCTTCAAACCGGAACACAACAATACCGAGTACTGCTGTTTTGCGGTAAAATATCTGATGAGTGGGTTGTACCTACCCAGACGCAAAGCTTGCTTGCACAAAGCTCTACCACTAGTGAAGTGGGTTTAGTCAAAGATCTTGTAATATATTCAATCTATCGGTGCTCTGATTTGCTCTGATACGGATGAATACTATAATATCTATTTTAAATGTCTGTATGTAAAAGTATGAGAAATAAACTGAATTTCGTTTTTTTTACATATACTACGTTATAGGATTCGTAGCGTTTGTTTGGAGACGGCTCGAAACGATAGTTCAATTACATATACGTGATAAACTATTATATATTATATAAAAAACTGTACCGCAATTAAACGATATAGTTAATCCTTCTCCGTTCTGAAACTGCTAGATAAAATAATATCGGACGAGTTGGTTTTGATTAAATCTGCAAAAACGAACATTCAAAGCTAACCAGTCAGCTCTATGCTGAAAACCACCTAATGACGTCACCATCAAGGCTGGTTTTGTATGGTACCTTCTGGTGCTAACAGTTTACAATTATAATGTATTTTATATCGTAATCTCTTACTCTCAAAAAACCTCATTAAACCTCATGTTAAGAAGTTAAAAGTGTTAAATATCCCGAATGAGTTATTTGGTGCTTTAATAAGTGCATATGCGCATGAATCACAGTAGCATATGAGAGTAGTAAAGAAGCAGAGTGCAGGGGTATCGGGGTCAACAGCTGCGGAGAAAGCATCCTTGATTGGTTAATCTGGAGCCAATTGCTGCGCGGACGCCGACTGGATCGACAACATTTTTAGCATTTTGTATTATATAACTTGAATAAATTTTCGCACTGTACTCGTAATTCGCTTTTTTTAATTTGTATGTCATGGTCGGTTAGGATACAAGTAGTTTATTTATCTTTATGTTTTTCACGATGTTCTTGAGGTGATGAGACGAAGTAAGACCAATTAACGAATAGATTTTGAAACTAATATAATACATTTTAATTTTGTTTTATTTTTATTAATTTCAAATATTATTGATGAAATGAATGAAAAAAACTAAAATAAATAGCTGGTATATTCGTGGTTGTAGGTGTTTTATTAATTGCTTGTCTAAAGCTGCGAGTATTAGATACCTGTCTTTTGTTGATCGATTGAGAAGTTACGGATAAAACGGTAGTTGATTTTTTAATTACGAGTTATTGTTGCGGTCCACCGCAATCACCCTGTCTAAGATGAGACGTGGTTACTCAGAAGATGCCTTTTAATTATTGCCCTAAAAACAGTCTTTTTACTTTATGTATATTGATCGGAAACATAGACGTACGAGCGTTCCGTATCTTAAGTGTTCGCTTGAGAGAAGAGGAAGCAAAAGTACTTCGTGCGAATGGGCTGTTAACAACGTAGATGGTGAGAACTTAATATATTCATCATTATAACCTGTACTTTATAAGTACATTCGCTACTTTACGTTCCATTGCTTCTGTCTAATAGTTGGATTAGAACGTAAAGTTATTGAGCATTTTGATATTATAATTGAACACAAAGTTGAGTAGAGCTGTCGGCGAGGGCCGGCACGCGTCGCCCGCGCACCGCAATCTGCAACTTGGTAGCATTGTCATTTATCTCTGCTCTTTGTTTTTTTATTGAACATGACCTGGGTTCAACTGTTACTGCATATATGCTCTAATGTAACAAGCATATTTCACCGAGTTTATTTATTTTTGGAATAAAAATAATAGTTGGTACTATTAGTCTATGGATGGGAGAAGGATTACAATAAAATCGATGGCTTTACTCTTTTTTAAAAACTAGTTTTTCGTGTCACCTTTTTAATTGTTTAATATATAGCGGCAAAGGCTTTTTACCCTTTTGTGTACTCGATAAAATATATATAATAATTGATAAAATTGTACACCCAGACAGGGAGATGTAAGTTGCGAAAAGTAATGTGCGAATATACTCTTAGCGTAAAGAACGGGATCTCTTTTGGACAACTTTTTTATATACGCAAGCTAATGACAAAGACGCTACGTATATTAGAAAATTATTTCAATCATTATTAAATTAATAATAAGTAATTCATAAGTAGGAAATATGAAGAACATGCTTTATTTTAGTAATATTAAAGTTATTTTTATAGAGGATTCGACATTAACAGGACATACAATGCACTTAGGTACACGTTAAAATGTGTAAATTGGTTACCATGGAAATGGTGGAGGAATAATATGAAGATTTTTAATAAAACAAGAATGTATTCTGCTCTTACGATCTTACGTAAAGTAGACGATTTTACTTAATACTTACCTTACTTAATACCTTCATGCTACCAGTAGCTTTATACGACTGTTGACCATAAAATTGAGTAACAAAATTTAATAACAATTAATTTTAAATATAATTTAAAACAATACGAATGTATCAGGTAAGTGGTCAAACTAAATTAACAGAAGGTGTAAATGTAGGCGATGTAATAAAGATACGTCACAGTTATCAGTCATAAAACTGCCTCTATCAGTTTACCGGATCGCATCGTTTTTTGTGCAGCGGCCTTAGCTATTTAGAATTTTATGGGGTGACCGTAATTTTATGACGGAATGAAGTTATTTTTACGATTGTCACAACTAATCGAAATCATCATAGTATCTTGATTATTTTGATAACTTCGTTTTATTACAATGTCGGGTATTATATTTTAATAACATTTTGTAGCGAGTAAGTTTCATAACACCAGTATCGGTGAGGAATACGTTTTAAGAAAGCAGTTTTTTTAACGATATATATTTTTTTAAAAGATGGAGGACAAAGTTACTAGCTGTCAAAAATCGCCAAAATTGGTAGTTTATTCAGTAGTTTTATTAAGTTACTTCTAATGCGGAAGAAAAATTTTAGATTTATAAACATGAACTAAGTTGTGTTTTATGTTTAAGTAACTATTATCGAAGTTCTGAGATTTTTACTAAAAAGAATTTAATTCAAATTAAAAGAGGAAGAGTATATTTAAACAGCTTCAATTAAGTTCGTCAGCCGTCAAGACATTCATTACTCTTATGTATTAAAGTAAAATCATACAATATTTATTTACACTGAAATTTGTAAATTCAGCATAAAAATCTGAGAAAAACTATCTCCAAGCTTTGAATAAACATTTAAGTAAATACCAATAGTATTTATATATTTTCTTTTCTAATAAGGCTTTTTTGTTATATACTTACTTACTGTTTCATGGTATAAACTTTAATTTGAATTTCTATTTAATTTTTAGCTTTAATATAAAGCACCTGTGCTATTGCAATAGCATGTTGAAGTTTATGTGTTTGTATGCATCGTGTGCACCCTAACGTTCCACGGTTGTCCGTTAGCCGTAAATGCAATCGATCATCCGACCACGAGCAGACAGACAGGCGTTATTCCCCGTTTGTATTAATATTTGGGGTAGGTTTGATAACTTTATTACCGTGATAAAGATTAAAATTGTTTTGCATTTCGATTAATGTTATTAAAGGAAACGTCTTAATTTGATAATAAAAATCCAAAAATATGTTCTTAAAACGATTACAATGATCACAATTCGATTTGACGTATTATTTGATTGATGGCTGACGGGGAAATTTTGTAACTGATTGGGTCTATCATTATATATGTATATCATTGTCTATGTTACAACGTAATATTGTTTAAATTAAAATTAACGCAATACCAAAGTTGCAATAAAATGCAACAAAGCTTTGGTTTTACTTGTTTTTTTTTTACTTATGAATACATACGCATAGATCGTCCATAGATACTGGCACACCAATGTCCTTATACCTGTAATCCCTTATGCATTTATTTACCCTGGCTCACATATCATTGTCAGTATTTATACAATTAGGTAGGCTAGAGACAGAGTGTACTGACAAAGCCCTTTGATCAGGAAGTATGATTGTTGTAATTTGGAATTAAATAAAGGTTTAAAGTTTGTACTTACTTTCGGTTGTTGACGAATGCAAGGTAATGTCGCCCAATGTATTCAATGTCGGTCTATCCGAGCTTAAAAGCTAAACTTATGAATTATATTAACAATATTTTCCATTAGCGTTGTTTTTGAGTTTAAGTTGTTTAAGTGACAAATTATGTAAATAATAATAAGTTATATACTTCGGATCTTGTTAAAAAAATAAAATATATTTGAGCAGAAATTTCATTTTTCTAACAACTCTAGATATATTCATATCTAAGTTTAATAGTTTTACAAATTATGAATATAAGGTAAATATTCCTATCACCTAGATTCCCCTCTCACAAGCGGACGATGTCGCGTCGGAAATCAGTATTTTGATAATAAAAATTGTTAAAATGGTGTCTTTGCAAATATTTTCAGTGTTCTTAAAAAATGAAAACATTAGTTTATTGTTACACTAAACAAGAGTATAGTTTGGTGTCGTATTATGTATAAAATAAAAAATTTAACACATTAAGAGATATCATTATCATTTTATTTGTAATTGGGGTTTCAAGATTTGGAACGTTTCTGTTTACAATAATTGATTGATATAATCTGATTGAATCAATTTCTGGAAAATATTTTCGTAGTTGGTAATCAATTCGAATAAATGATAACCTATTTTAATTAAATATTTTTGTTAATTACAGTCCGTCAGTCAATTTCATAAAATCTGACCGCATATTTTATGTATACTTATGATCCATTATCTAAGAAACAAGTATAGGTAACATTATTTTAATACTAAAGTAATAAACAAACATACAGAATTACTTTCGATTTTTATAATTATAATTTAATTATATTTAATGTAATTATATAAAAATACATGTATTGTACATGAAGTGTGTGCTATATAATTTTAATTGGAAAACATTTTGTAAGCGACACTGTGATGTATATATTTTTGTGTAAGTTTCCAAATGGCCCAGTGACTGATGTTCGCGTGTCAAACTCAGGCAAAAGTCACTGAATTAATTAATTAATTTAATTATCTTAATTTGTGTTTATAATTCAACTCGTGCTCGGCGGTGAAGAAATACACCGTGAGGACACTTACATGTGTCTAATTTCACTGAAATTCTGCCACATGGGTATCCACCAAAAAACACTGGAGCCGCGTGGTAGAACAAGCTCCAAGCCTTAAAGGAAGAGGGGTCCTCTGCCCAACTGTGGGACAATGATAGGCCGTTACTTTACTGTGTATTTAATGTGCACTGATAATGACTTATTTCACCGTTGGTGATAGGGATTAGATTACCACGCTGTAGAGTTCACGGTTCTGAGTTTAAGACCCAGGTTGCGCTAATAAAACGTTAAATAATAAAATAATAATAATAAATAAAACGTTATCGTTATTGCGCTAATAAACTATGATATGTCCTAAGCAGTTGGCTAGTCTGCTTTCGGAATGGCTATTAAATATTTTTATTTATTTTTTGTTTAATACAGTTTACTATGTGTGTCATCATGAGTGTTAAGCCACAACGAATATAACATTGTTGTAATAGATTTACTATTTGAATTGTCAATCTAATTAATGCTATCACCGATCAATTAATCATATTTTTTTTCATTATTTTTTCACATCAATAAATTTGTGTACACAGTAACATAAAAATGTCAATTAAAGTTTATCCACCTTTATATCAATAAACATTACATGAACTCACGATCCGTTCAATCAAATGCCGACTCAACACCACGGCGCAGGAATTCACGACTTCGAGTTTATATAAGATAGCGCTTATCTTCTATTGCAGATTACAATCAAATAAACTTGCATGATGAGTGATGAGCTTATACATATACGAGTATTTAATAGCACATAAAAATAATACATAAAAAATGATATATTATCTCCATTATTCAATATATTTCAATCAAGTCAAAACTTATTCAATCAAGCAATGGAAAAAAAGAAAAAAGTTATTGGCATCAATAAACATTATAATAATAATAATATCCTGGGACATTTTTCACACAAGGTCATCTGATCCCAAATTAAGCTTGTACAGAGCTTGTACTATGGAAACCAGACAACTGATATACTACATATACTATTTTTCTTTTGTAAATACATACTTATATAGATAATTACACCCAAACTCAGAACAAACAGACATATTCATGCACACAAATATATGTCCTGGGTGGGAATAGAACCCACCTTCGGCGTGAAAGGCAAGCATCCACCAACCACGCCAATCGGCCTCGTCAATAAACATTGATGCGAAATGTAATGACGAAAGGCGGATTCATTTCAAAATGATTTGTTTTCTTCATTCACAGCAATCAGCTCCATGGTATACAGGTGGATACATCTGTATAGAGGTTACATACAATACATACAATAAAGGTTGGTGGATACATCCACCAACCTGTATTGGTGCAGCGTGGCATAATCTCCAAACCTTCACCTGATGAGAATAGTTTTGCAATGGGACGTTAACCTTATTACTTTTTACATCTAAAAACTTATGTGAAACTTCAGAAATGTTTTTTTTTGAGGCAAACCTTAGTCGAGTTTTGCGCGTGGAGGAACAGATTCTACTAATCAAAGACATACTTGTAAAATAATGGGATCAAACATCTGTCGACGTCTTAAGTATCGTCTCTCGTATTAAATTTCGAGCAATAGTTTGCAAAAAATAATATTTACAGTACAGTAACAGCCTGTGAATGTCCCGCTGCTTGGCTAAGGCCTCCTCTCCCTTTTTGAGGAGGTTTTTTTTTATATTCGCTGGGATGGCAAATGACTCTACTCCACCTGATGGTAAGTGGTAGTAGAGTCCAAACGCGACGACGGCCAGTACAGACGGGAAAAACGTTCTGCACTAGCCGCCTTCGCCTTGCCGGCCCGCAAGATGCCTCTTCACGCCTCGTTTGAAGGAACCCGGGTTGTAAGAGGAGGGGAACACGTGAGCTGGTAAGGAATTCCATTTTTTGGTAGTGCGACAAAGAAAGGAGTTGCCAAATTTCTTTGTGCGCGATGGAATTGATTGATGGAATGGAATTGAAGAAGAAAGGGGGAAGCAGGAATTAGAGAGAATAATTCCTCAGAGCACTCGCCGTGATACAGACGATAGAAAGCGCTCAGTGCTGCTATCTCGCGACGCAATTGTAAAGGTTCAAGGGTGTTTGTGACCTTTACGTCGCCAATAATGCGTACTGCACGTCGCTGCAACCGGTCCAAGGCCTCCATTAGGTACTTAGCGGAGCCATCCCAAAGGTGCGAGCAATATTCAACGCAAGACCGTACCTGTGTTTTGTATAATAGGCACAGTTGTTGTGGCGTGAAAAAACGCCGCACCTTGTTTAGAACTCCAAGTTTCCGTGAAGCTGTTTTTGTAACAGCCTCGATGTAATCCCTTGGACTAAGGTCGCAGCGAACGTCAATCCCCAGCATGGCGATTTTGCTTTGTATCACCAGCGGAGTACCACAGAGGGAGGGAAGAGGGGAAAAATGTTTGTAGCTTATTCCACCACGCTGCTCTAATGCGGGTTGGTGGAATACACATGTGGCAGAATTTCAGACAAAATAGACACACGCAGGTTTTCTCACAATGTTTTCCCTCACCGTCAAGCACGAGATGAATTATAATCACAAATTAAGCACATGAAAATTTAGTGGTGCTTGCCCGGGTTTAAACTCACGATCATCGTTCTTACCACTGGGCCATCACGGCACATATTATATTTGTACATAAAGATATTTATAAAACATGATCGAATGGAATATCTCCAAATAAATAAACAAAATACCAAAGGATTCTCTCAATTTAACCATTATTAAAATATGACACCATTAATAACTCTCCTTTCAATATTGTTAAGACGTTAATATGTTGTCTTAAAAACAAAAGGTAGAGTTATAAGTAGAGTATTTCTATGGCGATCACAACTTAATCGATCGAGCCCGTGATACGGCTCCGACGTGCTCCAGTGAGCACGCACTTATTGGATCATTATATCATCGGGTGCAAGTTTAATAATTTTGTTATTATTTGTCGGTAATCATCAAACGATGTCAAAATGCTGACAGTTCAATCGGCTTTGAGTCGCCGCGGCCAGGGGTGACCAATCTACGATACATTTACATAGAAATAACTTCATTTATTTAGTAAACGTAATGCACTCGACGCGGTAATAAAGATAGATGATCATTTAACATTGTAAGGCGGTTATGTTAATTTTTTAGGCCCTGTTTTATTTCGTGTTACTTTAATTCCTGTGAGTAGTTATAAGAATTAACTAATACCTTAAATGTTTTACAACATTTCATTCTTATCTTTTTTTTTAATGAGGTTTCTAAATAATAATAAATTAATGGTTTTAGAGAATTTTATTGCGTTAATATTTAAAAATTCCAATAATAATATTATTTGAAAGAAAAAAGCTTATTAAAATAACTTTGATATATTAATTGTTGTAAATACTACAATCTGTATATGTAATGAAATATTCATAAATTACATAATTTAAATGAAAAAATAATATGGCAAACTTGCCAATTACTGGACAATAATTATTAAATTCACTAACAATATCGAAATTAAAAAATGTAACTCAAATTTAAAGTAATCGATTTTCCGAAGATCGAATTGTTTATCTTAATAAATGATTAATTAATAGATATGATGTTTGAATAGGTTAAACATCATCAAGCTTACCAACTGCTGGCTCATACGTCCACAGTGACGTTTGGACGCTGTGATCAATCTCGGCTGTCATCGTTGTATCATTAGTGGATGTTTGACTGTGCGCTGTATTTACTAACTACGTCGCTAAATAAACAATGTTATATTCATTTGCTGATACACGAGCTGCTGTGTCGGGCCTTTATTGACGGGACGCGAAGAAAAAAGTAAGTCTTTTATTTGCTGAAAGGTAAATTCTGCTATATATCTATACTAGACTTAAAAAGGCTGCTGAGCTTTATTAATATCGATAGACGATTTACATAGTCTTGTAGTACATACGTTATGTAGATACGCGAAGTGAAATATTTTGAATATATTTAATATTTACATCCAGTCATGTTGAGAGATCTGTAGCTCGTCTGGGTAGGTACCACCCACTCATCAGATATTCTACCGCAAAACAGCAATACTTGATATTGTTGTGTTCCGATTTGAAGGGTGAGTGAGCCAGTGTAATTACAGGCACAAGAGACATAAAATCTTAGTTCCCAAGGTTGGTGGCGCATTGGCTATAAGCGATGGTTGACATTTCTTACAATGCCAATGTCTAAGGGCGTTTGGTGACCACTTACCATCAGGTGGCCCATATGCTCGTCCACCTTCCTATTCTATAAAAAAACATAATCGTGGAATATCAGAATGCTTTATGAAGTGATAGCGACATTGATTATAATAATTAAAACATTTAAGAGATGCACTTATCAAAATAGCGTAGCACCCTCATTTAGGTTTCAAATATTTCACGATTCAGATACGGCTTGAGTTCTTACAAATTAGCATTGCTGTTATGTTTGTACTATAGTGATATACTAAAAGAGTTATGATGAGAAGTTTCATTTTGGTCGGTAATTCATCTTGTGATTTGTAGTAAAGGAACATGGAAAAAATTATACGTGTGCAACTTACAGGATTATGCGATGAATCCACCTCTATAATAAAAGACAAGTCCTTACAAAACCTTAAAACTATTGGCGATACCGACGAGGATTGATAGATATAGACATAGACAATTTTTGCTTATGAAAGATTGAATATATTTATGTGTAAACATATATGCCTCCGCGTCAGAATAATATAATTTTTTTTAGATGACCTGTGTAAATCGTCAGGAACTCGGAAATAGTCATATTATCTAAAACAGAGGCAGTTATTTTGAAATCGCAGACGGACACTTTAATTTAATAATTATAATAAATCTTTCTTCGTTAGATAGCCCATTTTTCGAAAAAGTTTATATATTACATGACATCACGATGCAAGGGGGCGAAGCAGTGACCTTTTAAAAATAGTAAGTAGTAAGGAAATAAAAACAAAACAATATGGACACACAACACCTCCGTCTATATTTACTTTTAGCGTCGGAAAAGTTTCATTTTGAAACGATGCGATAAAATTCGACGTTTGGGTTATACTCAAGTTAGTAAATATAATATTTTTTTTATATACCAATATTATTTTTTTTAAATAAAGGAAAAATCCCGCGGTCTAGTGTTGATAGTTGTGATCGTGACACGAGCAGCTCTAGTAGCAGTGCTATTCTGTAAGAACTCACTTCCTTATTCACCCGTGAAATGTTGACAACCGACTTATACATACTTTTTTGATGCATGTATTCTTTAATTGTTATAATCAAAGTCGCATATCAGTTTCGGACATTTCACGACCGATTTCTGCTGTGAGTTTCGAGTTTGTTCTTACAGAATAGCCCTCCAGTTATTGTTTATGTAGAATGAGATCTAATTATCTGTTTTATTTCTTGAAATGTATTACATAATGTTAAGCTTAACGTTACGACCAACGCGTATATAATTTAGAATAACCTAATATTTATTTACGTTAAGTTGATTATAAATTTTATTTCAATGTTATTTAATTTCGTGATATGATTTTTACAACTACCAACATTAAAATGATTTGACTTTTGTATAAATAGTGATGTATATATAATGAACGATCATAATTTTTGTTGAACATGAGCAGGGTGGTTACTCTGCATGTTTAATAAATATTGCTCTTAACAACACAACACTTCTTTCGCTATCCTGACCAACCTTCTGTTTCAATAATGTAAATTCGAATCTGGGCTCAATACAAAAAGCAGTTATGGTAATTATTGCACGCGACTGCTATCGCCTGCTATCTTATTCTTTGTGATTGGTGATTTTATACTGTAACGCCTTTTACATCCCAACGCCTAGAAATACAACTACCTGTTAATTAGAAATTTACAAAACTCAGATTGCTAGTAAAATCTATGAATATGAATTATAATAACTCTATACTACATATACGTATGTACATATGTACTTGTAGGTTTTTGCGAGTCGGCACGCACCACCAGCCCGACCGCGTTAGCGTCATTCCGCATTATCGGCCATTTGAAAATGCCTAAACATTTTGATGTCTTTTTTATTTTGTCCTCTGATCTCACCCCGTCCCTCCCCGCAACATTGCTGTCACACAATTGGTTTTGCCTCTACGCGATCAAGACGCCGCTGCCTTTGATCTCGCCGCCCAGCCGTATCACTTCCAAACGAAATTAAACTTTATCCTAAGATCGTAGAATTACATTTGGTTCAATAAATTGATATCGAAGGCATTTAATATCTTTATTAATGTGGCCAAGCTCCGATGATCGATGATAACTAATTATTCGAAACATTTCGTTGACCGTGCGATCCTGACTTATATTTGTAGTTCAATTTTTAACTCTATTACTTGGTGATAAAGTCGAGGTAATAGTCGAGAGATTAGCGAAAGATAATCGCCAGTTATTGTATTTGGTTATCGTTGAAATGGTACCTGCCGCAGACCTAACAAAGATTAGAGAGGATATTTTTTATATGTTTTGAAGGTTTTTGTTTGTGACTCGAGTGAAAATTTGCGCTTATCATCTTAAAAAGATTGAAAAATACATTTTAGAAAATTTTATACGAACGTTTTTTAAATAATACCCACTAGTTATTGTTAAATTGTTGAAAGTATGAGATTGATGAGATGAGATGATGAACGGGACACTGATGGCTTAAACTTAACTTAGCGGCTTGAAGTAATTATAAGTAAACGCTTATGGTAAAAATTCTTTTAAGCTTTTGTTTGAATAATATAAGTACTTATTATAATTAGCTGGGGTAAAGTTTTTTTTTATAGTATAGGTAGGCTGACTAACATATGGGCTACCTGATGGTAAGTGGTCACCAACGCCCATAAATATTAGCATTGTAAGAAATGTTAACCTTCACTTATCACATTCATCGCTTGCATCGCCAATGCGCCACCAACCTTGGGAACTAAGATGTTATGTCCCTTGTGCCTGTAATTACACTGGCTCACTCAACCTTCAAACGGAACACAACAATACCAAATACTACTGTTTTGGGGTGGAATATCTGATGAGTGGGTGGTACCTACCCGACGAGCGACGAGAGACGAGCAAGACGAGCTTGCACAAAGCCCTATCGCCAATAAAAAACAGTTTTCCAAATGTTTTGTATGTGTAATTTAAACTAAAGTATATATGTATTTACATTATTTTTTTTAATAGGATTAATAGTAAATAGAACACTTATTATAATCTACCAGATGATCTAAGTGATCAAGGCTACTCTTAGTGCATCGTCCTAGTTTATTCCCTAAATCTTTAATACAGGCGTTGATTATTTTTCGCTTTTCATTAGTTAAATTAACTCTTTAAAAATTCCAAAGATAAGACAAATATTTTTTTATAAAATCTCAACGCGATAACTTTATTTTAAATGCTACACTTGTTTGTTTTTTTATGATAATTATTCAGATACTGGGCTGTAATTGACGTTAAAAAATCTATTACTTTAATTCGACTCAAGAACGTAATCAAACATGATAAACGGATTAGAAATATACGAACTGTAATGTAAATAAATCCATTTTACTATCTACACTCACGGGAAGGCTTATTACGCCAATTGTTATTATGTATTAATAAAAATGTTAATAATAAATATTTTTGTAATTCGAATGATTTACTCAAATTTTTTAATTTAAAATTTATCAAACTTTATAAAATAAATATATACTATCTTTAATTATACACACATATAAAAGAAATAAGCTCGTTTGAAAAATAAGGCGTTAGGCTTCCTTGTCGCTTATAACAATTTCTTCCAAACAACCCAAGTATTAGATTTTATAATAAAAGAGATGTGTGTTGACGCATATCGTATATATACATGCCATAAGTATACACGATAATACGTAAAGTGCAAATACACTAACATTCACATTCATTCATACACAAACATGAAAAATATTTAAATTAAGATATTTTTGAACATCTGTGGCTATCAGATGTAATCGTCAATTATTCTTCTCTATGATCTCGGCGTCGTGCAATCTAATTGCGAGACAATACGATCATCTTAATGGGTAGCATTTGTTTATTTTCTTTGAAGCTGATGTTTATCACGGGCAGCCAGTACGGCTACCAATTGAGCTGCCAGTCGATTACCAAATCAGTTAAGATGTTAGTTGTAACAATTAACTAATAATCATTTTTAGATAACAATCATACGCGCGGTGATTGGTTGGGTAAGTTACTGAGACAATTTTCATATGGATATATTTTAAGTAACAGGCTGTATATGTCCGACTTATGGGCTAAGGCCTTTACCTTTTGAGGTTAAAGTTTGGAGCTTATTCCACCTCGCTGCTCAAATGCGGGTTTGTGAAGCACCATGTAACAGATTTGCATCCGACACATGCCGAGTATGACAGTGCTTAAACACATATAAAACATATGAAATTTGAATGGAGCTTGCCTGGACTTGAACCACCAACCATCCTTTAAGATTCACATGTTCTAACCATGGGGCTATACCAGTTAACATTATATAATTTGTGTTTAATTTGAATACTAACTATGAGTAAATTTATGTATATTTAAAGATAATGGCAAACATTAAGAAGATAAAAAAT
Organism: Nymphalis io; assembly: GCF_905147045.1. NCBI lineage: Eukaryota > Metazoa > Arthropoda > Insecta > Lepidoptera > Nymphalidae > Nymphalis > Nymphalis io. The sequence goes on along the minus strand of NC_065897.1, from coordinate 13,442,593 downwards.
GAACGTCAACCGATGCTCAGTGAGGTGTAGCACTTACGTTGGCTGCGGGTTTGATTCTCAAAGGCGAGCTAAAACAGTTTCCATGTTCCGTACGGGCCGGTTGTTAACAGACGAATGATGAAAGTGACACATTAGCCGTTTTAAAACGAAAATAACGTAAAAAGAAATGGATAAAATAAATTTTTAATTTGTCTATGTTTGAATATTATGAAAAAATAAATGTAAATTTCTTTCAAGGGCCAAGACACGTGTAGCTGAGAACCTCTTACATAATTTTATACCACTCGCTATAAAATTCTCATGTTCTGAAATGAATAGCATTTAATACCACGAAGAATAGTTTACGAGACAGTATATCTTTGTTTTGCTTTGGTTTTGACTAACTAGAACTTTGCTGTGCCTCTTTTCTAATAAATCTATATTTATTAATATATAATATAGTTGGGACTGGGTGCCGGTTCTTCTTGGGACTGTGTGCTTCTTTTCCGAAGCGTTGGTAGTTTCTAGTCTGACTGTTAATAAGCAAGTATAGTGCTTCAATGTTGAATAAAGTATTTTGATTTATCCAACAATTATAATGTGTATGTAGTAGATTAGAAGTAGTAAGTTAAGTCTTTATTAAATATAGGAGGTTGTGACCTTGCTTAATATTTATCCAGCGAATTTTGTTCCGTCCCACTTCTGCTTTAGTTATTAAGAAAAACATAAAATTTACGCTTTTTACGTCTAAATTTAAAGCGCATGGAATTGAAACGCCTAGTTATTTATCAATCAAAAATCAATCAACAGCCAATCGTTGTCCACTGCTGAACATAGGCCTCTCCCAAGGTGCGCCAAAGCTCCCTGTCCTCCGCCTTCCGCATCCAGTTGGTGCCCGCCACCTTCTTAAGGTCGTCGGTCCACCTGGCTGGAGGGCGCCCTACGCTGCGATTGCCGATTCGCGGTCTCCACTCTAGGACTCGTCTGCTCCAACGGCCATCGGTCCTACGACATACGTGACCAGCCCACTGCCACTTCAGCCTGCTAATTTTGCAAGCTATGTCGGTGACTCCGGTTCTTTTCCGGATAATCTCATTTCTGATCTTATCCTTCAAAGATACTCCGAGCATAGCTCGCTCCATAGCACGCTGAGCGACTTTGAATTTGTGGACTAGTCCCGCAGTTAGTGTCCACGTTTCGGCACCGTATGTCATGGCAGGTAAGACGCATTGGTTGAAGACTTTCGTCTTACTAGTTATTTATATAATGACATTATATACTAAATCCTCTGAAACGCACTGCATTTTCTGGTATAAGTTTTATTTTTATCGGTTTAGTGGTTTTATTAGTTGGCCATTTATTAGTATAGAATAAAATCTAAAATGGAAGAAGAAAGATATTTAGAGACATAGACTATTTTTACTTTTATAATGAGGCGATGGCATTAAGTGACCTGCGTAAGGTCAACTTGCAAATAACCTCGTATTGGGTTACGCACTTGGCACCTTGGAGCGCGAATTCTTAACCCCGCAGCGCTGCGTAACTCGACGCGTTCTGTCGCGCCGCACAATGGCCCATTCAGCTCAGTTTAAGATGTGTATTAGCTTACATTTGTTTTTGAGATTGGACCGACGACTCAGGTTTTTTGTGTTTCAAAATATTTGTATTTATTTGTATTTAATTCGTACCAGAAGAAAGCTAAAACTGTTATTATAAGTGCATCGTCCCGTTTCATAAATTTACAAGCTTCAGATTTTTTTCTATTTGTTAATGTATTACATTCGAATATTAATATAAAATAAATTATAAAAAATATGATTATATTATTACTGAAATTCTGATGGATAAAACCGATTTCGGTCACGACAACCATCATCAATGGGGATGAACCAATTGCTCACGTTGGGCAAGTTTTTTGATTCCTTTTAGAGTGGGCAAGTAATTGGACAAAAACACATGTAAACTATAATAGTTTAGGCACTATCAGTCATTATTCGCTTAAATTAACTCAATATGAAATTAACGTATTGTAGCACATTAAGTTATCTAAGTATTAAAATACATTGTACTTTGCAAAGTATAAATTCAAGAAAACACAATGCGAAAATAGTTTCTGAAGTAAACAGCGGCGTGATGTAAGTTTAAAGCTGAACAAAGCGTTACTCCTTGTCTTTTATCTATTAAAAAGTTCGCGTATAGATCGATATCGTCTTACTGAGGTTTATGATGTCAAAAACGCCGATGTTGAGTAAATCTGTGAGAACATGTAACAGGTGGGAACGGGTGAAGCCAATTTTTTAATAAAAAATCACTAGTGTTGCATTGTGGTCCATAATGCCTCTATTAGCCATTATGCGGGCGACATATAGTGTTTCGTTCGCAAAAAAACTCAATCAATCACAATTCTGTATCGCCAACAAGATAATCGAGTTTTGCCTCCATTAATCAAAAACGTATCGATTCCCATACGTCGAGACTAGACTATTTATTTTTTAATAATATGACAGGTAAAATGCCCGGCATTTAGTGTTCGGCGTTATCTTTTTTCTAAGCAACCTTTGGTGTGGACCACGACGAAATTCCAATACGTCTTTATTAACATTGATTTAAGTACCATATTGTTGTGATATTGTAATTATTATACGGTAGACTTAGGATTGTAGTGTTATATCTTTTGTGGCGGCATGACTCAATTAGAGAGGCGGCGTGTTCCGACGCAGCATCTCGATGTCTCGATTCGGGGCTCGATTTATTAATTAATCTATATACAAACAACAGACGTCATCGTTTCGATAATGTTGGAGATAGATCAGTTGTAGCGGCAGATATGTCTTTTAAAGTTCTGTCCGACCTATTAAGTGTTGTTGAGCCTGTTCCTTGCTTAAGTTATTTTCGATTACTCTTTGCTTTTTATTTCGATTCTCATATGCGTTTTTATCACAGATATCTTGATCAAGCAATGCCAAATGTATTTTTTGTACACATAATAAAATTTTAAAATTATTAGTTTAAATATTAGAGAAATATGTCAAAAAATAATACTAATTTAAAGTGTTTAGAAGACAATAACAATATTTTTATAGATGCTATAATAAAAGCTGTCATAGTTATCGACAGTTCGATGAAGACGTACGTCACGACAAGTATGCAATGATTGGTGTGTTGTAATATAATGTAGATGGTAATAATAATAATAATATAATGTCCTCCAGACCGTTTTTGTTAACGGCGGCCAATCTCAAGAGAGATTAACCAACTGCGCAGGAGATATTATAGTGCACAAGTGGGTGCGCAAACACAGGTGCAATCTCTATTTCCTAACTCTCATAATCCGATGGGATGGCAATCCGACACGATCGTAAAGAGTTTATGCGCAAAACCACCGGATTTACGCGCTTTCCGAGGCACGGGATTGTATACACTTCCAACTTTCAGACTCCGGGCTGCTACTGAGGATTTTCCTGACAGAAACACCCGTTACTTTTTATTGGCCCCACCTGGGAATTGAACCCAGGACCTCCGGGTCTGCGGCCTTACATCAAGCCACTAGACCGACGAGGCAGTTTGTAATGTAGAAGATATAATGTTTGCTGACAATTATTTATGCAAATTAGCATAGTGGGTAGAAATTACAAAATTAATTTATGTATTGAACTATCTAATTTGTACATATGTGTGCTCCAATTAAATATACAATAATTATTTGTTTATACTTAAATGTCATTATGTTAAACTAACATATACCCACGACCCTGCCTGCATAAATTTTAGTTTATTATGAAATCTTCACAATATATACAACAGTTACTTACGATCAATAGGTTTATTTTATTGTGTTATATTGTCGATTTAATATATTTCTCAGTATCGTAACAAGGTAAAATACATACCATGTCCACGTACAATCATGTGTTTTTAAAACACATAAAAGTTAATATAGATATCTTTAACGTAAATTTATTTAAGTTCTTAGAAGCCTTAAAAAACTGTATTTGTCATATTTTTATCGTATTTGTTTTTGTTGTTCTGCTTTTTAAATAACTTGTTAGTTATTTATTTTATATACTTTAATACTTGCTAAATAACTTGTTCTGGTTAGGTTCACTCCATGTTTCAATGTTAAAGTGGGAACTTTTGTTGGCTTATGTGAGACTTATTTTGTTATCAAATGTTTATATGTTATATTATGCTGTATGTTTCCCAAATAAATAAATAAATAAAAATAAATATATAACGTTTCATCAGAATAGGTCTATGAAATTTGACATGATACTCGAAAGCAGACAGACAGTCTGTTATGTGTGTAAATGCTTTGGTATTGTTACTATAAGTTACAGGAGTATGTTATAGGAACAATACTAAAGCATTTAAAAGCTATTATAGAAATGAAATATTGAACCCTTCATACGTCCTCTTATGCGAAATAACAAAGCCTTATTAAAAAACTAAGTATAATATTCAATGTTAAGACTTATTATAAGCATCCCTTCTCTAAATACAATATTTTTTTAAATGATGAACACTAAAAAAAGGTTGTAATTCCCAGAGGATATATATTGGAAGTGTTCTTTAGAACCTTTTAAGAAACTATTTTTTAATCTCTTCTCTTCTATAAAGGGTTGTTAAATAGTGCGTAAAGATTTTAGTGGCATACGGTTTTCTTTCGTGTAAGTGTTGCCGAATGTGTCAGAGGTGAGCTTTCGGGTGAATCATTTTGCAAGCTTTTATGGTGTCTGCACGTTGTGGTTAATTGCGGATAGTGGTGAAAATTTAAACATTCAAGACACCTTAAGCTTTGACAATATAAGTTTCATTACATACATTATATTTTACCGCAATGCTTTTTTTAATTATTTTTCGGCGTTTTGACAGTATCACTTGTCGTGGTCACGCGCTCAGTGAGAGCTCCGAGCGCTCTTGGCGTCGACTGCACAAATTTTCTTCGTTTACGACTATTAAACTTTTATTGTCTTTATTTCTTTTATAATGCTGCAAACAAGGGACTAAAATTTTCATTTCCTAATTTCAATCGTTTCGCTTAATAAGGGGCATAAGTCACTTTGGTCCTTTGAGAGAGAGAACCTTTGGGTCGTGTCAGGAGGTGTTTATCTTTAAAGTTTTCAGACCACATATTCTTTTCTTTTTCGAAGGACGACATAAAAAAAATTAAAACTGTAGGTGATGCTATAATTTGAACTATGAAAATTATATTTAGAAATTAGTTTTCAATAAGAGCTGATCGTAGGATCGACAACGTAACGTCTCGCTACAAATACGAAACGTAGTCACCCTAAGACACTCAAGTCAGCTTGTCCGCACGACTGCTTCCCTTTGCATTTATTAAACATATCTTGTATCAATAATAAATCTCCTTACATACATATTTTCATCGCCTTAAGCCTTAACATTAAAGTTTAAATTCGCTTAAAAAAAATAACCATCTTGGACAGAGGCTGGATGCGCGAGCGCAGATGTGTTACCTCTTTGTTGTATAATTTGCGTTTTCCGGTTTAGTGAGCGCGTCGAGTGGGATTACTGCGGTACAAAGTGCCCGTGGTGGAGATGAAGGGTTAAGTTTTATTAGATTACGGTTAAGTTGGTATTAAGTGCGCCCGCGCCGGTTGCGATTACTTGCCTATTTTAACGTCTCACTGCTCTTCTGTAGTTCAGGGTCGAAAGGACCCATGACGATTTTGAAACTAATAAGAATTTATAATACATTTAATTAAAAAAACCTTTACTTTATTATAAACAGACCCACATAAAAGTATTATTTTTATAACAGTTCTAAAATTTTGACTTTTTGGGTGACATTATATACTTTATTTACTAGGATTTGAAATTATATACTGATAAGAATCTAATCAATGCAAGTTTAATATAATTAAATGACATATAGTCGAGATAGTAATCAATCTCTAGAATATAATTTAATATGATTTCAAAGATTATGTGTAAAGTGAAATTAGTTAGAACAGAAACTAAGTTGTAAAGTACATAATGTAATTCAAAAGACCTTTATGTTTGTACATATTAATCTTAAGAATGAATAAATCAAAACCAAATAAAAATCACTCGTATTTGTATGAAGTAACACAACATCCGTATTACTGACAATAAACTAATATTTTTTAAAACATCTTTAAGAAATACAATTTTATACCCTAAATATGTTGAGTAAGGTTGAATTTAATTTGTCATGATGTAGGGTATGTTTCTTGTCATCACATCGTCAACCCTTTCAAGACATCCTTGATTTAGAGCCAGTAATTATTCTCTATGGGCGTATAAAACGAACCATGGCTGACACATATGTGTTGTGTGTTCGTCACGCCGCAGACGAAACGTGTTACTAGAATTTTATAACCGCGCGTGAAAATTGGAAATATTTATATTATACAATTATTCATACAGATTATTTATCGAAGTGTCTTTGTTTAATGATTTATTTATATAATACAGCATAATGTAATTAAATTTAAAATATTCTTACTTGTCTTTTAAAATTTTTATTCACAAAAATCTTATAATCCTTTATTAAGAAACACAATCGTCTTAATATGATAGGGTATTTTGAAAAATTCTATTGCAAAATATTCAATAATATTATCAATACAAAGCTTGTAAAGAATAGTCCGCGTGTGGGAGTGGAGCGGGCGGCGCGGGCGCAGCAAAGCCTTCCCGATTGAGACATCCGACACGCCATCAAACGTGCCGCCTTCTATGGCCCTTTACTATCATGCAACAAATTGTTTACCTCACAAACGATATACACAAAAAATTAAACACCTTATTATATTGGTATACAGATTAAAATTGCTTGTATCGAGTATTTTTTATTTATTTTTGAAGTGTTTTATTAAATTTGTAAAATTCTATCCGTTTAACCCTTAAATCATTCTGTGCGGTATTGTTGTTGTAAAATTTGTCAGATGCGACTTGTATAGGAACTCTTTAGTTGTATTTTTTAATGTTGGTACATTAGACGGTGTCATCGGATCACGGGCGAGTGCTAATGTACTAATGTAGCATTTCTTTGTGTTGCGTTATATTGTCGTCACCCTTTGATGTGGCTGTTTTGATCACTATCTTTTCCATTATTGGCTTTGAATGAATACATTAGGTTCACAAGACACACATACTTGTAAAGCTATGAATATATTTATAATATAATGATTTAGCACTTGTAATCATCATCATCGTAAGCCCTTGTTCGTCCATTGCTGGACAACGGCCTCTCCCAAAGCACTCCACGTAGCCTGATCATCGGCTCCTATTTTACCTTCGGTCACTGGTCATTTTGCATATATCGTCACTTCATCTAGGCTAATGGAAAATGGACGTCTAACGTCTCTTTCACGTATTATAGAGGCAATTTTTACTCAGAACTTGTATAATCCATCGCTTATAAGTTCTGCGTCAAGTGACCGGTTCATTCCTATTTCAGCTCGATAATATTCTGGGATTTTCGGTTGCTTTCAATCAATCTGCTCGGATCAAAAGAACTTTTGTGAGCCTGCTTGAACGATATTTTCAAGTATTATTTTGATATAGACTATTTTCATAATATACTTGAAATGTAAGTAATTGATAATAATAATTGTAATTAAAAACCTCAAATCAGTTGCGCTCGCGCTTCGCAATTAGCAGCCGCACGCGCGGTCACGACCCCTATGCTGCTCCTCAGCCTCAGCTCGGCCTCAAATTGTTTCATTTCAAACTCAATGCCACTTGATTAGTATTTGTATACAAACAAGGGAACGCTGATTTAATGCTAAATCAAACTATGATTGTATATCGCTGACACTTAGATATTTATTATGTTATAAAAATGTTCAACCGCTCTAACTGGTTATATTTATCTAAGGCCGCCTGAACGGTATTGTCATATATATATAGTTACTGTTATTAAAGCAGCAATTCTTGGATATGGTTCCGCTTTTTCAGCGGTTTTAAAAGCCTTAAATTATTTTTTAAGGTCTTCTTTCCCAATCGTGAGGCGGGTTCAGTATGTCAACGTATTTGACGTCCCCACCGCTCTAAAGGGCTTAGTTGTCTAACTAGGCCCTTTGGGACGATAAAAACAAGTCCAGCTAGCAGAACTCTCGACATAATCACATCTTATATTATGTTCAACATATGATTTAAAGGCCATGTCTGTCTCTCATCGATAATATATCAAAGCGTAGTTCCTAGTCAGACAGTACCACGATTTAGTGTTCAATTTTAGTCGAAAAGTACATTTTGAAAACGAACAAAAGTATTTTGAAGGTCATTTTGTGTCTGGTCTACGGCCGACGGTAAAAGTCTGGCGAATCCTCTTTTAATGCAGATTACATCTTATGATGGTGGTGTAGAGAAAGAATCAGTGTTCACATTGGAAAAAAAGCGGAAAAATATTATTTAATGTAATGTATTCACAAGACACGGCACGGTCCGGTCAGCCGCGCTCGTAAATAGGAAGCGAGCGACACGGAGCGCAAGTAGAACCGAAGACGCGTTCTCAAGCAAACGATTACCGTGATGAGGATGTGTTCACTTGAATAACAATTGTTTGCCGCCTCTCCTGGACCACATCCTTCGATCTAGTGAGCCAGTGCTCTTTAAACGTTTCAGTATTTTGTTTGTGTTTAGTTTAAATTTGGTACATTATTCTTTGTTTCTTAAAAGCAAACTAAAAGAATTCTCTAAAGATTTTTTTTTATATTATAAGTACATGTGTTTGCACAATTCAATGGGAAACATATTGATTGAATCATCTCGTCTGCGCGTTCATTTTAATGTTATTTTTTCTTAAATCTCTAATTTAAGTAGAAGTCAATAAAAATAATTAAAATATTATAAAATCATTAATTTTGGGATATGCCGTAACACAAACATAAACAATTACTGTTTTATATAAGAACTTTGTAGTGTTTCGTGAAGTAGCCCTCGAATTGTACAGATGTTTGAGAGGCCGTGTCGCGTATATTACGGTATGTGACAACAATCGTGTAAGGAGTCGCTGACGCAACGCCACAACAACGGCTATTGTCGCAACAAACACTAACACTAAACGAATGATTGCTGCTCGCGCGTTATATAATAACAACTCAAGGTTTTACTCGTTACTATTGATTTGCGACCTCTAAACTAACGCGCCTTGCGGCTGGACCCACATCGTTTGACTTCGATTACATAGAAATTACGCTATAATTTCCCAAAAAATGTTTTAAGTGTGTTGCGCCTGCATTGATAACAATTCCTTAGTTAGTTATAACTTCTTTTAAGCGATATCTTAGTGTATTTATATATAATTATATATATGTAAATATTTTAATTCTAAGAATCTGCTTAAAACGTTTCATTGTTACGTCGTCGTGTAGCGCACAGCTAGTAGCTTCTGGTGACATCTTCTATTAGCCTTCAAGGTCTATTATCTCTGTTTGATTACTGCTCTTTGTATCTGCCGTGTCCCTCCGTTTGCATATTCTATTGGGGATAACTGGGGAGTTATATGAAAGAAGAATAAGCCCACATCGTATTATTATTTATTCTTAGCCGGTGGATTTCTTTTCCCTGCGACTCGCTTCTTGTCGTATGTCCAAGTAGCTTGAGGTCTAAAAGCGCTGCGCCTTCCAAAACCTACTAGACGCGTCTGCAATATTTATCTCTGTACCTCGGAAAGCTTGTAAAGCCAGTGGTCTTGGGCCTGATCTCCTTGATAATACTTTTTTGTTGTTGTGTTATTATTGGTTGCAACTAATATTATTTTAGTTAAAAGATGAAGGAGAAAATTAGTGTCCACGGTTGCCACGCTTTGGCAAAATAAACAACAACACAAGCCCCCCCAGACAGAGACAGATTACCTTCATCATGATCCCAGAAGAGCGTGAGCAGTTGGTTGCTTATGGACTTATTTATTGAAAACACGTTTCAGACTCGTTCTGTTTGAATAATCATTCATTATCCAAGGCCTTGACTTCCACGTCTCTATGTAAATATTGGAGTCTCTTTCGAGACAAAAGAATTGGACACGTGTAATTATATTTGCAAAACAGTATGTACGTAATTTACGTCAATTCTTGTCTAAAGTGGTGTGTTGTGACTAGCTATTCGTATTACTTCTACTTTTGATACAGTCCTTTATTTGGAAAAAAATATATATAATTAGAAGTTTATTGTTATAATTCATATAATAAAATTGACATACACGCAAATAATAAGGATTTGTATAGACCTATCTATACAAATCCTTATCTTTTATATATTAATAAAGTTTAGGTCGCGCTATTTACTGTGCTAGCAAGAATACATAAGGTTGGTTTGCTTAAAATAAATAACGACGTTTTTGTGTCTTTTTTAAATTAAAGTATTTTAATGTATTTTTTGTTTTACTTTGTAGCATTTGAATACAATAGTTGTACGTTTAACTCTTTTGCAAAACTGGACAGTTCAAGTTTAATTATTGTCACAATTTCTTCCCACATTACTTCATTAATTAACTATTACTAACCAGCTGATTACGACTTTGTTTTAAGACGCCGTGTATATAGAGCTACAGTTTTTGTGTATCCGTGTAAGCAGCGATGACAATGTAATGACGTCAACATTAACTCTCAATTAGCTGCTATGTATATTTTTATATGTAACATTTCTAAATGAAATGTTTATGACGTATATAGATATTTTAGTTCTACCATGTGTGCTTTAGGGCCTAATTACATAACGAGCGACGAATTCATTTGTTTAAAAAATATCAAAATACATAGAAATTACATTTTACTTTGAAACGTCACGTGATCAATTATCGAAGTTTTTTTTATAGAATATGTAATCGGGCAAGCATATGGGTCACCTGATGGTAAGAGGTCACAGACGCCCATAGACATTGGCATTGTAAGAAATGTTAACCATCGCCACAAACCTTGCGAACTAAGATGTTATGTCCACTGTGCCCGTAAATACACTGGCTCAAACCCTTCAAACCGGAATATAACAATACCAAGTACTGCTGTTTTGCGAAAGAATATCTGCCGAGTAGGTGGTACTCACCCAGACGAGCTTGCACAAAGCCCTACCACCAGTAAAAGTGTTTCGGATTCTTCTTCATTCAAACACCTACGATGGTCGTCCTCGGCGGATTGGAGAAGTTGCGGGACCGTTTTCCTATTACGTATCATTAACCTATCCCGTGTTTTCCTCCAAAACGCTCATCATAAAGCGGAAATCTATATAATATACACACATATATATATATATATATATATATATATATATATATATATATATATATATATACGCTCTAAAATAGTCAGATATAGGTATAATCCGAATATTGTTTCTTACAGGAAAATTATAATAAATACCTTCGTAAAAAAAACACAGTTTCAAAAAACTATTAATGCTAGAATTTAAAAATAAATATAACACTTGCAATAATTAGGGCATAGAGTAAATTAGAAACTCGTTCCAAACTCGTCTATTAATCAGCTGCTAATTGCATTAAAATGGTCATAGCAATGAGCAAAATCATTTGTTTTGATTGCGTTTCATCACACCGTGCTGGCAGTCACGTACGACTTTTAATGGCTAGTGATTATTTCTTATAATTGTTTTATAATACGTTGACCGCCTCTGTTACGTATCGTCATTTATTTTGGTAAAAACAAATAAAACTATCATTAAAAGTGACTCTCAGTCATAACTGTCGTCTTCTCATCAGCATTGACTTGGTACATTGTAATGTCCAGAATGTATTAATCCTGTTAATATTTGTGAAACATTTTGCTTGCTCCATATCAGACGTAGGAATGTCCGAGACGGCATATCATCGCTAAGTTATTGCATTTTTTTCTTTATATTTTCACTAGCCGAGAGAGTGGAAATTGGTGATGTTTACACTCTCATGTCTCAGAAATTACGTAAATCTTGTGGTCTCGTTTTGTCGAATTTTCAGCCCTATCGGATTATGAAAGTTGGGAAACAGAGAGTGCATCTGTGTTTTGCGTACAGTCTTGTGTCTTATAACATGTCTCAAGCTAGCTAGTGGCTCTGAAATTGGCCATCGTGGCTGTAATCGTTCAGGACGACATTATTAGATTTATCATAGTTCTTATTAATATATACTTTATCAGCTAAAAATTGAATGTTATTTAAAATATTTATCTGCTGGCTGGATTGTTTACATGTTATAAGCGAACACAAAACACTAACAAATTATCGAATAATCATTTTTTTCTTACAAGCTATCCTCGTAGTAATAGTAGTAATATAATTTGTAAAATACTCGATAGCATCATCACTGATAACAAGTACGCAAAATACACTCAGAAAATGGTTGATTGGAGCACTTATCTTCGTTTACCTTCGAGATCTTTTAAAAACAATAGTAATAATTAATTATATTTATCTGATAATTGTCTAAAGACACGTAGATATGTAATATAATTAAATAAAATACTATGTATAATCTTCTTAGGTGATCATATTTAAATTTTACACTGATCGTCCATAGTTATCACATACAGCACCCCCCCCCCCCCCCCACTTCCGTTGGTCTCGATCGGTCTAATCTAGTGATGCAAATATAAATTCAAAACAAAGTTTCTAAAATATAAGCAGAAAGATAAGATTAGCAGATATTTTTTAATATACATCTTAACTTTGGATTATTTTCGTCAAGTTATATTGTTATTAATACTATTTAATTCAGGACAGACAGATGATATGACTTGGTCAAAGTGAAATCATTGGTCAAAAAAAAAAAAAAAGCCGAGATGGCCTAGTGGTAAGAACGCGTGAATCTTAACCGATGATCGTGGGTTCAAACCCGGGCAAGCACCACTGAATTTTCATGTGCTTAATTTGTGTTTATAATTCATCTCGTGCTTAACGGTGAAGGAAAACATCGTGAGGAAACCTGCATGTGTCTAATTTCATTGAAATTCTGCCACATGTGAATTCTACCAACCCGCATTGGAGCAGCGTGGTGGAATAAGCTCCAAACCTTCTCCTCAAAAGGGAGAGGAGGCCTTAGCCCAGCAGTGGGACATTAACAGGCTGTTACTGTAGATGATATGAAATTAAACAGGTTACTTATAGGCAAGCGTGCTACATCCTAGACCGTGTCGATGCTTAACATCAGGCAAGTCAACGGTCAAACGCTGGCCTATTAATTGTAAAAAAAATTATTATAAAATGCTCCGAAATGTGAAAGTCGCATTGTTCCCGGCGTTTCATTGTAATAAATTTTATTAATCAATTAATTGTAAGCTTATCCAACCTAAATAAGACTAAAGAAGCTGTTAAACAATATTCCATACACGCCAAATTGAGATTAATATTACGAGAAAGTGGTCGACTTAATCGAAAACCTTGCTAAAGTCTATATATATTTTTAAATGGTATGCGAATGATAATTCCTTTTACAAACTTAGATTTAACCATAATAAGTCACTTGCAGTCGTTTAAATCATTTATTAATGTATATTAACATGATGAAATAGTTAGCTATTAATAATCAATTACTATGTCAGTGTTTCTGTACGTTGATGCCGAACTTATTTTACCGAATTCCTAAAACATCCTATTGTTTTTTTCTAGCAACCGTAACAGCCTGTGAATGTCCCACTAGTTAGCCCAGCCTAAAGGCCTCCTCTCCTATTTTTGAGGAGAAGGTTTGGAGCTTATTCCACCACGCTGCTCCAATGCGGGTTGGTAGAATTCACATGTGGCAGAATTTCAGTGAAATTAGACACATGCAGGTTTCCTCACGATGTTTTCCTTCACCGTAAAGCACGAGATGAATTATAATCACAAATTAAGCACATGAAAATTCAGTGGTGCTTGCCCGGGTTTGAACCCACGATCATCGGTTAAGATTCACGCGTTCTTACCACAGGGCCATCTCGGCTATTACTCGGCTAATTTTGATTCTAGCAAACCAATTAAATATTTATATAACTCATTGAAATAAAAATGTACTTATAAGTTTTAAGCGAGCTACACTGAGGTCAATACATGATTAGAATCGATATAAAATATTTTACGTAGTGAAAATCGAGTAATGATTTTTAAAAGACTATTTAAATTAATTCAAATCAACATATTTGATTGTTTTGTAACTATATTTTACATTTTTAATTTATACTAGAGATGTTTTATACTTTTGTTTTTAAAACTTATTTCGAAACCATTTTGTTAAGTTTCGTATAGAGTGGTTCTGTTGTGATCTGTATTGGTCACAACTACTACGATATTATTACATGCGAAAATTTCATCGAGTCTAAACATATTGTTTTATTAAATAATGACATAAGCCTCAGTTCATTATTTATTAAAATTTGGCCGTCACAGAACGCCAGGCATGTGAAACATCAATGTTGATGGTTATTTAAATAATTGTAAAATAACAAATAAATATGGAGTGAAATATATTTGTTCTGTTTTATTTTTCAATTTAAAAATGTATGCATCCACAATGAGGCATGATGGCATAAGTGAGCGTTATGCCGTTCGCCGCCACGGCACACGATTCGTTCTAACCCATAAATCTCGCTTATATATGTTCAACTTCAAAAACATATTATATTTATAGTAATTTTGATTAAGATCTTTTGACATTATTTTTCTAATCAATATTGACGAGCCGGTTGGCGTGGTTGGTGGATGCTTGCCTTTCATGCCGAAGGTTGTAGGTTCGATTCCCACCCAGGACAGATATTTGTGTGCATGAACATGTCTGTTTGTTCTGAGTCTGGGTATAATTATCTACATAAGTATGTATTTACAAAAGAAAAATAGTATATATAGTTTCCATAGTACAAGCTTAATTTGGGATCAGATGGCCGAGTGTGAAAAATGTCCCAGATATTATTATATTATATCATATTATAATTTTAAGTTTAAGATGCGGTACCCAACTATTGAAATCGGTTTATAAGTAATTAAAGTGACGACTCCAGAAATCGTAAGGTGCGTTAAACGGTTTCAAGGTGAAATTAACATACAATCAGCTACTGTCTATTATGAAATCGTCAAAACAACTTTAAAACACCCTAAAATATATTATTAACATTGTACACGTTAGTAGTAAAATATTTAAGTAATTTACAGAACAACAATTTAATCATTTTGAAACAATATTTTAATATTTTTAGGTTTTCTTGTTGAGTTCAGAAGTTCAGAAGCGATCCAAATTTACGTTTCGCGTCTGAAAACGAATTTATCTGTCTGGTTTTAATATGATTGTCTTAAAAATACTGCAAATTTAAAGCTTCATTATTAAATATATTTTTTAGTTTTTCAATTTTAATATGTTATTTCCAAAGAAAATTGGCTAAATTTTTATAATTATTATATATTCATGATTGATGAAAAAAGTATTTACTGTTTTTTGCCGATTCTTCTTGGTAGGATCTGCATTCCGAATCAGTGGTAGTACAACAATTTTTTTTATAAAAATAATCTTCGCTTTTAAATTTACGGCGAACGAAGTTGCGGAATAACTCGTATTGTATACGGTAGTATGGAATGGAATATTATCCCAAGAGACCGATCAGGTGATGAAGTTGCCACTCGGGGGTGCGACACAATACAGTTAGGCAAGCTTGTCTAAGATATGATAAATTGTTTTTTTATTATTTCCTACGCTCTTCACTCTGGTTTGCTTGCTAACAAAAGGGATATAGCCTACACTAAAAATAAACTCATGTCAATTCACAGCTTAGGTCTGAGGTCGTGTTAGGTATAAAGGGCAACTTTTCTGTACCCCATGTATGCAAAATTTCATAAACCTTTGTTGAGTAGTTAAGACATGAGAACAAACAGTCACTTTCATATTTATAATAAGAGTTATTTATATTAGGAATTGATTAAAGAAATTATTGTTTTTGTTCTATCAGACATTGGAAAATTCTAAAGCACGTTAATACATAAGGAATAATATGTATCCCGAATAATCGAACATATATATTTCATTATCATGATAAATGAATTCTCGAGCGCAGCTCGTATTTAATGAAGATTTGAGCTTTGCCAAGAAAACTTACATTACAATTACATAAGTTATACTTATTAAGTGATGTAGGCTTAAATTCAAAGTTCTTAGAATCATGTGAAAATGTCTCAGAAGCGATGATGGATGATTAATGATCGTTTGTACTGACAGCCGTGTATGATTGTCCGTTTGTTCGCGTGATTATATTGTGGTACCCGAAACTGTTAGTCGGTTGCCGTAAGTTAGGCGGTTAAGCGATTATGTAGCACGTGTAGAAAATGAAATATGTTAAAAACATTTGTAATTTTCTATTTATTTGTTTGCCTTTTTTATGAATTTTCTTATACAATAATATATCTATATGGTATTAGATGAGATATATAAACAAAAAAGATTCTTGAAAAAACCAATTAGGTCCCATTACATTACATGACCTAGCGAAGCGACGGCAAAGTGATTGTTTGTCACACGCGTTTTATAAAAAATAAATATGTATAGAATATATTTATGTATAGAATAACTGTATATAATTATATTTGTTGTTTTTAAATAATTGATGTAATTAATGACGTATCGGGATAATATCTTCAGGAAGTATTTAGTAAATAATACATTCTCATAAAATTTCATAATAGCAGAGCAACGTGATGTTTATTATTCAACTTGTTAAAAGGCCGAGTTGGCCTAGTGGTAAGAACGCGTGAATCTTAACCGATGATCGTGGGTTCAAACCCGGGCAAGCACCACTGAATTTTCATGTGCTTAATTTGTGTTTATAATTCATCTCGTGCTTAACGGTGAAGGAAAACATCGTGAGGAAACCTGCATGTGTCTAATTTCATTGAAATTCTGCCACATGTGTATTCTACCAACCCGCATTGGAGCAGCGTGGTGGAATAAGCTCCAAACCTTCTCCTCAAAAGGGAGAGGAGGCCTTAGCTCAGCAGTGGGACATTAACAGGCTGTTACAATTACAAAAAAAAAAAATTACAAAAAGGTACTTCTAGGCTATTGGCATCGCTTGTTTCGACTAATCTATATTTTTTTAATAATACTCAATGCTTAGATAAAAAGTCTACGACAAGTAACAGTAAACATTATTAGACTTTAAAATAGTTTTCAGTTATATTTGTCACATTTAAAAAAATATACTATTAATTTTTAGACAGTTCTGTGTAAAGTGTTTTTTATATTATGCAAATTGGAGTAAAACATGAAAAAGAACATGCGGTGTAAACATAATACAGTTGACTGTGATAGGATAACAATACTTACTGGTGGTAGGGCTTTGTGCAAGCCCGTCTGGGTAGGTACCACCCCCTCATCAGATAACCTACCGCAAAACAGCAGTACTTAGTACTGTTGTGTTTCGGTTTGAAAGGCGAGTGAGTCAGTGTAATTTCAGGCACAAGGGACACAATATGTGATGGTTAACATTTTTTTCAATGCTAATGTCTATGGGCGGTGGTGACCACTTACCATCAGGCGGCCTATTTGCTCGCCCGCTAATCTTTTACATATATATAAAAAATGGATTATTTAATTTCAATCGTCGATTCTTTTTTCCTTACCTCTAAATGCTTGTTCGTATTTCAGACTTTGACAATTAAAACCGCTAATCGTTTCCGGTGCCGCTGTGCGCTTGTGACTTTCGAACTACACGTGATAAATCGATCTTAGATGAATTTTAACACATCGCACTTTTCAATAGACGTGAATCGAATGTTTTGTTAGCGGGTAGCGGAATACAATCACAGGCATTTTAGTTACACTTATTATAATCACTTCATAGAGTTTTACATCAATAAAAAAAAAATTTCCTCTTTTCTCAATGACTACTAATCTGATTGGTATGCAACGTAGTATGGACTACACAGCTTCAAGGTATACATAGATTTAAGATATATATAAAGTAATTATGTATTAGCAAAGAGTTCTATTATCTCTATTTACTCAGCTTTTATTATCTCTAGCATATTAAATTGTATACGCACGATTTATAATTAACAAGTCTTTTTAACTTTAATCTAAAGTTATAATATATATATATATATTAACCAATTTTTAATAATATAACAATAACATATAAATTGTATCTTACTGCAGAAGATTTCTACAAATGAAAACCCTGGCTAATAATATCGTACTAAAAGAATAAGACCAACAATCAACTTTTGCTAAGATAGTTACTGTTTTTCAAGTAAAAAATCTTTATTATATATAGGAGCGTTAGGCAAACATGCGTATTGATTCAATAAGACCAGAGTCTACCACGCACCGGTTCGGAAATAAACACCTGACCTGAGTAGAACCTTTAATAGGTTTTTATCTCTCCTTATTATTCTTAACTATAAATCTATCTATGTGTTTATAAATACTGTAACAATTAATAAAGGTTCAACTCCAACAAACTCTAGAGATATACATATTCAGAAAATGTTTTAAGAAATGATTTTTACTTAGCTTATTTATTTTTAATACAAATCTAATCTTGTTTACAATTTATAATATGCTATCTTATTTTGACTGATTATCGCTCTAAACCTGGCCTGACTGCACCGATTAAGTAGTGCTTTTTATGGCTGTATTTTTGTAATTAAACCTAGACACGGTAGCGTGTCAAGTTAAGTTCAAGGTAATAGAACTGGCGAGCAGCACCGTGTATAATATTACACGAACCATTTAGGGCCACTTTTGAGCCTTATAACTCAAAAACTTTTTCACATAAACATGTCAAATTTGGCTCATATATTGAGACTTGCAAGATAAATATGCACTCCAAATTTCATAAACACGCCTCAAATGGTTATTTAGATATTAACGTCCAGAAATCGTCATTTTTACCTCTGACTGACCAAAATCAAAATTCTAACCCAGTTGCAGATGACCTAGAAAGTTCAAATCTGGCATCCAGATAGGTAGTTGGGTGAATCCAAAGAATAAATCAGAAACTAGTAAACTTTTATCATTTTATTAAAAATTTTCAATTAATTGATTCCATTAGAAAAGCTTACTAATAGTGCCTATAATGTAAGAATCAGCAATCATAATTGATGACAGCCGGCCTTTATGTAGATTTTAAGGTATTTACGTGAATATATAAGGAGTGGAATACCACTCTTAATTTTTTTTAATCCAAACATATCAGTTTTTGAACTTATAATTAAGATTATAGTCGATTTTCGTATTTATTACGTTAAGCCAATTCAGACTTTAGGCTTCAATATATTATCCTAAGTTACAGGAAGAAATGATATTTTATATTGTTATAAATAAATTTCAGGACTGACCATTGGACTTGGCACCCATTTAGATTTCACTTATTTTGTCGTTGAAGTCGACATTCAAGGCATATATCATAATATTGAACTTGCCTCTCATTTTACATTTATGTTTTTGATGGGATAAAAATATAACTTTAAATATATAACACAGCTTTAAGCGGTCTAAGATACAAAAAAGCGGTCTCGTAGTAGTACACAGCCAGCATTCTTCAACACAAGCGTATCAAACTTAAAGTTACACGGTATTGAGTAAATAATAAGGTATTTAGGATTATTAAAACAATGCTTTGTACGGTATACATATAATATCCCTAAAACTGATCAACAGTGACCATCTATACTAATATCTGCCTGTTTGTTTGTTACGCTTTCACGGTTATACCACTGAACTGATTTTGATGAAATTTATTAAATATGAAGCAAACTTGGAAGGACATAGGCTATTTCTTTATCCAATACCTGCCATCCTCAATAAGTTATCAACAAGTCATCTCTCATAAAGTTACGTGAATCAATTAGGGCGTGTTTCAGCTAAAATTGTTGTCAATGTTTGTATCTAAAACTTACGCAATACTGCAAAAAGTTATCAATTATTACAAAACATTAGATAAATAAAATTGTCGATAGCTTAAGTTAATGAAACTAATGCCTAAAGGGAAATTAAAATCTGCCAAAATTACTTTAATGAAGACGCAACTTAACAATTTATTTGTTCAAAATTTTACCAGCAATGACTAACAAAGTTAATACAAACCTATTAATATTTTGTATAGATACATAATTGTACTTGGAAATAATTTCAGATATGAGTTACACTGTATTCAATTGAACGTTAACGTTTAAGCTGCTGGTTATTATTGGTACGGTCCCAGCGGATTTAGGCTGATCTTTATATTATCGCATTAACAAATATAAATTTCGAATAAAGCCTATTGTCTTCTAAACCAGCAATTAAAGTCGTATATATTAATACAAAGAGTAAGGAGTACATCGGTACGCTGTGATAATACGTAAAATTTGTAATAATTA
The DNA here is from genome assembly GCF_905147045.1 of Nymphalis io. Lineage (NCBI taxonomy): Eukaryota > Metazoa > Arthropoda > Insecta > Lepidoptera > Nymphalidae > Nymphalis > Nymphalis io. The sequence continues at coordinate 13,422,322 of NC_065897.1, read as the reverse complement.
TATTATAAATAGAAATAATAATTTGTTACCTTCGTCACTTCGCTTTTAAGAATTACTGAAATACTTAAGTAATTAAAATATACATAATACATATATCATTATTATGATTTCCATATTGTATATAAATAAGTATAAAATATTAGTTTTTGGCCGCCGTTTCCCGTTGGTGTTAGTTATCTAAAAATGTAGCAAAAAAATCTTTCTTCATACCAAACAACTAAAATGATTTTGTTAATAACAAAATCATTTTAGTTGTTTACCCATAAGCGTAACAGATAGATATCGCATTTATAATATTAGTAATTATTTTTTTAAGCCTTTTGCCGTCCACTGCTGGACGAAAGCCATAGAACGCCAACTATCCCGAGCTTGGGCAGTTTGCATCCATCCCGTACCTGCCACCTTTTTTTAAATCGTCGGTCCACCTTGCCACAGGGCGTCCTATACTACAATTACAGATGTCAATTATGTGTTTATTGGTACAGATAGCAAATAAATTAATCGAATCCCTTTTTTTGTTTATTTTAAAATACAATAGATACATTGGATAACTCTAGTATTGTTTGTTTTTGCGTTCAAGTAAAGTCATCTAGTTGCTTGTTCTCTTTCTGAGCCGCCTAATTTATCTACAATGTTTTAAAACAGTTTCAAGAACCGAAAGTATTGTTAACCTTTTTTATTGTTTAATCTTCACTAATCTTCTTATGATGAATAAGAAAACAATGGCTTACCCTGTTTCGTTTTGAATTATGGAATTAGTTTTAATTATAGACAAACCTTCTCCACAAAAAGGGAGAGGAGGCCTTAGCCCAACAGTGGGACATTTACAGGCTGTTACTGTTACTGTATAGATAAAGAATAATTACTTACAATTGAATTTATTTGTTATCTGTAAATATTTCTTAAGGTATAAAAAGGGTTTTGTTTAAAATTTATGGTATGTATATGATTTGTATTACTTAAGTACAGTTTTGAATTCATAGTTTGGAAAAAAATCTTAACTGCCAGCTAAGTTTGATGACGATCAACGCAGATTTTATTATATTTTATAAAAATAGCGTATATTGTAAACCACTTTTATAGATTGCATGCATTGAAAGAAAAGATAGTTTATAATAAGCAACTAAAAGGATAAGTGTTTGTTAAAGATTTTACAAAGCAAATCTATTGAAGAATTATACTATCATTGTTGATAGTGACTATTTTGTTCTTTTTACGGAAAAATATATTGATATAATATATAAACAATTATATATCGTCAATGTCTATTCCAGTCCACTAATGGAAGATGTATTAAATTAACTTATTTTTAAATTTTTTATTTACAAAATATTAAGCAACTCATCTTAAAGGTCTATATATAATATAAATATATATAAAATTGTTATGTATTTGTTTTATTTAGACTTGGTTAAATTAAACAATTCTAAATCTCTCCGCGTTAATTTATCCTAATTATATTGTAGGCCTAATGTTGCGCATGCGTTGAACTGGCGTGAACATTTTTGTTACAGTTAAAACAACATTAAACTGCCATAAAGTAATAAGAGCAAAATAAGTTACTTAGTAGGATATAAATGTCTTATATTTTAAGTGTAATGAACGTGATAATGAAAGAGATTCTTAAGGAGAAATATTTTGTTTATTCGTTACATCTAGAATCTTAAACGTAATAATTTAATAAATATACACTTTGGAAACCATATACATTCACAATAGAATATACAGCAACAAACAATAGCGGAATGCTACGGGTATCAACAACGTCTATTATTGCAAAACATTACACTAGATATTACGAGATAAATCTAGAAACTGGTGCAACTAACTAAACCTAAATCACAGATAGTTCAAGTGTCAGCCTCTTTGAGATTACTAAGCGCCTGCAGTCACTGTCGCGTCAGCACGGTCACCGGCTTGTAGATATGCGGCGTGAGTGGGTGGTGAGATGGTGATGGGAGCTCCGGGCTCGACGCTCCAGAGGTGGGTGGTGAGTGCGCCATCATCGGCGGCGATGGTGGGAGCAGCGGCGACGTTTGTGCCAACATCGCTGACGTTTGTAAGGAATTTTGCAATAGTGGCGATTGGCTCATGAATGGAGAATTAGGTAATCTCTCTGCGTACATAGCTGGGGAGTATGGGAGGCTGCCATAACCCATTTCACCCCGGAACGCTGGATGAACTGCACTTGGTGTGACAGGTGGCGTTTTCATTTGCATTGGCGCGTATCTCTGGTACAGGAGTTGAGAGTAGAGACCGACCAGCTGAGAATATGTAGCAGGCGGGTACGGGCCGGTGAGAGGGGCGCCGGGGAAGAGAGGCCTCTTGAAACACGCGAGTCGTGATCGACCGTTGAGGGCAGATCGCCGACGCAACTTGCCAGTCGTGCCTCCGATGAACACATCCTCGGCGGACGCGTCCAACATCCAGTAGTTTCCTTTTCCAGGGTCGTCGTAATGCCGCGGCACTTTCACAAAGCACTTGTTCAAGCTCAGGTTGTGGCGGATCGAGTTCTGCCAGCCCTGTCTGTTCTCGCGGTAGTACGGGAAGTTGGTCATGATGTATTCATAGATACCATTCAGAGTTAAACGCTTCTCGGGGCTGTTGCGGATCGCCATCATTATGAGAGCGTTGTAACTGTAAGCCGGTTTCTCGTGTTTCTTGTCTTTCTTATCTTCGTCTTCCTTGGGTTTTGTGCAGTCGACGGGTTCGGTGCCCGTGACGTCGAGCTCCGAGTCGCTCAAATCCTCCTCGGAAGGTGTAGCCGTCGACGATGTGGTAGGTGACGGTGGCGACTTGGCTACCGCATGATTCATTAGTATAGCGTTTATACTAAAATCTCCTTCGAACTTCACCATGTTGAACACTTGTAAGCACTAGTAGCAACTGCGAGCGCGCTACGTGTGCGTTAACACTGCGAGCGGCGAGTAAACTGGTGGGCGCGGAGGCGGGAGTTGCTATTTATACCGCGCACGGCTGTCTCCGCCCCGACAGCTTTTGGTGCGCCCGGGGACCAATCGCGTAGCGAGCTTTTCGATACATAGTGCCGTACCTCCCATCTCGTGCGCCCCCTCGGCCCCCGCCAGCCCCGGCGCCCGCTCGAGCCTCACTCGTCGTGTTGCATTCAATGACTCAACTCTCTTAGATTTTATTTTAACTGCACTCCGACTCGGTAAAGTTTTATTTATCGCATTACATCTTTTAATAGTCCTTTATTTGCACGATTATCGAGCGATTGTGCAGTAAAGTGATTAATGGCGTCATTAACGAGTTCGTTAAGTATTTCGGGTATTAATTAGTACGGAACACGGCGAGGTTTCTTGCGTAGTTGAACATAACATGGCATTCGTTGCATCGATAAAGCCGTGAATTGATAAAATTTGATTCATTGCCGTTCCTGAACTCGGTGCTAAATGATAATCACTAACGATAACAACATTATTGTAAACAGACGTAATTTATGAGGCGAAATAATGTAATTATGATATATTGTCGAATATTAATCCTTGATTCTTTTTGTTGTGCGATAACAAACATACTATATTTATTGCTGTGGTAACAACGACCAGCCAATAGCTATGTTTTATTTTAATTATAAATTTGAGGAAAGCAGGTGGGTTGCTCAGCAACTCAACATTTCGAAGCTTTTCTAATATACTAATTAATATTTGAAGCTAATTTGACATAATTAACAAATAAAAAAATCTACAAACATATAAAGATAATATTAATCTTTCAGGTGTTTTGTGAAAATTGTGCAATTTATATTATAAATGATTAGATTAGCTCGCTGTATACCCGCTATCTCCCGATACATCGCCCTTGGGCCGCCGTCTCGGCGTGATGTTTACGTGTTGGAGTTGGAGGTAACGATGAGTGTACTGATATTGGATTTATTTTGATAACTATAAAAAATTCCGTCCACTGTACTATTATATAAAGAAGTTAATATATACAGGCTGTTGTTTTATTGTTTCTATAAATTGACGTAATTATTTTGCTATTTTCATAAGCATTTTTGTAGCAAGCTATTTCATCGTTTTAAACGACATTTATGTATTGTTTTAGCTTATTTTTATAATCATCCCTTTTACTATATCTCAATAAAGATTTTTAACGGGTTTCCTTAAAAAAAAATTACGCCAAATTAAATAACTTAACTATTTATTTCTTAACATTTTACGGAATTGTTAAAATACAGATAACTGACACTTAGTGTAGTTCTAGTAAGCTGCAAATGTTTTCACCTTAACTTTCATGTTTGCTTGATAAGAAAGTGACTTTCAGGAAAGTTAATTTTTGACACTTCTATTATTATTATTATTTTATGTCCCTTGTGCCTGTAATTACACTGGCTCACTCACCCTTCAAACCGGAACACAACAATATCAAGTATTGCTGTTTTGCGGTAGAATATCTGATGAGTGGGTGGTACCTACCCAGACGAGCTTGCACAAAGCCCTATCACCAGTGAATTAATAAACTTAATGCTGTTTATTTTATAGTATACTACTATACGTAGGCCTTTCAAAACATACAAAGAAAATCATATCAAGTAGTAAAAAAAAACTAGTTCGAAGTAGCAACAAAGTCGAGAATATCACAACGTAATACATATTACCTACCGGTTTATAGTAATAATTAATTGAACACAAAAACGCTTGTAATATTTTTTTATATATATTTATAGGTACATTTACTCCGTAACCGTAACCGTAACAGCCTGTGAATGTCCCACTGCTGGGCTAAAGGCCTCCTCTCCTCTTTTTGAGGAAAAGGTTTGGAGCTTATTCCACCACGCTGCTCCAATGCGGGTTGGTAGAATTCACATGTGGCAGAATTTCAGTGAAATTAGACACATGCAGGTTTAATCACGATGTTTTCCTTCACCGTAAAGCACGAGATGAATTATAATCACAAATTAAGCACATGAAAATTCAGAGGTGCTTGCCCGGGTTTGAACCCACGATCATCGGTTAAGATTCACGCGTTCTTACCACTGGGCCATCTCGGCTATTTACTCAGCCGTATATATATATAATTTTTTCTACAAGTAGACACAGTTACTGATTCTATTTTTAAGCGTTTCATTTGTTTTTTTTTTATCATTTGTTTTATCTTCATGAAGTGAATATTAGATTGACTTAAGTAAGGTATTTTTATAAGATACGCTCTATATATTGTAATATCTAACTATTAAAACTAATTATTTTTTCCTATTAATAATAAAATGTGAATTAAACATTGACATTAAATAATAATTAAAATATAAGGCATTGAGCAATCTTATCACTTTATATTTTATACTTTTTTTCAGTGAGCGAGTGAGACAGCATAAAAACTAACGTTAAGGACATTACAGCATTTGTTTTAAGAGTGGCAGTGCTAACATTAGATTGGAGTAATACATCTTACAATGTCATCGTCTAGGAACAATTATATATCATATATATTATTGCGATTATGGAAATAAAACAGCCTTTGATGATTACTTATAAGGCGACTCTCTTTTGCTTATAAGTTTCCTTCTTGCTTCTATATAATATATGTATACTATGTGTATATGTATATAAGCACAATACAATTACCTTTATGTAAATGTATCAATACGTGATATATTTAAATACAAATTGTCACATGTATTAAACCCTTATACTCACGATGGTAATACCATTATTTATTAATTTGATCGCTTTCGAATAAGACGTTGATCGTGATTCGATTACGGCGAGCGGCGATAACGATTGCCCGTGATCGCCGGCGACTAGCGTTAGTGACGTATCGACTCATCTGTGACGTCAATGTGACACATCGCAGTTGTCAGCTGTCAATCTGACATTTAACTGACCTAATAGAAGTGGGTAGGTTCGTGTATGTAATATAATGTAAATAGAGTGATGCCCGCCTGACCGATTTTGGACATATCACCCATTCTCGGAAGAGACCAGAAAACTATGTGGAACATATTATAGTGGACAAATGTGTGCGTAACCACAAGTGCACTGGGTTCCTTCACTCTTATAATCCGATGGGACGCCAGTCCGACACGACCGTAAAGCGTTCAGGCGCAGGACCAACGGGTTTACGTGCTTTCCAAAGCATAGGAGCGTACACCCTTCCAACTTCCAGACTGCTACTGAAAATTTCTTGACAGAAAATCCCAATATTTTCAATGGCCCGATCCGGGGTTTATAGCTAGTTCTTCGGGACCTGAGTGAGCCAACGTAAATACAGGCATACGGGAAATGACATATTTCATCTCATTCTTTATGGCACCTTTGTATGGAGTGGTTTACAGTTATACCATATTGCAATAAATTAAATTTGAATATTTTTTTCATGACCACATTTAATAACAAGATGTCACATGATATGAAATATTTTCGAATATTTCGTGATATTATTTGAACAAATGGTTTGTCATTATGATAAATCAAATACTCGTTCAGGCAAAATAATCGAAAACAATTCCAATACAACGTTACCACGTAACCAATACACGTGTTAGGTAACTAAAGGTGGCCTTCGGTTTTGCTTGTGTAATCATATTAAATTTCTGTGTGTGCTCTCATTTTATAAGTTTTTTTTTATTACTAGCTAGTCGGGCCGACTTCGCACGGGTCTACATATCGTACACGTATAATTGTGTATCGACTGTTTGAGGATTTCAGTCGGCATGATATTATCCGACATCTTCAACAATCATCGTCATTATTTTTTTTTCACTCTGGAAAAACGTCGTCATATTTCAGCCAATCTACACATAACTGTAATGAATTCGACATCTGAAACTTCCTCAGGAATCATTCCGTCCAATGGTGAAGACCACTGCCCATAGACAATGGCACTGTAATAGTAAACATCCCTTGTATAGCCAATACGGTATCCACCTTGGGAACTAAGATAAGCAATGTTATACTCGTAAATCTCTTGTCGTGTCAGATATCCATCCCATTGGATTGTGAGGTGAATTATGTTCCTTTTAACACTTCTTAAACATAGCTTGTTATTATATGAATTTATAAAATCTTGTATATTATGTTATATTAATATTACTTATTCGTCAAAATAATTATATTGTATACATAGGTATGTACCTAAGCCAAGAGTCATAAATTCTACTCTCTATTGTGGCAATATTGACACAACATATATTACATGTGTTTTATTGCAATACACAATGTTTAATTTGAGATTCTTTTATTATAAAATAAATAGCATTTTTATGTTTAATACACGTACAATAGAACTCGTTAATATTAATGTCATGTTGTGTTTGGCGCAATCGCGATTTATATTTCATGATGTTAAGATATTTTCAAGATCTCGCAGAATTTAAGTAACGAGCTTAAAGTCGCTGCGTTGCGTTGTGAATTCACATTAAATTTCTCAGAAATTCTAAATCTGTTATCTTATCAAAATTCCTCTAATGCTATGTTACAATGACGTTACAAATTATTATGTGGTACTAGAATAAGTTAAACTTCTTCTATTTTCAAATTTAATCAGTTAAAAATGTACAGTAAAACGACCAGACCGACTTCACTTGAAATAAAAATCTTTATATTTGTTGATGTCCTCTTAGGCAATTTTAGTTATGACTATTCTCAAGAAATATTATATAGCCAAATATGCATGACATATAACAGCGAATAAGGACTTGTGAGGACACGGCACAATCTGGTACGTCCGGGAAAATTTCAAGCGCATGCGCAGGCGGCAACAGGCTTCTACTGAGAATTTATTAACAGAAACTAAAATAAAATGTGCTGGTCTGTCTAAATAATAGAATATATATTCAGCGGCGAGGGAATACCTGCAGGTGTCGAATGAAATTCTGTCTCATGTTCTACCAACCCACATTGAGTCAGCGTGATAGAATACGCTCCATACTCCATACCTTTTCAAGGTAGAAAATAACTTTGCCCAGTAGTGTGGTATTTACGGGTTATTTATTTTGATTTTGATTCTGTGAATAAACATAAACAAGACATACAAATATTCTGCCAATTATTGGTACCATAACCATTACTTGTTAGGTACATGGTCGCTTATATAAACGCGATGACTCAATGGCACAATGCATATGACACTCGACCACCTTCCATTCCGATGTTGTGACCCGCAATTAAACTAAGGTTAAATAATTGACGGACGCCCGGGGTCCTAGTGATGGGAAGGACATTACGGCATCATTACTTATATAATAAACATATTTTGGTCCGTATTTTTGTATAATGAGTTGTTTTAGATTTTTCGGATTTTTTACGGTATTTATTATTATGATGGTCAATGAATAGGTCCGTTCGAGTTTAATTAGTGAAAGTATTTTTGTTTATTTATTATTATTATTTTCGTTTATTTATTATAATTGTGAAACGGAAAGCTTTTTGTTGTTAATTTTACTGCCAATATTTTACTATTCAGCCAAAATATATTTTATTTAGTACGTCAGTGAACTAAGACATACTTTGAGTTTTTTGGTCGAGTTGAACTTATAATATTGTTGCTGCAAATCGAATAATGACAATACATAAACATCACTATCTGATGCAGGGCAACAATGCTGAGAAATTGAATTAGAAGCGGGGTCGCGCGTGGGCGCACTGATACATTGAATGTTAACTTTACACGGCTACCATTTTAACTCGATTAAAAATCATACGTGACAACATACATACGTAAAACAAACAACCTCAGAGAGACATTCATCCACCAGCCCGCATTGGAGCAGCGTGGCGCAATAAGCTCCAATCCTTTTCTTCATGGTGAGACGCCTTTAAAACTAACTATTATATAACTCATAAAAATGTCTCCGCTGGGTTTGAATGAATCTCACTAATAACATTTCATTTGACATACAATGTATTACTGTTTTGCAAACGACTACGTATAGGCTTTATCTTTTTGAAAGAATATTTAAGGAATAGTAAGAAAATCAGCTAAGCACTTGAGAGGATAAGGTCCCTAAATACAACAGATAAAGAAACATTTTAAATACAGATTAAAAAACTTCGTTATTTAGGATTTGTTTTGTTTACATACTTCTATTTTAATACCATTGTTCCTTTCACAGATTAAACAATGCCACAGTTATTAGTTATATTTTGGGGATAATACATTTATCTTAGAAATAATAGGAAATTGTGTTTCAAAATAGTTTTGTATCGAGTTTTAAGTATAATATATATAATAGAACATTTAGAAAAAGGCTTTACAAAGAACGCAAGTTTATTAAAAACCGTAACAGCCTGTGAATGTCCCACTGCTGGGCTAAAGGCCTCCTCTCCTCTTTTTGAGGAGAAGGTTTTGGAGCTTATTCCACCACGCTGCTCCAATGCGGGTTGGTAGAATTCACATGTGGCAGAATTTCAGTGAAATTAGACACATGCAGGTTTTCTCACGATGTTTTCCTTCACCGTAAAGCACGAGATGAATTATAATCACAAATTAAGCACTTGAAAATTCAGTGGTGCTTGCCCGGGTTTGATCCCACGATCATCGGTTAAGATCTCGGCTTTTTTTTTTTTTTACTTTATTAAAAACGTTTTTAAGAAAGTTATTATTTTTGAAAGACGGCGTTTGATCCCACAAAAAACAAAAAGCATATTTTTGGTAAATATATCTTATTGATAAAACGGATGGTGTAATTCCTATGTAATATATATATATATTTCAACGATAGCCGAGACGGCCTAGTGGTTAAAACGCCTGAATGCTAGCCGAAGTTTGTGCTTGCACTCGACCAAGTAGCATTGAATTTTCATGTAAAGTTAGAATCTAGATTGACCTATAAAAATGGGACCTTAATCAATAAGTGAGTTCGAGAATCGAGTGCCTTGTTAGGACAAACAGTATGGCGCGTCTTGTTGATGCAATTAGATATGTAGCGACGAGACTCGAATACACAAGTGAGATGTATAGACATTATTAATCCTCTTGGAAGACGGCACAGCACTTCCTGTGCATTGTCCGTCAACATGTCTTATTTGAGTTATTGTTCATACTTTGATGGAAGCAATTCTGAATTTATGCTATTTTAACGAATTATATTAAGCTAATTGTGAAATTGTATGCGTACTCGCCTTTGTCGTTTTATATGATTACAAGATACTTAAGTGTCCTGATTTGTTAATTAATTTTAATCAGTTGTGTTTTTATGTACTATAATATTGCCAATAATAATGACAAGAATTTTTTTAATGTTTTTGTCACAGATTAAAAATAGTTGAATTAACTACTTTCACAACAGAGTTAGGCTTTAAAAAATTGAACAATTATTGCGGAATTCGTTTGCGTTGTTTTCAGATAAAATAAGTTATGACATACGCACGCGTCGTTTCATAATATTTTTATTCTAAATATAAATAAAATCTAAACAATAAATATATTAAAATACATTTTAAATAAGTACATTCATAGTTCATTTATATTTAAAATCGTATAAAATATATCGTCTGTATCAAGTTAATTGCTACCGCTGCGCATACGCACCTAGCGATGACGTGTGGAACGAGCTTCACAAGGCGCCCCACGGACTATGCGATTATAAACTGACACCCGGCAACAATTTTATATAAATGACATACAATTAATAATATGAACTCTATGCTATTGCCAATAAGAACTTATGGTGGTGAAAATAAAATGTTCTTAGAGAAAAATAAAAAACTTATTATGCTAGTCCTACTTTGAACTCTATGCCGCAGTTATAGGGCTTAATATTATAAACATCTCATTTGTAATTATTTTTTCTATTTCAGTTTATATTTTTAAAATGTATGTAATTAAAAACTAATTATTTTACTGAGTTGCATTCAGTAAAATAAACATTTATTTTGAATTTTAATACTTATAAATTATCAAAGATAAATAATTAATATTTGATGTTCAAAGGCAATAGGCTATAGGCTATTGGTTAAACAAATATAACATAATTTGTATTTTAGTGACCGCAGTATGACTTATACGAAGTCCGATGTATATAATGCTTGAGATAAACTTAGAATAACTTTTATATGAATGATTAAACCAGAACAAATAAGACCAGCCTGACAACTGGCTTCAGACGAAGAGTAGGACACTTTATTGGAGGAGGCGAAAGTGAGTTTGTTTGTTTGTTACGCTTACACGTCTGGACTACTCAGTCCGGCGGAAACTAGTTTAGCATAAAAGATAAACTTACACATACCTCGTGACGTTTTGTACGCGGTATAGTGTTTTATTTATTTTACTCCAAATATATGTTTTTGTTGTATGTACATCTGCCGGGCGTCCCGTGACGGCCATTTTTAATCATTCATAGAGCAAGAAATGTATTAGCATTTATGGAATTTTATGAAATAAAGTAATTATAATAATATGACATGGACTATTAAAATTATCAAAAACAAAACCTAACAGAAGATTTTCTTTAAATACCTGGAACATATAAAACACAACACGTAGTGTATTTCTATTGAGACACAATGATTTCTAATTTTATCTTAAAAATGCAAATTAAATTCAAAAGGTACTTATAACTACTCATAGGAATCGACAACATACCGGTCCCGGCTTCCGTTGCTGTCTCCTAATAATAAAATTGTCAGTTAAAAGAGTTTGTGTGATAACAGACGTGCCTTAAACGTTTTATATGATATTAATTCTGGAATCCTATTTATATACAAGTAGAGAATTAGATAAAATTTCTTGTATTTCAATGTTTCTTTTAACTATTTTAATATTAGTTTTTATGATAGCTGGCTGATAAGGAAATGAGACTTCCTATGGTAAGTGGTCACTTCTCTTTACATATATTAATGTAAATTTAATTAATATAAGTGTTTGAGTTAACAATAACTTATTATGCAACTTGTGTCAGTCTAGTCCCTTTTCTGATCGGACATGATAATTTCGAAATGGCAAAGAATTTAAGATAAAAATATTGCTAATTTTTATTCGAACTACTAACAATAAATATTATAATTTTGCGCTTATTGCATTTTTAAATACATATATAAGAAAACAATATTTTTTTAATCTATATTATGCTGTGTCAATGTTATATCAACTGTTTATTGTAGCAATGAAATATATAGCATACGCATACACAGATAGGGAGCATAAGACGTATAACGTCATAAGAGAGCTTAATGCCGTTTGCCGTCGCGGCATACGAGTCGGTCTTACCCAGAAGGACATTTACACATCGAAAATTTGGGTAAAGTTCTTTGTTTTATTTCCTTTACTTAATGTAAAAAAAATCAAATCACGTCCCTTTGGAATATTACACTAAGTTATAATTGTAGCACAAAGTATTTATTATAATAACTTGTCAAATAATTAATGCAAGAATAGGCGGTAACATTCTGTGTATTAATGAACAAGAGACTATTAACGTTCGACTCATTTCATAAAACTTAAAACAAAACAAACAAGTATAGTTACCAGTTGTGAGTTTGCGGTTAATCGATGAATTATTAAGCTAAGACCGTGTGAAGAGACACGTGTGTGGTGGTCAGCTTGTGCGTCCCCTAGGCCACCAGGTTGCATGCGCGCAAAAATACTTTAAACTATAATTTGAATATATTCTAGATATTTCAAATCGTAAAGGAAATATAATTTATTTTAAAATATTTTTACTAAAATACAAGTCGCTTAAAGAATAATTAAATATATATAAGATACAAAAATTTGAATTTATGTAATTATATTAAGTAAAAATAATAAAATATATCTTTCTATCTTCCGAGGACGAGGTAAATTTAACAATTATCCTAAGCCGCTGGGATAACAGGCTGTAGAAACTTCCCTCGCCGTCAATTCAAGTGTAAAATCACACTGCCCTCTCAACTGTTCAGTGAGGTAGATCACCTCCTACTGCTTGCTACTTGCAATTTGACACTTACATAAGATTTTCCCTAAGCACTCGATAACACGCGGATACATCTCGAGAGCCGTGACGAGATGGGAACAAGTTGTTACTTTGAAATGGAGCATATTACATGCACACTAAATTATATATAATGAGTGTGCTCTTAAGTTTATAAGTTATTGCTTGCAGGAAGATTGGGTTCCCTATAAAGTTATTAAAATCATTTGTTACTATTTTTTACCACGGCTACGCTCCCGTGAGTCTTAAGGAGATCTATGCAGAATCAAGTCGCGATCTTTTACTCCATATACCTTCTCCCGTTGCTGCGTGGAAGTAAGATAAACCAACAGACACACTTTTCCTTTATAATAGCGATGGTAAAAAAGGTATTATTAACAATAATAGGTATTTATTATGGAACAAAGGAATACATTATAAAATGATATTTTGAAATTAATTAATTTAGATAATAAGCGCACGTTGATGAATCGATCGATAGACAATCTAAAATATATAAATTTTAGGTAGCAAACCTTTGAATAACAAATGTAAGGTTCATTTAGAAAGTTAGCTGAGATCTTCGACTGCTCACTTGGAGATTAATAAGAATTTGATTAGCTATCTTTATGCAGTTTCAATAAAATCATTTTTTTAAAAGTAAATTCTGTTATTGTACTCAAATGGTCATAGTATTTCAGTTTGGATTATTTTATCCTTGATGATAGTAAATATACAATTAATTTTCGATCCCTTGTACAATGTTAGCGGAAAACACTAAAGTCACTTAACTATTAAATACGTAAGTTCGGAACAAGACTAAATAACAGTTTTGTCAATCCCCCGTCAAATTACGGAACGATGGCCGCCACGAAATGATCGCTTGTAGCGACGTTTAATCGCTTGCATACTTGAGTGGATTATTTTATTACAAGAATAGAAACATCACTAACTATCGGATTTGTATCACATACATTGCCTGGTAATATTACTATTTATCTTTACTTGTCTTTGAATGTGTAACATAAATTTAATTTTTAATAAACGAAAATAATTAAATTTTGCATTAAAAACACGTTGATGTCAATTAATTATTAAAAAAGTTTTTTTACTTATAACACAATTCATGTAAAGCGAATAGACAAATTATGTTACATTATTAGAAGTACCAGGGTAGCAGGAGCGTTGAGAAGAACGTCAGCTGCAGCGCCGCCCGCCTATCAAGTGGAAAAAAGAAATGTTTTAATGTTGTGGTCACGCAGTTTACTTCATTAGCCTCGTCAGTTATGCACGCCTGGTATCGACCACGCGTAATTGTCAGTAATTACAGATGAAATCATTTTAAGGAAAATTTAATTTATACCCCTAAACTTTTTATTTATATATTATGATGTCTGTTTGTGACTTTTGTAGTTCAACTTGAAGTTGTTCAAAAACAATAAAGAAAACTGTACAAATAGTTCTTAATTAGTATTAGAAGTTACGAATTATATTATAATATTATAAATGACGAATTATATGACCAATGATATCAATCAAAATGATTATAAACTTTAAATGAAACGGATTTATAAATAATTAAAAATTGCGAAATATATAACTTAATTAGTGCCGATGATAAAGATAATTTATGTAAATCGTATACTAAAAATATAATCATTGCATTTACTCTCTTTCGCAATGACGCTAAAATACTTATTAAATACAACTGTGTTTTTATACCACAACGTCAAATGTAAGGTTTGGTTAATTAGTTAATTTGTTTTCTTTTTGTGCATGCTGTGTTCTTTTTTAAGTAATTCTGACACTTAGAATTAGTATTTACTTTTGTTATATTACATTATTTTAAACCTAAATTAAGTTGAAGAAAAAAATAAATTAAATAAATAAATAAGAGTGCAACGTAACTTCTGATGCGCAAAATGTTTTACTAGTGCGAGCCTGCTTGTGCTGTGTTGATGCCGATAGAAGGTTCATTATTAACAAATAGCAAACTTTTTACCCCCGGAAATGATTCACACATTAATAAAGTCATGTACACAGTGGATAGTTGTCAGATGTTACCATAATTATTAACGATCACCTTACTAGTATTTAGACCTGAATTGTCCAACACGGGCAGGGGCGGACGCGCGGCGACTTCTTTAAATATTCATTCGAAATGTAAGGAAATTTCATATATATAATTTCCACTGCTTAAATTTAACAATATGTTTTATTATGTTAAAATGTCTAAATTTAATAAATAAGTAAATAATTTTTCGTTTAATTTAACGTTTTATTTTATGCAGTTTATTTCTCGTTTTGACAACAAACAAAAGCATTAGGCGTGGAAACCGAAGGATGTTGTTATAACACTCATTTGATTGAGGAAAGACAACCTGCATGTGTAAAAAAGAGCTACGGCACATTCAAACTATGGAATCAACTTCCAGCAACTCTGCTCTGGGATTATTCAAGGTGTGGATAACAAGATAACTCAGAGGCCTTCAACGCATTGGCAGTTTCTCTAGTTCTGTAAATGTCCATCGGCTATTGTTATGTGGTAGTCACATAACATTAGGTGACCAGCGTGATTGTTTGCTTAAAATAAAATGTAAATTAAAAAGGAAACGTAAGAATCTATAATTTGGAATCTTTACTCGTATAAACGTTGCACACAAATTCAACCTTAAATTTCACTGTCATCGCGCCCGAAGAAGTTTTTCCTACAAATACACTATATGATTTCCCGGGGTGATAAGTAACTGGAAATTTGTATATAGAACAGTTACTTTAAAATAACTTTTAAAGGAAATTAGGTACTGTACTAAAGTACCGAAATATAACCGTTTATTTTCAACGATGATAGTTTGAAAAGGCTTCAATGAGAGTGCTGTCAACCCTATGAGGAGTCAACGGCACAGCCCACATTTTACGTAATATATATCAGTTACGAAAGCGATCAACCTTTCAATTATTAATCCTCTAATGACAGATGTACGAAACAAAGCCCTACGCGTTGAGGTGTATAATTACACGTGAATATCGAATATGTACATGGCGACACACGTAATGTGAGTATTTTGTTGGATTTATAATTATATGTTAGAAGCTTAGTGTTATGGAATATCATTTAAAGTATATTTTACTATAATATTTATATCGTATTGTATTCTATTAATATCGATGGGTAAGAACAATATCTTTACTGAATTTTGATTTAAATAAAAAAAACATGTGTACAGAACTCAGATTAATGATTTATCTATTGTTTGATGTATTTATATTTTAGTATTGTGATATTCTATATATTTTTGCAACGGCAGTTGAACTCAAAGGTGGCAAGCCAATTACGCTTGCTCTAATTTGGTGCAGACGTGTAGTCTTTATATTATTCAATTAGTCCAATGAGCAATCGAACAGCACCGGAGAGTGAACAGGCGAAGGACCAACGACTGAGCCTCTTTCCATTGCAATAACATATGAATTATTAGAAAAATTCTCCAATAATTTTCAATGGTTTTCTCAATTAATGAATGGTTTTGATAGCCGAATTGTCTACGAGGTGTAATTCAAAAGTTACCATTGGCTCGCTACTTACGGATCAGAAGGCTAAATAGATGTGGGGAAAACGTATAGTGTCATCTTTATGTCTCTACTAGTAATTCGATAAAGATTGTAAGCGTCGATTCAATTACGGTTCTGCTAACCGTAAACAAAACGAGTTGCTTATAACCCGACTAAGGCGATATAAAGGAAAGGTTATTGTATATAGCAACTAAGAGCCGAGATGGCCCAGTGGTAAGAACTCGTGAATCTTAACCGATGATCGTGGGTTCAAACCCGGGTAAGTACCACTGAATTTTCATGTGCTTAATTTGTGATTATAATTCATCTCGTGCTTTACGGTGAAGGAAAACATCGTGAGAAAACCTGCATGTGTCTAATTCCACGGAAATTCTGCAACGCGTGTAATCCACCAAACCGCATTGGAGCAGCGTGGTGGAATAAGCTCCAAACCTTCTCCTCAAAAAAAAAAGAGGCGAGGAGGCCTTTAGTCCAGCAGTGGGACATTCACAGGCTGTTACGGATATAGCAACTAGGCCTTAGATCC
This sequence comes from Nymphalis io, assembly GCF_905147045.1. Classification (NCBI taxonomy): domain Eukaryota; kingdom Metazoa; phylum Arthropoda; class Insecta; order Lepidoptera; family Nymphalidae; genus Nymphalis; species Nymphalis io. The sequence goes on along the minus strand of NC_065897.1, from coordinate 13,405,373 downwards.
CGAGGTCCGTGTTTCTAACCCCAGGTCGGACCGATGAAAAAGTATTGGAATTTTTTGTCGAAGATTCTGAGTAGCAACCCGATGTCGGGAAGTTGGTAGTGTGTACACTCGTCTGTCTTATATTCAAAGTATTAAATTTAAATAGTATGTTTACTATCTTTGCCGTTCAAACTACAATGATTTTCATTTGAACAAGGCGTGACAACTGTCGACAGGAAAGATTATTTTTATCATCTACTATATGATTGAACGTAAAATTGTCGAGTTTGTTGCTATTGATATTGGTCATTTTCCGCGTTTTCCTGAAACGATATCTACAAGCGTCTGTTGATGATATTGTAAGATAGAAATGGAACTATTGTTATCTTTAATCGTACTTTAGGAATGTTTTTTTATGATAGAAAGATAGATTATATGTTCAAGGTTGATAAACTTCTCGTATTAAGTATTTCGTAATCTTACGATACTAAAATCTCCGGTTTGATTTTTTTTAAATAATATCCAGCTTATGTCCTTTTTGCTGGGCAAAGTCCTACACTCCTCTTCAGGAGGTTTGATGCTTATTCAAATCCACTCATGGTGTAATTATTTATATTCGACACTGGCAGGTTTCCTTACGATATTTTCTTTCATAATTATATATTAATAAAGACTATGACATTAATCTTTGCGAAGCATTAAGGAAGCTCATTTAAAAATAGAGAGCAAATGAAAGATGATTGCTGGGAGAGATTTTAAAGTATTTTAAAGTAAAAAAAAAAAAAAACAATAGTTAAAAATATTTAACTTTCTCTAACAGTGCTTATAATAAGCACTGTTGTTTAACAATAATTATTTTTTATTTTAAATAAGCTGTGTAATTACTTTAGTTCCGAAATACAATAATATGAAAGAGTAGGCTCGCAATACGTTCAAACTAAGCTGAAATGGCCCAGTTGTTAGAACGCGTGAATCTTAACCGATGATCATGGGTTCAAACCCGGACAAGCACCACTGAATTTTCTTGTACTTAATTTGTGTTTATAATTCATCTCGTGCTTGACATTGAAGGAAATCTTGATTAAACCTGCATGTGCTTAATTTCATTGAAATACTGCAACATGTGTATTTCACCAACCCGCATTGGAGCAACGTGGTGGAAAAAGTTTCAAAATTTTCTCCTAAAAAAAAGGAGAGGAGGCCTTAGCCCAGCAGTGGGACATTCACAGGTTGTTACTAAGTACTACGTTCAAACTGGCCTTTACTCATACTCTCTCCATCCGCGCTGCATACCTTCTTAGTAGAGCCAGCTATTATGTAGCATGCTTTTTCATAAGCACAACATAGCATCATTTTACGTTCATGATAAAAATGAGTAATTGTTTATTTCTTAAGTTTTTTAATGATGAATATTTTCGATGCTTCCTATCAAAAAAATTCTAAATATCACATTACACCACGCATAGTCACTAACTAAGATTGGCAGGCGGAGCTTATGTTGGTTTGATACGAATATGACTCTAATTACAAATGAATAAGAGGTATATTTTATACAGGTTCATAGTAGCTTTACGCGTGAAGTGTCTGTTAGCAAAGTGCAAGCTGATTGTCCACTGGAAATATAATGCTGAGCAGCAATCTTAGAAATAATAAATGGTTAGGTTTAGAAAATGTCATTAGACTTGAAATGCTTAAAAATGATATATATAAAGTTTTTGACGTCGATTAAAGTGGCATAACATTTTTTTGTAATTTTATTTTATAGGTAGGCGGACGGGCAAACGGGCCATCTGATGTTAAGTGGTCATCACCGCCCATAGTCATTGACGATTCCAGAAATATTAACTATTCTTTACATCGTCAATGCGCCACTAATGGGAACGAAGGATGAAAAAAGACATAACGTCTTTTTACACCTTTAGTTGCATACACTTGTGCACTACAACATATCTACAGTTGACTAGACCATTACATATTTATCTATACAGAAGCCAACAAGATACCACACGAGATATTCTTTAAAAATATCAATAAATTGTGTCACTGTAAAAAGAAAAGATTTCTGATGTAAATAGTTTTGTAAAGTCAAACATAAATCGCATGTGTTAACCGAGCATAAGTATATAAACAGGTGTATCATTATCAAAGTATTCACGAAGTTCCTCATATATGTATATACTACTATATTTAAATATACTATCGTATCTGCCGCGATGGACGGCTGGTATAACGTAGACAGTAATACGTTGTACACGACAGTGGTGTCTATGTATGGTTTGCGTGTTTGTTTGTTTATTTGCGGTCAAACGCGGCGGCTTTGGTTAACGCCGCAAGCAGTAGGAGGTCGCTGTAGGACTAGTATGATTCTTAGTAACTGAGGACATTCAATTTTAAAAAAGTCCAGCTAAGCATTTAAGTTTTAAAATAAGACGCTTTAAAGCGGGTTAAAAAGTTATTGTTTCTTATATCGATAATATTCGTGTAGAAATGTACTTTTATTTGCACTATAAAATATTGAAGTATTTCTTATTAGTATAAAGTTGGTACAAGGTTTATTATTATTTTATAACCTGTAAAGTAAATGTAGACAGATAATACAAAAAATATCATAATCTTAATAGTAAAAGAAACAGAGTGCATTTGTATAGAGCAGATAGCAAGCAAAATAAATGTAAAAGTTAAGAATGACAGCACAAATCCCACAACAGTTATGAAGGGCATCGCTTTTCTTATAGTCCGTATTATAAGTGTCCATGTAAGGTCATGCTTTCGTTTTTAAACATAAGTGGCATTATACAAAGGATTTAGTTATTTCAATTGAAATTATGAAATCAAAACCAAGACTAAGTTCTAAATTTCCGCGAGGAAGAGTCACCCCAGGTCAAGTGTCAAAACGCAACACGTACCGATATTATCTGACAGCCTCGCCCCACCCGCGCACGCTTCACTTCACCCACAGTAACACTATCTAACACTGCTCTCAATTTTTTTTTCTGACAAAGAACAAACCGCCTGTAACGACTTTTGGATCTAGTAGTCTATTTATAAATAAACAAATATAAATTTTTAAGGACGCGATTTAATTCCATATTATTCTTTATTCGGATAACTTAAAGACAATATAAGAGTTGAGACGGCCAAGTGGACAGAACACGCAAATCTTGTCGAAGGTGTATGTGTTAGAACTGGACAAGGACCTCTGAATTTTCGTGTGCTTAATTTATGTTTATAATTCGTCTCGTGTCGGATGAAAATCTGTGCCATGCGCATTGGAATACAATGCGAGCTACAAGATGGATTGGTGCTAGGATAAGCTCTAAAGTTTCTCTTCAAAAAGAGAACCTTAGCCCAACAGCGGGACATTTAACAAGCTCGTACTTTGCAGATGACTACTGAAAACAACATTTTGCACAATATTTTTATAATAATAATAAAATATCTATGTGAGATATTGTTTTAGACAAATATGTGTAATTTGATCGCCGATGTGCGGTTGATGTGTTACGTCATTTATAAATAACGTCGGTTTGTTGTGTTGGTGTTTTGTAGAATATTCATTATAAGGGTTCCGTACATATGATAAAGAAAGGAAACACTTATAGGTTCAATCTCGTGTCTGTACGTCCATCTGCCACAACCTATTTACTCCGTATCTACTAGATAAATACAGTTAGGAAATTTTGGTGTATTTTCACAATTTTAAAGTATTAAATTAATATTTTGGAATTTGTTTTTGTAAAAAATACCGGAAATAAAATATTTTTTTCACAAAAAGTTTATTTTTCAAAAACCAAATTAAATAAATCAACACAATTAATTAACATAAGTTATGTATGATAATCAACGACTATATAACATATAACTGTCTCCACTACTTTATAATCTTATGTATTGATATCGAATATATCAATATGTAACATTATAACCTACCTACCTAATAATTATGGTTGTGAAAACATTACTCTGCTGACCTTACATAACTTCAAGTTCAAATAACTAGGTCTACACTCTTAAGAGTGAAACATCACAAGTGATACACAAATATCGGCGATCTTTACGTAGGACTTTTAGAAGCTTAATTAATAAGAGTATTGAAAAATTAATAATAACGTATGTATGAAAATAACCACGCATAGATATAGAGAACCATATATATTGATTTATTATATGGATATTCGTTCCAAGTGGTTTGTTTATAAATTTTGCAATTTGTAGAAATATATATTTAATCTACATGCGCGTGAACATAGTTACATAGCGACGTATAAAAATTACAATCCAAAAACAGTAATTATGTTATGATTTTATCGTTAAACACATCGAGGGGCATTAACAATATTAGCTACTAGAATATTATCTGTCAGGGTGACAACAAAAACTAAGAATAAAAGAATATTGCATAATGATGAAAACTTTCATTTTCAAATGGGCTTGAAACTTGAGCCAAGTTTAGTAGGTAGCGTAGATAAGCATCAACAAACATATCATTTTTCACTCAACTTAACTGAGCTAGCCTGTTTGTTGAGATTTCTATCGCCTTGTGCAAGTTATTGGCGTGAGATAAGCGTTGGACTAAATGCTATTATGAATTGTAAACGGTATTATAATGGACGTAAAGGTATATTAAAATTAGATTCTTCGTTAGATTCAAATCTTTGAATCGTTTTTATTTATAATAATAATTTATTTTTTGTTTGTGAAAAATTGTATATTCATTTTTGTTTATATAAAAATATTTAATTTGATAACAATTCTGTGGATTAATACACACGTTTAAAAGTGAGTTTGTTTAGCTGTGACCTGTAGCTACGTCTTTAATTTAGCCTAATTATAGTTCGATACAATAAACCAACACTTATTTTTTTACAATACTTACTTCAAACTAAATGGGGAGTCGGGCGTTATATTAACGTATAAAATAATTGAGAAAATTACTCACAATGCTGAATGAATGATAGTGATTCAATAATATTACTCACAATATAGTAAATAGATAACAAAATAAATATCAAAAGGTAACCATTATTAACAGAATATCCGATTTCTCCAATATCTAAATCAAAACCGTTACACGAGACTCGCAAACAAAGTATCCGGACATGACCGCAATCAGGAAGGAATGTCGCGGGCAACAAAGCAATGCATTGTCACTTCCCAAAGATCCAATGGGATTATCTATTATTTGGTCACCCTACAATAGATAGCATCAGCATACACAGTGCGAAATATGATCAGTTTATTATAACGATATTTGCTATATTAGTATTTTTCGGCTTTGCTTTGTTGAAAACATCGATGTGGGACGATAAGGGCTATTGTTGGCGCTAATGCTACAGTTTGCTTGCTTTGTGACAAACAATGGAGTGAAACGTATTTGCTTATAATGTGTAAATTCAAACAATTTCGATGGAGTATCAAGTCGGACGTGATTTTCAGTTAAAATTTTGTTAGATGTTAAGCGTTATTAATTTGTATTTCAGTAATATAGTAAATACGATGAACAGCTTGAAAGATATATATTTAAAAACGTAAATGTGACAAAATCAATTTAATATTTCACGGTAGTGATCATGGCAATTAATATGTTCAATTTAACTTCGTATCACACACGTAAAATTTTATCCAACTATCGTTGATACTTTCATTAAATGCTTTTTATCCTTTAAAAGTTATACTAAGTCAATTTTGCATAACACTTTCTGAAATTTCAACATCGTGTTACAAAATAGCTCTGAATACATACTATTGACTTCAATTATATCGTCTGTTGGTATTCGTGACCACATGTTTTGTCCATGTTATGTACATAGAGGACATTGCATGTACCATCATGGATTTTAGCTTACAATTTCCATGAGAGTTGAAGTGAATTTTAATAAACGAAACCGTCTCGTTATAGGCTTTACAAGTAATAATTAAAACAATATAATATTACTCAGCGGGCTTGTCGGTAACTGGGGGCCTTTTTTTAGGCGCATCTACCATGTAGGAGGGTTTGCCCATACTCGCCGCGTTGGGCAGGCCTGTTGGCGAGCGCAATCGGGGGGTAAGTTGTATACGGGTGGGACGCTACTGCCCATCCCCCCTTTTCCCTTCCCTTAGTCGCCTCTTACGACACCCACGGGATGAGATTGAGGGAGTATAATTCTAAGCCGGCACTCCACGGCAATGACCTTAAGAAGGTGGCGGGTACCGACTGGATGCGGTTGGCGGAAGACCGGGAGCTTTATCGCACCTTGGGAGAGGCCTATGTTCAGCAGTGGACTACGATTGGCTGTTGATTGATTAAATATTACTCAAAGGAATTTTATCAATAAATACAAATTACATTCGCCAAATTATTTAGATGAATGTCAATACCACTTAGTAACTGTACTTAATTGTAGTGCAAGTTTTTATCAAATATTTCTACTTTACGTCAATGATTTAGGAATTAAGAATCGTATCAGTAAACCAAGGTCGTCATCAGGTGCCGTGTTATCGAACAGTGCGCATCATGTTGTATTGTATTTTGATATGTTTTTCGTAAACAAGTGATAACGACTATCAGCCGATCAGCTAGCGTGTTCGTGTTAGCGGAGTTCCTATGATAAATCAAAATATCGTATTTTTATTTGACTAAGAAAATAAAGTTACATATTTAATAAAGTTATGTAAGTCATAATTTCTGATGTTTATGTAGGTGGACGGGCAAGTGCGCTACCCGACAGGCCACCTAATGACCACCGTCCATGGATCCAACTTTGAGAATAAAGATCCTTGTGTTTGTCCTACCGCATTCGCCCATAGAGACAAACACTGCAAGAAGTATAAAATCAGTTAGCAATAAATCAAGAACTAGATATGTATAAAAAAAGTAGAAATACAAAATCTGCCTTTCATACGACAATATCTTTATCCGCTTATTTATCAGAAAAATACTGTAGAATTATGTATTTAATAAACGATTAGCGTTTATTAAATACATAATTATACAGTATTTGTATAAAAACATATTTATCATTTACCTATTTTATTGATTACGCAATCATTATTTATTTCACTATTAAATTGTTTTTGCAGCGATTGTTTGTTAGTTAGCATTTACTGGTGATAGAGCTTTGTGCAAGCTCGTCTGGGTAGGTACCACACACTCATCAGATATTCTACTGCAAAAGAGCAGTACTTGGTAATGTTGTGTTCCAGTTTGAAAGGTGAACAAGGGACATAACATCTTAGTTCCCAAGGTTGGTGGCGCATTGGCGATCTAAGCGATGGTTAACATTTCTTACAATGTCAATGTCTATGGGCGTTGGTGATCACTTACCATCAGATGGCCCATACGCTCGTCCGCCTTCCTTTTCTATAAAAACAAGCCCAGTGGCAGTTACAAGTGTCATTTTGTAAATATACGACTATGTATGTATGTGTCAGTGTTATAACCTGTCCTACCGTGCTTTAGGATGCTATATACATAGATTAACGAAATGTAAATAGCATATATAGTGGTTTAATTGATGAAAAATAATAACTAATGAGTTTCGTGTTAGGTCTTAACGTAAGCTTTGCGTTTATGCACGACATAACGTCTTTTTTCCTAAAGTTCGTGGCGCATTGACGATATAAGAAATGGCTAATATTTCTCACAATGCCAATGTCTATGGGCGGTGGTGTCTACTTACCATTACGTGGATCATTTTTCCATCCGCCTATCAATTCTATAAACAAATATAGAATAGCTGCATATATGAACTTATTTCGTATAAGTTCTTATGTGATAATTTAACAGTGCTTGACTTTTAAATCGTCACTTTAGAAGACTAACTACGTAAAGCTCTCATTATCATTTATAGACACCAACGTGGGGGGAACAGGAGTACTACTTAGTAATTAGGTCATAATGAATGTTTGATAGCTATAATTTTAATTACATATAATACATATTATAATAATTTTAATTTTAATATAATTCTGTGATAACTAAGGGCACGAGATTGTTTAGAACTTATTCCACCACGCCACTCCGGTGCGCGTTGATGAAAAAACATGTGGCAGATTTGATAATGATGATCCGTCAGTACCAACAGTAACAGCCTGTAAATGTCCCACTGTTGGGCTAAGGCCTCCTCTCCCTTTTTGAGGAGAAGGTTTGGAGCTTATTCCACCACGCTGCTCCAGTGAGGGTTGGTGGAATACACATTTGGCAGAATTTCGATGAAATAAGCCACAAGCAGGTTTCCTCACGATGTAAATTCAGAGGTGCTTGCCCGGGTTTGAACCCACGTTCATCGGTTAAGATTCACGCGTTCTTACCACTGGGCCATCTCGACTTATCAAGACTTATCAGTACCAAGTAACAGATAAATTACAAACACAAATTAAGTATAAATATCTCAGTAAAGCTATGATTTGAATCCCCTGTCTTTGTCGATTAGGTCCACGTGTCCCATCCATCCTATATACCATAAATGTCCTTGTGTCGTTGTAGGTTGGTATTCTAGATCAAGAATAGTTGGACAATTTCATAAAAAGCATTGTAAATAATCCATTCGATGAAAATGCCCATAATGTAGCAGAGAAAACGTGAATGTTAATGGCTATTGTGTGGATCGTCCATCGTTACTCGGTTTCACTTCCCGATCGCTTTTGTGCCGGCCGCCGCAATTACTTTAATTGTATTTGTTCTTTACTGCTATCGAGGACGGTGCGCACACATTCATACTTTTATACTTGAATACCAAGATAAATATAAATAATAATAATTTTCTTTTTTTTAACATGACAAGTCACAATGTGAATTTCATGTTCTTTTTCATTAATAAGTAATATGATAAAAATGTTGTCGAACTGGGCCAACGGATGGTAAGTTACCTCGGTCCATAGATATCGGCACTGTAAGAAATATTAACCATCCCCTATATCACCAATGCGCCACCAAACTTGAGGAGTACTAGGTGATAGGGCTTTGTGCATGGTATCCACTCGTCAGATATTCTACCGCTAAATAGCAATACTTAGTAATGTTGTGTTTCGGTTTGAAGAGTGAGTTAGCGAGTGTAACTACAGGCATAAGGGATATAACGTTTTTCTTTCCAAAGTAATAAAAAACTAGTTGCAGTAGTTACACTGGCTTACTTACCACTACCACATACCACCGCGTCAAGAGCAACTGTCAGTTTTAGCGGAAATTTTTAACAAAAAATACTATAATTTAATATTGATATAAAAGTGCTGTAATTGAAATATTATAGATAATTCCGGCGGCTCCTTAAAATGTTTTTGATACTGACTTTGTACCGCTCAGGCTCGATCGATGAATGTTGACGAAGAGAAATTGAAAAAATAATTTTTTTTATTTATTATTTTTATATGATTAATGAAATCAGGATATTATCTCAAAGTTATCTGTTAATCAGGAAAATTATTTGGTGACTCAGTTTACATTGCGCAGTTCTAGTCGCAGGTGTGCGCATGACTTGTGTATCATGACTTGCAGTTTAATCTTTTGTATTCTATGTATAACAAACAAAAAAACCTTCTCGTTTACATAAAGTAAATTACGTTTGTTTAGGAATAATTTATGATGTATTATACATACACCGTAAAAGTGCCGTGTGTGCAAATAAGATCATATTTACAAGAAAAGTACAAGGAAAATTATTACGTTTATTATTATTTGTTGAATTATATCATACAACTCGCAAGCGACACCCAATGGCTGCAAGCGGATGACAACGCTAGAAATCTTAGATAGATAATGTACTACTTCAAATCAATTTTTATTTTTGTTATTTTGGATGTACAAGATGTTTTTACACGTTTCTGTTTGCGAGTTATTTCTTTTAATTTACAATTGTTTTTAATACTTTCAACTAATTCAGATTGAACGTTGGAGCAGTTTATTCATGTCCGTTGGATATGGACGTGGCTCGTCGACTATATCCTGGAACTTTCTAGTTACTCTGTTGGTTGGCTGCAGATCCTGAGCTCCTATTTTCATAATTTTTTTTTTCAAAATAAATCTCAGTAGGTAGCCGGAGTGTTAAAGTTGGCAGTGTTTCCCGTGAAGGCATGTAAAGCTTTTGGTCATGTATCTGGTACATTTCCGGTCTTGTCGTGGCCATCCCATTATCAGAGTAAAAAAATAGCTAGAGAAGAGTAATGTGCTAACTCACAAACTTGTGCATTATAATGTCTCCGGTACTGTCGACTTTTCTTCTGAACGTCATCCAACTAACTGTCCAATGTCATAAACGAACGAACGGGTTACAATAAGAAACAGGGAGACAGTATTTTAGTTATTTTTATTGCCTCACCTTATTATTTATATATATAAACACATACATACACATTACATATAGAAATGATCGTTTTAAATTCGAACTTGAAATTGCTATCACTGCGCCTAAAAAAACTATCACTTCGAATATATAGTATAGTGTATATTTTTATATATACTTACAGTATACGAATGTTTCCCATAATCATTTGTAAATGATGTGTAAGCGCAGCCGGTCTTTAAAGTTCTTTTTTTAAATTTCGATTCTAAATTGCAATTTATACTAACAATGCAGGTAGCGTACAGAATTGAAATTATATCAAATTAATATCAATGTCAATAAAATAATAGCGAGTGAAGTCGGTTTAATAACAAAGTAGAGTATAATTTGGTAGCCGAAGCGGTAGCGACAACAATGCTTCTGCTAGTCATCGCCTCGCCCCAATTACGTGATGTTTCACCGCCTTATACTTTGATGGGAAACGGTCTCAGAATGTTCTAAATATTATATAATAAGAAAAAGTGAAATTCGAAACAATTGAGAAGAGATTTCAAACAATTATATAAATGTTTTCGACTCAATCGAGAAATATATTACTTTTAATTATGCGCTTACAAACTTCCTCGTCAATCGTTCTCTCTTTTAGTAAAAACAGAATAAAAATTCCCATTGTAATTTCTGAGATTATCGTGAATGTACACTCAAATAGAAAAAGCGCTAAAGATTTTCATTTAAACTATACTAGAGACCCACCCCTGTTTCACACGCGTATCACTGAGTAGATAAACAGACGTATCAATAACGACGCAGAAATTACTATAAAACATTTTCAGGGGAAAAATTCAAAATATATCCAAAATATAACGTTAGACGGCAGGTGACTTTTATATTATATAATATACATGTTTTTGAGATAATTAAAAAAAAGTGTTTTCCAGTAATTAACATTACGAAACAAGTAGATATTATTGCCGCTTAAGAATAACTTAGAAGATTAAAAATGTCTAGGTTCAAGGCTTGTTTATATCTAGAAGGCTGTATCGCAAAACGCCTTTTTCTAATCTTATTTTTATCCTGATCCGTTGCGATACATGTTGCTATATGATGATAATATATTTATCGATAGTCAGTAAGATATAACAAGAAATTGACACTCAATGTGGGCGTGGGCGTGTTCGCGATTATCTTTGAATACAATAATATACTTATTAATAATTAACGACTATTTAGCGATGTCGTCCACGTCGTCGTCGAATGGTTTCTAAGCCTAAAATTATTTACATCGCTACTTTGTTATATTAACGTTGGATTCATAATATGATCAATTTGCCAAACATTAATACGCCGTGTTGTTGGATTGCGGGTTAGAGTATCCTGGATCTATAGTTAGTGGTTATTTGATAGTTCGAATCCTTTCTAATATTATAAACGGGAAAGCGAATTCGTTTGTTTGTTACGCCTTCGCAGCTTAACTACTTAATCAATCATCATGTTAATTCTCATCTTAGATGTATCAAAGGCAAGGCAAGAATTTGTAATATAAGCTAGTTGCGCACTAAATGTACAAACGAAAGAAAAATTAAGATACCAATTTGCGATCACGAGGAGAACACGGCCATGCTACGTTCATGCTAATTTAACCTCTGCCGTCATATTAATAGAGTTTAATATATTGTTGCACATGTTAGTCATATTTAGAAGCTGTCCGGCGATCACGTGATCGCGAATAAATTCAAAAGGTATACCTATAGTTTTAATATAATTCTCTGCAACTCTTTATGACTCTTCTTTGGTTCTAACTAGCTTCTAAAAATAATTGCGTTCATTCTACATAAGTCTACAAAATATTTCTTAAATTTCTACAGTTAGCCTTGTCAACTTGAGATAGTGACATTACGACCGTGCCTTTTGTTTCGTTGATTACAAGTGGCTTAGCTAAGACAGATCAAAACATATCATTTATTATCTTGTAATGGATCGTAAAGGATTTGTTTCGGATTATGCTATCACGCAAATTGCACAAATAATATATATATTTGATTCAATATAGATGCATGTTTCAATCAAATCAAATGAAATCAAAATATGCTTTATTCAAGTATGGCCGAGATGGCCCAGTGGTAAGAACGCGTGAATCTTAACCGATGATCGTGGGTTCAAACCCCGGCAAGCACCTCTGAATTTTCATGTGCTTAATTTCAGTTTATAATTTATCTCGTGCTTTTCGGTGAAGGAAAACATCGTGAGGAAACCTGCATGTGTCTAATTTCACTGACATTCTGCCACATGTGTCTTCCACCAACCCGCATTGGAGCAGCGTGGTGGAATAAGCTCCAAAACCTTCTCCTGAAAATGAGGAGAGGAGGCCTTTAGCCCAGCAGTGGGACATTCACAGGCTGTTTCGGTTCGGTTCAAGTAGGTTATTGCGAGCACTTTTGAATGATATTACAAGATTAAGTTAATATTAAAGCTTATGTAGATTCTACCGTAAAGAACCGGCAAGGAACTCAGAAACTCTTTTACGACAATAAAACTCTCGTGTTTATACAATGTTTATCACTGTTTCTATCGAAATAATCAATATTATTATTGATGTTAATATAATATGATATAACCGTAAGTATACCAACTATATTAATAACATTCCGAAGAAAGCCACGAAGGGAGGGAAGGGAGTAATTAGCGTTTTTTTTATATCTACCTCACCAGTTACGTAGATATATGGTCAAAATAACTTTTCTTCCTATCCTTCTAGTATTGTAGAATCTTGGGAGTCTTAAAATCTTGACGTCTTGATTAGTAGTAGTATACTGTAACAATATTTTTGTAAATGGAAATTATAATTATTGAATCATATTACAAGATTATATATATTATTTTATTTTGTTAGGGAAACAAACAGTATAGTTTTACATTATAACAGTATAATATAGAATAAACTAATGAATTCGAGGACAAAAACCATCAAAGGTTCCACTTAGAAATAGTACAATAATAGAACAGTGCAGGCAGAAAGAAAAACAACAATAATCACAAATAATCTGCAATACAAATTGAATTAAACGTTAAAATTAAATATTTACATAATTTACATCATCAAAAAATATCCAGGATAATTTATAGTTAAGCCTTTATACATATGGTACATAGTTATTTGTAATTTGGAAGTGTATGCAGTTTTTATTTAATCACGTAACAACTCTATGGTGCCTCCCAGGTCTGAAGCCTCTGTCTCCGGTTAAGACTGCTTCACGTGCAGTAACAACTGGGCTATTCTAAAGTATCAGTCTGTTCCAGTCAATACTTGTGTATGAAATATTTATTTATATTTGTAATCATACTGATTGTGTCATGATTTTTTGTTATATTAGGACCCTTTTAAATAAGCCCACAAAGCCCCTACCAACCTTTCCCAGACCACTATTTTGTTACATTCAATATTTTTAACTAATAATTATTATAACCTTTAATAATTGCGGACTTCTCCAATTCAATTCCAATTCTATGAGGTAAGATGAAAGTTTATAGAAGAACTAGTTATTGAAATTATAAAAACAACAACGTCTGGTTAACGAATCATATCAAAACAAGAATCAAACAAGTCGTCGGTTAAATTAAAATTGTAATGAACAAGTTGCATTTACAAGATACCGGTGTTTATTCTGTTAGCCTGAATCGAAACTCGACGAAGAACTCGATCATGTCAAAAAAAATACTGTTTTTAATATTTTACGTCTCACATCAGTGTGTGACACACGAGTGTCAGTTTTTTTTCTTATTTACGTTACCTTATTGACTGCATGAAAGCATGCATCATTTTTAAAACGTATATATTACAATATGTTAAATATTTATATGTATACTATAAATAACAATTTCCTTAACAGATAAAACTTAACGGTGCTTAAAAGGATTTAAACCCACGAACTTCGGTTCAGGTTATATCAACTGGGCCATAACGGCTTTTACGCTTAACATATTATTTTATTAAAACTATATGTTATTTATATCAACAAGGAAATAATAGTCTTAGTTACACAAACTGTTCGCTCCTAATCCTAACATCGACACCGAGATCTGTAACAAGCCTCAGTAATGAGGATAAGATAAATATTCGGCGCAATCAGTGTTAGATACAGAAGTCTCCACGATTTCTCAACGGCAAAATATTTACGATGCCTTGTTAATGAACTGTTAATATGTAATTCATGCAAATCGATACGTTTGTTTTCCAATAGAAGCGCCGAGATAACAACGGGCGCCCCGCAAGTCACCGGACGAAGCGGTTGTTGTCTACGTATATAACAAACCTAAGTAGAAATATATCTAAGAACTGATCACAATTAAAATATAATTCATTGTGAAGTTACCAGCCGCGTGCAATGTATTTTGTTAGGCAAGAAACAGCAGCTAGATATAGTAAAATGATATTTTTTATATAATTATACAACTCTGCGTTAATTTCTGCAAAGATTACACTTTCTTTCGTTGAGTTTGGCTCGCAAAAAATATTTTTAAAATATTTTGAGTATACGTTAAATTTCTGATAATTACAAATACGAATTTAATACTAATATCCTTATTAACCGCTACCGCCCCTGATTTCCACAGCAGTCTACGTTTAAAGCCGACACTTGCAGTAAAGGCGTTATATCTGTAATTGTGACGATTAAAATGCCGGCAGTGAAGTGATGTTCCTACACCAAGACTCTTAAGTACATTCGATAGATAGCGGCGGTTCAGAAAGCACAGATAATGTTTGAATTTAAAATCGTCAACGTGCCGGCAATCTCTTTAATATTTGGATACCTTTGTAACTTGTAAGATAATAAAATAAAACATTTTGTCTTTGATACGCTTTGCTAGATGATTATGATGTACGTTGATTTTATTTTCATATCTGATGATATATTTCCGCGCAATGTAATTTTGCTTGATTGAATCAAAATA
Organism: Nymphalis io; assembly: GCF_905147045.1. Lineage (NCBI taxonomy): Eukaryota > Metazoa > Arthropoda > Insecta > Lepidoptera > Nymphalidae > Nymphalis > Nymphalis io. Next base: position 13,390,185 of record NC_065897.1, on the reverse strand, counting down.
AAATATATTTATTTTTAAATCGGTTTTAATAAGAATTTTATATCGTACTACTGGCTTATGATGTGGATTATGTGGAGCAAAGGTAAAGAAACACAGCGGCTACTGTTTTAAACTCATTAAAAACATACGATTTTAGGTTCGTATTCTATAATTCTACACGATTATTATCTTTGTGATAAGACAAAACAACAAATTTTTAATCTTTAAAAATTTATATATTTTTATGTATATATAGAAACTATAACTAAAAAAAATTAGTACACGTGATAAATTAAAACTTGGCGTAATCAAACATATCAGATCTTCAAAAGTTATATTAAAATTCGTCAGGACAATACTAAAATTGAATTGGGACGAAAACAATAAATATATACAAATGTAACATAATTTATTGTTTAGTGTAACAAAATGAAATCTTTATATACAGTATCCGTTATAACTTTATCTAAAGTTCATAAAACAAAGCAATTGTTTCTTTAACATCTATAAAATTGTCCAAAAAAGTCTTCCTTGAGCATGAATATATGTCAAGTCAATGCAGTCAATTCGTTACATATCCCATTCAAAAGGAACAGATAAATAGAACCACAGATAATAATAAATTACATATAATGTTCATTTTCCGTAAGCTAGGGGCGGGTATCGTTCGGAAGCGCGCGAAACAATAACTGCAAATTGAGAGGTCGCATTCGACACACATCGCCAATGTGAACGCATTACAGACTATAAATCTTTATCATTAATACTTTTAAAGGGGGCTAAGGAAATTCACATGAACCCATTTATTTTTTTTAATTTTATTAAATCTCTGCGATACTCTTACTATTTATCGTAATGCTAAAGAGGATTTTCTTATCTTTACTTTGGGCATAATAATATAATACTATTTGTTGTTACTAATGTGATATGCGCCTTGACTAAGACTACTGTAGCTACATTACATAAAGAAATGTTTGTTTTTTTGAAAAAATATTAATGTTTTATTTTTTATATTAAGGATATACTTTTAGGTATTTAGTATGAATTATCATCAAATTATAAAATGTACAAACACCGCCATTTTCGAGCAACACCATACACGTGGTAGTTAGTCACGCTGGCAATGTTATCCAACATGGCTCCCACCACAAAGAAACAGCAAAGGGTCGCCACCCTACGTATGGTTACATTTTGAATTATTTTTATTTCATTATTAACAATAGATTTCACCCGTTTTCAAACGTGATTTGTTGGACGCCATATTTGTTCCCCATGCGCGAGCGCAACTTTTTTAACATTTATAAAAAAGGGTACATTTCGAAACGGATATAAAATTTGTTGTACCAGTATATTTACCGTATCTAATGAATAAACACGAAGCAGGGTCTTGATACGCCATTTTGTTTTGACACATCTTAATGCGTTCTTATTTAGAACCCTGTAACTGGTTCCACCCGTATTCACTTAGTTTTATCTGTGGTTTAATTATCGAGGGACACAAATTGTCGTTTGATGCTAAATAAATGAACTAAAAATATATCAATGTTTTCGTTTTCAATATAACTTTATAAGAAGTAACTGAGCAGCAAACATTTATGCATTTTTAAAAGTCATTTCTGTACAAATACCCAGACAAGTTTTGAAAACGTTTCATCCTGTGTCTCTTAGAACGCAATTAAACATAAGATAATGTTATGTAAACGTAATATATTGTTATATGTATGTAAACCTGCTATGGATAATGTATCGATAATCATACATAATATTGTAGTAAATAATATGCAAAATCTTTATGATATTTTCAAAACAATACAATTGCAGAAATCTATTTATTATATTTATTATCTGGAATACGCAGTTGAAATTTTTGATATAAAAAATAAATCATTAAAAAACAAGTCGTTTCGATTCAGCAAAAATTAACTGCCAATTATTTTTTATTATAATAGAGATACGTTTAATAAAACAATTTATAGTTAAAAATATTATAACATGACTTTATAAGACTTGTAAGTTAAAGCTTCATGTATATGCAGGCAAGAAGTAATCGAGTATTGAGTAGTAGGATTCAGTGGGAGCCCGTCAGTCACATATATACACATAAGTAGGTATACCTACTATAAAACTTATAAATTAATTAATGTAACAACAGGCACTAATTACCCGAACTATATCCATCAAAGGTGACAATCCTGTAAGTCGCCTTTCAAAAATTGTTTTTAGCAAGGCTTTATATTATATTACAGTGTCATTAGACACAATGATTTCCTACAAGTAATGTTAGTAAAGAGTTGGATAATTTACATAACATTTATTTTGTATTACATTTTAACAATAATATTTTTCAAAACAAAGTCAAGCTGAGTTAAAAATATTGCATGCAAGATTTAATTTCGTTACACAATAGACAGTGAAATTTAATTGTTATTTTCGCTTTGCGCGTACTTAGGGTCCGCCATCTTGTGCTCAGCGGGGTTGCAGGAAATATTACAATTTAAAACTAATTGATCTTTGATGTTTTGCGTTCAGTTTTCAATAATGTTATAAGATTATAATAATAAGGAGAATGATGGTGAACTTTACGGTTACCACTGAAAACTTCTTGACAGAAAAACCAAATCGGTTTTATAATCGTTCGAAACTTGAACTCGCATCTCGGGATCAGCTAGCAATTGGCCAGTGGAAAGCCATAATTTAAGTTTAAGTTTACTAAACCGCAATAAGTTCGATAAATCTATTACAATGTTCTAGCATGTGATTTAAACCTGTTTATCGCATATGGTGACAAAATATTACAAAAATTCAAATCATATAAATTATCAAGCTTTAATATTTTTATTTTCGTTCACTGCAATGCAATCTATCTCATATCAATTCGTTGATAATGGTAATCTAAAAATAAAACATATTAATGAAGTAACGTAATTGAAAATCAGTTCCAGAAATATAACAATATTGTATTATATATTTATTACCATTTCGATAAAAAAATATAATTGATTATATAAGAAAATATGATCTAAATCGTAACCCCCATGTTAAAAGAGGGTGCGCACATAGCGCTCAGGGGCTAGAGTTGCTACTAGAATAATACCGCCAAATATTTATAAATGTTTTATTTGATCGGCGCGGGAGCAGCCGGATCCAGTGACAAAAGATGCGAGTGACGAGCGACCGCGGGGAGAATTAGAACAAGCCACGAATGTAAGAACATCTAAGTGCTAGATTCATTCAACTTATTGATCTTTAAAATTGTAAACTGAAGTAGTAATCATTTCAGCAAAGCTATTTGGTAATAACAACCTTGAAACACATCATAGAGTACGATCGTGAAGTAACATGTGACATTGATTTCAATAATTATCATATTTACTGTGTATATAACATATATATATATAAAGCCGAGATGGCCCAGTGGTAAGAATGCGTGAATCTTAACCGATGATCTTGGGTTCAAACCCGAGCAAGCACCACTGAATTTTCATGTGCTTTGTTTGTGATTATAATTCATCTCGTGCTTTACGGTGAAGAAAAACATCGTGTGGAAACCTGCATGTGACTAATTTCACTGAAATTCTGCCACATGTGTATTCCAGCAACCCGCATTGGAGCAGCGTGGTAGAATAATCTCTATTCCTTTTCCTCAAAAAGGGAGAGGAGGCCTTAGCCCAGCAGTGGGACATTCATAGGCTGTTACGGTTACTGTGTATATTATTTATGTAACATTTAAAGAAAGTACACAGTAAAACGATATATTTATGCGCTATTCTATTTCCAATATTACATAATAGCACTACTTTTATAAAGATTAAACTTGAATAGTATATTAGTAAGTAATGTATGAATAGTAAGTATGATGTACTCGCACGGTAAAGAAATTAATGATTATTTATACCATAGGTATAAATAAACATTTTGATACTGGAAAATTTATCGACAGACAAACGACAGATTAAAACTCGCTTCGGCTCATGACTGGAACCGTTACAATTAGCTCTATTGTCCTATTGCCCTTCTTGTAAACCCGCTAGTTTGTACTGAGGCGACGTAGATTGAATTATGTTTGTACACATGTTTAACTGTTAGCGGGAATGCAGCGAATTTGCGGTATTTTAGATGTCACAGCTTTTAAAAATAATCTAGACTTAGGAAGATAATGAGAACTGTATTGAACATAAGTCTTAGGAGCTTAATGCATATATATACACAAATCAAAAAGAGCCTTAATATATTCGACAATATGTTTAAAAATTCACTGTTCACGACTGCTCGAATGCTGAATTGCTCGAGGTAATAATATAAATACTATAAAGACTGTTTTTTAGTAAATTATAAGAGAGTTATCTTTGAGAACTAATCCTATGCAAATGTGCTTGCATATTGTTAAATATATCTTTATATATATAATATATATAATTAATCCCGTATATGACTCAATCGCAATTGCGAAATAAAGATACAGCCCTAAAGAATGTTGTCAAGGAGTAATATCCGGGCGAGCCTGCCTAAGATTGAGATAATTTTTAGATGGTAAACTAAATATTTTTTTTATAACTGATGCGCTGTTCTCGCGTTAAAAAAATGGATACGTAAGAATTTAATCAGTATGACCTGCTTGATTACTCGTGATATTAAAATCTAATCACGATCGTTTTCATCTCCCAAACCGGTTAGTCTTCGAGCTTGTTCTGTAATCTGTCGTTATTTAATATTTGTATTATGTTATGTTGTGTTAGGTTTCTTTTCAACCTTTATTACCGTTCAGGTATTTTAATACCGAGACTTAGGTCTCTGTTGTCCCGATAGCACGTACATTGTACATATGTGTGACAGGCATCGTCAAATATGATAAAGGGTAGTATGAAAATACTATTTCGATAATTAGACGTTTTAATTCTTACGTTATGTTCGTTACAAGACGAAAAATTGTGTAGTATCCTAATCGATCTACCAATATTATTTAGAAATATGTAATATATGGACCCTGGCGTTACTAGGCCGGGAAAACGCTAGGCAGAAGAAGAAGATGTAATATAAATTTAAATGCATCGTTTTTATAACATTTTCGTGATCCCACTGGAACCAGGTTGTTATTTTCACGTTATGCTATGTAACAGTTCTCGCTATGTATTCGTCCATCTGTGCAGCGATAACCCTTAAACAATCGGTCGGCATTATTGTTATTAGTTAACCGTCGGCACTTTTACTATTTTTTATTCCAGAAATTGGATATTATGTAAAGATTTTATTCGATATGCGATATGCAAAGTTTGTCTCCTTTAACTTTTACAATAAACACGTCTGAAGGACTTTTATTATAAATTAACCCTTTTTGTTCAATACATGAGAATTTTTTCGTTTGATTTGAAAATTCCACAAAATATTTGCGGAACATTTAAATAAATACACTTACGAATTCATAACATCTGATTTGCACAACAAAAGAGCAAATATTATTTTCAAACATTCACAAATAACGTCTCTGCCATTAGAGTGCGCAGGCGCATTCATTTGCGGGGACTTTAGTAACATGCGCAGTGACACCCGACACACCCTTCGAACAATGAGACACATCAATGTCACCTAATTTCTTACGCTCCGCGCGTCTATTCAATGAAATGACAATAAATATTTCAAAAACTGATTATATACAATCGAAAATCAACTTTAAATAAAGCGAATGAGGCATGATTTCGATAGTCAAGTCAATGTGATAGGGTACGTACATTTTTGACTTCCGCGCGGACAAACTTACCCACACATTAGCGGTACAATGAATAAATCGTGCGCCTGCGACGAGATAACTTCATTAAAACTATAAAGTTGACTACACACAAAGCGATAATTAATTAATACGATTTCTCACTTGCAGTTGCAAGAAAATATTATTTACATCAAAATAGTGCTTTGAAACAATCTTAAAATATATTAAAAAAAAACTATAAAACACTCAGGAAAAAACTGTTTCAAACAAATATCTAAAATATGTAGAAAAAAACCGACATAATTTTAAGGTCTGAAACAAATAATCAAATATCAACATCATTGATTATCTTTGTCGTTCTCTTACGGCATCCACTATTTTAGACTTTTGGTTAGTGCAGTAGAATATCTATTTAAAAATCAACAGCAAAAAGAACTAAACTTCGTACGAAGTGTTTCATTCATACAGTAAAGCTGATATTGAATCGAAAAACTGTATAAAACGTACGGGCCCTTGATGTGTCACCACCCTTCAGATAACATTCAGAATTATTGGCCGGTTATCTCTTGATAAGGGTCAGGCGCATTAACATAAAGCATTTTAAATGTTCGTAAGAGGATACAACTATTTAATTTTATTTTTCTCGCCCTTTTAAATACCCGTTCTGTCGCCGGGCCGGCTTATCCGATATTTAATAAAGATGATATGATAATTTTAATTATAATAACACGTTGAAGAGCTAGATTTATATTTGAAATTGCAGTTTAGTAATCGAGAATAAATAGTTAAACGAATATCAAGACAGACGAACTTATTTATAGACACAGATATAGTGAATGCGTTTTAATGTGTTTTTATGAGTCGTACAGTACGCTCACACTCGTAGATATTACTTGGCTTTGCTACGACTTAATAAAACTATAACAGTATGCTTAAATAAATCAGGCGAAATGCTTTAGCTTGGAGTAATAATGGTTTATTTTTTAATCATATATTACATTTCATTATGTAGACCTGTTGCCTCCGTTGGCGACAAGCTGGATAAATTTATTCGCACAGAGAATCGGAATTGCGATTCAACGTGGAACTGCAAGCATTCTTCCCAATTGATTTTTAATTTTAATTTGTAAAATATTATTTTAATAATAATAAATTTATCATTGCATATGCATAATGAAAAAGGTTTTATATGTTCAACTCCACCACATAATCGCACTCTATGCTAAATTTCAACAAACATCTAAAAACACTCTGTTTTTATACCGGTATATACCGTATTTTGACGTTGATGGCCGCATTTGAACAATATTTATGTCGCAGGATTATAACAAAAATAAATAAAGGGAAAGATATTTTTGTGAATATCCTGAGATACGACTAACAGTGTTTTATTTTTATACACACACATAAATATTTATAATCATAAAGATATTTCCTCAAAAAAGGCTCAATCCAAGGCGCGGAGTTTGAAAGTTGCGAATGATTATACTGCTATAAATATCCAACAACATCTAAATACTGCTCTGAATTTCATTAAAAACATTGAGTCGTTTTCGCATGTCAAAGAAACAAATGAACAATATACTTACTAACCTCTTCCAGTGTTTACTCCAATGATCGCTCTTTAATAAAAGTATTGAATAAAAAAAAACATATAGATTTTGTTATACGCTGATGTATTTTGTTTCATTAATCATACATTATTAATATTATTGTTAGAAAATTATTGCGATCAATTTAAAATCTATTAATTAAACACTTTAAGGTTACCTTAAAGTGTTTAATTAATATTAACATAAGAATTATTCAAAGTTGTTTTGTACAATAGTTGTTTTGTTGTTTACTACAATAAAAAAATTAAAATAAAAACAAACAATAAAGACAAGATATTACAATTTATGAAAAAAACAAGTCATTTAAAAGATTGTCCTGTTGCGTTGTACCCAGGATATAATTACATATATGTATGTAAAAATCATCCCGTCGCTCTTAACAAACACTTAGTCTGAAGAAACATCACCTAATAACATAATTTTGTTACCGAAATCTTCGCTCTCCATAAAACGAGACCTGAAGCCATTACAATAAATGTTACAAAACACGAGAAGTCCCCGCGATACAAATTTATAATACAAGAAGCGATTTCGTGGACTTTTAAATCTATAAATCGGTCGGAATGGGCGTACATTAGTCGAATGGACCATAACTAGGGCTGGCGACCAGAGACTCCCAATTTGAAGGGTGCGACTGCACCAGGTCAGGTCTAACTTAACACAGTTCAAAAATTAAACATTGTTTAGCTATTTATATGTACAACACTCGTTTAAAATCACAATTACGATCAAATTTAAAATGATCTGATAATGGAAATACCAAAACGATGACATGGATTACGTAAATGTGTTTTATTTTCGATTACACTTTGTCGCAGTGACTCATGTAGTGTTTGCAAATGAAGGTATTGATATTGGCGAAATATTCCATCAGTTCATATCAGTTTGCGAGTTCCGTGTTGATATCTAGCCAGAAACAATGTTTAAAGTAATAAAAAATCTCCGGTCAAATGATATGAAAATTTACATGACGTAATAGAATGCTGACGAGTTATATCTGTTTACATTCAACAATGAATCTGTTTTTAATTCAACTTTCCAGGTCGACCTTTATCTCGAGCAGTCAGCCCTAACACGGCCGCGGGACCGCGACGTAATGTAACACTGAACATCTTAATTTCAATCTCGGCTAAACGCATAAAATAACAGTTTTATAAAGATGCATCTGGATAAAGCTTGCTATGCATCTTACGATTTTTGATCATTAGTACTTATTTTCAAAGGCGATATTTTTCTATTAAAGATAAGCAAAAATCAGAAAACATACACAAAAAAAAAACAAGGATTTAGATGATCTCCAACAAATGAAACGAATGAATTGAACGAATGTTCACACACTACACAATTAATTGTTAATGATCATGTTCATATGATATTTTTAAAAGTACTTGAATTGTTTATATACGTTTATTTTACCTTGTTATGAAGAGATATCTTTATATCGATGCGAGGTATATGGAACGTGACGTCACACGCGGAACCCTTTGATGTACCGACTCACTTTCATAAATACATTTGTGCTACCAATCTATGTTGATGTGCGATGTCGGCTTCATCGGTCATTATCAGGGGATACTAGTAAGCTGCACAAGGATATTACAGTGTACAAGTGTGTGTACACAAGTACACTTTTATCACTCTCATAATTAATGGAACGGCAAATTCGGGACGCTTAGCGTGCTTTCTGGATTACAATAGTGCAAATACTGCCAACTTCGACACTCAGTAAAACGCAATAGTTTTTATTGTCCCGACCCGAAACTTATACCTTTAGTGTTACTTGCTTATAATTACCTTTCTCAATAGAGTTTTGAAGACAGCAAAATATATAAAAGCGACGCATAGTTCAATAGCAGAAAACTTTGACTAACTAAAGAAAGTGTGAATATTCGAAGAATTCATTTTCTTCTTAGTTTGACTACTTTGTGCTAGCCCTTCTGGACGGGACCCGACTCATCATCAATTCTACCGCCAAACGGCAACACTTAGTGTTGTTGTAATGCGGCTAGAAGGTTGAATAAGTGTAACGTTTTAGTTTCCAAGATTGGTGGTGCATTGGCGATGTTAGGAGTGATTAAGATTTCTTACAGTAGCAATGCTTAAGGGAGATGGTAGCCACAATACTGTTAGGTAACTCCTTAGCCAGTCAAGGTATTTACAATAAAGAAAAAATAATTTTATAACACAAAAAAATATAGATTAATTAAGCAAAAAAAAACCACATATTTGATGTAATAAGATAACTTCTAATAAATTCGAATACCAATATAGTTGTAAATTTTACAAAATGCCGCAAACCTTATTTCTTTTGTTCAAATATTTTTAATTGTTGTTGAAAATTTTTCGAGTGGTAGGAATATTGCATTGTAATATATATCATTTTAAATATTCAATAGCATTTTAGGCGTTTAGTTCATTCAACGGTTACTCGTATAAGTGTACCATTGCACTCTTAATAACAATTCTAAATCGTCCATTACACGATATTTCCATGGTGGTCTATAATCTGTAGTGCTATTTACAATAATATCCATTGATCGGTAAAAACGAGCCAAACGGCGTTGGTAATTTGAGTGAGTACAATAACAAACCTTCACCAGAACGAGATCAGCCGTGAACGTCCTATTAAAGTATCCAAGTGCCCAAAATAAAGTGATTATTGCCAACGCGGCTGTGTTTGTACACGATGTCCTTTTGCAGGATCTAAATAAATAAATCCTGCGGATAATCCTCAATGAATAAATAACTCAGGACTCATTGTAGTCTGACGTATTGTCCGTTGACAACTCATTTGACCAACCTCACTTTGTTGGTCGAAAAATCATTTAAAACCGTGACTTCTTTGCGTGACGCCTTATTGAATCGCAAAAGTAACTTTGTCAATATAATCACCACGAACACAGAAAAATGATCGTTATGATTATTGCTTTAGATGATGTTTTCTGATGTATATAATTTGTCAACGAATAATCTGTCGGCGCTTAGTTTTGATGTTTCGTTTGGGTATTTTTTCAGCGCGTTCACTTTCTTCGACATCTGTCTTTAGGATAATTAGATGTTTGTGGGTGGCCCATCTCCGCGGTTTTATTTGTTTGACACACTCGTCTATTATTGTGCTCTTAATAAGTTCTTTTGTGGTCTTTGTCATCGTTGTTTTCACTTTCTTAGTAAATCCTTTAGGACACGTAAACAGTAATCGATACTTGCTTAAATTTCAAAGGATTTTATGTTTAACTTAACTAGTGAAAGGCAATTTTACTTATCGTAATGCTATTGTTATTTTCCGATTTATATGTATACGTTGCTTATCATAACCGCAATGAAATGAAATAAATTCATCCATTGTGGACTTTGTAAAAATTATGTATAATTGGCAGGATGACTCCTAAAAATTACCCACAATGCATGACGTTTGACTACTTTTGTGTTCCAAAATATGCTTCCGTCAAAGTCTCGAAGCGGCAGCCGATAATTTAGCCTTTATTAGCGCACAAAAGGCTTTGTTTTGGCCGCTTTGTGTGGAGGGGACGTGTGAAGTTGATATGTTTATTACAAGGCGGGGGCAATAATGACGGGTCCACACTAACCGACAATGGCGAGCGGTGCTCTGTGGGCCTGAGCTCGATACTGACGCGACACCGGTCTTCTGTGCTGTTTGAGAAAAAGAGAATATATCTAACATAACAGACGCGACACTCGGAATCTTGAATAAGCAAATATTATAAAATTTATTAATACGAGTTAAATAAATTTACAAATATTAGAAGTACTATATATATCTAGGGTAGGGATTTGTGCAAGCCTGTCTGGGGAGGTACCACCCATTGATGCGATCATTCTCTACGTGAAACTGCAATATTTACTATCCAGAGTCAGCCAACTAGAGGCATAAGAGACGTAACATAACATCTTATTTCCCGAGGTTGTGGTGGTGCATAAGCGTGTAAGTAATTTTTAATATTTATTACATTGCCAATGTCGGCATGTTCGGATGTTAATTCTTCTTATTATTGACTTCAAATTTAAGTTAATAAAAAACTCGTAAAAGTTTCTAATATTGTCCATTTCTTTGCTTCTATAATTCTTGAGTTCTTTGTTACGCGTAACACCGCGTCATTCATTCTAATAAGCCTCGACGTTCTGTGAATAATTGAGTAATCACGTGTAATTGCGATCGAGGACGGCTTCACAAGTCTCGGTCGACTTCACACCGGTAGCGCGATTGTTCGCCTGCGATACTATTAATTATTTAGAAATAATACGCTTTATTGTTCTGTTGTATAATAATAGAAGTTAAGATTTCATGTTAGACTCATTAAAACTTTTGTAACTATGTCCGTTAAAGATAATCTGAATTTATATGTAAGCTTGACCTAAATGTAACTATATAAAAAAACTGTGAATGATTTTACTAGATAATTAGACATTTACCCTAATATTGTTACTTAGCTTTGTACAAGCTCGTCTGGGGAGGTACCACCCACTCATCAGGTATTCTACAGCAAAAGCAGTACTTGATAATATGGTGTTCCGGTTTGAAAAAGCCGAGATGGCCCTGTGGTAAGAAAGCGTGAATCTTAACCGATGATCGTTTGTTCAAACCCGGGCAAGCACCACTGAATTTTCATGTGCTTAATTTGGGATTATAATTCATCTCGTGCTTTACGGTGAAGGAAAATATCGTGAGGAAACCTGCATGTGTCTAATTTCACTGAAATTCTGCCACATGTGAATTCTACCAACCCGCATTGGAGCAGCGTGGTGGAATAAGCTCCAAACCTTCTCCTCAAAAAGAGGAGAGGAGGCCTTTGGCCCAGCAGTGGGACATTCACAGGCTGTTACGGTTACGGTTACGGTTTGAAGGGTGAGTGAGCCAGTGTAATTACATGCACAAGGGACATAACATCTTATTTCCCAAGAATAGTGGCGCATTGGCCAAGTAAGCGATGATTAACATTTCTTACAATGCCAATGTATATAAATGGCCGTTGGTAACCACTTACCACCAAATGGCCAAAACTAAGCTAAATAAACCTCACATTAGCTTCACAATATTTTTACATAGTACATAATGATCATAATTTCAATGAACCACCTAAAATAATAAATACGCAGTGGAAATATCAAGTAAACATCAACCGAAGCTTGCAAGCAAGCCTCTGAGATTTGAAATATTTTTGTATTTTTAATTCATCATGTACTTGAGAACATATAAATTTTCGTCTAAAATAATCTAAAATATACATGTATGTACATCGGCCATCTCACAGCGTGGTAATTCGTCTCAGAACTCTTTCGCCTCAACGAAGATGATCATTTGGTTGTTTATTTGATCATCTTTACTTACTCGCTAATCTCTGTCACCAATACAATTCAAAGATTTCAAATCTAAGTCAATTTGCCACGGCGACTTTTTAACCAGAAAAAGCTCACATCGCTCTGGTATACTATTGTATACCTTATTGTAAATGCGATAAAACTGTATTTGTCATCTACACATGCCTTGGGCACATTCTTGTAGACACATTTATTAGAGGTGCCATTAATTCCGTTGATTCGCAGGACAAAATCCAGATTAATATACCAAACTCACAAACCGAATGTAACTATGAAACTCATGAATATTAATAAAAAAATTCAATAAAATTGTTTTGCTATAATAAAGATAAGCAAGAAATAAACAAATAACTTGTCTTATGGTAAGTAGTCGGTCTACCCATAGACACTGTCATTTAACAACACACAGCAATTATGTTGATCTCGAAATTATCAAAAAAAAAATTTAACAAAATTAACAATCAAAATATTCTTCACTTAAGTTAGTGTTATAAACACTTTTGAATGATGTTACAGGATTAAATTAAATGCCAAGTTACCACTCCGGTCCGAAACGTAGATACTACCGAGAAAACCGGCAATAAAACTCAGTAGTTACTCTTTGTCTCATATGATCTACATATTCAAGTAAATAAAATGAATCAATAGTCAAGTATATAGAATTAAATTTTTAATATCGAAACCATGTTATAAATTTAATGTATGTATTAATATGTATTTCACGCTTTTTATCATTTATATGTTCTTGTTTTGAATAATGAGCCTTATCTATTAATTTGTTTTTACGAAAGCTTTAAATTTATTAATCGGCAACGTTAAAAATATCTGCGAATTCCTCAAATCATTATATATTGCTTTTATTTACATAGCGCTATAAATAATAAAATACATACAATAATACAAATCACTTTGGTAGATGTTGTTCATTTGAAAACATATATATTACTAACAACTAAATAAAATTAATAGCACAATGAAGCCTTTATATAATTTAATCCAGATATGTAAATAAATAATGGCAACTCTAATATCAGTGAAATATTTACAGCAACGAGATAATTAAGACACGTCTACACCTGGCGAGTGGCGTGGCGAATCGCGCTGACTCTTTATAATCGCTTGAAGAATGCGCTTGTGAATGTACGCGAATTATATTTGTGTGCTTTAAAAATTACACGTTATTGTATTATTTATATTTTACACGAATTTTATATAATAACAAATATAATATATATAATATATATATAAATAATATATATATATAAAATATAAATATATATATATATATATATATATATATATATATATATATATATATATTTAATATTGATTATTGGTATACGAACAACTCAAATTCGATCTTGACTCCTTAGCATCCACTTCTAGCATAGTTTCAGGTTAGGGACCTGGAGGGGAGGAAATAACATTCTTTAAAAAAAAAACACTTTATATTATTTGGATTACAAAACAACATCTTATAATCATAAATAATAATGGCTTTGAACAAAATGTATAATTTAAAAATTATAAACTTAGAAAATTCTCAGTTATGTGTATAACTTTCGCAAAGTACATTGGGAAATGCCCATACTTATATTTAGATCAAAAGATTGACATAAGATGGAAGACCTAGCTCTCAAAGCAGATAGGTCAAGGGCTCTCCGGCATAAAGAGCAGCTGTGTGTCACCGCGAGTGTGTGTCAAGATCATATGAAAAAGTCTTCTTTATTGACAGAAACAGAGGTCACTTTGAGAGAATCAACACACAGAGAAAACTCTTAACGGTGTGTGAATGTCCCACTCCTGGGCTAGGAGGCTCAGCCCAGGAGTCTCCCTTTTTGAGGAGAAGGCATGAAGATTATTTCAGCACGCTGCTCCAATGCGGGTTGGTAGAATACACATGTGGCGGAATTTCAGTGAACTTAGACACATGCAGGTTTCCTCACGATGTTTTATAGAAAACTACATTGTAATAATTCTTACAAGGACTCTTATAGCAAGGAACACATCAGCGACATAACTGAAACGTAGTTAGTATTATATCTATATGTATATATATCATATAATATGATTCCACTCGAACAATTTATAACAACAGAGCCGTGATGGCGCTGCAGTCGTCTTAACCGATGACTGTGGACTCATGCCCAGGCAAACATCTGAATTTTTATGTGCTTAATTTGTATTTATAAATCATCTCGGGCTCGGGGTTATTAATCTGCCACATTTGTATTGGAACAGCGTGTTGAAATAAGCTCCAAACCTTTCTTCTCAAAAGGGGAAGAGGCCTTGGCCTATGGAGAAATCTACAGGCTATAAAAAATTTATAATTTGCTAATTTTGTCGAAAACTTAAATAGGTTTTGGTGACATCTTTAAACTGGGATTTGCAGCTGGATGTAAGGACATATTAATATTATATAACAAGCTAATAAATCTATATATTTATCATACGTCGTCATAATTTAACATCTCAAAAAGTCTCAATATTCCTCTTTTTTAAATACTTTAAAATAACTTGAACCTTACAACATTAATGTGTCATTATTTGAAACTATATAAAAAAAACCTATTATTTTAGAACATGAAGTTATTTTTCAATAAGGCTATGAAGTATATATCAAATTGCTTAAGCTGACACGTTGTTATTGATTAGTAAATATACCACCAACAGACAAACATTATAGAAATAGTTTGAATACACATTTTTTGTTCTTCGAAAGGTGAAAAGTGCCATAAAGCAGATTAATGCTTAAGTTATTTCCCTC
Source organism: Nymphalis io (assembly GCF_905147045.1). Lineage (NCBI taxonomy): Eukaryota > Metazoa > Arthropoda > Insecta > Lepidoptera > Nymphalidae > Nymphalis > Nymphalis io. The sequence goes on along the minus strand of NC_065897.1, from coordinate 13,374,785 downwards.
GGAGGTCGACTTTTTGTCATATGACATGAAAACCGAACTCTAAACAGTGTTCCGCATGGCCGGCACAGAAGTGCTACCACGTGTACAGACGGACAGACACACATGTTTAGTATTAGTTGTGACACATACCTCCTAATTGATATATATTTCATTTATTTAACAACTTCCTTTGTCGCGCCGGCGTAGTAATCAACATCCAAACTTGCACTCATCACAAACAGGATTTTATAAAATTATACTATGGCACGATGCCCGTATTGGATATTTTTTTATTATTAATACAATAATGTGTATGCAGTAATAGAAAAAACATTGCTAACAAAATATCTAACTGTTACATAAAAGTCATACTAAGCAACGTAATGCGAGAATATATACTCGAATATACACAGCCATTGCTAGGCTTGGATATATAATATAGTCATTATACTTTGGGAACAGGATACAAACTATTTTGAAGTACTCAGGATAGGAAATCTTACTATGCACATTTTAATTAAATTATATCGAGTGATTTCTATCCCTCACGAATAAGAGAGATGGGCATTTTTTTAAAAGTTTGCACTTTTGTGGGTTTGGGTGTCCCCTTTTTTTTTTTCGCTGGAAAAACGCGTTTACGCGTTTCCCCCACTTGAAGTGGGGGGGGGGGGTATGTGGGACTCGCCGGCGCCGAGTATGTGCCGGAATACCCACTAAAAAACCAGCGGCACCCACACCGCCTTTTAGAGGGGCGTCACGGGATCGCTTGCGCATACTACCGTGACGCCCCGACGGTTGGCCCGCCTCTGCAGGCCTCCAAATCCTAGGAGGTTCTCAGGGTACAAATACCCCCTAACCCCGGCAACACTTAGGGCGGGAGGAGAAGATGCGCATAGCGCCGACGCCTTCTCCCCGGTCTTCTTCGGCGAAGCGAGTCAGCGGAGGCCCTCTCCTCACGCTCCCGCTCCGCTGCCTCCTTCTGCGACATGACATTTTCGCAGAAGGAGACCGTTTTCAACCAGCACCTCTCGCTACCAAGCATGGCATTTATCACACTCGGCAGCGAGAGGTCTTCACCGACTAAGGCCGCCAGGGACATGCGCTGAGGTCCCCAAGCGGCACACTCCATCAGAGTGTGGCACGCTGTGTCCGAAGGCGCACCACACTCATGGCAGGAGGGTGTCACCTCCCGCCTCGCTATCCGGTGCAGTTACTTACCGAAACAACCGTGTCCGGTAAGTACCTGCGTCAGCCTGAATGTGAGTGTGCCGTGACTCCGTTCCACCCAGCGACTCAAGTGGGGGCGAACCGCCTCCACTGTCACTAGGCCTACCGAGGGGGACATCAGGTCCTCCTCCCACCTACGAATCAAGGCTCGCTGGGCTAGGGCCCTGTCTCGCTCAACCTCCGCCGACCCTGGACGGACGCCGCTTGACCTCGTTTCCACCCGGAACCGGTGCACTTCCGCAAGCACCTCTGCCTGGAGTTCCCAGGGCGGATCGCTCGCGAGAAGTGTCGCTGCCGTCCATGACCCCGTACGGTACCCACGTATCGCTCTCACCGCTATGACTCTTTGCGGCCTCCGCAGAAGAGCTCTGTTACGAGCGGTGAGAGCATTCCACCCAAATGGGTGCACCGTACAACGCCATGGAGCGTACCACGCCAGCGTATAAACGCCGACATAGTGTTTCCGGCCCTCCTACATTCGGTAGGAGGCGGCCCAGATCAGCAGCACCGCTTATGAGCTTCGGGCCGAGTTGGACAAAATGCTGCCTAAAGCTCCATCTTCCGTCCAGGAAAAGGCCCAGATACCTCATCTGGGCTTGCACCTTAATCAACGTCCCCTGGACGGTGATAGACGCCCCTCGAGGGGGACCCCGTGGACCGTGGAATAGGAGGCCCTCTTTTTTTGTGATAGAGACCCTCAAGCCCAGCATCCCAATCCGATCCATCGTGAGCGATACTCCGACCTCGGCCAGGCGGGCTTCTCCTGAAAGGTCTGCCCCGTCGCCGTGATGAGGGTGTCATCCGGTAGCACAACACCCTCATTCCGGGAAGGATGGGGGCCCTAAGGAGCCAATCGAATCCGACGTTCCACAGGATTGGGCCGAGTACCGACCCCTGTGGAACGCCGCAGCCTACCCAACGCCGGACAAGTCGCCCATCGCCCCCCTCCCAGAGGACCACTCGGTCCCGGAGGTATGCCTCCAACAGCCTTCTGAGGTAGGAAGGCACCCCGTGGTATCGGAGTGACTCCCTTATAGTCTCGAAGGGAAGACTGTTAAAGGCGTTCACTACGTCCAGCGATACCGCCAGGACTACGTCTCCTCGGGCTACGGCCTCGGTGGTCCAGGTCTTTAGGGCGTCCAGGGTGTCAATGGTTGATCGACCCTCCCTGAACCCATACTGAGCCTCTGAAAGACCCGGCCCCACCTCGTTGAGGTGCTGAATAAGACGGGCAGCGAGGATCTTCTCGAAGAGCTTGCCCGTCTCATTCAGCAGCACAATTGGCCTATATGCCGAAGGAGAATCGAGTGGACTGAAGGAGGGGTTCCTTCAGCAACAGAATCAATTTTCCCTCCTTCCACAGCTTCGGAAACTGCCCACTGGAAAGACATTCATTAAACAGTTCCCGAAGCCTCCACCTAGATGTTCCAGGGCGTCACGCAGAACACGCCCTGGAACCCCGTCCGGACCCGGCGCTGTGGTTCTGGCCCTCAATCGATCGAGGGCCATCTCCATCTCTCGCTCCGTAATGTGTGGTGGAGCCGCACTGTCATCTGTTACAGAGCGAGGGGGCATATTTGGTGGGACGTGTTCGCCTGGTTGGGGAAATAATTCACCAACCAGTCGCAGGAGGAGATCCGGCGGCAACGTATCCGTCGCAGGGGCGCCGTGTGTGCGGAACTTTCCTCGCACACCACGGTACGGGCGTCCCCATGGGCCCACCAGAAGCTCTTCCCTTGCTCTCTCACTAGCTTGACTTATCACCAGCTGCAGCTCCTTTTTTAGCTGGCGATAAGTGGCCCACAGCCGTCCCTCCAAATCCGCGTCGAGGCCGTTGTGCCTGCGACTGCCACCTCCTTTAGAGTGCTGCGCATGCCGTCCGCCAGCTCGTCGACACTGGCACCCTCCCTCCTTTCCGCGGAACCCCACCGCTGCACGATAGCAGCTTCCCTGACCAGCTCACGACCCAGCTGGCCAAGGGACCACCCGGGGAGCGTGGTTGGCACCCTCAGAGGTTCCGCTAGACTGCAAGAGGTGGAGATCTCAAATCGGATGTATCTATGATCCGACAGAGTCTCCACCTCCTCCTCTACTCTCCAATTTCTCACTCTGCGCGCCGTGACAGGCGTAGCGAACGATAAGTCCACCACGGACCCTCCCTGCTGCCTCACGCAGGTGTGCACCTGCCCCTTGTTAAGTAGGGACAGCCCTCCCTTGCAGGTTTGTGGCAGGATTTCCCCAGGCACGTGATTTCGCGTTGAAGTCACCGGGAACCACTATCGGTTTCGGCAGCTGCCTGGACACCGCAACTCTGACAGAACCGAGGTAGCTCTCGAACTCCGCCAGGCCGCGGTTGGGGGAGAAGTACGTTCCTACTACTACGTACTCTCCCATCCCGCCACTACGTAGCCCGAGCCCTCTCAATGAGTGAGAGGGAAGGACCCGTACCGCTCCGAGTGAGGACTGCCACAGTGCCGTCCAAGTCCCCTACCCAGTGAGATAAGGGAGGGACGAAATAGGGCTCGCAGGCCACAGCCAGGTCGATTTGCCACTCCACCATGGACTGCAGTAGCAGGTCCTGAGCCCCGGCGCAGTGGTTGACGTTCGCCTGGAGGAAGCTGAGTTTGTCGCTCATGTTGACATGGGTGCTTCCTCTTCGGCCTGGCGCCGTCCGACGTTGGTGATGGTGTGAGTGCCTAATACCATCTTTCCTTTTGTGAAGGGAGGGTTACACTCTCCCGAGCCCATCACGTGCCCAGAGGTTCTTCCAGCGTCCGCACATACTGCACAGTGCAGCTTTCCAGTGCCTAGACTTGTGGCCCTCGATACCACACCGGAAGCAAAGGCCACCTCATTCAGCGTTGGATGGGCAGAGCATCTTTGTATGTCCAACGCCCATGCATTTGTAACAGCGCAGAGGGCGCTGTTCCAGGACGTACACTTTGGCTGAGCTCCACCCTACCAGAAGACGACCGGCGTCGGACAGCTTCTTCGCCACCGTAATGGGACAGGTGACGCGGACCATACCCATAAATCCGGGTCCCCGCTGCAACGCTCCACACTTGACTGCCTCAGGCGTGCAGTCCCCTGCACGTGCGACTGCCGTAACCAGCTTCTCTGGGGTGAAATTGTAGTATCTATACGAGTATTGTGTTAATAAATTCTAAAGTTTAATTGTTATTATTTATATTGATAATATAAACAAATTATTTTATTGTTGTACATTAAAAATAAAATAGTATTTAATGATCGATGAACATTCAATAGTTGTCAGGTTTGAATACCATTATGTCTAATATCTGGCTTCATTACCATCAACTGATAGTTTTATTGAAGGTCTTCCGATTGTGATATATCTATTATTACCATTAGTTATTCAAAAATTTAAATTAATTATTAAATTTCAACCTAAAAAACCGCCCACTGGGAAAATTCAACTGAGTTATGTAGTTTTCTCAATAAATATACCAAAATATTACTGCGATTCCGGTTTATATTTTAAGGCTAAAACCCTACATTCAACAGGCTGCTATTTTGTGTAAGCTTGCATTAGTTTCGTAAAACGCAAAATAGTACCACGTCTCAGTTGCGTGCGTTATGGATTTCCACTGATTTACGCTGATTACTCGGTAAGTAACTCATATTATACATTTTCAGAACAATAAAAATGTCTGTTTATCTAAAATGTGGTAATTTGATTGAACTTAGTAACTCGTTCTCAAAAATTTGCAAAAGAGTTGTTGTAACCGAAAAATCCGTTACGTCAGCTGAGAAATCATTTTTCAACGGAGCAGTTTTCGTAACTCAGTAGAATCTAAATCCGCGTTTACATTGCTAAAATTAATATTATTATTTAATAAAATAAAATTAGAAATATTATAAATCAATTTAAATTATATAAAATAAAGCCTTAATTAATGTTTATTAAGGCACACACTAACATATTATTGTTGTAGATATTGAAATAGCACTTACTGCGAGAGTAAGAAAATAAATGAGCTAACGGAAGATGAGAAAGAAAAGAATCGAAAGAAGTGGTGAGAGCAGAAACGTAAATAGAAAGAAAAACAATAGCTTTAAATAATCAAAATACTACACTATCTACAAAAAAATGAATCTACAAGAAAAAAACGAAAAACGAATAGGAAGAGATTAGTGCGAAAATACAATAAAGCCCTAGAAAAATTCTGGTGTTAAAAACAGCATTTCAAACAAGCAAGAAAGCAATTGTATTGTTACAAAATAGTAACATAAAAAAATCACATCATCAAACACAAAGTTTAAAAGAAAATATGGATATAATGAAAGCCAGAGAAGTTTTGGAAAGTTAGTAAATAGAAAATTAGTTAGTAGCTTAGCGACTCTTTACATTTTCTACCCCGTTCCGTTGAGTGGCGGTCCACCAAGGAAGACACAATTGACTGTTAAATATTTCTAAATAATGATGGACAAAGCTCAAAGTATCTTTTACATTTGGTGTTGTGTATATTATATTTTTATTTTACCCAAAGTCAAGGCAAAATAGTACGTAACTCAGTGGAAGAAAATATCAGGGTTGGACGCATTTAATTCGTTATATATGATAAACTACTCAGTGTTTTGTGTGATTTCTAAGTTTTTATGACAATTTAGATATCATGATCATGATTTAATTAATGTTAATATTATTGCATAAAACATATGTGCTAAAAAATTCCATTTTTTAAAATCACGTTTTTTAAATAACTTTAAAAAAATAGGCCCGTCTATACTTATATTATAAAATAGTCTTTCATTTGAGTCATAAATTTTTGCACGTTCCTTTTCCATTTTTTAAATTTAGAAAATGTAATTGCTTAAATTTTCTAAGTATTAGAAACCTGTGCGTTAAGTTAGCGTATACGAGCGTAAACATTTTTTTATAACATATGAATGTAAAATAAAAATAAAATTTTCTAACATGTACAAATGCTTAAGTGCTAATAAAATAAATAATCCTTAAATAGAACATCAGTGTACGCTGAACGAAGGCATCCTTCAAGGCAACATTTTCCTTTTAATGCAAAATAAATCTTCCTTTCTCCATTCAATAGCCAATTTCACACTTAATCCCCATCTTAATAAACTCAAACTTCAGCTGAGCCCGCCCTCGTACCAATTACCGCTGCCCTCTCTACCCTCCCTATACTTGAGATTCAAATGTTATTAGGAATAGGTAAATGTAAATATATTTGATTTTATTGAACATCTTTTAAGCCTACATTTCGCAACTTACTTCATCCTTTCATAGTTAAACGAACAAAAGATTATATACAAATACTGCCATGACGTCACTTGTCTTTCTTAATTCAAACTGTCTTTTCGGATCTTTTAAGAAAGATTTTTAAGGTCCTGGATTCAAATCCCAGGTTGGGCTTATAAAAAGGAATTTTTTTCTGTGCCTTTCTTTCCCGTCTCTCAGAAAGCACCTTAAGCCACTTGGTTACATGTGCACTATAATATCTGCTGTGCAATGGGCTAGTCTCCATTCTTTATTCGTCATCATTTTTTATTTTCATTACGACTTTTTCCAAACCTGTCTTGCTGTTGATATATATCCTATTATCCTATGATTATATAATAAATTTATTATAAATAATTTATTTATAACTAATAATATAACACTAATTTTTTTTTTGAAATATTTCTTTATAATCTTGTATTTAGTTATTTTAGCAATAACATTTGTGTAAATAATTTAAAAAAAAAAAACAGGAATAATTGTAATTAAATAATACATAGAAACACCGCTGTATGTATTACTTCCTGCGACCCAAATGATGGTGTGGCGCATGATATGGCTCGGTGTCTGATATATGAATGTATTTGATGCATAATATGTAACAGTAAGCCAAGATCATCTTAACCGATGATCGTGGGTTCAAACCCGGGCAAGCACCACTGTATTTTCATGTTCTTAATTTGTGTTTATAATTCATCTCGTGCTTGACGGTGACGGAAAACATCGTGAGGAAACCTGCATGTGTCTAATTTCATTGAAATTCTGCCACGTGTATATTCTACCAACTTCTTCATCTTTCTTTAAATCAAAAGTCCATACATACAACTCGGGTGTAAAAGTTGAAACTATGTATCGATAGAAAAAACGATGCAATATGAAAAAAAGAGCACATTAAATGTTTTTTTTTTCCTTTTACTACGGTTAAGGAACTTTCAAAGGAAGCTCTGAGCGACGACGATAACAACAAACAGATTGCATTGTAGATGCTCGAAGCATTATCAAAAGTATGGACGGACGGTGTCTATTACAGTGTCCGTTTTCACTCGTGAGTGATCAAGAAAACATATTGTTTGCTAAATCTTATCCTCGCTAAAGATGGCGTCTGGCACAAGTTACAAGTCTCACACACTTGTGACCATCTCAAATCTTTGCAAAAATAAACAACACTATAATTTAAAAGATATCATACGTGGTGATAACTATATACTATGTTTTTATATACATACAAAAAAAATATTAGATTTATATATAAAAAATTTTTTTAGCGTAAATATATAAAAATATTAGCGTTACGGCCATCCAACCAGCTTGGTTGTGATAATTTAAATTTATAATGACGTAACGGTTAATAAAAAGACAGACGACTACGACGGGAAGTAGAGAAGTGACATGTCCAATCAACAAGACTGCAGACGAGCAGGTGTCACAAATCGCGGTTATTCCATCATTGGAAATATTGTAAAAGGATTCATGCAAATCGCTGTCACTTACACCACACCCGACAGTCCTTTTCGGTCCCTTGTCGGCGCGTATGTAAGCCGGGACTAATTGGTCCGGGACGGGACACCCACACCGCTTCATAGATATCCTTAATTATGTAATCTCTGTCATCTTCAAAAGATTCCTCTTGTCATCGAATGCCAAATACAGTATTGAGACGCTTGCGTTCTTAAATATGACATGATATTTCTGAAATATGAAAGGATTAGGCTTTGAAATATTATTTCATTAAATTTATTAAAGGTTTAAATAGTTTTTAAATGTATGCGATGCGCTATCATTAATGTGGAGATATTGTTAACATTTTATTGAAATTGCAATAAGGTTAAAAATATTTTATCAGTTTTTTGGACACAATTTTTGCTACCAATAGCGAAGCGGGACCTGAATTAAGTGGGTGCATTTTCAGTTTTCAAACCAACTGTTGAAAGCTTTCTATAAACTACATACATGTTTTAGTTACCCTTTTTAAAGCAAAATACTGTTTGGCGGTCTAGAGATAACTTATTTTATATGTATATATATGTAATCAGCTCATTGCTTCATTTGTCTAGCTGGCCTTTAAGACTCCCGATTTAAAAGTTCTGGATTGAAATCTTTAAAAATATGTTAGTTTCCTTTTTGGAAAAAAATAAGAATTATCCTTATCAGATTGTGATTATGAGGGTACATAATCTGATAAGGATAATTCTTAATTTTTTTTTAGTTCAGAGCACCTCTGTACACATTATAATATTTCGAGTGCAGTTTGCTAGTCACCTGTGAGATTGGCGATCAGGGACACCGTGGTTGCTATTGATCAGGAGAACCTACCACATAAATTTCGTTTTATTTTTAATTTATTATATCTTTTAAGAAATGAGATCGATGAATTCAGATGTGTGGTCTGTGACAAAGATAAATATATTTTAACCACGAAAACTATGCAGCAGCCGTCTCCAGGCCCACCGCGCGCTGTCTCTAACTCGGAACTTACGAATGACACCTTTTTGTCATTCTACATGTCTGTCATAACTTAAATACCACAAACAATTTCAGACATAAATGACATATACTTAGAGCACAAATTCACACGCCTCGATAAAAACGGAAAACAGAGTGTATCACCTATCAGACCCTATCCCTGCAATATACCCCGTAAGTATTTTAAACTCAAATTGAAAGCATTTAGAGCTTAAATTCAATTCACATATACGATCGGTTTGATTAATATAGAGACAGCCGCTAATGAGTCGGTTAGCGCTTCGTCGATGTTGAGGTATGGAAGCAGAAATTCTAACAAAACGATCTTCAGACACCAGCGTTTGACATCTTGTAATTTAACAAAAACTAATGGGTTATGCAATATGAAGTGAAGCACAAAACTGCTTCTCAAGAGGAGAGAAGCCCAGCGATAGGACAGTTACAAGCGTGTTACATTACATTGAAATCATTGTACAATACCAAATCCAATCGATATATATATTTAGTAAACAAGCAAGCAATTGTTCCACCTTATACAGTACTTAGACTGTAAGTATTCGTCAGGCCCCTCCTACCAATGGTAAAAGTAAAATTTCTTGACTGAACTGAATATCTATACAACCTCTTATACTCTGTAAAAACCTCTTCAACTTTATTATTCAAAGATTTTATTTTATTACATAAAAATGCACTTATACAGAATTTAAAATAAGATTGCACAATTTAATTGTCATAGTAAGTGTTGACGGAATTATAAATGAAGTCGTAAATAACAGTTATCAAGTTATTTAAAGAGTTTGTATCGAAGATTAAAGGCTTGTAAGATTGCTTTCATGTTTTAAGATCAAAAGTAAAAAAACCGTTTAACGCGCTATTAATATCGAATAACTTTATAAGTGGAAATATGGTCACTTATTTTAAATTTGAACTATCATTATCATATCATTCAGTTTTGTTAAAATTTTATGAAATTATGTATATTTCATACGGTTATAATTATGTTTATATATAATTCATTGTATAAATACCATTAATATAAACGCATAAAGCAAAGCTTTGAATATTAGTATTGAAATATCGTACTATATAGATTCTGGATTCGTCGAATGTCCGGTAGTCATCTCCGGAGTGATCCGGGATATCGTGTCAACTGAACGAAATGTTTCTGTGAAATATTCCTGACCCCGGTATAGTAACACTATACTAAGAAGAAAGCTACTTCATCGAAACCACCTCCAGAGAATTTTTATTTATTAAGATCCAATAAACGTATTACAATCATATAAATATTAAATTACATTTACTTAGTATAGTTACAATTATGTACAGATTATAAACTTACACACAGTATGCTGTGTTCGAGTTCAGTATAGCCCTTTCCGATTGAAAATGAGAAAGGGTAAACAAACCTTATATTTACATATTCCATGAGATTTGATAATACCTATATGCTATACCATTATTATAACTTTATTTATAATACAACACTATTCCACTTGACTAAACTAAAACTTTAATTGTACTTTCAAAGTTAACATAATTCTCTTCTCGATAACAAGTTCCCCGCCATTGTTTTGCGTATTCAATAAAACGCCTGTTACATGTTTATTTTATTTCAATAATCAAAATCATACTTTATTCAACATTGAAGCACTACATTTGTTTATTGATAGTCAAACTAGAAACACCCAGCCCTGAGAAGAACCGGCGAAAGAAACTCAGATGGTTTCTTTCAAAATTTCCCATATCTATACAAATATTTTAACGAAAACTACTTCCCTACATTATTAGCTAAATATAAGAGAAGACGCGGGCGGTAATTTTTTTGAAAGTGTCGACATAATAAACATTCTTTGAAGTCAATTTTTCAAGCTAACGAGTTCAGTGGAGACGCGCTGCCATTTGTCGCGTTGGCCGGGCATGTTCCGTACACCAATTAGTAATTTTATGTTTATTTCTTTTACAACATTGTGAGGAAGTTAAGCAAAGACATAGATCACCTGCGGTATTCTAACACACACATATATATGGATTGCGTCGTTTGTGTAAAATGTAAAATAAATTTCTTACAACATATTTCTTATAAGAATTACAAGATAAAAGCTTTTATCTTTATGTAAAACAGAGTCGAGTACAAAAAAAAATGTATTACAATATAATTTATTGGCTATTTTTTTATGAAATGCTAGTATACTTACAATAGCTTTTGACAAATATACAAACAAAGCCGAGATGGTCCGGTGGTAAGAGCGCGTGCATCTTAACCGATGATCGTTGGTTCAAACCCGGGCAAGCACCACTGAATTTTCATGTGCTTAATTTGTGATTATAATTCATCTCTTGCTTGTCGGTGAAGAAAAACATCGTGAGGAAACCTGCATGTGTCTAATTTCACTGAAATTCTGCCACATGTGTATTCCACCAACCCGCATTGGAGCAGCGTGGTGGAAAAAGCTCCAAAACCTTCTCCTCAAAAAGGGAGAGGAGGCCTTAGCCCAGCAGTGGGACATTCATAGGCTGTTACTGACAAACTGTTGTTGTTGTGTGTTACTTATAAATTGAAATATATAAACATACTTATGCCTTTTTGAAAACCTTAGGAAGAGAATTAGCAATATATTTGACTTTAGAAATAAGGAAATATCAAAGAAAGTTAGAAATATTTCATCTAATTAACACATTGAAGGAATTCCACAGCCACGATACGTGTCCACGAGGGAGTTCCACATCAAAGTCGCTACACACTTAAAATGACAAATTATTCAGAAATAATCACATGGCAATTTATCGTCGGTAGAATTTCTTTTTGACGAATATAATTTTATATTCTTGTTAAAATATTTCGTAGTTTCTCTTGTCCGTCACCGCCCTGCTTAACCTAGCTGGTATAAGCAAAACCAATATACGTTAACAATTATAAAATTAACATAATTTATTTTAATTAGTCGACTAACTGAGCTGGGTGTAATTTGTGATAAAATTTTATAAACGTTATAATATAATAATAAACATCTACTTACCACAGACTAAAAATCATTTTTGATATGAGAGAAATTTTAGTATGATCCAAAATCATCAATGTTAAAGTAATTATAAAGTAAAAAAAAATTATACTTCGAAATACAGACTATCAATTTGTTGTTTAAGCACTACTATATTTATCCGTGTCCATCTTTAAATAAGTTAAGGTAAATACTCGAAAAATGCTTAAAAGTTTTAAGAGAGTGATCGTCTAAAATAAAAATACAATAATATATCATTATCATTGGAATTCTATATATATATATATATAAATAATACCAATGAAGCCCTTATCTTTTTGTTTTTGCCTATAACAAGGCATTGACAGGCGAACACTGGGTCAAATTGCTCGTTGACAGGTCGACCACGTGTCGAAGCGGACCTCCTTATACAAACCTTGTGTTATCTGTGCAATTACGGGTGATTTATTGGCGATACTAGTAATACCACCCATCTCGCGGCGGCCTCTTTGTACCCGATCAGCCATTTTGCTAAGTGTCAGAGCTTTTTACGACTTAAATGTTGAACTTTAGGGGTCAAAATACGGTCGTGAAAACCAGTTGCATAATTTATCTATCATTATTATTAATAAATGCAGAAAGTGTTTATACATTATAATAATAAGATCATAAATTATAATATATTGCATTATCTTGACTAAATAATCATTGTGTAAATTATAATTCTATTATCATCTCAATTTGCTATCTTTATCTAAAACAAAATAACTTTATCAAATGTTATAAATAAATTAAATTTGTAAATAATTTAAGGTCTTTTGAACATAATATGGGCATGAATACGTTTAAATATAAGGTATTTCTCCTTTCATTAGTAAGGAGGTTTTCGTCCCAACATACCTTCATTACTTATTAAACACACACATATTATCGCCACGAAATATATACAGAACCAATAATTTAAGCGATTAACTTAACCTATACTTAGCGGTGGGTGGCGTCGAATTTTTTAGCGATAAGTCGAACATGGCGCCAATAGTTCGCCCAAATTCAATGTTTATACGTTATCTGTGGTACATAATTGGTGTTTTAGTTTAAATCGACGGTCGTTTTTTGTCTCAGCTCTGTAGCAGATGCGTTACGTAAGATAGTAGCCACAGATACTTAAATAATTGAACATACACATGGTATTGCCATATAAAAATATTGACATTAAAATGTTGACATATTATTGTTATTAATTTGCAATAGGCATGATGACTGATTTTAAAATAGCCTTCTATAATGTAGGTACACGTCTACTATTACTGAAAATAATTTTATTTCAGTGATAAACTAACTGTTTACGCAAATAATTGCATTTTCATTTACCTATATTGAATTTCGCTCGAAATCACCCGCAGGTGTCATGGCGCCTACACGTGACGTCACACCTCAGTAAACGATAGTAAACGTTGTATTGTGTCTATACTCAACGAAGAAAGGCAGAAAGTATTGCGTACTTCCTAAGGTTAAAAATGAATTCCAAAGTTCACAAGTGATGTGTAGTCTCTCTGTGTAAAAATACATTCGAATGCCAACCAGATCGAAGAACTATCTACAGAAGCAGAACGATCATATATAAGTAAGCAACGAAAGATGATGGTTCTTGAAGAATGTGAAAAGCAATTAAAAGAAAGTATGGTTACAGAACATTTTGTACAACAACAGAAATTGTAAATTGAGGCAGAGATTCATAAAGATTTATTATATATTTAGATTTATAGAAGTATTCGTAAATATGTAAATTCACAAATTCAGTACTTGTGGAGCTTAGTGGAGTGGATTAGGGCTCTTCATATGCGAGTAATACTATATAGCTAACAGAAAAAAACCTATGATAACACGAAAGATAAATAAAAATGTACTTACAAGGAAGATTTCACATTTCGAAATTCAGATGAGCAAAAGTCTTTATTTGATGAAAGAAACTCTCCTAATATCAACAAATCCCAGGCAAATTAGAGGAATTTGCCTTAACAAAACCTTGCTCCATCATTGATAGAGCTTGGATGTTTTATTTTATTCACGAAAACGCGAATAACTAACGAATCAACTCATTAAATGATGCAAAATTAATTTTGAAACGCGTAAACACAACAACTGTTCAAGAGAAACGGTTATAGATACAGAGGCGTGACGTCATTCGCTCTAATTGGTGTTTCAAATAAGATGGCCGATTGCAGTATTTTATACTTGTATTTTATTAAAAATCTTATTAATCTCAATGTGTATATTAAAATGGGATCATTTTTTAGAATCCTTTTAAAATAGTTTCTTCTCTAAAATCATTTATTTTTTAATTCTTTAATACTGTCATCATGCCTATTATGTATTGTTTATTAAGTGATTTTAATCGTATTATTTAAAGTACAGAATGGCTTATACAAAAGAAAGGGAGACAAAGGCCCAGTGGTCGAAATTTGAATATAATCATTAGTGAAAATTTGAGGAAAATACACATATTACACATATTGGCTAATCTCTCTTGAGATTGGCCACCGTGGCCGGAATCACGAATTACCAGCTCACGTGTTCCCCTCCTCTTACAACCCGGGTTCCTTCAAACGAGGCGTGAAGAGGCATCTTGCGGGCCGGCAAGGCGGTGACGGCTAGTACAGAACATTCTTCCCGACTGTACTGGCCGTCGTCGCGTTTAGACTCTACTACCACTTACCATCAGGTGGAGTAGAGTCATTTGCCATCCCGGACATATAAAAAAAAAAAAATCGGTCTGGAGGACATTATAACTTGGTCACTACCAACTTTTGTTTTTTTTGCTTTCGTTGGCTTTGTGTGCAGACACAAGGGACATAGAATCTTTGTTCCCAATATTGGTGGCGTATTGACGATGTAAGGAATGTTTAATATTTCTTAGATCGCCTATGGGCGGTGGTGACCACTTAACATCAGGTGGCCCATTCGCCCGTCTGCCTACCTATAACATGAAAAAACGTGAGTTTGAATGTTTAAAATAATTTTCTCTGCTCTTATTTCCAATGTTTGGTTTTTTATAAATGTAAAGATCATCAATAAAACACGAAAAGAAAATATTTCGTTAAATTTGCAACCTAAAATGTATAATAATGTTTTTAATAGTTTCAATCTGATTATTTAATCATATTCAAGTATGTTTTTGTATCTATTAAAAGTTAACTTACATTAAAACAACAAGACACTTTAATATCGCCGGTTGTAACGGAACAAAGAATGAATAAATCATTTTTTAGTTTTCCTTTAAACCTTCACTTTTAACTAAGTTAATTAAAGAAATGATAATGCTTTTTCAGTTGACTTAACGCAATTGGTTTAACTTAATACCTTTATTAAGTCTTAATCAATTTCAAATAATCGTATTTTAACTTAAAAATGAATTTAATCGATCTAATGAGTTAAATTTACAAATTTTGTAATTTCTTTCTAATGAATTCTTTGACATGCAATGTTATAAGATCTACTCCATCTACTTTAACATGTGTACAATATACAATGTACGTACATACAGCTACAACTTTTACGTAAGTCTGACGCCGCCCTTAAGGAAATTCCTTTGATTTGCCGACTGTTTTGAATGCCTTACATCTAATCCCATGTTTTAGTTGAGATTAGCGAGTGCCTCCAGGGTGGGCTCGTAACACTAAAATAACACAGCTTCGAAACTTGAAATCTTTGTTAACGATCTTCAAGGGATGCGCTTGAGTGAATTAGGAAAAAATGTTTATATAATAGAAGAAAAAAAAAAACATAAAACAGGTAATAATAATTAATAAATTAAATAAATAAATTTGTTATTACATAATTTATGTTTTAGGTACTTGTAATGAACCTGTGTTAGATTTTTTCACAGACAATAATAAAGTGTAATGCTTCTATATTGAATAAAGAATTTGACTTTGAATATTATAAAAAGTATATATTTATATTAAAATACGTATAAACTAATTTAATGTAACAAAATAACATCGCCGAGGAGTGCAGATGTCCAATGAAGTGATTTCAATATTTGTTACAAAAAATAACAATATTATCTAACAATATTAGCCCGCTCTTTGAAGATTCGCCTATTGTACGCTTTATTGTTTAAAACAAACTTATGAAATAACTCGAACAAGCGAATATAAGCCTTGAGACAAAGTGAATAAAAGTGACTTTGAATTACGAAACAAATGTTGTTTATGAGCTTTGTACTTCATTTGACTCCAAAATATAGGAATACAAACAAGTTAATTTCAACTGTATATTTATATGTATAAGGTATATAATTTACGTTTTTAAATAATTGTAATTTGTTTAAAATCCACAGGACACGTGGGAATATGAGATTTACATTTGATCTAGATCGGATTCGAATTTCAAAATGTTACTTATATACATTTCCGAATACGAATTTTAAATATACTTTTATTTTGTTTTTTATATAATTGTGTATTTGTTATGTTTAATTTGTTTAAGAATACTTCTTTTGCAATTATTACAATATTATATCAATATACTGTCTGTATATAATACAACAACACATATGGGTAGATATATATGTAGGTTACTACATTAAGATAATTATAATGATTCATCGTGTAGTTTAAAAAATATGCGAGTGTTATTTTAAGCCGATATCACAATGGAATAGAAAAGTTTTTTAGTCGGCAACCTCATAGACTGACACTGAAATTTAAAGGATTTCTTTCACAGTAAAATCGCAATTTCACAGTAAAAGTATATGGTACCTACACAGACTGCACAGGCAGTAACAAGTGCACAGCTAATGCACAAGACTCTACCACCAAATAATGAACTTTGTATTAATTATAATGGTATTAAATTCTTTGTTGTGTTAATTCCGCCTATTAGTAATAGTAAAAAATATATTTTAAATGTTCACATTAAGCGATTTAATATATAATAACTTATAGGTTATATTCTTAAATATAAGAAAAAACCTTAAAAAACCTTTCAATATATTGTAAAACTTAATCTCTCTTAACAATACCTAATACATTTCATTTAACACAAAACCTAAGTGCACACTCGAGTAAATTTTAAAAGCTGCGAACGCCGGCATCGCACACCGCACCGACTTCGGCCCGTTTGGACAAAAAAACTACCGCTAATGATTCAACGAAATATCGACAATTTGCTACGTACGATTGAACTCCATCAATGCGATTTGTACCCCACGTACACTCACCGACGGCTGCGAAACAGACACAATCCAATAAGTACTCTATTAATAAGGTCTTAAGACTGGAAATTCTATGGGTGTAAGATGATATTTGCAAAAATAAAGACATAATCGTCAAACATCGAGGGCGAATGCTATAAAATATTATCATTTATCATACAGACGTGTTTGTTATTGCAATAGCGGTTATTGTGGTAAACGTCGGCGTTACCATTATTAATAATGCGTGGATGACATCTGCGTTACATATCCTTGTGCGTACGTTTCTCGATGAAATGCGCGGAAAATTAGCGATATAAGAAGTTTATTTAATTTCTTTTGTGGTCGTGTAAAATTAGTTCATGGATTGTATTTATATACGACAATATATAACCTACCTGGTTCTCCTAGTAGGTATTTGAAAACAAGTCGAGATACTATATATATCATATTTAAATATTAAACAGTGACCACGACAATGAGATGAGATAAGAGAAAACGTCAAGCTGGACAAAACAAAAAAATAAGTCACTACTCAAACCCGGCTTAATATAATTGAATAATACGTGATTTTTTTTAATTAAATAAGTAGGTGGACTGGGCGCCTCTTGGTAAGTGTCGAACACCGCTCTACTAGACATTGCCACTGTAAGAAATATTAACCGTTCCATACATCGCCAATGTACCACCTATCTTGGAAACTAAGATGTTATATATGTTGTTTCTGTTGGTACAAAGAATTGCTGTTTGTTGGTATAATATGTGATGTGTGGTACCCAGAGGGACTAGCACAAAGCCCTACCACCAAAATAAGATGGTAATTCATATCTTTAAGAATTATGCAACACATTTTATCAACAAGCGGGTGTACGACAGAACCATACCTAAAAAACTGTAGTCATATACATAATCACATCATTACATATACAAGAAGACGTGAAAAGAAGTCGTATTGAAAAAATCCTGTAAGATACCTACTAAGAGCAATTGATATATGTGTTCTCTGACGTAAATAAATAAATAGCGCTTATCATTTTAAAATAAATAGTATAAAGAAACACATTTATATATCAATTCATAAATGCAATATAAATTAACGATTTGACAATAAACAAATAGTAGGTATACTGATTCCGACATATTGACATAGAACGCATCCATCAGCGCCGTAACAAATAAGTTTGTCAAACATTTTAATCCAAATCAGTTACACAACGGTATCGCAGCTTTAGCGAAATGGCCGCGTTAATGTTGCGAAACATTCATATAAATAGGGGACCGGTGTTTATCGTTATTATTAAGTTGTAAGGGACTAAGATTCAACTTCCGCACATTCATCACTTTATATAATACGAGAATCGACCGCTGCGGGCTGAGCGTGCCAAATCTTTTCAACGCACATTGCTTTTTTTTTGTCCAGGACGCTTTTACGGCCCACTGTGCCAGGTCCATGATGGTTTTATTGCGGGTGCATTCTCAAAATCATTGGGTCCTTTCACTCGACAATGTTATATGGCTGCTGTAAAACAATTAACGAGACAATTGTTAACGTTTTGGTGGTAGATAAATTGGTCACGGTCACAGTGTGGTAGGCGTTTGTTTTACATGAGCAGTCATTGAAATATGTTATATGTGATGATGAGGAATAATGGACACTCAGTGCTGCTATTCAAGCTGTGTAAAGACATGATTAAGTATAACTAGCGAGTATTTTGTAAAGAACAGTGGGGAGCTTGTTTTAAAGAAATTGCGGTTAAGAAATTACTTAAAGATCGTTAAAGTTTGAATACGATTTGTTATGGTTTATTTATCATTTAAACAAAGAGCAACATTCGTCGCGACCTCACAACGTGGAACTACTTTTGAAATTCGTAACTTTGTAAAAGTTTTAGAAAATCTTTACTTAATCTACAATAAAGTAAAAAAATTAAATAACTATCGATAAGTATTAAATATTGTATGACTATAATTCTTTTAATTTATATATGTATAATATATATGGTATATATATTTTTCTATATTTTAGGTAGGCGGACGAGCAAATGGGCCACCTGATGGTAAGTGATCCCCAAAGCCCATAGCTATTGGCATTGTAAGAAATGTTAACCATCGCTTACATCGCCATTGCGCCACCAACCTTGGAAACTAAGATGTTATGTCCCTAGTGCCTGTAATTGCTCTGGCTCACTCACCCTTCAAATCGGAACCTACCCAGAAGAGCATGCACAAAACCTACCACCATTGACAGTGCCCAGTAGTCGAAATTCGACCAGAAACATTGTTCGAAATTTGAAGAATTTACATAGTCGCATATTTAGAAGGGTTTTTTCTAATCTTATTTCCTATTTTTTTTATTAACAACACTACAGTTCCTTAATATCTACCAATCAGAAAATCGGTTAACAAATAGAGGAGAAAAGGGTAATGAACTGTTTGATTATTTATATATAGATAAGTGATAATCTTATTGTTAGCAAATCTATCTCGAAAAGTAAAACTTACGTGTATAACACCTAGCTTCCAACTGTTAAGTTAAGTTAAGGAACTTCTTTGGGCAAGTTCTTCGATTCCATTTAAAAAAACCCAGAGATACTTTATATACATTTATTCCACACATTAAATCTTGGCGATAATATTCGTTGATATTCGTGGTGTATGTACAAATTTGTATATAGGTAATATGATTTAAAATTTTCTTCCCTTTTCTATTTGATAGAATCCGCATTTAGACGCTGTGGTAGCCGTCGGTTTAATCAGATAAAATTACATGATCTACTTCCTCATTGTAAGAGCATACTCGAATAAAGTATATTTTGTTTTCAATATAAACTTTCATTGAAAAAGTGTTTGTATACTGTTTTTTATATTAATACATTAAAATATATATTAAATATTTAAAAAAAAACCAAAACATTATAAAACCTTTAAAAACTAATCGTACCACAAACAAAACCATATATAACATTAAATTTACACAAAGTAGTAGTTGTATTAAGACAAACCTAACCTTATAGTATTGGACTTAGTTTAAAAATATTTATGCGAGTCATCATTTTTTGTTAAATAACCGGTAGCGGGAAACAATAGAATGTTAATATTTATCCCGTGAGGACTTCAAATTATCGCCTCATTTTAAACAGACAATAATAATCCCCGTGGACCGAACCCAGGCGGTATTCCTTATATTTAACATATAAGGATGCTACAATTGCTTTTGAATACTTTGGAATAACTGTAAAATAATAATATCATTTATCATAACTCATAGAATAACTCAAACCTTATGGAATCAATGAAAATATGAAATGGACAAAACATGTTGCAAAGTTATAAAGTCCAGTAAGTACACGAACTAAAGACTACAGTTAGACCTAAAGATGACTTACGAAATATACTAGAATGGCTAAAAGGAAACCCAAAATCAGAAAGGAGCCATGACATAAATAACTTTACTCTGTGTAAAAACACTTTTCACAGAGTAAAGACTTCATCAATATAATGGATATAATACGAATTTCATATACGCATATAAGAATTATTCCATGTATAAAATATTCTGTTTTTCAAATACCTTCACGTTCTCTTAACTGTGTTTAATGGAAGAAATACAAAAGCCATTCCGCCAAACGAATATACAATGTAAAAAAAAACGAAAAACATTTTACATAATCTCCTTACGTCCGAAGATTTATTTAACGTAAATCAAAAGTCAACAGTTAGTGCCGGCTTGCACAAAACCACGGTATCACTAACTAACACTCTAATGCCTTTGTCATCAACACACATCTACTAAACACGTCAAAGTGCTCTACAAAATCGAAACGACACAGCTCCAAAGATTTAATACGAACTCTTTCTCTAAGCAAATAAGGCTCACAATCGAATGATAAATAGACGAGTCGGTACTCTTTATCCAGAAGGGATAAATAGAGATGTCGAAGCCACACGGGGTAGCAAAGCGGCCGACACAAAAAAATGGACAATAGCTCAGAGTTTTGGATACAAAGCGACATTGGGAAATAAATTATTTCGTCTGTTCAGTCCTTTCACGATAATATTGGCAAATGTTTCCATTCGAGACGGGCCACGCCCCGAACGAATGCCTTGTAAAAAACCAAAATGTTTCACGATTTTACATTTTGCTAAACTGTATTTAAGGTTCCAAGTCGCAGAAGAGGCACGGGACGGTCCCTGGACTTCGGCGCGTCACAAAGTCGACAGAAAGTCATCATTTCTTTTACAATTTTTTCATTTAAGCCAACATATATTTTGACTGTGATGTTTTTATTATTTTTGTCCGTGATTCGCTTTAGGATCGATGGCTAACTATCGGCAAGAATTTTTTCATAAAGTCGGCACCTATGCATATCGAATGGGCAGTATATTCACGCGGGGCCGTGTGAGTCTGTTCGTAGAAACGCCGACAAAGATTTAAAGTAATTATCTAATGGGGTACAATGTTGATTCTGTCCACTATTTTGGCTTCTGTTCATGAGCCCGGCCATTAATCAATAGTAAGCAGCTATAGAAGCCATAGACAATTCCACAATTAATGCTCAAACCGTATGCAAAGCTACCGTAGCGTAACAATTACAAATGGAGATTTTTTAATTTATAGTGATTTTATCAAGCCTGTTTCTTTATGTAACAGCTTCTCCGTAGTCTGTGCAAATAAATAAATAAAGTGAAACGTTATAACAGACATTTATTTAACAGATATTTTATCTTATTGAAAAAATCACTTATTTTTTATATATTTTATAATTATTGCTTATTATTCGATTATTTTTTTCTTTGTTATCCTTAACTACATATCTATAACTTGCAAACTGAAATAGGTAATTAATACAAACAAAAAATAATATTTAATATTTGTTGCAGGCCTATTTTTGTTAAAACAGTTCCATTGATAATAATAATATGTATATTAGTCGTATAAAAAATATAAATGTAAAATAATAGATACCTATATTTTAATATATCTTAAATGATGTACATAGAAATAAATATCAAGTATCTACAAACTTAGCATCTTATATGAATTTACTAGTCAAAGATATATTAATAATAAACTTCGTCATATCCAAATATTCAAACAATTTAAAATCAAATAATTATTTGAATTAATTACAAATAACAAAATAAAAGCTACAGTAATCTGATTTTTAAAGCCACAGTAACAAATCTTTTGTGTACAGTACCAGCTAAACTTTTACTTAAAACATGTAAGAGAAACACACAACGGAACGAGTACTCCCAGCAGTTTTCCACGAAAACAACAATATCAGTCAAATGGCCCCGGAAACCGAACACTACCGTTCGTATTGCAACAAAACATTGCATGAAGTGAGGCTGAGCCGATATTAGTAAAGTCGCGGGGGGCGGCATAAATCAGACTGACAAAAGGGAAGAAGTAATTGGAATTGAGTTTTTGGCCTCTTAACTGTTTTGATCTTATTTAGTTGTTCGATATCGGAAACAATGTTGAGTTTTGAATTGATTTACGTTCGTAAAAATATTTATTAGGTTTGGTATTTCTATAACAGCGTTTAATTTACGTATAACGTGTTACTACTTTATTGTATTCTCTAAAATAAATAATATAGCAAGATAATGTGTCAGAGATTTTGTTTTATGTTATCTTTAAGAAGTTCATGAAGAAAAATGAACATCCCACTGCTGTACGAGTACCTGTATATTATAAATGTACCTCTTCTCCGTTTGAGGAGGAGCTTATTCCTCAACGTCTGAAACTACTTTCTCTCTCCAGTCGTTACTTCATAGTGTTCCTGGTGGTGCAGGCTCGTATAGATTTTTTGCTTCCGTCAGATTCTGTCGGTGGCCGTCCTAGCGAGAGTACAAATATGTACCCCATTCTTGGGTTAAGCTCTAGCCACTCGTTCATCGCAGCTTTCTAGTTGGCGTGTCTAGCCAGAATAATATATAATCAAACTAATACTATAAATGCGAAATTATCTATATTTATTTGCTTATTACTGCATCACGATTATAACATTCGACTATCGTAATTTTACTATAGAGTTACACTGGGACCTTAATAAGGACAGACATACGTATATAAAATGCAGACATAATATAGTGTGTAATGAATTCCGAGATAGTTCATTTGATAGAACACCTACCAGCGAATAAATATTCAAATCAAAAGCTACCATCCCTTCGGAATGTAGATACCGGCAAGAAACTCGGTAATATTTGCCCTAAAACTAGATAACAGATCAAAGTATTTTTAGCGTTATATAATTCGTATACAAGCTACAAAATATCACTTTGTTCTCACCGGACACTAAATATCCTTTCACAAACAAAAACACAACTAACAATATATGAAGCTACTACTGAGCGTTAAATTGAAATCCTTAGCGTTTTCTTTCCCGAGTATTCTCTACTAAACAATTGGAATCTAAGATAAACATGAAACATTACATTCAAAATCGTAAATTACAACGCACATTAGCTAGTCACATGGTCCATAGACTAAACAGTAGTAGACCCACCAGACGCCGCACAAAGGGGCGCACGCTAGATATAAATCAACAATGAGATAATAATAAAAACATTAGTCCGTGAAAATCAGCAACGTTCAGACACCCCCCAGTAGCAGCATAACTAATTTAGGAATGTTTTCCTATTCATTAGGAAAAAACGTTTCAAGCTTCCGATACAATGTGATCATATTCACATAAAATTCCTTACAAAAACATGCGTATCAAAGTATGTTAAGTATCGTTTACTCTTTTGCCGAAAATATTAATTCTAATATAAATATTCATAAAAATATATATTATAATATACTCCAATTCTATCCTAATCCTGAAGTATATACATTATTTCAACTATTTACTTATTCTAACTCATCAGGGAGTTCAAAACAATTACAAAATTCCACCTTGGTAATGAAATTAAAAGTTATAATGTCATGTTTTATTATTCCTAAATCTGGCGACTGACCACGACGTGGTATTAGCATATAATATAATTTTGGGACTAGATCAGAAGCAAAGATGTTTTAAATTAAACCTACATACATATATACAAAATAAAATTATCAATATCGACTAACAAATTCAATTAACGTAAGGCCATATTTATTTCGTTCATTAATGAGTATGTACTCAAAATATTATGAAGCCTGTATGTGTAAAAGTATATATTGTTTATCGATACAATTTTAATGTACCTTTGATAAATAACGATATAAATTAAAAGTGATTAAGAAAATTTATATGTGGTTCGAATCCTTTCAAATTATTTTGGGCGTGATTCTCTGACGTATGATAACGTAATAAGTAATGCCCAACCGTAAAACACAATATCGTTGTTTTAAGTTTTAATATCGCCGTTGGTATTCAAATTAATCTTGTAACTGTTTTAGATTTTAATCAGTATTGAGGAGCTTGTAAATACTTATACCATAAATAATATACTTTTACGTTTTCAAGGCTGAACCGATTTTGATAAAATTTGGTATGAAGCGTGAACCGCGTGAACGAACATAGGCAACTTTTTTTGGCTGATTATTGAACGGATTCGAATAAAACTAGTATGTAAGAAGTGTATGTTCTGGAGTAAACGTACTCGTAATGGTTATTTTTTACATTCGACATATATAACTTCAATTTACTTCACACTTAGCGAGCCGAGTAATGGCTGGTTATTAATAATTCAGGCACAAGCATATATATCTGTGAATAAAGGCAATTGTACACATATGGGCAAACCTAAAGTATATAAACTTGACAAATAATTTGTATGTTTTTAAATTATACTATCTTTACGACATCACATTAAGCGCAATCGTCATATAAACTTGTTCTATTTGAATTATTTAAAAAAAAGTTGAACGATATTCTACATTGCAATGCGAAACAAATAATATATAAAAAATAAATACGAAGAGGTCTTCATATGTTAAATAGTAATTTTAAAATGTATTCCCTGTTTACAAAAAAGAAAAAAACACCTAAATGAAATACCAGATATGAAATTGCTAAAGGACACGCTACTCAGCTTCAACGGAATAGGTATTTAAGTGTCACTGTCAAGACAAGAAGTCCACGGTGACCCACGCGCCGCGAGTGGCCAAATATGTTTACATTCGATCAATATTACTAACAGTAGCCTGTAAAATTGTGTTATAACACATTATCATCACAAAAGTTGATTTAAACGATTTTTTTTAATTGTCTGTTTTGTCTTTGTCCGCTTCGCTAGAAAGTATAAAGTTAGTTATAATTATTTTAAATTTCATTTGTGTTTTTTTTTTAATTCTCTCAATACGAACTTCTTCTTTCAACTATAAAACAAGAAGTTCTCTTTTTAATTTTAATTTATCAAACTTTTAATAAAGTATTTTTATAATTTAAAACCGAGTTTAAATTTATTTGCTGTACTTGTCACATGCCTAAACGATTACATGTTTCGCACTATGTGGGTCGTATATCAAGATGTAATGAGTCGCCGCGTGTGATCGCCGCTTTATTTCGCGTGGCGCGATTTATGCCGGTGCGACACGAAACCTTAGACTAAAGATTAAAAATGGTAAAGCGCGAGTTGTTAAAACAAACAAAAGACATAAGTCAAGTTTTTTTTATATTTTATAATATGCAAATACCACAATAATTACTACATCATTTACCAACATTAATTATTCGTAGTAAAAATTAAATTATTATTAATAAAACAAAAAACCTTTTTAACTTAAAAATATTTTGTAAAGTTTTTAATTAATTAGTATTCTAATAGTTCAAAGAAAGTACTTAATTTTAAATTACAAAGTAGATAGGTATTTATAGTTACAAATTATTTTCTTAAAATGGGACAGCCATTTTCATCAAACAATAGGTACGTATTACCTAAAAGAACATAATCGTGGCTCTTTTTAGCAGAAAAACTCGTAACATGACTTTCCACATTCAACAAAACGAGAAAAGAGATAGAAACAGAAATCAGTCAAACTTTCGATATTGTTATCTCTTTTTTATTTAAAAAAAAATAAAACCTAGTGAAGACCAGTTCATTACATCCGTGCACGTAACTGTCTCTTATTTGGGCAGAAACAAAATTACCACCTTAACCGTATTAGTAGGAATTGACATTCAAATCAGTAGCTGCATTCATTTATTTTGAATTTCGAACGAGTTTCGAACAATTGAGAGACAATAACGACGTTGGAGCAACAGTAAATCTCGGGAACAGTGGCGCCGTGAAAACGCGCGCTCATATGTCAAAATTACCCGCCATATTTGTTAGCAACGGCTGCCATGTCACTCGGACCATTGTTTTAATTTTAAAAGTGCATTGTTTCACGATTGCTACATTTATTTTGCATAGACTAATATTTTTTTGTGAATATCTGTAACAAAATTTAAATAAAACTTGTTTCGAAATTAACAGATACTAATAACACTGTAATTACGGTTCATTTAAATTTTATGCAAAATAAGTGTAAACAAGGTAAGCTACCATAAGTTTGCTTGTATAACAGTTTTAGTTCTATTTTAATTTAGGTTTGGGTATAAACTTACAGTAACAGCCTGTAAATGTCCCACTGCTGGGCTAAGGCCTCCTCTCCCTTTTTTTTTTTTTTTTGAGGAGAAGGTTTGGAGCTTATTCCACCACGCTGCTCCAGTGCGGGTTGGTAGAATACACATGTGGCAGAATTTCGATGAAATTAGACACATGCAGGTTTCCTCACGATGTTTTCCTTCACCGAAAAGCACGAGATGAATTTTAAACAGAAATTAAGCACATGTAAATTCAGAGGTGCTTGCCCGGGTTTGAACCCACGTTCATCGGTTAAGATTCACGCGTTCTTACCACTTATAAAACTAAAAATGAAAATATAAAACCTTATATACCTACATATTACAAATAGTTACAACATTTACGAAGAATATTATTTGGAAGTTATTTTCAATCCATTGCCATAGAATTGAAATAAGGATCTAATTTTTTTTAATTATCAATGAGTCAAACTGATAACGAAAAGGCAGAAGATATGACCTACCTATAAATTAGCTATAAATATTTATTATTTTATCATTTTAAACTCAAATAAATAACATATTGTTTTAATTAGCAGTTATTTCAATTGCTTACATAGTAAAATGTGGTAGGACGTACTCATGAGACATGATCTATTTTAATATACTTACTACTCTAATAAACCTCCCGGCTCAGTTTGTATTGTCTAACAAAACAAATACTGCTTAAGTTATAATAATGTTTACGTACTAAAGCGAAACATATTTTATTACCTAGACAATAAGGATCAAAACCGTTTAATCATCGCATTGTTTACACCGTATTTAGGCTGCCGTTGAAATTGACAAGTGGACATCATATTTTACATCTCAGACAATGCAACCGAAATGTCCGCTATTGTTAAAAAATGTTACGAACGTAACGAGACGTTGGACAAAACGTTTTGAAGGAGGATTTATTTACTTATGAAGTGCTAGGCCAGTGACATTTATAACAGATGTTGAATATTTACTGTTTATTTTTTGTTTCCGACGAAACAGAGCTCGGATAGACCCTGAGCAAGTACATAAATTATACGTGATAACCAAGAATTCTAGATTTGAATAAAACAGCGCTTTTTTCATTTTGACTTTGACTTACATATTCCATGCAATTTAATAATAGTTCTGCCATATAATGCACTACGAACAGATCATTATTTATAATACAACATCATTCCAAAACTAGTTATATTTGCTTTAATTTAACTTACAAAATTTTGGTAACAACTTTGCCGACAGTCAAGATGCCATTTTTTCGCGAATCCATAATGAAAATCACAGATTAAGAATTACAACAATTATATCGCTTCAATTCAATGTCAAATTTGTTTATTTGTCATTATTCTTGTGGTTGGAATAGGCTATTTTAATATTATAATAACCCCCCACTGTTCCCGTTGGGGAAACGAGTAACGCGTTTTCTAGCAATAAAAAAAGGCTATTTCAATATTTACTCACACTGAATTATAATATTATATATAATAATATTTATATATAATATAATAGCTCTGTGCAAGCCCGTCTGGGTAGGTACCACCCAATCATTAGATATTCTACCGCAAAACAGCAGTACTAGGTATTGTTGTGTTCCGGTTTGCAGGGTAAGTGAGCCAGTGTAATTACAGGCACAAGGGACATAACATCTTAGTTCCCAAGGTTGGTGGCACATTGGTGATGTAAGCGATGGTTAACATTTCTTACAATGCCAATGTCTATGGGTGTTGGTGACCACATATCGTCAGGTAGCCCATACGCTCGTCCGCCTTCTTATTCTATAAAAAAAAATAGAATTCTGCTAATCAGGGCGTATTTCAATTTACAATCGCGAAATCTTTTACGCGAACCATTTATTCACTCTGAAATAATAGCAACAATGCGTTAAAAAATCTAACAATTCAGACGATTTCATTGTTTTTCGCCGATTGAATCTAAATCTAAACTCATATTGAGTTTAATGAAATTGTACCCGTACACGAAAAAACATATATTAATTAAACATTATAAGTGTGGCGCGATATGATTATAAAGTTGTTGTTTAACTTCAATTAAACACGATTATCGCACACAATTCTCGGCACTATTTTTAATATTGATTATAGACACGCTTGACCACATAACATTTCCTGGTGGTAGGACTTTGTGCCAGCTCTCCTGATTAGGTTTATCTCACTCATCGGATATTCTACCGTAAAACTACAGTACTTGGTATCGTTCTGTTCCGGTTTGAAGGATGAGTGGATTCCCAAGGTTGGTGGCGCATTGGAGATGTAAGCGATGGTTAACATTTCTTACAATGCCAATGTCTGTGGGCATTGCTAACTTACCATTAGGTAGCCCATATACTAAAGAAAAAAAATAAGTACTGATGCAATTATATTGGATGGATCAATTGGATGATTATTACTATAAGTCCTCGACACTATAGCTAAACATTACAAACTGTAATTCCAAATTCAAATATCTAAACCCTCAACCTCTGTCGAAGCAGACGCAGCTACCACTTGCGCTAAACGATCATCTGTCAAACAATCATACACATCGATGACTTAAATGTTGAACAAAATAGTTGTATGAATTCGTTTTGTCAGATTCGAACACGACATCTATACGTCACGATAACCATCGTCTCTGTTATGATCGATTTACCGTTCAAATATTCAGTTTTTTATACGCATATATAATAATAATATAATAATTCGTTTATTTGAGTTCCATTCGATAGTTACGGTCTGTTATGAAGATAAAAAAATTAAATGAACTTTATTTGTATCGTTATTTTACAAGATTAATTAAATATAACACAAGTGGTGCTGTTAGATAGTAACGATAAATAGTAACAACTAGAGAGGAGACATTAAGATCGTCTGGCAATATGAGACATTTATCTTAGTAATAGTTGTACTCCATTAAGTTTAATACGAAAAGCTTATTTTAAAATAATCTTTTTATTATTTTTAATATAATCTAATATCAGATATATTTCATAGTAAATATACAAAATAAGTTATTTCATTACTTAAAATTATTTATATTTAAATATAGTTTAATTTAGATTAATATATATTATTTAAAAATAAAAAACAAAAGTAAACAAAAAGTTTGTATGTTTATAATACATGTAAGCGCACACTTCGTGCGTGCCAAGTAAATATTATGGTATTTAATTTTTAACAAATGTAACATAATAATATACCCAATTATAAGGAGCAATTTGTCAAGAAGCCAGTATTTACAAACTATTTTACAACACGACGCATTATAAAATACCCGCCATAGCAAACCGAAATTACCATTAAATAGTATGAGCTGATAACAACGCAAAGCGATCCATCACACCAGAAAGTATTCGAATGTTCTGAAATAATGCGACCACTTCCGCTGTTATCGCGCCATCTGAATACTTTAATGCGGTATTGTTTCTTTGTAATTATTTAGAAATATTTAAGTCCGAAAGCTGCAGAAGTCACAGTTCAACAAAGTTTGCTATATCGTACAGGTTTATAATAAACAATATGTTTGGTTTTCGGCTTCATCCGTTATAACTTTGAAACTTTCACCTTACCGTATGCAAAATAACATACTTTTTAATAGCATTTTATGTATTTTTTCTTTAATCTAACAATCTCCACGAACTTGTTATTGGTGTATATTTCTATTATTTAAATTGAGTTTAGTTGTTTGATGTTTTTATTGTAGGCAACATCACAATCGAAGTTTCTGAATTACAATTAACTACTATATTTTTTTTCGAGGTTTTTATTGTTAATTGCCAGTTATCTTTTCTAAAGTATTATTTTAGATACTATGTAATTATATTTCTTTATCGTGCAACTGTTTTTAATACACTTGCATTGTCAAAACGAACACGATTGTGATTACGAGTGTGTTTTACGATCAGTTATATAATTATATAGAAATAAAAGTACAATTAATTTTGAAACAAAACGCGGAATGTATGATTTTAATTGCAATTAAAAAGAGCTGTTATTAAATAATAAATAATCCATGTCGCATTCTGGCCGAACGCCTCATACTTCACTTGCGTCTACCAATTTGTTCTACAGGAAAAAGTCAAAAGATTCATTCTTATCTATTAAAAAATTATACTCACATTCAACGCAGTACACATGAGTGACATCATATCTGTTATTTATTATTATTTTGATCTAAAAAATTCCCATCACAACAATAAAAGGTCCGTCGCGTCGGCCTGTCATTTCCGCGTCGGTGCGCGCGCGCAACTACAGACGCGATTTATAAAAAAAACACCGAGATAAAAATATGACGAGGGTAGTCAGATATTTTAATCAATCTCCATCGTTGTGTGATAATACTAATAATATTAAAATTGACTTGTCTCTTTATCCCATTGATTTAAATGAATGACGGCAAATTATTTAATAAAATATATATATTTTAAACATTTATTTGTAACACTAATTGACTAATGATATGTTAATATTTAAATTACTTAAAGCTCACACTAAGTAGTATATAATCGTACTATTGAGATACTTATATATCTCTTATATGTATGTTTAATATTATCAAACGCTAAACACTAGCCCCTTGTAATGTCCGCACAGATCGTGTCAAAGAATAATTTCTTGTCGCATGTTTTATACTTGAAAGCAATACAAACTGTGATAGTGATAAAACTGTAAATAGAGTACATTAACCTCTAATATATAAAAAAGCCGAGATGGCCCAGTGGTAAGAACGCGTGAATCTTAACCGATGATCGTGGGTTCAAGCCCGGGCAAGCACCACTGAATTTTCATGTGCTTAATTTGTGTTTATAATTCATCTCGTGCTTAACGGTGAAGGAAAACATCGTGAGGAAACCTGCATGTGTCTAATTTCATTGAAATTGTGCCACATGTGTATTCTACCAACCCGCATTGGAGCAGCGTGGTGAAATAAGCTCCAAACCTTCTCCTCAAAAGGGAGAGCAGGCCTTAGCCCAGCTGTGGGACATTAACAGGCTGTTACTGTACTGTATATATTTAAATATAATAAGCATATTGTATGCTGTTTCTTGCGATATATTTATAACTACAAATGATCATCTAATATATCTTATTAGAACTTTGCGTATTAAACAATATGATTGATATTATAATCTTAAGTAATAATATAATTTTTCTTTGATTTTGCATCCAATATCAAAATAATTTAAATCAATATACATTATTATACTTTATTCAAGTAAGCTCTCACAATAACTTTTGTATGGTCATTTTACCACCGTTTGTGCCATCTTGAATGTAGATTTTACCGGGAAGAACCGGCCACATTTTCAGACAGCAATTACTCTTTTTCACTATTTTAATTACAAAGTTATGTCGACCAAATACAACTAAATTTATACATATCCTGCCTGAAAGTTAACGAATTCTAACTCCACGCTTTTTTAACATCTATTTTATAGTTTTGTATTGAATATGCGTTATTTTATTTTTAATTCAAATCTATTAATAAGCAAAATATTTGCGGAATTTTATTACAAAGACGTACGATTCCGGGAAGAAATTATTGACTCTACAGAAGTCTGAAACTTGACGTTATAAGACTTAATTTATTTCTTACACATGGCTTACTTTTTTATTGATTCTATAAAAATGGTCAATTTTACTGCAAATATACATAATAACCTTGCGTGCGAACTTATTTAGGAATAATAAATAAATATATAATTGATCACAAATTTACCTCTAAGAGCCTGATAAGCAGCTGGTATCAGCTGTTATCACAAAATTTTAACAATATTTTTTAAGTCTAGTTTCAATAATTTTAAAGTGTAAACCTTTCATATATCATTTAAACTTCAAACAGTAATATTTTGTATTGCTTTATTACAGCTTAAAGAGTGGGTGTACCAGTATGTATTTTTTATTATTTTATCTATTGTACTGCCAAGTAAATATCCCTAACAAAACATTCGATAATGACTTAACGTAATGCATTTTTAGGGGTATTTAACTTACAGGCAATAACTTCATGCTTAGCGAAACGGACCGTGTATCAAATAATAACTTACTTAAGCAAAAATATAAAAACAAACAGAATTGAACTAATTAAGAAAGATTATATGTGGCAATAAACTTTTTTTTTATATTATAAGTAGGTGGACGAGCAAATGGGCCACCTGATGGTAAGTGGACACCAACGACCATAGACATTGGTAATGTAAGAAAAGTTAACCATCGTTTACATCGCCAATGCGCCAACCTTGGGAACTAAGATATTATGCCCCTTGTGCCTGTAAACGGTGACGTGCAATTAATATAATGCAAATCTCAAGGGTGCTCAAAAATGAGAATTTCCGTTTTAGAGAACAATTTTCACCAAGATAGGTACTACTTCGTGTTCGCTCAATGGATATAACATCTTAATTCATGTGTTTGGTGGTACCTAAGGTGGCTGATGATGATATAAAACTTTTGGTGAATATTTCTTGCTATCTTATGTACCACCATAACCTCCGCTCCCTTTTGTGGAAAGAGGGTTAGGACATTATTCCACCAAGCTGTGTTGCGCATGCGATTTGGTAGAATATACATGTGATAGAATTTCAATAAAATTAGACACTGCAGGTTCCCTCACAAATTTTCCTTCACCGTCAAGCACGAGATGAATTATAAACACAAATCAAGCACATGAAAATTCGGGGGTGCTTGCCCGGGTTTGAACCCACGATCATCGTTTAAGATTCAAGCTTTCTAACCACTAGACTATCTCGGCTTCTTAATTTTTTCAAAATTGGTTATTTATTTCTTACAATTTCAATGTCTATAGACAGCAGTAAATATTGATAAAATCAGCCTTTTTGCTATTTATTAATTACTCTCAGTGTTATGACCTCCCGTCACCTGTGTCTCAATGTCAAACATGACTATGAACGAAGTCACGGGCACCGTGTGTGGTATATATAATGTTACAATAATATAATCTTACCTCCCACCTGAACCTCTAACCTCAGGAGTAAAAATACCGCCTCGTTTGAACGAATGGCAGATCAAACGGTCAGAGAGTAAACACAGAGATCACTTCCTTTAATAATTTAATTACACCTGCTCCACCTAAACAACGTTTCCGGACGCTTCGTACTTGTATCGCATTCTACTCATAGAGGGAACGCTATGAATAATTTTATAATAAAATGTTTATACTAACATAACTTATTTTATAAATGTAAAAGTAATTGGGTAAGTGTCACATAGTTGACAAAATATGCCAAAAAACAACAAAATGAAGTCCTAATAAAAATTAACATATTACCAATATATAGATTAAAAAAATATATATCAGTCAAAATGTACATATAAAAAAATGACGCAATACATTGCGTGTCGAATTTAGTCAAACGATTGACATAATTTTTTTAAATATTTTGTAATATTTTGTCAGTTTCATAGCAAATGTTACACTAATATATTTGTCCAATTACTATTATTTAACAATATTTTTATATATGTGTCTTGGGAGTCGCAGTCAAACCAATGGGCCATCTGAATCGAATAAATGTTTTCAAACTGTGATATAAATACATAATGCCACATTATCATATCAATTCAGTGTTGCATATTGATATGTTTTATTAGATAATGAAAAGTTCCAAATTATATTATTATATACCATTAGCCCACAAAATATTATTACTGAGTAAATACTTGTTCTTAAAAAGAATACTTGGAGATAATGCCACAGTGCTGAAATATGCAAGTATCCTGAATTATAAACTTGTGATTAATTCAATTTTATAATAATTCATCTCATGGTCGGCGGTAAAGGAAAACATCGTGAGGAAACCTGCACGTGTCAAATGAAAATCTACAACATGTGTAGCCACCAACCCATATTGGAGCACCGTGGTGGAATATTTGTATCTTTCTTCTCCTAATAAAAAGCGTCCATGAATATTTTTATTAGCCCATTTTATTTAGAAATATATGTTATATAGATATTACGGCTATTACAGGGCAATCTTTGCCTAAAATCAATAAAGTTAAATAAAATAATATCGTAAAGTGTCTTAAGGGAAAAGGAAACGCCAATAAAAGTGAGTTTATTCGTCATCGTCGAGCGAGGAATCAAACGCACCGAACGTTGTATACAAGCGGCTCATGTGTTTTTATATTAAAATAACATTGCGATGTTGTACGATTTCTTTCTGTTCGTATCGTAAATCTGTCAATACAGATGAATTTCTGTGTAAAATGATGTATGTTTCCTCACATCAAAGAACACCGGACGCTGGATCGCTTTTATCGTAACTGATCAAATATTGATCTGCCCTTATGATCAAAACTGTACGTTTCAACATTCTACTCATATGACTATGAAAATTAGACGCGAATTCACATACATTTTCTCCATTACGACACGACCGACATGCCATCCGTTACATACGCTTTGACTAAGCGTCACTAAGTACTACAATATCCCAGTCATTTATGCCAAGTGTAGGTGGGACTTCGACAAACTTGAAGTATATATGATTAAAAAATTAATGACTAAATTGGATGGATTTATACCATCCCAGATCGTTTCACAATGCCTCTGTTGCTAAATTAAAAAAAAAAATAGTAAAGAATTATAGATGATACACACCTTGGGAATGAAACCTATATCAATTTCAAACTATTTGTGTTATTAATTTTAATTTTATTAAGTGCATGTTTATTTTTTTATGATCTTTAATTTGTATCAATTTGGACTTATTTTTTTTTTTTAATCTTTCTACTCATGTTGCTATAATTATGTGTTAATGTATTTTTAAAACAAATATTGTAATTGTTGTGGCTACTTTAAAAAGTTTCACATGTTAGCTATTTTCACTAAATTGTTTTACATTTGTCATTAAAACATGTAGTAGCTACTAGTGGTCCTTAAAAAAAATAAAAAAAAAAATAAATAAATAAAATAAAACGATCGCCTCTTGGCTATTTCTTTTTGTAATATGGCAATAAAAAAAATACCTCTGGATTTATTTCAGCAGTTCTTCTCAGGTTAGGGTATTACTATTTAAAGTCGGTGGGAGTTTCTGATTTCACGATCAATAAGTAAGTAAGTTGTCGTGGATCACTCGGTTGGGATTAAGTTCCTTGCACTATATATTATGTGTAATAAAAACCAAAATCAATGATATTAATTGGCGCCTTTTGTGAGAAATTAATGAAAAAGTTACTAAATGGCAATGATAACGTGTTTTGACGATTAAAATCTAACTTTTATTCCGTCCAAGCCATTCGCCAAACGTCCGGAGTGTATCGTGCGATAAGGAAATTCATTCCAAAAACTAATTATAATCTTTATAGTATGACGTCAAAATGTCAAAACCTTGCCTTTAAGCAACATAGCATCATATAGTTACAGACTCTTCGACATGCATACCCAAGCTGACGCACGGTCCCACCTCCTTATATTATTTAACTTAGATAATTTATATAAAATCTATCTTTATGTGACGTTACATATACTTTATACGATTATTTATTTATTTTTATTTCCTTTTTACGATAGTCGACGTATTGCAGTGACTCTGACGTGGACATCCGGCTTATTAAGATAACTTGGCAGCAGTATCTCAGCTGGCAGTATCATTAAAGGTCTAGTGGAGGTGCGGCTTTGGGCAACCCATTTTATCTATATCTATGTAAGCAACTTACAGAACCTTATTTTTATATGAGTAATTAACCGTTAATATTGAGGCAAAAAACGCTTTCATTATTTATTTTTTTATAGAATAGGAAGGCGGACGAGCATATGGGCCACCTGATGGTAAGTGGTCACCAACGCTCTTAGACATTGGCATTGTAAGAAATGTCAACCATCGCTTACATATCCAATGCGCCACCAACCTTGGGAACTAAGATTTTATGTCCCTTGTGCCTGTAATTACATTGGCTCACTCACCCTTCAAACCGGAACACAACAATATCAAGTATTGCTGTTTTGCGGTAGAATATCTGATGAGTGGGTGGTACCTACCCAGACGAGCTTGCACAAAGCCCTACCACCAGTATTAGAAGTGACTACAAAAACTTCTACTTCTACAACTACAACACATCTACATAAACACTCAAGAATATTTTTAAATAAATGAAGGGATTAAAACATTCAAAAATCATTAATTTATAAATACTGTTATTTTTTTTAAACTGTTCTGTACAGAATTATTTAAATTATAGCAGAGCTTGGTGTAAGTATTCGTTGATAGATACATTTTTTTTATTTATAAAAAAAGAGTAACTACTGAGTTTCTTGCCTGTTCTTCTTAAATATAATCCCTATTCCGAACAAAGATTCAAAAGTGCTTACTTGAATAAAATATACTTTGATTTGATTTGTTACATTTGATTTACGCAATGCATATTTTACTGTGAAACTCATTCTAAAACAACTTTGGCTTAAACAACAAAAACCTGACTACTTTTTGTATATGATACTACAACACTACAATCAATCATTATGTACGCATATGAATCAAAACATTTTTGTTTTTGTTGGATTTAAGACACCGCATAGACTATGTGGCCCTAAGTCATAGCCTGCGCCACTTCATTTGCTAGCATATGGTAGTTTAACTTGAAAATTTAAATAAATAAATTAGGGAAACTAAACTTACGGTATTGCTTACATCGATTTGGCCACGGATGAGTCAGTCAAGACTTCCTTTAAAAACAAATATGGCACATACAAGGCTTCTATAAGAAGAAGCCGCAAAACTCGCCATTATCATAATCGCAAGTTTGCTAAATGCTATTATAAATTTCCAATTGTAACTTGTATGGTTACACATCTTAACGTCTTCGACATCAAAAAATTGTATTTGTTTCCCATCAAAGGAAAATAAATGTATAAATTAGCTAGACTTTTCATAGTAAAAATCGATTTCTTAAAACCAACTGTATCTTATCTTATCTTATTCGTACTCTGAGGCCGGTAACTGTGTTTTTTTGTATTATCCTTGAACTTTCATTTTTTTACTTTTTGTTTATAAGTAATAGTGAGGAAAGGTGCATAAATCGGATGTACTCTACCAGCCGTGATAAATCCTAATAAGCTCCAAACCTTATTCTTAAAGATAAGAAAACTCGTTTGCTAAACAGTGAGAGATTTCCATGTCAATGTCTTTACATTATTTCCTTTATCTGCTGCTTATATATTGACTACTTCTATAGCTATTATGTCTTATTTATTATAAAGAGTTACAATTCGTAGTAAATCACAACATTCCAAAGTAGTATTGTATAGTAGTAACATCAGTGATTGGAGGGGAACGGGACGTATAGACATTGATTGATATATCTTCAAATTTAGTAAGATTTCATGGGGAAATGTTAAAACAATTCATATATAAACACAAACACATATATAACAGTGTGCCACAGCCAATCATTTCCAGATAACCAGCGTTACCTATTACCGTTTATATGTTTGCAATGCCACATATATAATAACTTCTGTATATCATATATCCCAGACGAACTCCACGAAATCCCGAAGTCATGATAAAAACATTTAACCGATGCAAAAAGTTACGGCCAATATAACTCAATACATTTCGGTAAATCTTCCGAGAAAAGCAACAAACTCAGTAACCGGTGAATTATAAAGTGAAGCGAGTGCCAGTTTATAAGTTCGGGGCCACCGCAAATATGAAAATAAACAATCACTACCTAAATATCCCGATAGCACTTCAAAGTGGAGTGAGCCGACACGCGACCAGTCATAGGCGTGCAGCGTTCTTAGTTTCATTATGAAAACTATAAGAGCCGAGATGGTATAGTGGTTAGACCACGTGGACTTTAATCGAAGATCTCCGAGCCGATCGAACAGCACCGAATGCCACATGCTTTATTTGTATTTATAAACTAATATAATGCGGTGATGATGTCAATGAACCACATTGTAAAGAAATCTGCAAGTGAAGAATGATATCTGCCGAAAATATTTTCACTATTTACACTGGAACGGCTTCCATATAATATGCTCCATCACTTTCGTTTAAGAGAAGAGCTGACCTTAGGCGAGCCGGCTAAACTATTACCTACACATCTATTTTTCTTTTGTCTTGAAGATTATTTTTATGAAAAAGCCATTTACAGAATATTTTTCTTAAATCAAAATGTAATTGTGATTCAAGTTTTATTAATTGAGGCAATCTGGGTCACCTCACTTACAGGTGTAGTGGAAATGTATTGTTTTCTGTACATTTATTCTAGCAATCTCAGTGCCTCGGTTTGGAATACATCTTTCTCACCATACATAACAACATAAATATGTTTTAGAATATGTTACTCACTAAAACATATTTTGCAATTAAAAGTTACAAAAAATAATTAAAACTCATATTTTCTTCTGTAAAAGCAGGAAAAAATTAAGTCACTTGTTTTTAAAGTTAAAGATATCTACTTCTAACTTGAACCACACTTGACCGTAAAAACCAAAACATCATGTTTACACACAATATCGCTCATTGGGCCACACCGAGCAAATGTAGTAACAACAAATCTTGGCCACCAATCTTTGACTAATAGTCAAACGTTGGAAGACACCAGAATTTCTGAGAAATATATATATTTCCAAAATATCATTCGATTATAAGTAATTCGTTAATTATTTCAGAGAATTATATAGTAAAATAATAATTTAATTGTATAAAACTTTTAGGTACTTATAAGCTTTTAATCTGTGATAAATGATAGCAATGAGTCAATTAGTTGGTTACGGGAGCGCAATAATACAAACTAATTTCATAATATCAAACTGTTAATTTCCATAGTTGGTTGGTTGGCATATTGGATAAAACGTTTGACTGTTTAGGCCAGCTGAGTGGATTTGTTTAATAGAAAACACAGGCGCGCAAAGCACGTAAACAGCGGCTACATCAAAGCGCCCAATAGATGCGCACGCGCCACCTCTTGGTGCTTTATTATTTTTACTTTTAGATATTAAATTTTGATTATAAATTATACCAAAAATATTATTAAAAAGATAATATTATATTAAACTTATATAATTTGGGTCTTTTTTTTTTGAAAAATTTAATTTATAAACGAATAACAGTTTGTTGCAAAGAAAAGTATAGTGGCTTTATAATTTCGATACTATTATCTGTGCTATATATATATATTAATAATCGATTGACGATAAATTAACGTATAGTTAATGTAGCAAGCTCATGTGGTCCGATTTGAGTTAAGCAAAAAGCTTAGATCGTGTAAAATTATTTTCTTGTTTGAAAATCAAAGCGTTGATTTGTGTATTTTTTTATTGAATCCCATAAATAAACTTTTATTTTATCAATTTATATGGCATCACTCTCATTGAAAGTATATTCGTAGGACTCAAATCGCTTTTGATACATTAATTAATCGATTCAAATGTCGAGTGAACACTGTTCAAAATAGGTACAATTTAACCTTTCAAATGAAATTTCCTATAGGTGACTATCAACGCACGCCCTTCACGTCAAACTAACGATATTATATTAATAAGTTCTACTAGAAAAAGGAGCGCGTGGATCTCATCCATCTTGACTTGAGTTGATATACGTTAAAATGAAAA
The DNA here is from genome assembly GCF_905147045.1 of Nymphalis io. NCBI lineage: Eukaryota > Metazoa > Arthropoda > Insecta > Lepidoptera > Nymphalidae > Nymphalis > Nymphalis io. The sequence continues at coordinate 13,334,555 of NC_065897.1, read as the reverse complement.
AATCCATTGACGAAATTTACAAATGAAGGCATTATGAAAAAGCTATATATATTTTAACTACCGCCTTTTTATCGTTATCATATAAGTCCAAGACTTATAAATTAATTAAAATTATTTTTTAAACTTATTCGAAACGATAATTAACGATCAAAACCATTCGTTTTCGCTCGACAGCGCATCGGATTGATCAAAACCTCTTTGATCTTTGGATCACGCGCTCCTCACTTATATTACCGGCGTTCGACTACATAAAACATATGATCGGTAAAGTTTACGTACAAACTCAACCTAATAAATTATAACATAAGGTCGAAAATCAATTATTACGTGTCGAATTTTACTACGTTCGTCGTTACTAACGATGTAAAACTTTATTATCTTACAGAATCACAAACGCACATATTTATTCAAAGGAATTTCATCCTTATCAAACTTAGAAATAAGTATAAATTTTGAATGAAAAAGAATATTTAGTTAATCCTTTTTTACCCGTTTGAATGTTCGTGTGACCTGTCAAAACGGTGAGTGGTAGCAGGCGCAAGGCGTAAACATTTACACGCGGTCAATGCGCAGGCGCAGTTAGCGGTACTGCGACTGTCCGACCTAAGAAACGAATGATTCAATTCTTATTCAGCAGTAAACGTTATTAAGATGTGTAACGGCACGATAAGAGTTATCAACGTGTATGATCTGTCATTATCAGATCTAAATACCAACTTAGTGGATGGTACAATAACCTACTATCTAATGTACCTATGACTATTTTTACATGACGATTTAAAACTGCTTGGAAGAGCCAATTTGAATAAAATATATTACTCATTTTGATTTCAATTGTGATGTTAGAATACTGTTTACAAATTCGAACTGCAATTTATAACCAATACAAGGTACTACAGATTAAATTAAAATTCACATCCGAGATGACGGAGAGCTAGGTCGCACTAAGTATCGCTTCTCTGGTGACGGTTCCTTACTCTGCGCCAAATCCAATCCTAATGAAATAGTACTCAAATAAAGGAATTACCTAGTACTTATATTAGAAGGTAATTTATTAAAAACTATCTAAACCCAACTAACAAGTCACATTTATTCTGATATAAAATTCGCGTTTATATCCAATTATATATAAAACATTTCGTTATAGCCAAACATATTTAATCGCATTTATTACGGTATATTTTCACCGTATTTAAAAAAGTAAAGTAAAGCTTCTAGCAGCAGTGAACGAGAGTTTTATACGAGACGAGTTCCAAAGATAATGACTCCAAAGTATTACGTACGTGGCCATCGGCGGTGGTCTTCCGGTGTCGCCTTGCGCCGTACATCCTACTTAATACAATTAAACCAATTAGCTAAGAAGACTTTTTCTGGCTATTTCACGGACGAGTTTAACTATCTTGTATATTTTGACTCTGTTTGGTAAAAATATTGTAAAAACATGTCAATTTTAACATATTCGTAACGAATTATCTAAAACACTAATCAACAAATTATTTGCTAGATTTCCTTAGCAATTTTATAACACTTATTATGAAATGCTATGTATAAATGCTTATGAAGAATAGTAAAATAAATTCGAGCTATTGAGATATTTAATTTAAGTTCTTACTATATATATATAAATAACTTACTAAACAAATTACTCGTAAGTCATACCAATGTAATAAAAAGTCGTTTTTAATAAAAACAATAATTTCTTATTAAAGTGTTTCTATGTTAACGATTTCTTTTTTGCTTTAAAAATATCAAAGGAAAGCATATCAAATATCTTAAAATATCAAAGTAAAGTATGTCTTATCAGAATTTAAAAGCAAACAAAAAACATAAGAATAGTAGAATGCTGTAAAACAATTCGAAATGCACCAAAGTAAGGAACTACTTCAAAAGGGAGAGGAGGCCTTAGCCCAGCAGTGGGACATTAACAGGCTGTTACTGTACTGTACTGTAAGGAACTACTTTAAAAAAGTATGTAATAAAAAGTTTTGTCTATATTAGCCAAGGCAAGGATATAAGTCGTATGGATTAATGACTAAAGAAATCCTTTGTTTTCGACATAATTGTTAAAAAATACAAATACTGAAAGATTTTCAAAAAAAAAATCTTAATAGAATCCCATAATAATATGATCTTCACGACCCTTACAAAGTTTCAAAATAAAATACCTAGATGCCGACAATGTACTGTGTGTATATTAATGTAAATGCAATCTAAACACGACAACTCAAATAATGACAAAAATGATGTAAAGTGAACACAAACATCCCGCATAATGTATCAAATCACTCTCGCAATTATAAGAAAATGTTACCAAACTTGAATCAAACCCGCGTCCATTTGTCCCAATTCCATACAATTCGAAACTTTGCCTTAGTAATTATAGATTTTATCGTGTAAGGGTGTATATAGATGCATAATTTTTTTAGACATCAAATATATTTTATTGTTATAATTAAAAAATAAACCAATTAACTAATTATAATAATAATAATATCATGGGACATTTTTTTACACGACCATCTGATCCCAAATTAAGCTTGTACAATGTACTATGGAAACCAGACAACTGATATACTACATATACTATTTTTCTTTCGTAAATACATACTTATATAGATAATTACAATCAGACTCAGGACAAACAGATATGTCCATGCACACAAATATCTGTCCTGGGTGGGAATCGAACCCACGCCAACCGGCTCGTCTGTTGTGTTAAATTTTATGAGTATTAAATAATTACTTAAAACATGATTGTACATTTGTATATACAGGCCTTATTTACTGTAAACCTTTTTATCTGTTCTATTTGTATATTAATATTATAAATGTCAAAATTACTCCGTATGTTTGTCAGCTTATCACGACTGAGGCAGTAAACCGATCGTAATGATATTTGACATTGAAGTTGAAAGTAGGTTTGAACCTGGATGGCGTATAAATTACGGCTTTACGAAGAAATAAATTCGTGGACGGAGTCACGTGAAACAGTTAGCTATCTACGTCATAAATTTTATGTAATTATAATAAAATAATACCAAAAATGTTTATTTTAATCGTTGTATGGACGAGGCTTTATAACAATAGTGTTGATAATAGACAATGTTTCCAGATTCCCGTAAAGCGAGTGAATGCGGGAGAGGGGGGGAGGTAACGGAGGGAGAGGACAGACTCCATAAATACAAATTATTTCATTACACTCATAAACGCCCGCACCCTCTATAATTGTACATGCGTTGGCTAATTGTTTTTCTATAAATATTATAATTGAAAGAAAACAACAAATACTTCATAAGTATTTCTTATAACTATTTTTTACAACCATTATTACAATATAAAGTTGTAATTATAGCTATAAAAAACTGACCTTCATAGCCGGGCCGTAGTTTAGTCTAACAAACTGACAGACGAAAAAAATAAAACTCAACAAAGTCACAATGAAAATAAAAACATCTCAAAATAAATTTCATAAAGATTATGCCATGCCATATATATATAATTCATATCAAGTGTGGTTAGAATCGAATCATAAAAGTAATGTAAAACAGATTTTACCAGTTAAACTGCCAAATGGGCTACCAAATGGGATGTGCTCACTGCTAGGCAAAGACGTGTTTCAGCTTTGCTCCGTTGCGAGTAGATAATACATAATTATGCAGCAGAATTTCACCCGACCAGTCAATTCGATGTTTTCAGCCATCGCCGAGCACGACATGAATAATTACTTGCATAAACACAAATTAAGCACATGAAAACACAGCGGTTCTTGTCCGGGTATTAATTTTCAGACACGCTTGACCACATAATATTTACTGATGGTAGGGCTTTCTGCAAGCTCTTCTGGGTAGGTACCACCCACTCATCATATATTCTACCGCAAAACAGCAGTACTTGATATTGTTCTGTTCCGGTTTGAAGGATGAGTTGCGCATTGGTGATGTAAGCTATGGTTAACATTTCTTACAATGCCATTGTTTATGGGCATTGGTGACCACTTAGCATCAGGTGGCCCAAATGCTCGTCCGACTTCATATTCTATAAAAAAAAAATGAGCCCACGATCGATTAATACATTTATATTCTATTCATTGATCTCACGACATATCAACTCAAAGCAATATATTTTAGTACAGATAAACAAATTTCAAGTATAATGAAGTACATAGCGATACATATTAATATTGAATGAATAAAAACTTTTGCTATGCGAAGACATACGGGCGTATTGGTGGCCAATCTGCCGACATTCACAATGCACTATTGTGTCTCAATTGACTAACTGACAATATCAACTTCATCCTAATTGCATTAAGGATCTACGACCATTCATCCGCGATGAGAAACTGCTCTCAATGTTACTGAACTCTTCATCATACATTTAACATATGCGTAAGTAATATTGATAAACGTAATAAATCAATAAAAAACATGCTTTCTGATTCTAAAATGTATTCTAAAGTAGTCTTTACTGCTTTACTAACTAACAACGAAACAACATATAAGACAATTAAATTGGAAATTGTGGTATAAATAGATATTTAATTTTTTTATTATGTATATAACAGTAACAGCCTGTTAATGTCTCACTGGGCTAAGGCCTCCTCTTCCTCCTTTTGAGGAGAAGGTTTAGAGCTTATTCCACCATGCTGCTCCAATGTGGGTTAGTAGAATACACATGTGGCAGAATTTCAATGAATTCAGACACACGCAGGTTATCTCACGATGTTTTCCTTCACCGTCAAGCACGAGATGAATTATAAACACAAATTAAGCACAATAAAAATTCAGTGGTGCTTAATGTATATAATAATGTAATAATAAGTACTACACACTTTTATGAGATATTCTTTAAAAAATAAATTGATAATTTATTAACCAATATTAGTACTTTACAGCCGACACCTAAAGCAGAATTTAAAAAATTACGTTTTTTTTTCTTTAATTGAAGCATCTGCTGAATTCCTTAATTACAATTATTAAAATGGCTGGTGGCGATAACATATGACCCGAAGATCAGGGTCAATGGCACTGTTTGGGAGAGACATGTCTGTACCCAGCGGTGGACGAACTCGGGCTGACAATGACAAAATAGAAATTACAAATGGCGTGTTAAGCATTTTACTTGTTCTAAATGTAATCAACAAAGAAACTACTTACGATATTATCAAAGAAACTACTTACGATATTAGTTTAATCTTCAATGTTTTCTAATAAAAATAAATCTTTTATATCAATTTTAAGTTTTAATGTTGATTTATATAATCTGTTATGTGTTTTAAATTGATTGTTATTAATTGACGTCTCATAGATCAGACGATATGAGCTATATACGTGAAACGAATGACCTTTTGAACTTGGAAGGGTTATGTTATGTTTGGTCCAATTCATAAGCAGAAAACCGCTATGAGTATGAATCATAGTGTTGAGTGACTCCATTAAATAGTATCTGTTTATTTTAAAATCAAAAATAGGTAAGTATCACCTACTTACCAGTTATTATATCGCCAGCGTCGACCGATATGAATGTTGAGTGAGCTAGTGTAATTACAGACATAAGGGACTGAACATAGAACCCATGGTTGACTGTGCGTTGGTTGTTTAAGTAATGGTTTATATTTCCTGTAGAGTAAGTGTCTATGGGCGAAGGACACACATACCACTGGTCGCCTGTTTGCATGTCTGCCTTCCTAAAGCATATCTTCGTATAAAATACGTAAGGCACCACCAAATAATAAATATTACATTATACACAAATTATAAGTTCAAAATAAAGAAAAAACCGAGCAAAAATTAAACTACTTTAATCAATGAAAGTAAAAATCAATTATCTGGGTACCTTTTTTTAATTTAGAACATAAGGAAATGTCTAAATATGTAATAACTGATATTAATATTAATAAAAATTTTATACGTTTGGTACAATTAAGTCATAAAAAACTGGGGAATTTTTTGCTTTCATAAAACCATATTTGTTGTTACGTAAAAAACATAACAAGGAATTATTTGAAATTGCTTTAAACTGCTTATGAAACGAGGATTGATACAAAAAAGTAACAAATTAAGCTGAAAAATAATTAACAAATGGCGATTTGCTTGATTCTTTGATTAATTATTTAAACCAATAGTAAAAAAGTATTGACGTAAAAAATTTAACAAAATTGTCTAATTGTTTCCTTAAATGAATTTTAAAGATAACACAATTATTTTTATATTAATTCAATGTTGTACCATACAAGCTGAGTATAAAGTGTAGCGTCTATTAAGCCGGGTTAAAGTAATCCGTTCCGGTGTGATGTTCAGCTCGAAGCGTGAAAGAAAGAATGTAATTTTGTTGTACTTATAAAAAAACTTACGAATAACAAGAAAAATATAGCATAGGCGATAGGCGTCAGAAATGAATCAAACCGATGCTTGCTGGTTCAAATCTGAGTTACTGAGTTTTCATGAGTTTATTTATTTTTTATAATTCATCTCGTTCTCCGCGGTTAAGGAAAACGTCGTGTCAAGATCTGCATGTGTCAGAATCAATTCTACTGGTGGTGGGTTAAGTGGGGCTTAATCCCAGGATCCCTCTGCACAGTGGGACATTTAGATGTTGTTACTTTAATGCTATAAATAAAGGTTGACAAACCTCACTAGATATACCTAATTAAAACAATAAACAATATTTTTGACCCAATTATCAAATTGAGAGATTAAGGAAAAAAAAGTCTTAAAGAAATATTCTGTAAAAACCTTGATTAATCAATTTATAACTTAAGTTGCCATACATTCAAAGTCTATATTATAGTACTAAAAATAAAAGTACTAATAAATTATACGTATTTAATAGCGACACAGATTATGCAAAGGCGCAATTAAAAAAAAAAGAATTATTTTTTAATAAACCCTGATTTCGCAAATGAATGAAGAAATCGATCAATTAATTCACAAATTACCATTATACCGTAATTTACTACTATGTGTTTATATTATACCCATTAAATATATAATTTTTTGGAATAACAAGTATAAATACGAAACACATTCGTTCATTCAAAATGTAAATCCGTTCCATTTATCGCCATCTATATTTGTTCCGAAGGAATTTTACTAAAGTAAATTTATTACTCGTACCGATACTGTACATGTGTATTTACGAAACATAAGACATCTCTATCTATTTTGAAATGTTTGTGCAATAAATATTTTTATTTTCTCTACGTATTGAACAACTTTCACTTCATATCATTTAAAATTAATGTATCTTAGTAATTATTTAAAAAAAAAAAACATTGACAGATATTATTAAGATGAAGATGAATATAGCTTTTGTTTTATCAAAGTACATAGCTAACGTTAATAATTAAAAAGAGGCTTAAACTTATATAGAAGTCATTAATATTATCAATCAAAATCTTTTATTTTTAATTTAATGGAATTACTTAAAAAACGTTTAATATTAAGGATACATTTGCACGACAACCAATCAAAATTCTATTCTATGAGAAATCACTGTCGTATAACACTTTTTAAGTTTTGAAAACCTATTTATCCGTATTTAAACGGTATATATCCGATACACTTTTTTGATACGTGTATTTTTTAAAGTATTACAATAATTGTAATGTATGTTGCATATCACTTTCTGACATTTCAAGATCTTCTGCAGTGTCGAGATTGTTCTTGCAGCTTACTACTACTACTACGTAAATACTTCTACTACTACTAGTAGTACGTTAATTGTTTCACGCATTCATATATTACGTAACACTTTAATAAAGATGGCTTCGAGATAGGAAGGAAGTTAGGAAAACAACGGTTTAGTTAATGATTTCGTTTGTAGTGTGGGGGAATGACCAAAGTGCGGTTACTAATGTAGTTAGAGCAACCGGCGTGGACAAGTTATAATAATGCTTATGATGCAGCATGCGGGCGCTGCCCGGACCAGGGCTGCACAACATTTGAACAACCTGAACTTCATCTTATTACTAAATACAGCGTATAACGCTTTTAATCAGTATTAAAGAGCATAGTTAATAATAAAAAGGGAACAGATTTTCTAGTCATTTGGAATATTAATAAGTTAAGTTATTGAAAACTTTGAATGATGTTGAGTTTATCACGATTGCAGTTATGAAGCAATTTGCTTAAACTTACGATTATATATCATTTGGTTATTATCACCAAATAAATAGCTTATTGAGAATACATAAAAACATAATAAAAAATAAAGTATTAATTTTCTCACTTTAAATTCAGCCTCCAAATTAAATCAAAGATAAAAATAAAATGAAATCTTAACATTTCAAAAGTTCAAAAAACCATTTTAGCCGTTAAAATTTTATGTACTTTTATAACATAATTTAATAAAAACCACTTAACAGTACTGACTTTAATGGTTAAAATTAGTGTAAAATTAAATTTAAAAATCTCGAAGTCAACAAGCCCTGGATATAAAAATACAGTTGCGCCGGCATAGGGTGGGTCGCGGTCGGTGCGAACTAATCGCTCTGAGTGCTGTTTAAAATCACCCAATTATGAATATTGACCGACAAGTTGCACGTCACTGTCCGACGCACATACATTAGGCCGACACTAGTGTGAAGTGCTCAGTGATGAGGGGTGAATGTCCGGTTTTAATTAACTGTTAAAATTTTGTTAATTATTGATTACTCTTCTGTTAAGTAAAACATCGTGGACGATTCAACCGAGCTACCGGTTTGCTGACATGAAACAAAATTTATATTCAAAAAACCCTTTTAAAAACTCTAAAGAGTCCACGGAGCCCAAACACATTGCTCAAGATTCACGAACTCCATTAATGCTTACAACTCTATACTCTCAATATCTTCGGAGCCATCTTGACTATACAAGTCATAAAAATTCGCGTCAAATATTTAAACTCGGTAAAAATGAAAAAGATACTCCAACAATCATCTGACCTCAATACGAATGATGTAAATTGAAGTCTTGAATAGTAAATTGCTGTCCCTTATTGTGTGTAACAATCAGTCCGGCTAGAGGTCCAATTAGGGGAGTTAACCTCGGCGCAGGGGTCACAATCTAATTTAATAACAACGATGATGAGATGAAGCTGCCCACACGTCTAGGATGTTCGTATTACAAAGAGATATCTACTATTCCATTACGTTTAAAAAATTACGTAACAAATGGACAATACTTTTATTACGTACTGTTTAATAAATTCGTTCCTTTTTTGTAACATTAAAATAAAAAAATATATATTTAGTGAGGCTAAAATTCAAATAAAATCAAAGTATTTTTATTCAAATAGATTTTTTACAAGTACATGAGTCTTCAAACTTTAGCCTAACATTAGGTGACACGACATTAATTGTATTTTAAATTATAGTTGTTTCGGCATTTATAAGTTTTTTGTTTTTGTAACAATAACAACATTTTATCCTTGCCATAAATTTTAATATACTAATTCTTTTTTTACTGGAATATTTTTTAAATAAAAAATAAATGATCCTCTAAATAGGCTTACAGGAAACTAAGGTGATATTTATTTTGTCTATAAATAATATTTTTACTTTAGGTATTGACAATAATTGATATTTTTCTTTTATAAACAAAACAAATATTAAAATTTCTGGATCGCCGTTCCCATATACATAAACATTATAATCTATGTTATGTTCGAACATGTAAAAAATCTTTTAATATTGCCAAGCCACTTTGTGTATATCCAACAAATTCATTATTGTTAACACCTACGTGTTAATCTACATCTAATTATATTATTATCTGTATCATTTAAATAATCTATGTTAAACGATTCTTAATTATCTGTATAAAGTTGGAAATTTCTCTCGGTAAGGTGTCAACGATTTCATTCCGTTGCTATCATTTGACCGGATCTTTAATTAAAAGAATTTTGTGGGTTAAATTTATAATATACCAATTTATATGCCTAGAGATAAAACAATTACAATCTTTACGTAACATAAACTTATAAAGAGATTATTTTTGACGAAATTTAGTATCGATATAATGTCTTATATTATATTATATATTATACCAAACACATTAGACATTAGGATATTTTACAACACTTGAAACGGAATTAAAGACAAACAATAACTGCATGGATACTTATAAGCACTGATTTCTCCCTTTCTGTGATTATTGATTTGACAGTCATAAGAAGAAGACAACATTGCTGAACTCTTCTGTTCACTCGCTAACGTTTAAAAGTAAGGCTATTAGTCTTAAAATACACCTTAGCTTCAAACACGGCGCATGAGCACACGCGCCCGTAAAAACTCTCCAAAATTACCTGGCCACTAACAAATTGCATCATTACCGATAATCGCTAATAAAATATCGTATTTCCGACCAATTGTTCTCTTTCTAAATATTTTAAAACATGAAACTGGATACGGGACAAACTATACTATAATTACAGCAAACAATGACATTTTATCTGTTGTGTACTAAGTCTAGCGGAAGATTTGGAGCCATTTCACAATCTTTGTGATTGTGTAATCGATATGATGATAGAAAAACAAAAAATATATTACTCATGCGGCGTTTGCGAACTACTCGTGAGCTGTTTACTTTGAATATGTATTTTTGTTCATGTGTTTGTTGTACATGTTGTAACTCATGTTCAGGAATTTATAAAAATAATGTTTGATTTTTTTGTAATAATCTTTTAATTTTTTTACTGGAGTTGATTAGCACCACAAAACTTATCAATATTTCTGCGTTCAAACACTAAATGTCTGTTAAGTGGTGTTTTTGTTAAAAGAATTATTTACCGTAACAGCCTGTGAATGTCCCACTGCTGGACTAAAGGCCTCCTCTCCTCTTTTTGAGGAGAAGGTTTGGAGCTTATTCCACCACGCTGCTCCAATGCGGGTTGGTGGAATACACATGTGGCAGAATTTCAGTGAAATTAGACACATGCAGGTTTCCTCACGATGTTTTTCTTCACCGTAAAGCACGAGATGAATTATAATCACAAAAAGAATTATTTAGTTAAATGTTATTAAAGGCAAGAATGCATAACATATGTACCTGCATCATAATATGCGATATACTATACGTGATTTATCCCGTCTAACCGGCTATAACTAAAAAATTAAAATAAATCTTGTATAGACGCCACATATAATTTTATTTTTGATCATAATTATAAGACAGATCTGAATATTTATATGGTCACATTCGATATCCATCATCAAAAGAACATTTAATACTTTTTATGTCCATCTTTTTTGAAATACTTAATAAATATATAATCATCATTTCAAGAGCAGCTTTTTGTTAATTATGATAATATAACATATATTTTGAATTGGTTTTAAACTTTTTTTAGGCTTTTATTAGTTTGTACTTTCGCATGGACTTCAAATAGATAAATATTGTTACCATACAGAGAGAGATGTTTTAAATTATTTCATTTTCCTCTTCCTTTACTAATTAAAATTATAATTTTTAAATCTATGTATATGAGTTAAGCGCTTCAAAATCGATCGGTTCTTCTATTCTAAAACTAGTATTTTTTTTTATAAAAAAAAAGTGTCACAGATAAAAGATAGAGAAATAATTACAAGATAAAATATCCCGCTTAAGCTTTTAAACAAATCAAACAAACAGAACAAAGGTTTTGATAAAGCATTAGATAATATTTTTACCAAATTATTTTGAACAAAGTCAACCGATCGATAAACGTTAGCGGCGATCTCTTTGATCTCGATTGTTCGAGCTTTGATGTAGCCGACTGGTTCTCGTTAGCGAAACTAAACTGAACACACGTTCCGATGAAATGCTGAAAGCGGTTTTCAGGGGAAAAATCAAAAATAGGTTGCTGAATGTAGGTGAGTACCTGGGGTCGAAGATCAAATTGTGTCGTTGAATCGTACTTCGATATTTTTGCTTATTCTAGTTTCCAAAAATCTAAACAAAGTCATAACATACATGATTGCTATTTGTGTAAGTGCAATTGAGAGGTTAGAAATAAATTATTGACGCATTGAATTTACCTTTTTTTATTTAAATAGTAACTAAATGTTTTGAGATACTCGACAATGAGACGAGGTGGCGCAGTGGACAGAATGCGTGTATCTTACTTAAATGTCGCGAGTTCAAATCCAGGTAAGCACGACTAAGTTTTCATAAGCTTAATTGCTGTCATTGTCACGCGATCTCGGTGAAGCCGATATCATGATCATATGTGTCATCTTTTGGAGAAAATTCTGCAACATACATCATAATTGCAGATAATTAAATCTGCAATAAAGCAGCGTGATAAGCTCCAAATGTTTTCCTTAATACTTTAGCTTAAAATCAATTAATACACAGAAGCTAACACAGTTATGTTTCACTAGGGATGGCAATTCGCTCATCCTTGTGTACATTTATAGATTTTTTGTGTTTAGAATTACCGGTATTTTATAACGAAGAACTCTTGTATAACGGATGTAAACATTTTTAAAACAGTAAGATAGTTCTAAGAAGCACGGCCGCTAAAGATTTGTACAATAACATCAGAGAGAGTTCGAGTTCATGACGCCAAGAAAATGTTTACAAAACAACTCTAAACGTCTGATTCTGTGTTCACAGCTACATTACTTTAATTAATAGATGGGACGTACATACAACTGTATACTCATGTACAGGAACAACTACGAGTGTACCGAATAGATTGTTATGAATTTCCCAATATTTTTGTCGTACTAAAATTTTATTACAACAATAAAATCGTCAGAGCAAGTAAGAAGTATTTATCATTTCATCCATTTGTAGTGACATTTTATGAATAGCGAATGCATTCACAAACTACATTTCTTTACTACAAATTCCTTATGAATGGAAGTCTTACTATAACAGCTAATGTCTCAAACCGTAATTTCTAAATCCTATTCAGAGTTAGAAAAACATCCGTTTAAAAGGGTGAAATTATTGAAAACATAAATGGGTTCAAATAAACGTATATGATATTAAATAAACTAAATGTGTACAAACAAAACTCACCCTTTGTGTATTATATTGAATATAAATATTTCGTATCGTGACCGTTTTGCGACGGATATAATCTCTTTTTTGCCAGATTAGCCACAATGTCCGAAAGGATTAATTCGGAATTTTCGGTGGACATGTTCATTCATATTTCTTAGAGTTGTGTGCGCAAAAAATATCATTTTTATTTGAATACATCGTGACAGTTTAGCTTTGATATCAAACAGGGTAAGAGACCTTTCTTATTAATATACTAGCAGCCCGTGCCGACTTCGTACGAGTAAAAAAATGCAATGATGGCGATGAAAAGGACAATGTAATGAATTCATTCCATTTTCCTTCTTTAACTCTTGCGTTTTATAATAAACCTTTGCTTCAAATCTCAGCTTTCACCAAAAGACACAGAAAAGAAGTAGACAAAATTATAAAAATAAAAACTGCTATTTAACAATAGGTACATAAAAATTTTGATCGTGATTCTGCCAGTTTTATAATCAGAAGGTTGTAAGTACTTCGATCTTGTAGCATGTAGCTAAGCAACACTGCTCTTCACCGGCTTAGATTTTTATTTCAATAATTCGTTGTGTCGCGTTGATATAAATTATCAGAGTTCACAAGGAGAGCTTCTTCATATCTTAATTAATTATATACGCCGAGTTAATAAATTATTTTTATCTAGTATTTAATTCCATATGATTTAACGCCTAATTTTATGTGCAATTACAAAACATATATATATATATATATATATATATATATATGTATTGTATGTGTTTGAGTAAATTGTGTTTTTGTGTACTTTTTAGCACCTGTAAATACGGTGTTGCGATACAGTATTATTGTGAGTACTTCTTTATATAACATACTAAAACAACTTGGCTTATTATATATAAACGAATATGTTGACAATAACATTATATATTTCATCGAATTCCACAAAGATCTGACGCCTGGATATTCCTGGAGGGCATACTGAAGTAAAAGAAAGATCAGTCCAACAAAAACAGAGACAAATCCAAATTTAGGAGCTGTTCCCAATCAAAGATGCGCCGTATTTAACCAGAGATTAGCATCTCGTCTGTAGGAAATCGTCACCACGGTACGCGCCTCGTAAAACAGTGAAACGGGTTAATCCAGCCGTAATCCCCTAACATATGTATTTGTCGTTGCGTTTTGACATAGATTTACAATTATTTACAAGAAGTGCTCGCCAAACGCCGCTTGTGTCTGCTCACGGTAATCCGCGGATTAGTCGAGCCCTTGTTTATGGTGTGTCGTTACTGCCTAATTGTCTGTGGTCGGGAAAAAGCGCGGAAGAGTCTATACAAAATAGTCGCCTGATTTATAGCGAGGTGCGTTCAACGCAGCTTTTCACAATATTTCTAGAACGCAAGATGTTTTGTGTCGAATGAGAGATGGCTGGGTTTATAGGGATTACACGGGTGTCGAGTTTCCGTGGACATGTTTTTGTTGGCGACGATGCAACGTTTAATTTTTGTCGTTTGCCAAATCACCCGGTTAACGATCACCAGACTGTATCAATATTTGCTCAACTATTTAACGACAATTATATTTAAGTTGTTGAAACAAGAAACAAAATGTTAGTCGAGAACAAGTTGCTCAGCTACAAAAATAATTTTGATTAATAAAATAATATCAAAAGTGAATTAGAGTGAATGTCTTCAATTTAATTTAAATATGATGACTCAATATATACTTACACAAGATTACATTTTTAATTAGTTTGATAATGACTGTCAAGTGTAATTACTAAGTGAAGTTAATTACTAAACGTCTTCGCTCGCTTTATTACATGAAAATTATAAATTACACAACATCTAAATAATGAGTCATTTTATGAATTTTATTATTACAAATATATTTATTTTGTTTATAATAATGTGTATATCGTCTTTGGCTAAGTGGTTAAAACACGTGAATGTTATCCAAAGCTTGGGAGTTCAAATCCGAGTCACATTGAATTTTTATATACTTAATTTGTTTACAGTTAAGGCTACGTACTCGGCGGCGCAGGTTTATGAGAAAAACTGGACTTATAGATTGAACATTTGACACATATGTTTCCACTAATTGCGGATTAGAGTTGCAGGTCAAGATGGCTTACCCCAGCAGAAGAACATTTACAGGCTTTCTATCACTTTACTTTTTTTATCTATTTATTTTATTTAGTAAAACTTTGTTATGACAAACTAGCGGACTTAACTCAATTGGAGGAATCTAATCTATCATACCAACGAAGGTAAAAGGTTAATACGCCATGATTAAAACTCATCTTGAGATGATTATTTTTAAAAGGTGTGTCTTTTATTGTCTCTTAAATTACTTGTTATTTAGTCATTACATATTCGCTAGAAACTAGTTGTTGGTACGTTTTATTTTCTCATACGATGTCTATAAATTCAAACAAGCAATCTCTTAATTAATAACCAATCGAGCAAAAGCACCGCTAGCTTTATTTTATACCAAAGATAAATAAAGGAATGTGCTAATATTGGAAAATACACCTCAATAAGGCTGTGATCATACCAAATATATCTAAAGAATTTAATTTATTAATTGAACAAAATGGTTGAAAATATTAGCATCTCGTGGCTCGATGTTCGTTTTATAATAAAATCCTAATATTTTTATCATTGCTTACTATATTTATAATTACTTTTGTATTTGTCATTTAATAAATTTAAAGAAAGACAAAGTATATTATATATAATATAAAAGGATACTTAGTATTCGTTGATTTTTATCTACAATATACAAATTTAAGCTAGGTACTTATTATATGTAAATTAATTATTAAGATAGTGTAACTGCTGAGTTTTTTGTCCGTTCGTCTCGGTAGCTTTTTTAAAATTGATGTTGATTTTGGAATCGTATGGTGATATTGATTTTGATGTGCAATGTAAGTCCGTCTTAACTTAGAAAGATATACTATTGATGCTTTAAAATGAAGAAATCAATTCGCCACACAATTTCTCGGAATGTGTTACGAACGTCATTAATACTCGACTATATAGTAATCGCAGCCACGATCCGTTGATTAAGATGTTTTGAACATATTTTGATTGGATATATCCTAAACGACTCTTCGGAAGCATTTTGAAGTTAATTAACTTATTGTTAATTTGATTGAGTGAAAAAATCTTGTAGAAATTTTGTTTTTATGTGTTATCTTAAAAGCAATTTCATTTTTTTTATTTAGCCAATTGGTTAGCGGTGGTTTTTTGTATTCAATACAAACTTACTTATTGAGGGGATTTCAATTATATATAATTATTTATAATTTGTTTCTTTTTTGTGATTATTATTTTTCTAATGAATTATATTAATATAAGATTTATATATTATATATGTTGTATACAAATGTTTAAATCATATTATATTATGTGTGTTGTTAAACATTTACACTAAGTAATTATTGCTTGCAAGACTTGAACACGATATATAATTTCATTTCCACTAGTTATTTTTTTTTCACAATATGCTTGTAACAAATCACGTAATCAATGTGTATGAATCAGCATCCGAAATAGAACGCTTAAATTTTTTTTAATTTCCCAATTGTGTTATTTTATCTATTGCCTCTTATTTCTATCAGATCGTTAAATATCTCAACTTTATTTAATTATTATGTGTGTTTCTCCGTAAACAATCTCCTTAACTTTGCTTTTTTTATTTTTAAATTAATTATTAAGCTTAACACTACGATGGTCAATTAAAAGAAGTTCAACTTGGTCTTTATGATGTTATAAACCTTTTGCGGTTAACTACCGTAAATAAAACTTGACGCTGTGTCATTATTTATTTCAATTGTTTTATTTTTTGTAATTCTCTTATTCAGAATAAAATAATAGAAAACACAATACATTACGGTGTTTGCTTATGTTTATGTTTTTAAGGCTATTTTCCAATACACAAATGGCATTTTCCGGCCTGTACACTATTAATTGAAAATTCAGTGGTGCTTGCCCGGGTTTGAACCCACATTCATCGGTTAAGTTTCACGCGTTCTAACCACTGGGCCATCTCGGCTTATCTTAATCGCTGCTTCTAAAAAACTGCATACCAAAATAATTTCCAATTTGTAATATAAGTAAGGATGACTACGCTAGTAACGCCTGCCTGATTAGAAAAAAATAAGCTGATATTAATAACAAAAGGCCAAACGATGTTGGAAATTATATGTGTGGGATTCATTTTGTATGATTTTTGATTAAGACCTTTAACAAAGATACCAATATACTGGTATCAAACAATTGTAATTGTGGCCTTACTTCCATACTTACTCTTTGTTCAAGATCAAAATACATTATGCGAAATGTCATTTTAATCTATCTTTTCGTCAGTAGATGGCGTTAGATGTATTTTACATCGCGCTATTAAAAAAAAAATATTTTTTTTTAATTTTAATAAGTTTTTAATGGGAAAGACCAATTACACTATTTGACCAGCAATACATACTCGGTGGTTTTATATTGAAGTTTCACAGTACCAATACTACCGGGTAACCCCAAACACTCTCTTTTAATTTAATATTTTAACCATTTATTGAAGAAAGTTTCATGAAGATTAGGATCAATGGAACTCATGAATGAAAAAGATAGTTTATAATTCGTGAACCTAGACGTTAGCTATAACATACAAAATAAAAAAATATAATAAGAATTGTTTAGCATTAATGTGGTTTGATATTTTTTGTGCATTGATTAATGTTGCCATTTAACAGTAGAAATATATATCCATAATCTGGTAAGCTTTTTTTTATTGAACCGGTAAAAACTACTTTTAATAGATTGCTCATCAACATTCATTTCAAAATCAATTTACGCGTATCAATTTACGACTGTATTAAATGTATATATTTTTATTGAATGATGCGTGAAATTGTATCGAAAGGTTTAAATTATATATTTGCATATACAATCACCTAAATTGTCACTTCCTAAACAAGTGTAATAAAATCCGATACAAAAGTCGTAACTTCATTCATATCTTATAACACAAGGTAGTCACAAAATTATAAACGAAATTGTTTTTGAAGACATATTTTATTGCAATATAACTTAAATTTAGCCTCTTAACATTAAAATCATTAAATAGAATCTTACGTCAATAAATAAATAGCGGTACCACTTTTTACAGACACAAACGATTATAATACACACGGGCTCGCCCTTTTATCACAGTCTGACACTTCGAAACAGTTCGACATCGCTACTGGCGCGTCTGGACCAGTATCCCGAGGATACCGGAAGACCGCAGCTCGATCAACTATGCTTAGCCATGTGGGAATCTGGTTCAGGGCCGGGTGGACTCACCGGCGGCGACAATCCGTGAATCCTTCGATACAGCTGGTGATAGGGACTCGGCGGTGGCGGTGGTAACCTCAGCAACGGGCTCGGCAAAGCGTACCTTCCGTACACAGACAACAAGGGTGGATAGAGTCCCACTAATGATGCATATGGATTCCCAAACATTGGGTGCAGAATGGCGCCCCGTTTGAATGCCGCCAGCCGAGACCTCGACGCCGCGGTGGATCGTCTCCTCAACTTCCCCGTAGTTCCGCCAATAAAAACATCATCAGAAGACGGATCCAGCATCCAGTAATTCCCTTTACCTGGATCATCATAATGTCTCGGTACTTTGACGAAGCACTTATTTAAACTTAAATTGTGACGTATAGAATTCTGCCAACCCTGTTTATTCTCTTTATAGTATGGGAAGTTCTTCATAATGTATTCATATATACCATTCAGCGTCAGTCGCTTCTCGGGGCTGCTTCGTATGGCCATCATGATGAGCGCGTTATAGCTGTACGCGGGTTTTTCGTTCTTCTTTTCATCGGGTGTAGTCGATGTGCCAGGCGGAGGTGTCTCGGTGCCTGTCACGTCGAGTTCGGTGTCGGAAGGCGAAGGGGAGCGCGATGACGCCTCGGGGAGCAAGTCTCGTATTGCGAAACTCGGAGGACTCATAGCTGTGCGGCATCGCGAGCCGCTCGCTCCGAACTAAGGTGCCTGCGCGACTGGTAGCCAGGCCCCGCCTCCGTCCCCGCCCAGCCATCGAACCCCTCCTACTCGAATACGTGTGAAGCGACACGTGTACCTTTGCCGCTTGTATCGCACCTATACTCTAACATATACGAGTTAATATAACACGACTCGGTTGTAAATGTCATTGGCAGGTTTTTAACACGTAGGGTTACGTAGATTTTTGGATAGGGTAGGTTTAGGGTTACATTATGGCATGACTCGATTTATCACGGCCTGTAAACATTGTTTTTTAAATGTTACACGCGTTGTTTAGGATTTTATTTAGTGTAACTGGTTTAATGGTCGCTCTTTATGGGAGGTGAATTATCGTTAATTGTTTCTTATCATTGCATATGTGTTACCATGATAAATTGTGGCTGATATTTATTATGCTGGCCCTAATAAATTATCTAATTATTTAACATAACAAAGAGTCTACAATTTTTTATTTTTACATATATCATTAATATCATTTTTTTCATTACAGTATATATATTTTTTTAATATAATCATTGTTTGTGTTGTTTAGTTTTTAATTGATAATTATATGTATTTAGGTACAAAAGATAAATATTAATATTTATTATTATTATTAATAGCAAATAGTAAATTGATCACCCGATGTAAAGTCACTCCCCATAAATTATAGGCACTTGTAGTGGTCTGGAAGTTTAAACGATGGGTTACCTTCCATGATGTTACGTCTGTCGTAACTAAAATTACATTGATTCACTCATTCTTTAAATATGAATACAGTAATATAATAAGAATTTATTTTATCGTGGTTACCGTTAAGCGGTAACTATCCAGAGTCTTACCACCATTAAAAAAATATTATATTATTAACTTAAGTATCATACAACATCCAGACTTCTGTTTCCTAAAATAACTGCTACTGAATTATGAGTAATAAAATTCAATAATTACTAAATTTATTCAATTGTAATCGATATTTTATCCACATAACTTATCAACATCTCATTCATGCTTGTAATATCATCAAAATAATTCATCTTAAAATACACATAGATACCTAAAAATTTATGTCATAAAGTAAAATATTTTACAAAGATCGTGGAGTTAAAAAATATATAATGATACTACAAAAAGGTGCTTAAACACAAAGTCATATTGTTTCCACAGTCTACAGTCTCCAGCGTCGTATACTTCACCTGACTATTGTATAAACACCAACATATATATATATGATATAGCTATCCAGCTCCGCCCACTCGCCACGCCTCACTACGTGCCTCTACATAGAGCCGTTGTTTTATACTGTTTGCAGACAAACTCTACGTCTCTATAGCACAGTCTAGATATTTAATCATGATGATATACTATGGTAACATATCGTGCTATCTGCCCGTTGAACGTTTTTATATCAGAAATCTGTGCACGTTTACGCACACGTCGAATGAAATAGATTTTTATTATAGTTTTTATTATGAAATGAGATAAACCGCCTTCGAGTTTTATGTTTGTTTCCGTTGAATGTTTTCGGAGATATATTATCATTACTCGATTTATCTACGACGTTTGAAACATTCCCTTCCTTTACATTAAAAGGGAAAAGTTTTCTTTAATTTTCGTAGCGGATATAATTCATATATTCACAAAGAATATGTATCCTACATAAACAGTCCGATATAAACAGATTCAGGATTCAGATGATCTGTTAAAATCTTCATTATTCCGTAATTATATTTATAACAACATCATCACTTACTAACTAAAAGTAAGAGGGAATGAGGTGTTCTCCGTAAGATGAATATATAATCAGAGGAACTACCCATGATATAATAATATAATAACTTCCTCAAAGTTTTTTATAAATAGTCTCATCCAGTTGCGGAGGCTATCCTATATTATCTTATGAGATCAGACGCGGGATCAATGGCTTTACAAGGCACTGGTGTCATGTCAATGACAAGTTTATTTTTATGTTATTGTTATGGAATATATGATAAAGTTCACATGAAAGAGACTGCTGTATAATAATTAAAGGAAACAAACAGACAAACCCTACAGGCCAGATCGTTACTAGTTAAACTCAGCCGCGGTATAACGCGTTCTCAGCACGACGCGGGCCGACCGCGCGCGTGTTTCCGAACAATTTGGCCAATCACATACCCGCTGTAGAGCTACCATGGATTCAAAACATATGGGATACATTTTATGTGTTTAAATCGACACATCAAAATAACACAAATTTAATAATAATAGTGTAGCGAATGAAACGGACTTGTACCTAAATCAAAGCAGGTTTGTGACCAAAGAGCCCATACTTACAATAATAGGTATTTTATTTAAAATGAAACTTGAATTGACACTTAAATATGAAGTGTACCAATAATATGTAGGTCTGTGTTTTGTTAAAAGATCGAGGTACATAAAAGATTAATCAAAATTATATTATCCAATATAATATAATATATTAACACTAAAGTTTTTAAAACTATATATTATAAATTGCCTTGGAATGATAGTCGTTAAAATAATCATGGTGACTACAAGCCCGCTGTCGACGTTATGTTTTGTCGCTTTAAACAAATATTGTATTATGTACAACAACACGCTCGGCCTGCGGGTTTGCTTTGCTCTTTCCGAACTGAAATATATGAAAATTCTACGCCTAAATATAATTTTAGTTTCATCTGCATATACAGGCAAGTTATATTTCATTTAAATTATTTATTTTTAGTAAATCAGACGAATAAATGGACCACCTAAACGTAAGTGGTCACGTTCGCTCATAGATACTGGCACTGCAAGAAGTATAAACTCCTTAGAAAGCTCTGACAACTTATGGATCTAATCTGTGTATCCTTTTTGCCTATACTAAAACTAGTTCAATGACTTAAATCCAAATTATCATTACATAGCATTGGTTTTTAACGGTAGAATAACAATTGATGGGTGAGTGAATGGTACCCAAACAAAGGGACCTCAAGGAATACATAATAAATACTGGTATATCATTTCGTATATATACAAATACATTTACAAACGTACAATGAACCTTGACTATTACGAAACTTTACACCAACTTTACAATATGTTTCAAAATATAAATAGATAATATTCATCTCCCAGTATTATATAAGCATATTATTATATACGTTCAGTAAAACATTTTTTAAATATTGTTATAATTTGTATATATTTACCTCGTTAAAACTTTAAATTATTAAAAGCTTACAGCTACACAAAAAGTCCAAAAATAACTAGGAAAACTTCCCTCGCTCGCGTTTCTCTCTGTTTCAGTAAATACGAAGTAAATAAATAAATACGTCCGCGCGTGTTTTTATCCCGATTGGAGCAATTACAGATCTGCGCTGCTTACTGCGACTGTTTCGGTTCGTCGCGTCGGTCGCACCGCGTAGCGACCATCTCTTAGACCAACTACTCACTGACGCTTTGTCGATGTTTGCGAACTATGGAATTACGTCACATGTATTTGAGATTTTATTTAGAAGTATACAATAATGGGTTTATTATATACAAATAACACCTGATCTATAGTAAGTAATTAGACTTTTCATAACCGAGTCAGATCCTACGGACTGTAAAACGTCACTTTATAACTTTATTTCGCCCCTACAAACATGAAAAGCATACTGTGGGTGTTTACCTATATTTATAAATTATGAGTTGAAATAACTCTTACACATTCTTCGTCTTCAAAATCTGTCACACCTCCAAATTTAGACGAAAAGACGCCAGCGGAAGTATTTTCCATGATTACTTTAATTCAATATTTCTGATATCCGATTGGATAAAAGTTTATTTCTGAAGAAACTTTGATAGCGTAAAAAGTATCATGTGTTGGTGAAAACATTTGTCCATTTACAAAAAGATTTTTTTGAACAGTTTATAAGCTGCATCAAGCATTTATACATATATATTTGTTTATTAATGTTATCTAATTATTATTGTTGTCTTTAATCTTACTTCTGAACTTGGGACCAATTTTTAGGCAGTACCTCTGTCCTTAAAATAAATGATCCAGGAGATTTTTAAATCGTAACACACTGTTTAGCGGAGAACTACTGCGTAAATAGTACATAGATGGAGTTGCTTTGTGTAATTTGTGCACATCCACCATCAATATAGAATAAACAGTTTTGTCTGTGGTGATGGATTTCCAATAATACACTTGCGACAAAAACAGTTAGCGATTTGTCGATTTGTGTGTAATCGATCTTCAGCAGCACGAACTCGTAGACTAAACAGGTTTTCTATTAGTGTTTGAACTGACTTCGATGTTCAGACGTTTGATTTCTCACTTCTTTGTATATTTAGGATAATTTCTATTCTCTTTGTTAACGTTTAAAAGCAATAAGACGTTAATACATTCCATTTGATCGATTCTTAAAATGGCTTAAGTAAGGAAAACTATTATCGACAGTAGCTTGTTTAAAAGGATAAATATATTTATATAATAACATGTACAAACACGGCTTCACTCCCGTGTTTGTATCCCGTCCCACCCGTTTTTTTATTATTTAATGCAAGCATCTATCCGTTGCGCCACTGTTGCTTACAAGAAGGATATACTTATCAAAAAACATACTTTTTCATTTAAGTATAAACATAAATAATAATGACTATAATAATAGATATCACTTTACTTTTTCGCTTAAAATACATTTTGTTGAATAGCTTTTTTTGTCTTGTTATATTTACACAAAAACTGTTGTAAATAAATCTTTGAGTCTTAAATAAATAAGGTATTATAAAGTACTAAAATACTTTTAAATAATTACATCGAAGCAGATTAAAATAATAAACGACGTTTCCAGTTTCCCAATATAGTTAAGAAAAACATTGAAGCCTATCAAACAAATAATACAAACAAGAAGCCCCGGGAGCAATCAGAAGTGTGAATAAATATTTCACCCTAAATTAGAACACATAACCCTTTAGTGTATCGATAGTTCGATTGTTTTTCAAACGCCCTTTGCTGGATCCAATATTTTTTTTACTAATAATGCGAAGAAACCTCAAAACCTTAAATACGATACTAATTTAGTTTAATTTAAGTTTTTACCTTTTTTTTTCTTTTCACCGAACCATATTTCAGCAGCAGCGTGATAAGATCCATATTCTCTCCTTAAAATGGAGAGGCCTTAGCCCAGCGGTGGTATAGCGGCAAAATATTCGCCGTGCTCAAATGTATATCAATTGTCAAAGCGGTTGCTTGAACTGTATAGTTAAAGAGCTGCAGAGTCATCTAGAAACAAGTTACAACAAACCTTTTTCATGAAAAACTCTCTGCTATCTTTTATGGAGATCTATCTGTTTCGTAGTGTAGTCATCTCAAACAGATAAACCAACTTAATTTTCATATACATATTTATCTTTCTGCGCACGCGCCACACGCCAACCAGTGAATGAATTTTCACTGATAATTATCACATCTCGTATATTATTAATTTAATAGCACCATATTTAACTAAATCTGTTATACATTACATTGAATTGAAAAGCCAAACTAATCTCCCACTGGGTCGAGGCGTTGCAGGACCTCCTCCAGCACCCTCGCGTTTGAGAGGCCCTGCGCACGCGCACAGCAGGTCGCTGTTTACAGGCGGTTAGTTTTGAATACATATACGTTGGTAGGCATTGTATTTGATATGGAGTGGTACGTAGAAAATGAATTTTATAAATATATTATTTAACCGATGATTCTCAATTACAGACAAACAAATGGTGTAAACTGATGATGAATGGCCGCATTAGTTTAATTACTAAACAAACCTTGTCTTTTACGTTTATCGAGCTTATATTTATATCTATAGTTATAGGACCGTTGGCTTAGTGACTAACTTATTTAAGACTGCAGATCGCGTAGATCTGAGCTCAAGTGCTTGGTTGAGTTGTTTCTCGTGTGTGATTACCGTGTGGCCTATTAGAGTAAGGCAAAGTGAATGTTCACACACTTATTTATTTATTCCTACAAAATATTAATATTTATTTTTATTGTTGGTACCCTAGGCTTATGCGTTGTCAGCTTTTTTGGGTGCTGCAATATATTATATGCTGTAATAGCGACTAATCTCCGTTGATAATTCCGTTATGGCCAACATTGGTCAGCTGGACATCAATTACATATACTGACTTTATGTTACAGGTAACATTTATTTATTTGTTAAGGTACATTAACTTTACTTATATTCAACATTTATACATATATATTTATATCTATAGTTTAAACATATTGAGTGATATATACAATAATTGCCAGAAATAATCGTCTCCTATCATCACCATAAATCATTTATAAATAATAAAAATAGTTTTGAAAAAAAAATTAAACTAACAACACATACGAACATAAATGAAATTATTGTTTTTATTTGCCAAAAGTTTCGCTTGTAGGTACCTACTTCAGAAAGGTATCAGAAATGATCTGAAAGTGCGGGTATAAAATTTAAGCTGACATAAAATATACATTACAAGTTAAAACAACATACAATACTTATAAAAAAATAAAAAATTATATTAAAAAAATAAAATGTTCGAGAACACTCAACTCCATCTTGACTAACAATGGCGAAAAGTATACCGGAAAGTGACGAGGGCCGCTTCCGCTTCCCGCTCGAGAGGCAATACAAGATGGCGACAATATTAATCAATATTTCAACAATATTACCGAGACGCATGCTTAAGATGATACGGCTACTTATTTTCAGCTTAGTCGTACTACTTCGCGAATGTACTTCATGTACTTCAACTCATATTTCAGTAATTCTAACCTCAAATTTGACATTAAACTTGTAGTTTTAAATTACATAACCACTTTGTGATATTTATTAATTGCTTTAAAAGTGCTTCGTGTGTAAATTAGTTAAAGTAATAAATGAGAAATTTAAATGAATATAATAAGCATAACATTACTCACTTATGATGAGAATAACTAATAGTAAAATAAAATATATAATATTATAATCATACATTATTATAATGTAATAATTGCGTAAATATTTCAGACACACCTGGCTTTATTTTTGTAACGCTTTGGAAATTTAGCGCCCATATCCAGCGAAATCATATCACGTATTTATGCATAAGAATCTGAAAAAACGAGCAATTAATTCGTCCTAGAATGTGTATGTCTTAACACATGATGTTTTTTTCATTGACGAATGACGTTTCATCATTTTGTGACTACAGGAGTACATAGCACACGTGGGTTTAGCAGCTCAGTGGTGGTTTTTATTATGGCTTGCTTTACCATTAACATTACCAATTTCAATTTCTTATTAATAATGAAATAAAAAATAGCCTATAGCGTTACTCCTGGATAAGTTAGCTACATAATCGTAAAGGAATTATAAAAATCGGATCAGTAGTTCAAGAGTTTATGGATTACAAGGATATAAATATCTTCCTCTTTATAATATTAGTGTATATGTTTATAAGTTATGTTAAGTTAAATTTTAAAATACCACGTTTATCATGATCTTCTAAGCTATTATAGAACCGACTTCTACAATAGGCACACAGAAAAATAAAAATTGGACTATTGTAAACCTACTTGTTATAAATTTAAAATAAAAATGTTCTAACACTTATAAATATACCTATTACCGATTTATTGAACGTACAAAAGAAAATATTTAAAAGCACACAAAAACTTGTGAACGCTCAATTGAGCAACGTTTTAAAATTGAAATTCAAAACAAAGGACCCTCGGACTCATTGTGGTAAATTCATTTGTCACGAATACAAACCCTGATCTTAACGAGGACTCTTGCCCTTTTGATCGCTTAATATAAAAAAAGATCACAATTTTTTTATAAAAATTTAATTAGGTTTTAGTAAAAACGTCTCTAAGCCTTCTTTTGAAGACCGTCTGTCTTGGATTACTTGTAACTAAAATCTACGTTTTATTTATATAGCCTATTACTAGCACAGGATGAAAAGACAAAAAAAAAACAACTTTGACATTGAATTGACGTGATCTCATTGGTCAAGATCTTGAAAAATCTATGGTTTCACGATAAAGTGTCATTTTGAATGTGGGCAAAATTGTGAGGGACATTTACTTGATTGACTGGCTGATATTACGATTCTAAAATACCTATATCAGAAGTATGTTTCTAACCTCATATTATTGTAATTTTGACAAATTATATCTATATATATTAGATAAAGAAAAATGTTAACATTAGCTTCATTTTAATCTTATTACTCGGATATATTCATGTCATGCAATTCAAATTATCTTAAGCATTCATTTATACTATTTGATTTAGGAAAAACGGCCAAAATATTATACCGTTTGTTATGTGAAATGTAACTAATTGAAATACATTATGACGTCACTACAGCAACCCGCGGTTTTATTGAAAAATAATAAAATTCAAATAACGTACCAAATTCAAGTAGCACTTCAACACTCTAGTGGTAGTTATCGCGCACACCTGGCACTACATACCATACATACTAGTTCGTTTTAATAGTGTGTACAAAAACATTACGAAAAATATATGAATACATTTCAAAAAATATATTTATAGAGTTTATAGTACAATTTATATTTTTTACTAAATCCATAATTTAGCTGAGATTGTATTCGTGTTTTTGTATTCATAATTTGTAGAAATTCTTTTTTACTACATATAAGTAGGTGCATGTAAATTGTGGAAGTAATGAAACGGGGTGCTATATCTTTTTGAAATGTTTTTGCACCCTTATTCTCAAGGTCCAAGGTTTTTAAGTACAACGGCACAAAGATATGCTAAATATAAGTTAGAAATAAATTTAAGTTAGAAATAAATTTTTGCGCCGTTTCCGCAGCATTTTCCGCTACAGCTGCGGCCTTTAAGATTGTATCATTAATATGAGATGGGCCCAATGTGTCAACGCATGTAGCATCTCACAATATGGGCCGTCATTCATCAGGTCTTTTGCCATCATAACGACTGATTTCAGTTCGCTAAATATGAGCATAAACAAACTGGAAAACCAGCACAGAACACTGTCGTAAAATGTCAATAGGGCTATGAAACATTGACTGTAATAATAATTATAACATTTTTAAAGCATAGATGCACTAAAATACCGTTAAACTTTAGTTGATTTCAACGTTTCACGAGTGAGATTACAGAATACCGAAGTGAATTCATACAGAATAGCACTGCTGACCGATTTCAGCTATTATTATATAATTGCTTGCTGTTGCTGAGATTTTTAATAGAAAACCCAATTCACTTTTAGCCTGAACGTTGAAATACTACTATA
Organism: Nymphalis io; assembly: GCF_905147045.1. Classification (NCBI taxonomy): domain Eukaryota; kingdom Metazoa; phylum Arthropoda; class Insecta; order Lepidoptera; family Nymphalidae; genus Nymphalis; species Nymphalis io. Next base: position 13,306,285 of record NC_065897.1, on the reverse strand, counting down.
TGTCGAAATATACTACTATGCTCTGTAGGCATTAATTTATACTCTGTACCTACTTGCAACCGTTATGCTACCATAGACATTTGTTTTTTAAATAAATTCCGCAACGTCCCGCTGACATTTTTTTTCCATTGAAAGACGCATTGGAAAGCTATTAGTAACGTATTGTTCATTTTAAAATCTTTGAACAGCTGGTTACATAGAAAGCGTGCCATTTGCAATAATTTATATATGTTCAAAGTGAAGTAATTTAAAATAGTTCGTGTTGCATTGTACAAACACGTAGGATGTATAAAATAAAACTATTATATTACAATCTTTAAACACATTACATAAGTTTTGAAATATTTACTTCCATGTAACGTAATGATAGAACTTATCATGTAAGAAACAATAGCCACCAAGATTCACCCTGTCCGACATTATTTGGAAAGAATGTAGATACCAGAGTATATTTAATATTAGCGATTTGACAACTATTAATTAATATCAATCAACAAATGATATGCTCTATAATATTGAAACAAATTATTACAAAAATAATACACAAAAAACTAAACAAAACATATCGAAGACAATACAAACAATGTTGGCAACTCACATCTTTTGAAATAGCTTAAAAATAATAATAACTAAAAAATACGCGTTATTGACAAACGATAAAATTCGTATCTGAATAAAGAAAACACGAGAACAACAAGACGCTAATTGTTGCTGTTTTTAATTGATTTCGTTTGCTTTTAACACGAATCTGGCATTTTGACTCACGATCCGTAATAATATCTTATTTTATATGTATAAATTATGTAAATGTTTGTATTTGCGTATTGCGTGATGTCCAATTCATAAGCACATATACATATGTTCACGTTTTGATAATACATTTTACTTAAATATATAACTTATATTTATTTTAAATGATCGTTCTATATTAATAAAAAAAAAAGTATTATTATAAATAGAAACAACTTTTAAGTGTTTATAGATCATGAATAATGTAAATTGGCATAAACCACATGCCACCCGTTCATCGTCGCTCGATTTCTTTCAATTAACAAAACAATTTAACCTATTCAACCCCCACAAATAGTCATAATGAGATTTTTGAGCGCGACTTTTTTCGATGCATCTGTCACCTCGTTGCCTCGTGTCCATTTCGGCGATTTTTTTTATTTCTTTTTGCTGAGCTCCTTTAACAACAAGTCGATCCGATTTATCACCGGGGGGTCGGGATTGTGCCAAACTAACGATTACCTCGAGTTTTTTTATTTTTGTTATTTGTATGTTTGATTGTCCGAATGTGACGGATTTGCGATTTAAGCGCTTTTCATTGAGTATGAACCATTTGAATTAGCAAAGAGGATTAGAGAAAGTGCTGGACGACTTGAATACAAATACACTCTTGGTTTAGTTCGGGTTAAGTCAACCCACATCGTTATTTTTATCATTATTGCATTGTTATTTTCGATTTGTTATATAAAAATATAAATGCCATTACAATAGACAAATATATATTGACAAAATAAATCGTGCTACAGGCATTTATGGTGAGACTATTTTCTCACGATATTTTATATTTAGATTAGTAATATGTCTTACAGCTTATTATCCCCCGGAATTAACATCTAACTCAGTAAATATATGATCCTCGTAAGTTCTTGGAGACGCCGATTTAATTAAGTCCTTACATGCGTTCTCGACACGTGATCCTCAATTGTAAGTTCGCTTTGTGCGACAACTGCCTCATTGATGACAAGCAGTGGGAGGTTGGCCCGGTTTCCGAGCGCACCTGTCAACAGTCAACCATAAACTAAAATCGGTTTTAAAATTCGAACATTAAAGTTCAAAACCGATCAGTATTAGCACAAACGCCGTCGAGCGTGGGTCTTTTATACAGTAAATGTCTCAATATGCGACGACGTGTTAAGATCGTATTGTCGGTTTCTGACAATGGTCATAATTGATCGTGTCGAGTCTCATGCAGATGCCGCACCCTTTATCTGTGGCTCGTTACATAGATACGAAATTTATTTCGTTTGTTTAGTATCTATGTAGGTTATAAGTAAATCTTTTGACGTTTCAAGTGGTGGCGTCTGATGGGCCTTTGTCTGAACTCACAGCTTCTGACATTTTAATTTCATTTTCTGAGAAGGCACTTCACAATATGCGTGATCAAATAAATTGAAGGCGTTATGCGAAAACGGAATGTATAAAAACAGAGGTACAAGAAAAAATGTTCCCGCTGTTAGTGTAATTAAAATTGGTTGCAGGTTTCGCATTTAATTAAAATAAACAGTACATTATTTTGATTGGTTTTAAAATCGATTTAAACATTTTGATAAACAGTAAACCTCTGCCCATAGATAGGTACAACAATATTAGACATTAAGGATAAAACGCAGCGCTATATATAGTTAGGTATTGTATTTACTGAATTTATTCTACCATTAATGAAAGAGCCCATATAGTACGTAGTATTTATCGCCTTTATATTACTAGATTTCCCAAGACGGTATACTGATTATAGTAGACTTTATGGAATAACAAATTGAAAGGCCAATCATTTGATTTCGATCCGCAGATGACAAGTCAAACCCCCTCTGAATATGGAGAACAGTGTATATTAATTTTACCAAAAACAAATGTTAATGTCGTCTGAGCTTCGCTTCGCAATAAGTAAAAACTAATTCTGAAACAAGCAACAACGATCCATCAAACACTTTGTCAGTCCATCTGTCAGGGACTGTTCGACGCTACCGTTACCCAAGCTTTTGTTACGTAAGGTGTCTAACGAATTTCGAAACTAACCGTTTTTAACTTTGACGAATTGAAAATAAGACGATATAAAGTATGCAGCATTTTTTTCTACTGAGTATAAAAGCATTATACAAGCACTAAAAGGAAATGATAAAATAGCTTTTATTTTAAATTTCCTAATAAGAAAATCAATATTTTATCGTTATATACCTATGATACCTAAGTATTAATGTTTATTTTACCTAAAAGAACGCATAACAAAGTTTATTGTTAAAAAATATTCGTATTTACAAAACAACATCGCCCCCATAGAATAATATACAAAAGTGAAAACAAAATGTCTCAATACGGACAGTCGTCATTATCAAAACATTAGCGTGCGTCTGCCCGCGGGGCGCCAATTATTTTAACTTGCAACCCCATCATGCGATGATTATTCGCGCTGGTAACAACGTTACACTCGTTCCGCAGTTTATCATCGCGCTGGTCAGACGCGTGCCAGATACGTTGCCACGCGGCCCTCTTGGGATTTTTTATTTTTTTTATAAATCATGTATACACAATTATAAAGTTATTTAAAACAAGCAATTATATTTTATATTATCTTTTAATACTACAAAATAATCGTACATTTTTAAAGTATATTTTCAAAAGAAGATGAAAAAAAAATTATTACATTACGAGACAAACTTATGATAGTAATATTTACGATAACAAAATCTTTCACCATAACTGTAGTTCCATAATATTCAACATAACATACGGCGGAACAATACCAACTCCCAAAATCAACGCAGAAACTTTCAATTTTTCTCATGACTCTCTAGATTTCACTGCACCTAATCTTCATAACAAACGTTTAATCGTGAGCAATTAGTTTTGAGCCAACGACGCGTAGGAACAAATACAATGGCGGCATGTTTAGCACAAATAATTTTAATCTGTGATTTCGTTCCGCGCCCAGTGTTCCCGCCCTTTGTCACTAACGAAATCGCCACTCGACTGAATATACGACTTCATTTCTTTTCTTACATTCCGTAATTGTGGGAATATAATCGAATTTTGCGATATCGATTGTGGGAATTTTGTTAATTGGGATAAAATGTTTGTGTAATTCAATTCTTACTTGTTAATTGGAATGGTTTTAAAGTTTCAATTCATTGTTCGGTTGCTGATTGTTAGATTATTATAGCGTGTAACAAGATACTGTATTAATAAATGTAAATTGAAGGAAAGATAATATGTAACGCTTCCTAAAGTCATTTATTGTAATGGAGTTATATTAAAACAAAGACGGCTCGATTGCATGCTGTTCGCGTCAACTACTGTAGTAAAAAGTAAAGCTACTGGTGGTAGGGCTTTGTGGAAGCTCGTCTGGGTAGGACTCATCAGATATTCTACCGCAAAACAGCAATACTTAATATTGTTGTGTTCCGGTTTGAAGGGTGAGTGAGCCAGTGTAATTACAGGCACAAGGGACATAAAATCTTAGTTCCCAAGGTTGGTGGCGCATTGGTGATGTAAGCAATGGTTAACATTTCTTACAATGCTAATGTCTAAGGGCGTTTGGTGACCACTTACCATCAGGTGGCCCATATGCTCGTCCGCCTTCCTATTCTATAAAATGAAAAAAAAAAAAAAAGCTGATGTCAGCCACAGCGAACATACGTAGAGGAGATTAGCCAAATGTACAAGACATGTAGATGTGCACAAGTGTGTGCGCAAACACAAGTTCAACACTTTCTATTCCCTCAAACGAGCGGAAATAGTTCAGGCGTAGACTTTACTTTCTTTTGCGAGTGCTATGAGTGTAAAAACTGACTATTATCAAATTTAACTGAGCTGCTTTTGAATATTTCCTAATAGAAAAACCCAATATCTTTTTTTCGAGGATTTAACGCAAGATCACGTGATCTACAACCAATAAACTTATAAGCCATGAGAACAACGAAACAGTAAAGAAAACAGCCGTCAGCAACTGTACTGCAGTACGGTTTGGGTGAGAGACAATACATAAAGTTAAAAAATACGAGGTGTTTTAATAAGACCCATTCGCTAATTTTAAATATATTTACCAAACACAATTTTGTGTTGGTAAATAAATATAAATGTTGCTAGACTTTCTACCTGGAGTATAGTTCAATGTTTCAGACATGCTCATGTTACTGATAAAATATTTCAACTGCACTATTTTAATGATAAAATATTTCAAAATTCAAAAAACATAAATCGAATCGTGTCTTAATTTATACAATTACTACATTCGAACATTAAAATATAGAAGTATCGTAGTAGAAACTATCACGAAACAAATATGAACTCTGTTTGAGCGCAATACAAAAAAAAAAAACCTCTGATTCTTCTTAATAGTGAGATTGATTATGATTTGTATATTTCAATAACGAAATATGTTACATTATAATATATCAAGAACTAATCCTCAGAAACAACACGCCAGTGAAAATACCGAGCTATAAATAAGTGTGTATTCTTTGCAACGTATAACCCCGAGGCAGTGACGTCCTCTTTCAAAAACAATTAAATAAAAAACAAAATAGAGTACAAAGTATTAACGGGGCATTAACGAGGCATTAGGGTCCGGGGCGGCCCGGGGCGAGGCTGTGGGAACGGCTTTATTGTTTTTGGTCGAACACATTGATATTGCTCACTCGCTCCACTTGCGCAACAGACACGGTGTCTAAAATAAGTCGGAGAGAAACTGATTGATTCTGAATTGAAACGCGTATGGCGAATTGTATTGCGGGCTTTATTTAAGAGCAATATTTTTGTAAAGCTTTGAAATCGCATATGGGTCCCTCGGAAACCAATAATATAAATAACCAAAGTATTAAAAATATGTCTGACAATAGACATGCCTACTGGTATAGGTATTAAATTAAATTCATAAATAAGTTCACACAATCAAAATCCCAGTGGTACATAACCATCCACAGCTTTCGCTATAACTGTTAGGGGGTGATTTGTTAAACAATGCTGTTTCTTCTTTCAATTGTCAAATCAATGATGAGAGGAATAAATGTTCAATTAAACACCAGCTAAACAATCGTTTTATGTAAGGCCTTTACAGTCTGTCCTTTCAATACTTCTCACAAGACAAAACTTGCAACGAAAAGTACACTCAAATTATTTTTTAATGTTATAATAGTAATAATTTGTAAATTAATAATAATTATGACATTATGATTTAAAAAAATTGTCTAATTTCAAAACAGTAAATAGCTAATCTTTGTCTTGGAGAGCTTCAGAAAAAGATACTTTAAATGATAAGACAAAGTTATAGATAGAATGTATTAACTTTAAATTTACGAAATTTACACGCCGGTATCAATATAACTGTAGCTACTCTGTTGAAACCGGTTTTACAGCGAAAATATATTTTGATACATGTAATGTGTATCCTTTGAATGTTATAATAATTATAGTCAATGTCGTGTGTACTTTATACTCCTTTGAGTGAAACTCACAGAACAGCTTATTCCTATTCGTAGAATACCTATATAGGCCAAAATTAGAATTTCAAGCTAGTCAAGAAGCGCTCGTTATCGCTAGCCCAGACCCCTACCGTCACTGTTGCTTTACTATGCATCTCGTCTGTTGAAAAACATTATTGATTGGTTGATATGGTTTACAAATGTATTCGTTGCATTTTATACGTTTTTAATGACAAATACATATATGAAAACATTTAGCGAGGCGGAAAAATTAAATATATAAATAGAACTCAAAAGAAAAGCGATCGCGAAAGTCATGATGCAAATAAAAGCTTGCAAACGGCTAAGAGAAACACAGATAAATCTATGGTTATGATTGTTAAAAAAAGTAATTTTAATAATATAAATATAAAACTAATTGATATTGTACCTACACCATAAATATGTATTACAAATAATCTCCACTAGATTCAGGGTTTCTGGAAGAGATCTCTTGTTAGAGATAAGTTATCCCTTTGTACACATTTTTCATTTATATAATTTTCTGTATACTCTGTTGGTACATAAATAAAAAATAAAAATAAATAAATAAAAATAAATCATAGCTATTCCGAAAAACAAAATTTTAATCTTATGTTTAGGTACATCGATATCAATTGTCTACTCTATTCTATTAAAAAATTACGTCCTCAAAGAACAAAAGCTCTCGCAATTGATAAACGTTACAAAATCAAAAGAACATTTCCGCACTTACACTAAACGTTGTAAAACGTACTTCGCTGAGCAAGTCGATTAAACAATAAAGAACAAAACACGTGTTTCGATTGGCACTCGAGCGCCGTGTCGCGTCGTGATTCGACACGTGCCGCCCTCGCGACCGAGATAGCACATCGCGCACTCAGCGTCACGCGTGCTGCGGAGAATCGGTGCTTCTAACTAGTACTTGTAGTAACGTGCCATCTAGATTATGAAGCTCCATTGGTTAAACGTCTGTTAGGGATGAAAAATACACATATGATGTCGGATGTAACTTGTTTTATAGAACAAATTAAGTAAGATATACATTTGTATTGTATAATTGAAAGTAAGTTTATACATCCTTATTTCTTTATATGCCGTTTCTTGACATTGACAGCCGCATGTCACAATCAAAGCGGTAGGTACCTGAAACACATTCTTAGGTGATTAATACTGTTATACCCTCTTATGTGGCCATTAGTAATATAACAGACCACAGAATAAATTTATTAATTATAATAAAATACTTATGTTATTATTTACCCTTATTTTTTAGTAAATATATTGTAAATATATGCTTAATATGTTAATTATTTAATTTACATAACCTATTTAGTTTAATACTTGTATTTTTTCACTCACTACATCACTGTATAAATTTCTGCTGCTTCAAACAAACTTTTCTTCTTTTCTATAATGTAACTTGGTAGAGTCTGATGATCTCTGATGATCTGAGACGAACTTGATAAATATGTTAACATTGGGTTGACATTAAAGCTCGAATGTATTTGTGATGTATTTTTTTTTTTTTGCTGACGATACTTCGTAACTTTTTAAAGTTGACAGAAAACAGAGTTATTGTAACGATATCTATATCAATGCGTTGTCATTGATACGCAACTTTTTAATTTGACAAAATAAATTATAAGTAAAGAGAACATAATAATAAAACAAGGTATTTTAATACAAAATTATATAGATTATAAAAAAGCGTGGAGTTAGCACTATTTTCGTTTTCATGCAAGCAGGGCCAAAGTATCGATTAGCAGTGAAAAATAAAAAAAAGGTTTTAAAATCAATTGTTAATGATTGTTAAAGCAAAATCTTAAGTTAAATATCAACTGCTCCGACCACTGAACCATCTTAGCTCTACCAATTTACATCATGGATGGGTATCAAAAGCCAAATATTACCTAATAAAATGTTTTGTTGGAATATTATAATATTATATTTTTGAGTTTTTTGTTGAATACTTTTCACAAATACATAAGTTCTAAAATCAAAACTGGGACAAACTATTTTGGTAATACCAAATTATTTTGGTCCGCTTACCGCCATCTATGAGACAGTATAAGCAATCGCCTTGTAGCAATAATTTAATTTGTAGTTAAATAAAAGTAGCCGCTATAATTAAGTAATAAAATTGTACCATCGTATTAATAAAAGTGTAAAATATCAATAATCTTCATTTTTAATTTAATTAACTTGTAGTAAATTATTTATTCCTATAAAGTGCCCTCTTGTGACGGGTAGGTACTTTATCTTGTATTAGAAGCATATTTAAACGTAGAATCTTGATCTTGGCTTTGGAAACGTACGTCAGTTAACGTATTTTTGATATGAGAATATGAATAACTATTTGAAATAATGTAGTTAAATGAGAATGATGAGAAAAGAAAAAAAAAGTAAACGTTCTTCTGCTGCGCTAAGGCTCCTCTATATTCTCTTTTAAACGAGAAGGTTTGGAACTCATATCATCACGCTGCTCCAATACAGTTGATGAGAGGGATTATAAATTAATAATTGCTATTTGATAATTAAATAAAAACTTGTGGAATATATTAAAATAAATATTTATATTAATTAGTATTGTAATAAAATTCTAAAACTATATCCGTATTTTTTTTCACCCATTCAATATTTCTGTATACACCACTCATAAATTGGAACGGTAATATTTCTTATAAATGTTACCCAGGAGTCTACAAACAAGCAATACGATGCCCGCTTTCCGTAAAATAAGTAATTTGTCTCTAAAGTTTATCCTTATTTCAAAAAGAGGTTGATCTACCACAACTACGTAAGTGCTCTTACTTGAGGGTTCAAGTTAAGCTAGATACTTGCGGGGTCGTATTACGAATTACGGCCAACAGAGGGCCAGCAAATATTTGATGTCGCGTAATTGTCATTCGAGACATGCGAATCATTTTACATGGCCCCTTCTGATGACCCTTATGAAAAAACAAATACTTACCGTAAAGGTGTCCATAAATGTTTCATTATCGACCACTATAATGAGAATAAAAAACACCTTCATATCTACCTTTTTTTTAAATGTCTGAATAAAAAGGCTTATATGTATTTAATGTTATGAATATACTTTAAGATATAAATACTTAAACCTGTTTTTTTAATTATGTGACATATATCAATTTAAATAAAAAACATACGTTGACAGTTAATTTGTTTATATGAGATATTATTACGTTACATTCAGATAAATGTTATATCGTTAAATAACTTTCATTACGTATCGTAAGAAAAATATGTATATGTAAAGACAATGAACGTCCATAAGCTGTGGGAGTACAAAGAATACGTAAATGTCAATGGAAAAATACTTAGTAACGAACTAATATCTTTATTGCAGAACTCACTAACATTGCTGCAGGTTGAAAATCATTTCACATACGTTCAGTATTGGGGTCAATTCTATGCGGTGGATACAGATTATCACATCGCTGTTGGCATAAATAAAGATGCCATCTCAGACAGAAAGTACTTTTACACTATTGACTTCAAATTCTGGGGTCTGCTACCTAAAGCAAAAAAGAAGTACAAGCATCTGTCATTACTAACCACATTGCCTTTCCGTGGAGACCCCTCTTTAAAAATAAAAGTATTAGACGAGGCATTGGAAGAGAATAACCCTGACCGATGCCAGCTTATGAAAGAAGAGAATCGAATCGCTGCAACGATTAGCAATATCTGTGAGGAAGCTGAGATTTGTGCTAGGGGGCAGCTGATAAAACAGCCTGATTTAACGGTCGTGATAAATCCTAACTACTATGGATTGACAGCGGCTGAAACAAAACTTATTAAGTCCTATCTTCATATCCGCCCACCTCAGCATCGTTGGAATACTAATCTTTTAACAAGACCAGATTATAACTATAGCTTGGATTTTTTAGATTCAATAGATCAAGATATACCTAATGGTTGTTGGAATTTATCGCTCGAGCAAAATGGAAGTATTGTTTATTTGAAAAGTTTGTATTGGCCTGGCATGATGTTTTTTCATAAAGCTCGAACGCCAGAATGTGGTTTTCTATATGTTGGGAACGGAAGAAAAAATTTGGATGTGCCATTTTTACTTTAAAATTTTATTGTTATCAATAAAAATTTGAAATGACTATTATTTTGTCTTCCTAAATAGAATATCTATAATAATTAGAATCAAATTTAATAAGAAAGAAGAATCCACGCCTATCAATTTGTCCTTTTGGATGATTATGCTAAAATTGTTAATAATATACAATTTTATTTTTAAATTAAGATACATATAAAAAAGTATGTAAGTCTAATGATATCAAATTGGCAAATTGGCAACATCGATTTTTCACATTTCTTGTCACCCAATGTCATCAGGTTTATTAAATCAATCAATTCGTTCATTTCATTCATTCCTTTTTGGAGTCGACATTTGTGTCGAAAAAAATTGTTGGCGCTCATTTGTATTATAACCGGCGTTTAACATTCTTTGTTAAAAAATTACACAACTTTATTTTGGTGTAAATATTAAATTTATTACGTTAGAAAATGGCGAGTGACAACATAACTACGGGTGAAGATGTCGACATGGCTGAATGTGACGGAGAAAAAGTTGTTACAATGATGGACGTCTTGCAAGAACAGGAAGATTTTGAAGAAGACGCTAACGCCGTACTAGGTGCTTCAGACGATAAAAATTGTACATATTCTAAGGTAAGTCTTATTAAGTTTAGCGTGACATTTACCATATGCATCTATTTTGCTAACAAAGGTCAATTCAATCTAGTAAAACACCTGCTTCTGACCGTTGCAACTGTTTCGAAATTCTAATTATAAAATCACCTATCTAATAAGTAAGTAGTAACCTATACAATAAGTAATGGTAATCATACTATGACGAAAGACAACCATATTATGAACAGTAATTTCTATATTCATACATTATGAATGATAATGTTTTCATTAATAATTATAATATTTCATTCCATACTACTGATGTATTCCATATGACTGATGTTCTAAATATAATAAAGTTAAACAGCCTGTTTTGTTCATTTTCAGGGCTATATAAAAAGGCAGGCTATATATGCATGCCTTACTTGCTGCCCTGAAGCCAAATCGGACCCAACGAAGAGAGCTGGGGTGTGTCTTGCTTGTAGCTTGATGTGCCATGAAAACCATGAACTCATTGAACTATACACTAAACGCAATTTCAGGTGTGATTGTGGTAATCCTAAATTCAATTCTCATCCCTGTACTTTTACAGAAGTAAAAACTGACTTAAATGAAGACAATTATTATAATCAGAACTTCAGTGGCTTATACTGTACCTGTCAGAGACCATATCCTGACCCTGAGTCAACTGTAGAAGATTTAATGATTCAATGTATCATCTGTGAAGACTGGTTGCATGCATCACACCTAGAATCGACAGTTCCAGCTAATGATCAATACTCAGAAATGATTTGTAAAATCTGTATGGAAAAGAATGATTTCTTACATGATTATAGTGATTTAGCTGTTAATACAGAAGGTGTTGAAGTAGACATAGTAACTGTTAATGGTAGTTCTAATTTAAACAATGGTGATGATAAAACAGAAGTTACTGACTCTAACTTAAATAAAATCGATGATGAGAAGACAGAAGAAAAACTTGATAGTAGTGTAGTTACTAAAGATTCGTCCATACTATCTAGCACAGAAGGAAATGAAAATAAATCCATTAATAAAGACGAAAGTGACATAGAAAGTATCAAAGAAAAATCAATGGAAACTAACCAATCAGAACAAGAGCCGCTTACAACTCTGTCTTCGGAAGACACTTCTTCAAGTACAACAGAAGAACGATGTGAAACAAATAATATTGCTGATAATGAAACAAAAGTTGACTCTATTTTAAAAACTGATGATGTTTCAAAAGATATAACTGATGTCACTGCTATGGCCTGTGATAAACTAGAAAATAGTAATAATAAGGAAAATGTTTCTGAAGAGTCTACAGATATAAAAAAATTAAAAGAGCAACAAGATAGTGAAACAAATATCAATAAAATAGGAGAAAACAATACTACAGATGATGCAGAAAACACTAATAAAGAAAAAGATGCAGAAAAAATGGAAGAAGATAGACTTTTAGCTGATCCTGAAGATGAAAGTCAGAAAACAGTTTCAAATAAGAATAATGCTAATGCTATTGACAAAGAAACAAAAGAACCAAAATCAAAAATTGACCCCACACCTGACATTACAGAAACTTCAAAAACTTGTGATGAAAAAATTGATACAAATAAAATTTCTAATGAAGTCTTAGACCAAAATGAAAATAATTCTAATATTAAACCTACTGACCTAATAGAGAGTGATAGTTCCAGTGAAAATAAAATTGAATCAGAAAACTTACCTGAAGAAGATAAAAATTCTATGGAGTCAACTACTCACAGTGACAATAACAAGGAAGTACAATCTAGCGGCTCAGAAAAAAGAAAGCACACAGAAGAAAGTTCTGATAATGTGAATGCTAAAAAACAAAAAATCCATGGTAACCTTTGCATACGACCAAAAGGAATTAAAAAGGTGTACAAAGGAGCTACATTTTGGCCATCTAACTTTCGACAGAAACTATGCACATGTCAAGAATGTTTATCAATGTATAATGACTTGTCAATTTTATTTTTAACTGACCCTGAAGACACTGTTAGTGCTTATGAGAACTTGGGCAAACAAAAAATTAATGGGGAACCAACTCAGTACGAAAAAGGATTGCAAGCATTGTCATCTTTAGACAGAATCCAACAAATAAATGCTCTGACTGAATATAATAGAATGAGAGATAAATTATTAGACTTCTTGAAGAGTTTTAAAGACAAAAAAGAAATTGTAAAGGAAGAAGACATTAAAGCTTTCTTTGCGGGAATGAAACCTAAACGGGAATCGGATGGTGTTTATTTTTGCAGATAATTTCTCTTTTGACAAATTTTCTATTAATGTAGTAAATAAGATTCAGTATTTTAACTTGAAAAGTTTTATAAATAAATAATTCTGAAAGACATTGTTTTTTTACCAATTATTTTGCATTAAGGAATTCACAAATAAATAGCTGCAAATTGCATTACACAACCTACATTATTTTGTTTACATAAAATTATAACCATAAACAATGTTTGAACTCAAAAAAGTAAGGTGTTCTTTTCTGTTTATATACCAACATAAATTGTGCTATTTTTTTAACCTTATTTAAGTATTTGACTTTTTTTTTAAATCAATTACACCTATAGTTATGTTATGCTGGGGATTGACGTTCGCTGCGACCTTAGTCCAAGGGATTACATCGAGGCTGTTATAAAAACAGCTTCACGGAAACTCGGAGTTCTGAACAAGGTGCGGCGCTTTTTCACGCCACAACAACTGTGCCTGCTGTACAAAACACAGGTACGGTCTTGCGTGGAACATTGCTCGCACCTTTGGAATGGCTCCGCTAAGTACCTACTTGAGGCCTTGGACCGGTTGCAGCGACGTGCCGTACGCATTATTGGCGACGTAAAGGTCACAAACACCCTTGAACCTTTACAATTGCGTCGTGAGATAGCAGCACTGAGCGCTTTCTATCGACTGTATCACGGCGAGTGCTCTGAGGAATTATTCTCTCTAATTCCTGCTTCCCCCTTCCTTCTTAAGTCCACGCGAGCTGGTTCTCGATGTCACCGCCTAACTGTGACATCAATTCCATCGCGAACAAAAAAATTTGGCAACTCCTTTCTTTGTCGCACTTCCAAAAAATGGAATTCCTTACCAGCTCACGTGTTCTCCTCCTCTTACAACCCGGGTTCCTTCAAACGAGGCGTGAAGAGGCATCTTGCGGGCCGGCAAGGCGAAGGCGGCTAGTGCAGAACGTTTTTCCCGTCTCTACTGGCCGTCGTCGCGTTTGGACTCTACTACCACTTACCATCAGGTGGAGTAGAGTCATTTGCCCTCGCGGCGAATATAAAATAAAAAAAAAGTCTATTCCAACCACAAGAGAAGTAAAACCAAATAAACAACTTTGACACCGATATCAATTGACGCGTAATCATTGGTCGAGATCTCGAATAATTTATGATGTATGTATATATGATGTAAACATAGTGAATACTATGGATTCGCGAAAAAATGGCGTTTTCAATGTCTGCGAAGTTGTAATCGGAACTTCGAAAGTTAAATTAATCAAGAACTGTATAGAGCGTAGTAATATATCAAAACAATTAGAAATTCGTATGCAATTTGTAAATACCTACGGTTTGTTTCCTTTACTCCTACTCCGATTGGAATAGGGTATATTATTTCACATTATTTTTGAAACTGGATAATGGGTTAAAGAAAACGACAAATGAGTAAGATAATTAACTTTAATATGTATTAAATGCGCATCACAATTACGCATACAAAATGTCGTAGTGGCCAGGTCGGTACAGCAAGTGGACAAGAGGCTTGGCACCCTCGGGGAAGTCATGCGCAATCACCTGTGTAGAAAAAATAATTTATAACAAAAAAATTGGTATAATAGAGAACAAAGGCAATAAAATTCAATAAATGTTTATCCAATTAGTGGTTATTTTAAAATTCAAAAGTATTAATATTTTATTAAATAGTGAGATAATTTGTATTTTCGATTAGATATTATACTTATAATAAAGTATTTTTATACCTGACTCCCTTCCCCACGGTCCATATACCGAACTCTTACACCAACATTTAGAGCATTACTCAGAGCTATGATATGAATGTGGTCCGACTCCTTGTACATTGGTTCAACTTCCTAAAAAAAAAACAAATCACAAAACATTTTTTCATCATAATTACGTAAAAGGGCTTGGCAAAATTTTAAAATTATTAATTAAGTAAAACTTCATTAATTTAACCGGCCCTTATTAGTCTGGATTTGATCAAAATTGTTTCACTGCCAAGCTCATTTACTAAAACTACGCCGTACGCCGCAAGAAACTGACCAATGTACATTTTATAGTACATCGACGCGATGTACGGTTAACGATCACGATGCCATTGTTAAGTTCTTATTTTATTCTAAAAAAACTTAATTATTTCATACAGGTCTGGCAAGAGGCACAAACAAATACCGTTGAATGTTATTTCAATATTTTTGTGCACGTTATATTTGTATATAATAGGATACAATCAATTATTTTATTCTTATTTATTGTGTTTGTGTATATACCAAATAATTGTATACAGTTTTGCGAACGAAATAAATAAATTCCATTTATAGTTAATTTACCAACCCTTACCCTTGTCGCTCATTATTGTCGCACATATAGATACGATTCTGCACTGAGTCAAATGTTTGCGTACGGATTTGGGTAGATGGCAGTGAAAGTGAGTTTTCGTTTACTTATTAAAAAGGTTATTTACCATATCAGTCTAGATAAATCCAGTAAACTGTAGTTTGTACCCAGCAATTCAGTTCAGGTTTAATAAATAATATAAATCTTTTAACAATATTTTTAACAAAAACATGATAAGATGCTGTATAATATTGTAAATTTTTAGTAGCTGTAATAAATAGATTTGCTAATTTAAATGTTAATAGCTTACCTGTCGACAGAACTCGGTAACAGTGCGAGATCCTTCAATAAAGTTCTGATAGAAGTCATGCTGTGTTTGTAGCTGCCCTGATGTAATGAGCCTCAAGTACACTACTATATAGTCTGAGTAGCCCTGTTTATTAAACTTATCGTGTAGTTCCTCTCTAATTGAGCCCAACTCTTCTAGGGTCCCACCCGCTTGTTCACCAACTCTTTGAATGACTTCCATAAACTAAAAAAATAACTACTAAATGGAAAAGAGACTTCAAAGAAGCCATTATTTATGACAATAAAATTAAACAAGTTGTACTAAGCAAACCCTACAAGTGTTGACAAACTACCCACATTCTAGTTAATAATTTAATGAATAAATACATTTTGTCTTTTTACTTTAGTATTTAGTTCAAACAATAAAATAATTGTAATGTTTTTTTTTATATTTTTGTAATATGCATGAATAACTTACTGTCTCATAAAAGTCTTCCACAGTGAACTGAGGAAATCCTAAAGCAACAAGTATTTCTTTCGAGTTCTTTGCTATTTCGTAAAATTTATCATATTCCTTTTTATCAGTGAGGAGGTGCTCCAAATAAGCATACGAAAATGCACGGAAGAAGCAATTCCCGTCCGGTCTTGTTCTCCTTATGTTTTTGTATTTAGCAGATAGATCTTTGACTTTTAACAAATATATGGGATCTTCATTGTATTCTTTCTCTAACGTTGATAGCGCTTCGAGATCTCCAACGAGAGGTATGGTCTCCGATATCTAAAAACAAATACAAACATCGTGTCATTGTTACCTCGTAGCTGGAAAAAGATATTTAATCAATAACTGTTTAATGTCATTATGCTTTTTTTACGCTTTACCTCTTTTTCTATTTCACGTTGCTGTTTCATTATTAATTCATCTTGGTTTATTACATTATCAACAGAATTACCGGCACAGGCACTACTGCTGGATGCATCGTCCGCCATTTTTAAATTTAATAAAAATAATATTGACAAATGACAACTGACAATCTACTTTTGACACAACAGCGAATGAACATTCGCAATTTCGCATTCACCTATTCACAGGTAATAAATAGGTTGTCAATTGCCATGTAACAATATTCTTCTTCAATCTTTATTTTTATAACAATAGCTTGTTATTACTAAAAACTTAAAATAAATTCAAATTCTACGACTCTTCGATTCAAAGAATGCTTTTATACATTTAGGTTAAAGTTATATTTTTAGTGTTCTTTTTTTAATTGAATATATCTTTATTCAGCAAAGAAATTAATTGGTTTTAAATGGGTTTGTAAAAAATTAAAACACTTATAGACTGACTTATATATAAAAATGTATTTATATTTTAATTAATCAATCTGCAAACATATCTTCAATTTTCTTTTGTACTTCTTTCTCTGTTTCAGAATTGAGCTTATCAGGCAAGTTTTTGACAGCTTCCATATCCATTTCAGGAGCTTCATCTGCCGTTGCTTGACCTTTCGCCTAAAAAGTAAATATATAATTGATGAGGTATGAAGGTATAAATTCTTTTGCTCATGCCAAGGAAATATGTTTTGAGACAATATAATATTTGCATCTTTTTCACTAATAACTTGATTGATTAATAATTAAGGTGGCCTAAAATAAAAAATGAAAGTTAATTTTCATATAATTTTGTAAGACTCATCTCACTTTCTCTAATTGTATCTCAAGCTGTGTTATAGCCCTCTCTAGACGATAGTTATCGGAGACGAGCTGTGCCCAACGGCGACGCAGTGCCCGCAGACGTGCACCACTTGCCGTTTGAGATCGCTTACGTTCCCAATTTACAGCTGCTATCTGTTTCCTAAAAATATATAATGGCATTTTAAAATATAATATTAGTACACAACACAATATAATATTGATTAATTGCATAAACCATAAAAAGATACTTCTACAAGTATTATTTATTTATTTATTTATTTAAAAACTTTTTGCCCACCACTTTGAGTAGTATGACAAAAGGCGGACTTAATGCCGTATTACCAAGTATCTGTATCACTTACCGTAACTGTGAATGTACATTTTGAGATCTTAACACTAAAGCTTGTAGAACATTTAAATAGGAACGCCAGGCTTCTGTACTGTAATGCAACTGCAACTCCAAGTTCAAGACTCTAGTTGCCTGGTGTGAGAGCTGTGCATGAGAATTGTCCACAGCTTCCACCCAAGCTGCAGGTTCTCCAAGTCGGCCTGCTGGTGGAGGAGGTAACTCATACCTGAAAGTTAGCTATTGTATAATATTTTTAAAGGTTTTTTATTATACCTGAATAGGTTACTTGATAATGATTGGTTTAAATGATCAAGTAAAAAACAACTAATTAAAAATTGTATTAAAATGTAAAAATATGAAAGAAACTCACTACATAACACAAGTTTTGTACTCCCATTCTTTTAATAAAAATTAGAAATTTTACCTCTTCATGGATAAAGGCTCCATTGGCAAACGTTGTTGGACCCGCTCCATTTCTCTTTGCAGTGCTGGTGTCTCAAAAGCTGTGCTCGGTTCTGGGCCAGCATTTTCAAGATAATTTTTTGTTGGTCTATACCTTCGACATTCTTCTTCCACCATCGCCAAAGCCTATAAATGTTATTTAAGAACAAAATGTTTATTTGAACTACAGAGTAAAACCAAATGCAATTTACATATTAATAAGAAGTGTGGAAAATAATAATATTAAAGGAGCTAACATAATTTCGATATTTTAAATCTCCACTTAGCCACTACTTCTCTTTTGAAAATGTCATTCCTATTTTTAAGACAATATAACTTAGATTACCAATATAACAAAATCTTACCGCTTCTCTAACTCCCGGGTCATCGTATCCCTGGTCAATATAAGGTAAAGCGTCCACTACAACTTCACCAGCCATTTTATAATATCTTACGATCTGGAAACTATTAAATGTATGTGTTGTGCTTGTGAGCTGTGGCCAGTTTGTTCTATAATAAAACTATAAATTAATATTTTTTTGGAAATTAGAGCGCGTTGCTATTGTTATGACGTTAGGCTCACTTAAGTTTGTCAGTGTCACTCAGATGTCAAGTCGATTTAATTTAACTTCTTTGCTTGCTATTTATCTTGTTAAAAATATAAAGTTGAAATTCATTAATTATTAATAAGGACTTAAAAACGATTATTTAAACTATTTTTTTTTCGAACGTTTTTCATTTATAACTTTTGTTCAAATCGGCGAAATTATAAATTATCTGTGTCAATACTCATTTTTATTGACAAATTGGTATGGAAAACACTATGTAGTTCTACTATTATTTATTGAATAAATTGATTAAGTTATTGTCTAGTTTGCTTACCCATATTCGTGAATAGACCAATTATACACTAATTAGTTAATAAAACTAATGAAACTGGAAAAATCGAAACTGTGATCATTTTTACAAAAAAAAAATATGTTTATGCAACAATTTTAAATTACGCAAATAAAAATTACAAATATAAGACGTGAATCTCTTTTTAAAAATGCAAGACACAATAATAAATCAAGAAATTGCCAACTTAGACCTATCGAAGGTGAGTCTGTAACGAAATAATGACAAATTATTATACATAATTTTGTAATCACGAGATCTAAACTATCCGGCCGATTGACTTGAAATTTGTCACAGTTACTCCTTCCCCGACCTAGACGCTCATTAAGAACGTAACCAAACTACAATTTTCTATTTATCTACCCAAGCAAAGCCGAGTACATCAGCCAGTATTATATATTAATAACAATTTCAGATTGCAGCATTGCAACAAAAACGTACATTAGCTTTTGTAAACCACTTTGTTATAACAACGGTACAGTTTTTAAACAACTTTGCCAAAAGATGTGAACAGAAATTGATGCAGTTTGAAAGGAAATTGGAGAAAATTAATGCTACAATGGTTTTACTTGAAGCAAAGGTATGGAATAATATTAGCATTATGAAAATAAAATATAAAGGAGGCATTTCTTATAAAACAGCTATATTTATTTACAGCTTTCTTCAATTCCCGAAATAGCCACGGAAACAGATGCGGGAAAACCACATGAATATATAAATGAATCACCGAAAGAAATAATTGAACCAGTTACTAACAATAATGATGACAATATACCTGAAAACAAAAATACAATAGAAACAATAAAGCCAGAGTATGAAAGATTTATTAAAATGGTACAAGTTGGTGTACCGATAGATGCTGTTAAATTAAAAATATCATTAGAAGGACTTGATCCTAATGAGTTTGACAAAATAATAAAGAAATGATTTAATATTATTAGTTGAGCTTGATAAACTGCTTTTCCAAATTGTATTTTTACACAATTGAGTATATTTTTTAATGTTTATAATAATTATAGTACAATGCTAAAGCTGTTACATTATTGATATAGTTAATAAAGGTTTAAGAAAATTATTTTGTTTTTTTATTTCTAATAGGAGTTAAAGGGTATGTATAGTCATTGATAAGCAAACATTAAGATAAGTCCTACTAAAATCTCTTATTTCTGTATTTAAATTTAACAACAATATTAACAGATTTTTAATCATTTAAATTTTGTTGAGGTAGTCAAAAAGCACAAAATTAGCAATTTTGGTAACATGGAGTAAATATATTTTTTAATCTGTACTACGATCAGATTCGGCTCTTATACATAACTGTAGTATAGAAAATAAAAAAAGATTTTAGTGTGGAATCTTATTTATTAGGCAGTTTAGAATTGGATCATTTGTCCCTTCCTCTTCTTGTCTCCACCAAGTTCGAAGTGCTTGCAACGTTTGAGTGCAACTTGTGATCTCACTTTGCAGTCAGCACATTCCAGACGGAGAACAATTTTCTTTGTAGTTTTCGCCTATTAAAAACAATAAAAATTAAAAACCCATATTAGCTCCTTAATTTTCACAGTACTAATGTTGGTGATAGCAAAATTTTATCAAACCCTGTAAGTCCATTCTTTATATATATTTATTATTATTATTATAAGTAATTATCCTAGTAAGAGCACTAATATATACTTTTATAGCAAATTTTTTTATATGGTTATATTTACGTGCAGCTGTAACTGCGGAGTATTATTAACGGTTACGCTATAACAAACTGTTTGTCTAGTTATATCAACAAAAACCAGCAATATTTTTTTAGATTTAAAAATTCTTAACATTTACCCTTGTACATAAGAATTTTAATACTGGATCGATAAAATAAACGGTATAAGGACCAGCAACTGATCATGATGATCAATATTTACTGTATAGAGGTTATAAGTCACCAACGTACCTTCTTTTTGAAGATGGGCTTGGACTGACCACCATAACCTTGCTGTTTACGGTCGTAACGTCTTCTACCCTGAGCGGCATGTCTTTCCTTGGACTTCTTGTACTGTGATACTTTGTGTACCTTGTGGACTTTGCATTTTTTGCAGTATGTCCTCCGCTGTTTTGGTACGTTCACCTGAAATGTATAAATGCCGAAAATGAAATATGACTATCACTGCAAAGATAATGACACTATATAATAATTTCACAAATAAAATCACTAATTTCTCAATCGTTTCATAAGATTTTAAAGGATAATTTTAAAATACACACACCATTTTCGATTTGTCTGATATCAACCAGCCAAACGTCAACTAGAAAGAAAGAGATATACGTTTGACATTGACAGGTGAATATGTTTTTTTTTTCGCTCGCATAACTTCCTGTCTTTTGTGTAATAGTTTAGGGTTTGAAATAATACAAGTAACATTTAGTTATTATGTAGTTATGAGCACTTTTCAAGAATTATTGGACATTTAAATTTTATGCAAATCTAGGATATAATGAACTTAGTTTAAATTTATATAAATAATGTCATACAACATTTTCAAATTTGTGTTTCTTATCTGTTCTTTGTAAGTTCGCGCCAAAAGTGACAAATTTGTTTTTATTTTACTTTTTGCATTTACCTACAGTTCGTATTGTGTTAAACTTACCATTTATTTTGAATATATATAATTATAAAATCAATTTTTAATTAAAACATGAAATTCACTATACCTGAAATATCGTGGCACAATAGAGATCCCGTTCTAAGTGTAGACTTCCAGCCAAAATGTGAACCTAATGATCCTTTGCGACTTGCAACTGGAGGCACCGATTCTCATGTTCTTGTAAATATTATAACAAAACATAAATTTTATTTTTTTTGCACTCAGTATGATGACTGTCATATCTTTTTAGATATGGTATATATCGACGACAGAAAAAGGATCTATAAATTTAGAAGTAGCTGCTGACTTAACTCGACATCAAAAAGCTGTAAATGTCGTGAGATGGTCACCAAACGGTCAATACTTAGCCTCGGGTGATGATGAATCAATTATTATCGTTTGGAAACAAAAAACAGAAGATCTACTACCACCAATGGAAGGAGAGGAACAGTATAAAGAGTCATGGGTAATACATAAGGTTGGTATTTCTTTGTGACTATATCAGGAATTATGAAATTTACCTCAATTTTACTGTTAGTGTTTTTTTAAGAAAATGTTTCCATAATAATGTAGTGAGTAGTTATTGAAACTTATTAAAAAGCTTATGATATTTCAGACTCTCCGAGGCCACATGGAAGATGTGCTAGACATGAGTTGGTCTAGCTCATCATTGCAAATGGCATCAGGTTCTGTGGACAACAAGTTACTTATCTGGGATGTGGGCAGAGGTCGCTATAGCTCCATTGTGTCAGACCACAAGGGCTTTGTGCAAGGTGTAGCTTGGGATCCACAAGGTCAGCTGATAGCTACAACAAGTACTGATCGGTAATTTAACTTTATGGCACTTTCACTGACTATCTAATCTGCTAAAAATGAAATGCTGTACTTTATATAAATAATTTGACCTATGTTAAAAATAACACTGCAACAATATTATATATATTACAAAAATATAGATCATTTGAAAGAAACAGTGATTGTATAAACATGAGGAGTAAAGATATATCTCTCAACAAACAAACTCGATAACTAGTTTCTGACTTTGCAAAACTCAATAAATCCTTCCTGTGGCGTAGTATCTGTTTCTATAAGGCCATAGTTATTTTTAACTTTTGTCTATTAATAAATTTATATCTTATGTCAAAAAATTTTGATAAATAAATAATACTCAATACAAGATTACATATCTGAATCGGTGCTAGTTTTACATAGAATTCAAAAGTGTAACATGACAATTCAAATGAACCCTATAAGGCTTCTTGAATAAAGAATTATTTGATTCGATATATATTCCTAGATATAAAACCGATCTTAATTATTGAATTAAGATAAAGTTTGATAAAAGCAAAAAGCTGTGTCAAGACACAGCTCTAAAATTTTTGCTTTTATCATGAATTAAATATAATTCGGTTATAATGTAGTAAATTTGAGCTGGTACATTTCCCACATCTAATAACACTTAATTTTTTGTCCAGAGTATTCCGAACCTTTGATGTGAACACAAAGAAGGTAGTGTCCCGTAGCAGTAAGGCAATACTTCCTTTCCCTAAAGAACATGCTTTACATAATGTGAAAGTACGTCTTTATCATGATGATACTTTGCAAACATATTTCAGAAGATTACAGTTTAGTCCCGATGGACTTCTCATTGCTGGTAAGTTTCATTAAATATTTAATCTGGTCCTGAATTTCCTGTATATAGTATATTTATAAATAACTGGGTTCACTAAACTCATAAAATTATTTTCTATTTAAATTAATTAACTTCAAAGTATAACTGAACTTAGAAGAGAGAAATGTAGAGTGAGTATTCTATTTCAGTGCCCGCTGGCAGGATCGAGCCCGAACAGGGCAAACCTGACATGAAGCCCATGAATGCCGTTTATATTTATACAAGATACTCATTGAAAGTGTAAGTATAATATGAAAACAACTATTGATCATATATGAGATCGAATGAATTCACAGCATGATTCTGTGGACTTCAAGGATTATATTTCACCTCATACTTGACGGTGAAGGAAAACATAGTGAGGAAACCGGCACGTGTCTAATTTCATTGAAATTATGTCACATGTGTATTCTACCGACGCGCATTGGAGCAGCGTGGTGCAATAAGCTCTAAACCTTCTCCTCAAAAAGGGAGAGGAGACCTTAGCCCTGCGGTGGGACACTAACGGGCTGTTACTGTACTGCGTACTGTTCGACGCTCAGAGCCGGTTCGCCCGCAGGCCGGTGTGCGTGCTGCCGTGCGCGGAGCCGGCGCTGGCGCTGCGCTGGTGCCCGCGCCGCCTCGCCCCGCGCGCGCGCCGGCCCGCGCCCGCGCCCGCGCCCGCGCCCGCCTTCCCCGGCGCGCGCCGCCTGCTGGCCGTGGCGACGCGCCGCTCGCTCGCGCTGTACGACACGCAGCAGCGCACGCCCATCGCGCTCGTCGCCAACGTGCACTACACCAGGTACTGCGCTCCGACTCGGACGCGTCACTCCGACGTGTAGGACGCATTTGTAATATTGTATTGTGTGATCGAAAACTGTAAACTATGTAAATATTGACTTTTTACTGTAAATGATAATTCACAGGCTCACGGATCTGACCTGGTCGCCAAACGGGCGCATTCTGGTTGCTTCCAGTACGGACGGTTTTTGTTCGGTCGTGACCTTCAACGAAGGGGAGTTGGGAGAGTTTTTACCGGACGAAGTTGCCGAGCCGGATGCAGGTAAGCCATTCAAAAATTACTTTAAGAAAAAAATCTCTGCCTTCTATTATAAATGTAAGTTAACGATATTTAAATACGGGATCTTGTTGATATTTCACAAATAAGTACAGAAAATATCCATTACTGTCATTAATGGTTATTTTTTTAACCATTACTGGCAAGTCGCTCAGCTCAGCTCAGTTGCAATAATAATAATTTATGCAAAAAAAGTCTTCTTTTTATGTTATTGTTTCAGAACCAATGGAAGTTGAAGAACCGCAACAAAACGAGAAAGACGCTACTGAGGAAATAAAATCGGATACAAAACAAATAACAATCCACAATACACAAAAAATAGATTCGTTTATCAAATTCAAAACACCTGGTGAAAATCGACCGGTGAAAAAAAGTGAAAAATCTCCCAAGAAAGCTAAAATTGATAGCAGCCAACAACAAAAGACACCAGTGAAAATAGATGTGTTGGTTGAAACAGCAATGCAATCCTGGTCAGATAACTCCAGTAATGACGTCATAAAACCTAAAGAAATGGATGTTGACAATAATAAAGATGAAATTATGGTCATAGAAGACAGTGAGGACATCAAATTAGTTTACGATGAAACAGAAAACTCAAAGTTGGATAATCAGTCACCGACAGAGAATCGTACTAAACCTGCGGAAACAAACAAATCTGTCCCCGACTCAAAGAAATCTCTAGTTAAAACCAATTTATCTCCTAAGCATTGTGAGACGCCGACTACAAAAACAAGTAATTTCTTTAAGCAGGCAAAAGTGACAGACATGAAAGAGCCAGTTGTAAATAAAACAGTAGCAAGTCCGAAAACTCCTAGAAGAGTTAGTTTTGTGACCCTATCAAGTCCTAAGAACAGCAAGAAAAAGTGATAATGAGGAATATTATATTTATATGAATAATATTTTATTAAAGATATTTAATTAAGTATTGTATCTGATTTTTTTGTTCATTGTATATAAATAAAAATTATTTCGAAATATAAATAATATTCAAGTAGGCTCAAAACGAAGTATTTCAAGGCGTCGCTTAGTCTTTATTTTATCAAAATCGGTGGAGTCTATCTGAAGATAATAAAAAATTAAAGTTCAAGTACGTAGTTTTGTCTGTATAATATATGTTGCGGCCATTAGCCTGTAGATGGTGGTATGCTAGATACGTCAATTTCTAAATCAATCGAATCAAAATACTTTATTCAAAAATCAACATCGAAGCAGCTTTCTCGAAAGAAATACTTATTGATAGTCAAATTAGAAACTACCACCGGTTCGGAAAAGAAATACCCTGACGCGAGAAGAACCGACGAATGACATTATTTTTTATTTATTTTGACATTTTTTTAAAATTACTGATGATTTTTTGTTACTTTTAATTTGAATTTGATTAGATGAATCTGGAAGTGCTATGTACACTTGTAATTGACATGCATATTAGATATACTATTATTGTTTTATAAATTAATCTTTTCAATGCTTTATATGTATGTTGTAAGTGTGCTATTAAAATAAATAAATAAATTACAAAAAATCAGTACAATAAAATAGTCAGGAGTTTCATTTCCATGTGCTATCATCTATAAATTTACTAATTGTATAACAACGTTTTGCGCACAAGCGTCCCTTAACAATTTTTTTAATTTAATTAGCGAGGCGTTTTGAGCTCTTTTTGAGATCCTGTTGTGAGTAGAACCATATACATTGCTCCACAAAAGAGTAGCTGACTCTATGCAGAATCGCGGTGTCAAGGTTTCAAAGGGCAATTGTATATAGCAACTGTTATGCACTTTATACTAATATATAAGGAGGCATTACAATAAGTCAGTAAATCCATTTTGCTTTAACTACTTGAATAATAATAATAGCACTAATATCATAAATACGAAAGGTTGTGTACGTTGTGAATATTTGTTACA
The DNA here is from genome assembly GCF_905147045.1 of Nymphalis io. NCBI lineage: Eukaryota > Metazoa > Arthropoda > Insecta > Lepidoptera > Nymphalidae > Nymphalis > Nymphalis io. Next base: position 13,279,865 of record NC_065897.1, on the reverse strand, counting down.
TCTTCGCGTTTTATCATGGCTAAAATATAACATATTTTGACCTTTTTATTTCGTTCGACTTGATTTTCGATTATGACGGCGTAATGCAGGCTTTATGCCGCACAAAGAGTGTTTTGCTCTGTCAAACAGCGAAGTTGCGTCAATAATATTTATTATACGCGAGAAGAACCGACGAATGACATTATTTTTTATTTATTTTGACATTTTTTTAAAATTACTGATGATTTTTTGTTACTTTTAATTTGAATTTGATTAGATGAATCTGGAAGTGCTATTGTATATGTATAGTTTTTTATGTACAACATCTGGGATTGTAGGATGAATACATTAGGGGATTAATGTTGGTCTATTATACAAGAAACTGATCCAAATAACTAAAAAGAAAGCAAAAATCATCCATTTTTTTGTTTTTCTTATTATTAATACCAAAATTATGTAATCTATTTAAGTAAAAAAATATTAGTAGTACTAGTTAGTTATAGTATATATTTTTTCTAGACAAGTCTTACCTAAATAAGCAATAATATATATAAGCGAAATACCACTCAACACGAAATCTTGTAAACTATTCGCCTGATTGACTTGAGTCACAGTTACTCCTTCCCCGACGTAGATGCTCGCTAAGAATGGCTTTTACACAAATCCTGTCCAAAATACATTTTTCTTATCTTGCCGTGCGAAGCCGAAATAATTAGCTAGTAATCAATAAATTTCAGCTGGGGCATAAACCGTGTAAACTAGTGTTACTTCATATGTATATATATATATATATATATATATATATATATATTGTATGTGTATTGTACACAACTGGGCCTTTTTTGTTTATGAAAACTATGTCAAACAAAGAAGTATTTTGTAGGAATGATTGGATTTTTGAAGTCGGTGTCTTTTACAAGAAATCATATTATTAAATAGACAATCAAAGTAGTCACTCCAGATAAAATAAAAGGCGGATATAAAAGGTAAACATTTTAATAAATATTTACAATTCACTGCATGTTTTATCACATTCAAATAAAGAGAATATAACAAAATATATTCTAGTGTCTGTACTTACCTAACGCAAGGTGATTCATTAAACCTATAGCGAGACTGAAGCGAAGGTACCGTATTAAGTCACATCAAAATCGTCCAAATCAATCATGTTGAAACAAATATATAATACTATATTAGTAATTATTGCTTTGATATGAGATTTATATAATCTGGTCGAGAGGCACCTTGTTAACGAAATTACGAAGATTTTTTATTCAATTCAATATATTTTATTATTTTTAGTAACATACCACAATATATTCGATATTCATAATTTTTTTCTTATCTACATCTGTATTTTGCTATAAATGTTGTAATCGTTAACAATTTTTACACTTGAATCCTGTTTCTCACGAGCGACTTGTATATTAGTATATTATTTAATAAGCATCACATAATTTGTTCACATACTATATGTATTTATTAAACTGGCACCAACAAATATTTAGATTGTAACCACATTTCTGATATATTTTAATGAATATAAAGTTACATTTAACTAACGTCGAACCAATAGTAACACTATCTACCAAATAAGGTAACAAGAAAAATATAATTATAATTGATATAATTAATTGGCTAAAGATGGCTTGAAGGCTCAAAGTATAGAACACTTGAAACTTAGCCAAAACCCGGTTTGAGTTCAATCATGGATAACTATATTATATAACGGATGACAATGTGTGTCATTTTCCAATGCAGGTGACAATCGGGTTAACGGTGCCACGAATGATAAATTCATCACTTAAGAAACAGGACACTTAAAAGCTTCGTCTGGAAGTTTCAGTCTTTGCGTGGTGCGTCTCTCAATTAACAAGTTTATAATGTCTGTGTCTACCGGTAGAGACGGGCGAAGTCTCGAAGTAATCGTGTCATTTCCTTGCATTTCTCGGCCCTGAAATTAAAATGATGATCACTTAATGTTTTATTATGTGCGTAAGAAACGAAATACGATCGAACTTTAATAGTTAATTCATGGAATAGTTTTTTTTGCATGCTATAATTTTACCATGGTTGCCTCTGCTCATAAATATTGACAATACTTAACCTAGTATGTTTTAGACAGGATTGTGACACTACCAAATATTGTCTATAGTTTATTCCAATCACAAGAGTAGTGCGTGGTACCTTATGGCGTACTGGTGAAACTGCCAGCACTGGTGGTCGGTGGCGGCGGGCGGCGCGCGGGACAGCCGGCGCAGCGCACTCGCCAGCCAGTCCGCGCCCGCGCGCTTCTGCCACCACACCAGCTCCAGCATCACCTCCGCGACCTGCGTCACAAACACCACGTTGGAATGTCACATATGATTGCCTTTCGATTTATTACATATATCACTACCAACTATAGTATTTCACCTCGGAGAGCATGTAGGAGTGCAGATGGAGAACGGAGGCTTCGAGGAGCGCGAACGTGAGAGTCTCGCCGTACTGCGTCAGAGTCGCGCTGATGGCCTCTAAAATATATATATGATGTTAGTGAGTATAAATTTTATAAAAAGTAGAAACGTAAAGTCGAGGGTCTCACCCTTGACCTGGCGGTCGTCATCGCGCGTGGAGTTAGCGATCCTGGCGAGGTCGTGCAGGAACTTCATGAGCGAGCAGTTGGCGTCGCGATGGTCCAGCGCACACGCGCGCGCACCTAGCGACAGCAGCTGCGGCAGCGCGCCCTCCGCCGCCAGCAACGCCCCCGGGCTCCGCTGCAGGTACCTGCGCAGCGAGCGGGGTCAGCGAGGGTGGGGGTGGTGACGGGCGAGCGGGCGCCGTGCACTTACCGCACGCAGAGGCGGTAGAGGTCGTCCACCGTGTCGGGGTTGTCGCGCAGCGCGTCGGGCGCGGCCAGCAGCGACAGCGCGGGCGGCAGCAGCGCGTGCAGCAGGCGGGACAGAGCGCGCTGGGCGGCGGCGTCGGTGGGGTCGGCCAGCGCGTCGGCCAGCACGGCGGCCAGGTACAGCAGGCACGAGTGCGCGCGCGCGGCGTACAGCGCGGGCAGCGCCTGCGCCAGCGCGGGCAGCAGCGGCGCGGCGTGGCGGCCCGTGCAGCGCACCATGAAGCGCACGCTGCGGCACGCGCGCTCCATGATGCGGCCCTCGCGTGAGAACCTGCGGACGGCCGCTCCATTAATAAACTAAGCATATTACCCGATGAGTTTTAGTTCACTTCGCGATTCTCTTGCCGCAATTGTTGTTTGAAAGAAAGGTATCGGAGTTTTGATAATTGCTATTTCTGACATTCAAAATTTTTTCCATAGCTATGAGTAAATATAATGAATTTTTTTTCTTTTAAAATTTTTTCCTTCTCGTATTGGGCTCTGACATAATTAATGTTGGAGCCTAATAAATATGGCCGGCACAAAATTGCAGTTCTCTGTTTATATACAATAGTATAAAGCGCTATCTTTAATTTGATTCCAAAATAAATATTGTTATTAAATATTCACGACTATGATTCTAAATTCCCTCCTTTACATCAGAACCCAATAATTCAGAAGGAGACGAAAATATGACATTAATAAAAAGCTACTCGAGAGGAAAAACATAAACCGGGACCGACTTGTTCATGACCTCGTGCACGACGGGCCAGGCGTCGCGGAAGGCGGGCAGGCACGGGTGCGAGGCGGGCCCGGCCGGCGCGTCCACGTCGCGGAACAGCGCCGCCAGGCGGTCGAGCCACAGCACGGGGTCGCTGCGCGTGCCGCGGCGCGGCTCGGCCTCGCGCGCCAGCAGCTCGCGCAGCCCCTCCAGCTGCACGGCGGCCGCCTCGCGCATGGCCAGCGCCAGCTGCTCGGGCGGCAGGCGGCCCACGGCGGCGGCCAGCGCGCGCAGCAGCGCGGCGGCGGCGCGCGGCGCCAGGCTGAGGTCGTCGGCGCGGCGCGCGGCGCGCAGCAGCGTGGCGGCGTGCGGCGCGGCGTGGCTGCGGCACGCGGCGCAGATGTTCTGCAGCGCCGTGGCCGCCGCGCCCGCCAGGCTCTGGTCCTGCAGCGCCCCGATGAGACTCTGCAGGCACGGCTCTAGGCACTCGGGGTGCCTCTCTATCCACTCGCAGAGCTCGCCCAGCAGGAGGATGCAGGTCTTCCTCACCGCCGGGTGCGTACCCTCGGGCATCGACAGGATGGCTTCCACTACTTTTGGCACATATTCGTATTCTTCACTGGAAATTATAAAATGCTCTGTATTACATCACCAGCACATTGCAAATAATTATTTTCTGATGTTTTATCTCTATAAGTGTTAAGAACGCGTGTATCTTAACCGATGATCGTGGGTTCAAACCCGGGCAAGCACCACTAAAATTTCATATGCTTAATATGTGATTATAATTCATCTCGTGCTTTACGGTGAAGGAAAACATCGTGAGGAAACCTGCATGTGTCTAATTTCACTGAAATTCTGCCACATGTGTATTCCAGCAACCTGCATTGGAGCAGCCTGGTGGAATAAGCTCCAAACCCTATCCTCAAAAAGAGGAGAGGAGGCCTTTAACCCAGCAGTAGGACATTCACAGACTGTTAAGGTTATCTCTATAAATATATCTAACCTTATATGCTTATAAAAATATTATTAACATTAACAACAATAATTGGTTCCAATTTCATTACATCATTATTTCATAAAAAAAATAATACAAAAAAGCTTAAAAAACTCAAAACATTTATAAGCTATTTTGACACATTAGTAAGGGTATAAATATTTAAATCCTAAATAAACCCATCATATTATTATGAAGGTATGTAGTATATGGCTTTGTGCAAGCTCGTCTGAGTAGGTACCACTCACTCATCAGATATTCCATCGCAAAACAGCAGTACTTGGTATTGTTGTGTTCCGGTTTGAAGGGTTAGTGAGCCAGTGTAATTCCAGACACAAGGGACATAACATCTTAGTTCCCAAGGTTGATAGCGCATTGGCGATGTAAGCGATGGTTAACATTTCTCACAATGCCAATGTCTATGGGCGTTAAATTATTCTCTATAATGAATCTCAAATTATATATCAATCCTTAGTTAAGTTTAATTTGCATTTTTTCTTCATACTTACGGCAATATATTTTTAGCTACAGATTGCATGATAAAAAGAGCTGCTTCAGTTTGCTCCCAAGGCAAGTCAGCCTGAAGAACTGCAAACATCTGTCGGAACACCGAACTTGACCCAACAATGAACACAACATCCTTTATCAATTCCATTACTTTCATGCGGAATTCCTGTGGAAAAGTTTTACAAAATATAAGTAACCAATAATTTTAAAAGAGTAAATTTACATACAAATATTTAAAGCAAAGTTGAATAAGTAATGAAATGTTGAAGAAAAAAAATTTCTTGTGATGTGTTGACAAATGTCTGCTACACAATGTAATTAAATGGAATATGTTAATTTACATAGAATTCATCTCCTTCGTCAGGTAACTGAGTGTGGTCCGGTTCACACTGACAATGTCTGGCCAATGCTTCGATTAACCTCTCTATGTGCGGTTTAAACACGTCTGTTAGCGGTTGATAGTCTCTTTCATAAACTTCTTCTGATAGACGATACCATAAATTAAATGTGATTTCTGCTACCTGTAATTTTATTGAAAACATTTCATAGCATAAAAAATAGAGACTATTATTTATAAACATTTTTTATCCATAAAACCATAAAGCACTACATAAAACATATCTGACAGTAGTAATTAAATATACAAGTGTAAAATCAAATTTAATAACATATTAGTGAGATTTTCTGTGATCATCATTAAACTTTAGATGTATAATCAATGTGTGCTATTGATTGTGGCCACTGGTTACAAATAAACCACCAACCTGAGAACTAAATGAAAGTTGTAAAATACACTTAACAATGTTTAAAACAACAAAAAAACTTTGAAAAAATGTATATAATAAAAAATAACTCTTTGAATTTGTCATAAATGTACAATAATAATTAACAAATTAGTTTAAGTATAATGTTGTTTATCATTATTATTTAGTTATAATACCCTTTTGTAAAGCTTGTATGTGACATAATTGCACAATTTTTTTGTTAATGGCAGACACAATTATACCAGATAAATTTACTACACTTACATCATAATCATGATGTCCAACACACACAAGTGAGAGCTCCAATGATCTCATTGCAAAATGTGCATTGCCATTTGCAGCGCACAAGATTATTTTCTCTAAGAATGTTTCCGCTAATTCTGTAAACACCCCTGCATAATTTGCAGCTTTCTCTTCTTCCTCATGAGCAACTGCCATGTGATAACTCTCCTCCAGTGCGGAAACACTATCAAACAATAACTTTTCTACATCAGTATTATTGTTATTGTCCTCTAAACAGTGAAGTATTGCACAAATACAATCAGAAGCAGCAGAGTGCAGCAGATTAATAGAATTGTGATCTCTTAGAACCTGTAAACTGAATCCAATAACAGCATTCTGAGGCACTTCCTGTATACTCATTGCCCTAACCTGGATCCACGAAGTCATACATTTAACGATTTTCAATGCTATATTAGTACTTTGGGAACTATTTAAACACTCTTTAAGGAAAAATGTCACTAATTGAGAATTTGCTCTTAGTTCTGATTTGATTTCTTCCCGGCGGTTCTCCCCGAGTTTTAAACTTGATGAATCAATTTCTTGAGGTAACACCGTTAATACTTCTAAGAGAACAAAGTCATTTTTATTAGAAAATAATTTGATCAAATCACCAACACAGTTGGACCACGATGTCATCTGCAATGCTAAATCGGCTAAGGCCAACGAAAGCTGAGTGACTATTGCTGAACTTGTGTCGGGAGAGATTCCTTCTAAGTGAGCAACGAGAGAATCTCTGAGCGAAACCACGGCTTCCTGAGGCAATTCCGAAAGGTTATGCTGCACTTTAGATCTCATTGTTTGGGCTGCGAAATAACACGAATGAACATCTTTCTTTTGTTGTAAAAGCTGATCGGCTACTTTCCATGAATGAATCTGGAAAATGGCAAACGTGGTAGATATTAATTCAAAACAATAATTAATAAAATCATAAACCTCATATTATGTATAACTATGAAATAAAATTTTCTGTTTGGCCATAAAACAGAAATACTCACAGACTTTTGTACTTCTCCTAACCATCGTGAGGCCTTTTCCTTTTCATTTGGGTTGGGGTTATCATACAAGGCATTAATGGCCTGGTAAATAGTGTCCATTGATGGAGCCTCCATTGTAGATTTTTTTATTCACAGGAAAATCTCAAAATCTTCCAGTATAAAATAGTAAAGTAACCATCATATTCTAATAATAAAATAGAAAAGCACTCAAAATTGAGAAGAATCAAACATTAACAACGTCAATCAAATCGTCAAACGACGACCGAACAAATTTTATATTTTGCACAGATACAATATTATAAAGATAATTTAAAATATTTACGCAGGTACCTAGTACCTACTTAACTTTAAAAAAAATAGAAATATTTATCAGGAAAGGGATTTCAGTAGAAAAGTACTAAAATTCATCTTGGAATTCTTGGATTGAGAGCTAAGTGGAATTTTTTAGAATAATTAATTGTGCTATCCGGCATTTTTTAAAGTAAAAGTATATTTTTTAACGTAAATAAACTATAAAATTAAAATTGACTGATGAAATTTTAATAGAAAGTAACTGTTAATGTTCTATGCTACAATAACTTACAATAAATTCCACGTGGATTCCTCAGTTAATCAAATAATCGGAATATATTTTTAGCCGTATTTGCAAAACAAAGAAACTAATGAAATTGGATTCGTTTAAGGAAACATTCGTTATAAATTCAGTACTACAATATATTCTTTCTATACCCTAGTGGTTCCTGTTGTAGCTTCGCTCAAGAAATGGTAAAAATATTAATTTATGCTTTCTTCACTTGAAATGTTCGGCTAATACCAAAAAAATATATTTATTATATATGTAAAAATCAACAACGGATCGATAAATGATATTCAGTCGGGACATACGAGTCGGTCTTATCTTACTACCAATGCATGACATTAGAGGTTTCATATTCAAAACGCAGTCTTTTTTTTCAATCTCTACATTACCTCTATTTTCAAGTTTTTAAGTCTTGTATCTAAGGGTATAGTTTCATAATCAACCAGTTGGTACATTGCTTTTGTTTATCGTTTCTCAGATTTTCAAAGGATTCGGACCACTCACGCAAAATTATTGTATATTTTAAACGGGTAACATTAATTTAAATAATCTTGTCTATAACTAAATATAGCAATAGATAAATAATATAGTAAAAAACAGCAATCACTCAAACTTCAAAGATTAAAAATTAATTAATCAATCAGTCAAACACAAATGTTTTTCACGGCCGTGTCTATTATTCGAAACGCTTCGGCATTTGCAAAACAAGCGTCTAGTAGAGCGGTACACACGACTTTTTTCGCCATGGCTCCAGTTAAGGTAATAACTTGATTAATCTGGTACTAAAATTATATAACTACTTCTGATTTATTGTTATTGTTTAAGGTTGGTGATAAAATGCCATCAATTGATTTGTTCGAGGATTCACCTGCGAATAAAGTGAATATTTGCGAATTAACTGCTGGAAAGAAAGTTGTTCTTTTCGCTGTTCCTGGAGCCTTTACTCCTGGTTGCTCCAAGACACATTTGCCTGGATACGTTCAGAACGCTGACAAATTGAAGTCGGAGGGAGTTTCGGAAATAGTGTGTGTATCAGTAAACGATCCTTATGTGATGGCAGCATGGGGGACACAACACAATACTAAGGGAAAAGTAAGATTTTATTATACCTATATTTATAAGATTGGTTTTTTAAGTCATTTCTAATCCTAAATATCAGCATTGTAGAAGTTGTAAGCCACATTGCCAATGTCCTGCCCACATGTGAAATTTTAACGTTAATTTTTATTATATATAATTCAGAAAAAAAAATTGAAAACAATTTTTTACCTTGTAATGTTAAACTCATGCCTATTTATAAGATACATTGTAAACAGTCAGTGATAAGCGCTGTTACTATGTACATTTTATTTATTGTTAAATGACCTTTAACCTACTACATTGATCAGTAATACTTGTACATTATTTATTAGCTTGAATGCTCTTGAATATTTAATACAAATATTGACTGCAAAACAATTTATATACTGGTTGATTAGTTATTTGTTGGAAGTTTTATATTCGTGTGACACACTTATTATTTTCTAGGTGCGCATGCTAGCGGATCCAAGTGGCAATTTCATTAAAGCCTTGGATCTTGGAACTAACCTCCCACCACTTGGTGGTTTTCGCTCCAAGCGTTTCTCCATGGTCATCAATGACAGTAAAGTTGAAGATCTGAATGTCGAGCCTGATGGAACAGGACTGTCTTGCTCACTCGCTGATAAGATTAAGCTGAAGAATTAAACTCACCATGCTTTAGTAGTTTCAAAGCCACTTCTTAGTTAAATGTGATCTACACACCTAGCTTTATGCAGATCTTAGACTGTCTAAGCACCCCTTGTGATAATGCCTAAAATATATATATGTATTTTACATTTAATGTTTCATGTTCGTTTAATTTTATGAAACCCCATTTATTTACTTTCATTTATCGTATAATTTTATGAAACCGATTTTTTTACTTTTATTTATCGTATAAAAATCTATCAACTGTTACACAAAATTGTGCAACAGTTTAAAGAACTTGTACTGAAGGGTGAAATATCAAAAAGTGAAAGTTTCTATGATTATAGAAACTATTGAATCTTTACATAAAAAAGAAGACTAATTATTCTATTGGTTCTTGAATTGATACCATTTATGTATTTTTAAAACTTTGAAATCAATAATTTCAAGGTGGATTAGAAATATCATTAGTATTGACTACAATGCTCTTCGATATTTGTTACGTTATGCTAAGCTTCCTTTAATTCAAAATATTCTAAAAATTATTGCATCAAGTAGTTTTATCATAATTTGATTCCGAGTTTAATAATAATAAAAATATATATGAAAAACTTATTACGATTAGTTGCTTAGCAAGAAAGGAACGCGTCATGTGCGTCCAGTGACATTGTCACTGTTAACAGTAGTTCCTTCCTCTGACATTTGTCAAAACTTGCAAATTTAAGGTGCAGAATTTTGTTTGTTTTGCGGTAAACGATGATTTTATGACTAAAAGTTGCTAATATGCTAAAACGGGTGCAATATTGTGGCACAATATTATTTTTTTTAACATTAGTTTATGTGACTAGAATAGTTTTAAGTGAAATATTTGAAAATGAAAGCTCTGAAGTCGACGAATGGTTGGAACAAAATGAACTTGGAGACTATAAGAAATTATTCAAAGATCTCGGTAGGTATTAGCATGTAGATCATTTAACAACAAATAAGGAAACGCCTAAAAATTTTCATATTAAATGTTTTTTTTTTTTAAAGTGAACTCTTCATCAGTTAGGTATGATAGTATGTTTTGGTTTTTCTACACACTAATGATAAATAAAAAAAATTAAAATACTTATTTATAGTGATATTACGAAATAATTACCATTAAATTTAAATATCTCAAAATATCTCTATTATGCTTAAGATTATTTTTTATTTAAATTTTACATAATCATAATTTGTAGCTGCCTATAAAAATTTTATATTTTTAATTAATTATAAATATTTTTATTGCATTTGACATTTGAGTCCGTTTTGATTCCCTGATACTGTTCTTAATGTTAAAAATAACTTTTAGTAGGTACCTAGTAAGTCACATTTTTTGGTAATTAAAATATATCCATGCTTGTTTGTTAAGTTAAGCAATAAAAGAGTCTATGGCCCATTATGTTTTTTTTTATTTAAATGTACAGATGATATTATTTCTAAAATTATCTTATATAGGTACATAATGTGTTGTTGCAATTATATTATGGTTTGTGATACCATAAACATTACCAACAATGGGAATAAAATAAAAATATTACCAAGTTTAATTAAAACTTATAAACTAAGTATACTGAAATATGTTAAAACTCATAAAAATCATATTGACTGATTCCTGTTTTAAACACAGAACAGTTAAGATATTAAGAAATATTAAGAAAACAGCTTTAATTCATTTTTAAAAAATAAACAGAATGAATTTTTTTGATAGCATAACAATCATACAAACACATTATATTAGTCATAATTCTCTAACACACATAAGTCTTAAAATGAGTTTTTCTGGATTAAAACAAAACTTGCTATTACATTTTTGCTCAAACAATTTTTGAATATCAAGGGAAAACATGACCATTAAGAATTAATTCGTATTGTCGAAACATGAACAGGACAAGGTTTTGGGCTTCGCGGTGTCCTCTGACGTCACACTACCACCCACCACCCGCCACCCGCCAAATAAAAAGAGGGATGGGGGTAGTTCCGTCCGCCCAACGCTCAGTCGTACCGCAAACACGGATCCGCGCGCACGTATCTCCCTAATGCATATCTCTATACATCACTAAATATGACCGCATTCCTTTCTTATCTGATAAAAATTGTAGCTTTGAATAATATTAAAGTATAACTTTATCGAAATTATATTCGGAAGCTCCGATTAAAACTTTGCAGTAAAAGTGGTCGAATTCATTCATAGATCGCGACGATCTGTGACTCGTCTTTGATTCGTTAATAACACGAAAAGTTTCGATCTCAAAATGTGGCAATTCGAGGATTCCGAGATTTGTTCAATCGGTATGATACATCCTTCTCACAGCCGACACTCCGGCCTATCTCTGTTGTCAGGAATGTCCACATTTTCAGGTAACCTTTCATTATATATTCCTTTGTCGTCTTCACAATAAACACATTAGTCATTTATCAAAACAACTTTCGTTTATAGTAGGTATAAATAAGTGCATATTTATTAAAATTCACGATTATCAATGTGTTATGTCATGGTATTTTTGTTAAGTAACAAAGTTTTATTTATATAATACAAAAAAAAAGTTACTCTGTTTCAAAATAAAACTATAAAAGGATTTAGTATCAACAGAGCGGTTACAAGCTATCTGATGTTGTATTTTTACTTTCTACGTATAACTAGCCTATGTTCTTTGTCAACATAAATACAATAATAGAATATTTAGTATAAGCTTCCAAGGCACATGCAAAAAATTGTAAACACTATTGCGATGTCCCAGGCTTAGATGGTACCTAATAAAAACGATAATATCGTATGCATTGAATTGTAAATGTGATTTGACAAAAGCGTGCCAGCGCGATTCCGATATTGAAAGGACTAAGATTAGGTTTTCGATTCTTTTTTCGATTACAACTCAAAACATTTCAAATTATATTCATTTAATACACTTTAACAAGTACATTTTAATAGTCAATTTTTACCGCCGTATCTGCCGTATCTAATATTAATCTAATAATTTTCTTTTGATCTTTGAGGAATAGTTAAAGAAAATCTGTTGCTTATTGTTGCGATAATACAGCAGGGGGCCAATTCTTATATCAAATTGTCACTGTATCGCAATCGAATCGAACCGTGATCGTTGCCGTTTATCCGTCTTTAATTTAATTATCGACTTTTGGTATAAAAGTTAACAATAAAGTTTGAGTTTTGACAAAATGGTATATGTTGATGTCATATCGATTCGGTTCCGATCCAAATAAATATAGAATAGTGAAAGTTAGATTGGAATTGAATCGGGAACGTACCGTAATCGTTACATATTAGTAGAATTGGGCCCCATTAAGTGCTTTGTGTAAGCTCGCCTCGGGGGTAAAACTCACTCACCAATTATTCTACCCCTAAGCAGCTATGCTTAGTAATGCTGTATTTCTATTTGAATAGTGAGGAAGGAATGTATGTCTGTACGTAAAGTTGACTTACAAGCAGATGATAATCTATTCTAATAACATAAATTCAAAAATAACTCTGTCGGTCTTTTACGCTTTCAGAGCTAAACCACGAAACCGATTTTGATAAAATTTGGTGTGAAGCAAGCTTGAACAGTTTTTCAACCGATTTTCTTTGTTTGGTATATATAGAGCTATTGACCAGCATTTGTGGTATAAATTATAATAATAATAATAATATCCTGGGACATTTTTTACACACGGCCATCTGATCCCAAAGCTTGTACAAAGCTTGTGCTATGGAAACCAGACAACTGATATACTACATATACTACTTTTTTTTGTAAATACATACTTATATAGATGATTACACCCAGACTCAGGACAAACAGACATGTTCATGCACACAAATGTCTGTCCTGGGTGGGAATCGAACCCACAACCTTCGGCGTGAAAGGCAAGTTAAGTTAAATTAAGACATTTTGGAAATAACAGCAAAGAAAATATGTTTTATTGTTATGTATATATTATAGTCGAATTGTGGCCGTTGTTCGAACACAAGTGGGACATCGTAATAGAATTGACGAATAATTTACAAAAGCATAGGCTGTAAACGAACATATTATTTCTATATTGTGAGACATTTATAATATTTTTATAATTTATATCTATAAAATAGGCAATTTTATATGCGTGCAATATTATATAAATATTATAATTAGATTTTAAAGCGAATGTGCTTAAATCTACTTTTTATGTTAAAAATTAAGACCTTCATTGTTCTTTGGAACTAATTTTAAAAAGGTCACCTTTATTGAAGCGACAAGTTCATTTACGATAATATTCAATGTAAAAAAAACAAGAGATTTATGCATGGTTGATATAAAAATTCATGATAATTATATTTATCACGAAAAATAATACAATACTTACACAAAATGATTGTGACTAATTGATGTATTTATTTTACCTCCTGCTGTGCTAATAGCGATGATGATGTTCTCTGATCGATGTCGGCAACAACATTTATTCTCAATGGAGTCGCGACTAGTTCAGTTGAAGGACCAGCGGGTTTACGTGCTTTCTGAAGAACGGGAATGTATACAAAGCCAATATCCACTTTAGAAGAAGTTTTACTGTTAGCACACCTGCCTCTTTATTCTAGCGGCTTGCTTATAATGCCGCAGAGCATGGGACGAGATTCAAATCCTGGGCGGTATCAATTAAATATTAGGTTTACCAATTACCAAATTCTCAGTATCAGCTCAGTATACACTAGAACAACCTCTTTGTTGCGTAAACAGTAAATTTTTTTCATCATTATCATGTCAGCAGAAAGACGTTTACTGCTGGACAAAGGCCTCACTCAAGGATTTTCATGTTGGCCGGTCTTGCGCTGCCCGCATCCAACGGCTTCCTGCGACTCTTATTATGTCGTCGGTCCACCTTGTGCCCACGCTGCGTCTTCTGTTCCGTGGTCGCCACCCGAGAACCTTTCTGCCTCAGCGGCCGTCAGTTCTGCGAGCGATGTGCATAAAAAAACAAAAACAAACTTTAGCATAACTAAATATTTACTGCATTCAATCTGATATCTGAAGTCCGGGGTTGGCTTAAAAAATATACCTACTTGTATATCATATAGACCATTCTATTGTTTCGACACTAGTCAAAGTCATCGTACTTAATTAGATTACTGTGATTACATGTGTGTTTCATAATTAGTGAGCTGATTTTTTTCAATAATTGAGGACTATAATTGTCAATAAATCATCATCAAGCTTGTAAATATATAGACGAATTAAATCGAATCTAATCGAAAAAATATTTTATTCAAGTAAGGATCGTAAAGGCTCTTTTGAATCGTCATGTAGTTTCATACAGTATTGGATTAAATGTAACGCTACCACCGGTTCAGCATGTTGAATCTACCGAGATGAAATGCTCCTCCTATTTTTAAGTCGGTTAAAAAGTATCAAAACCTGCTGCATCTCTTTTGCTGCATGTTATAGCGTGTTAAAATTCATTTGTTGTAAACATTGTCACAATTATCATTGATGTTTAAATTTAGTTTAGTAAAATAATTTTTCAAATCAATCCTTAGCGTCTATGAGTTTCATTTTCCTTAACAAAGGCGTGCATAGCACACTCGCGACTATATTGCAACTAATTGACTTTTCCGCTGCTAACCAGGTTGTGGAGTGTGTGGTCGACTCAAAACCCCTCTGCAGAGACTCTAGTGCTGTGACGCGAATAACTCCTTTCAGCATGAACAATGAACAAGAAAATGAAGGCATTTTTATGATTGAATAACAACAGCTTTATTAAAACTTTAATTGTAGATTAATTTTGCGATTCTAAAATATTGTTCGTTATCAAGAGGAGTAACCAGTGATATATATATTTTAAATTATTTTTTACAAGTGAAAATTCTAGATAACTTTTCTGTACCCCTAACACCAAAATTTCATAACTATCGGCTAAGTAGACAAGACGTGAAAGCGTAACAAACAAACAAACTCACTTTCGCATTTATAATATTGGTAAGGATAACTTATTCTTATTTGTCAACGACTGGTGAACAATGTTTGTTATATATCGATATTGATTCGTAATTATCGATCGATAAATTTAATTAATTTAGTACACCACTGTTATAATCGTTGTTGAAGAAGAATTGCTAACGACTCCTTAATTAAAATTAACAATTTAAATAAGTTTATGTAGTTACAGCAAAATTATTTTATACCATCGTATTTAATCGGATCGAATCGTGCGTCCTTAATTTATATACTCAAATAAGTTAATTCTAGGTATTATTATTTTGACAGTTTATTATAAAGTTGTTACTACGAAATAAAAATTCCTAAACTTAAAAAGAAGTTACAATCTGTCGATATTTAAGAAAGTGTATCATTCCGATAGCGTTGTAGTTTTATTGCGCATCCCTGACCATGATGGCGGGGAATTTGGCGGGAAGCCAGCGCTATGCAGTTGCGTTCGAGTCCACCGTACAATTAGATCCCTCTGAACAGGTTCTCTTGTTGTAATTGCTTTATTGATTTTAACTGAGAATATTATACGTTTAGTTTTACGCTTTTCTATCAATTTAAGGCCGTTGTCTATTGTCAATACGAAAAAAACAAAAACAATATTATATTAAAAGTATACTTTTCGCCGTGGTCGAAATTCAACCGTAATCAACCGGAAAATTAATTTGAAATGTTTCGAATATTTTTTTTCTACTTTCATTTCCAATTTTCTTATTGATAACACTAAAGCTCCAAATATCAAATAAAAAAAAATCGGTGTACAAACTTTTCTGGTCTTTGTTTATTTATATATTTTATTTTATTTATATGTATATGTATTATTTTGTGTATATAAACGTGGTTTACATTTAGGAGTATCCATTTTTTTTCATTTCAGTTCATAAATTAGCTTGCTAAATAAATGCCTTATATTGCCGTTTTACAGCTTGTACTTTTTAACAGATATTACAGCTGTTATAGAGATACGAGATAAAGGTGGATGCTTAGAAATATAGATTAACAATGGCATTGCTTTTCGCCTTTTCTATGGAAATCGTTTACGAGGGCTTTGATGCGATATGACGACAGCTATACAAATATCCAGGGTACCTGCAACCCGGGGCCGGTCGCCGGCCCATTTCAGTGTCCTACTTACAGCAACAAGTGCATCGATTGCGTTATCCCTTATATTACACACTAGTGTTGCCTACTGCTTCGTATTATTAATTTTTGCCCCGCTTAGTTTGTTTGTGGTTTACATTTGGGAAATACGTAGACAATATTGGGTAGTGGAACGAAGGCTTAATGTAATCACTGTATCGATATCATTTTTAATAGGTATTCTAGCTTAGATCTCGAAGGACACAGATGATAATCATTACTTGATTTAATTGTGTTATTTTTTCTTAATAAGAAAAGAATATACATATTTTAAATAAAGGAAGAAGGATGAAACGAACATTGAATCATTATCTGTTGTAATTGTTTGTTGTAATTTGTACGGTGATTTTATTTATTTTTAAGGTATTGCTTAAAAATAAAACAACTAGATATTTACCCTCGTCGATTTTCAGCGTAAGTATTAGCTAATGAGGCTGCATAAACCTCATTAATTTTGATTCACGCCGGTTAAAAGGAGCAATGTTTTGCTATTAAGGATTCTGCCTTAGTCTATATTTAATAAAATTATAGTATTACATTGCTTCGAAAAGCACGTAAAGCCGCTTGTACTGTGCCTGATTTTCCTATGGTCGTGTCGAATTAGCGTGTTGCACATGTTTGTGCACTATAATGTATCTGTACTGGTGGATAATCCTCGAGATTGGTCGCCATGATCAGAATTTGGTCTGAAAATTGGTTTATTCATATTTAATGTCAAAAATATATATATATATATATATATTTTTTTTTTTTTTTTTTTTTTTTTTTTTTTTTTTTTTTTTTTTATTTTTTTTTTTTTTTTTATAGAATAGGAAGGCGGACGAGCATATGTACTGCTGTTTTGCGGTAGAATATCTGATGAGTGGGTGGTACCTACCCAGACGAGCTTGCACAAAGCCCTACCACCAGTTCTATAATATAGAAAAAAAATATTGTGAATATCATCAGTTATACTTTATGATGTACTTATTCCCAGTGTTTCATAGTCAGCGTGTAGCGATTGAGGGTCGGACGTGAACAGCTCTCGAACTTGAACCGCCCTCTTCAGCCAGCCCTCTAGACCTCGTCTTTGTCAAACATTAAAATCTGCATGAAATACGTTATTCGTTTTTAAATTTAAACGCTGTTGGTCTCTGTTATTTAAATATGCTTAGTACTTTTGTCGTTCTGCAGTCAATTATGTTTTATATATATTTTTTCTTGGTCCGGGCTTATTGGCGAAGTTGAATTTAATTCTAGATATTAAAAAAAAATAAGTTTTTTACTAATTAAACTGGAGTAGGAAATAAATCATTTTTTTTAAGAAAACTTAACCAATCTGCTTACAATTAAGAAGACAAATTCTATTATAGTATGTATATTTTTTGTAGTCGAGAGATAATTCTAATTATGAGACCAATAAAGAGTTTTAAGCGAGTTACATTCAAATGCTTTTGGCAACTGTGAGAGAGGTCAAAGGGACAATGGTTGTTGTGTGTTGTGATAATGTTGCCTGGTGCCATTGTTCTATTGTTCAATGGTGCCGTGCAACGACATGTATAAAATTCACATGTAATTTAATTAGAATAGAAATATTTTTCTCTATCAGCTTTTGAAATTGAAAGATAAAGGGCGAAGCTGAAAAGATAGTTTTAAGTTGTTTAGTTTGAAAGGTCAAGAAAATTTCGAATAGAGGGCTTCGCGTGAGGCACGATACGGCGCAATTTTCGAACGTCACTCTTTTGATGGCCTATTTGTAATTAAGTTCTGAAAGTTTTATGTAGCTACGATGGTGTTTTGATTTTACTTACCGTTTCTTTTGAAAACTAGAAATAGGCCATTATTTTTGCGCTTTGTATTGTTTACATTACTACTGGTCGTGTATGTGATATTATTTACTTAAATTATTATTTAGTTTGGTCAAAACTATCACAGGTTATTTATTTTATTGCTCTGTTTATTGGCGTTTTCTCACTATAATTAACGATGTAAAACAACGATGCATTAAAAAAACAGTATATTGCTTTTATAAGTATATTAGTTAATGTTAAATGTTGTGCTTGCGTGACAATTGTCAGTTATTTTTTTGCTGAATGTTTATTGCGTGGCCATTATTCCCTATGTAGAATTCAAACGCACGATGGGCTCGCAAATATATTTCTACAAACGCTATATATGCCAAGTAATGCACGCAGGATTTAGAAACATAATAATGTATGAAACTTCTTTGAGTGGCGCCCAAAGTGGGGCAATAAATAATGTATACTCTTACATTTGTATTTTTATGTATCGGTTTTGTAAGTATTATTTTAAAATATAATAAATTTTATTGATACACCTATGTGTGCCTAGTTTAAAATATATTACGTTCTCTGCCGTGTGGCGCAACAACGAAGGTCGGCTTGTTGCCTAGTTACCTCCCTACAACAAACTTCTTTAATAAACGTTTAATTTATTATTTATATGACCTTTTTATTTCTTTCTTTTAAAGAAAACTTAATGTTTGCTTTTTTTCTTAAAAACAATTCGCTTAATAAACATTGTTATGAGGAAATTAAATGTTGTCACAGGTTCTCATTGGGTGTCACATTAGAATTTATTAATAATAAGCTTATTGACATTAACGTTGTAATAAGTTGTTCTTTTAATGATTCGTTCTTAATTGTACTGTCATCGGTTTTAATACAAAAAAAAATATTACTTTTATATAAACCAATATATGTTTCCCGTAGGAATATCGACACTATCCGGATGTGGGTCACCAGAGAATATGGAAAGATTACCAGAGTTGCCTGCATCAGAGGAGAGAAGATTACGACGTGCAGCGCATGTTTTGCAGCAGAGGCTCGTATTGCGGCAGTGGCTGGCCACTCACAAACTACAGCACGCTTATTCTAAGTAAGTCTTATCAATTCAATATATGCTTAATAAATTGCACTACATTAAAAGGGGAATCTAACCTGATATGAATTAAAATAGTCTTATTAAGGTTATTTTTAACTTAAATCTATTTTTTATGAATTTAATAACTTTTTTTATATATTACTTACTTTTTAAAACAATCGTTTCAAGGACACGTTCTCAAGAAACGCATACAATACTTAATTATGGAACAGTTTGGATCTTAAATATTCGAATGCTCGACGCTCGTTTTTGTAAAGCTCTGCTCATTAAAACACAGCCTTTCATAAATCTGAAACAGACTCATTATCTCGTATAAAAAATTTGAATAGAATCTGTTTCAAATGCCCACATTTCAATGGAGCGTTTAAAAATATAAAACTTTTAATTCTTCATCGCATTTCTGGTTTTAAAGAAAATGCAATGATTGAAAAAGGATAGATTAATCGTCATAAAAAATCTATGTTTTTGACCATTTAAGAACTAAATACGTTGAAATGAAATGAAAATTAAGCCAATGACAGACAGACACAAAATGAAAATCTTTATATAAGATCGATGAAATAAATTACGTAATGGTACGTTTTGTGCAATGAGAACGCTGCAATTCGAATATTTTGCAAATACAAATTCAAATGCCTTGTATATATCGTTTTACTTTTGAATTTTTTGAATCTATTTATATCTGTACCATATAATAAAGTTTTAAAAATTCACGAAATCATTTTCTTAGACTTGAACATTTCTTATTGTAATTATCAGGAACGAATACAAGCGAAGTCATACGAACTCCATTTGTTTAGTCTTCCGTAGAGTGTGGACATCATTATCAAAAATATAACGTTAAATTAAATCTTTAATTAATCTTTATTTTTACAGACATTTTACTGATGATACATAAGATGTATATTAAAAAATCACAGCTATGTTTTGACCAAGCTCTGTTTAATAAATCCTAGACTAAACCGTTAGCGAGATAAAGCGATGATAAATGGTGTTGAAATTGACTGTAATAAATAACGTTTTGCCGAGTCAGCTCGCAGCTTGTGCGGATCATATCTTAACACACCGGGTTGCCCGTAACTTACGGACGTAAAAGGTTTTGTGTTTGAACACTAGCGGATTTTAATTTCAGTCATTCTACCAACTAATGTTTTATTATATAAATTTTATATAACTGTTAATAGCATTCAAAACGTATGCCTTTATCTTTACCTTTTTAAGTTTTTTTAGGGGTGCTTTACCAAGAGTTTTTGTATGTACGATACATAATAAAGAAATCTGATGATAAGCCTAAATTTCAGTGGCACTTCTAATTATAGTAGCTTTTCTGCTTTTAGTATTACGTTACAGGCATACGTTACAAGCTTGATGAAAATACGTATGATTGGCATTCGCATGTCATTGATTCTGAATCGTATAACGGTTTTCTTGATATTTTATTGTTTGTCAATCATTACTTTATATAATTGTCGAGAAAAAAAACAAGTGTAAACAATGCCGTCAATTGGTGTTAATACATATGCATAATTTGGACTTAAGCGTCATAAAAATAAAGTGTGTTGCTGTTTATTATATATTTTTGTTTGTATGATATAACAATATCTTTCACAAGTTTCTTTAGATTGAAAGCTCTAGCGGAAATCTGCTTTGTCGTCGTCTCTTACGGTAGACTCCTCAGTATAGACGATTAGAAAAGTTAGACAACAGACATGGATATTGCCCAATTAGAATATTTTGGTTATTTTCCTAGCATTTCCAAACACAGACAAAAAATCTAATACATTCTTTATTAGGTATTTGTAACTTTAGATTTTAAGCCCCGTCAGGCTGTTTTTAACTGATCGTCACAATCAAGAATTATTATGTACGCCGAAAATATATAATACAATAATTATTTTAAAAATTATTATATAATCATTAGATTTCAAAAAGCTAAGTAATACCAAGTTTCTTACTCCGCAAAGTGAATAGATCCTTCCTGAGGCAAGGTATTTGATTTGATTTGATAATAAATTTTTCATATGTGAACTGGTCATTTACGTGAGTAGTGCACCGATCTTGAAAAGAAGGGTTGCAATATGCTTAATAAAAGAATCCAGAGGTAAGAGAGAGATGGCTTTATAACCATGTTTTTTTCAATATGTACAGTCTTGAGAGTCCGATAGCCCTACCTACCGATTCTACACCGCTGCGGCGCGTCGTGCTGTATACTTATCTACCTACGCCCGCACCTACCCGCGAAGTCACGGATTTCTGGCAGAGGTCAAGAGATACAAATACTTGCCATACAGAGAAAAAATAATATTTTTGTTAATATTTCTAGAAGATTTATATATTAAGTTATAACGTATTGGTTTTTAAGAGCTTAAAAGGAAAGTATTATCTTGTATAGTCCCACTGCTGGGCCAAGTCTTCCATTTCTATTCCATCCATCCATTCCATCTTCTATTAAGGTTTGGAGCTTATTTCACCACGCTGCTCCAATGCATAGTGGTAGATAATATGTAGATAAACAAGTGGCAAAAATTCAGCAGGTACATGCAGGTTGTTTTCCTTCGCGGCACAGCACGAGACGAATTATTACACACAAATTGAACACAAGAGAACTCAGTGATACTTGCCGGGCCTTAAACCCGCAATCTTCAGTTTAGATTCACGTGTACTAGCCACTGGGCGATCTCGGCTTTAAGGATTTACTTAGGATTTATTATATGATCTAAATACTCGAGTTCATCCAAGTTCATTTTGTAATTTAGCTGTCAATATATATTTTTATGAAAACTACATTTATTAACAATGTCACGTCACGTCACGTCACAGCGTTTTAAATTCTGTTCATGTTCGCTTTTGTTGAAAATTGCTTCGTGTGCGATGGACAAGCCAATTTGTAAGCGACATTTTTCATTAAGCTGGCTTATACTATCTGGGTTTTGTATGAAAAATGTTTTTGGACACAGATAATAAGTATATTGTCTATGAAAGAGCATGTATTATATATAGAGATGAAAGAGATGTTTTACGGGCATAAAAATGTAAATAAATATTTTGTAGAAGTAATACAATGTATGTTTTATTTATTTGTAAACGTTGATTAATGATAAGTACAATATGCTTTCGTGACCTAAGCAAATTAATTAATTAGGTGTCAAAGCTTTGTTCTACTATCCTTCGATTGTTTGATGCGAGCACGTGTACAGATCTGTTATTAATGTCATCGAAAACTCATAAAAAATCTTAATTAAAATACTTTCAACGACTTTCACATGATACAAAGACATAGAAAATGAGACGGATACATTTTCATTTCCAGTTTATCAATAATTTCGGACGAGATAACTCTACAGTTATAAAGTTACTCTCGATGATCTTTATATTTCATAAAGTTAAGATTTATCGTTTCGGTTCTAAAGGTCATCTTATATGTTACGTAATATATATATCATTAATGTGATAACTTTAAACTATATACATTATATGGCTACGATTAAAGTATGAAATAAGTTTTTAATCTAAGTTTTCTTCTCATCACGCCAGAGATCGCGGCACTCCAAAGATTTTCTTCTCAAACTCGACTTTTATTGAGTTAGTTTCATACTGAACAATTTAAAGTAATTTTTAAACTATGATACGTAAATTTTTCGTTTAAATCCTGTATGAAGAACTTTTATTGTACCCGACTACGTAATATTTTTCCCACGTCTCATGATAGATATAACAATAGAATGAAAGTGCTTATTATAAAACCTTCGAAATAAACGAGTTTTGTTATTTCGTCTGATATAAAGTGGAATTGCGAATGAATATTTGACCGCGATACAAAATTAATTGTAATACGGACGGAGCGCCGTCGTTCGTGGTTTATTACAACGTCGGTCCATTTCAATCGAGTAACTTACTTTGTTTTAAGAATAATAATAAAGCCTTTTTTCATTCAAACATTTGAGTTCTTAATAATCTTTTAATGTTTAAGTAAGTTGTTTGAATGTACAACGTACATAAATGAATACTTAGAATGTAAATTATATATTAGGATTTAAAATTGTACAAATTGATTTATATGACTTTCCAAGAGGCGAACCATGCATGTAGGTACTTTATTATTTCATAAGACATCCATCATTTAACCCGTTCTTCTCGTAAATACAAGATTATTGTTATTATTATTGATTTGTTTAAATAATTATAACAAAAATACGTCATAAATCACATTGTCTTGTAAAAAGACGTGTTTGGGCTATTTGCAATCTCGAAACTCGGGTCTTCTTATGGGATTAACAAAACAGGAATACTATCGGTAGCACCAAAGTAAATTAACAACAATATTACGCATACCCATGATAAAACTTACGCTATATTTTAATGAAAATACAATTTTTTTTAACAAAGTTTCTAACTCCGCAACATTAAAAAAGAGCTCGTGAGCTGTGACTTGGTTCAATTCTCGTTTTCATTCCCCCAGGTCTCCAGAGTTCGATTGTTTTTCAAAGGTATTTAGAAGGATATCTATGTGCATTTGTGTGTATTATACGAACATATTTTTATGAATGTTTCGTCCGCTTCGCATACTTTGAAAATAATTGTTGGTATCGTCTCCAAAACAAATAATATCGAGGCGTGTAACAGAATAATTAACCCTTGATTAACTATTATTCAGCCGTTTAAATAAAACTGCATACAAAGTGAATGAATAATGACTTCAAGGGCGTCGTATTGGAAGTTGAAAGTTTTAGGTTAGGCAAACGAGCTAATGCGTCACTTGATAGTAAATAGTTACCTTGGTCATAAACAATGACACTGCAAAAAGTATAAAGTACTCACGCAACGGTTATGCGCTGCCTATCAAAGGATCGTACAGTAATCCTTTGTGCCTGTATTTACACAAGCTTAATTAGCATTCAAACCCGAACATACAAAAAAATATCCATATTTACTAGTAGAACAATTTATAATATTGATTTTCTGGGTAGATTCACTAACCATATATTCTACCGCCAAACAGAAATACTTACTATTGCTGTGTTCCGGTTTGAAGCGTGTTTGAAGGGTGAGCCAGTGTAACCACAGATAGAGAAACATAAAATCTTAGTCCCAAAGGCTAGTGGCACATGAAATGTAAGAAATCTTTAATATTTCTTACACTGTCTAACGGTGGTGGTGACCACTTACTAATTTGGCAGTAGGTATACTAATTACATCATAAAAGAACATATCGAAGACTTATGTTAATATATGTTTTAAAGATAAAGAAATATATGTATATAATATACAATTTTTCTCTTAACAAAAATTGGCATACTACAGTATTCTGTAGCGAGTTGACAATGAAGGTCAAAGATAAAAGCATTGCAGGTCTCTAAATCGAATTATGTTCCCAACGAAGGTGTACGTACTGAATATTTGCTATCCCGCGTCGGTATTTGTACTCTTGTACTAGCAAAGCGCACCGACTTCCTAAAAATTTCATACCGATATCTATACTAGTAAAAGATACTTTTTTTTGTAATTCCTAATGAAATAATTAATATGGTTTATAAACATAAAAATTTATAATCAAATTAATTTCAATAAATATTAGGTTATTCTAAATTATATACGCGTTGGTCGTAGCGTTGAGTTTAACACTCGGCCATCCTGAAACTGCCGTGCCCCACGGCTGGTAGAGTTTTTACCGGCATCGAATATCTGGAAAAAAAATGCAGGCCAAAAGTATATCGTTTCATACTAATGTATTGTTACTAATTAGTAATATTTCTTCTGTTACTTATAATTGAAGCCTTTAGCCAGTGACACATATTTTTGGTCACACAGACGCTTTTAGTCACACAGACGCTTTATCATGAAATTTCATCATTTCATACATTAATTACTTTGATAAAACAATCTTTACAATTAATTAAACATTCTGGTATGTAATAAGATGTACCTCCTAACTCGTAATAGACCCCGTGTATCAAATACGATTTGTTCTCCGTGTATAAATAATCAATAACCCTAACGGACACGAAGGCATAATTACATTTTTTTTTATATTAATATCTTCAGTTAAGAGTACAGGAAAACTATTTATAAAGTCATTTGAATCTAAATTAATACCTATAACGTCAATGTTCAATTTATTTGTCGTGCAAAACGAAACAGATGCGGCGGCGGTGGTCACTAAGCTAACATGATTTTGATTAATCAACGTATGCCCTATTATTAAATCTATGTCGGGTAGATGATATCTCAACTTGTCCATTAGTACAATATTATCAACATTTACTTCTATCTCACATTTACTTAAAGAATATAATTGACTGCTCCCAAAGCCTTTTATTATTATATAAGAGGGTTGAAGTTGTAGTTTTAATATATTTTTTTGCTATTGCGAGGGTAAGCAAATTTAATTTGCTGCCTGTATATATGCGATTAAACCATGACCTTTCATAAGCAATTATCATACCATACATCACCATACATAAGCAATTTTCTTAAATAAGTCTAATAAAATATCGTAGGTAGCTTGTAAAACGTTGCTGACCTTTTGTGTGGGCTGTGTACTTGAAATAGCATTCGACGAAACACCTTCAGCGCGGCCTCTTCTCCAAGTTGATCTTCTAGCGGAATTCTCTAGCGGAATTCACCATTTCAATCCACCTCTTATTATACAGGATATAGCATCTTCACCACTAATCTTGCATTTCTTAAGTAATGACATTTTTCCGTGAAAGTACTTACAGGATATAGCATCTTCACCACTAATCTTGCATTTCTTAAGTAATGACATTTTTCCGTGAAAGTTAGTCATTGTCTCAGATTCATTTTTCTTTCTTGCCAATATTTTTTCTTCTTCTTCAGATGAGATAGACGGATCACTGTTCCTTTCTTAGTTCCCAAGACCAGATGTACGGTCCTGATATATTTTTAGGCCGATCCCACTTCTGAGATGAAACGGAAGGTGAGCCATGTTATAAACAATATTCATTAAAGAGGCGGAGTGACCACCCTATTCAAGTTCAACAATAATTATGATAGTTCATTGTAAATACATCGCTTTTTATACAAAAGTTAAATCATTATAATGTCGGTAGTTGTGAAAATCATATCACGAAGTTAAATAACATTAAAACAAAACTTATAATCAAATTAACTTCAATAAATATTAGGTAATTCTAAATTATATACGCGTTGGTCGTAGCGTTGAGTTTAACACTATAGAAGTGAAACTACTTTGGGCGCGGTACGAATAAAGTTTCAAAATTGAGTTTGAACACAACGTTTCCGACGCAAAAAGTTTTCAGTTTCATTACATACGTCGCGCTTTATTTCATTTCTTATTATTTACTTTGGTTTGCTTAGCGGTAGGGTAGCGCTTTGTCAATCCCGTCTGGGTAGCTACCACCCACTTATTATATATTCTGCCGCCAAACAGCAATGCTTAGTATTGTTGTGTTCCGGTTTAAAGGGAGAGTTCGTCACAGTAACTAAGCACATAGCATCTTAGTTCCAAGGTTGGTGGCGCATTGACGACGTAAAGAATGGTTAAAATTTCATTCTAGATTCGTCGTAATATAACTGTAACTTGCCTTAAGTTATAGTTTGTAGTGAAAGATATTGTAGTGTAGTATATAAGCAGCTGACACATGGTATTGAGAGCAGTAATAAATTTATCTTCAAACCTTAAACATCTACTTTATTTACCTAGTCCCGTCCTTACATGGCGACCCTGCCATTTAAGGTTCGGTTTCGGGTTCTAACGAAGTGCAGTATAACAATATAATGTCGCTCTGTGTAATATTGGACATTCGTGTATTTAATTGTTCGAACGTTAGTAGCGTCATAATACAAAATGGGCAAAGAACAAAGTAAAGAACAAATTGTGGTTGCACAAAATGCCGCAGGAGGCGTGAATTCGGCCGACGTGGAACTAATACACCAAAATCAGAAAGTGACAAATATAATTTTGGGTATTTTTCTTTTACTTTTAATTTTGGGGGCAAAGTTTGCCATATATAAATTATATAAACGCTGCCACATAAACTGGATGCGTCAGGAGATGGCCAGGAGCGCTTTCAGACGTTCGAGGCGTGGACCAGAGACTGGAGAAATAAATCAGGAACGTGTCGTTTAGCCTGGAGACGCATCAATGGATGCTTATAAAAAAAAATAGGAGTGTAAAAGTGTGAAAAATATATAAAAGGAGAAGTGAAATAGTGTCATCAGCAAAGGTGTTATGGTATTATAGACAATAGATATATTCATATTTTATCATTATTTTTAAGTGTATATTTTTAAGCCGTTTCTTAAGATTTAAATGGATCATATATTAGATATAAAACATCAAATTGAAAATATAAAAATAAATTTAATTAAACTAAGTAAAGGGAAAAGAACTAAAAAATTGTTAGAACAGAAATATTTAGAGGCAAAAAGTTTATATGACGAATATATAAAATATCGTGACGAGTTAAACTTTAATGCATCTAAAGGGTATATAAAAAAGGAAGAGATAAATTACTTATTAGTTGCTTGCGAAGAAATTGAATCGCTTTATCAAAAAATTCAAACAACTTGTTTAGTTAGTGACCAAGATTTTAGCACCATGACTGACTTTGACATGAAAACTGCTACTTCTCTTCTACCTATTATGACAGGAGATGAAGAAGTTACTAAAAAATTAATAGATTGTATCGAATTCTATAGCCAAACCATTAGGAAAGAACATGAACAGTTACTTATTTCTTTTGTCCTTAAAACTCGTTTAACTAAAAATGCCAAATTACGTTTATTATCTAACTATGAATCTTCCACAGAACTTATTGCCGACATGAAAAATAATCTGTTGACTAAGCAGTCAGCCACGGCACTACAAATAGATATGTTAAAATCTAGACAAGGTTCGCAGAGTATTGAGGAATTTGGTAAGAAACTTGAGGATTTATTTGTTGAATTGACTATTTCCCAAGCTAACGGTGACGATAACGCGTTTAAAATATTGAGACCCGTAAACGAAAAATTAGCAATACAGCGATTCACCGAAGGTTTGAGGAACAGTCGATTAAGCACTATTTTAGCGGCCCGCAACTACTCAGAGCTGAAAGATGTTATAAGAGCAGCCAAAGACGAGGAACTGTCGCGTCAAGGCTCTTTTACATCAGCTGGAACGATTTTCACGACTCAACATCGAGGTAAGTACCAACCATCTTATAGGGGGCATAGTAGAGGTCGAGTATTAAACAACGCACGCCAACATTACACGCCAAATAGTTCATTTAGGCCGATGCCGAATCAAACATCTAGTTTATACCACCGAGGAAACAATAGAGGATCCACAAGTAATTCTCGAGGACGCGGACATAATTTTGATCGTGCAGTATCGCGAGGTAGAAATAATAACGGTAGAAAACAGCATGGGTATCTTATGAATCAATCCCAAAACGATATACAGGTTACTACTTCGGAAAATAACCAAAACTTAGAGTTTTTTCGATCCTAACTTTATTCTAGCATGCAATACATATAATAATTTCGTAGAGTTTACAATATTAGGTACCAAATATAGAATGCTAGTTGACACGGGCGCCTCGATGTCAGTGATTAAATACGATGTAATAAGAGATAGGAATATTCCAATACATCCAAAACGCGTAGCCGTAAATGGTATTGGTGGCACCTCGTACACCGAGGGCTATGTTTACATACCGTTTACCTTATGTGGAATAGAATTCAAACATAAGTTTTATGTCTTAAAGAATTTGCCTTGTATTCAAGATGGTTTAATCGGACAAGAATTTTTAACTAATTATAATTGTGTATTAAATTACGAAAATAATACATTTACTTTAAATAGCTTCGACAAACCAATTACGCTCTCCTTAGGTTTAGGAAAATTAGGTAAAAATACATTTATAAAGGTACCTCCGAGGTGTGAAAAGTTTTTTCAAGTTGATTCTTATTTGAATGAATCGTGTGTTATATTTCCCAGAGAATTGTGTGAAGGTGTATTTATCGCTGGAAGTATCTGTCAACCGAAAGAGGGAAAAATATTTATTCAAATTTTAAATACTCGCGAAACAGAAATTAATCTTAGTTATTTTAGGCCTGAAATTGATTTATTATCGAATTATAATATTTGTTCGTTTAACAAAGAAAATTTGGACGGAAAAAGAGTTCGGAAATTATTATCATTAATTAAATTGAATCATTTGAACAAAGAAGAAAGCATTAGTATACAAAGTATTTGTGCGAAATATGCTGACGTATTTTTCTTGCCAGGAGACAAGTTAGGTACGTGTAATCTTTACGAACAAAATATACAACTAAAAGCTAATACGAATCCGGTCTATACTAAACAATATAGATTACCGTTTTCTCAACGTGATGAAATAGAAAAACAAGTTCAAAAAATGTTGGCCAATGATATTATCGAACCCGCTTACAGCGAATGGTCTAGCCCAGTACTATTAGTACCTAAAAAATCAGAAGATAATAATAAAAGCTGGCGTTTAGTGATAGATTTTCGGAAATTAAATGATTGTATAATGCATGACAAATTTCCCCTTCCGAATATAAGTGATATATTAGACTCACTTTCAGGAGCTATTTATTTTTCTCAATTAGATTTAACACAAGCTTATTATCAAACGAAGCTAAATGCTGACAGTAGGAAATATACCGCATTCACAACACCGTCTGGCCAGTATCAAATGACCCGTATGCCTATGGGTTTGAAAACCAGTCCTGGTTCATTTTCACGCTTAATGACAGTAGCAATGTCGGGACTTAATTACGATAAATGTTTTGTATATTTGGATAATTTAATTTGTTTCGGAAGAAATTTAGATAGTCATAATAAAAATTTGTTAGATATTTTAACAAGGCTTAGAAAAGTTAATTTAAAATTAAATCCTGATAAGTGCGATTTTCTTCGAAAAGAAATTTTATACCTCGGACACGTGGTATCAGCGGACGGCATTAAACCAGATCCAGAAAAAATTAAGGCGTTAATTAATTATCCGGTTCCTAAAAACGTAGACGAGCTCAAACGATTTGTAGCCTTTGCGAACTATTATCGAAAGTTTATTCCGAATTTCGCCCAAATCTGTATTCCATTAAATGATTTATGTCGTAAAAATGTAATATTTAATTGGGATAAAAACTGTCAAAAATCATTTAGTACTTTAAAAGAAATGTTAATGAGCCCTCCAATATTACAATATCCTATTTTCGATTATAATAACACATTTATACTACAGACAGACGCCTCAGGGTATGCAATAGGTTCGATTTTATGTAATGCTGATCGTAGACCAATAGCTTACGCCAGTCGTAGTTTAAATAAAGCTGAACGTAGGTATCCAACGATTGAGAAAGAGCTTTTAGCGATTGTTTGGTCTGTTAAATATTTTAGACCGTATCTCTATGGACGAAAGTTCATTATAGAAACAGATCATAGACCCTTAATATTTTTATACAATATGACAGATCCTTCCAGTAGATTGTTAAAATTTCGGCTAATACTTGAAGAGTATGATTTTAAGGTTACTTATGTAAAAGGGTGTGATAATGTAGCTGCAGATGCATTGTCACGCATAGAAATTAGTAGTGAAGAATTAAAGGCGATGAATGATCATATTTTGTCAGTACTTACAAGGGCACAAAAGAAGAAGCTTGATGAAAAACCTTGTAATTCTACTTCGGTTTCTAATATTTCTACTGACGATTGGACTGATCACCCAAGAGTTGTAGAGATGTTAAAACTACCGAAGTATTACACGGAGTTGGTATTTGTGAATGAAGAAGAATGGAGAAAGTTTAAAAAATGCGTATCATTAGAGCGTGGTGATTATGCATACTCGTCGTCAAATCGTACAATTTTTGTGAAACTGTTTACCCAATCCCAGTGTACACGAGCTGTCTCTGTGAGGGAAATGGAATCATTTTGTATCGATTTAAAAATAAATACGTTATATGTAATAAAAGATGAGAATAATTTTCAAATAATTAAAGAGCTAGCTCAGGTTATTAATAAAATGCGTAAGTGGTCCGGACCCCGTTTATGCGTAATTAAAGGAGTTACAAAAATTATAGACGACGATACGAAAAGAGTTATATTAAACGATTATCATATCCTGCCCACTAGCGGACACGCAGGAATAAGACGTATGTTAAATAACATTCGTAAAAAATATTTTTGGCCAGGAT
The DNA here is from genome assembly GCF_905147045.1 of Nymphalis io. Classification (NCBI taxonomy): domain Eukaryota; kingdom Metazoa; phylum Arthropoda; class Insecta; order Lepidoptera; family Nymphalidae; genus Nymphalis; species Nymphalis io. The sequence goes on along the minus strand of NC_065897.1, from coordinate 13,248,280 downwards.
TAGAGCATGATGTTAAGCTTTTTGTAAAAAAATGTAGTAAATGTCAACGTTATAAATATTTAAATACCATAAAAGAACCTATGACCATAACGGACTGTGGAAATTCAGCTTTTGATAAGATTTATTTAGATTTGGTAGGTCCATTGACAAGAGATAATAATTATAATTACATTTTAACGCTCCAATGCGACCTCACCAAATATGTCGAGGCATATCCGATAGCAGGTAAGGATGCGCGCACAGTAGCTACAACTCTAGTAAATAATTTTATACTTAGATATGGCATCCCTCGGCAGATCGTGACCGATAGAGGAACTGAATTTATAAATTCTACAATGGAAGAGGTTTGTAAAATTTTAAATATAAGTCAATTACAGTCTACAGCCTTCCACCATCAGACCTTAGGATCACTTGAAAATAGTCATAAACATTTAACATTTTATTTAAGAATGCAAGTTAACAGTCATAGTCAGGAATGGAGTTCATGGATTCCTTACTGGTGTTTTTCGTATAACACTTCTGTACACTCGAGTACAAAATTTACTCCATACGAATTAGTGTTTGGCAAACAATGTAACTTACCAAGTAATCTTAGGTCGACAATAGATCCAATTTACAATTTTGATGATTATGCAATAGAACTAAAATACCGGTTACAAAAGTCACAAAATGATGCTAAAACAAACCTCATAAATTGTAAAACTTTAAGAAAAATAAAATATGATAGAAGTATAAACCCAGTGGAGTATAAACAAGGAGACTTAGTATTGGTTAAAAATGAAAATATTAGCAAACTTGATCCATTATATTTAGGTCCATATACAGTTGTTAAAGATTTATCACCGAATGTTGTAATTTTAGTCAATGGTAAAGAAAAAACTGTTCATAAAAATAGGACAAGACTTTATGTTGAATGATCATTAAACATATTGTTTATTAAGACTTGTGATTATGACTGTACCTATTATGATATTTGATATTAAATTTCAGCACTGCATTATTATACCTTTGTTTACATATTTGTTTTATTTTGTTTAATTATTATTATATTCAATTTTATTTTACTTTTTCATATTGTATTTTGATTAAAAAAAAATGTTAATGTATCCAACATTTTTTTTTGTTTGGTAGGGCATGTAGTGTAGTATATAAGCAGCTGACACATGGTATTGAGAGCAGTAATAAATTTATCTTCAAACCTTAAACATCTACTTTATTTACCTAGTCCCGTCCTTACAATATATTGCAAATATGTTTATTATTTCGATCGTACATAATGGCTAGTTAGTAAATATATTGCTTATTCGCTACCAACATTCTGAAATTTAAAAACTATAACACAATAAAAATATTTCTTATTTACTTGATACTGAATAATAAAGAAAAAAAGTAGTATCTTATAATAATGGATAAGATATATTTCATTCCAATATAGAAAAAAAATAATCACACTAATATCGAGACAGTTATATAAAAGAGGAGCGTTAGCAGAATTACGAGAAATTTGTCGCTAGCTGGTGAAATCTTGGCGTCGTTTAATTCAGTCGTTCACAGAACAACCCAATAATCCTCCTTATCCATTGTATAAGTTCTTTATAAGTACATCGTAATTCCACCGTTGTGTACTAGATGGCGATATAAAATAATTGTCATATTTCTACATCGCGATGACAAGATTTCCTACCTTTTAATATATAGGGTAAGAAAGTTTTCAAATATAGCATGGAAGACAGTGGCATCTAAGTGTTTTATAAGTTAGTAATCATTTTGTCTTTTAATTCAACTGAAGTAAAATTTTACAATTTTATAAAAAATGAGTTGTGTCTTTAACTTCGTCCTTGAAAATCTTGTATATATAGAGATTGAAATTATTAATTATTCTGAATCAAACTATATACGTTGACATTGGATGTAAGGTTTAAGACTTCTTTCGAACACGGTTTGAGTTCGATTTAAATCCATTCATTAGTTTTCACTTGATGATGAGACAGATAGACATTTTAAAAGATGTATTTTGGTTTTTGTAATAACATTTTTCCCATAAATAAAAAATAACGTTATTCATTATGAAGAAATACGGTTGCTGTGTTATACGAGTATGTTATATATGTAGATATTAGGGTTTCATTTGTTATATCATTGTTCTGTAACGACATTGCAAAGATAATAAAACATCAAATATTATTTAATGTACTATATTCATCTCAAATTCGCCAGTAAGCGAGAAGCTTCAACGTTTCTCTCGGCGGGAACAAAGGAATACCGGCTAAATAGTGTTGGTAAATGTATGCCAAGTTGTTCTCGACCGAGATTTCTCGTCTCTGTTTACGCGGGATCGCACTTCTCAAGGAACCGACCAAGCCAAAGATATGCGTGTTGAATTCCATTTGTTGACGAATGACGAAAACGAAAAAACGACGAAACGAAAATTTGTCGACGAACCACCTGCCAATGGGATACTTTTTTATTGTGTCTCTTGTAAAATACCAATTTTATCAATGGATACGCAAATTAAGCTCCATTATAGTTTCTTTTTAAGTAATTGTTACATGATTTGAACCTGCACCACACTGGTTAAACGAATGTGCTCGGCCAATAAGATAATACATGCGTTACAGCGGTTACTTTGGTTTTGATACGACATAGTTAAGCTGCTTAAATCAACTGGGTCCGCCGAACAAAACTTGAAAAAACCTATCAACTGAAAGACTCGTTTTCCCATGGACTCATGATGAAGGACTTAACCAAGAGCAGTGCGCCGAGGGCACGGTGGGCATACACTGATACTCGATTGATATAATGTTGAGTAATTTTTGGTTTAAAATTATAAAATGATGATTTGTATCGAAGTAATTTGACACATCGGGTATCACTTTTATATATGAAATTTTTATGAACCATTACATTCAACGTTTCTATGGTAATATTCTACGTAAATGTGTATTTTCCCTTCGTTTTATTTCGCGAAAATCCTTCAGGACGGTCGTAAAATAAATCCTACTTCAAAATTATTTGCACTAAACGGCTCCCTAGCTGTGCCACATAAAAATATATTCTTGCATCTTTGAAACGTACTTTTATTTACATAAATCTGCACTGACATTATAAATGGAGAAGTAACTCTGATGAAATTTAGAATTAAACCTATGTCCTTAACATAGGTAACTTTTTTATATCTAACACCTATCCCCTAATACGGGGCGATAACTAGACATATACAATATAAAAGTTACCAAGTGACTGCAAAATATCTTTGTTTTATCTTGCTTTGTAATATAGATGGCTCCCATACATCACAATGAACTATACGAATCATTCTTTTGTTTGAACAGAAACCGATAAATACACAATACCGTGACAAATATTGGATGAACACGAGAAGTAAATAAAAACATGTAACACAAAGTTGTCTTATCGGCAAGGTCAATTCATCGTTCCTTGGGCAAAATATAGACATACCCGAAAATGCTTCATTGTAAGCTCACTTGATATTCACCCCAAACGAATCGGAGAAAATCAGATCGAATTTAATTATTAAATAATGCACCATTAAATGGTCAGTCGCCTTAAACTCGTACATTTACGCGATAATGAAGCCGAATTCGTAAGGCTTTTTAATCCGCCCCGTTATTTGACGATGTAGGAGCAATTAATATAAATGAACTATATTATTATTTTGAACCAAAGGTTTGTCACAATTGTGAATTTTGGTTTATTGGTAATTTCGTCTATCAGGACTGTATCAACTCCTTTTAGTAAATTTATGTTTAATTCACATTATCTTATTATATGGACTAGTTGTTATTATAACAGTTATTCATAAATTTTTCATTTACGAGCATCTGCTACACATAGACATATTATAATTTTAATTCCTAACAGGTAAATATCTCACGTCATATAATTCTTTTTTTTTTTTTTTATATTCGCCGGGAGGGCAAATGACTCTACTCTACCTGATGGTAAGTGGTAGTAGAGTCAAAACGCGATGACGGCCAGTATAGACGGGAAAAACGTTCTGCACTAGCCGCCTTCGCCTTGCCGGCCCGCAAGATGTCTCTTCACGCCTCGTTTGAAGCTGCTATCTCATGACGCAATTGTAAAGGTTCAAGGGAGTTTGTGACATTTACGTCGCCAATAATGCGTACTGCACGTCGCTGCAACCGGTCCAAGGCCTCCAGTAGGTACTTAGCGGAGCTATCCCAAAGGTGCGAGCAATATTCCACGCAAGACCGTACCTGTGTTTTGTACAGCAGGCACAGTTGTTGTGGCGTGAAAAAACGCCGCACCTTGTTCAGAACTCCGAGTTTCCGTAAAACTGTTTTTATAACAGCCTCGATGTAATCCCTTGGACTAAGGTCGCAGCGAACGTCAATCCCCAATTCTGATTTAAGTTGTCTGTTGCAAACCATCTAACCTATTATATCCCCTATACCTGCATTTACTTCAAACACTACTGCTGTTCACTACAATTACGCGTTTTGTTAAATTAAACCACACATTACTTGATGAGAAGACACGCTTTATTGAAATTAGCTTTGACACTATATTATTTTTTAATGTCCAATGTCAGTGTACAGCTTCTGACATATGTAATGTATTTAGTATAAGAACCCCCTAGAATAATTATTTTACATACTTTACTATTAGACATTTGCATTTACTAGGTGCTGGTACAAATTTCACGGTGTAGATACCCACCCACCATCACTTATTCTACCGCTAAACAGCAATACTTAGTACCTTTGAGTTCCAGTTTGAAGGGTGTTTGAGCCAGTATAATTACAGACACAAAGGACATAACATCTTCGTTCCTAAGGCTGGTTGCGTATTGGCGATGTGAAAGGGTAATTTTTCTTACATCGCCAATGGCTATAGGCGGTAGTGACCACTTTACATCAGGTGGCCCATTTGGCCGTCCGCCTACCTATTACATAAAAATCAAGTAACTTTATAATAATTGAGTAATAGTTGGTTATTACCCAGAAGACTCTGATCAAAACTTTTATTGCCTGTACTGATCCATTACAGGCTTCTCAGCTTGGACGTTTCCTCCTTAGAAGATGTGTACTGGTTGGAAGATACGACCGCCAGACACGTGATCGATCCGAAAGACTTCAACGCGTGGTCCGCAGCGAGACAGAGTTTGCCAACAGGCAAGGAGGCGCTCCAGTCTCTCAAGTCGGACTTGTGGAGTGCGGTCGTTAAAAATAGCAAACATCAAGATGCTTGGACTTGGGGTAGGTAATAGACAGATTATCAAAACGTATTCCTGTTATTAAACTTTCTCCCTCATCAGCAGATAAAATAAAGCTGTCTTCGCAAATATTTGCAATATGAATTAATTTAAATTATAATGCAAATATAATTTAGAAAATTTATAAAGTTTCACCAAATAAAATTTTGCTGAACCGCGAGTAAATGTTTTTCTTTTTTTGCAGGTGGCATGCTAGTAGTCTCTATCTCAGTATGCGGGCTGGTCACTTTGGCTGCTATGACGCAGCCTTCACTGGCTCCTGAGGCTAAACATTCTCTTCTGCAATATGTCACTGGAAAGTACTTACATCCACCAAGTTGTAAGGTAGAAAACTTGTTGATAATACCATCACAGCACGTCTTACTATAAAATATCTTTGTGGGATTTTCTCTTTAATGCCAATTTTATTCATAATTCACTAAGATATTTTCAATAGTATTGTTATAGTTACGGTGTATAGATTTAAGCAACGAATTGCTCAAAAAAAAACATTGAACACAGAGCTACGTTAATTATCTAGTAGTTTTGGTAATAACAGAGAAGTTTCGCCAAGTTTCAAAGTCAGTTCTCCAGAAACATTTTACCAATGCAACACAAATAAAGAAAATCAAATATGCATTATTCGGTAATATTATGATATTTCCAGGTGGAATGGGGTTGGGAAGAACCCCAGGCTGTTGGAGACACGATGTGCTTTACAGTGTTCTGCTTCCAACGTAATGGTCAGCCGTACCCCATATGTGACACTGATGAGCTGGTTGTCAATATTTCGCACGGGACTAGGAAGGTAGGCTTAGATGGGTTTTTGGGAAATTGAATTTTTTGTCAGAAAAAGAGTACTTTGGGACTCAATTATTAATTTAAAAGAAATAATTAAAAAAAAGAATAAGGAATAAGAAATAATTCTTATATAACGATTTTGCAAATATATATATAATGTTATATGAAGGCGGACGAGTAAATGGGCCACCTGATGGTAAGTGGTCACTACCACCCATAGACATTGGCGAGGTAAGAAATAATAACCTTTCCTAACCTCGCCAATGCGCCACTAACCTTGAGAACTGAGATGTTATGTCCCTTGTGCCTGTAGTTACCCTGACTCACTCACTCTTCAAACCGGAACGTAACAATACTAAGTATTACTGCTTAGCGACAGAATTTATGATGAGTGGGTTGTACCCACGGGCCCGCAAAAAGCGCTACCACCAGATAAAAATTAAGCAATATTAGACAATACTTGTAAATCCTCTATGATAAACTTAGTTTTACATATGATCACTTTTCAAATAACGAATGAAACAATTCTTAATTCAGTTGTGTTTTTTTGTTTTTTTACCTCAGAACTCTGGTCATTTATAAATTGAATTGGAATTATATTTTTGTTTGAGAGTACTTGCCGTTTTGTCTCGTTTTAATTTAAAGAAATATAACAATGACGGTGAAAAAAATAGGGGATGAAATGTTTTGTGGGTTCGAATTTTATTTTAAGACAATAAGAATATAATTAATTGGAGATAAATAATTATATCTGTTGAAGATATGACAAAAGAAATACTATTTTAATAATATAATTGGGTCAATCTTGAGTCACTCGAGTGTATACAGTGATGGTCGATGTCTAGATAACGGCGGTAGTGGAGCTCGGCTCGGGGGACCCGGCGAAGGCGAACATCGCGCGCGTCAAGTTCACCGTCCGCACGGCCGGCGTGTACATTATTAATATATTAATAGGTGAGTTCGACGCTTTACGCCCCTTGCTTTATGTAATACTAGACTCTTAAGTCCGGATCGATTTTTAGCAATACGTCAGGTGGAATGTAAAAATAATTTCAAAAATTCCCGCGGGGTCGCTTCCCGAGAGCAATGTTAAGCTTTATAATGAAAGAAAGCTCTCAGTCGGGACGCGGTCACTCGAAACGTTTAGTTCCGACGTCCGAGGAGGCCGCAAATAACCCTCTCGGGCAATAGACCGACAATGAAGCGTCGTGCGTGCGCAGGCGGGCAGGTGGGCGCGGGCGGCCCGTTCCGCAAGTGGTTCCTGGCGGGGCGCGTGCAGGCGCGGCGCTCGCGCGTGGGCCGCGCGCACGGCGCGCTCGTGTGCACGGCGCAGCGCGCGCGCCACCTGCACGTGCACCCGCGCGACCGCTTCGACAACCCCGCCACGCTGGACCGGCCCGCCGACCAGGTACGTAGGCGCGCGTACCGCGCCGCCCCGCCCGCCGCGCCGCTACAGCGTGCCGTCCGCAGGGCTTCTCCGTGGAGCTGGCCCCGCTGGGCGGCGCGCCCGAGCCGGCGCTGGCCGCGGCCGCCACCTTCGAGTACGACGCCGTCAACCAGCGCGTGAGCCTGGCGCTCTGCTTCCCACGCGCCGGCGTGTTCCGCGCCGCCGTCTACTACGAGCGCGTGCCGCTGCTCAACGGGGAGTTCGACTGCATCGTGCTCACGGGTACGGCGGGGTGATCTCTTTTGCAATAGTGGCGGTCGCGATAGAAACTTAACCTCGACTCGGTGCCGGCAGCGGGCGACGCGGCGTCGGTGCAGCGGCAGCTGGGCGCGCGGCGCGGCGCGTCGTTCGAGGCGCGCGTGGTGGGCGCGCGCGCGCGGCGCGTGCTGTGCTGCCTGAGCGCCAAGCAGCTGCTCGTGAAGGACTACATCCTGCGCTTCATCCCCAAGCGCATCACGTCGTTCCGCCTGTGCCCGTCCACGCGCCTGCAGCTGGCGGCGCGCGCGGACGGCGCGGGCCCGGCCGGCGAGCTGACGCTGGACGACGGCGTGCAGCCCGCGCTGCGCCTGTGGAGCGCCGAGCGCGACCTGCTGGCCGCCGCCTTCACGCAGCTGCTGCTCGCCAACTGCGGCGGCGAGGACGGCTTCAAGGTGAGCGCCGTCGCCGTCGCCGCCGCCCCGCCCGACCCCCACCTGACCGCCCCGTCCGTTGCAGAACAAGCAGGACTTCTTCTACAGCGAGGTGCGCAAGGCGCACGCGCGGCACCCGCACGAGAAGCTGGCGCTGCGCGTGAACCGCGCCGACCTGGTGCGCTCGAGCCTGAAGGCGACGCGCCACTTCACGCTGGCCGACTGGTGCAAAAACTTCGACGTGAGCTTCCAGGGGGAGCAGGGTGCGTATCGACAGGGAACCGGATGGCACGGGGGGCGCGGGAGTGACGGTATGTGTGTCGCAGGCGTGGACTGGGGCGGCGTGCGTCGCGAGTGGTTCTCCCAGCTGTGCGCGCAGCTGTTCGACGCTAAGTTCGGGCTGTTCGTGTCGTGCCAGGACTCTCCGGCCGGCCTCGTGCACCCCAACCCCGATCGGCCGCCGCACCTCAAGGTGAGTCCCGAGCCCTCCCGTAATTTACATCACCTTGGACGTGTTTTCTTGTCCCATGATTTGCATAGTATTCATTTCTTTATTCGTCCTGAAATTACCCCATAAATCCAGCAATAATATTTTAGTAGTAGTAGTAGTAGATTTATTTTAATAAAGTACTAACTACTACTACTACTACCATCGCTGCGAACAGATTTTATCGAGAATAACCGAAAGAAATTATTTTTATCTAAAAAATAAAAATGATTTCTAAAATATATATATATTAGAAAGCATTTTTATCAATTGACGAGTAAAAATTAAATCCTGAAAGCGATAGTAAAAAACTCCCAATTTATGGTATATATATTATGGACCAAGTAATAAATTGGACCATTTCTCATACTGCGCGGGCATTTTTTATAATGTCCTATTAATCACTCGGTCCATAATAAATACAAATATAATATTTATTCTTATTATTAATTTATGAATCTGGCGGGCGGGCTATGCGCGCGGTTCCAGCTGAAGCACTTCGAGTTCGCGGGCAAGATCATGGGCAAGTGCCTGTACGAGAGCGCGCTGGGCGGCGCCTACCGCCAGCTCGTGCGCGCGCGCCTGGCCAGGTCCTTCCTCGCGCAGATCATCGGCCTGCGCGTGCACTACAAGGTGACGCGCACACTACAGTGTGTCTTCAGTGTGTTACTTCATGCAGACATGTTTATATTTATACGTCTTTAATTCGATATCAAAACCTGCATTGTTATCTCTTTCTAAAGAGATTGGTAGGAAACTATTGATGTTCGGTGTATTTAACTTTCATATTATGGATATTGATTGTTATTTATTTCAGTATTTCGAACAAGACGATCCCGAATTATATTTGTCCAAAATTAAATATATTCTCGAAACGGACCTGGACGCCCCGGATTCCCTGCCGGAGATCTACTTCTCGGACGACGTGTACGACTCCACGGGAAAATTTATCGAGACCCGCGACCTCGTGCCCAACGGTGCCTCGATACGGGTCAGTGCCGACCGACGCTCGAGGGAGGGGGGGGTGTAGGGTGAGCTCGCAATTAACGTACGTAGTGCGCCGGCAGGTGCGCAACGACAACAAGCTGCAGTACCTGGACGCGCTGGCGCAGTGGCGGCTGGCGGCGCGCTGGCGGCCCGAGACGGACGCGTTCCTGCGCGGGCTGACGCTGCTGGTGCCCGACAACCTGCTGGCCATCTTCGACGAGAACGAGCTGGAGCTGCTGGCGTGCGGCACGGACGAGGTGTGCGTGTCGGACTGGCGCGCGCACGCGCTGCTGGCGGGCGCGGGGCGCGACTGGCAGCGCCGCCTGGCGTGGCTGTGGGCGGCCGTGGGCAGCTTCAGCGCCGAGGAGCGCGCGCGCCTGCTGCAGTTCACCACGGGCTGCGCGCAGCTGCCGCCCGGCGGCTTCCAGGAGCTCAACCCGCGCTTCCAGATCACGGCGGCGCCCACGTTCGGCGCGCTGCCCACGGCGCACACGTGCTTCAACCAGCTGTGCCTGCCCGACTACGACTCGTACGAGCAGCTCGTGCGCGCGCTGCTGTGGGCCATCAACGAGGGCGGCGAGGGCTTCGGCATGATCTGACTCCGCGGACCTATCATTCTTCTTTCGTTTTGTGTTACCGTTGAGTCCAGTATGTATGCCATTTATGCGAGTATTTGTTTCAACGTGTTTGCAATACTTCCCAAAGATTATAATATTTTTTGGAGTCCCTAGCTCCGATAACGTTACGTTACACATGATTTGCCAATATGGCAAATGGAGAATTTGATAAAACGGTCTATTAATTGTATTGGACAATAATATACGAGCAATCACAATGTCGCTGTGTGACAAATTTTATTTCGGGCATAAAATAAAACAAAAGCATTTGCTGATGAGATATTGATGCCACTTGCATTGTTCATAAATTCGAAACTATTTTGATAGGACTAGAAATATTGCTCTCTCTGCTGAGTCTTTGGAGTTAAAGAAGTCTTAGAACTGTCAAATTAGAAATTATGTTCAATTGAATCGAGACCATAACTAAAATTGCTTAGAATTAATATTTAATGTAAATAGAAATTTGATCTCAAATAAAAACAAAACATGATTATTGCATAGTTGGACTATCGATATCGATAATATCGAGTGTTAACTATTGACAGCACTATGTTGTGATCTGGTTGTGTGAAGGAAATGTTAACACATTAGTATTATTTTATTTTTAATCAATTTTTATAATTGATTAATTTTTTTTAATTTTATAGTTTACTTATCTGTTAAATGTTTATACATATTAATTTATTTATATAGTTAAATTTCAACAATATGATCTCTCACTAGTCGTACTGAAAATATCATTTATTGTGGTAAATAAATTATTAAATTATAATAACGATATGAATCAGTATTTTTACCAAAGTAATATTTTTTTCCTTCTAATGTTGCACAGTTCAGCGATGAAATGAATGGTTTTATTAAAATAAAAAATATATATAAAAGCATCACTATTATTAAAGCCAACCCAGAGAGTGAAATATTTGGCTGTGGGTAAACATAGTTTTTTTGTACTGGTAACATTGGAAACCATAGAAAATAATTAGATAAGATCCATCCATCGTAAATATCCGTCGTCTGGAATTGAAAGCGACAATAATGCCGATCCGTCACGTAGGGCACAATCGTCGCTTGGCTTCTTTGGCAAGAACTTATTAACGAGTAAACGATTTTCAAACTAAAAGTGTGAATGTTCTATGACTGGATGTGTAATTGGTAATGTGCTAATATTAAAAAAATAAAATAGAAATAAAAAAAAACCGACTTCTAGTACGTAATATTTACGTAATACTAACGAGATTGTTAAAGATATGTAAAGGATTATCATATTGTTTTTCGTGTTTATGAAATCATATTGTTTATAAAATTATATAGCGAGCTAGATGCACTTATGACGTTTTGTAAATAGCTTAACAAACTGGCTTCCGTATATAACTTAATGAATTTTTTGTCACAATATAATAATATGTAAATCAGGATTATGTATGATACTAGCTTATTTCCGTTGATTAGAAGGATGTAGATGTTTATTGTTCCAATGTATGACACGCCGACAGACAGCCGTTCCTACGAATGGTATCAATGTGAGTGAAAAAAGTTATTGTAATTTGCATTGGACAATTTTCTTACGTATTGAATTTGAGATATTTCTAGACAAAAACATTCCTTGTCATTATTACACTAAGGATTATGTCATTAAGCGTTTGACAAATATCAGATCGCAAACAAATAAAACTTGGAAAATTGGCCAAATACCTACATACGTCATATGTTGAATAAAATGGGTTCCTTGTGGGACACTGGTTAAGGCCACAAATGGAAATAATCTGACCATTTCAACCAGCAAGAGAACCATAAACCGTATTTTTTCAGAACCATTAAAATTTTCAAATGGATTCCTGACTCTGTTTTCATGAAATCGGTACAACGAGAATTACGAGAGTCAACTTTAGTGGAAAAAATTAAGTATCTTTATTTGTACATTGCGAACCGATATTTGCGAAAATCATTTTGAAAAGTAGAAATAGTTTCTTTAAAATATCATTCTAATATATATTTTTTTGCTTGTGATGTTTCGAGAGTATAAATTGGCCTATAAATATAAATCACCTCAGGGCTTACTAGTGGAACAATTAAAACTTCCTTCCAAGTCGACTTTGTTATCTATTTCCTATGTAGTATATTTGATAGATTAGAAAAAGAGGCAATAAGAAGAAATGACATATGTTTATATTACGATTAAAGTAAGTCTCGCTTGGTCTAAATACGATTTTATTGCAAAAGTATACATTATAAATAATTCTATACGATATGTGTGTATGTAGTAAATTAAAATTATATTTTATTAATCAAGTAAGTCATCAACAGAAACAAGTGTTCTTAGATATAATTAAATGATTTCCACAACGTGCTCTTATTATATACTAGTGTGGCCTAATAATAATGCTATACATATATATTTGTTATTGTTGTGTGATCTTAAACTAGTCATCGTGAATGCATCTTTAATTATTTATTTTTTGGGTATATATAAATTTGTTTTCTTATTATTTTCTATATAACTAATATAATTACTTGCGTATTATGTGTGACAGAGACAGAAATACGTAGACAGAGGCATTTGTAAATGAAGCGGGAAGTGATAAGAATGTTAAAGGATAAGTTATTAGTGTTACATGGTGTTATAACCGGGCAACTAGTGTTCAGCCAGAGTTGATTAATATTCCATGTTTGATTATACTGGTGGTAGGGCTTCTTGCAAGCTCGTCTGGGTAGGTACCACCCACTCATCAGACATTCTACCGCAAAACAGCATTACTTGATATTGTTGTGTTCCGGTTTGAAGGGTGAGTGAGCCAGTGTAATTACAGACACAAGGGACATAAAATCTTAGTTCCCAAAGTTGGTGGCGCATTGGCCCTGTAAGCGATGGTTGACATATCTTACAATGCTAATGTCTAAGGGTGTTGGTGACCACTTACCATCACGTGGCCCATATACTCGTCCGCCTTCCTATTCTATAAAAAAAAAAAACATGAACGTGAAACTATGACTATGCCTAGAGTGTTTAGATAAGAATAACAATTATAGCTTTACAACAGCACTGCGTACAATATATGAATATTTACCTCTTAAACTGTATTCAAAGTCAAAGGCAAAAATCTTATTCAATATAGAATCGTTATATTTACTTATTGATTGTCATAAATCTAACTTGGTTCAGAAATAAATGCCTCAAATCTGAGAGGAACCGGCGAAAGAAACTCAGCGAGTTTGTTTTTTTTTAAATATCTCATCCTTTACAATAAGTAATATACAACAATAGCCGAATTATATATACATTTTTTTTTTAATTTTAAATAACCTGGAGGTGATCGTTTCATTCCCAAGGTGTGCAATCATTTAAAGTTTGGTTGTGTAATATCCTTTAGCACACAAGCGTTCCTTAACGATTCTTTTAAATTTCACAATTGAGTATTTTTGAAAGTTTCTGGGATCCTGTTGTAAAAGCGTATATATTGTCCCATAAAAGACTTACTAACCCTGTGTAATCTGGTAATAATGGTCGTAAGTTTATCTTGGGATCTTATATAAGGAGATATTAAATATGTTGGGCGAAGCGGAAATTATTCATGTTACTAATGTATTAAGAATCAATCATTATTAATAACTATTTATTTGTTCTAATTGAAATGCATTTTATATTATTTACAAAAAGTAACTTTTTATCGACCTTGTTTAAGCCGTCAAATAATATTTTATCAAATCCCAATATAAATTTAAACATTCTGTGTACGATCATCTGATGTTTTTTTTTTCTTTAAATAATGACACCGTTACTATAATGTTATTAAAAGATTATTATTTGTTATATTGTGGTTTAAATATTTTGATAGTTGAATCATATGACAATTTATAAGTCTTAAATAATTTAATTTTTCTCATTAGACGAATGAAAGCTCATTCCAGCACAACCCGTGTGTAAGGCCTATATACTCTCTTTTTTTCAGTTGTAGTCATAGAGAAATCATTGCAAATGTTGATATTTTGAAGTAGATTGTTGAATTTTAATGTAAGACTGAACGATTAAAGAAAATGACGAAATGTTGTTTTAATTTTAGTTCCCCAATTGTATATAATAATTATTGGATTACAATATATTGATCATTGGCGTCTCCGATGTCAGTGCGAAATATCCTTAATGACACACGGCCATCTGATCCCAAACTAAGCAGAGCTTTTACTATGGAAACCAGACAACTGATATACTACATATACTACTTTTCTTGTGTAAATACATACTTATATAAGTACACCCAGATTCAGAACTAACAAACATGTTCATGCACACAAATCATGCCTGTCCTGGGTGGGAATCGAACCCACAACCTTCGGCGAGAAAGGCAAGTATCTACCAACTCCGCTAACCGGCCCGTCATATCATTTGAAATGTATCTAAGTTCAGTATCAAGAAACCATAAATCACTAAGCTACGACTCGATATGAAAACTAACATAAATGCGCTGTTATTTTAGATATTCACAAACATACATATGTTTTTTATTAAAAAAGCAATCAAACACAGACAATTTTTTTTTTTTTACTGATTGGATATATTCATAATACTATCATCTTTTTTTTCACGATTTTCTGTCGTGTTTCTACGTTACTTGAACAAAATATAATCTTACTCTACCGTGTCACGTAAAATCTACGTCAAAATTGAACTGTCACGGTTATTAAGCTACTTATTTTTTTATTTTAGTTACCTGGCAATCCTTTTTCACTCAAACGTTCCTTTGATGTCCGGCTATATCCCAGTAGCAACAAAAATATTTCATTCACATTGTACTGTTTTTTTTTAAAACATAAATCAAAATCTGTTATTACAACATTCAATGCAAAATTTCTAATCTGAATATTATAACCAGTCGGTCCAGTTGCACGTGAATCCTAAAACATAGATTGAGTGTTCAAGCCCTGGCCAGTTTAGTTTTCATTTACTCAATTGTGTTTATAATTCATCTCGTGCTCGGCGATAGAAAGTATCGTCATCAGCAAACTCATGTGTCTCTACCAACCCGCATTCGAGCAAAGTCGAATATTTCTCTCAATTACAACAAACATAGAATTTAATATGACTCGGTACTATGCGAATTAAATAAAACAGATTATTTTAATAAAAATAGTTAGGTATTTATTTTACTATAGTAACAACAAATCCTTAATAACAATTAACAATACTTACCGATCAAAAAAGTTAATAATTAATATAATTATTACACAATTCATAATAACAATAAATTATTTCTAATACACTAAGTAACAAATATATACTTACCAAATCATCAACATTATTATTCAAAAATATTATATTCAATAAACAATTGTCAATATAATTTATTTGTTAGAAAATATGAAATTTTTAACTTTTAAAACTTTTACTCTATTAAATACTTTCCCGCGCAAAATGATATAACAGATAAAAATAAAACACGTACCAAAAGATTTTACAGTTATTAGAACGTTAACGCATCAAAGTATATATTTAAACATTATTCATATTTTAAATATCTGATGATATATCCTATAATTTATTTCTATTTTTAAACCTTTAATTTACTTCGTTTATTTTAATAGAGATTTTTAAATCACCCAAATTAGAACACAATTAATTTAAATCGATTTCTATTCTATTAACATCCGTGTCTAGCTGGAATAAGGCTCCATACTACTGCGTCGGAGACTGACATAGGGCGGCGCATCCAAGTTCGAGCAACTCCGAGCATCCTTACATGGTAGACGTATTTGACTTTGAGTTCCTCATGTTTCTAATCTTATGACTAGTCTTATATATTTGTCTTATTTACATGACTTTAAATGTCTGTGACGTAGTTCAATTTTTTTTGAATGGAATACTAAATTTGAATGTGGTATATACTCTTAGTAAGAAAGAGTCCTACTATTAGGAAAAAAGGCAAAAGCCAGTACAAAGGCATAAACCAGTTTGGGCAGTATCATTCAATGGCATTCATCGGGCGAAAATAATTTACTAGCATAAATACAAGATTACTTATTCTGCTGCCCATTATTGGCTCACACTTGATTGCAGGCACAAATTTAAGATCTCATGATTGGTAGCGTTTTGACGGAATAGTCAATGCCTTGCCAGTGGTAAGTGGTTAGTCATAAAATAAAAAAAATAAACGAGGTATTATTTTATCTAAATAAAGATTGTCTGGATTTCATAATTATATAAAAAACAACGTTTTTTGTTAACAAGTTTTATCTTACTTGGTTAGCGGTCTCGGCCACCAGTCAAGCTGCTCGCGCGTGTTCTTCAGCTCCCGCTCGAGTCGCACAAGCTCAACTCGCATCTGCTCTATTTCGCCGCACAGTGCGCTCTTCTCCAGAGCGCTCAGCGCCACCCGAGTGCTCAGCGCCGAGCACTCGCGAGCGCATTGCTCATGTGTTCTGTGAATTAATAGTTTGAATAAAAAATGTCCGTAATCAAAGTTTTTATTTTGACATTAACATAACTTACTTATTAATTATAGCCTAGTGGTCAAACCAGTGCGTCAGATTGGAAATTATACAGCAAACCATAAATTTAAATTTTATTTTACTAATCTTTGAATAGAAACGGAAACTAACTCTCGTTCGAGTCGTAATTCTTCTCGAGCCTGGTCAAGGTGCTTCTGCCTGCTGTTGATGTCATTACGTAATACCGTGATCTGTGCTTCGCTCGCCGACAGTAACGCTTCTTGATGCGATAAATCGTCTTCTAGTGTGGCTATCTAATATGACAGAAGAATTCGGATAATTATAGATGCTAGCGACAAATAAATTTATATTCAATTATTTATTAATCGTATCCGTATCGTTATTTGTATTTATCGTAGCAAAGCTACTTAAGACCGCAAGGTCTGCATCGGTATCGGGATAGTCTCGTAAGTTAGCTTTCGTCACACGGAGTGCAGGCCTCCATGCGAGACGTGAACGTGCCGGCGACACGCTCCGCCCTCGTAACACCAAAGCAGTCACCCGGTGTCGCGCGCGGTCGCGGGCGGCGCGCTCGGCCGCCAGCGCGCGCTCCGAGCTCGCGGCGGCGGCGCGCGCGTGCTCCAGCTCGCCGCGACAGCTCCGCCAGCCTGTGCAGGAGCCACTGTATACTTTAGCGTTTTCTTACTCCTCAGGACGTTACCATACCTAGTGTTGACTGTCTCGTCGGTCTAGTGCCTCGAAATAAGGCCGCAGACCCGGAGGTCCCGGGTTCGACTCCCAGGTCGGGCCAATAAAAAGTTATTGGGTTTTTCTGGTAGAAAATTGTCAGTAGCAGCCCGAAGTACGAAAGTTTGAACACTCCCGTGCCTCGGAAAGCGCGTGAAGCCGTTGGTCCTGGGCCTGAACTTTTTTCGGTCCTGTCGGATTGCCGTCCCATCAGATTATGAGAGTAATGGAATAGAAAGTGCACCTGTGTTTGCGCACACACTTGTGCACTATAATATCTCCTGCGTAGTTGGCTAATCTCTCTTGAGATTGGCCGCCGTTACCGCAATCGGTCTGGAGGACATTACATTATTATTATTACCTAGTATTATGTCGGTGTTGCCCTTTACTGTTAGGGACGTTAGTTTAAAGTTACTTTTTTAATTTTTAATAAAAACGGCACTATAATTAGGTTATCGGATTTAATCGTACTCGCGATGACTTACGATAAAGATATAATTTACCTGGGAATAATTTGAATAAGAACAACGTTGTTTTGTAATTTATTTACCGACGCTAATTTCAGACGCCCGATCTTCTGCCGCACAAACATCTTGCTCTAATGCGTTTTTTTCCTATAAATAACAAAATATATCATAAGTACGAGTGAAATTATAATAAACATGTCAAAAGGTTGTATGCTACTCTCGCCACTGAGCTCAAACTGGCGGACGTGATCAATTGAAATTTAGCATTGTGGCAGATCAATTGAAGGTTTTCTCGTCTATTTTCAGTATTATTATATTCATAAAAAATAAAATTACATTTCAATGTTTGACCGTTTAACTCATACTCAGTAGTAATTGTTTCATTTAACAGCATGCCTACCCATTTGAAATAAAAAATCACATTTTACTGTTACGTTTAATTAATTACCTTCTCCAAAATGGCTTTCTCCAGGTCTTTTTCTTTTAACAACTGTTTAAGTCTCTCCAACTCTCTTATCGCGAGCCGCACCTTTGCATTATCAGTGTCCAGTAGAGATTTGAGCGCTACCACCTGAATACGCAGCCGTTCCGAGCAGCTCACCTACAATCAAAAAAGACAAAAAAACGTACCTACTACATAAAAAAAAATTAATTTAAAATGTAAATAAAAAATCGTACGATTTGAATTTACCTACTTTTGATTTATTTATGATTGATATGATTAAATAATCACGAAATAAAATAAATAAAAAATGTTACACATGTTGATAATATATTATAATCTATTTCTTTTAAAAAATAATGACTTCATAAGTTTAAGTTCACTGTGTGATATTAATTACAAAAATAAATACCTGAAATTCCAACGTTTTTCGCACGCACCGTATTTCTTCACGACGCCTTCTCCACGACACGACAAGCATGAATTTACTGATCCTTGCAGCGGCCTGCTCTTCATCGATACCGTGCAACCCAGGAGACTTCAGTATAGCTAGGTGGCCAACATTCCTGATCGAATGTAATATGTTTTTCTTTATTTACCAACGGCCAAATAGCAAACGAAGCGTCATTAAAGTCGTCGGTCTTCATGTGTACAACTGTGCGTTGTCAACGTTAGTCAACCCACAGGAAAATTATATAAATCCAATATTATTATGATCACAAGATACCAAAATTAGTCATCATGTGAATTACAGTATCGAGAAGAACTGACCAAAAACTGAGAGTTTAAAATAGCCTACTTTTTGAGATGACATTTTTGGACATAATTAATTGTAATTCATAAAGTGAATGAATATATAACCATATTATATTACACTGCACCATAACACAAAAACACCTTCATATCTTAAAACGCAAACGTTTTAAGAATGTAATAATTACCTTTTGACCTTTTTGGTGGGAGTCAAGTCTTCCATAGAAACAGCTTTTGGGCCTATCTTCGCTGGCCGGGCGGGGGTCTGGTGGTATTCGTCAAGACAACTGCGTATCCTCGCTAAATTGGTACTAGGTGCTGTGTTCTTGGCCGTAAATTTATTGACGGGCGTCGAAAACAACTGCTTTTTATGAAGGGTTCTCTGGACACGTCTGAATAAAAATAATATGAGAGTATCAACTCAAACTTCCTTTAACCTGATTCGAAAAAAATAGCTTACGTATTCTAAGCTATTTTTTTAGCTCTTTTTATAAAAATGAGAAACAAATTATCGACTATGTAAAGCACTTGTTTTTTGGGGCTTAATAATGATTATGTTGGGCTTAGCGAATTAAGTAAGTGGATCTCAATCCAAGACGGTAGAGTGAGAGAAAGAAAGAATATGCACGAGCATTACGATGTACCTACCTACTAAATACTACTAAATAGTCAACCACCAAAAATAACGATGCGAAGTATTCAAAAGTGTGTTATATATAACACTATACGTTACGAAATACGTTAAAAAATATATTGTATAGTCTGTGTATATTATTATTTGTTCGAATTGTTTTGTACGTATAATATCCATCAATAGTAGTTGTCAATCAATCAATCAAATCAACAGCCAATCGTTGTCCACTGCTGAACATAGGCCTCTCCCAAGGTGCGCCAAAGCTCCCTGTCCTCCGCCTTCCGCATCCAGTTGGTGCCCGCCACCTTCTTAAGGTCGTCGGTCCACCTGGCTGGAGGGCGCCCTACGCTGCGCTTGCCGATTCGCGGTCTCCACTCTAGGACTCGTCTGCTCCAACGGCCATCGGTCCTACGACATACGTGACCAGCCCACTGCCACTTCAGCCTGCTAATTTTGCAAGCTATGTCGGTGACTCCGGTTCTTTTCCGGATAATCTCATTTCTGATCTTATCCTTCAAAGATACTCCGAGCATAGCTCGCTCCATAGCAAGCTGAGCGACTTTGAATTTGTGGACTACTCCCGCAGTTAGTGTCCACGTTTCGGCACCGTATGTCATGGCAGGTAAGACGACTGACGACGACTTCAACCAATGTTGAAGACTTTCGTCTTCAAACGTTGCGGTATAGACGACTTGAGGACTTGACGAAGGTTGCCAAATGCTGCCCATCCCAAGCGAATTCTTCGATCGGCTTCCTTCTCGAAGTTGTTCCTACCGACTTGTATTATCTGTCCTAGGTAGGTATATTCACTAACAACTTCGAGAGGTTTCCCCTCGACGTATATCGGTCCCGGCACGACATGCCTATTGAACATGACCTTGGTCTTGTCCAAGTTCATACCGAGACCGACACACCGGGAAGACTCGCCTAGGCTACGCAGCATTTCGGTGAGTTGTTCCAGCGACTCTGCTATGATGACGATATCGTCGGCAAATCGAAGGTGTGAGATGTACTCGCCGTTTACATTGACTCCATATCTAGTCCAATCCAGCGTTTTGAAAACGTCTTCCAACGCGTTGGTGAACAGTTTCGGGGATATTACATCCCCCTGTCTCACCCCTCTGCGCAGTTGAATCGCCTTCGTCTTACAGTCCTGGATGTGGACAGTCATTGTAGCGGCGTTGTACAGACATCTCAGTACCTCGATATATCTCCAATCGATATGACATCTCTGCAATGAGTCGAGCACTGCCCAGGTTTCGATGGAGTCGAAGGCTTTCTCGTAGTCCACAAATGCCATACACAGCGGCTGATTGTACTCTTCGGTCTTCTGCACAATCTGCCGAACAGTATGGATGTGGTCCACGGTGCTGTAGCCTGATCGAAAGCCGGCTTGCTCTGGAGGCTGGAACTCGTCAAGTCGTCTGGCGAGACGGTTCGTGACGACTCTTGAGAACAGCTTATACACGTGACTCAGGAGGGAGATTGGTCTGTAGCTTTTCAAGAGGGTTTTATCACCTTTCTTGAAAAACAGTACCACCTCACTCCCGCTCCACGTTTCCGGGGTCTTGCCATGTTGGATGACGGAATTAAAGAGGCTTGCTAGCTCTTTCAGGACCGGAGTCCCGCCTGCCTTAAGCAACTCTGTTGTGGTTCCGTCATCTCCCGGAGCTTTGTTGTTTTTAAGCTGTTCTAGAGCCGCCCTAATCTCTCCTTGGTCAACGACCGGGAGCTCCTCGGAGTAATGGCGCATAAGAGGGGCGCGCTGGTCATCAATACTGATTCCCACGGGTTTATCCGATCTTGAAGAGAACAACTGCCCATAAAACCTCTCTACTTCTCCGATAATCTCAGGCCTAGAGGTAACGACCCCACCATTTTCAGTTTTAAGTTTTGTCAGACGCGGCCTCCCAAACTTGCGAGCGAACACTTTCGATCCCCGATTTTGCTCAATCGCAGCCTTGATGGCACGGGTATTGGAGGGTCGGAGATCGCGTCGCGTCAGCGTTTTTATTGTTCGGTTTAAGGCCTTATCTGACAAAAACGATGGTAGTTCTCGTCGTTTTCACGAGCTCATGGCTCGAGTGTCTCAGCAGAGAGTTTTGGTGCGTTGTCTCTTCTCTGTGGCGGAAAACACTTGCGGGATGTGTTTTGCAGTATTTTGACCAGCGTGTCGGTTCTCTCATCAATACTGCTTATGGTTTCCAACGCGGTGAATTGATTTTGAAGTTCCATTTGGAACTTTTCGGAGCCTTGAGCAGCTTGGAGCATGGTAGGTCGGAGAGTAGACCTCATCATTCTCGATCTTTCGGCTTTTAAGTTGATATTTAGAGTGCCTCGAACCAAGCGGTGATCACTTCCGGTATTAAACCTGTTGATCACTGAAACATCTCTAAATATGTGCCTTTTATTCGAAATGATAAAGACTATCTCGTTCCTTGTCACGTTACCGGGGCTTCGCCAGGTCCACCTCCTCTGAGGCTTCTTTTGAAAGAAAGAATTCATCAAAAAAAGCCCCTGCGCTTCGAGAAAGTTTACCAGCATTTGCCCCCTGTGATTTCTGCAGCCCAAGCCGTAAGGTCCGACTTTCGATTCACCGCTATCTTGTACTCCCACTTTAGCATTAAAGTCTCCCATAACAACATTGTAGTGGGCCTTCGAGGTGTCGTTGAGGGCCTTTGCGATATCCTCATACATCGCTTCGACCACATCATCAGAGTATGTCGAAGTTGGCGCATATACCTGTACGACCTTCAGGGAGTACCTGTCGGAAAGTTTTAGGACAAGGTACGCTACCCGGTTCGACACACTACTGATTTCCACAATGCTGCTAATGAGATCCTTTTTGTATAGAAAACCGACACCACCCTGGGAGAGGTTATCACCTTCGCGGAAGTAGAGTAAGTTACCGGACTCTAGAGTTATCGTATCCTCCCCCTGTCTTCGGACTTCAGATAACCCCAGTATATGCCAGTTTATATGACTTAACTCTACTTCTAATTCGGCGAGGTGATGGTCCAGCCTCATCGAGCGTCCATTATACGTTGCCATGTTCAGTCGTTTTATACGGTAGCCTGCCGTGAACCGGTGATTCTTAGCACCCCCTGCCCTGCCGATACCGCGACCGCTACCTTGGTCGGGCCTAGCGGGCTTGCCGGTAACTGGGGGCCTTTTTTTGGGCGCATCTGCCATTAAGGGAGGGGTTTGCCCATACTCGCCGCGCTGGGCAGGCGTGTTGGCGAGCGCAGTAAGGGGGTAAGATGTTTATGGGAGGGGGGACGCTGCTGCCCATCCCCCCTTTTCCCCGTCCCTCAGTCACCTCTTACGACACACACGGGATGAGATTGGGGGAGTACTATTCTAAGCCGGTACTCCACGGCAATAGTAGTTGTACAAGTAAAAATCATTAGCGACGCCTTCTATATACTTATCCTTTATAAATATGATATACGGTAATCACTACGTACAAGACAAGTGTGAACTACTATTGTGCTATCGAAACGTAGAACTAATGATATAATGAATGAAAAATAACTGAATCTGTATAAGATCTTGCTTGTTTTTAACAATCAACTTGTAGTTATGATGCTTTGAATTCACAATGATATCTGTATTATAATGCTCTACGCTATTTATTTACGAATACATATAAATGATTACGAAACATAATAATTCATCCATTTAAAACGTGCATCTATGTGTACTGCGATTCATGAAAAAGAGTACCTACTTGTAATTAAGTTTCTTGCAATTAAACTTCTTAGTAGAATATTTACAATAAATATTACTAATCGAGTGATAGTTTTAAATTTACATTATTTTATTACCTGCCATGAATAAAGTTTTTTTTAATGTCAACAGACTAATATATTTGCGTGTGGTTAATTTAAACGAAAACATTTTATTCGAATGTGGTGTTGTTACTCTGTGTCTGTATGTTACATAAATAAATTGGAAGTGATTATTGTGTTTTTTAAGTTTAAATAATGTAGTCACATCATACACAAATATAAGTATAGCATATTTTATTCATTATATGTAAGTTTTTCCTTAAATTATTAAACTCACGTGCACTTTAATACTTTTATAATAATTTACCTCATATTTTGCTCCGATCGATTTTAATGACTACACAGGTTCCCCATGACGTGGTCCTAGCTTACGTGGATTTAGATGAGGTATACGCGAGGAAAACATACAACAAAATAATAACATCACAATGTTATGAGTAGCGAGTGTGATCACTCTTCGGACAGTTGAAGGGAATTAAATAAACATACTTAAGACTCTCTCATTTGTATTACAAATTTAGTTATATCTGAGCCGTCTCTTAGTTCTGTTCGTGTATATTTTTCTATAAAGTAGAGCGGTATGTACATCGTTTAAATAATAACAACAAAAATTATTCAACGTAATCATTTTCTTTCAAAATTATTACAGTGTTTTTCGTGGCATGTTCATTGTTAAATCAGTTTATATAAGACAGTAATAACGTGCATACGGCTCTTCTTAGATATCCTGCACCACATTAATGGAATAAATGAAACAAGTTATAAGCGACAACGATCACGGCTTGAGCAGGATCGAAATTACCAATGAAGATTTACCTGCATTCCAAACAAGAATTTAACTTGCAATAGATAGTATATTTATAAAACAGGTGTTCATTTGTTTGATAAATCTATGTTGAATTTTGATATCGGGCTAGCTGCTCGAAACTGTTTTTTTATACATACTTCTTTAATTAAGAAGCACAAAGGTACTAGTTTACATACATTAAGTATCTATTTATAGTCAAATATTAAAACTTAAAAGTTTTTTCGTAAAACAATCATGAAGGACAATTCGTTTATTATAATAATTGGTGTCCAGGTTTCTGATCACATGGACACAAAAAGTTTATTAAGTCCATCTTTTATGAGGCCTATACCCACGAGTGCATGAAGTCTGGCTGTAATATCGTGCGATGATGCAATCTACCCAACAACAAATAACATTACCTAACTATTCTTATGTCCTCTCAAATGGATTAAAAAATAATATAAAATCTTACGCAGGAGGAGTGGTAAAGTTGCACCGCTCCCTGCTCAATTCCCGCTCCGAGATGTCACCCGCACCAGCCCTGGTTGCCGGCGACACGCTTTGTGAAATCTTCAATCCTTCGGGCATCCTGATTCTGTTACAAAATACGGCGTATAGGTTTCAAGACAAACGTCATAAGACAAAGACCAAAAAAACAAGAGGTAAGCCATTTTGTTTTATAAATCATTTCTATCTTTGAATAAAAGCTATACTGGAATCACTTTAAACTTTTATAAAGTGTTTTTCCTCTTATTATTCAACAAAATGGTGACAAGATAAGAAGTCATCGTTAGATAAATCAAAATCAAATTATTTTTGCGATGACCGAGTGCATTGGTCCTATATTTTTGACCAGCTGCGTCTGCTCCGCCCCGTTGACCGTAGCGTGATGTTATATACCTACCCTTTCTCGAGAATTGGGCAATCAAAGGACAAAACATTTTTTCAAATCATTATAGTTCTAAAGATTACCACGATCAAACAAGAAAACAGCCATTTAGCTCTATTATATTAGGTTAGATTAATAACACCAATGTACTGCTAGTATATGTACATATATGTCAAGTACTTCTGTTTACGGCCATATACAATTATGCAATGTTAAGAGGTATTAAATAGAGACAGTTTACTCTACCTTTTGATTAACCATTAAATATCTGGTTACTGGCGATATATAAATATTTTATTTTAAAAACCAAATTGAATTTTTATCCAGTAGTATAATGATCTCAAGTATGACGAAATAATAGAATGCTATTTATTTATTCGTTGCGACTTGATTGCGTCATAATTGTTGAAGTTACCTTACATATATCAATTTCGGTAATTATGTAAGCATGTAATCACATAATAGAAGCTTACTAAATATTATTTACTAAGCGTTTCGTTAGTCCTTTAATTACAATGGATTATTACAGTGAACAGTAAGTGGTACATTAATTTTATTTCACTATTTATTGAATCATCTATATCATAAAACGTGTTATCTTAATCTTTGCTAGACAGAGGGTGGAGGCGAATTATTCAATGACAATATTTAACTTTTTAAATTCCTAACACTGTATAAGTGTAAGCGTGTTCAAGGTGCTCCTACATGTAGATTAGTCTTAACAGCACACGATAGTAACAAAACAAAGGATTATCGTTTTGCAATACTTGTATAACAGTTAATATTACAGTTATATACAGCGCCGGGCCATTTGTTCAGGGTATAGCGAGATTGTCTTTCAGCGCCATTTGGTCGACGCTTTCAGGTCACATGTTACAGTAATTACAACAATTACTTAACTATTAATAACACAATTATAAAAAAAACAAACAACGCGAAGGTACCGCTGGCAATTGTTTTTGATATTTTCCCTACCTGATACCTGGCGTCTACCCTCTACCTCTCGCTCTACCCCAGGGCGCTAGTTCTTTCAGTCGCACATTACGCAAACTACAATAACATACATACACATCTTATTTCTATTAATTTTATGTATATTTATATATTTGATATGCTTTTAAATAAGTTTGGCTTACCTTTCAACTGTTTGGCGTAATAAATATGTAGAAATAAAATCAAAATGTTTATTTCAAAGTCTTAATACTCTTGACAATTGTAATTGATTTGACTTGTTTCCTTATTTGAATTTTATTCGTAAAACATCTTGTCACAAAATACCTATATATATGTCACACTTATATGTATCCTTCTTTGTTAATTCAAATGAATGGATAACGGTAATGGTGGTTCTAAATTTTTATCTGATCGTACTTTCTTACTATAATGTCCTTACAAACTCATTATGCATTATTACGGCGCCAATATCATCAAGCGGTAGTGACAACATACCATCATTTAGCCTATTTGCCAGTCTGCCTACCTATTGAAATGTAGATACAATCCAATGTAATGAAATATTTATTTTCAATCATACATTATCTCCACTTTGATAAATATAAAACAAATTCTCACCACATTAACTCGATAACAAATTAACCGGAAGTAATTATAAAGAAAGCACTAGGGGAAGGAAATATATGTTATTTTGTTATATACATATTATACTATACAAGAAATATACACATATCTACTTAAATTATAAGCTATGCTAATATTAAAGTTCTAAACAAACTTTTTTGTAAACTCTAAAGAGGAAAAAGCAAAATGACTAAAATAAAGCGTCAACAGTGCAATGATAAACACGCCGGGCGGCCTAGTTATGTAGGCAAAAGTAGCAGGTTCCATCCTGACCCCTTGGCCCATTGTCCGTCCCCAATCCTAGCATACGTTCGATTGAAAGGTAAACAGGAATATTAGTAACTCCAAAAAAGGGCAATATTGTTTTTTTTTTTTAATTTAATATTAATAATAATAATAATCATTGATTTGCATAAATAATAGTTTGACAGATGTTATGATTTCTTTATAAGTCAGTAATACATTTCGCCCACGATAGGCACGCAAATATATTTGTTAACAAGTAATTAATATTAACTACAGATCACACCAATTGTACATTAAAATAATTATATTAATATATGTATAAAATGACAGTTATATAAAATAAAAATTAGTATTGCATGATAAAAACTAAACTTATTAAACCAATAAAAACTACTCCCGATTTTGATGGTTTTTTTAAATATCCGTAAATAAAAATATATCAAATTTCAAATTGACGTTCTAGTCGGTAAAATTAATAAATCCTAATTCTTAGAAAAAATAAAAAAATATATTAAACAGTATTCTTAAATCACGGTAATAATTTAAGTTTTTTTCTGAGTTTTTCGAAGTTTATTAAAAATATACGTTATGAATAATTTTAATTATTTTCTACAATATCTTTCTCCTCTTAATTGCGTTATCATTACTATTATGGGTATTGGTGGTGGACAATTAGTGCAAGTATTGCTAGTGCTAGAAATTTATATAGCACAATTCTTAATTGCGTACTTTCTCTAAAAGAATGGTTAGAAGTGCAAGAGTCTTTTTAAGTTCTACACATTTTTTTCTGTCACTTTCCGTTATATATCCATCAAATACAACTATTACATTATCGCATATATATTATAGCCTATTAACGAAGCTATTCATTTTATTATTAAATTATATTCATACAAAGTAACATATGATGTAGTCTTGGCCTATTTTAATAATAGTAACTAAATATATCAAAAGTAATAGAGGGTTATATTCGATATAATCAGGAATAATTTAAAGGGAGTAGGGACTAGGGTGCGGCGTCACGCGGTCGCCGCCGTCAGCGGCGCCCGGCGTCGCGGCGCTACACGGGGACAGGAAAGCGTTACCGGTGTAGGCTTTTATAATCTATTCGAATAAAACAATTGTTTTTAATACCTGGCGTTTTTTAAGCATAAATGTACATACTTATAGAATGTTGTCTTTACCAGTACAAGCGCCTTAATAATTATAATAGCAATTACTTTATTAGCATAATTTGCAAATAAATATAAATATCTTGAATAATACAAGATTTATAAAATTGTCCATATGATTCATCCTGAGCAAAATTATTTGCTATTAGTTATAAAATAAGCATTGCTCAATAATTAACAAGAGATGTAATAATTTAATGAATCTTACTGAATTTGTATTTTCATTTTGAGCAGATTAGCAGAGAATTATACAAATAGATTTTAAATCATTATCTCAACGTCAAGATTATAAAAAAAGTTTAAATATACAATTTAAATTATTACATATAAAGTAATTGGCGTATCCTATCGACTCGTAACAAAAAGTCAGTGGGTACTACAAAATTACTAACCCCAATAATATTA
Source organism: Nymphalis io (assembly GCF_905147045.1). Classification (NCBI taxonomy): domain Eukaryota; kingdom Metazoa; phylum Arthropoda; class Insecta; order Lepidoptera; family Nymphalidae; genus Nymphalis; species Nymphalis io. The sequence continues at coordinate 13,219,742 of NC_065897.1, read as the reverse complement.
TTTAATTTTTAAGGTAGGTCAAGAACCTAGCCCTATTTATTCCCTTAGAACCCTTCCCTTAAAATGCGTAATACTACGCAATTTTGCAGGGTGGAAGGATCGTTATAAGTTTTAAATTTCGAATAGGCATCATGGCGGGCCTTTGGCGCCACACGCGAAGTGACAGCCGCGAGTCGGCGACACCACCGAGTCGCGACGCGGTGCCGCGCCGGACTGACTGACTGAGTCATATCGCTTCGCGCCATTACAAGTTACAACACTAAAACTTTCTAATTGCAACGTATAATAATAATTATTCCACTCATATCTAACAGGAAAATTGTTTGCTTTATGTCAAATACGGTATCCTAATGTAGCAAAAACATAATAAATATTGAAATACTGACGAATATCTAAAATAAAAACCTTCATATTTTAACTTAACTGTTATTTTATTTAAGTAAGTGTAACTGTTTTTTTTTCACGAATTTCAATAAATAAGCTATGGGTAGGACCATTTAAATTTCAATAAATTAATGTATTTTCACAGGGTAGATAACTAAGGGATTTCACCTTTATCTCTAAACAATACCATATTATTTAAGCTGCACCCTTAGAGAAGTCTCAGTTAGCAGTTATTACTTACCAAAAAACATCTTATATATTAAAAATTGAAACACAAACTGAATATTTAAAAATAATAATTGTTAGGTTTTTATTGCAGTTTTTAAAGTAATCCATTAGGTATATATTTTGATTTGATTGATGTACGATTAAAATAATCTTATCGTAATTTTCAATTATATTTTCATGATAACTAAAATTATCAACCAAATAACTTGATGACTCATGCCTCTAAATCCACTGAAATACAATAAGAACGTAGCGCCCACGCTCTGAATATTGGGATCATCCAATAAAGCCTTCTGACTCATACACTTTTCTAAGAAAATTAATTTCATATTCTGAAATAAGGTTCTATTCTTTTTTTAAAATCTTATACCTATATAAACATAAAATGATAAACAGATAACATTAAAAAAATAACAACTAATAAAACTAGTTTATATATATTATAAAATAATAACAATAAAATTAGTTTATAAAAGTTTTTTTTACAGTGTATCTAATATTTTTCATGTACAAATTATATAACGAAACGAATTTTTATACGTGCGAATTTTATTTTTATGGCTGGGAAGAAAAACTTTGTTATGTATAGAATTCTGTGTTATATATAAGATGGCACAATAGTAGATTTTTTGTAAGCCCTTAGAAATCTCCTGAAACTTTTATACACTGGAAATAAAGAATTACACGGCATCCTAGGATCCAAACCTTTATCATAATATAAAATTTAATTTAGTAGTTTTATGTTATGTATATTTGTTTCAACAGTGTTTACATTTGAATATTAATAATCGTAGATTTTATTACATGAAATTTAATGATGCTCATTAAATATGGTTTTAGGAATATTAGAAATTAATAGATGAACATATTATAAAGGCATATCGTCGATACGTATTTATTGGTAAGAGGTAAATATTGCACTCTTGCTATATAGAAAATGTATTTTAATCTGCTTAATAATTACATATATGAATATCTTTATTTTACTAACATTAATTTAATCTGTGTTTTTACTAATTAATTGTGGTCCGAGTGATGGTCGAAAAATAATTTTGGTATATATATATTAAACATTTTTTCCTCATTTAAATAACATTAAATTATATTTAACAAGTAAAATAAATTTATAACAATTAGGTGAAAATTTATTTAACATTTTATTTCACCAAAAATCTATGAAGTTTATTCATTGTTTACGTACGTCGTCTACTTACGTTCGTATAATTACGAATTTGATATGTATTTGATTGCTCATTTTCTTTCTTAAAAATTGTTATTCATCATAATAAAGTAATTACTTTTTGACGTAAACGTTACCTAACGCTATTAAACGGACTGTAGACAATATAATAATCCTCGAAATATTTAAAATAATTGTTTTATCAACAAAATTTAAATAAAAATAAATATTTGTCATAATGAAAAGGAAATATTTATTTGATTTCCCTCTCTGTCTCACATAGGGAGAAAAGTTACAAATTCGCAGTGCGCATGCGTCGTTGAAACACGTCGCACAACACTCAGCAGCCATGTGACCTCTAGTGTCCAATCGTGGTCAGACAATAGTAGTGTGACGTTCGGCTTTGGTGCACACAGACGCGTTTATCACATTTACGTTCACTCCGCAAAAGTTGTAACTTCAGACGATCGTTTCCAAATTATAGTCACAAAATATAATTTAAAAACGTATCAGTTTATTTTAATATATTGTAATAATAAAGTGATAATAATAACAACGTCGCGTTTCGATATAACCTGTTTCTTAATTCTTGGAACCGTGCATGCTGTGATCGAGACGAGACCTTGATAACTAGTTCCTTGGACGAGCGAAGAGACAGTTATTATAGGATCATGTTCGAAGAGGTACGTCTTTAGTTTACGTTTTGCAAAGTTGATCGTGCGTGTTTACTTCGATAGTTCTATTATTAAGTGAGGTTGAGTGAGTTCAAAGTTCGATTACAGACTTAATCAGCAAAGTGCAAAACGGCCAGTGTTATGACGTTAAAATAAATGTGTTCGTCTGAAGGACCGCTGTGAGGTGTCCGTGGACGAGACACGTTTGTAAAACGTGCGATGGACAACAGCGGAGGTAAACCATGTATATCACAGAAATGCATGAATTGTCTCTAGCGGTTTGCGTTTCTTTGGCAATTATGACACTCGAGCCTCGCACCTTGCACGTAGTTGAAGTGTTTCCTTTAACTTAACAACCCGCAATACCTTAGGGTCTCTTCATTAGTACATTTTTAGCAAGTTCTGTAAGTAATAGCTTCCTTCTCGGTCTGTTAGTCAGCTTTGCGTGTGATTCTATAAATATCCTAATATCTGGCTGCATCTATGTCCATAGGGTGTAGTATGGGCGAGTATCGGCGGTTAAAAATTTATGTAGTTTAACTTTAAAACTTTGCTTGTATATAGAAAACTGGAATACTTTAAGTGCTAAATATAACACAATGCTTAGATTATTTATTTTTTGATGCAATGTTTATCTTATTTAAATCCAAATGTATAGATACTTTTTAAATAAAATCCTGTTTTGTTTTATTTATTTATGTAACATGTACATTATAATTATGAAATATCTTCAAATGTTGATAGATAATTTATCTGTGCATTGGGTTCTAAGAGATCTCTTTCAATGTAAAGTCTTTAATTGACTAAAATAAATTAGTAATTAATCAATATAAATATGATATTTTTGTCAGTAAATTGAATAAGATAAACACTTAAGTCAGTGTTGTTTTGAACAATAAATAGTTAAATCAGGAAAAATATTTAGCAGTTACCAAGCTGTAGCTTATGATTTAAGCCTGCACTTTAAAGTCAAATTATTATTATTTATAAATTCTAATTTTTCTATATATCAAAATACATTGCATTCCATTGATAAGAACAAATGATGTAATTATACAATCGATACTACACTATTAAGATTTAAATAAATTAACATAAAACTTTAACTTGTAGAAGTCAAGTTAAGGCGCCCAGTACAGTAATTATTTTTTAGGTTAAATTTAAATTTCTAATGAGGTAAATAAAAATAAAAATGGTGGATGGAAATAATTAAATTAAACAAACCTCAAAAAAATTGTGCTCCAGAAGTCAGTAAAAAGTACCCTTTTTGTTTAATTTTTTAATAATAAAGTTTAATTTTTAATCTAAATAACAAAGTTTACTTCTTGAAAGTTTGAATGTGTAGATATTTTTTATATCCTTTTGAATGCCACTTTTTAAATAAAATATTAAGATACAGTTCATATAAATCACACGTGGTACATCGGCGAAAATAATGTAGAAATTACATACCAAAGTCCAGTTCTAATATAGTTAATTAAAATTTGAACTTCCTTAAAATATTTTCAAAGAAATATCATGACATCTTGAAATATATCTTCAAGAGGTGTTTCTTAAGAATGCAATTAGAATTTCAAAATGTTGTCCAAACAAAATGAATGTTGAAAGCAGCCATCCAGACTATCCCAGTTATTTTCAAAAAACATCACAATACTTCATGAGAAATATCATAAGAATTCCCTCAAGGTTTACAAGGATATTAGCACATCCACTTTTATTTAAGCAATCCATCAAGGATTTAAATTAATTTCAGCAAAATTCTAGATATCGTTAATGAAAACAGCACTTTTGAACAATATTTTGAGTATTAAATCAAAATAATAGTTACAAAAACTCCTAAAACAAATTTAGGTCACCATTACGACCCAATGACCGGAAGGAAAGTGAATCCTTAGACAAATGTCAAAGAGCATCTCAAAGATAATAAATCAAGACTAGTTCAAAAATGCATAATGCATAAAAAATTTGCATTATGACGAGATGTCAAATTTAGCGGTTTTTTTTCAAATGTTGTATAAATATTATCTTAGTTGGTCCTGTCAAAGTCAATTGAAATATGACAACTAATGTTCTAGGTTAGAAATTTATAAAATTTGTCGTATTTATTTCAAAACAAAGCAAGCGTATAACATACGTCAAAATTACGTTACACTATATAGTTTAATTGTGAGAATGACACACAATATTACAAGCTACTACCCACATCATTATTAATCTACAGCGGAGTAAATCTGTAAAAATTTGCTTTGCATCTCATTGATCAAATGTTGAAAAGTGACACGCTATTATATGCTATTTTGATCCTTTGAATTTTATAATTATTTTTAGTTTTAAGCAATGAATGAGGGTTGAGTAGTTATTATGAGCATTTTTAACTCAGGCAAGCAATGCATTTTTATGTACTTAATTTGTGTTTGTAATTCATTTCATGCTTGTGAAGGAAAACATTGTGAGAAAACCTGCCTGTGTCTAATTTCATTGAAATTGTGACACATGTGGATCTACGAACTGGCATTGGAGCAGTATGGTGGAATAAGCCACAAACCTTCTCCATAAAGGGAGAGAAGGCAACATTCACAGGCTGTTATTTTACTTTATTTGATAGTGATGTCAAAATTTGCAAGTAAATTGCCATAATTTATTAAATATTACAATGAAATATATAATGTTAATGTAATATGAAATATAACTTGCAACTTTTTTGTTAAATCAATCCATTGTAACTTATTTTTGTTTATAATTGTACATAGTTATCATAGTACTAAAGTCAAAATATGTACTGAAGTACAATCCGTGTTGCTAACTTTGATTCCGCTTTATAACATGGGTGTGAATTATGCCCGTTTTTTAAAATGACTAAGTTTTATTCCTTTTTTTTAATTTAAAGTGTTATGAATTTGTGTTGTTATAATGAAATAATTTTGAATATTTTGAAACAATGATTTCATAATTCTTGGATTTTTTAATTGTAGTAGTATAAAAGAAAATTATTTTAGACAGGCTGGTTGGTGTGGTTGGTAGATACTTGCCTTTCACACCGAAGGTTGTGGGTTCGATTCCCACAATATGTGGAAACAGACATTTGTGTGCATGAACATGTCTGTTTGTCCTGAGTCTGGGTGTTATTATTTATTTATGTATGTATTTACTAAAGAAAAGTAGTATAATATGTAGTATATCAGTTGTCTGGTTTCCATAGTACAAGCTGTGACATCACAAGAATGAAGTCCCGGATATTATATTACATTATTTATGTAGGCTTTATAAATGCCTTGAATCCCTTTGCAAGATTAATCTGTACATACTTATAAAATTGTTTGTCCTGAGAGTCTATGAACACAAAAAAAATATTTAGATATTAAGTAAGGAAATATTATAATCGTAACTGGACTGGCATGAAATTATTAATTGTGTACATAATGTCAATGCTATAAGTGTTATATTATATCTACAAACAATAGTGAGAACAAACTAATGAACTTAGAAAATGATGTCCTGATTTTATTTGGAGACAGAAGTATCATGATTAATTTTAATATGAATGAATGAGCATTTTAGATATTGAAAGTCGTTTAATGTATGCAATTATATTGATAATTATATGATTGATGATATGATTGTAGATCGGCAGCAGAGCCGTACGAAATTTTTATTCATATTATTATTAAACATGTGTATAAAATATAATTATTTTATAACATCAGCGAATAGAATAATCTACAAATAAGTTAAATTATTATTAAGAGTATATTTTTTAATCCTTATAAAAATAATTAAATCGACCAATGTATTTTAAAAGAATAGATGGAAAATGGGAATAGGGTAAAATTATTATCATCGCTATTGTGTCCTGGCGTGAATGTATTATTTTTGCGGGTAATTGTTTATATATTACATTAAACAAACGTTGCAAATAATGAAACACTTGGACCTTGGAGTAATAGTGCAAAAAGTTTTATTAAAAATATAACACTTCGTCTTATTGGTGACAGCAGCCCTGCTGTGGTTGGTGCTGGTGGTGTGGATTGCATTTCAAAGTGGAAATGCTAGCATTCTTACCACTACTCCTCGCAACCATGATTTATATATATATATATATATATATATATATATATATATATATATATATATATATATATATATATATATATATATATATATATATATATATATATATAGCTTTCATGTAAATAATTCTTATGTAAATTAAATCTATTCTTTTTTTTTCTATAGGTGTGTAGGTTCTGTTATAAAAGGTTTATTTCACAATTCATGAAACAATATTAACAATCCAAAAAACATTTACGTAGTCAATTATCATCAATAACTTGTAATTTATATAAAAACATTAATTACATTTTAGAATTCTTATAAAAAAATGTTGTGTAACTAGACTTGAACAGCCTTTCGACTTCGAGTATCGTGGTTCGTGTGAGAATAGATATTCGTTATAATAGTTATATCGTATAATATAATAATATTACAACCCACGTAGCCCATTAACCCGTCCGCATACCTAGATATAAAAGCAGAGAAAACCATACGATAGTATTTTTCCAACTCGTTGAGCAAAAAACGTATGAAGGAAATACGGGTCGTAATCATGTTAATTTATTCAAACTATAAAAGGTTATAGAGGTTAGTAGAGGTGCAGTGGTATGGATGTCGTTATCTAGCTATGAAGCCAGGTTATGGTTCATATTTCACGGCTGGGCAAAGGCTATCTGTCCTCTCAAGGGGATATCTAGCGTATAACAGCATTCTGCCATGTTGTTGGCTCGACCGCTGGTTAGTAAACGATTATGGAGCAGAATTAAGTCCAGTACATGAAGTACAATTCTACTAACAAATTGTCACTTCATCGCAAACTAATCGTCTAAACGTTTTCATATTCTACCAACACAAGGATCCAGCTGTGGTTCGGTCGAAGTTGGACCGGAATAGAATCAGTAACGTAACGTAATCGTTATAAATAAGTATAATTGTCTCCCAGGTTTCCTCATAATGCTATCCTTATTATAAAGATTTAAAGCCGCGATCTTTTGTTAATATTCGCGTGTTCTATCCGTTGCGTCATCTCGGCTCGGGTTCGGTTTATGCGATTACTTTTATATTATTTATCATCACTACTATATTTTACAATAATTTTTATTCATATATTCCCTAACTAACATAAAAACAAAATACGCATTACAAATTTATAAAAAAAAACTCGCCGTCTAAAATATTGTCCTGTGGCATTGTAAGATGTTGGCACTATTGCCTCTCTGCTAACTAGACTACATATTATAAAAAAGTGCCCCCGCCGTGTCTGTATGTCTGTCAGTCTGAATGCGGTAAACTCGAAAACGACGGAACGGATTTTCATACGGTTTTCATTAGTGGACAGAGGAAGTTTTTTAATATAATTAATTAATTTTTAGTCTGAAACATGATGAAAAAGCCGAGATGGCCTAGTGGTTAGATGTGCTTAATTTGTGTTTATAATTCATCTTGTGCTTGACGGTGAAGGAAAATATCGTGAGGAAACCTGCATGTGTTTAATTTCATTAATTCAATTTCAAATTCAAAAAGCCCAGCAGTGGGACATTAACAGGCTGTTACTGTACTGAAATATTATGATGATTGTTGAAGATGTCAGAAAAAATTATGCCGACTTTTTCCGCTTATTGAGGTCCAGAGCTTTATTGACGTCCGCCAAGTATAAATTATGAGAGTTATATGTATAACATTACTATATATACTTTTTATGTAAACCCTTATTCTATCCGTGAGGGGATATAATTCCGGGACGGGGGTAGCTAGTATATAAGCACTGCCAGCGTTATAACATACTCGATGATATGGTTAATATTGGCAATATAATTCACTAAATCCCTTGACGATGTTAATAGTCATAATTGGGCATAATTTTTATTTCATCTTCTTGTTTTGACTCCTCTTAATTGTACAAAAAGTAGACAGTCTCTCAAGCAAATAATCTTTATAATATTAATTAGATAATTGGCAACGCCTTGCTCAATGCCTTTGTTATAATGTTCATTATTATCTGTTAATGGTTGTTTATTGACAACCTCGATGTTGCAAGTTTATAAGACTGCAGACCCCGAGATCCCGGGGTCAAACCCCGTGTCGAGCTGACGAGAGAGAGAAAGATATTTTATTTTATTTATTTATTTATTTATTTTTATTTATTTATTTTAAGGACCACTAGTAGCTACTACATGTTTTAATGACAAATGTAAAACAATTTAGTGAAAATAGCTAACATGTGAAGCTTTTTAAAGTAGCCACAACAATTACAATAATAAAGATATATCTCTTAATATAGATAATTATATTTTTTTATATATAGAATAGGAAGGTGGATGAGCATATGGGCCACCTGATAGTAAGTGGTCACCAACGCCCATAGACATTGGCATTGTATGAAATGTTAACCATCGCTTACATCACCAATGCGCCACGAACCTTGGGAACTAAGATGTTATGTCCCTTGTGCCTGTAATTACACTGACTCACTCGCCCTTCAAACCGGAACACAACAATACCAAGTACTGTTTGTACTGTAAGTTTTGCTGTAAAATATCTGATGAGTGGGTGGTACCTACCCAGACGAGCTTGCACAAAGCTCTACCACCAGTAAGTACTCCAATCATAGCACACGTATCTATATTTTTTAAACGGTACCGTTTACTTTAAACAATATTTCCCAGAGCCGACTGTTTAGCACATCTCCTTTTTCAGCACTAATTTCGGTCAAAGAGAACAATGTGAAAATAAATGATCTCGATAGTGTTGCTAACTGTACTTACAGTAGTCAGTTGACGTCATACGGCGATCCATTCCAAAAGGTCCTGTCCTAACATTCGGAACGGATATTGACAACTTGTTAAATATCTGTTTTTACTTCTTAATAGTATTAATTAAAGGCGAAGATACAAATTGCTTACATAAAGCAATAATACATTTAAATTAACAAATAATAATTCGGATTATTATTAATAATAATAATATCCTGGGACATTTTTCACACACGGCCATCTGATCCCAAATTAAGCTCGTACAGAGCTTGTACTATGGAAACCAGACAACTGATATACTACATATACTACTTTTTCTTTTGTAAATACATACTTATATAGATAATTACACCCAGACTCAGGACAAACATTCATGTTCATGCACACAAACGTCTGTCCTGGGTGGGAATCGAACCCACAACCTTCGGCGTGAAAGGCAAGTGTTCTACCAACCACGCCAACCGGCTCGTCAATATTATATATATTTATTAATCTTATAAGACAATTTATAAGTTGGTTCGTTACGTTACCCCTCGACCGTCGTAATATTTGGCTCACGGGTAGCTTAAAACTAGCAGACGGTTATAAACACACATATGTACATGTACTTTCACACTGGCACGCGTTGGTAGACATACTTTGACGTCATTACATATTTGTTAGTGTATATTTTAAAATCGTCTGTGGTATATCTGTTGTGTGCACTTTTTCTTTATGTCTTAAATTATATTATTAATACGACTGAGCATTGATTGGGTTTTACATAATATTTATTCTTAGAAATACTTAAAATGATCTATTCATTGATCAATCTGTATCATAGATTCATTAAAGATTTTTTGTATTGAAAATTATAAGATATATAGAGAAGAAGACGTAACCGTATATATTCGGGTCTCTCTGGATTACATTGCATATGATTGTGATTTCATTACGTATAAAATGATTATACTTATTGTTTAGAAACTGTATTTAATTTTTACTTATAATATTATTCACGTGAATTAATTTCATTATTCTTAATCATATTTCATAATTTTGGGTCATCGTTACAGTATATATTCTGCATGAAGAAACAGACGCCATCCCTTCTCGGAAGTACTTGAATGCTTATACTGGTGGGTTGGGTTGGGTGGACATATAAAGATGGTTTAAGGAACATTTAACCTTAAGTTATGTTATAATACATATTATTATAGTATTACTTATCCTATCATAGTCTATGGGCGGAAGTGATTGCTTATCGCTTACAGTGATGCAGCGTCGAGAAAAATGTTTTCACATTCTCTTATCCGCCAAAGCCACTATCTGTAATCAGTCTCAGGATTTCAAGAACACGCCAACGTTTTCCAAGTAAATATATCTACGACCACTAGGAGTTTAAATATCACACAAATACGGATAAAAATTCAAATCAAATTATTATATTTTTTTTAAGGCGGACGAGCATATGGGCCACCTGATGGTAAGTGGTCACCAAACGCCCTTAGACAATGGCATTGTAAGAAATGTTAACCATCGCTTACATCACCAATGCGCCACGAACCTTGGGCACTAAGATGTTATGTCCCTTGTGCCTGTATTTACACTGACTCACTCGCCCTTCAAACCGGAACACAACAATATCAAGTACTGCTGTTTTGCGTTAGAATATCTGATGAGTGGGTGGTACCTACCCAGACGAGCTTGCACAAAGCCCTACCACCAGTAACATAATCAGTTATAATACATAATTAGCTAAAACTCCGATAGCTGTAAGAATATTGTAACGAAAGCTGAACTACTTTTAATTTATATGTACTTGAATTAGTGTAAGAGGAGTAGTGATTGATTAGTAGGTACTCCGTTTTAAATTCAAAATAGACTATTCAAGTGGGATTTTACAAGCACGGCTTACTTGTGTAATTTTACAGGATTATGTTGAATGTAATACTACTGCTACAATAACAGGCTTGTAATGTAGATTATATCATTCTACCGAGAAGGTTGACAAGATACTCAGTAGTTACTCTATTCCATCAATTAAACTACGTCTAGTAGCCACAGATTATAAATTAAATGGCCGGCTTAGCGCGCGGAACGAACATTGTGCTGCTGGGAATTTGTCATGTGTGCGTGTTAGCACTCTAGAAATACGTGCGCCAGTGTGCGTGTTGGTCTGCCAGGGTAATAAATTAAATCCTACTCAAATTTTTTCAAACCTTTCTAAAATTAAATAGTATTATTTATTTATAAGCAAATGTAATTATTTTGGAAATTTGTCGAATCTTATATAATCTTTTAATCTATGAATATATTAAAAAATAAAAGTTTATTACTAGAATACTTTTATTTATTGAAAAAATAAAATTAGGTAATAATAATATTGTGTACATGAAGATTTTGGTTTTTTGAAGGGTTTTGTTTTTATTTAAGCGGTTGATTGGACCAACTTCTTAAAATACGCCAAATATATATTATAAATCTAGTTCTGGTTTCGAGTTTCTGGTCCTACCACAAAAAAACTCCTATTCCGTTATAATTTTTTTTTCTTATGATTTTTGTTCTTACTTAAAATAACATAACCTGGAAACACCAAGCAATACTCGTTGAACTTTTGTGTTCCAAGTAATGTGAAGTAAAAAGTAAATAAAATGAAAATTTAACATAAATTTCAAATAATTTTAAAAATTAGACACCTATGATATGATATTTCGTCGTCTTAATTTTTGAGAATAGTTTTTACACAATTTAAACAAACAAGGCAGCATAATTACCTTTATTAAATTGACGGTATTTTTAACGTATTATCGTAAAGGAACTTATACACCGGGAGCTTTTATTCGATTTTGTTGCCGCACTTTAATGTTCGGCGCGCTACACAGCTGGCGATTTTTTTTTTTTTATAAATAGTTCTCTAAAAGTTTTCAACCAGCTCTAATTATCAAAAATATAAGTCACAACAAAGTCGCATGTACATACATGTCATGTGTCCAAATATTTTAAATTCGCATAAATATTGTAATAAAGGGGGTAGCTACTACAGTTGACCCGTGACACGACAATTGTTCTGATAAAATAATTGGCGCTCGTAATTTATTGTGCGTTTCTCGATTTGAAATTAGTTATGTACTCATGTTTAGTTTAGTTCATTCCGCATTTCTCTCGGTGTCTGTCGTCTGTACGATTCGTGTGCTCAAAATGACAATATTTTGCGGATTGGTCGCATTTGGTAATAATTCATTTTATTTTATATTATAAATATTTTTAATCGTTTCTAGACATCATTAAATTGATTATTTACCGATTAATGATCCTGGCTAAAAAAACATAAATCTATCTCTTTACAGAGGTTGTCTGATAGTGGTCACTGTAAGTGATAAGGCCGTTAAGGTCTTTGATATGTTTGTAAATTGTGTGCAATGAAGGATAAATAAATAAATTGATTTTCTCACTATAAAAACTATTAAACCTAGTTCAAGGAAATCAAATTTTAATGTAATTTTATGTCAAGTGTTAATTTTATTCGTTTATTTCGGCAATTCTGTATACTGTATACACTGGTAGTAGGGCTTTGTGCAAGCTCGTCTGGGTAGGTACCACCCACTCATCAGATATTCTACCGCAAAACAGCAGTACTTGGTTTTGTTGTGTTCCGGTTTGAAGGGTGAGTGAGCCAGTGTAATTACAGGCACAAGGGACATAAAATATTAGTTCCCAAGGTTGGTGGCGCATTGGATATGTAAGCGATGTTTGACATTTCTTACAATGCCAATGTCCAAGGGCGTTGGTGACCACTTACCATCAGGTGGTTCATATGCTCGTCCGCCTTCCTATTCTATAAAAAAAAATATTGTAATATTAACTCTAAAAATATTTATTTTTCGAAGTACAAAAGCCTTATAACAATAATTAAAAAATATATATATTATTGTGACTTAAGTTATTTCTCACACGCTTCATTCGCTTGACTGTATTTAAATATATTTGCACATATCTCGGCTTGAGTATTTATCTCGTTACTTTAGCAAATGAATTGAATTCTATAGAAGTAGAGCTTTAATAATGTAATTTTTTTGTTGTATATACGATGTTAGTGTCTCAGGTTTTAAGGCATGACCGTATGTTTTTTATCTGTTTGTTTTGCAGAGGGCGCTCTGCCAGTAGAGCGAGAGGTCGGCGAACAGCCACCCAACCTGAATATTAGTGATGTCAGTAAGTATCAAATCATCTCATAGTATTATTTGGTGGAATTGTATTATCCCGTATTTATTTATAAATTTATTTGTTAATTTATCAGCTCATTGTTTCCGTTTTGCACACATATGACACGTTAGCGTATTATGTTTATTGACATTAAATACAATTTTAAATTCATATAATCTCCATCCGGTAAAATTCACACATAATTTATATAAATCATTGTAATTTTTGCAATCGTTCTCTATATTTTTAGCAATATTATCTATTGTGCTAAAAAAAACTTCAGCAATTTTTCCTCTTGATAATCTAAATTGTTTTTAGCAATATTGACGATGTTTTACACATTGTGTATAACAAATTGTAGATTCATGGATTGTACCTATTTTTTTTAATAAATATTTATAATATTTAATTTATACCGATAGGCCGTAGACCAAACAATACAGTTACTTATCTGTTTGTCGTTGTAGTTTTTGAAACATGCAAATTCTTTAATTCTTATCCGTTATGTGTTCCATACTTTTTTTTAAATGATTAAGGTCCACGGAGCGGACACTCTTATGACTTTAATCTTTTCCTTAAGTGCGACTGTAATAATAGTGAAAGTTATATTATTATGTGCTAAACTAGCTGCCCTCTGCAGTCTGTAGTATTTCGCTCGTTTTAAAATTGGAACACACCAATACTCTGTATTGGCGTTAGGATAATTGATGAGTTAATAATTGGTATAAAGAGTCCTACCGCTAGTAAAGCCTTCAGACTCCAATTGGAAGTTAACATGCTCATTAGTTAACGTTGTATCATTATCCCTTCCTCCACTACAAACGAAAAGACCTTGGATTAATTATTCTTATTCTTAACTAATAGCACTAATTCATCAAAATATTTTCATATAAAATACTAAGATATTGTTATTTGTTATTTATTTGGTCCGATAAAATTAGCAACATGTAGTTTTTAAATATATTTAAAGATCTAGTTTAATTGATCAACAATTGCAAAGTATCCTTGAATTTTACTTGTTTTCGTTTGACATATTTTCGTTCGAAGTTTAATATAATTTTTTTTTTTTATAGAATAGGAAGGTGGACGAGCATATGGGCCACCTGATGGTAAGTGGTCACCAAACGCCCTTAGACATTGGCATTGTAAGAAATGTCAACCATCGCTTATAGCCAATGCGCCACCAACCTTGGGAACTAAGATTTTATGTCCCTTGTGCCTGTAATTACACTGGCTCACTCACCCTTCAAACCGGAACACAACAATATCAAGTACTGCTGTTTTGCGGTAGAATAACTGATGAGTGGGTGGTACCTACCCAGACGGGCTTGCAAACAGCGACAACACGGTATCTGTAGTAATTGTTGTATACATCGATTGTATTTACAGATTAAAAGTAACGTAAACAAACAAACCTCTTTATACTATAAGTGCAATTTGCTGATAAAATAAATATTTATTAATTACGATAATAAAAAAAATGTAGAAACAAATATGAGTACCATATACGAGTGCCTGTGGATTTCGTTGCATAACAATTTCTTTACTAGTAACAATAATGTAATTAATGTTGGAATGCAAAATAGCCGTCATTATCTAATGATTTTGTATTTATTATATAATAACAGTGCTTATCGCTGATACAAGGGCCAATAAATATTCAAATATGTTTTCTTAAATAAGAATACGTCTCGTAAAGCCAGTGCTGAAGCTGCTCAAATACTCAAGCACCGCAAATATTCACTTTTGTCCGACCAATATGAATTTGCGGGGCTGGATTTTGAAACATTAGATCCATGATCGTCTGATACTGAAAAAAAATATAAAAGTTCTTTAATAAACTGTGCCATAGAACTAGGCAAGAACTGAGGCAATGGTGCCAGCGTCTTGGGTACCATGCCACAGGGCAATCTTTTAGACGGCGTGTTTTTTCTATAAATTTGTAATGCGTATTGTTGTTATTTTAATTTTAGTTATAGAATATATGAATAAAAATAATTTCTTAAAATTAATTAATTATCAATGTAAAGGTCTGTCGCGTGCTAATTAGGGAATTCCTATTAAATCATCGAGAGGAACACAGTCTTTATCGGTCTATTTTCAGCAAGTATTGTTTAGCCCTGAACACTGTTTATTCAGGAAATCGTAATAAGAATGCCATTTAAATTATAAAAACGATAGAATTCCCATATTAATTTTCTTGCAAAACATATTCAGACGTGATTTTTATGATACGCATGAGAGACAAACGTTCCGACTTATCTATTTAATAATCGGGATTATGGAAGTAATTATATATATTGTTATTTAAGTACAGGAAAAATATCTTTGAATGATCATTTAAATTTTGACTCAACTAAAAGCCCATCTTAAATCAAGTCAAATCAACTCAAATCAAGTATTAATAGAATGTGTCGTATATATATTATGAATAATGGTTACGGCTGTTTTTATTAAAACCTAATTGATAGTCCAAATGTTGACTATAAAAAGAAGCGTCACAAAGATACTTCAAAAGATATATGTCTTGTTAAAGAAACGATTTGTTTAGCCTGGAATGCTAAAATTGTCTACTACTCTTAATTCAAAAAGGTCTTAAAACATCTTTGATGCGTTTCATGTGTGACATAAAAAGTTATGGGAATGAATTTATCGGCTTGTTGCTCGTAACCTGAAACCTGTCGGTTAGTTATGTACAATAACGATTCGTTAAATATACGAACCGATCATAAGAAGTGCTTGTTAGTTTTGCTGCATTGCTAACTATTATTAGCAAAAAAAAGTAATATTTCGATGTCGATTTTTTTTTCTGTTAACATCCGGGAACAATACGCCTATAGATGTGATCAATTATTTATTTATTGTATATATATTTATCTCCTCAAATCACAAATCATTATATAGGTATCATTGCTCGAGATCTTGAATAATCTATGATTTTCATTACGGATTCGCGAAAAAATGGCGTTTTAAATGGCAGTGAAGTTGATATCTTAATTTTTGTAAGAGAAATTAAAGTGTATATAATAAAATCATATATATATATATATCATATATATATATGATTTTATTATATATCATATATAATAAAATCATATATATATATGAGATCAATTGAACACAAATTTAGTACTTGAAAAGCTTAACGCGGAATTGAACTCTTAACCTTCGGTTAAAATACACATCGTTATTGGGAATATTGACCTTCCGTACGTACTGTTGTTTATTTTAATGTTTATAAAATAATTCAGCTTAATTATGAACTGATTGGATACAACTACTGTTTTTTTAATTATTTTATATATTAACTAAAACATCTTTGTACTACAATTGGCAATATTTCAATCAGAAAGTAACGTCAGAAATGTGTTATGTGTGTATAGTGTTTTAAACTTCACGGTCGTCGAAGCAATTGTTTTTTTTTTCAATCGCAACATTGTAAGCATCAAGCAATATTTATTTACAATAAGCACTCTTCTTGATACGTCTCACATTTAATCGGAAGAATAGATACGATCGGTTAAGTGTGTTAAACGTTGCGTTACGATAGCTTATCGCGTACCTTGTCCTTGTGATATTACGATTTCGGACGAAAATTCTAAGTTAGTTTTTTGACGATTGCTACAGTTCCTGTAGAATGTTTTTATATATTAACCTTCTTGGACAGACAATATTATTAATGTCCCACTGCTAAGCTAAGACAGTTCTTTGTCGAAAAAAATGGAATTCTTTACCAGCTCACGTGTTCCTATCTTCTTACAACCCGGGTTCCTTCAAACGAGGTGTGAAGAGGCACCTTGTGGACCGGCAAGGCGGGGGCGGCTAGTGCAGAATATTCTTCCCGACTCTACTGGCCGTCGTTGCGTTTGAACTCAACTACCACTTACCATCAGGTGGAGTAGTCATTTGCCTTCCCGGAAAAAAAACCGGCTCGGCACGTGACAGATTTTCATCCATAACATCGAGGTTTCCTCACGATATTTTCATTTACCGCCGAGTACGAGTTGAATTAAAAACACAAATTAAACTCATAGTCCGTTTTTGAACTTGAAATTATCGGTTAACAATCTCGCCTTCTAACCGTTTAGCCATCATGAACCCGTATTATTAAAGTTTGGCTATGTAAAATAGTATAAAAATAAATTGATCATTGATGATTTTTTTTCTTTTTATTTACTAATTTCCTAGTTCGTCTTATACATACATTTTGCTAGACTTATCGTTAAATGTTAGGACAGATCAATGAGCAAACTGACATTCAGATTTATTAATATCTGAATGTCATGTTGAATGTTTAGATGATTTCCCACTTTTTCCATTACTAATAATTTCACAGAAAACCTGACAGCAGGAAAAAATAAATACTTACGTGTAGTCAACTAAATTGAAATTACAATTCATAATACGAGCGAAGTTATTTTTTGTGCTGTCCAAAGTTAACAGGTACTTGAATTTTAAAATTACAAATATTTTATTCGATTTTTAATTATTATTCTGAAGACGCAACAAATTACTTTTATGAAGGTACTGTAAAAAGGGGTGGCAAGAACGAAACCCCTTTAAATAGCTATTCCGATTTTTCGGGGCGATTAAATAAACGAGCTAAGAATGTTCAAATTGTTAAAATCAATTATGAACAGAAAAATAAAATTACGCACTTTTATAACAATATGAAGTGCAACTAATAACAATAATTAAAGATTCTTTTTATATTTAAGATTATAGGGTCCGTTCACACAGACCGGCTCGGAGAGCATCGGCCTGCTTTTTTCTTTTCACACAGACCGGGTCGTATACGCTTGGAATTGGCCGGAGCGGAGCCGCCAACTATTTCACATCGACCGGCTGGAAGAGATCTGAAAGCGGGTGCGAGCGAGAAAGAGCACGCAAGCGGAGCCGGTCGGCTCCTTTTATTACTTCACACGAAGCGCGTTCAGGCATTTTTAATGACAAAAAAGGTGCAAATGCAAAAATAAACTTTACTACAATCACTCAAAACACTGTTTCCAACGTGATAAAAATCTGCTCTCCTCTCCGAGCCGGTCTGTGTGAACGGACCCTTAGTCTCCGGGCGCATATACGGTTCTGTAATATTTTAGTATATTGCATATTGTTCGAGATAAAGTCGGTCCAGACACATCTGTTTTATAGATTCACAGTAATTTGTGTTTACAAAAATGCGACAAAATTCAATTCAATCGTCGACCTTATCAGAATATATATTATCAGAATATTTATTTAAATATATATTTTTTTATTTAGTTTTACAAAACTGACTACAATTATACAATCAACAATGTCACAGTAATACATTTAACCGAAAATATTTACAATTGAGTCTTCTCGATGTGGACATTACATGCTTATATGAAGGCTAAAAAACAACAAAAAATTACATTAGTTAGTAACTACAGCGTAACATTAAAACAAACATGAAAACAGAAATACCTAAAAAATAAACATAAATAACTTTTAAGTGAAACAAAATTAAACTAAACTAAAAAGTAAATAAATAATATAAAAATAAAACTAAAAATTAACCGATTTGTGTAGACATTTTCTTTTTAATGGTCCTGATATATAAAATTAATGTTCGTGGAGATAAATATTGTTTTTTACAATTTGTAATTCGCACTGCTATAGATCGGTTGGTCGGTTTTGAAGTATTTACTAATGAAAAAGGTTTAATATATAAATATTGGCTTTATATTTCAATTTTAAAAATTTGTGCACATACAAATTTGGTTTTTTAATTTTCTTTTTTTGGCAAATAATAGTAATTAGCATGTAGTGTTTGCTTTTAAATGATTTTACATAATGTGCATGTATTAATATTGTATGTATGTAAGAATGACCAGCGTAAAAATAGCTAGCAAAACTAATAAACAAATAAATAAATAAAAAATATTTCAATCAATCAATCAACAGCCAATCGTTGTCCACTGCTGAACATAGGCCTCTCCCAAGGTGCGCCAAAGCTCCCTGTCCTCCGCCTTCCGCTTCCAGTTGGTGCCCACCACCTTCTTAAGGTCGTCGGTCCACCTGGCTGGAGGGCGCCCTACGCTGCGCTTGCCGATTCGCGGTCTCCACTCTAGGACTCGTCTGCTCCAACGGCCGTCGGTCCTTCGACATACGTGACCAGCCCACTGCCACTTCAGCCTGCTAATTTTGCAAGCTATGTCGGTGACTCCGGTTCTTTTCCGGATAATCTCATTTCTGATCTTATCCTTCAAAGATACTCCGAGCATAGCTCGCTCCATAGCAAGCTGAACGACTTTGAATTTGTGGACTAGTCCCGCAGTTAGTGTCCACGTTTCGGCACCGTATGTCATGTCAGGTAAGACGCATTGGTTGAAGACTTTCGTCTTCAAACATTGCGGTATAGACGACTTGAGGACTTGACGAAGGTTGCCAAATGCTGCCCATCCCAAGCGAATTCTTCGATCGGCTTCCTTCTCGAAGTTGTTCTTACCGACTTATATTATCTGTCCTAGGTAGGTATATTCACTAACAACTTCAAGAGGTTTCCCCTCGACGTATATCAGTAAAAAAATATTTAATGGTTTAAAAAAATGCCACGGCATAAAATTCTTTACGAAGTCCGATATCAACCGTACAAAGTCGAGACGGGCCGCTTGTATATAATAAAGATAAAGTTAATTACAACTTTCCTTGGCTCAGGGACAAAAACAGCTTCCGTCTTAGGATTGATAGCGCATTGACTGTACAAGGATTAATTAGTATTACTTTAGAAGTAGTATTAGATGGAAGTGAACACTTACCGTACTATTTACTATATTTGCTGATAGGGTTTGTGCAAGCCCTAGTAGTAATAGTCTGGGTAGGTAACACATATTCTATCGCAATGCTTAGTACTGTCGTGTTCCCGTTTGATTATCATTTATTCATCTGCCTTTCTAAAATTAATAATCACGCGAAGATAAGCTCTTTTTCGAGCGTTGAGGTTGCCTTTGCCCAGCTGTGGGATATTCGCAGACTGCCCTTAACCCACGAGTCCTTTAGGCGACATTGTATGTATTAATTCAATCAGGAAAAAACACACACGTATTTACTTCAGTGCACTGACCCCGACCGTCTAACATATCCAATCATCTAAAATAATTTATGATGCTTGAAAAGTCAGCTACACGTATCGTTGACGTATTACAGTGACCGTTATTTTGTATACGATAGATACATATGTAAATTATTTAACATTTACGTACAAATTATGTAATCGTACATAATACGGGAAATACAGAAGGCGTTAGTGTAATCCGTGGACGGAATTATGAATTATACACTCTCGCGTTTACGAATCGATTAAAACTCGTTTTCCCTTGAGTGGGTAATACCTGAGGTATACCCAGGATACGAATATTCGACCCATATAAAGAACTGTTATCACTGTGATGTGATAATACTGTCGTGGACGCCATATCTTCAACATTACCAGGGACATAGTAAAAATTAAGTGTCGGTGTATTGTGTTCCTTAAACGTGTAAGTAACGAAAACATTCATGGCCTTACTTATAAAAGGTGCTTAGCTAAATTATTGTCTTCTTCCTTCGAATGTCAAATCGATAATGACAGCAAAAGCGGAATCAATGTTTAAGTAAGGCTCGCGGCAATTATTGTAATTATCTTATAATCTCATCTTAGTGAATATTATTATTAATGAGAAATAAAGTTTCTTTAACCCGAAGAAACTATCTAAACAGCTGCTTAGCAACGTTTTATAAGTAAGACCGTTAAATTTTTAAACGATTTTTTATTTTGTAAGCTTAGTCTAAATTATGTAGTTTAAAAAAAAATTAGCATCTTATAAAATGTTACATATTATTTTCAGTTAGTTTTTAACGATTTTCAAATTTCAAAAAAGTAAAGTAACAGCGTATTAATCACCAGCCGAAAGACGTCCACTGCTGGACAAAGGCCTCCCCCAAGGATTTCCACGTTGACAAATACGCGCATGATAGGCTAAGAATATCCCACTGCTGGGCATGCTGTAACATGTGGCAGATTTTTATCCGACTAATGCAGGTTTCCTCACGATGTATCCATAAGAGCCGAGCACGAGATGACACAAATGAATCACATGAAAATACAATGGCGTTTACCCTGGTTTGAACTCGCAACCTTTTTTTAAGATTCGAATGTTCTAATCACTGAGTTATATTAGCTCTAAAGTCTTTGATTTTAAGTACAGTAACAGCCTGTCAATGAATTGCTGGGCTTAGGCCTCCTCTGCCTTTTTGAGGAGAAAGTCTTTGATATAAAGTAATTTTGGCCGATTTAAAAACAAGCAGCTTGTTTCAACAGTTAACGCGTTGCGTTTGTACGTCTACTTTCACTAAATATTGGTTTTTCCCAACGGATCTTGGCGTGAGCTGTATCGAACTGCTATAAGATTTCATATCCTGTTCTTGCTAAATCGAAACATATCTAGTAGAATTAGCATATTTTAATTGGAAATTAATATTTACTATATGAACATAATCAAGCAAGAAACAAAAATAATATTACGAGTAATTATTACAATTTTTTAAATTAATAACACACAATAGTAGTGCATCATAAATCGTTTAAATATTTCTCCCTTTCTCTCTCTCTCTCGTTCTCTCTCTCTCTATGTTCCTAAAAACATGATCATATAATAAAGTAATAACTAAAATAAAACTAAATATCCTGCTAAAAATATTACAAAAAAATACAAATATTATGTACCTAACGCCAGCCTTCGCCTTAGTATTTACAGCCATTGGGACTTTGCCATAAGTTCTGCTCGTCATAAGTTCATTATTATCTATCATTAAATCGTTTACTAACGAGAAAAACAATAATGTCGTTAATGAAAGTTTTTGCTATGAATTGTTATAATACTCGAACACAATTTTTTCTTTTTACGGTAATATAAAAAAATAAACTAGCTGTGACTCGTGGTTTTACCCGCGTGAAATTTGAATTGTACGATGCAACTTGTACTTCGTGTGATAATATTCAAGTTTGTTTCACAATTTCCATATTCGTGAACGTATATGGTTTCTGTTCCACTCTTTAAGGTCATAACCTAAAGCAATATAGCTCATTATTTTCCTGTATAAATATATATATATATATATATATATATATATATATATATATATATATATATATATGTAGTAATTCATCTCTATCTCATAAAATAAATATGTATAAATGAGCACTACTCTCCATATTATATGATATAGATAACGAGGTGTATTTGTGTGCAGTCGACGCGATATCGAGGGCGGACCCGCTGTTCGGCGCGGGCGTAGAAATGCCGCGATCGCCGGCGCCCCACGCGGGGCAGCCATTTGTCCGGATCGTCGAGCAACCAGCCAGCAAGGCCTTAAGGTATTTACTCATTAAGAAGAGCTTATTACAATTTGAAAAGGAATTTCAATAAATCAAAACATCAATCGTCAAGCATTTCGTAATTGTGAATATTGAAACGTGAAATTGTCATAATATTTTTATATAACAATTAATTTAAATAGTAGCTTTGTTTTGAAAATTGAAAAGCCTATTCCAATCGAAAAATGAGTAAACAAATTTTAGATTAACATATTCCATCGTTTGTCCTAACTATTCCACTTAACTACTAATATCCACTTCAATTTTACAATTTTAGCGATTTTCTCTATAATGCCATCGAATATTCAAGATCTCTACCAAGGATATCACGTCAATTTAATGAAAAAATTGTTATTTATCTTTATTCCTCCTGTCCAATCAGATTGGGCTATAGTAGAAATAGGCAGTAACTTTTAATAATGCACGTAACAAATTAATTCATGTTTGTGTTCTTAACAATAGTAAATCTAGTTACAGCATCCGTTTTCGCCACCTATCCATCTGTGACCAAATCGATAATACATATTATATTATAGTATAGTATATGGCTTATAATTGTACGCTAAAAGAAATACTGAAATATACAGTTGTAAACACACAAAATAATGACGACCCGGTTGGCGTGGTTGGTAGAACACTTGGCTTTCACGCCGAAGGTTGTGGTTCGATTCCCACCCAGGACAGACATTTGTGTGCATGAACATGTCTGTTTGTCCTGAGTCTGGGTGTAATTATCTATATAAGTATGTATTTACAAAAAGAAAAGTAGTATATGTAGTATATCAGTTGTCTGGTTTCCATAGCGCAAGCTTTGTACAAGCTTAATTTGGGATCAGATGGCCGTGTGTGAAAAATGTCCCCGGATATTATTATTATTATAAAATGGTATGTATGTATGGCGGTCGTAAATGGTTAATATAATATATATACAGTTATACATGTAACTGTAAAAAGGCACAGATGGCCCAGTGGTAAGAACGCGTAAATCTTAACCGATGATGGTGGGTTCAAACAAAGGGAGAGGAGACCTTAGCCCAGCTGTGGGACATTCAGAGGCTGTTACTGTTATACATGTATGAGATTTTATTTCATCATTATAATGATGGGATTTATCTGAAAAGTGGCCAGTTAAATAGTGTGACTGTCAGTGGATCGCAATGACGCAGGCGAAATGTCTAGGTATATACCGATTTAGGCACGCGTCAGACGACACGTCACAGCTCCCGTTCATTCACTCCACGCGTGAACAAGTGGTTGTTTTTATTTATTGATTTATGAAAAAATATAAGCGATTTTTTTCTTGATTTTTAAATTTAATTGCGCCTAAAGAATATGACCAGGTTGATATGGTCTTTATATAGCTTGTTTATGTATGTCGTTTTTCAATACTAGAAATAAATCGCTAAGGAAAACGAAGTTAGAAATAGTCATGACACTCGAATACACGTTGCAGATAATAGTTTTAAAATAATTACGGATTAGATTTGAGCTTAGTCCACATGTTCCATACTACCCTTGGGATTGAATTTTTTATTGTTATTGTTCAGTTATAAAATTTAAATTAGCTCTCACGGTTCGAAAGACGATAATAATACGTTTTTCGCGTTCGTATACTACGTCTGATAATTACTTTTTTGAGGCCCTTTAAGACCGAATACCGATGAATCTAACCTAATATTCTTTAAAATGAAAATTGTTATGTCCATAATTCTTAAGGCTAACTCGTTCAATAATATCAATATCAATTAAATTAATAGAGTAAGCTAATCCAATTGAAAGAGTTATTTAATTCAATCATCACATACTTCACGTTTCAAGTTATTAAATATGTTATTAGATTTTTCTATACAAGTTCTTTGTAACAAGCTAGAGCTTGGAAGTTGGGCAGTGTCAAATGTTCGTGATATTACGTTCTTGGACCATGTGACCTTCACGATTTAATTCAATTTCAAGTTGTACAATCAAGGGGACTTCCCTTTGACTTCTGACATCTATATATATATTGATGGACAATGAGTATTACGTTTTAGTAAATAGCTACTAGACACTACTTTTATATGTTGCTCTACATTTAAAAGTACTTTTTTTTATAAATCAACTCAATTGTAAGAGTTTTAATGACGCAGTTATTAGTTTATTTCAGTAGAAGGACCTCATACGGTCATATCTACCAAGTGGCATGCTCACAAAACAAACAAAGTTGGCAGACCAAAAGGTTATAAGTAACAAAATGTGTCCTACTCCTTTTATCCTGAAACGCTTAATGATTTATTTCTGACTTAAAAACGAAGACTGCAAAATCGTTAAATCCCCTCACGAACACGGTATTCGTTTCTATAAAACTATTCAACAGTTATTTTTAACGTTGCCAATTATTAAATTTAAATATCATGTCAAAGTAACTTTAATATATACGTTATATTAATTAACACAATATTATATAAATGATAAAAAATCGTGGAGATAGTATTTGTTGATTTCAAAGGGTTGTATGCATAAATTTAATTGTATTTGATTATAATTAAAAGGGATGAAAACAAGTAACCACTGAGTTTCTTGCCGGTTCTTCATTGTAGAATATACATTCTGAACTGGAGGTAGCTTTAAATTTAATTCAATACATTACAATGTTACATTTACATAACGATTAAAAAGTGCCCCTAGGAGCCGACTTGAATAAATAATAATTTGATTTGATTTGAGTGTAACATAACTATGTAGAAATGTATTGTAACTGCTTAAGCAATCACAATTGTTTTCATTCATACTTCTATTTTTTTTTTGCTTTAATGTGAACTAAATAGAGGAAAAGATTATGAAGTAAAATATATAAAAAATGAGGCAGCTGTATGTACTTAGAGTAGCATTATACCAAGTCATATACGAGTAATTGACATTGTTTTCCTGTTATAGTATGTATGGACGATTGCCGATAGTGAACTGTTATTGCTACGCAATGATAAGCATTGTGTTCATTGAAATAAAGTGCAAGTTCGCTTGAATGCATTCTGTTTAAAAAAATACGGTAGTGTATTATTATACAGCAATGAGTTCGAATTTTGTGTCTATTTTATTTGATCTAATGAAATGCTTTTAAATTATCGATGGCTTATGTTAGCGGAGCCGCTGAATAAAAACTACTGCCTTTTTTTCTATAACGCAATAGTAGTATTAATGCATCTTCATGTATACGTAGGTACTAGTTTGTCAATGGATTTGTTGCTTAAATACGTCTGATGATTGATCTGTTGATATTCTTTCAAAAAATGATATTCATGAAATTTCACGTGCTTAATTTGTGATTATATTTCATCTCGTATTTGACGTTGAAGGAAAACATCGTGAGGAAACCTGCATGTATCTAATTTCACTGAAATTCTGCCATATGTGTATTTCCCCAAACCGCATTGGAGCAGCGTGGTGGAATAAGATCCAAAGACCTTCTCTAAAAGGGGAGAGGAGGCCTTAGCTTAGCCCAGTAGTGGGACATTTACAGGCTGTTACTGTACATGAAAAATTATCTAGTGAAGTTGTATGTTAGCTTGTTACAAAAATTTTTAGATTCGAGATCTGCATATACATAACTAACTTTAGAAACTTTTTTTTAAGACCGTCCGTCTCGATATGTACTCGAATAAATTCGTATGTGTGCATGCAATGTCACTGACGTATGCAACATGTTTCTCAGGTTCCGATACGAATGTGAAGGCCGGTCAGCGGGTTCGATTCCTGGCGTGAACAGCACGCCCGAAAGGAAAACTTATCCCACGATAGAGATATGCGGACACAAAGGATCAGTGGTCGTCGTCGTGTCCTGCGTCACGAGAGAGGAGCCCTACAAGTAAGTATATTTGTATATAAAAAATAAATAAACGAATGTCCAGACAAAATTAATATTAAATACAATTATCAATGATTGATTAGTTATTTATTTGGCATATTCCCAAAACATCACCTGTTATTACGAGTAAAAAGGACGGTGTCGGAAATCTTAAACGAGATGCAGTTTATCAATATTAGATACAATTAAAATTAGTTTTTATTGATTTCAAAAAGGAGTTTGTAATTTTGGCATTTTTGTCCATTCTCCGATTGTCAACCGATTGTGATGTCAACCAACATAAGACATATCATATTTTTAATATATGTACGTTATACATATTCAACTGTTTGTAAATAACCGCCTTTCTCACCCACGTCCCTTGTTGTGTTATTTACACATTCTTTTTAAGTTTTTATTATAAGTGTATATGAAATTTTTGAAATCAATTTCTATTTATTTCTGTTGAAATATATTTGATTACGTAAACATTTTGGCATATTTAATATATTTGTTTACGCATAACTTATATTTAAAAAAAAAAGGATTACTGTATCGGGAAAAATATGGTCAACAGGAATGGATCTATCATTTAAATACATATTATAAAACAAAGTCCCTCCGACGGGTCTGTCTGAACGCGATAAACTCAAAAACCATCGAACAGTTTTTCATATGGTTTTTTACCACTAAAGAATTTTCAGGAGTATAATTCATTGATTTTTTATGTAAATTGGCTGAAATACGACGATGATTGTAGAAATTGTCAGAAAAAATCATACCGATTGGAGCTTTACTGGCGCGCGCCTTGTAAACCAATCGTTATGTCATTATGTGTCTAACGGTATCAACGTTTTATGTAGAACCTCATTGTACTCATGCGAAGGCGGGTGGGTGGCTAGTAACAAATAATTAGCACGTATTTATGAATGAAAGCTCGAGTTTCGGGCGATATTAAACGTCGACGTTTTTGAACGTAACAGTGAGTCACGGCCACCCCACAAATATTTACTAACGTAACGCCCACGTAACCAATAAATTACATCTCAACAATGACTCATTCATCCCCTACTGCTACTGTTATTTTAGGGATATATTGATATTTGTGCTATTATATGAAATCTATTTATGTAGAAGGTATTTATTTTACGTCGAAATTAATAAAAAAAAATATTTAATTAAAAAAAAATTAACGCAATAACGTCTCCAATTTGTTTTAACTGTATTAAAACCTAATTTTATAATTTAATTCGATTTTCAATTTAAAATTTTCATGATTTTAATGTTCGTTTTAAATATTGATAAAAAAAATATTAGTTTATATTTGATATATTATATTAAATAAATAATGCCTATGAAAAAATAAAGAATCTGTTACTCAATTGTTAATAAAACATTATATAAAAACGACAATAAAAAAAATATATTGAGTAATATAGTTTTTTCTTGCAGGAACAATAATTTGATGAATTTATTTTCATCACGCACATTTTGCGTCGCTGTACAACGCCATTAAAACAACATAAATGTGTTTTTTTGTTTTTTAATTCGACAATGTAAGCGTTTAAATGTGTAAGTTCACATTTATAAACGATATTATTATTAAAGAAGTCCGTAGATACTTTTCTTTATATCGAAACATTACAAAACAATAAAAAGTATTGATGGTAGAATTAACAATACGTGTTGTGTACCACCAACAACTACCACCGACCGCTACTCATAAAGTTCAAAAACTATTTATTTAATACGTCTTAATAATAATATCAAGAGGCAGAAGTGGCCAACATTCATGAGGTGATTTTAATGTTAACAAAAATATTAGACCTGATTCTTATCCTCAGGCCGCACCCCCACAACCTGGTGGGCCGGGAGCGATGCAACAATGGAGTGTGCACCTTCAAGACGTCCATCACCGAGGAGAATCCGCAGGTCTCCTTCAGCAATCTCGGCATA
Source organism: Nymphalis io (assembly GCF_905147045.1). Taxonomy (NCBI): domain Eukaryota; kingdom Metazoa; phylum Arthropoda; class Insecta; order Lepidoptera; family Nymphalidae; genus Nymphalis; species Nymphalis io. Next base: position 13,191,133 of record NC_065897.1, on the reverse strand, counting down.
CAGTGCGTCAAGCGGAAAGACATCGCAGACGCGCTCAAAGTCAGAGAGGGGCTTCGAGTGGACCCCTTCAGGAGTGAGTATCATGCTTCTATCAAAACTCGTGTTTCAGAAAAACGCACGTAAAACACAAACACTGTACGCATATTTAAAATTTTGCCGTGTCAGTTATCTCTAGACCATTCCAATGGTAGGGGTAAAGATAAAATGAACAACTTCAACCTTATATTGATGTGACATAATTGGTTGACATCTATATAATCTGTATTTTTCATTATGGATTCGTTGAGAAATGAAGTTTTTATTGTTGGCGAAGTTATCGAAACTGTGGAAGTGAAATAAAATGAATGTAAATAATTAAGAGGAATAGTGTTGTATTAAAAAATAAATATTAATTAAGAACGATTAGTAGTATAATATAGAAAAGCTGTTAGCAAATTTCATGGAATGTGCACATCTAAGGTTTGTTTATTTTTACTCCTTCAGTTTGGAATATACTGTACAGAAATATATTCTATATGTTGTATAGCGCAGGGTTTAAAACACGTGAATCGTAATCGATGATTCGGGCAAGCATCACCGAATTGTGTGTGTGTGCTCGGCGGTGAAAGATGACATCGCGAGGAAACCTGCATGTGTATGGATATAAATCTGCCACGAGTGTATCCAGTTATCCACCAATCCTTCTCAAAAAGAGAGGATTCCTTAGCCCAGCAGCGGGACATATATAAACTGTTACTTAACGTTACAAGTTAAAACCATTGGCTCAGAAATTTTACTGAAGATTGGGCTTTGTGCAAGCTCTTCTGGGTAGGTACCACCCACTCATCAGATCTACCGCAAAACAGCAGTACTTGGTATTGTTGTTCCGATTTGAAGATTGAGTGAGCCAGTGTAATCACAGGTACAATCGACATAACATCCTAGTTCCCAAGGTTGGTGGCGCATTGGCAATATAAGGAATGGTTTTTATTTCTTACATCGCCAATGTCTATGGGCGTTGGTGACCACTTACCATCAGGTGGCCCATATGCTCGTCCGCCTGCCTATAACATAAAAAAGCGTCGTATTACAATAAAAAGGCATCAATCATCTCGCCAACATAACATAACATGTGTTTTAATAAACGCAGGATGTATTGAGATTGCTAAATCCGATATATTGTTAATTTAAAGCGGTAAACGCTATGGACGACCGCCAACTAAAACACCATTACGGAATTTTACACCGAAATTTTCATTTTATCGTATATTTATTTACTTGTTTCGCCGATTACGATTACATTAAGGCGTGGTGGTAAACGTTTCAAACATCCTCAATAGGAGAGGAGGCTTTTGTCCAGCAGCGGGAAATTTACTGGTTGTGTCTGTTGTTCCTTATATAATATACGAAAGAAAATAGAATATATATAAAGTATTATTTACGTCCACTTTTTTACTTTTAAATAAAAAGTTACGGTCGTTACTTGAAATGCAAATAAATGACCAAGGAAACACTAACATTGGCTTCAAATACTATTGTTTGAGTTCACCTCTATTTTCGACAAGGACGCCTGTGTGGCGGGTACATGGAGGCTACAAAGTCTTCCATATCGATCTCTGAAATAGAACTCACAATTTTCATAAAACATAATTTGTTGTTAAATTATTGGCATAAGATTAAAAACAATAACTCAAAACTGTAGGGCTATTCTGTAAGAACAAACTCGAGATACCGCAGGGAACGGTAGTGAAATGTCAGAGAGTGATTCGCGACATCGACCATAACATTTAGAGACTACGCATCAAAATAGTATCACCATAAGTCGGTGGTCGAGATGGCCCAGTGGTAAGAACGCGTGAATCTTAACCGATGAACGTGGGTTCAAACCCGGGCAAGCGCCTCTGAATTTTCATGTGCTTAATTTCTGTTTATAATTCATCTCGTGTATGAAAAATTCAATGATGGTCGGTTGAATATACTTTCTTATTTATAATATTAAGGTGATCGTAATCAAGGAAGTTGTTTCTAAACATATTTTTTATTTCTTTCAAAGTTTACCACTTCGGGTTCGTTGAGAGTAAATTTCAAGGTCGGTTTAAATGTAACGTTTCGAAATATATCTGAAAATATGTATGTTTCATTTCTGTCAACATCTACTATGTTGCACGAAATGTTTTTTATCCTCGAACTGTAACACTGAAACTATTTATACGAACAGACATGCACTCTAGATTAGTACTAGATTCACGAGTTGAGTGTTAAGTTTGTTGCGTTCGGTTTTTGTTACGAGATTGTTCTCAATTATTTACATTTATATTATCATTATATACTTATATATTACAGACAATAAATACCTTATAACCGCTAGCTAAAACACGCTTGTCATATAATATCCGGGGACAATATTTTAATTTTTTCTATTAATAAAGTATATAAGTTTATACAAGACTATATATTATGTAGGTGATAATAAAGCGTTTTAATTCCAAACCGGCGGTGATAGATTTAAATACATAGTAGGTATCTATTTGAATAGTGTGATTTGATTTGATTTAACTATGTATTTTTTAATATTATTTGTATCTCCACAGACGTGTTTTCCGTGCCTTCTATATTTCCCATATTTAATTTATATTAATGTATTTAATGTGGATTTCAAATCTCAGTCTTCGATCCAGATCCACGTGATAAGATAACAATCAAAGATCCACAGAAAATCCCTAAAATCAATACTTTTGTAGTACTTCCAATAAGAAGTTCGCTTATTCGTATATAATATTAATGATGAGAGACAGATGTTGAAGTCGTGGGCCGAATACCTAATCAACGCGAACCCATAAATCTTAAACGTTAATACGCGATGTATAAGAGTTCAGTTAAAATATTACGAAACCGATCGTGGCTCGGGGCGTTGCTAGAGGCGCGAAAATAGCTCGCTCGAAATATCCGAATCCGTAACACGGTCATCTTGTGGGCACTGCTATTTGTATGGGTTAGATCGTTGCGAAAACTCCTCGTATAGTCGATATAGTCTATATTCAAAAAACGATCTGTTTAGCTTACGGCTGGTACAATTGTCTCATTGATGTTTATATATTTTTATTGGATTGCTAGTATTATTAGAAAAGCTCTCAATTTACTTTCAAGATTCTTCTCCGTGAGCATATTTCGTCAGAAAGTTCCCAGTTCTTGTCATTTTATGACATCTATAATACACTATTGTTCATATGTTTATACTACATCTCTTATAGCTCTGTATTTATTTTGTTGATATTATATTTGTATGTATGTATATTTTTGATTACTAATTACCGCCTTCACGGATTTCTGTTTAGCCTAAAGGTTGACTGTCAAAGAATGCCTTCAGGTATTAAGTTCGCCTTTTGTTCCAACTGTATATTGTGGTGGTCAAAAATGTTTTAAATACATAAAATATCTATTATCTTAATAAATTGACCCTACATCTGTTATTCGTAGCGCTCTGTTCCCTAAGTATCAAGCCAATTCTAGCTTCTGAATAACGTCTCGTAGATAGTTCTATTACCCGTAACCAAACATGTAGTTTCGTCGAATATCCGGTTTTTGGCATTAGCCGGCCATTAAACAAATTCATTCGATTATGCATTAGTTAGTTACGTAATAACTATTATAATTTCTTAACCGTTTTTTCTCGCTTACCTGCCGGTTATACTAAGAAGTAATAGGAATTGAATACTTTAAAAATGATAACGATTAAAAGTATTTAGTTAATAATTAATAAATTGTCCTCTGGATACGAATATTGACATTAACAACGCTTATACAACGTAAGCAAAGTATGTCCTTTAGCGGGCGAAGAACCTCTCCTCTCGAAGACTTGAATACTTGTCCTTGAACCAGCAATATTCGGTTAAGATTTACGTGTTCTAACCACTGGGCCATGTCGGCCCTAATTCAAGCACTATGACTTATGTTTCATTCAAGTGCCTTTTGTAACGATTCGAATCAATTTGTGCTTTCCATAGAATCAGTCGTAGCGTTGCAGTCTTGTGGCCACTTGAACTATATTTTTAATATAATGCACCGATTCAGTTAAAAATATGATATACAAATTAGACAAACATACTTTCATCACGTTTTCGTAATGGTTTAGCGGTTGTTTTTTGAGGAAAGGTTTTAAATTATGCCTTTTATAAACATTAATTTTAAAGTTTATTAAGGGTCATGACTGATAATGAACATTTGTCTAATTGCACTCACACCGTATACATACGATACGAAAGAAAGAACTACGTGTTCTAGATGGTGATTTGATCGAACGTGTGCCGAAATTATTATTTTTTTTCTACTTGTAATGTAATTAATAACAAATGTCAATACTAAAATATAAATAATATATTTTTGAATTAAAAAATCGTAATAAACCCTGCGACTATATTTTAAAATATAATATGATTTGAAAAACATTTATTTTAGCCGTCTATTCGGTAGGTATACTGAAACTGTTTCGTTGGTTTAGTGGCTATATAAGACCGTAGATCCCAAAGTGGTGGACATCCTGGATCGGACACATAAAAATTCATTGGGTATATTTTTAATGTCTGCGGAGTTGATGGATCTCTTTTGATGATGGCCGTCGTGGCCGATATTGGTCAAGAGGACTTTATTATTTATACCGAATATCGAACGAAAAGCCCTTTTATGTAGTTCTCAGAATGAATTTTGGTTGATCTTACAAACTGAAGCCAGTATCTTATAGTCAATTTCTTCACTAGCGGGCTACAGTCACCGGAATCAACCTCAAAGCATCGACCTAAACGCAGTGAGACTTTGCTTCCAAGTCTTTATCCACGATGAAAGGAGCGGGAAGATACGACTCTCGCTACCTCCCGTGGTCTCGGATGTCATCTACGACAAGAAGGCTATGAGTGACCTCGTCATCATGCGACTCAGCCAGTGCTCCGACTTCCATAAAGGAGGAACTGAACTGATACTTCTCTGTGAAAAGGTTAGTAACAGCTTTCGAAATAGAATTGTCCATATTTTAATAACAAAAGTGCAGAGTTATGGTAATTCACAGTTTCTCCGTGTGCAGTAGTACGTGGAACGTAACCGATGCTTGTATTGCAGGTGACTCGCGAGGACATCGCCGTGGTGTTCTTCCAGAAGGAGGGCGAGCACGTGGTGTGGGAGGAGAGCGCCAACATCGTGCTCGTGCACCGGCAGGTCGCCATCGCCTTCCACACGCCGCCCTACCGCGACCCCAGCGAGCGGCGACACGTGCAGGTCAGTGCGGGGGACCAACCTTCCACATGCCGCCTTACAAATACTTGAACTTCTACACGTGGAGGTAGCGGCTAAGCCAAGCGACCAAATGAGACACAAAGAAGTTTTAAACTTACCTTATTAACTTGTCGGGTATCCGCTGCCGATTTGTTGATATAAGTCCGCTTTCTCCAAACGACAAGATACAAATTATAGTTCCCCGACGTATCGTCTGCACGAGACACCACCAGTACTTTACGTTGATGCTCGATTTAGAAGTAAACTGTTAGTTTAATTATCATATATAAACACAAATTGTAAACGTAAATATTATTTTACACATATCATGTTTAAGACGAAGAGTTTTCCAAACGGCTATGCTATTTACATAGTTACGATTCTATTCAAACTAAATACATATTATTTCATCAAAATGGTATCTAGTAGCGACCAACAGTACGTAAAACATTTAATGACAATAAAAACAACCAAAAGCTTGAACTTCTGAACCGATCTAAATGTCTGCCGTTCGTTTCCTGTTTAACTAATTTTCCATATAAAGCTAATTGCAGTAATGAGTCATTTGAACATTGGCAACACTCCAATAGTGTCAGGTAATCCAATGCATCAATCGTTTTATAACTATTCCGTTCAGCTCACGTCGGAACCAGATCGTATCATTCATTGAGCAGCTGTTTATTTATTATATTTATCAGATTTATGATAATTGTATTGTTTCCTTTTACATCATATTACGTGTCATTAAGTATCGTACTGGTAAATTAAAATACGAGTATTAAGACAAAATAAAAGTGCTTAAGCACATTATAAAAGTTTTATATAGATATTCTAATTGCATTTGAATTTGAATACACATTATATTAAGTATTTACATTTTCTTCGATAAACAATTACAATTGTAACGAAGTTATAATTATTTCCAGGTGTACCTCCAGCTGAAGAGGACATCAGACAACGCAAGAAGCAATGCCGTACCCTTCGAATACATCCCCGAATACCAAGGTACTGCGAGAAAACCCCTCCCGGATCTTAGCGTATTCTCCCTTCTTTTGACAGAACCCTCTTCCCCGACACAGCCCACCGATGGAAATAATAATATGCCCCCCGAAAAGCAGGATCTCGTATCCTCCACCAGCGACTCCCCGGACCCCCCAACAGTCGAGCTGACTGACGTTATCGAAAGCTCCGATGTCGTCGAATCCACTGACGTCATGGTGGTCGACACCAACGACGTCACAGTGGTCGAGACGAACGGCGGCACGAACGTCGGCGCGAACGTCGACGCCAACGACGTCATGGTGGTCGACACCAACGAGAAGTGTCTGAACGATCTCCTCGATCAGGTCGCCGAGTTGGACGAGATATACTCGGAGAATAGGACTCGACTCGAAAACGTCACAATACTCAATGACGAGACCGACATCGACGAGTTCAACGACGCGGGCACGTACACCAGCCTGCAGCTCGCGTTCAAGAACCCGATACCGATCTCCGAGCCGGAGGCCACGCCGTACGAGGACGTCCAGGTCCAGACCTACCGCGGCCCGATCATAGAGTTCACCCCCCTGAAGCGCGACACCGAGGAGGAGAGGGCTCCGCCGCTGCCCCCCAAACGCGTCCGCAAGACCACCGACAACTTCAAAACGAGCCAGACGTCGGTCGACAGCATCCTCCGGCCCGGCAAGCAGATCCCCATCTCGCGCGCCGGCGAGCTGACCGTGGCGCGCTCCGAGCCCGTGCTGCCGCCGGCGCCCAAGAAGCGCTCGTTCCTGTCGCGCCTGTTCCGCCGCAAGGACAAGTCGCCGGCGCCCGACGCGTCCGGTCGGCGCGCGCCGGCCGTGGGGCGCTCCGTCAGCTCCGTGTCGGGGCTGCGGCCCGCGCGCTTCCGCGCCTCGCCCTCCTCGCACGCCTCGCACGCCTCGCTGGGCGCCGCCGACAGCGTCACGCACATCTCGCTGCACGGCGACGGCCGGCCCGCCGACCTGGCCGACCTGGCCGACCTGCCGCCCGACGGCACCATCCTGGTGGCCGAGAGCGTGCTGGCGCTGGACGCGGGCGCCTTCCGCCGCCTGCAGGACGACCTGGAGCTCACGGAGGCCGAGCACTACGCGCTGTACATGGCCGTGGCGCCGCACGCCACCGCCTCCGAGTTCGACGACTCCAGCAACTACTACGCGCCCGTCGACGGCCGGAACTGACCGCTCCCGCCGGCGGAGACTCCCACGTGCATCCAAATTAAGATCGAGTGCGGCAAACGACCGCGACGTCCGTCGCGGCTTATCACACAATGTCATTCATATAAGGGGCGGCCTGAAACTTTTACCAAAGATTTTTTTCATCGGTACTTCTAAAAGAATTGCCATTCATCGTACCGATTACCGTTTTTATATTTTTTGGTTCCTTATTATGTCGATTGACATTTGTCAATTAATATTTAAAAATCTATTATTGTTTTTTTTTAACATTTTTGCAATATGTTCTAGATACGAGTTATTTAAAGCATAAGAGATTGAAGACGATATCGCCGTCTGTCGCGCATCAGACTTACGAACAAGACAGTAAGTTTGTTGATATCATAAAAATTTATATCTATAATGGGAAATACAAATACTTCATATACAGGTGATCATATACCCGTATATATGATTTTTTGATAAAAAGTTGGGAAAAATTGTCACAAACATTTTATTCTGGTTTGAAGGGTAATATTTTTAATGATTTTTCCCCTTTTTGTGGTTGTGGGTTCACATAACATGTCCAGCGTTGTTTAAGGTGATGGTTTAAAACATAAGTTTCTTAGCTTCGTGGTGATGGTGGAGCGTGTATCAGGTACCTACGACATGGCTCATTCTATTCGCTATTGTACAAAATTTAAACAAAAACAAAATTATTACATAAATATTTCCGCGCTTAACGCAATTACAATAAACGATATATAATTGTACAAATATAATAAAAAATATACTAAAGTGTAAATTAAATTAATACAATTATAAAATGTTATATAATAACGGGCAACAGTCAGTTGTGTACTTTGTTTACAATTGGTTTAATTAAAAAAAAAAACGCAATAATAATATATCTCTATCAATGCGAAAGGTTGTATATAATATGAGTACTATAATAGTGTAAAAACGGTTGATTCCCTTGCAAAAAAAAAAATAATAATTTACAAATGCGCATTAAAATTTAAAACTAAATACCAAATAGAGGCTAAGGGGGTATAAGGTGTTGCGTTGCCTCATATCGGCATACCTCATGTAATTTATTATTACTTTATTACTCTAACCGTACAGAAAAATTCTTTAGAAAGGGTCTGAAAATGGCACTTCTCACTCTCACCTCTCGCTCACACACTGTTGCTATCTATACTCATACACATGTGTTGGTACAAGCGAATGAAGACGCCATTTTCAATCTTACTAATTCATTTGTACGGATAGCATAATATTCATATATATTTTCCCTTGCTATTGCCATGATAACCAATGTAAAACCTTAATATTATTTTATTTAGAATTTTATTTTCATATACAACCTTTTGCATTATCAGTAGAAATATATCCATTACTCTTTAGATAGCAATATTTATAATTAATTATTTAAATATTTATAAACTAGCAAAAGTAAGCTAAATAGATAAATAAATTGTTGATTTGTTAAAATGTTTCTTTTTACATTTATTTATCGTTGAATTTCGTATGTTTAAGCGTTCTTATGTTAGATCTTGTTTTTAATTAACATAATTAATAATTTGGTGCTTATTAAAATTTCAAAATTAAATTTTGTCTGTTCATGTATTTTGAAGTATAAAAGTAGGATAAAAAATTATTTGCTTCTCACTTTAACTTACAGCCTTATTGGCCTTACTAATAAATATTGTATGTCTATTGTAGCAACACAATGCTGTCTTCGTTTTTCGAATGCCTATTAATGATAGAAAGAGACAAATTGTGTTAATTACAGTTGACATACAACGTCTAGTATATAATGTAGCTAACAATCATATAGCATTTTAGTTAAAAAATGAAATCTTATTTAAAATTTATGAACGAAAATATATTTTTTTAAAACCTATGAACGCTATGAATAGCATAGCACTTCACTAAGGTTTATAATATACGAAATTATATGAGAAAAATATGCTAATGTGAATATGTGTCTTTAAAATGTAATCGTCAATTAACTTGATTTGTTTTATAAGCGTTTCTGTTTACAAATTGTTTCTTCAAATAACAATTTTTGTATATTTTATTCTAGTTTAATTTTCAATACAACTTAAGAGTATTTGTGTGCATTTTGTTTCTATATAATGTTTTAATTTTTATTTATATCTAAGTCGTATTACGAAACAAACATAAAGAGTAATGTAGGTTATTAAAAGGGATACTGTATAAAATGTAAACAACAGGGCTGTCATTTTTAAAATGTCATTATAACTTTTTTAATTTAAATATTTTCACAGGCAACATTTTGCTTACATTTTATACAAATATAATTTACCAATAAAAAAATGGAGCGTAACTAGTCACACCGTATTAATATTACTTTTACATAATTGTATAAAGTTAATTGATTTTAATCAGTTTTATTTATACAAAAAAAGTTTTATTATTTGCATTTAAATATTATCTTATTTGGATACTTAAAAAGAAATTAAATTTCAAAACATATTGGTTAAAAAAAATCTGTTATTTGTATTGTTAGCGTAGCATTGATTTTACTTGCTTATGGGATTGAAATGTATGTTTTATTAGTTTTAGAATAAGAACGTTAAAAGTTCGAGGGTGTGTATGAATACAAACATGACAACCAATTACCGTACTAAGACGAAATAATTTCCCATAGTAATTAATATGAAACTATACAAAAATCTGGTCTATAAGTAAAGTTCACTTGGTCCCGGATGGAATTCAATTTTGGACTTTTTAATATATAAAATATATTTTTATGTATACATTTATAACAGCTGTTCAGTATTGAGTTTGAGTGAGACAAATTAACAACAAGCATACGGGCCATTAACCTAAGGTCCAATATGGCAACACATTAATATTGTATGTAATGGTCATCAGGGGCACATTAAATGTCAAAGTCGTAAGATGTCAATATTTTATATTTACTTTATATATTATTGTAACTGTCCCTGTGTGGAGCAGCTTTTATTAAGCAACTTTTTCTATTATATTTTCAAATGTCTTGTTTTTATAATTTTAATTAAACAGATACATATCGCATTGAAAATGTACGAAATAATTATAACGCTTTAGATGAATTTACAAATTTATATTAAAAAATTTGATAAAAAATATTATTACGTTAAATTATTTCAATCACCAAATATAAAAATAAGAAACAATTTAAATTTTGCGATTGAAATATTAAGATTTTTGTACACATTTATAACGGAAAAGATATAAGGAAGCATAGCTTGGATGCGTGAAATTTATATTATATTGCTAATAAAATTAAGAACAAGATGATGTTTTTTCTCATGATCCCAGAAAAAGCACCAAAGACGCTTAACAAGGTACCGTTGTATTTTTATGCATGGATGTGTGTTTGGACGTAGATGTGTATTCTTGAGCTAGTGTTGATTTATTTAAAGTATAAGGCATTACACATATTCCCTTCATTACATTTTGTACAATATGAAAAAAAAATATTGCAGCTATGATTATTATAAATTAAAAATGAATCGTTATCATTGAATATGCTTGATTAAATTAAATTAATTTCTTTTATTCAATTAATCTAAATTATGTTTTGTACGAAATGTAATGAAATAATAAAAAGAAGCGGATAATCTTGAAGTTGAAGAAGCAAATGAAATCAAGGTCATCTCGAGTTGCACGTTACGAAGAAGTAGCTTCACTTCTGTGTTGAATATACTGCTGTACGAATTTGCGATTTTTGTTCGTCCCGTAAATTTTTTGTTTAAATTTAATTTGTAGGCTTTTTGACGTTTTCTTTTAACACACATATGCATATTAGCATTTTTATTATATTTTTGCATGATTTTCTTTTTATTTTACTGAATTTAATGATTATACAAATTTAATTATGGAAACGTGGCTTGTGTGTTGTTTTCAAATCATTAATTTCACTTTTACGTCTGTGTTTTTTTTCGAGATGTCGGCCATCTTGAATTTCTTATTAAGTTTATTTGCTTTAGTGTGCTTATTATTTTTTGTATTTCTCACATTGTGTTTTGTTTTATATTATTAAAATATATATTTTTATTAGTAAGACTGGGTTCATATGACATAGTACTGCACGTTTTGTACAACTTCGTGAACTTAACGCTAAAGTGAATATCAAATACTGTAGATAACTTGCCGCGTGCGTTGTAATGTCCTATATGAACCTAGCTTTGGCTAACAAGCGGTGCGGAAGCGCGCATTTTGTAAAGCTACGGTCATAACGGAGACATCTATGACTTACTATTTTTGTTTTTTTTTTCGTTCCCTGGATACGAGCTATATGATCGTAGCTTTGTAAAGGACTTCTAGGCTTTTAAATATTCTTTGTTATATGTTATCATGTAAACAGAGTGAACTAATTTTTTTTTTTTTTCAGGATATGGAAACGACCAACACATCAAGTCGGAGCCGAGAGGTTAGTTCCCTTGATATCCATATTGTAATTTAGTCTTGGTATGGTTTCGGCAAGTCATAACAAGTATTTAATTAATTTAATGTAAATAATATTATTAGATATATATAATTTATAATTATTCTTTATAAAAATCAAGCAATAAAACTGCTTAAAGATAGAATTTTTTTTTATATTAAAATAATTGAATTTAATGATATACATTTTATAAATTAATTTAACTGGAGTTCGTTCTAATCAACAGGTACAATATATTTATATGCATGTACATACATATATATACAAAGAGAATATAAAATGAAATATTAATAACGGTTTTGGGTCTTTTATGTTTTTACGTTTAAATAAAATGCCGTTTTTAATAAATAAAATTAACAAAGCGATCGTAAAAATATATTTTCATTAGTCTAGTAATTTGACTTCCATTTTCTATAATATATTCTTTTACTTATCAGATAAAACACCCCCTCACCAAATGAACAGTCCGCTGAGGGTGTTCTCGCCGCCCTACGAAAATGAACAAATACAAGAAAACCCCTATCAGGTAATTAATTATGTACATATTATACTAACTGCCTGTTCGGTCGTATCGTATTGCCGAACCTAATTATTATGAAGTCAAAGGAATATAGACTATGGGAATACTATGAGAATGACTGTCTGAAATCAGTCAAGGTAACATGATGACCATACTTTAATTATATCGATTTGCCCCCAGTGGAATATGCAAGGGATTGCCGGGCCCAGTCACCTGAGCTACGGACAGGACATGCAGTGGAGCCCGAGCTACGTGCAGCTGTCCCCCAGCATGCAGTCGCATTCGCCGAACATGTCGCCTAACTTACAAATGACTAATCTCCAGAACATACAGCCGAACTTGCAAAGCCTCTCGCCGAACATGCAATCGATGCCACCCATGTCCCCCAACATGCAAATGTCCCCGATGGGACAGGTGATGCCGTCCATGGATAGGATCTCCCCGATGACTCACGGCGGGATGTCCCCGAGCATGGGGCAGATGTCGCCCAACATGGGGCACGTCTCTCCCGGCATGGGGCACATTTCTCCTAACTTAATGCAACAGCAACAGGTGACTTCAAATTGTTAATAATTATATTTAAATATGCATATGTATACGTATTAATAAATTCAATTGGCATGCATCTCGGATATAATATACGATTGAACTATATATATAAATAGAAATTAATCACTGTATCGACGAATACGGCATGTTAATGTATATTTTAAAACGATCGTCCGCAGGTGTCGCAGCAGGAGCTGCTGGAGACGTCCGCCAGCGACACGCCGTCGCTGACGCGGCTGCTGATGGACCGCGGGGACGCCATGCCGCAGCTCAACTCGGGCGAGCTGTCCGGCCTGTCGTCGCTGCTGGAGCGCGCGCCCGACCTCAGCGACAGCCTCAACCGCCTGTCCACCAGCGACCTGCTGCACTGACGCACCCCGGCGCGTGACCGATTCGAATATACATTATGTAGTATGGCTCTGTGAACTGTATTGTAGTGAAACTAAGGAACGTTCTGCGAATTGACCGAGTGGCTCTTGTACGGTTTCTATACTCAAGAACGAGACTACTGGGTGTGCTGTCTATGACGCCGAACTTATACGTGTACTTTCGAACATTTCATGATATTCTTGACTTTTGGGACTTTAAATTTTTCCTAGAGTTCATTAAAATCTAGAAATGGCTAACGTTAGTGGTAAAAGTGTAATGTTTAATTCGATACCAAGACTCATACGAGAGTGTTCCAGTACCATCTCTATTCGATTAGAAATGACTATTTGGATATTTTTTTTTTTTTTATAAACCGAAGAAAACAATATTAAGGAAAAAAAATGTATTTTAATATAGAAGTGTGCTACTAAATCTCAACTTAATAATAACTTTGATCACAAAAATGCATAATAGTAATAGTTTTTTGTAGTTTTAATTAATTAAAATGTTTTATATTAACCAAAAAACACATTGAACGGCCAATCGCCATGTTTTATGTGTGTTTGTAAATTGCATCAATTTATTGTAATGTCTCATAAAAGATTTTCCCTTAAAATGACATTATTTATATCATGTCCGTACATATATACATATTTTATTAATAATAAAAAAAATAAACAAAAAAAAATTAAGTGTTAAGATGCGCTTCCATTAAACTAAAAGTTTTGTAAATTAATAATAAAGATAACATATCAAAATGCAGTCGATTTTGTATATTTTATACAAACAGAGAAAAACTAATTATTCGTAATGAAATTGTGTAAAACTAGATATGTATATATACAGATATATATAAATGTTTTATTTGTTTACTAATCGTGCTATTTTGTCCGCCATTATTAGCAAATACATTTAAAAAATTAAATGTTTTCGATTTAATATTGATTTAAAAATATTTATGTAATTTACATACAATTCAATTGTTTTTAATGAATTATATCAATATATCGAATTGCAATTAATGAATAATAAGTGATATTATTATTAATAACTATTCGGATTTCATTTTGGGACGTTATCTTCGGACACTTCCATTATCATGAAGCTGATGCGTTGAAGCCACATCGCCTACTGCGAATTAGAAAAGCTAAAAAATAAAACAAATTTCTATTTTTATTTTAATGTATTTGCTAATATTAGAAGTGTTTTGATATTTTTGTGAATTTTATGAGATATAATTTACTGTTTATTTTTGTTATACTTTATTGAGATAAGCATAGCAAATAAGATTATTTTATCAATACTATGTTACCAAATATTGAATCGTTTATGACTTTTAAAATATTTTAAACAAATTTCCCTTTGTCACTGGTCATGTCATTTTTTTATTGTCTGTTTATCGTTTGTATCAACAGATTATCATTGAAATAAAACAATATATTATATAACATAAGTATCAATTGAAGATAAAACCTTAGGTGCTTGTGATATGCCCTCAGCATCACTTCAATCTTTGAGTTTCTGTTCGCCACACATCACAGTAGCTTTTTTAATGTGCAATAATATAAGTTCGCATTTAATGTGTTAAGAAAAAAAATGTTAGAAACATATGACATGTTGAAATCTTAAAAATTAAATAATTGACATTATTATGTTTTTTATTTTATTTAACCCCATACAATTTTCATTGTAAGTAATTAAAGTACAGCAGCTGTTAATTTGTCAGTAAACACGGATTGTATGCCCAGTAGACCTAAAAATATATATTATAATATAGGCAGGTGGACGGGCAGATGGGCCACCTGATGGTAAGTGGTCACCAACGCTAATAGACGTTGATGTCGTAAGAGATATTATTCATTCCTTATATCACCAATGGGCTACCAAGCTTGGAAACTAACATGTTATATCCCTAGTGCCTGTAGTTGCCCTAGCTCACTCTCCTTTCAAACTGAAACACAATACTAAATATTACTGTTTGGAGGTAGGATATCTAATGATTATGGGCTTGCACAAAGCTCTACTGCCAAGTAAATTTATATCATTTAAAGAAATGAATCGGTTATCGAATATGTGTAAAGATTATATTAAATAAATATAGTCAATAACTTAAATAGTATTTGCAATAGAGTGGGCATTTATCTACTTAACACGTCAACAGTCCGGTGTACCGTATGTGGTACGCAGGCTGCGGTTCCGCCGAGTTCGTGAACTGTACTGTTTCATTAAATGATATCTGATTATGTTTGCAATGAACAAATAATAAATAAATGTGCTGTCGAATTGGAGGGCGTTAATAGCTACGACAAAGTATTATACTATTGTAGTTACTATCGTATTTATTGTTTAAGATATGTATAATTTTTTCAAAATAAATAAATAAACGGACTTGTCAAAATAGTTAGTGTTTCCTACGTGGACTTGTAGTCAAGGATTTAATAAATAGACAAATTCAAAAACATGTCATTTTTTTTAAATTG
The DNA here is from genome assembly GCF_905147045.1 of Nymphalis io. NCBI lineage: Eukaryota > Metazoa > Arthropoda > Insecta > Lepidoptera > Nymphalidae > Nymphalis > Nymphalis io. The sequence goes on along the minus strand of NC_065897.1, from coordinate 13,175,338 downwards.
TTGCTATAACAACACAAAATAAAATAACTTAAATAAATAACGGTATAAAATAAACAAAGTTTTATTGATTAACTGGAACTTTATAAAAACAAAATATAATGCTTTTTGCAATTTTTACATTGCGTTGAAACCTTTTTGGCTTTGCCCTGTGCGTATGGAGCAAGTCGTTCTTCATCATCTGCAGTCGTTATCCAAGCATTGTCTTCGGATGGAAATCCTTTCTGGCCCAAATACTCCAAACAATGTGCGCTTCTCAGCGACGTGCTTGAATTACTATGTTAAGGTTTGACCAATTTGAACTTCCTTAAAGCCTCTCACACGGTGGGTTTCCCTGGACAGGAGACTGTGACTTTTACTGCACACAGCAAGGGTGGGTTTCCCTGGACAGGAGACTGTGACTTTTACTGCACACAGCAAGGGTGGGTTTCCCTGGACAGGAGACTGTGACTTTTACTGCACACAGCAAGGGTGGGTTTCCCTGGACAGGAGACTGTGATTTTTACTGCACACAGCAAGGGTGGGTTTCCCTGGACAGGAGACTGTGACTTTTACTGCACACAGCAAGGGTGGGTTTTCTGGGGTAGGGGCTGATATGTGGTGGTTTTTGTATCTGCTCCTCCGATGGGGCGGAGTCTTCAAGTAGTCTGTGGCGGCGCCCTATGCGGTTTTTCGACAAAAACACGTGGCCGTGTTTCTTAGGGTACCGTGTGCAGACCGCGTAGTTTTACGGTTATTTCTGTATACTTTGTAACCCTATATCTCTGCCAGTTCTTGTCCAATCTTTTCGAGGAGGGTGTCTATGGATGGGTTTTCTTCCGCTATGTTCAGATATTAATAAATTAGTGAAATTCGACACGCCTCCGGGGAGCAGTTAATCCTATAGTTTTGAAGTTTCTCTTTGAGAACCCTTTGTCCTGGAGCGTAGCAAACAATAATCCCGGTGAATTTTTACGCCAATCGGCCTGGACTTAGTTTTTTAATATTTTTTTTACACGAAGCCGATGTTGTTTGGGTGGTATATAGGCGAGTACTTAACTCACTATATATTATAAGTCTACCTTTTATTGATACAATAAGTAATTATTATGATTGAGGGTAGGGCAATATTTTTCTGCCACAGTATGCATTATGTTGCCTAATTCATTGTCTATGGTCAATAAACTAAACGTACATAAGTCTTCTCTACTCTCTAACTACTCATGAGCCTCTGGTACATGCTAAGGATACACGGTAATTTTAATTCATGAGTCCGTGTCCGGGATCAACGACCTATAATTTGTTATTTTTATGCATTAGTCGATCAGTGGGCATAGAATATAAATGAAGGAATGCTTGTAGGGGGACTATTAACTTGCTGAATACTATGTGATTGTGACCTCCTCATTGCTCTAGCGCCTAGCTTATGAGCTATCAAGCTATCTTACAATCTAGGACTCATAAGTCTGCCAGATCCCGAGCCCCAAGCCCACTGGGTTCAAGCCCCAGTTGAAGACAATATAAAACTTATTACTTTATTTTATTGAGAAATTATCAATAGGCAACAACCCTAGGTCTGGAAGTTGGTAGTGCTTTAATCCTGTGCTTTGGAAACCACATTGGTCGATAGTCTCGATCGTTTCGGATTTACTATATATCGAATTATTTGAGTAAAGAAATAGAGAAAGAGAGTGCGTTGTTTTAACTCTTACACTATAATATATCTTGAGCTGATGGCTAGTTAAAATTGGTCAGGAGTCGAAAGTATGCAGTCTCGTGTAATTACAGACACAAAGAAAATAGCTCGAAATTGTAATTTGTCAAAGTAGGTTATAATGAATGGCTTTTTTTGTCAGCTGTAAACGTGTACCATTAGATGGCATTTTTAGCAGCTTTGCCTTCCAACTTTGCATTTTAAGCTTGTAATTTCGTTGTACAAATTTTAGAAATGAAAAAAATTGGTGTAACCTAGCATTTTATATGGTTGCCAGACGCGAATTAAGAAAATGATATGGCAATACTTGATGTCAATAGTAACCAACTTGTCAAATTGATAAATAGTAAATAATAAAAAACGACAACTGAGTAATCAGTTTAGTAATATCGAATACGGATTACATTTAATAATCTTAATTACAATCATACTTGTTTATTTTTACATATATAAAATGACTGACCCTTTCAACTCGAACGCACCAGAACCAAGAAAAATAGGTGTTTGGACCGAAGGGCCGCCTGTTGAGGCCCGGTATGATTAATTTATAATAATCTATAAATTAATTTAATTAGGTACCGAATTAAACCGTGCCAATGTGTATTACAGTGATTATGTTATGCCTAAGAAATCTTCTGAATCAATCGATGACATCCCAACTATACCGGATTTGGATGATCTGCAAGATATACTAGAGAAAGAAATATCTAAGCCGCCTGTGTAAGCAAAAGAAATTAAAAATAATATGTAAATTGTAATTAAAACAAGACCTATTAGTAATGTGTTAAGTGTTCTATCACTTTATTGAAAGAATTGTCTTTTATATTACTTAATTTTTATTTTTCATAAAATTTTACACAGACCTGATCATCAAGATACTGAAACAGTCAACACACTAGCTGAAGTTGGTGTCAGTGGTTCTGTAGAGGGAATCGATGCAGCGTTAGATGTGCTTAAATCTTTCATTCCCGCGGCAGAGACGGATACAGCTGACACAGTCTGGACTATAGATTCGTTATTAACTGAACTCGCTGAAGAAGAGAAAAGTACTGTCTCCTAAATTTATAATATACTTCTAATAAAGTTGGGTTGCAATTTATATAATTTCATTTGAAAAAATCCATTTTTTTGTATTCTCGTCTACACTACTACATGTAAGTATATACTTATTTGTATGTTGTATTGAATTCATCATTTAAATTTGTTTTAGAAGACACTTATTTTTATTCCAAAGTTTCTTACTTCTTTAGAACCATTTTAAATCAAATTAAAACCTTGTTTTCAGGCTTCTCTGTTAAAATAATGTTTACATTAAGAAAAACATATATTGTTCAAATTTTATTTATTTTATAAAAGTCTTATTATTATCTTGGGAACATTACAATGTAACGACATGTAACAACCTTGTTCCGTCCATTTTTAAAATAAATTATAATGTTAAGGAATGATTAATTACTATATTACTTAAGAAATAAATTATCCTAAGATTAATATAATTTTGTTATTTATTATGGTGCTCTTAAAAAAATTATAGGCATTAGACAACAATTTGGCAGCAACTTGAGATGGGAAATAGGAAAGTGCTTAACAATGAGAATAATGATTTTACCTTTTTGTCTAAGACAAACATTTATAAAAGATTATAATTATTATAAATATGACAAACTAAACATATTTTAGTAATTTTATCTGTGTATGATGTTTATGTCAATTTAATATATTTTTATTGTTTAAATCTGTAATAATTCACCATCTCAACCCACTACTTCTTTTATATAAATTCTTTTTGAGGCAAGGGACACGAATTAATTTGAAATAAAATCAATAGGAAATTAGAAGCATTAGTATAGATAAAACATTTTCTTGAAATTTCAAATAAAAATGTCGTCTTCACTTAAATTATTTAATTATGTTCTACCAGAAAAGCTTTGCATTAAACCTTGTTTTGTACCTCCGGCACATCTAAATGCAATCAAGGCGGTAATTATGAGTATAATATATGAAGGTAGAATAGAAACGATACTTAAATTATTTAATTATGTTCTACCAGAAAAGCTTTGCATTAAACCTTGTTTTGTACCTCCGGCACATCTAAATGCAATCAAGGCGGTAATTATGAGTATAATATATGAAGGTAGAATAGAAACGATATATAACTCTTTCTTATTAAGTAAACTCAATCCAGAAACAAAGAAATGTGAACCAATAACCCATAATATCTTTAGATAGTTCCTATTGTCTAATCCACTGAAGAAGATCACACTCCAAAATGTATTCAAGAGTGTCATGCAAAGAGTCATCGCTGCACTTGTGACAAAAAAATATTCTGTACCACTGTGAAGGCCGAGAGAACCTGGACCAACCTGTGAATAATAAATGCGATGCAAATGTATTTAAATGTCACTAGAAATGTAATTGTACATTAATCTTGGTCCTTTTTTTATATATAAAAAAAGACATGTAACAGACATTATAAGTGTGAAGTTATTTATTTTTATATTAGTAAATGGACATATATATTAATTGTCATTATTGAAAGTTTCACCAGAGCTGGAAACGATATAATAACAATAATTTGATAAGATTTTTAGGGATTTAAAAGAATTATGGTTTTGTAATATTCCATGTTTATAATATTCTCATGAATAAACAGTATGAAAATGGTTAAAAATCATCATTTAAGTATTTCAAAAAGTCAAGTTTTTTTTAACTACAAAATATATAACTAATTAGAGAAAGAGATTATCTAATCTCTTTATTGAATTTATCTTAACTCAATATGTTCAGAATGTGTGAAATGTATACTAGGATTTTTTAACAATTATTTGTTCAAATACAAATTTATCTACAGAAATTTATAAGATTTTTAAACTATTTAATAGATGCTCTCTTTATAAATTTCTAGTGTGATATCAAGTCTAGAAATCATTTAATTATTTTAAATACTTACAGAGTCAGCGAGAACATTGACTAAGGCAAAGGCTCCGTTCATTGTGCCAAATCCTAGTCCAGAAACATAAGCCATTTCTAATTTATTATTCCCAGTTTCCTGGTTTTCAGATATGACTTTCAAACCGGCTTCTGTTACTTTCAAAAGTAAGTACGTTCCATAACGAAAAGCTTCCTAAAACAAATCATTCCATGTTGCTAGCAAATGCACGAAAAATTACACATATTCAAAATAAAAAATTACATATTAAAAGTTTCCAACTTACTTGTATAATTATAGCAAACACCATCCCAAATACTAAATATGATCGTAGTGGAACAACTGCGTACCATATGAGTGATGAAAGTAAAAACGAAACAAGCCAACCGAATGCCGCTGCTATCATAATAATAATTTTTATCGGATCATTGGCTATTGTTAACGAGAACATGACGAGAGGAGGCCCGAAGGCTAATAGGGAACAACTAAAAAACTCCGCAAGAGTCATCTTTACCACGTATTTTCACTGTCCACTACCTCTAATTGTGTAGTATGTAGTCAATTCTAGCATTCCCTTATTTTAAACATCTATAGACCTTTTGTAAAAATAGCTGTGTGGTATTGATATTTTTATCATGGCACGATTATTAGTTATTAGTTAAAATCGACTACCTATATTTGGAATTGGTTTGTCACTTTATGTCATTTAATGAATAATGAAATAATGTCAAATGCCAATGTCTCCACGGTTGCCATTTTGCTAAATGATTTTATATCGCTAATACTAATAAAAATATAACTACGTAAATTATTGTATTTTGAACACCAATTATATTGGTTTCTAATTCTATATATAGTTGTAGCTGATTGTAGCAAAATTCTGGTTTGATAATTTAAAAAACATATATCATTGAAGACTCTTTAGGTTCTATAAGAAATTGCAGATGGAGCTCTCAGAGTCCGGCCACCAAAACAATTCCAAATGTAAATACGAGTGAAGAGGACTATGCACCTTTGTAGGACTTGTTTAAATATTATGTTGATTATATTTCTAACGCATTATTACTAATATTATGTATAGTAATAATTCAAAAAATATATCTCATTTTGACGTATACTAAAGTTTTTTTTTAATAGAACAAACATAGTGTCTTTGATGATATATATATACTTGTTTTATATGTATAATATTATTGACAATAATAAAAAAAAAAATTACTTTACTTTTTATTTTTCCGCCAATAAACTGAAAGGACACCCGTAGTTTATGTCGACATAATACGACATATTATTAAACATGACCTATTCAGGCTTTTGGTGGTTTGAAATATGAAATTTGAGGCAGCTTATCGCGGATATGGACCAAAAAAGTTGACAACACCGCAGCCAGGCCAGTCACTCTTGTCATATACATATGACAACAGATTACAGAAAACTTAAAACCGAGTATGTCAATTGAAATAACCTAAAATTTGGACAAAGTTGAAAGAAATAAAAAACCTAAAACTTAAATAAATAAATTCGTTTCATGAATTATATTTCTATTTTAAAAGAAAATGCCACCTAAACAAGCGAAAAAAACTTTATGGGTTGAATGCGAAAGGTGTCGTTGCAATATTCTGACTAATGATAAAAATATTCACATTGAGTTAAATTGCGGCAAAGATCAAGTTAAATGTCCATTTGTCGAAGATGAAACATTATTTACTTGGCTGGAAAGAGCTAGCACTCCTCCAGAGAATGTTCCTAAAGATATTGTTTTTATACATCCTTCAGCAGGGACACTCATAGGTGCAGTTATTGGCAAACCTTTAGAGTTAAAAAGAGATGGTGCCCCCACTCTCGTCAAGAGAATGTGGCCGTCGAAAGCTTCCGCGCCCGCTGCTGTTATATTACCTGCTGCAGGTAATTTTTCTTACTGGGAATTTGCTAAATGATTATTCCATAATATTAATTATTATTATTATTAATTCATTGTTAATGCAGGTTCTGTTATGGATTGTAGGTAATTTCAATAGGTAGTGGTCTACAAATATCCTACAGCTTAGTATGCCAACCAATCGGTAATTTTTTTTATTCAATTAAGCTGTTTTAATAGGTGGTGGTAAACCTATGGCAGAATCGCTGGAAAATGCAAGATGATCCTCACAATGTTTTCCCATTACCATTGGGCTCAATATGAATTATAAACTTAAATTGAACATGAGGAAACTTGTGGTGCTTGAAATTGAATATAAAACTATTCAAGAAATGGACATAACGTAATTACAATGTAGTAGTAACAAAGCAGTATATAATAAAATATATTAAAAAGAACATTGACTGAACTGTACAGATTTCTGTCATCTGATCAGGCACGAGATTAATAAAGATGAGGCAAAAAGGTATTAGTAGTTGATACTTAGTCAATAGCCAAATGTTAGTCACCGATACTAATTTACATTGTACATTCAATAAAATATTGTTATTGACTTTTCAGATCTCACTGGAGCATGGTGTAGTGATAGCAAAAAAGTAGCAGTATCAGTTCTAAAACAAACAATCCCGCTAGCCTCATGCGTTTCTATAAGAATAAAAAACCATAAGATAGATACAGATATAAGCGACATATTAAAAGAAAGATTTAACAATCATTATGTAAGTCTAGGCACAATATTAGTGTATTATTATTTTGGTAAAAAGTTACAAATTGAATTTGTAAATATAAAATCAGTAAACAAAGATGCAAATACCACTTGGTATCTTTTGAATGATAATACTGCTTGGAACATAGAGCAGAATAATGTTCAAAAAGTAGAAAAGAAACTACCCATATTGGGGGGTGTGGACGATATTATTGATGAAATAAAAACCTTGATTGGTATTTCCTTTAATCCCACTAAATTTACAGCCAGTTTCCAAGCAACCAGAGGTCTTTTACTCTATGGTCACTCTGGAATCGGCAAGACGGCTATATGTAAATATTTAATAGACAATCTTAATTGCCACCATATTGAAATAAATGGGCCCACAATATTTAGTAAATACTTTGGTGAAACGGAAGCAACAATGAAAGATTTGTTTGCAAAAGCTGTAAGCAATGAACCAAGCATTATTTTGGTTGATGAAATAGAAACAATTTGTCCGAGACGCTCTTCAGGTAGTACGGAACAAGAGAGACGCGTAACATCAGCCTTTGTTTCCTTACTAGATAACTTACATCAAGAGACCAGTAAAGTATTTATATTAGCAACGACTAGAAAACCTGAATCGATAGATCCAATGTTACGGAGGTTTGGTAGGTTAGATAAAGAAATAGAAGTACCAATTCCCGATAAAATTAGGCGAAAGGAAATATTATATGCATTGCTCAAGAATCTCCCTAATAGGATCCCCTCATGTGACATAGTTGAAATATCTAATTTGGCTCATGGTTATGTAGCTGCTGATTTAGTTAATTTATGTACACAGGCTTCGATGAAATGTATTAAAAGAAATGCAAATATTCTAGAGAAAGAGGACTTAGTAAGCGCTTTAACTATTGTAAGACCAAGTGCAATGAGAGAATTGCTAATAGAAGTCCCAAATGTACGGTGGACGGATATCGGAGGACAAGACGATTTGAAGTTGAAATTGCGCCAAGCAGTGGAATGGCCATTGAAACATGCAGACAGTTTTCTACGGCTAGGTGTTCGGCCACCATCAGGCGTTTTATTATATGGCCCTCCCGGTTGTTCCAAGACTATGATAGCGAAAGCATTGGCGACAGAAAGCGGACTGAACTTCTTGTCTATCAAAGGACCCGAATTGTTTTCAAAATGGCTAGGGGAATCTGAACGTGCAGTAAGGGATCTGTTCACGAAAGCACGCCAAGTCGCGCCTTCGGTTATATTCTTTGACGAAATGGATGCCATCGGTGGGGAAAGGGGCGATAAAGAAGGTGTACACGAAAGGGTTTTGGCACAACTTCTTACGGAATTGGATGGCGTGGTACCTTTAAACTCGGTTACCATTTTAGCAGCTACCAATCGTCCCGACAGAATGGATCAAGCGTTACTTCGTCCTGGACGACTGGATAGATTGATATATGTTCGATTACCGGATTTTGAAACTAGACTTCAAATAATCGAATTAAAACTATTAAAAATGAGTATAAGCGATGATGTGAATCCTCATAACTTAGCAACAAGGACAGCAGGATTTTCAGGGGCTGAACTGGAATCGGTATGTCATGAAGCAGCTCTTTTCGCCTTGGAAAAAGATCTGGAGTGCTCAGAAGTGGCCATGGAACATTTTGAACATGTCTTAAAGAACTTTAAGCCAAGAACTTCTCCATCGCTATTAAATATTTACGAACAATTTTCTTCAGGGCAAAGATTTTAAAAACTTTATTTTTAAATTTTATCAAAGTTGATAAGTTTCGAATTATAAACAAACATATGTACTGTAACTATTTAATCATGTAAGAAAACCTTATATACTAATTTTGTATATAAATTAATAAAATTAATCTAGTCCTTATTCTAACGCTTTAAATATTTTCTCTTCTAATTTCTTCAAATTAGTTCAGCAAATTTTGAGATCACAGCACCAATTAGCAAAGACTATCCCAGCATCACCAATTGTTTTGCCAAAAAAATTTAATATATTTTAAAACAATCGAAACGAAATTGTACCACATTAAACAAAATAACGTTTAATTTTTAAAGATATATATATTTTTCAGTTATTTTGGTGAATTTTTAAAATATTTTATATGAAAATTTTATAGTTGTGGTAACTATAACGGCATTACTCTCTACTACTAAATATTAACAAAGCGTAATAATTAATAAAAGTCGGTTGAATTGGCCACTTGACAGAGCTTTTTTTTCTTTATGGTGTATTGTCTTGCTGTTTGTCCTTGACATCGCCGGCTGAGGGACCGAGTACTGAGGCTCAGTCGAGAAAAGGGGACTCCCCTTTGAGAATGCCCCTCGGTTTAGGAAGTTGTCGGAATGATGAATATAAATCAATATTTTGTGAAAACCCTTGTACTTGTACATTATAAATACCTAGTGAGCGCTGGACATATTACATCGTGACAAAGGAGTTGACCGACTGATAGTATTTATTACGCTACGATATTACTATTAATTATATTTCACTCATAAATATTGCATTAATCGGTTACACGTTGCTTGTGATAAAGACACGTAATTGTACAACAATCCTACAAAACAATATATTTGGAAACTTTACCTCTCGATAACATTTGGAAAAAATATCATAATGAGATATTATGTTCAAATATTTAAAAGCCAGCAATCGTATTAGTGTGCTTAGTACGAGGTTTTTTTTATATACGATAGCGTTAACTGCGATTTGTTTGGAGTGAAAACAGCGCAGTCTAGTGGAATTCCATATAAATCAAAGTTCACGTAAATGCTATTGAGTAATTATAAAAAAGTCGCACTAGGCACTGGCTCGGTGAAAGCATAGTCTATTCCAACCACAAGAGGAATAAACCCAAATAAACAACTTTGACACAGATATAATTGGTCACCGATATCAATTGACGCGATACCATTGGTCGAGATCTTGAATACAGTAACAGTAACAGCCTGTTAATGTCCCACTGCTGGGCTAAGGCCTCCTCTCCCTTTTTGAGGAGAAGGTTTTAGAGCTTATTCCACCACGCTGCTCCAATGCGGGTTGGTAGAATACACATGTGACATAATTTCAATGAAATTAGACACATGCAGGTTTCCTCACGATGTTTTCCTTCACCGTCAAGCACAAGATGAATTTTAATCACAAATTAAGCACATGAAAATTCAGTGGTGCTTACCCGGGTTTGAACCCACGATCATCGGTTAAGATTCACGCGTTCTAACCACTAGGCCATCTCGGCTTTTTAATCTTGAATAATCTATGATATTCACTATGGATTCGAAGAAGTTGTAATCGGAACATCGAAAGTTAAATTAATGTGGTTATAACTAGTTAAGTAATAAATAAAGGTAAATTAATCAAGAACTGTTTATAGTGCGTAATACAGTGCAGAACAAATACAAAATCGAAGGTTTTATTCCTACTCCGATTGGAATAGGGTATACAGTCGTTCAGTGTTGCTATTTCATGCAAAATGCATATTAATTGCAAAAATATTACAATTAACATGCATTTTTAATTGATTTGTATTTTCTTTGACATTTTATATATATATTTAAAATGGAAACGAAGGCCTAATTTTTCGAGTTCTAAAATTCCATCGAGGTTTTCAAAATACACCGTTAGTTCTACTTTTGGCCACCGGCCCAGACAAGGTTGTGGCTCTGTTTAATGTTTTGGTTAATTAATTATGGATTATATTGCGTGAAGCGAAGTTGACAACCAATACATACATATACGTACCTAAATAATGGTTTGTAAAACGTTTTATACGATTAAGATTACAAAATGCAAGATTTATTTCAACAAGTCAATCATTATATAATTTTCAGTCTTAAAATATATTTTGCATCATACCCAATTTTTACCCACCTACTAATTAACTTTTAGTTAATTGAGAATTTTCTGTAAATTAAATATATATATATATATATATATATATATATATATATATATATATATATATATATATGAACCAATTAATTACTAACAGGAAAAATCAATAATAATAAAAATAATCAGGCCGATCAGTTACATTTTTTTAACCTTGTTCCTTACTACCAAGTTATAATATTATTTTTATGCAGAAATTTAATTAAACATTCTAAGTATTAAGAATACATTTATTAATACATGTGTCATCTACCTATATAGACTTGAAAATCAATCAAATGTAAGTGTGTTTAAGATTATTATTCCGTTTACACTGACGTGACGTTCATCGAGAGACATACATGTTCCGAGAAGGGTGCAGTTCCCGTCACGGAACGGACGCGTTCAATTAAAGTAATTTCTGGAACTTTTGTTTTTATAGAATAGGAAGGCGGACAAGCATATGCGCCACATGATGGTAAGTGGTCACCAACGCCCATAGACATTGGCATTGTAGGAAATGTTAACCATCGCTTACATCACCAATGCCCCACCAAGCTTGGGAACTAAGATGTTATGTCCCTTGTGCCTGTAATTACACTGGCTCACTATCTATAAATGTTGATCGATCCACGGTAAATAACATAATTTAAATCGGAATAACTATTATTTTTATGTAACGCTGCATTTATATCAAAATATTTGATATCAGGTATTCTGATAGTTATTTGTATATTTTATTTAAAATTAAAAACACAAAGACCTATATTAATTCACTATTTAAAATTAAAAATCATTTCATTTCCAGGCGATGAGGCAAATGTTCTTGGTATTACAAATGAAGGAACTCATGTTCGAGATTCTGTTGATTTTTAACGATGTTTAAATAACTTACCTAAATTAATGTGGCCTTTATATTTTGTTAACGTTATAGTTTTTTTGCTGTTGTGCTCTTTTTGAAAACTATACTATAATAAAACCAGTTACCCAAGAGAAAAAGAAGGGGCAAACTAACATCGATTAGAAGAAACAAAATTATTGGGCTGTTGATGTTTAAAAAAAACTTAATGTCGCATTCAATTTAAATTTCAATAAGACCAGATTTAACTAACGACGAACCGAAATATAGAATAGTGGGGGGTAAACATAGGTTCGAGTAAAGTGTTAGCGGTACGCAGTTAGACGCGCAGTATCTCGGTGTGCCGGTTGTAGCAGATGGCGATCCAGTCGGGCTGCGTGGCCCCCCATTGGATCTGGTTAACCTCCCCTTCAGCCGCTGTGTACGCCAGGATGGGATCCTCGATGGCGCGCGGCATCTGCTGGATGTCCCAGATGAGTGCCTGGTGGTCGTCGCCCGCCGTGCAGATGTGGCATGAACTGGTGGGCAATGCCGGAGATTAGATACTTTATTAAAGACTGCCTTATTATTTTAGTGGCTAGGTGTATGTGTGTGTGTGTCACCTGTGCGGCGCCCAGGCGATGCCGTTGACGCAGGCGCGGTGGTTGTTGAGGCGCGCGACGGGCGTGTGTAGACGTGTGCGACGGTGTGTGTGTGTGTGTGTCACCTGTGCGGCGCCCAGGCGATGCCGTTGACGCAGGCGCGGTGGTTGTTGAGGCGCGCGACGGGCGTGTGTAGACGTGTGCGACGGTGTGTGTGTGTGTGTGTCACCTGTGCGGCGCCCAGGCGATGCCGTTGACGCAGGCGCGGTGGTTGTTGAGGCGCGCGACGGGCGTGTGTAGACGTGTGCGACGGTGTGTGTGTGTGTGTGTCACCTGTGCGGCGCCCAGGCGATGCCGTTGACGCAGGCGCGGTGGTTGTTGAGGCGCGCGACGGGCGTGTGTAGACGTGTGCGACGGTGTGTGTGTGTGTGTGTCACCTGTGCGGCGCCCAGGCGATGCCGTTGACGCAGGCGCGGTGGTTGTTGAGGCGCGCGACGGGCGTGTGTAGACGTGTGCGACGGTGTGTGTGTGTGTGTGTCACCTGTGCGGCGCCCAGGCGATGCCGTTGACGCAGGCGCGGTGGTTGTTGAGGCGCGCGACGGGCGTGTGTAGACGTGTGCGACGGTGTGTGTGTGTGTGTGTCACCTGTGCGGCGCCCAGGCGATGCCGTTGACGCAGGCGCGGTGGTTGTTGAGGCGCGCGACGGGCGTGTGTAGACGTGTGCGACGGTGTGTGTGTGTGTGTGTCACCTGTGCGGCGCCCAGGCGATGCCGTTGACGCAGGCGCGGTGGTTGTTGAGGCGCGCGACGGGCGTGCACGGCACGCGCACGTCCAGGATGATGACCTCGCACGCGTCCATGGCGATGGTGGCCAGGTAGTTGGGGTCCTGCTTGTTCCACGCCAATCGCAGCAGTGGCGTGTGCGCGGGGTCCTGTCAGGGAAACGTGGTGCTCATTATGTATGTGGCTAAAATATGTCACAAAAATTACATTGTCTCAAGATATAAAGTATTAGTTCAATAACACTATAGGCAGCGTTAGCAATACAATTTAATGAAGGTAATTTATTTCAAATATACACTAACAAACTATATACACTCAAAAGCTTTTGTTAGATGGTGTACAAGCATCAATGGTTAGGATCGTTTTTTTGAACCGAAACACAAATCAAGTCATACCTCGTATATGATGGTGGAGTGCTCCAGGTGTCGCAGGTCGAACATGCGCACGGAGCCGTCTGCGCCCACCGACGCGAACATGTCTCGTCCGCCTCCTGCGCGGCTGAACGCGATGTCGTACACCTCCTGTGGATACCACACACCATGAGGGTCAGTGGGTAGTTGATTCATTACGCAAAACCCTAGACAGTGATCAGCAGGAAATTTAGTAGTCAAAAATCACAGGGAATTTAGGAGACAGAAATATCATAGCTTTATTCCTTGTCACAAACCTGAGTATCTTTCAAGAGGCAGGTAAGATAAACCAAGCGACAGCTATCAAATCACCAATTCTTAGGTGGTATACAATCTTTGCATATTACTGCATTTATAGGACTCTACCAATTGATTGTATATATTTAGAAATTGTCATTGGTTAAATATTACCTTATCATGAGCAATCAACTGTGTCTTCACATGTCCAGAAACTTCATTCACCCTTCCTAGAACCTGTCCGGTCTCTAGACCCCATATAGTACAAGTTGTGTCAATACTGCTTGTACCAATCAAGTTCGGATCGACTTCATTCCAATCAAAGGATGTGAGTGGGGCGCAAAAGTCTGAATTTTTGTTGTTGTTCAATACACATTCGAATAGGGTGTAAGGCTCACCAGCTCTCCATATGCGGAGATAGTCACCTGGAAAAAGTTTTATGCAGATTTAAGCGACAACCAGCTCAACTTTTCTCATTTGGATCACTACACTCGACTTTGATTGACAACATATAAGTATATAATTCCAACTTTACTGTATCTTATTTACAAAGTGATTAATCACTTCTAATATCTGTAATTGAACGGACTCACAAAAACCATCGATAAACCTTAATAGATTCTTATATTAATAAATAATATCACATATTATATATTTAAAAAACTACCAGGATAAATCAAAATGTTAAATAGTTACCGCTAGTAGCCAGTAGATCTGGGTAGACACCTTTACTGTCAGGTATCCACATTATTTTTGTAGTGGGATATGGATGGTCGAATGTACTTTTAGCACTAAACTCACTTGTTTCTTCATCTAGAGATATTATTTGTACCTGTTTAAATAAATAATGTATATAAATTTTCAGATGAAATATTAAATTAATTATATAGTAATATATAGAACTAAACTATGATTTAAGAAAATATTACTTTTATAATTGTATTTTTATCCCTCAGGTAATGTGTCATATACTTGTTATTAGATTTTATAACTATAAGAATCTTATAAGAATAAACAATGGTTTAATATATAATAATCTATTATAAATACATAATTAATGTACTATGTATAATAATAATAATAATAATTTATTTTTAGACAACAAAGGTCAATACAATTGAGATACAGCAAAAAATTACAAATTTCTTACTATATTCTTGTAACTCTTTATCCTTAAAACAATATTAGACTACATAATTATTATTGTGTTCGCGATGTATAACATGCCAGTACTTAACAATGGGGTTTTCAGGGCACTCAGAGCATATCCTTAGAAACTCATAGTCAGAATTCCTATGTATACTAATTATGGTACAAGGTGATTAAACTATTATTATATATTTAGAAAGTACAAGGAATAGATATTTTATGTAAGCTAGTACCCATTTACCTTATTGTTGTATTCTTCAACAAAACTGCCCAGTGCCAGTCGAAACCTTTTATCTGGTCGCACCGACCAATTCATGGAATACAGCGGCCATGGTGCTTGGTATCTAAAAGATTAATTATTATCTAACGTATATAAATTTACAACACATTTATCTTGCAGAACTTAACATGTGGAAGATTAAATTTAATTAATTTTAGTTTAAAATTTAATCACATATCATGAAACTAAGAAAATCAGTTTAGCAATATTTTTTATATAATTTATTTATATATATATAACTTGCTTTTCGAGACAAAATTTTATTGTAATTACTGTTGTGGTGAAATTATTCCAATGTTGGGAAATTACATTCAAGGACTTTTTTATTGACATTTGTATCAGATATTAAATAGGAAACCATATTTTTATACATGAGGTGTTTTACATACGAGATATATCTACAAATAAAACTAAGGATGTACTACGTAGGATGAAAAATCACTAATCGAACTTACTTGTATATTTCTTTACGTTTAGTGCTCGAACTCGTAGTACTAGAACTGCTATGTGGCATCGACATGTTTTTTGGAATAAAGGAAGAAATTCTCACAAATTATTATAAACTACGCGGTCAAAATGAAAACTGTACTTTAATAATAAATAATATTTATTTTTTTAAAGTTATTTTTTAAGCAATCGTTTACAATGTAAATAAATGAAGCGGTAAGTGTTAAAATGTTTTGATTGAGTAACAGTATTAATGTAGTAAACTGTTTGAGTTAAGTTATCTTAATTTGCCTGCATCTAATGACTATTATAGACAGACTCGTTATTATTTTATTTAAATAGTTATTTTATTTATAAATAATGCGTTATTTATAATTCTAACACATGTAATTTCAGCATTATTTTTAGTCAATTGACAGGTGAGTAGAGTGACATTTAACATTTAAGAACTAAAATTGCTACCAACATTATAATATTATGCGTTCAAGAATATTTGTATAGCATTTATTTTAAAATATCAGCAAATATTCAGTAATTAGAAAAATGTAGTGGGGCGCATCACAAAGTCCTCTTTACTTATATTACTTCTTTATTTATTATTTCTGAAAAAAATATTGCCATTGTAATATAATATTCTTTATGTATTACATTGTTCTCCATTATATGGGATTTTGGCGAAATAATTAGTATTTGTTCGGTACAATTAAAACTTGTTTAAAAGGCTTATATAAGATATGACCATCATGGTCATATCTTATAGACCGATTCAAGCTAAGGCGGCCATTCTGAACGTATATTACACTTTGTATTCTATCACTCTTATAATCTGAGGCGATTGCAAGTCGACACGACCGGAAAGAGTTCACAAAATCAACGGCTTCAGAGACACGGAAGTATAATCACTACCAATTGACAGATAACTACCTACTGATTATTTCTTAACGCGAAAAACCGATACCTTTTTATTGTCCCGTCCCTGGATTTGAACAAATAACCTTGGTATCTTCAGCTTTATAAGATAGCTTTTAGACCAACCAGGCAGTACCATATATGTAAGTAGCAAAACTTAATCAGACTCATGCAGGGTTTCTTACGATGTATTTATATATAATAGTTAGGTATAACCAAAAAAATATTAAGCATGTTAACTCATTATTGCTTATTCAATTTAATCAAGATATTTTCAAATTTTTGCATCGATATATATTTAGTTTACTGACATTTATTTGACCCTATAAATATCATTGGTTTAGAAATATGATTCATACCTACGGCTATGTAGACCTACGTAATTTTAGGCGGCAATTTGATAATATCAATGCAGGTCACGCTTTGAACTCCATTTAAGGACATGGCTTTCTTTCTTACATCAACTGGTATTTAGGGCCTAGTGATATAATATATTGTGCAAGGTTACCAACTATATTTAGATAACAGAAATATGTAACACTACAAAGGAGCTGTTTCATTTCTATTTCTTTTATATTGTTTGGCTTACTAGTGTAACATACATACCTTGCAGCTAAAAATTACAATACATTGATTATATATACTAACAATTAGTAAACATTGTATATTATAAGAATTAGAAATTATTATAGTAATGTTCCAATTTTTATTTCGATAAAAACAAATAGTATTTAAAATATTTTTTTACTCACGTCACGTCGGAAGAAAACCTGCGTTTGTCAGGTTGTGCATTGCATTACAGGAGTCATTCTTAAGGGAGACCAGCCTGCACCGCGTATCCCTATCTGATTTCTAATAATCATGATTTATTATATAAGGCAATCCTTACCTCTTCAAAATGGATGGGAAGTCTTATTTCAGTAAGTTACCCACTACTACAACTGTTGTAAACACAGCGTCAAACGCCGTTTATATACATAGGTACATTATCATATCGATCATCGGTAAGTTGTTAACTATAAGCTTGTTATAAATTATACTCAGCGATTGGGACCATAATGGGCTTATAAGCTCAACAATTTTTTTTCAACATACAGTACGAATTCGAGGGTATCGTAATCATGTTTGTGCGTCTTTTAAATAATAAAATCAAAAGTGCAAACGAGGTCGTGGATATTACCTAGTTGTGTAATATACTTAAAATGCCCATTGGTATTGTATTATTTAATATAATATATAAGATAATAAATTTTCAAACGGTACTCAGACGGGCTTGGACAAAGCCCTACTACTAAGAATACGTGTACACGAATTACGGTACACGTATACTGGTACGGCACGACTATACCTTTTTTACTTAAATTTTTTAATAGAGTTGTTTTCTAAATTAAAAAAAAAAACATCCATTTTTTGCAAGAACTTCAGGGAAGTGACCTCAGATTATCAGATAACATTCTGCCTTGAACCGCGACCTTTGCTTCACTGAATAATTGTTATGAATTGGCCGAAGCGTTACCTAATGAAACGTTAGAACGGCTAGAGGGTTCTGTTCAAGTGAACGATTTAATTTTATTGCTGCATGGAAACTTAATGTAAAACGAAAAATAATATTTAGCATATTCTGTTATTCTGTCTTCCCGGTCGGCGTAAATTGCAATAAAATTATATTTTGTTAATGCAAAATAAAGAAAAAGCATTACTCGAGCGTACTCGAGCAAATCTTGACATTATCGTTTGAACATAATTGAGCAATGAACAACTAAACATTTTCGCATGAATTTTAGTAAGATAGTATCATGAGATTTTTTTAAATATTTTAATATCCTTTCCAGATTTCGTGGTAGATAAAAAAATATTGATCAGAAATCATAAATATTTTCAAAATTAATTCTATCACAAAAATAATAATAGAAAAAAAAATATAAATTAAATGTTCCCACTTGACTTTGTTCAGATAATTTGATTGATAGTTTTATTGTATTTACCCAAGTGTTTGTATTTACCCTAATGTTTGGATTTTGTTACTACATAATACTTGTTCAAGTTTATTTATAAAACAAGTGGTTCCCGCAATGTTACTCGCGTGGATATTGAGAAATTGAATACCCATGTATTCGATTTATTAGTTTATCTTTTTTAAATGCTGTACACAGAATCCTATTTACAGTGATCCGGTTGAAAGGGTGAGTGTAATGATAGACTAAAAGACGTAGTGACATCTACAATTTTGTGGTCGGCGGCATATTAGTGGTGTAAATTTTTATATGGCCAATGTAGCTGTTTGTTTGCCTTCCAGAAATATATTATGAAATAGGTAACATTCAAAAAAATAACACGAGTCGCTTATAGTTTCACAGTATGGAAGATTGAATCTTCGCTTAGGAAATAAACCATTACCTACATTTGCGACGAATAACGAGTCTTTTCAGACAAAACCATATCTCATATCTCGTTCATGATTCGTCCATTGTGGGCTCGTTCTTAGGAACTGACATTTCGCCAGTAAACATTATATCCTACACAATTAAGTGGGCGTGCCTGCTTATTACATCGGGTCAAGGCATGGTGTTCTATACTTTGTCTGGTACTGTTCGTCATGTTTTGACAAGGCTTGACCGCTTTGTGGTAAAAGGTTATATTTGATGTGATTCGTACTTTTTGATTGGTCTTATAACATATGGTAAGAGTAAATAAAGGTCTCAATATTTGATTAAAGGGTTCATTTAAACAAAGGTTATGCGATTAATTGATAGTAACACAAAAAATAAATAAATCAGACTGAGAGTTCTTTATACTATAATTTGTATACGTTTATACTTGTATATACTTGTATATACTTGTGTATATAGTATACGATGTAAGATTTGTTTTAGTAAGAATAAAAACTTATATGTTATTTTATTTTTTCTTTTACTTTTAAACTATTTTTTCCTATAAAAAAGATATAATCTTATTTTAGATATTGCTTACATAAAACGACAGCAATGCGAATACAACCGATTTATATATTATTTACTGCTGGTCGAGCTTTGTGCAAGCTCGTCTAGGTAGGTACCAGACACTCATCAGATATTCTACCGCAAAACAGCAGTACTTGGTATTGTTGTGTTCCGGTTTGAAGGGTGAGTGAGCCAGTGTAATTACAGGCACAAGGGACATAACATCTTAGTTCCCAAGGGTGGTGGCGCATTGGTGATGTAAGCGATGGTTAACATTTCTTACAATGCCAATGTCTATGGGCGGTAGTGACCACTTACCATCAGGTGGCCCATATGCTCGTCCGCCTTCCTATTCTATGTATATATAAAAAAAGTACATCACTTAATGAAGTAAGTTCCTACTTCATTGAGTGATATACTTAGGATGCTTTCTCATTGCTCTCCTTATATTTCGAATGATATAAACTCATATTTTTATACATACAAATAATATTTTGCTTGATGTTGTTCTTGACATTAGTGAAGGCAAAAATACAAAATGTAAATATCTTCGTTCCGTTAAATTGCAATGCGTATTTTGCTTTTTCAAGCATTAATTAGCATAGTGGAAAATTACTGGATTAGTTTTCGTGAAAGTAAAAACGATAGGTTTCGTATAAAGGCAGCTTCTTCGCCACGTAAAATTGTTCTTTGCGGAATCTCATAACCTTAATTGTATTTTATAAATCGACCGATAATGGATAATAATATTATAATTTAAAAAAATGCTCTTAGATATAGTGCTTTTTTTTTAAAATACCATATGTTAATTAAAACGGATCCAAGGATGACTAATAAATTATTTGAATTATATATCAGGTCATTTTCAATAGGTTAATGTTGGCAATTACGATAAATATAATGATTTGGCTTCTTTTAATAACATCCTTTTAAACAACATACTAGTTATCACTTATGGTTTCGCTTGGCTTCGTTATTTCAATCGGTAAGTTTTGAGTTTATGCCTATTAGAATACAATGCATATATAATAGTTTTTGTTATGTTTATCGTTCGTTTGTACGCTTAATAGATATGCCGATTAAACAATTATTATAAATCTACAATATGCATGTGTAACGCGGAAATCTATAAAAATTAAATTAGTGTTAAACTTAGTATACATATTGAGGTAAAATATAAAGCTAATATTCAAGTGAAACATTCGTTTTTTTTTCATAGATTATGTGAACGTTTTTAATTTTAGTTATCAATGAATGAGGCTGATTATAATGATGATGTCAATGATGATAATAATATTATTTAATATTTCGTTTTTACAGTATTTATCAAGAAAAGCTTGATTTGATTCCGGAGTATCATCACATCGTGGACACAACATCGTCACGTCACAGGAACCAAATTTCCATGACTATGCTCGTTCCGTTATATTGGTCAAAAATTTATGTCAGCTTTATAAGCTCTTTTGTATCTTATGTTAAAGGATTACATTGAATTTAACGCGGCCGCCTTTTTGAATGTAAATTCTACTTAAAAAAACCGGCAAGAATCGACATGAAAAGAATCGAACCTCTGACATACGCTTGGATCATTAGGACAATGTTGCGATAATTGTCAGATATTTACACCAATACACATACAATCTTTACATGACAATTATTACTAAAGCGTCACAGTGTGAAGCCGATAATAATTTAATATAATATACGAATAGATGGGTTTTATACTTCCGTTCGAAAATAATTACATGCATGAGTAATCCTAGGTTGCAAAACGTGTAAAACTCGTCTTATAAAATTAAGTGTTACGGAAATATTAAGACAAAGTTCAAGGGGAAATGATAACGAAGTGTGTGTTTGTGAAAAAATTTAAAATTAATCAATCTTATCTTAATATTAGAGCTTAGATTGAAAATGGTGTCATTTAGTGAATTTTGCCAATAATCAAACGAAGAAATGACTTGTTTTTTTATGAATAAATGATTATTATATTTGAATGTAGGATCGTAGATTAGATAATTTTAGTATGAAAACAATTCAACTTTTGCTTTGGATGACGACACGATCGTGCAGCGTTGTTTTTAAACCCCTTTTTTGACGGTGTGTTTTTGGACGCAGATTGAAGATCTATCTCTGGTACATATATTGGTCCATATCTAAAATATATTTTAAATTTCGAATTGTAGATATTAATTTAGGTCGCTAGTTTATAAGTAATATCTTAGTAACAATACCGTAGGTAGGTTGTTTTTTTTTGTGTTTGTATCTACACAGACGTGTACTGTGTCCGTGTTTTGCGTATCTTATCTTTAATTCATATTAATGTATATTAATGTGCGTGTACTAGGCAGCATCACAGACAGTCTACGTTTCGGAATAAAAATATTTGATGTCGTAGTCAAAATGACTACTTTATTGCCTCGGAATGTGTGCCTTCCTTGAATGGGTATTAGTTGTCTTCGTGGGATTCTGGATTCCTCTGGCCAAGCCTTGAAATTCGGCCGGTTTTACCATACTCCGACGATCTCTATTATGGATTGCCATTTTTCGGTTGAAAAGAACAAAAAGCATTAGCTGCGTCTAATCTGGCTTCGTTCGTTCGACGTCCCGTCGGATTATGAGTAGGAAAATTGAGATTGTATCAAATAGTTGTATATTTATTATCATTATATCTGGCTGCAATATCTTCTGCACGGTACCCATACGGTCACAAAAACATTTTTTTTATTGATATATTTTCTATAAGAATATAATTTTTTGTAGAATTTAATGGTTTACGAGAAATATTATTCAAGTTATTAAATAGTTTACTCTGTATTCTGTTCAAAATGTGGTCATAATTTAAATGCGAATATTCGAAAAAAAATGTAAACAAACGTAATTTTAAAGCTTTATTACATTAACGAACTTAATTCACACACAAATGCTATGTAAGTTATTCATCTTCGATAGTATAACTGCGTTTCACTGCATGTACCGTCTTCTTTTATATAATGGTGGTATAAAACCCTCAAGACCAGCAAAATTACGAACAAAATACCCGTCCAAATAACGATGGTATATATTTGTGCATTGAATGCTTCAAGTGCGTGGTTCTTAGTAGTTCTTAAGTATATAGCTCTCTTTATGCGATATAATCTGTTCCGCTTCGGCCTTAAATAGAGCATTTATGTGATAATTTCTCACTAGTTTCAAGAATTTACATTTTTTGTACCTCTATAAAGAAATGTTTAGATTATATTAAGTAATTAAGACTTGTTTTATATTCTGAGAAAAAAGTTTTCACAAAGATATTTTTTTGATTATTTCCAAGTTAAGAAAGCAAGTGGTTTTTCGAGAATTGTATGAAAGAAACCCTATATATAAATCCTCGCTAGTTTAATAGCGTAGTTCCTTTATATTTAATTAAATTTTGTAGAAAGATGATTTAAAAGTGATTCTAAGAGCCTAGATGTTTTACTTACAATTTGACTTGGTTCCCTTTGATAAGTAAATTTATTTACGTAGAGTTTAGTTTGGCAATATTATCAGCTAGAGATTAATTCTCAGAGTTTATGGTATAGACGCTTTTAAAATCAAAAGAATGATTATGCTTTATAATATGAAACTTGGCCTTTAATGCCCCCTTTTTATGTTAATGATTATTCATAGAACAGCCGAGATGGTAAGAACGCGTGAATATTAACCGATGATCGTCGGTTCAAACACCACTGAATTTTCATGTGCTTAATTTGTGATTATAATTCATCTCGTGCTTTACGGTGAAGGAAAACATCGTGAGGAAACCTCCTTTCACTGAAATTCTGCCACATGTGTATTCCACCAACCCGCATTGGAGCAGCGTGGTGGAATAAGCTCCATACCTTCTCCTCAAAAAGGGCCTTAGCTCAGCAGTGGGACATTCATAGGCTGTTACTATATATATAAGAATAGAAGATAAGAAAACTGTCCCGTACCAACCTTTTCTCAACTAAGTTCCTTCTGGTTTAATATACATTAAATATAGCGACCTCAGAATCACAGCTGTGATAACGATCGCTCCGGTCCAAGTGACGATGGTACAGATCTGAGTATCGACTTGTGACCAATCACCGTCCTGTATTTTACTCGCCTTAACTTTATTATTTTTTTTTATTTTGGTGATAAATTTCGTCAAAGTCTTAGACAAACTATGAAAATTTATTAGTTTTGGCACTGGCTTAATTTTGATTTTCATAGATTTGCTCAATACTTGACTCATATTTATACATTTTTAGAATTTAAGCTTTTGGATGATAATTTTATATTTTTGTTGGTGTTTTACATATTTGAAAAGATTTTACGTCATTTTATTAATGGTTTGTAATTGACGTGACGTTTACATTTAATCGTTTAGCTATTTATCACGGTTTTCGATGGTAAATCTCTTTCGTGTCTATTTCACATTATCATAGACAAGCGATATAATCTATGTTTATTCATTTAGTTATAGATATTTAATTAATCTTTAAACCTTAAGAATATACAAAAGTTCACACAATATAGTTGTTTTATAAGAATATGATTTTATTGTTTTTTAAATATAATTTGAGAACTGAAAATAAAATCATATAATTGTAAAAGAGACCTTTTAATCATTTATGTGAATTTACAAACGCGTTTACGTTTAACATTACAAACTTAGTTCTTCTTATTCAACTTCAAAACCGCGATTTTCAACATTTTAATACTACCTACTACTTCATGTATTTTTCTGACAATTGATATACATGTCTGAAATCGATGCTAAAAATTTATATTATATAATTCTAGAAGGATATTATAATCACTTTAGTATCCTAATTTTACACTGCTAACATTAAACATTAATTTGCACCGGTTCGGAAAGTATTCGACCGAGAAGAACTGGCTAAACTCAGTATCCTTTTCCTACTCCTAGGTATACCGACTAGGTAATTAAAAAACAAAAATATACATACTATTTTTTACTTCTACTTATATAATAGATGTAATTATTTGTTCAAGTGGATTGTTTCGTAAAAAATAATTTTACGTTAGAGCCGTACATGTTATGTCGGTTCTACTTTTCGCATCCTAACTGATACGAATGGCATTCTCTATGTTTGAAGGACATTATTATAGTTATAAAAAACAATAAACCTTTAAACAACACGTTATATAATGATATGGAATAGGGGCTTAGTTATATTTATGTTAAAAATATATAATAGTAATTTTGATGGTTGAATTCAAATAACATTATTAAGAATAACTCAATGCGTAGGCGCACCAACTATGTATTTTATGCAAATGCAAAGTGCAGCTTCGTGTAGATGCAATTGTTGCTATTGTTGTTTTCTGATGCATAATAAGACAACATTTCGTTTTAATGTCCAGAAACATTAATTTATTATGCATGTTGTGAGGTTTTTAACCTTTGAGGGATTTAAGATAAAAGAAGGGAGAGCATTAAACTTATTCGAACCTTTTATTTATATCATCATTTTCAATCAGCACCAATCCACTAGAGGACCGTAGTTTCTTTTATGAGGCCACAGCTCTTACGATTCTGTACAAAGGCATATAACAATGAGATTTTTCTAATATTATCTGGCCATTGGACGGATGGATGCACGCACCCTCGAGAAACGAGATTTTTTCATATAATATTTGTACATATTTTTAATATGGTGAAAAATTATGCGGTGTTGTCAAGAACGTAGTGACTGAATGGTTCTACGTGCCTGTACCGTAACCGTAACCGCCTGTGAATGTCCCACTGCTGGGCTAAAGGCTTCCTCTCCTCTTTTTGAGGAGAAGGTTTTTGGAGCTTATTCCACCACACTGCTCCAATGCGGGTTGGTAGAATTCACATGTGGCAGAATTTCAGTGAAATTAGACACATGCAGGTTTCCTCACGATGTTTTCCTTCACCGTAAAGCACGAGATGAATTATAATCACAAATTAAGCACATGAAAATTCAGTGGTGCTTGCCCGGGTTTGAACCCACGATCATCGGTTAAGATTCACGCGTTCTTACCACAGGGCCATCTCGGCTACGTGCCTGTATTCATACCAAAATATTACTAGCTTTAATTTTTTTTTTTTATAATTATTTTTTTATTATTAATTTATACCAAAAAAAGCATCTTAAGATGATCTTTTAAAGTATGTTTATTCAAAGAAAGTATTATTTGCAAGAGTCCTTGACATATCTGGTACGGCTAAACATTAAAGCAATGCATACGCATGTGTAATTGCCATGATAATTGAAAATACGCTTTTATAATTATGCGCATAAGGATTCATTTACAATGATACATTTATTCCAATTGTGATGCAGCTCGTGGTAAAGTATTCGTTTCGGTACCCGTAACTATCGCAATAGTGTTACGGGCTGAATAATGAGTGCATTTGCCTCAATTTGATACTTTGACATCTGTCATTTGTAACTTTTAGCGCCAAATTTAAGTGACATAACCGATTGATCGTTGCGTACATTTTAAATGACCCGTGCTCTGAATTTTTTAACATAATCTCGTAACTTTTCCTTATTATTTATTATTTACGCAATTGAGTATTAGGCAGTCTTAAAATTGACTTCTCAATTAATATATTATTTATATTAACGAATATAATATTATTCTACTTGACTACTATTTCATATATTTTCACTATAATAATTAATAATGACACAAATTAGCGACCATTGAAATACAAGCTACAATGACTGGTGCATTGAAATACAATTACTGGTGGTAGGGCTTTGTGCAAGCTCGTCTGGGTAGGAACCACCCACTCATCAGATATTCTACCGCAAAACAGCAATACTTGATATTGTTGTGTTCCGGTTTGAAGGGTGAGTGAGCCAGTGTAATTACTGGCACAAGGGACATAAAATCTTGGTTCCCAAGGTTGGTGGCCCATTGGCTATGTACAGAATGCCAATGTCTAAGGGCGTTGGTGACCGCTTACCATCAGGTGGCCTATATGCTCGTCCGCCTTCCTATTCTATAAAAAAAACAAGTTCGCGACACCGGGCAATGAATGATGGGAATCATGTGATTGAATAGGGATTTTGTTTTCCACTGCATTAAGTTATTATGTTACTTTTTTATTGGTACTTAATAAACTTACTTAAATAAATATACACATATATATATGTATATATATAATCCATATTTTAAAAATGTGATTAAAATAATATAAAATAACAAATTTATTTTGAATGATTTACTTCTACTGAACTATTATAAGGTGTATTGGATTTGTACAAAAAGCTACCGTCACGAATCTGAT
The DNA here is from genome assembly GCF_905147045.1 of Nymphalis io. Classification (NCBI taxonomy): domain Eukaryota; kingdom Metazoa; phylum Arthropoda; class Insecta; order Lepidoptera; family Nymphalidae; genus Nymphalis; species Nymphalis io. The sequence goes on along the minus strand of NC_065897.1, from coordinate 13,148,346 downwards.
ACCACGCCCTCGTTATGACTCGAGGAAAATAGACACTTCGACAGGCGTGGGAAACATTTAATTATAAAATAAGTAACATATATTTATAAAACAAATTGATAATATTAAAACTTCTATTTTAATTTTAAATTCCAGCCCAGAATTATGTATATAAAGTATTTAACAGAGCAACATAGCATGAATAGTTATATTTTATTTTACTGTTATATTTTTAGTAATGTTCTATAAGTACAAGAACAGTAGTCTGTAAATTCATTTTTGGAAGGAGGGGATGAAATGTGCCAGCTTCATCAATAGGCTTCATCACTGTAAAAATTAAAGAAACATTTCTGGAATCATGGAATCTAATATGTAACCTTTGTCTATTATTACACTGGCTCATATACCCTTCAAACCGAAACAGCAATTCAAAGTATTAATGTTTCGCGGTAGTGTAAGTGATTGGGCGTTTCCCGTAAGGCGTAAGGTATAATGTCAATTTATAATACTGTCTAGGATCTATTGTCGCCATTTTGTTAAACGTTGCGTAGCATAAAAATTTTTACTTGTAACCATAAAACAATAATTTATAATTAAAGTATGATTAAGAGCTAATAAATTTCGGTAATTCCAACATTAATATCGTGTTATTATGAATAACCGATATCCAAAAGTAAAATGCATGAGATGTAATAGAAAAATGTATGACGCACGCATTCGGCAACGGATAGACAGCCGGACTTCAAACGACCTTGCTTTGTTCACTTTAATAATTAAAAAAAAAAATAGACGTTGTATACTTGTACATATAGGTCTGTATTAGGAATTAATAGTATTCTATATAAGATATGTATTATATATGTTGCCTGGGGATAATTTCATAAATGTGTTATATAATAGTGTCAAAACGTCCCTTTCTCTAATGTATGATTTTACCATCTCCTAATTATAAAAATTATACAATAATTTGCACATGTAATAAAATAAAATTTAATTATCTTTTATATTTAACTTTGTTACAATTTTAGACTTTAATGTAATTTATGTTTAGATTTATTTTTAAGGCAGTACATTAGCGATCTGAAAATTATGTGAAATGTCTCCATTTTGTAACCTTTATGTGCCATTAAAGTGTTTAAATTTTACTGTGAGACATTTCTTCGTAATTAATCACTAATTTTAATCACTAATTAAGTTTTGCGAAATACAAATTGTTCTGTATTTCTAGTAGATACAGACATTGGTAATGTAAGGAGCCCATGGCCGGTGGTGACTACTTACCTTCAGGTGGCCCATCTGGCCATCCGCCTACCAATATCATTAAAAAAAAGTTTTAGTAAAACTGTCGACTCTGACAGAAATCATAGTGGATTTCTGTCACCGTCGCTAGCTAATTATGACTAGGTAGCGACCTAATCATAATTAGCGATGCATAGTACAGAGATCGAAAAAGGTGTTTTAGATTAAGCATAGGATTGTATAGATTACAGGGTTTTCGTAATAATAAACTGATGCCGATGGTATGGAGTCAACAAAACTGCAATAAAATCGGGTCTCTTTCACTATACAGATTAAAAATGTACGCGGAAAGCTCTCGAATAAAAACGACCTTGACATGATACCGTGCGCCCGCGCAGCGAAAGTAAATACAATAGATCTATTCGTTCACGACAGTCACCGAGTTTGATACACTGTATCCGGTTACTGGCCACACTACACATTTTACTCAATATTACTATGATATTTTATACAAAGGTCGTTCTGGTCTGACCGTCAACATTTTTGAATGAAAGTAAATATTGAGCCTGAAAAAATATCCGATGAAATGTTAGACTAAACTGTACTTACATGTAGCATACAGTCTGTATAATCAGTTACCTACGTCTCCTCAAAGGTCTTCTCTTACAGGGAAGATTTTAAGCGTTGCTTCAGTCAATTTTACCCCTCCAATGTAGGCTTCTTCACGAAGGTTTTCTCCATCGCTTAAAATGACTTAATTTATAAATACATCAGAAAAGCCCGCGCCCATCGGACATGTGTCACGTGTTCTATCCACTGCGGCTCATGTTTATTTAAATACTATTTCGTTATTAAAATAAAAGAGTACAATTTCTTATGAAAATTCCATATTTACAAGTTTATTGCAAAAAAAAAATTCTAGTTTTCTAAGCATTCTCATTTATTATACATGTTATACACGAAAAATAACAAATTAGCAATTAAATAATTAACCATGCCCTAACTTGAATTTTTTTATGGAATAAAGTAAATATTAGTTGTTAATATTAATTAAAGTTAACAGCAACATTTAATGCATAATATATGACTATGAATCGATGTTGTAACGATCGTTCATAATAGTTATAATATTAATTCTGACGGTGTGATGTGAGCCAGTGATCGCAAAACGCGATCGAAACGCAGCGACGCTATCCATTTCCTACACGGCAATCCGACATGTCGGGAGAGTATTTAGGCGCAGGACGGTTCTTTATGGGCAAAGGGAGGCCTAATTTTTCCAGCTGTTTTTGATAAAGCTTTAGCCGGGACTACTGATTTTGTAGCTGAACATTAGACTAAGGGGGGAGTTAAACTATCTATTTTCACAGTCTCAATCGCAAATCTAGGATATGAGCTATATTTGCCAGTTTTACACATATTAATTTCTATTTAAAACTAGCCTTTATCTATACTTATATTTATATTATAAAGAGGAGATTTATTTATTTTTAATTGATTAACTCTGGAACTACTCGTCGTTCATTGTTTTTAATAATTATTGGAAAGCTAATTTATCCATAAACAATATAGGCTTCATTTTATTTCAGTAATAATAAGATTTCAGTTTGTATACAGACGCGGGGCACAGCTATTCGATGTAACTGGTAAATATATTAAACAAAGTACTTCTATGTTATTGAGCAACAGTATTACTGTTTGTAACGTGAGTTATCGTCATTCATGAATGATTACCCACACCATTCGAGTGCATTTTGTGTCAAGAACTCGATATTAATTACTTTAAAATCGATATTCTATGTCGGTAGCGAAAAAGAATGACAAATTTGAGGTTAATTCGTGTATTGTATTTTAGTTAGGGACACTGTATTCTGGGATACTCTTTTTGAGTATCAAGCAATTTTAAATTAGCTTGCTAGTCTATAGCTGATGATTGACAAATGTTTTTTTTTAATTCATCTTCACATACTTGTATCCACGTGGATATCATTTATTTTTATATTTGCCAAATGTCCCGCATCCCCCATGCGGGAATTAGAGAGAATAATTCCTCAGAGCACTGACCCTGATACAGTCAACGTCTGTCATTATTAATTCCTTTTTTGAAAAATAATAATAATATTTTGGTAGATATTTTGGAGATCTCGATCATTTTGTTATATTTGTAGCCTAAGACAATTTTTTCCCGGACTATTTCGGCATATTATGCTGTATCTTAAAAAAAATATTATACGCAAATTATAGCATATGTTCGTCATAAATTTATAAACACAGATACGCCTCTACTCAAAACAATAGTTTGAAAACCAAGTAGATCACGAGGCGTTGCACAAATCAATGGTTCTGTCCATGGGTTCGTTTCAAACTCCCTAAGCCCGCTTACAAATCCGCGCGCCGCGGTGTTGAATAATGCATACTTTAACGCATATATTGTTTCGCAAGTCACCGAATCTGGTCGTGTTAACAAATCATTGTTACTCAGGCCACTGTTATATCTTCGAATAATATGAAAATAATTTATGCTCGTTATTTTATCCGCAATTTTTTTTAAATTTCGATACGCACATAGGTCTCATACAAGTAGTCATCAATTGCTTTGGATTCAAAATATTGTAGTAGGAAAGTTGTGTTAGCAATTAAAGCTAAGCGATGATTAAAAAAAAGTATCGATATTTATTACTATTGTGTTTTAAAATATAGAAATAGTATATTATATTTCCTTTACATTTGTTTCGTGTTTAATAATTATAAACTAATATTATTAAAAAAATAACATTTTTTACTATTTACAAATTTACTTATACTACACTACACTATTATTATACACAAACACTGTAGACGCATAAGGACAATTTAATGTTTACATGATTTATAATGCGTTTCTCCAGCGATAAAAAAATGATTGTATTTATAGAGCAACCATTGCCAAAAATTGAGCATCTAAATCAGCTTTACTGCTGCTAAATGGTCCACCATCAGTGCGTGTTAATTATCTCTATAAAATTAAGTAATATTATGTAATGTAATATTTACTGGTGGTAGAGCTTTGTGCAAGCTCGTCTGGGTAGGTACCACCCACTCATCAGATATTCTACCGCAAAACAGCAGTACTTAGTATTGTTACATCTTAGTTCCCATTTTTGATGGCGCATTGGTGACGAAAGCGAGTATTAACATTTCTTACAATGCCAATGTCTATGGGCGTTGGTGACCACTTACCATCAGATGGCCCATATGCTCGTCCACCTTCTTCTATTCTATAAAAAAATAAATTGTAAAAGTTAAATCTAGTCAAGTACTCGATAGTTAATTTTGTTGATTTTGTCACCTTATCACCCAATGCTTTTTTTCAATATTTCTTAATTTTTGACAACTGTTTTTTCTGAAATTCAAAAACTAAATTTAGATAAAATAAATGGATGAATTATCGACAAAATCTAATGATAAAAACTTAAACAAATCGACATTACATTTTCTTGAGCCAATTTATTTTTTGACCTTTATTGATGTTCTCATATAAATGGCGGAGCTGCTGCCACGTCCTGGTACCTCTAGTCGCAACAGAATTATGTTGCCTCGTCAAGGAGTCGCGAGCCTCTCGTTTTTTCAATAAGCATATTGATTATACGAGCATTTGTTTCCTTATTTTCAATTATTTCTTGATATATTAAATGTTAAGATTGAGTGTTAAGTGGGAGAAAGTAATGCAAAGTATACACACATTTTGTTTATTACTTACTTAATTATGAGACCCAGTAAAATTTCCTTTTCACATTGAGTGTAATTGTACCCACGCTTATTTTTCTATTCTATTTTTTTTAAATCATTTCGACTTTCCAAATAGTTAAAAACGTAAACGCGTTAATAAATTAAATTATTTATAGCCGAACATATTTGGTTTCATTTCACGTACTGTTGCTTATAACGCTATTTTTTTTCACGATATTTCTCATTTTTTTTAAGTAGTAGTTAAATAAAATGAAAAAAAAAAATATCATAACTAAAGTACACGTTTAAAGTTATGCATAAAATTGCAATCCTTAGATAATATGGCGAGCTTCTAAGATTACCGAGACGCTGTTGTGGAAACAACCTTACATACATCATTATAATTCAATTCAAGAGACTAATTTCTACGCTAATTACTTAAAATGGATCTGTTTTTGGTACCGATATTCCACGAAATTGGTTAAAGTAAGTTTATTCTGTTTCGATAGTATAATGGTTAGGCCGCAGATCCCGAGGTCCAGGGCTCAAACCAATTAAAAGTTTTCGAATTAACCTATGTTATACAATAAGTCAGATGTCGATATATTTTCAAGTCAGCTTGTTTTAAGACTAAATATTTAAGGTGTATGTTGTCTCATAAGAACTGATTTCTGTTTTTAAATTTATCTTTATTTTGTTATTATATAGTCTCTAGTAGTGCTGTAATACTAATACCATTTACATTTTATATTATACGTTTAAATTTTTTAAATTTAATTTTATATTTTTCTTTACTTTTATTGTTATTTTAGATCGTGGTGAACTATAAGTATAGCAACACCCTTACCCTTAGACTTATTATTTTTAAACTTTTAATTTGTAATTATTACTGTATTTTATGTTGGTAATCATAAATAAATAAATAAATCTGTCAAGAAGTTTTTTAAGCGTAATAAAATATGGTAATATGTACTTCAATATACATAAATATGAATTCACTAAGTGTTTGAGTTTGAAAAATGGCATGTAGGTGCTTTCAAAATACCTAATAATTTTTTTCAAATTTAAAACAAAATGAAATTGACATCTATAAAAGATAGTATACCCAATAGAATGAACGTGTTATAACGCATATGTTATAGGCAATAAGTGCAAAAGATTATACAAATACGCCTGTTATAATTAAAACGCAACGGCCGGCGTAGCAAAACTAGTCATTTTTTCGCTTTCTCCGTTTAAAACTCACTCGTTTCGGGATTATCGAACTAGGAAGCAGTAAATCCAGATCGATCGAGCTTGTACAGTGAAAATTTAAACGTAATTAATATAATAATAGTTTGGGGGGGCGAGTATATAACGAGCGCCACGCTTCTGGCGCCATTCGCCGCGCGTCTCTCCGCGCATGCGCCCATCTCGCGAGTGACAAGTGACAGTTGACCTACAAAATGTCCGCCAAAATTTACGTAAGTGTCAAAATTAAGTGTAGGATTGTGGTTTCAGAACGCACCCAGGATTTTTCGGATAATTTTTTTTTTTTAATAAAGTGACTGTGTTTTGTGTCTAGCGTGGTACCGTGAGCGGTGGTTCTAAACCACACTTCTATACATATTGTCACATGTTTAATATTTAATGAAGCCTTGTATTTTTTATATAGTGTAAGAATCGGTCGAATATTAATAATTTTACGCTAACATTAGATTATCTTAGTCCACGTTTAAAAACAACAGATATGTAATATAAAACTTATTTTGTTTTGAAATATTCTTTAAATTGCTTATTAATATTTTGTTTTATAAATATATGGGAACTATAAAAGTTTACGTTGTTTTCTCTAGTCGAACAGCTTAGACCTTTTGGTTGATCCACAGGTCAAGTGAAGCGGGTTTGTGATATTGAAATGGTGGGAATATACACGCACTTGATGTTTATAGAAAAAATATACAATGATAAATGCACGACAACAACTTTGAACAGACATTCGTTTCTTTAATGTAGCTAAAAAATAATGACTATATAAATATATATATAATTTGCATAGTATAAATAAATAATAAGTTCATAAAATAATATTAACCGTACATAATTAATAAATCATATAGCTTACTTTATTATCTGTACAATAAAAAATTAAAACACATAAAAATTCAAAAAAAAAAAAAAAAACAATCGATCTAATAAAAAATAATATTGTTTAAAAAATATTTTAACCTTTCGTTTAAATAATTTCGAACAATAAAAATAAATAAATAGTAAATCAAAGAATTTGTCCAAAAGCTTTAAAATATGTAAATTAATATTAATAAAATATATAAATGATTTCTCATTCTTATATTTTCTACAAATAACACGCATGTTATATAATTTCTTATTCAAAATTGATCCAAAATAACGTACAACAATATTTTATAACAATTTTGCAATATATTTTTATTACTTTTTTATATTTTTTTAATTAGCCATATATTATGTTATTATTAAAGAAAAGTTACATTTACTTATACCCAAGATATTATTTTGAGCGTCTAATAAGTAAATTAGTATATATTACTTTTTTATTTAAGATATCTAATTTTTTTTTAACTGTTCGCTCGTCTCAATCTGTACATTTCATTGTGTGTTAATACTACAAGTCAAGTCATTAAAATGTGTTAAAAAGTATGAACACTAACTTTTTTGCACCCCTTGTCTATTAATAGGCACTATTTTCTAAAAAGTGTAAACAAACAAACACACATTCACTTTATTTTATAGTATATTTTAAAGTTACTTGACGTGTGCAGCAAGCTAACTTAATTATATATTTTTTTAAATTTCAAAAAACGAATTTTGCTTTTTATGTCGCAGACATATACTCCGATTCCAGTTAGCGACATTATAAATAGTTTAGTATCGAGATAAAAAGTATATTAGAAGTAACAAGTTAAATAATTAAGAAAATCAATCATTTTCTAACGATTCCGAACCGATGGTAGAGCTTGATTATTCATAAGTACTTGTAAAAGTCTACTTGAGTAAAAAATATATTTTGTTTTCGATTGATTTTGATATATACGTATATTTTTTTAACATTTTAGATGTAAACAACAATTTATATTTAATTTATGATGAGCCATAACAAGCGAATCTTTACCGAAAACGTTAAAGTTTTATTCAAAATAAATTCATTTCAATAGAGTATATATCATTAGGAAACTGATCTGTATGGTTCGAAAATTTACAAATGTTTTTCCAACAAAGGAGTCGACAACAGCTTAGAGTAAATTCCTTTAAACTTCTTACTAACATAATTATCTAATATATGTAATCCGGTCTAGTAGTGCCATTCTTATGGTACGTGATAAATGGTCACCATCGCCCATTAACATTGGCGCTGTAAGAATTAACCATTCCTTATATCGTCAATGCGCTGCAAATGTTGGGAATTAAAATGTAGTGTCTCTCGTGTCTGTTATCACACTGGCTCACTCACTCTTCATATCGGAAAACAACAATACTATGTATTGCTACTCGTATTTGGCGGTAGAACATATGATGTAGCTACCCACGTAAAATTAACTTCAATTTACTTTAAATGTAAATGTAAAATGTCATATTAAAATATATCGTTATTCTATGTTTGTTGTTAGCAAGTAAACAATGACTGTTTCTCCGGGCTATGATAATATTTGGTTTACTACAGCGGCTATTTCCCGCTGTTTTCACTTTCGACGATCGAAAGCGTTACGCCATAAATGTTTCAATGAGTTGCAAATCAAACTTATATTATCAAATACAAGTTGTGTTCGCAACTCTGTTCGTAACTTTTTGAAATGTTTTTGTTTTTTTATCTGTGCTATTTAACTATTAAAACGAAATACACAACGGTCTATTTGCAGGCCTACACTGTAGATTATAAAATCCTTTTCTTTATTTTTGAGTTTGAGGTTTTCTGTCAAGTGTTTATTAATGGCAGCCTGCGATTTGATTTTATTTTATCACAACCAGGTCTTGGGTTGCCGTACGCTTTCTATTATAGAAGCGTGTACTTGCGATTATGCAGATACTTGTGTCACTTAAATATCTTATCCGCAGTTATCAAGCACTTCACTATGAACAAATAAAATATCATGTAATGTAAGAGTAAGTAAATCTCGTAACATATCTTAATACAGACAAACGAACGTATTAACAACTTTACATAAGAATATATTTACATAAAATAAATCTATAACGGTTACTTGTTTATAAGTCTTGCAAATATCAAGACTGGTTTTTATGAAAGTAACAGATGTTAAAATGTAGTTAACAAATTCAAATCTTGATATTATTAGTCAATGAAATATAGTCTGTATATAGTATATATAGTATGCTGGTCCTTACAGTACCGGTGGACTTTACAATTATTAAAAAGTAAGAATTATAACAATTGCATCAAACAAATCACAAAATACTGTATATTCATAATAAATAGAACATTCCAGATGGGTAGCTTTGCATATTATTTAATAATGTAAAATTATGATTTATATATGTAAGTGCATGTCACTCCGAATAAATATTTCGCTTTTGATTAGCTCAATGTAACGCTACATGGAACCATTTTAAGTTGAGACCGCTTTTATTTTTTACCTCGCTAGAGTTATATGAAATCATTTATAACATGCATATTTTAAAATATCTTAAGCTTTCATTTTTGAGTGACTTGTTTATTTTGTCTGGCGTTTTGAATCATATACTCATATATTATATAGCTTTATTTATGTAATAATATTGAAATAGTTATTTTTATACACTCATTCGAAAACGATAACTCATTTTTTTCTTGTATTTTTTAAAAGCACATTCATTGAATGAATGCTAAATGAGTTACAGAAACTAAAGATCGTTTGTAGTGATAATTTTATATATTAGTGTATAAATATTACTACAAAATCTGCAATTTCAAACCACATTGAGATTTTATAGAAGGTCCCCATATTTTAAGCAATAATATGTATCAACGATTGAAACCACAAATAGAATCACTGATTGTATGAATGAATCATTTAAGGATCAAACTAATATTTCCATTCAAAATAAAAGAATATTCAACATTTTCAACATTAAATAAATATTTTACTAACAGAAGCCTATGATAAGTTTTTTTATATATAAGTAATAATAATATAGTAAAATATATAGTAATAAAATATATAAGTAACAGTAACAGTAACAGCCTGTAAATGTCCCACTGCTGGGCTAAGGCCTCCTCTCCCTTTTTTGAGGAGAAGGTTTGGAGCTTATTCTGGCTGGATACACCACGCTGCTCCAGTGTGGGTTGGTGAAATACACATGTGGCAGAATTTCGATGAAATTAGACACATGCAGGTTTCCTCAAGATGTTTTCCTTCACCGAAAAGCACGAGATGAATTATAAACAGAAATTAAGCACATGTAAACACGTTCATCGGTTAAGATTCACGCGTTCTTACCACTGGGCCATCTCGACTTATATTTATATATAAGTAAATAAAGTGTAATTGTCGAAAATCATTTTTATTTTAAATTTAAAAGAAGGAAAAAGTTTTTATATCTTCACATTTTAACGAATCGTGTTATGTCCGTCACGATCTATGATATATCTAACGTAGACTTCCGTTTTCTTGGGAACTGGGTCGGATTCACCAAGTTAATACACGAAGGAGTTTTATTATATAGACTTGTCAAAATATTTCTGTGCATATTTAGTGCCAGTTATGATGTCCTCCTTGAAATTTTTATAATCATGAGATTTACCTGATGCCATCGTGGGCAAAACTAACACGAACGGATAGAGTTCAGGCATAGGATCAACGGTTTACGTGTTTTTCGAGGCAGAGGCTTCTAAAACACTAGCAATTACCAGACTTTGGGCTGCTACTAAGAATTTGTATACAGAAAACCCCAATTATTTTTAGTGGTTTAATTTATTTAGGGTTTGTAACAAGAACCTCTGAATTTGCGGCCTTCTAATCTAGGCACTAGACCAACGACGTCAATTTGCAAGTAATGTGATAACAAGGTAAATGAACTATTCAGATTTGAATCATGTTTTCGAAATAGAAGGTAGGCGTAGCAAGTTAGGTTCAAGTAAATCGTTAAGTAAGCCCAGCTAGTCTAATAGACATAATCCAGATATTTAAAAAAATAGTTTGATTGGTTAAGGCATTTACTGTCTTACTTATAAACTTGTTTAGCGGGTGACTGTTTAAACAATAATGTCTTCTTCTTTCGAATGTTAAATCAGTAATGGCAGAAAGAGAGAAGTGTTTAACTAATCAGCCGCTAAGTTTTCATCTATGTTTATGATGAAAATTTTAACCACTGATATACGATACACAAAGATTACATAGGATGTCATCGCATTGGGTTAAATAAAATACGAATTGTCGTAACTAATTACAGGGACCTTTGTCCAGCAGTCAGATATATTATTACTAAATACTACGAAAACATTATCTAACAAATATATTATATAAAAAATATTAAATAGTCTAGCTTTAAACGTGTGTTATATAAAAGGCCATTGCGATTTTCAGTCTTATATACCATTAATATATTTAAATATAATTCAAGTACGAGTATATGAAATAGTGATCATAAAACTTACATAAAACCGGGTCACTGAAAATGTTAACAATGGATTGCATCGATCGAAACTTTATTGTTCTAGACTTTGTCAATCTAAATGACTTTCGAGCTTAATTGTCATTAAATTTAAATAAATAATAGAATTTATTTAATTGCAGTATACGTCGTTAGCGGTTTCTAAGATTCTGTCACATGATTCATGATTGAAATGCTTTTGCTGCTCAAAAATGAATGGAAAATTTACAAAAAAAGAGGAATAACGTATTCGACGTTAAGGACAAACTTGGTTATAATACTTTTCGTAGTCATATGAAAAATATTTGTATGATGTTATAACCTCGTATCTAGTTCCGTTATAATATTATTCATATATAGATAAAAATAAACGGTATTTCTATGCTGCTATAGACACAAGATCTATCTGTAAAACAGCATACAGTATAGAACAATCACAAGATAAGTATTTCAACGTCATCTCGCCTGACGTGGGAATCTGTTACATGTCGCGAGATAATGAGCCTTTTATACTTTTGCTTATTTACATAAACCGATATTTTTTGTATTTATTTATTTATTCTCTCAAAATTTATGTAATTTTTTAGAATATTATTTAACTCTATTTTATTTATATAGATGTTAAAAATATGTCTTTATTGTCTTATGTTTTAATAATAAACAATAGGTTATATATTTTCACACGGGTCCGGTTTGTCTGGGCTAAGGTGTGCTACATACACACGTCAAAACGTTTTTTTGATGTAATTACGTTTTGATAGTTGTGATAATTTGTGTTTATAATTCAGCTCGTGCTTAACGGTGAAGGAAAACATCGTGAGGAAACCTGCATGTGTCTAATTTCATTGAAATTCTGCCACATGTGTATTCTACCAACCCGCATTGGAGCAGCGTGGTGGAATAAGCTCCAAACCTTCTCCTCAAAAGGGAGAGGAGGCCTTAGCCCAGCAGTGGGACATTAACAGGCTGTTACTGTACTGTACTGTACGTTTTGATAGTACACATAACTATAAAAATGTATATATATATATACACTTAAAATAATTTATATATATATATATATATATATATATATATATATAAGTTTTATGAAAATTATTTTAAGTGTAAAATTCCTTCAATTACTGGTAATAAAAATGCCATTTTAATTCCTTACTGAAAACGTCCTACGATTTTGTTCAAGGCGGCCATTCTCAAAATATATAAACGGTAAATTCAAATTTGTAACGACCGGAAGAGTTCAGAGTTCGCCTTTACGTGATTTTTAAACACTGCTTTCAAACTCCTAACTGAGGAACCCAATACATTTTTGTTTATCAGAACCGAGGATTGAACCCAGGCCTTGGAATTTGAGATTCCATGACTTTTTTTTATATAATCGGGCGGCGGACGAGCATAGGGTCCCGTGATGGTAAGTCGTCACCAACGCCAATAGACATCGGCATTGTAAGAAATGTTAACCGTCGCTAACATCGCCAATGCGCTACCAACCTTGGGAACTAAAATGTTTTGTTCCTTGTGCCTGTAATTACACTGGCTTACTCCCCCTTTAAACCGGAACACTACAATACCAAGTGCTGTTTTGCGGTAGAATATCTGATGAGTGAGGGGTACCTACCCAGACGAGCTTGCACAAAGCCCTACCACCAGTGAATAAGTGAAAAGTGTCTTATTAGTAAACCATTTTTACAATTCAACTACAATCAATGTAACGCTCAATATTAGAAAACGAATTACAGGCAACACGTACTGTTAAATATAGAATGAAATAAAACCCGTTAGGTCAGTTTTCGTTGATTTTCACCCACATATATAAATTAAATTTTCCATACTAAGTCCCTTGCTAGTTCTAAGAATCATTAATTTAATCTCGTAAAATGAAATGAATAAGTATATTTTTGATTATGGTTTTACATGGTAACAGACCATGATAATGGTGACCAATTATTCGTCAGCCTTGTTCCTATCTATAAGAGTTTATCGTGAATTGAAGGTGAAGTAACTCAAATACAATTATATTGTATTGTACAATGTTAATCAGACAAAGTATCGGCGTGTTGCAAAATTCTCTTTAGCCATTTGTTGCCATGTTTCAATATTCTAAAAGTATTGTTGAAATATTAATTTATTTAATTGGGTATTGTCGTTTTTTATTTGCGGAATTTGTTGAATTGACTTTAAGTGATATGGTGACAATATGTTTTGATAGTGGGCAGTCAACTGGCGGTAGGGGCTTTGTTTACTGATGGCTTTGTGCATGCCCGAATAGTGGATACCACCCATTCATCAGATATTCTGCCGCTATGCAGCAATACTTAGTATTGTTGCATTCCGGTTGGAAAGGTGAGTGAGCCAGTGTAAATACAGGCACAAGGGACATAACATCTCAGATCCCAAGGTTGGTGGCGCTTGGCGAGGTAAGGCATGGTTATTATTCGCCAGCGTCTATGAGCGGTGGTGATCACTTACCATCAGGCGGCCCGTTTGCTCGTCCGTCTGCCTACGACAAAAAAAAACATATTCCGAGTCAATAAAGTAGTCACCTGGACTCTATGACGTCATAGGTTTTTAATCCTGAAACGTAGATTGTGATGATGTCTGGTAATAAATATGCAAACACGTTAAAATAACATTAATATAAACAACAGATTAGATACACCTCGACGCAGTAGGCAGTGGTCACGTGCTTAGAATTTTACTTTGAGGCTTCTGTTTAGCTTAAGTCCATCTGGGTAGATCACGCTCATTTATTAGTTTGCTGGTTTGATAGATGTGGGCGTGAGAAATCACAGACATATCTTAGATCCAATTCGTTATTACTATACAATTGAAGCTGGAATAGTTAATTTCTGAGTTTCTTGCTGGCTACATTCCGTACTGGTGGTAGCTTTACATTAAATGTTATATCAAGATTGCTAACTGTGTATATTAAGAGTCTACTCGAATTAAAACTGTACAGATTTTTATAGTGACAATGACATTTTAGTTGAACATTTAATTACCGTCTCCTCTCAATTTGTTAAATAAAAAAACCTACAATTCTTAATTTCAAAGTTTATTTAGATTTTCTAGTAATAAACAAAATTACTTTTTAGAGGTCAATAGTGCATCTAAACTTTTAATTGTCTATGATTGTAAAAAAAAACAATTAAATCCATAAACAAAAGGATTCCACGGACGTGTTACTGGTCACGCTTGTTCTTGGCTTCGTGAGTACAATACTTGTTTCCTGATTAACCTCTGAGCCTTGGGCTTGCGTTTTTTTTTAAAAGCTTCCTCACGGTATAAATCTCTTATAAAAGGAAATGCAAGTGTAAATGAAAACAAGTTGATAAACTGTTTACTTCAAGAAGGTTAAATGAATATGTATAAATGATTATGAGTACGAGTAATTTTTATTCGGATTTATCTTTTAGATTTTTTAAATAAAATAAAATAATTTACTGAGTGACTTTTAATTGTGCGACCGTAACATAAATATAAATAACGTATTTATCTCTGAAATTATTTCTTACAAATACGTAGTAATCATTTCTGATTCATTTTATTATTCTATTATATATTTTTAAATAAAAAATATTTAATTTTTTTATTTTTAAGATTTTCCTTTATATCGAAAATTCTATAAGATTCACAGTTATTTTTAAATTAAAATCTCATGACATGAAACCTTGATGCATAACGCTTATCACTCAAAAAATGCTATATAGATGATAGAGGCAGTACTAGTTACTAAATAAACTGTGTGTATGTTTTTTCTGTTGTTCAAAACGTAGGAACTTATCAAAACTTGTATTTCCAATCAATTGCAATCTTTATCTTTATCTTCCATACGGAAAAGAAACTAGTTTTACACGTTGAACATTAGAACGACTTAATAATAATAATAATAATAATAATGTCCTCCAGACCGATATCGGCCAAGGCGGCCAATCTCAAGAGAGATTAGCCAACTACGCAGGAGATATTATAGTGCACAAGTTTGTGTGCAAAAACAGGTGCACTCTCTATTTCCTAACTCATAAACATAATCCGATGGGACGGCAATCCGACACGACCGGAAAGAGTTCAGGCGCAGGACCAACGGTTTTACGTGCTTTTCGAGGCACGGGAGTGTACACACTTCCAAACTTTTTTTAATCCGGGCTGCTACTGAGAATTTTCTGACAGAATAAACCCAATAGTTTTTTATTGGTCTGACCTAGGAATTGAACCCAGAACCTCCGGGTCTGTGGCCTTACATCAAGCCTCGTTGGACAGCCAAGAATGACTTATCGCATATACATATAAGACTCAATGCAGAATAAGTCGCAGGCACAGTTCCCCAAACATAAAATTCAAATCGACTATTATAACGTGTGAATTTTTCATAATTAGTACATAGAGTGATTCATTACTCTTTTAAATCCCGTTTCGGTCATGAAGCAACCAAGGTTGCGACATAACAAAGACAATAGGACCTTATCGTTTAGCTTTGTGTTCTCTAGGACATAACGTAGGGTACCTACACCTCATTATCACGACACAATTGCTGAATTGGAAACTTCAATGTCGGGGATGAAAAGTTTGTTTTGTTTGTTGAAAAAGCGGTTCAATAGATTTACTTAGAAACGTGCAATAGTAAAACAGCCTTAATAGTTCTTTTTATATTGGACGTTTGTCACTGATCATTTATAAAAGCAAAAAATTAAATACTTTCCTAGTTTAAATTGGTCTAATAATTGGTATATTTTTAAGTTCCTTTATCGCTTGATCGGGATATAAAATATAAATAAATATACAAAAGAAATTTATAAGCAATCATAGAGAAAGTATTTTAAATATGCCGACAATATTATTTTCGAAACATTATTTAATTTCAATTCGTTATTCTCTTCACGCTTTTATCTTAAGTCTTAAACGAACGTATTTAAGGTTCGTTTTAGAAAAGGTTTTTCGTTACGTATTTTGAAAGAAAGAACACGGGCGCATATTATATATCAACCAATTATTAAATTGTAGGTAATGAAATAATTTGCGTTCACGCAGCAGAAGTCACGGGCTCATAACAAATAATAATAAATGACGCGCGGTGCATGGTGCAAGTTATTAATTATACATAGCTTGGAAAGCAGCGATGCATGCAGCTATGTTTTGTAACAAGCTTATTGTTTAATGGTAATCAAGTATCAATTTGATATTTAAAACGATGTGTAATGAGTTATAGATTTGGAGAAAATTATACTATTCAAATTTAGCTTAAAAGAAATGTGTACTTTATATAGTTTTTCTCATATATATGTTCTTTGTTATATTTACGAAAAAATTAACTAGTTTGTTTTCAATTCATGAAGGAATAATGCAATTATTTAATTCTTTCAATGATTTTAAACCTTTTAATTTACTCTATACCTAGTAAAACATAGCGGGTTACACAAATAAAATCAAGTCAAATAATCATATAAAGGTACGCTATTCCGATCAGTTTTAAAGTCATTTTACAATATTAAATTAAATTTAAAGCTAAGTCGTCAGTAGCCGTCGTCGGCTCGGAATGTAGAAATTACTAAGAAAACTGGCAAGAAACTCAGTAGCAATTATTTTTAGACAGTGAAATATATAATCAGCTATAGTTCTGCTAAATTAACATTTCCTTCTTCCTTTAAAAACTATAATATATTGTTACCTCATTAATACATCAATTTTCAGTATTTTGATTTATTGTTTTCAGTCAAATCATAATTTCACGCTGCAGTGAGTTTTTAGTTGTTTCAACTCATTAAAAGTTGTTTACGAGTCATTGACACGCTGTATTATACAACAAAGCAATAGTCACGCGTAAGTGCTTAATACATAGACACACTTACAGTCAACGACAGTTATGATTATCATAATTTATAGTGTCAAAGTCATATTAGAATCAACTGTTATGTAAACCACAGTTAATTAATGTCCCACTGCTGGGCTTAGGCCCCCTCTCTCTTTTTGAGGAAAAAGTTTAAAATTTTAAAATTTAATCTACGACGTTGTAATATTTTTTACTTTTAGAAGATTCATTAATATGAAATTTTAATAATAATTGTAATAGATTATAGTTATTATATATACAACTATTAATCATAGACTTTATTCAATCGATTCAATGTTTGATATTGTTGGTTTTTATTCAATTCTTTTGTAACACGTTTTCGTGACGAGATTTTTCTTTACCAGAACATGGGATGAATTTTGAATTATATTAAGCAATTTGTTTATATGTATGTCGATATTGTGACATTTTACTTCACAGCACAATATGAATTTTAAATAAAAACAATGAAATTTCAAGTGAACTTGTATTACTGACCTGAGTAAGTTTAGTTAGGCAGCAATCTTTATTTATATTAGGTCTACATCTCTTATACATACATTCATACAAATTTAAAACATACTGACATATATACATACAGACTTCACAACATTTGGATTTAAATTAATAAAAACGACATTGAGAAAGTGATTCTCTAATAATATAAATCTAAGCTAAAATTTCTCATAGCTTTCTATAACGAAGTTTCCATACAAACAATACGATAGAAAGTGTTTGTTTTAATAATCAATGAGATTAAAATTATAATTTGCATTAGGATTGAAATATTTATATAAATTATAATACACTCGAGAATACACATCTTATATTATATTAGAAGTTCGATATGTTTGTGAACATAGAATATAAGTTTTTAATTTAAAAATTATTATTATTATTCAGACATTTTTATAAAATACTAAATTAAAATAAAAAGAACAAAATACACAATACATATTTAAAGCAAAAACACGCCGTCAAAAAGATAGTTTTTAGTAAGAAATTTAACGAAATTGTACCACTTGGACCTTATTGGGTTCATTTTTCGCACAGATAATCGAAATTGTGACTCAACGAGGAATACTGCTAGCATTCTTGCCACCATTCCACGCGGTCATAATGTGTGCGGCAGCTATTTTTTAATTATGATTACTATATACTCATTTATGTTCTCGAGTATAAATAGTTTTTTTTTGATAGTTTGTTAGTTTTTGTGAAGAATTGTAAATGTAACGTAACGACAGGATTAACATTTTCATTTAAAGTGACAACTAAATAAAAAACTTATGCCTCTAATATCTTATATTGACGGACGTGCCGGCCTCTTTGTGTGAGGACTTTGGAAATGAAGACTTATTTTTTAGACTGTTTGTAAGGAAGTCTATGATATATTCATTTGATTAACTTATAACAAGAACCGTGCGCGTATAGCAGTCTATTAGTTGTACAAAAACAAAATTAAAAAAGAAAAAAATAAGATATTTAACTTTTATTAAAAAAAAACATAGAAGTACTCGGACACGAAACAACAGATTCGATAAAATAAACAAAAAGCGTATACTGATCTAGTGTTACGAGTTGCTCTACATTCTGCCCTTCGGACCGGTTGTTACGCGTCTGTTTAACGCGGTTACACAACCTCGTTACAACTGCACTCGTTACCAGCTGTGAACAGGTTACAGATTAACATTTGTATTTCATAACAAAAAACAAAAAAAAAAGACTATTTTTCCTCAAATTGACAATTTTTAGCGACATTGACGAAATCATTTTCACATCCAAGAGCTATTCTTAATAATAAAATATATTCCTAATTAACTAAATATTCTTGTTAAAATCCAATAACGCAATTAAATTACAAAAATATGATATTATATAATATAAGTAAATTAAGGAATTTTCGTACACTAAATTAGACTTAATTTTTTTAATCCTAAAGCAGGCTACGTAACATATATATATATATTAAAATTCATAACAATTTGCATAATTTAGTATTTACCTATTTAAATACACTTTATATCCGCTAAAACGAAAATTTTAATTTAGTTTTATTAACTTGCTATGTATAGAAAGACTTACATTATGGCAACCTTATCATGACTACTTCTCATAAAAAGTAGCGCTTGAAGAAATCTTTTAACAGCCTAATTGTTCCATAGCTGATCGTTATTTATAGTTAATCGTTATTTATAGTGTCCTAATGTAAACTCATTTTATTATTCTAAGCGAGAATATTAAGTTTTACAAAACTGAAAATAAATAAGATGATTTTTTTTATAAATACAAATTAAAATTACAAATAGTACAAACTTTATGTTAAAATATCGAATTATAATTTTAGAAATGATTCCTATACTGTTTTAAAGCGCTATAAGAGTGATTTCCACGCAAAATTTTTGTATTCAATTGTACAGTGACAGCTATGAGATCAAATTTAGAGGCCGCTCGTACGAGACTGCGGTAACTGCGCAGACGCATTGTAGTTTTCTCTCACGAATGTTTTTTAGTATTCGTTTTAATACAATGTCAGTAACACTTTATTTTCAAGTGACTTTCGTAATTTATTTCGATTCAATAGCGTTTTGTAAGTCATGTTTAATCTAACTCGGCTTTTATAAAAAATAATAATAATATTATATATTAATAATGTATAATTTTTTTTTTGCAGGTAAGTACCCCACAAGTGAAAAATCAAAAATTGTACAGCATGCAGTTACATCACTGAGTATGTTTGGAAATATATATATCGTGGTTTGATCCACGATATATATATTTCCAAAAAAATCAATAGTTAGATATATTTTATTGAAATAGGGCCTTTACTTCGTAGGTTATTTTACGAGATAAATGAAATATAAGCATATCTCGAAGAGAAACGGCAAGAAACTCCAGAAGCCTTTTTTAAAAATTTATATATATATATTATATAATATATGTCTTTTTCTGTAGCCCTGACAACGTGTATGCAAAATTTCATGACTGTCGGTTGAGTGGTTAAGACGTAAAAGCGTAAAAAAAACTCAAGGGTTAATTTATTGTACCTCTGTCACTTTAGGAGCATTTAAAATGAATATTCGTATAATTATGGATTATTTTTACCGACCGTAAAGATTTAAAATAGGAGAAGAAAAATGTAGGATTATATGTTTATATAGGCATAGTGTTAGGGTCACTTGATACTAAGTGCATCCTTCATAACATGTACATATATGCTGTTGCTTATATTCAATGATTACAAGCATTTTTTTAAATTAAATGTTGAACTATAATATACATATGTTGCGATTTCCTTTATGTATCTGGTACTGATTCAATCAGAGTAATTCGTCATTTTTAAAGTGTAAATAGAAAGAGACAATACAAATTAAACTTTTAAATATACAGACACCGGTAGTGTACAATAAAAAAATTGCAGTGCGCATTCTAGTGTTCCGCAAGATATAAATGAGAAGAATGTAGTTTAAGCATATATGACCGTAAACATCTGTACATTAATTAAAAATGGATGGCATGTAACAAATAGAAAGATATGTCAGTAACCTTAACGATTCTTCCGGCAGCATTTTTATTAGGAATGCACTTGTAAAGACATTTCGAAGGGCATTAATTGCGACACGCGATAGCCCAATTGGATCTTCGCTTAAGATTAATTCATCGCGATTTAAGCCGAAAATTGTGGGTAGAAATCTGTTTTTATAATTCATTTCATGCGCTCGCTTAAAACCAACTTGAATACATAAACTAAATTGCGTGTATCGGATAAAACTTTTCCGTAAAAATTTTCTAATCCACATTAGTACAGCCTGATGAAAATGTTCTAAAATCATATTTAATATACTCTTGAAAACATCTCTTTTTTTTTTAAATCCGATAAATCTATTTTAATGTATATACACATAATGATATAATTACAATATTATTAAATTACATACATATTTATAAATACAAAATTATTAAATTGTGTACATACATTTCTGATAATTATGTTTAAATGATTTTTTTTTTTTTTTTTTTTTTAGTAAAGGAAGGCGGACGAGCTTATGGGCCACCTGATGGTAAGTGGTCACCAACGCTCTTAGACATTGGCATTGTAAGAAATGTCAACCATCGCTTACATATCCAATGCGCCACCAACCTTGGGAACTAAGATTTTATGTCCCTTGTGCCTGTAATTACACTGGCTCACTCACCCTTCAAACCGGAACACAACATACATATTTTATTCACTACATACATCTAAAATTATAATTTATCAACGAAAGTTACTTCCATATACTTACGTATAATTTCCTTTTTTCACTGGCAACAGATACAGAAAGCGAAACTATGTAAAACCAATATCGTGTAATAAGTATATATATATATATATATATTTACAATTATACATATGGCTGCGTGTCTGCAGCGGACACCGTCCGGCCTTGGCGATATCCTTTCTAAAGCTACAGTATTATTCTAACCTTTTTAAGAATGTAGAGTAATAGTAGAAGTGGATAAGTTTAAAGAAATTCTTAAGTGCTTAACGATTTTTAGTAGCATTCTTTTAAAGTTTGTATGTTTGTAATCAAATTTTAGCAATAGGAAAAAAAAGTTCTTTATGACTAAAATAAAAAATTAAATTAACTTAACAAAAAAGCTTACATGTTCATTAAGCTTAAAGTTGCAATTAGATTGAAATGTAGATACCTGAATAACCGGCGTACTCAGTACTAATTGATTATTGTTTTGTGACGTTTTACAATTACCTACCTATTATTGTATCATGCATAAAAATAAGACAATATTAATTGCAAGTTTTTAGTATTAACCGGATATTTTTTATCGAACAATACAAGCTGGATTTATTTTTAATATATGCTTTATTTTTATTATTAATATTAGTAACAGCCTGTTAATGTCCCACTGCTCCTCTCCCTTTTGAGGAGAAGTTTTGGAGCTTATTCCACCACGCTGCTCCAATGCGGGTTGGCAGAATACACATGTGGCAGGATTTCAATGAAATTAGACACATGCAGGTTTCCTCACGATGTTTTCCTTCACAGTCAAGCACACATAAACACAAATTAAGCACATGAAAATTCAGTGGTGCTTGCCCGGGTTTGGAACCACGATCATCGGTTAAGATTCACGCGTTCGAACCACTGGGCCTCGGCTTTTTTATATTAACTATACTCATGTTACTAAGATATGAGGCATTGACTTTGTTGAGAGAAACTTGGAGTTATATGCTCATTGCTTCTAGTTTTTATTAATTTTTTCACGGGATAATTAGATTAGATATTATTAAATTTATAAAACAACTTGACGCGGAACCGTGTATTAGTTGTTTTACTGGAAAAACACAGACGAGCAATTACACCTGTGTATGCGTGTGTGTGTGAGTGTGACTAAGTGATAACATTTATCGTTAAATGCTTGCATTGTGTAAATTTAGCATGCCTTTAAAATAAACATGTGTTGTTAAGAGCTGAATTTTATTTGATATTTATGCTTTATGTGTCTTTAATTATACGGCTGCAACAATACGTCACGCCGGCATGTAATAACACAGAGAATTGGCGGCTAAGGGTCCGTTCACACAGACCGGCTCGGAGAGCATCGGCCTGCTTTTTTCTTTTCACACAGACCGGGTCGTATACGCTTGGAATTGGCCGGAGCGGAGCCGCCAACTATTTCACATCGACCGGCTGGAAGAGATCTGAAAGCGGGTGCGAGCGAGAAAGAGCACGCAAGCGGAGCCGGTCGGCTCCTTTTATTACTTCACACGAAGCGCGTTCAGGCATTTTTAATGACAAAAAAGGTGCAAATGCAAAAATAAACTTTACTACAATCACTCAAAACACTGTTTCCAACGTGATAAAAATCTGCTCTCCTCTCCGAGCCGGTCTGTGTGAACGGACCCAAAATATCTAACAAATGTTACGTACAAAGGCATTTTTCACGGAGTTAAGTAGTTTTATATAGCTTAATTTTATAAATATGTAATGTGTTTAAACTCGACAGTTTTAACTCAAATGTAATATTACTAATGTACTGTTTTGCACTCATAATGGAATTATCTAATAATTTCAAGTAGTTCCTGGATTTTTATTATTCCTTTATAAGTGCTATTACATATAAGCATCTTTTATATTTTATTAGTATCGCCACTCAGCAACGCAATACGCTTTATATTTTAAAATAACTTTTGAATTAAAAAAAAGAGATTAGTAACAAAAAAAGTAAAGTGGCAGTTTGTCAGTATTTTACTGCACCTTTTCTTTCAAGGTGAAGGTTTGGAGCTTATACGACCACGCTGCTGTAATGTAGGTTGGCTATACGGGTCGCAGATTTTCCACCCGACACATGTAGGATTGCCTACGATGTATTCCTTAACGCTAACGCATATATCGCGATATGCAATTGAAATATACATAATTATAAACATTCAGTGGGACTTTGATCTCGAAATCTTAGGTTAAAACTTTTGTGTTCTTACCACTGAGCTGATTACGCTTTTTATAATGAATGAGTCATTGAAATTGCACCACAAGATGCATAGTATATCAAACAAACACCAGTATATCAAACAACACTTTCAAATTAGGAGCAGAATAAATTATAGAGAAACCTTTTACAATCGGGCGTTGTTCGTCCGCCTACTCGACTTCCATAAAACAAAATATCATATTTGATATTCAATATATCTGTATTAAATTGCAACACATACACTTTACAGGTAATCATAAACTTAAGCTAAGTTAGTATTGTTGCTCGCTTCCGGTACGTTCAAGGTTGTATGAATTATCTACCGCGAATATCGAACGATTGCTACATTTATAGCTGAGAGCTGAGCTAAAACACGGGCTATCTTAGAACGCGCGGTAATTAACTGATCGCGCGTTCGATTCTGTGCATGAATAATTGTGTTATATGCTCTGTGTTGAAGAGAGGCCCATGCCCAGCAATGGGATATATACGAGCTTTTACTGAAGTATGAAGCATTTCAATTTAACAGTCAAATTAATACTTTGTTAATTTAACCCTTTTCATATAAAAATGATTTAGCTAATGCGCGTCTGTTGCTAGAGAAGTTTCTTTGTGTGATTCTAAAAGAGCTTAAAAAACGTTGACCGTGGATGCAAAATATTGTTTAAAGTAATATTTTTTTTTATTTATTAGCTTAATTTAATTTCCGACAAAAGAACAGACGGATGCAGTGACCATGACTGTAATCGTGTGCACGCGATAATCGTAATATTTTACTTACATAATTAACGTAACTTAATATACGTAATAACAATTGATGATACAACTAATATATAACTTAACACGCAAATATCAAGGTATATCGTGGTGTAATAATAATAGCATTAGGGACAAGCGGCCGGACCCACATGCCAGTTATACTACGGCCAAATAGTTTTACTTCGTGTTATTGTTCTCTAGTACATAAAGGATAAACCTTATGTCTTTCGTATTACTAGATTATTATTATAAAATCGTTTATTCTGAGTGACTATTATCGCACAGCCAAAACTACTTTTTGGATCGGCAAGAATTAGTATATTCACTCTCTGTTATATCATGGGATATAATTAATAATAATGTTATAAAGGCACTTTTGTTAAATTTTATCAATCCTTATATGCTTATGTTGTACGAATATGAGTATGGTAGCGCGTTGAAGTCTTTTATTCGTAACATAATTTTTCACGTTTGTATCGTAAAGCATAACATAATCATTCACTGTACATTGCATATTATTTAATATTTTTACATAACTGAATAAAAAAGATATAGTTTAAGTGATTTTTTTTCTATACTATTGAAATTGAAAGTGAATGCAAAGTGTCAAGAATAATATTGCAATTAAATATTATGAAGCTTTCGCGACCTTTGAGACAAAAAACTAAGATTTTACATATATCTATCTCATTTAACTAGTACCTACTTATATATTTTTATACAATCGAATAATTCGAACTGTCAAGGTTATCTAGTAAAATCAAAAGAGAGGCGGTGGCGCGAATGTAGAGCGGCCATTTGCATATATTAATAAAGTGAAATGTGCATTTCAATAAGTTGACCTTTAAAAACATCTTAGTCTCATCTTTTCACATGCACACGATCTTCGTGAGATTCTGTTAAAAAAGTTGCCATTTTAATATATAGATATATATTAAAATATATATATTTAGTAATTATTAGTATATCAGTAATTATTATTACAGTTATATCAGATAAAGAGTAGAGTATACTTTCCATTATATAAATAAATTTGAAACTACACCTATAGACCTATAGACCTATCTATTTACTAAATTTCATTTTAAGATTTAAGATCAGATGAACAGTTGAAGTAACGCGTATGGATTATTATAATTTTCGATTACAGAACCGTGTATGAACCACAAATAAAACTTTGATATAAGTAAACACCTTAACAGGTTTTACAATATGACGCCTAACCTCTACCATATTAAGGCGTACACACTTATTTGTCTATATGTAAATTGTATTTGGCATTTTAACTAGACATCGTTACAAGTAATTTTGTTAATTGTAAATTGTGTTATTGTATAATAAACAATTAATTCTGCTCTTAAACCAAACAAACAGACATACACAAGTTCCATTAAGTACATGTAACAGTAGCAAGCATCAATACATATTGACAGCATGTGTACGAAACTTTTGTATAAATGTGGTCGAACTGTCAAGGCTATACGTCTAGTGAAAGTACAAACGGCCGGACAGCGGCGCGGGCGCAGATTAATGATACCCAAAGGTCGAGGTCAATTTTGCTTTATTTCGTATCATTTTCAAGTGATTGATATAACCCGTTTAATGGTGTTGAGAAATTACATGAGATTATCAATCACGTTCGTTTTTTGTTTAGTATTTCTATTATTGTTGTTAACGATCGAATGATGAATGAAATCGATCAGGTTGTTTTAAGCGTTCATTCTTTATTCAATATGTAATTCATTTTAATTATTTATCCATGACATGTAAATTTTTTTCTTGTTATGAATTATTGTATTAAAAATCACAAAAGATATACAGTAAAATTGTTTGATATAAATATTGTTCGGTTGTCCGGTCTTTATACAGAACTGCCCGATATATTTCTGGCGCTTTTTCTCTAGGTGTTTTCTTTGGTATGTTTTTAACTAAGTTTTTTTTAAATAGAAAGGCGGACGAACATATGGGCCTAAATCAATGCCCATAGACATTGACATTGTAAGAAATGTTAACCATCGCTTACATCGCCAATGCGTTATAAACCTTGGGAACTAAGATGTTATGTCCCTTGTGCCTGTAATTACATTAGCTCACTTACCCTTCAAACCAGAACACAAGAATACCAAGTACTGCTGTTTTGCGATAGAATATCTGATGAGTGGGTGGTACCTACCCAGACGAGCTTGCACAAAGCTCTACCACCAGTAAAATTCGTGAAACAATGTATAAATTCACAATATTATAATTAAGAAAGTATTATCAAAATTCGATCTTGTATCTTTATAAAATCTATAAATATATATATTTGAATGGATTCAAAAGTCTTAGACAATATATTATATTCAAGTAGTGCACAAGTACTTTTGAATTGTCATTTTACAATTTCGATTTTAATATAAAACTACCATCAGTTTGGAATGTTCAGTTACTCTTATTAACAATAAAAAATTACATGTAATAATATACATATATATTTATAAATATTAACATAAGAACGATTGATGCTCGTTTGTTTTTTTATACATTTTAAACGGTAAAGGTCATATTAACTATTTTAAAATCCAAACAATTTTTATATATCCGCCTGAAAACCAGTTTATGAATTTAAGTTGAACTTGCCATTATGTTATGTTAGAATCTGTGTCGAATATACAAATTATTTAAAACCTTCCTATGGGAAATAAAAAAAAATGTCTATGAAATCTTACGACACACTTAACTCCCATCCTGTAGGTACAAATAAGGTAAATAATCAAAATTAAAGAATTCGTATACATTTAAAAAAATGTAAATTATATATCAAAAATATATTCGAAGCGACTGGATTGTTCGAAGACAAAGAATCATGTTAACATTTACCAAATCATACAACTCACTCTTTCGTACATTTACATACGCAATGTTTAAAAAAGTCAGTTATTCCACAATATAATTGTCCTTATTATTTTAGTATCGATGGTTGCGACACGACACTCGTGTTGCAAGTTTGCGATGCGACTGTGAGACCCTCGTCCGGCGCATCTTCTCAACGCCTTGAACTTACTAGAAATTACATAAAAAACTGTTTCGATATTAAGTGAACAATTAAACATTGTTATGCGATAGTTTTCATTTGATTGTACAGATTATTTTAAAATAACATTATTATCACATTATTTGAGAATTATTTTAGATTTGAAATTATATAAAGCTTTTTAACTTTTTCTTTCAAAATATAATAATTAATATATACAGATATTCTACCGCAAAACAGCAGTACTTGGTATTGTTGTGTTCGGGTTTGAAGGTTGAGTGAGCCAGTGTAATTACAGGCACAAGGGACATAACATCTTAGTTCCCAAGGTTGGTGGCGCATTGGTGATGTAAGCGATGGTTAACATTTCTTACAATGCCAATGTCTAAGGGCGTTTGGTGACCACTTACCATCAGGTGGTCCATAAGCTCGTCCGCTGAAGGCTATATATATATATATATATATATATATATAAAAATATAGTATTTATATATATAAATATACTTACAATAAATAAATTGCGGGATGAAAGCTGACAGCCTTTAAACCTGAACTCAACAATGTGATAGAGTGAATGGGATCATCATCATCACCCTTTTCGCGTCCACTGCTGGACATAGGTCTCTCCAATGGCACGCCACTGAGCTCGATTTTCAGCTCTTAATCTCCAACCGCTGCCAGCCACCTTGCGTATATCGTCACTCCACCTAGCTGGAGGGCGTCCTACGCTACGTTTGCCAAGGCATGGTCTCCACTCCAGAACGCGTCTACTCCAACGGTCGTCGGTTCTGCGACATATGTGTCCAGCCCACTGCCACTTCAGCTTACTAACCCTTTGGGCTATGTCGATAACCTTGGTTCTTTGTCGGATCATCACATTTGGGATTCGATCCTTCAGAGAAACTCTGAGCATAGCCCTCTCCATAGCTCGCTAAGCGACCTTAAAATGGTGGACCAAACGCACTGTCAGTGTCCACGTCTCGGCTCCGTAGGTCATAACCGGTAAGACGCACTCGTTGAAGACTTTTGTCTTCAAGCATTGCGGTATTCGTGACCTGACCGTGACTTGACTTGACCGAGTTTTCTATACGCTGCCCAGCCAAGCTGTACTCTTCTTCGTGTTTCCCCCTCGAAGTTGTTTCGACCCAACTGCAAAGTTTGCCCAAGGTACACATATTCCTGAACAACTTCGAGAGGAACTCCGTTAAGAGCTATTGGTTCCGGACTGACGTATTCGTTGAACATTATCTTGGTTTTTTCCAAGTTTATCCGGAGACCAACTCAAGCAGAAGAATCAGCCAGGCTGCTCAGCATATACTGCATGTCCTGCACAGTTTCTGCCACGATGACGATATCGTCTGCAAATCTCAAGTGCGAAAGGTACTCGCCGTTTATGTTTATGCCCCGCCCTTCCCAGTGCAGCGTCTTGAACATATCCTCTAATGCATAATGTGATCAGTCATGAGTTTATTCTAATTTCAAATTAATTATTTATAATTGAGGAAGAATGAAGAAGGGGAGTTCTTAAATTCCTCTATAACATATATCATCTAAACTTTATCGGTAAACAAAGCGATGTTAAATAAAACATTACATTTTAATAATTTTTCTATCTATTTTCTACTAAACATTACGAGTAAACAGTCACGTGTCTAACTTGATAAGTCCGTTCGGAGTCAGTGAAAACTAAGTATAGCTTTCTAAATGCGCCCCGCGCATGCGTAATGTCCGGACATAGCGAAAGTGATTCCGTTGAGTCTATTTATGCGTAATAAATCTTTATAAGCATATTAAACTCTTCTATGTAGAGTTGAAGGAATGTTTTTTGAATGAGATTCGAAATAGAGATCGAAAGTTGTTGTAAAGTGTGTTCTTTTATAAATAGTTTGTCCAACTTTCGCTAATTTGCGGTAATCATACAATATATTGATGTGTGTGTTTGCATGAGTATATACACACCACTACACATCACACTTACTAATATATTCAATCTTGTTCCTCGTTCGCAAAGCAAAACAATTATCTTGATATATCGTTATTATTACGCTAATTTAAAGTGATTTGTGTCGTGGTCACAACTACCGTTGTGGTTTGTCTTGCAAGCGATATACTAATAAAGACCATGACTGTTTTAGTTAAAGAGCAAGCCGTATTATAAATTGTGATGGTATATATATATTTTAATAATATATGCCAATGTCATTCTAATTAATGATATTTTATTTAAAAGGTATTTTTTATCATAAATTTTATGATACTTCTATTCTTCGTATCATTTCAAGCAACGTATAGTCCACCTGAACGAATTTGGGCGCACGAACGCTATATCCTATTCTCAATCACAGTCGAGTTTCAATACCGAACAGAGCCGCCATGTTGTAATAAGATCATATCATATTATCTGTGATCTTGCCTAAAGAATCGATATAAACTTTCAGATATTATCGGCTTTTATATACTCGACTTTGTATTCACGTTGCTAAATCATCGGCTGGTTGTGATTTGAATACGAAGACAATCTAGAATAATTATGATGTCTTCCGGACCGATTTCTGTCATGGCGGTCAATCTCATATTATAGAGCACAAGTGTGTGCAACACAGATGCACTCTCGTTTCCTTCACTGTCATCCAATGTGAAGATAATCCGATACGATGTACGAATTTAGACGGATGGAGGGGATACATAATAGCACAATACACTTACACCGTTTCCACAGATGCAAAAGAGCTTCTCGATTGACTCCCAAAGACACTGTAGACGCTAGAAGATCTACAGCGTACATTAATCAAATATTTTATGAACGTTTGCGAGCACTGCAGTGTTATGTATTATCTATTCTCTGTTTAATTATTATTTCCGTCGTAAGCAATATCTATCATTCGTACTTCGCCTATTAACTAATATTAAATATTTTAATACATACATATATATATCCTAACTAATGTTATAAGTGCGAAAGTAAGTTTATTTGTTACGATTTCTATTATTAACTTCTCACACATTGTACAGAAAAAAACATAGCATACCTAACATCCGCCTCCCACACAAATATAAATAAAAAAAAATGTATTTAAATATGCATTTTTTTACAATTATACACTATATTTGGTGAGCGTATCTTAGGTACTGACCATTTACCATTAGACACCAACAAGGCGAAAATAGAATAAATAAATTTCATCAATTTTTTTTTTTAAATTCGACAAATATATAGTTAATGAAGGAATATCATTATAATTGCTGCATGACCTATTATTATTGTCAGGTATTATCAAAAACAAAGAATTGTAAATTAATTAAAGTACCTACTGATTGGTAAAGCACTGACCATAGACATAATCACTCACGTTCAAGTAATTTTACTCACGGAATAATCCGTTCGCTCAATTTATGACAATAAAATCGGCTATTATTCGACAACAGTAATAGTTCTTTGTCTTTTCGTTAGCGGTATGTAAAACGGAACAATTAAATTTAATCTATTCATTATAATACAATAATTATACTGGTGGTAGAGCTTTGTGCAAGCTCGTCTGGGTAGGTACCACCCACTCATCAGATATTCTACCGCAAAACAGCAATACTTGATATTGTTGTGTTCCGGTTTGAAGGGTGAGTGAGCCAGTGTAATTACAGGCACAAGGGACATAAAATCTTAGTTCCCAAGGTTGGTGGCGCATTGGATATGTAAGCGATGGTTGACATTTCTTACAATGCCAATGTCTAAGAGCGTTGGTGACCACTTACCATCAGGTGGCCCATATGCTCGTCCGCCTTCCTATTCTATAAAAAAAAAAAAAAAAAAAACATGTTATGAAATTATTGGCATATTTAATTTCATGATCTAAGAGTATGTTTATATTGTGAATCAAGATATAGTATAGAAAATAATAAAATTGTCTTTGTATCGATAGTAATACTTCTCATAATTACCTAGATACCTACATAGTTCGCTAAGAGGCAATAGCGCCAGCATCTTAGCAAAGTCTCGGTTTAATCTATTAGACGGCTCGTTTATTTAATATTCTTTACATAATGTTACGAAGTGTTAGTTAAACTTCATTTTATTAAATGTTAAACATTTCACATCGATTTCATTAAAATTAATTACATTTTCGTTATATTTTTAAAGGCTAGTAGTAGTTAGATATATAAAACGACCAAGTGGCTAGATGTAAACATGTAACCGACGATTGCGGGTTCGAACCCTGGCAAGTACCATTAATTACTTAATTTGTAATTATAATTCATTTTGTGCTCAGCAGCAACGGAAAGCATCGCGAGGAAATATTGCATGTATATAAAATTCATTACAATTGGAGCGGGTAAGCTCCACAAATTTTCTTGAAGAAGTGAGGTTTTGGCCAGTACTAGGGCCCGCTATGGGCCATGTGCCTATAATTTTACATATATTCATTGTTTATTTACTAATACTTATATTATCTTCAATCAAAACGAATAACATTCGTATTCTTTTTAATTTTTTTGTTCAAAATTAGTGCTTTGTGTTTAAGTTTTATAAACATCGTCTAGCTATTTTTAGCATAAAATCTAGGCAAAGCTGATAGGAAATCTTTGGTGATCATTAATCTCGCAAAAGTCTACAATCACCCTATCAAATGTCAACCTTCGACGCTTGTGGCGAAAGAAATTGTATACAAAATTGTAATTTGATTATAGTTATTTATTTGTCATTTGCGTTCAGACGGCTTTTCTTTCGATCCTCGGATCTTCCGACTTGCGAAATCTCGACAACTTTCGTCATTCGTACTTGCAAAATATTGACAACTTTGCGGGATAGACAGACTCATTTATCACATTGATCACAAATTGTTGAACTTTATCTAGTACCTTAAACAAGGTATATTATATATATTGGACGTCAAAACATCTTTAAAATAGGTTGAATATACGTCAGCTTAAAGTAAGACCTCGCAAATGTTTGTTTATTTAATTATTAATCTGTATATTTCAACATATGTATATCCATTTAATTAGTCCATTCGTGTTGATAGTATTAACGTAGAAACGTAAACAATTTGTTTTGTTCTAATAAATACAATAATATTTGCTATAGAAAATAAAAATGAAATATATTTGAAATGTATGCTCGCGTTGTTTATTTACTCGTGGAAACTTTATTGGTCATGTTGTAACATTAAAGTCCTGTCCTACTGTACTGTTTGTTTCTTATTATAAAAAAGTAGGAGATTAGCTGCCAATATTCAAACTGGTTACTACTGGGAAGTTATCTCTCAAAACTTACATAATTTTATTGGTCCGATTTGAAACCAAATTCGAATTCAGGATTTCCATTTCTGCAGCCGCTCAATCTAGCCATTATACAAACGAGGCATTCATAATCTTTTGTCAACAAGTTCCTATTGAATCATAATGGCTATTAAAATGACATATTATTCTGATTCGCTTATAACATTACTCTGAATAGCTTTCAATGAACATACTTTATTCGAGCATTACATAATATGTTTAGATATAATTGTTTTAAAGCGGTCACGATTTGTGAATGTAACGTCGCCTGAGGCTAAACAACAGTATTTAGAGTAGAGAATTTTGTTAGCTTGCTATAAAATTATTTTGCAACATTCAAATTATATAAATACATAGAGCGTGGAATTATATTTAACGAAACAAACGTTTTTTATAAAAATATGTTTTATAATATACGAGTAAGTCTAATGAAAACAAAAATATTATTTAGTCAAGTAATTATATTTTTTATATTAGTACTACATACTCATATCTAAATAAATAATTTTGTTTAATAAAAAAAATATTAAAATCTCTATTATAAAACACTTCGAGACAACTAATTGTATGGCTTAGTGTATATGCGTCGTTACATAATCAAAAAAAACCAGATGTAAAATGGTTTATCCATTTCAGTCCAGTCTAACTAAATTCTATATCGAAAATATTTATTCAAAGTAGTATGTTTATTTATCCAAATAGTTGCGTCCGAGAGGAAGTTTCGAAAGCGTAATTATAGAGCGCTGTGGCTTCTTTTAGATGTAACGAGTTTTAAGTCATGCGTCGTACATCGTAACATTCCTAACATTTTCACAAACGACTAAAGTCTTTGCAGCTATATCATAATATTCATGAATATCATAAACACACACATAAACTGTATACGCACACGTGACTAAAATTAAATGTTCTTTTAACAAAACATCATTATTAAACAAGGTTCTTATTCTATAAACAGTTACTAACGTAATAAAATTACCACTCATCTATTTTCATGTACAATACATAATGTTACAAAGCATATAAAACAGTGTCTACCGAGTATCTTCTCGATTATTCTTAGTATAATCTACTGAATTCAAAGAAAATTTTATTTCGATTTTACATAAATATATAATTTTGTATACCGTAACCGTAACAGCCTGTGAATGTCCCACTGCTGGGCTAAAGGCCTCCTCTCCTCTTTTTGAGGAGAAGGTTTGGAGCTTATTCCACCACGCTGCTCCAATGCGGGTTGGTGGAATACACATGTGGCAGAATTTTAGTGAAATTAGACACATGCAGGTTTCCTCACGATGTTTTCCTTCACCGTAAAGCACGAGATGAATTATAATCACAAATTAAGCACATGAAAATTCAGTGGTGCTTGCCCGGGTTTGAACCCACGATCATCAGTTAAGATTCACATGTTCTTACCACTGGGCCATCTCGGGGCTTTTTGTATGTTTATATATTATTCATACTAATATTCTAGGTCAAGTTACGAATTTATAGTACAATAACCATGTCGCCAATGTCGGAGTATGAACCC
The DNA here is from genome assembly GCF_905147045.1 of Nymphalis io. Taxonomy (NCBI): domain Eukaryota; kingdom Metazoa; phylum Arthropoda; class Insecta; order Lepidoptera; family Nymphalidae; genus Nymphalis; species Nymphalis io. Next base: position 13,113,942 of record NC_065897.1, on the reverse strand, counting down.
GGAAACGCTAGCATATGTAGATTGACGAGGCTGTAAGCTTCGATACAGATGTGACATATCACTAAGTTCTTATAATTTTATCGAACACTTGTTTGGTCTTGACACGCTTTATATATTAATTGTAACATTATTTATATTATGACATTCCAAATAACTGTTACGTACGTTGATAGTATTTATAGCTCATTCGTGTAATAAAAACGAGTATTGGTATTTATAATTATTTTAATTTTACTTTTGACACACATGTAGTAAAAAAGTAAAAGTAAAGTAACATGTAAATATCTCACTGCTGGGCTAACGCCTCCTTTCCCTTTGAGTGAGATACACATAAAGGAGTAGATTTAACTTGACATAAATAGTTTTTCTAATTTATTTTATAACTTAAGAAGAAATAGCAAATTTCAATAAATTACAATTAACAAATATTTATTGTTGATACGATGGTAACATATCCATATGTCGTGGAAAGCGAGGCGAGACGAACTTATATTTGATATTCTCATAACATAACAGATATTTCTAATTGATTTTAGTTCACTTGATGGTATGGCTTCGCAAAAGTGAAGTGTGGGTTAGGTGTAAGTCACCCATCAGATATTCATTCCGCTAAACAACAATGTTTAGTATTGTTGCAATCCGGTTTGAAGGGTGACTAGTCATTGTACTTGTAACTACAGGCACAAGGGACAAGCATGTTTTTAACAATAATAAGGGACCTTAATAATAATTAACCAATTATAAATATAAGCTTTAAAATCGCTTTCAATATGACTTGCTATGAATGGAAATAAAATGTCAGTGAGCCAGTGTAATTACAGTAAACACGTTTCCATTAATATAGCTTAAAAGGATATTTTACATTAATTTGGAACCCCGGTAATATACAAGAGTTTATCAGATAGGAGGAAAATGAAGAAATGATTTTTAGATATATAAACGAATAATTATGTTATATTGAAGTTGTTTCATTCATATTAGTTTTTTGTGCGATTGTAACTTTTGTGTTACAAATTTTTATTTAACTTCACTTATTTGTTTGAATGTTTATTTAAATGAAATTTGAACCATCAAATGTTGCGACTGATGTTTGAACCAGTTCCAGCTAATTAGTTGAGTTATTGAGTATTAACTAATATACTAAAGCCGAGATGGCCCAGTGGTAAGAACGCGTGAATCTTAACCGATGATCTTGGCTTAAAACCTCGTGCTTGACGGTGAAGAAAAACATCGTAAGGAAACCTGCATGTGTCTAATTTCACTGAAACTCTGCCACATGTGTATTCCACCAACCCGCATTGGAGCAGCGTGGTGGAATAAGCTCCAAACCTTCGCCTCAAAAAGGGAGAGGTGGCCTTAGCCTAGCAGTGCGACATTCACAGGCTGTTACTGTTACTGTAAAATACTATATTTTTTTCGTTTAAGTAAACATATATATAGAGATTTGTAGTATTCGGAATATTTAAGGGCTGCTTGCCTTGTATAATACATATTCCTTACAAGTAACATATTTATATTACTTATATCCTAATACACATAATAAAATTTTCAATAATTCTTCACGTGGTCTCGTGTAATGGAGAAGGAGCTTAAGGTTACTATCGTGTGAGACTGAATCGGCGAAATGTCGTCAGGCGACATTATTGAATCGGAGCTAAGGACGAATACCTTTCTCATGATTCGTAGAATTTTAACTCTTGGAATTGAGTGGTCAACGATCTTTATTGAAATCTAGTACAAAGAGATAGAAGAGAGTGACAGTAGTTATATTCTGTAAGAAAAAACCGAAATTCACCGTAGAAATATCAGAATATGATATGCGACATTGACCATTATAAGTGTAACATTTCAAGAATACACGCATCGTTAGTTAACACTGCTGTTTTTAATATGATTAACTGCAGTGTTAAGGAAACGTTTATTACATAACCAAGTGAGAGTTTGTTAGTTTTTCATATGGCAGCGCTTGGACCGAGATGGTCCAATGGTCACACGAACATGTGAATCTTACTCAAAGATTGCGAATTCGAATTTGGGCAAGCACACTTTATTTTTTTTCGTTTTGGTGGTGAAGGCGAATATCGTGAGGAAACCGACATGTGTTGGTTGAAAATATTTCGCATATGTATATACCTGAATTGAACTAGCTTGGCGGAATAAGCTCAAAAACGTTCAACGAAAGGATAACTTTTATAATATCAGGGCTAAGGCCAGCCCTGATATTATAAAAGCTTGTGATGACTCGGCTGAGATATAGGCTCCATAGCTGTTTTTTCTAACTGTTAATTCAGGCGTTATATTTAATACTACGTAAAACAAATTTCAATTAAAAACTCACTATTAAGGCGATTGAAATAATTTGATTGATATATGACTATATTTCTTACAATGCCAATGTCTATGGGTGTTGATGACGACTTACCATCGGGTGGCCCACATACGCGTCGGCCTATATAAGAAAAAAATGTGATGAGTAAAATTGATGATTTAGATTTTTGGTTCTGTAATATTAATTTATTTTTTCTATTACATTGGCTATTCATAGAACTATTTATATTGCAAACACGAGAAACTTTCGCTAAGTTGGGTAACAATTGCATGGTTCTTTATACAACACATTACAATGTTAACGCTAATTTTTCCTTAATATAGCGGTTTATTGTTTAACATAAATTTTGTTTTAAATTTTCAAAGAACAATTGTCATAGAACAAATAGGTTATTGATTGTAATTGAATAAATATTTTGATATTTATTTTAGTGAAATTTAAAGTGATGTTTAAAGTTAAACTAAATAATATTTGGAATTTACTTATTACAGGTAATAACAGACTTGATAAGATTAAACAAAAAAAATCTGAATCAATATCCTGAAAAATCAGTGTGGGTGAATAATAAAAAAGCACCGCTTATAAAAAAATTTAGATATACCAAAACATGGTTGCTTAATCCCGAAGTAATAGAAAGGACCAAATGATGAACAAAATATTATCTATATTTCACTGTTCACGACACTAATAAATTTGATCAATCTTGTAACATTGACATTACGTATACGTACTATTACAAAAAAACTTAGACAGTGTGATTCAGGAATTTCAAAAAATGAATCAACGACATCTAGTGACAAATAGTAACTTGTCGTGTCGAAGACACAAAATATCATTAAAAAAAATCTTTTAAATTAAAATGGCATCCCCAATTCGAATGCCTAGGTAGTCGCCTAATGCCTAAATTGACGGCTCTTGTCATGAATAAAGCAAATATTATATACAGGTACAACTTTGGTGTCCAATTAACGGTCAAACGCTGGCCTATTAAGTGTAAAAAAAAATATTCTAGTTCAGTTTTTGGCCCCATTTCATGAATCGTAATCATAGATCGATATATTATGACATATTTACAAATTAAATACTCAGTGTGGTCATTTGAAAGCAATAAATTTTATATAATTTCCATTAATTGCCTATAACACTTTAAATATATAACTTTATTACATTTATGATTGATTCAGTTTTAAGTAATACTTGAATATAGTTAATTATTATTTCAACATTACCGATATAATTAATGTCTTATTTTATTTAATTGACGATCGATACGATTATATCAGTTATATAGTTCAAAGTCATTTGCGTAATGTATTTATTAAAGAAGTTTGTTATTTAGTTTTTCATTTACAGTAAATACCTAATTACGTTTACAAAATAAACAAAGAATACGTATTAGAATTAAATTTTTGCACCGGCAACATAGGTTATTGTTTTTTTTTTGGCACAAAATTTGTGATATTTTTTTAATGATATGTTATTACGCTTTTTCGAGTTACACAATGCATGTATTTTGAAAATAAACAAATAAAATATGATTTTCCATTCCAGAATTGCGTTGTTCACAAATACTTTTTACTTAATATGTGTATACATAAAACGAGTTTTGACACATTACTCGTATAATGTGTGAATTTAGACAAAAAATAGTAATAAAAAAAATGTGAAAATCGTATTGTCGTAAGTAGTGTAAAATTCGGACTTTATCTCGAACGAAACACGTAACAATGCGACATAAAATAACTTTCACAATAATTTTACGTCTTATTATGTATAATAGGCTTATATAGAGCACTAGTTCTTATTACCTTCTACATAAGAATCAATTTACTAAACAGAAATACCTTTCAGTATATAGGTAATTAAGAAAGACGAGATAGCCTAGTGGTTATAACGCATGAATCTTAACCGATGATCGTGGGTTCATCCGGGCAAGCACCACTGAATTTTCATGTGCTTAATTTGTGTTTATAATTCATTTCATGTTTGACGGTGAAGGAAAACACCGTGAGGAAACCTTCATGTGTCTAATTTCACTGAAATTCTATACATGTGTATTCCACCAACCCGCATTGTAGCAGCATGGTGGAATAAGCTCCAAGCCTTCTACTCAAAAAAGAAGTGGAGACCTTAGCCCAGCAGTGGGATATTCACAGGCTTTTACTATATAATTAGACACATAAAATTTTGCAATTATTTTTAAGTTACAATATTTCATGTATTAGTATGTTTTTTATTTTTTATTAATAGAATAATAGACAATTTATAATAACTTTTTAATGATGATATTGCTTTACCTCCTTCATCATCATTTTGTAGACTCTATTATTTTAAAGTCATTATAAACTTTCACCGTCTTTGCTTCGAGTGTCACTCGTGTTAGCATCATCACGGGGAAAATTGGGACAGTTCCGGTTTGCTTGAAACAAAACTGTGACGTAATCTTATAATCAAAATTCACTCATGAATCGAATTGTTTATCAATTGAATCGTTACATTTATATATTATCAGTTAAGAAAATAAACGAGATAGGCGTTAGGTAATATATGGGTAATTTTTTATACAATTCAATAAATAAGATTGCGGCTTTTCATTAACACAATATAGTAATATCAAAGTAAGTAGTAAAGAGTAAATTACATTACTTTTATAATAAAATAGTTTCAATCACCCCGCTCCATACTAAATAATATATAATAATATCATATCACATCCAACTATTATTTTTTACATAGAATGACCGCATGACCTTTCCTTTTAATAGGTTAACTAGTAGCATATTACATTAGATTATATCATACAGAGAACGTTGATTATTAAATGCTTATGATATAGACTGAAGAAACTTCCAGTTAATTGAAATACAAAAAGTTTATAGTATTCATATTAAATTAAATATTATTAAGATTGTTAAGCTTTGGAGATCCTCAATGACGACTTAACCAGTATTAGGCAGTCCATGTTGTGCTTGATGGCTTAAAATTTGACTTATATGAATTCTTATCGTGCCGACCGCTGTGAAATGCAAGCAAATACATACAGAGACGTAAGCTTTGCTAAACTATCTTAATAGAACAGGTTGTTTGTTATTGGTATTGCCAATACCAAAGAAATTAAACTACGAACTAAAACTAATAGATTATTTACTAAATTATTACTCAAATTATGACCAATAATTTATGAAACAGATGTTATAAAATAACTTCAAAGTTGGTGACTTAAACGAGTTAGAAAATAAACGATTAAAATTCGAACACTATAAAAAGCAACATTACAAGTCGAGACAAGTGTTTTAATCGTTCCACGCCTACTTGTGAGTTACACCGCATACCTATAACGTTACGCAAAATATACTTTTTGCTCTGTCTCACTTTTCCCCGAGGCATGGATGCCCTGTTATATTATAGACTAACTAGGTCGGTATGCCCACAATTTTTACTTAGCTTATTTCAATTTTAGTATAATATATATTATGTTTCATAATCGGTATTAATTGTTAAATACGGTTTGAATTTTATTATAAATACATAAGATATGAAATGGCTTGTGGCTATATTATGTCCACTTAAGTCGCGTGTGACATTTAACTCATTAGTTTAATTAATCAACGTTAATTGTTTTTTTTTTAATATGAGACTTTGACGTTATTATAAATTTAAGTGTATATTGCCTATTGTATAAAACACTTTATTACTTTGAAAATATTTCAATAGTAAGTTTGCAAAATATGTGTGAAAAATCTCATCGATTTCTAGAGCTAGTTATATCTCCAAAGATTAAAGCTGCATTAAAACCTTGCGAGTTTTGAATGACTTTAATCACGGCGGCCATTCTCAGCGAAAACTAACCAAGAAGTCAGGAGATATTATACTTCTCCAGTGAGCAACGTGTGCAAACAAAAACACTGCGAAGTTCCAAATCTGGAATTTGGAACTGAAAATTTCTTGACGGATATATTTATTATAACGTTATTACGTTAAAAGCTCATAAATGATAGTGAATGAAATATTAAGTGATTACATATTTCTTAAAATGTTAAAAATTAAAAAACAATTATAGTGTCCGGGTTTCACTACAATTCTAATTTCACAATATTACCATAATGTTTGCAAAGTAAATAACGTTTCTTAAGCTTATTTATAAATATTTTCCTCATTAGATATTGAATTGCGTAACTACAGTAATAAAACTGGCAATGAAGAAATAATTAAGCTAATAAATAAAGTCCGTTACATCAAAATATTTAGACCTGAACGAAATAGCTCGATATGTAATATAAAAACATTTATGTTAAAAGATGAACGTGGTTCAAACCCGGGCAAACACCACTGAATTTTCATGTGCTTAATTTGTTATTATAATTCATCTCGTGCTTGACTGTGAAGGAAAACATCGCGAGGAAACCTTCATGTGTCGAATTTCACTGAAATTCTGCTACATTTTTGAATAAACATGGAATGGAATCACCAACCCGCATTGGAGGAGCGTGGTGGAATAAGCTCCAAACCTTCTCCAACTCTTCTGTTACTGTTGTTCTTTTATGTAGATTATATAATATATATTATGTATAATATGTGTTAAATTTTATATAAATAATTCAAACATACTACAAAGATTCTTCTAGTTCTTGTGTATAGACCCAAATTTTGAAATCGTGGTAGTTTTACGTTTATTTCTTCTTGTCACGAATCAAAGGTCATTGTTAGAGAGCCTTATTAAATAAAGTTTATATCGTATTTAATCACTAATTAGAAATAGAAATTCATTAAAATATATATGACTCGCATCAATTTTAAATAGTTATTTTCAAATTATTGTAATCGTGAGAGGTACAATGTAAAGAAAAATACTTTTGAATCGTTTGACAATTTCTCGTGCTAGCTTAAATTACTTTTTGGCAATCATTGTTTTGTCATTCGGAGTAGTCATTTGAAATGCTAATTAGGTACTAATTGCAGATTTAGGTTTTGAAAAGTTTCAACAATGAGTTGCAGCAAAATTATTACGAGAATTGAGAAATATTCCCAAGACTAATTTAAATATACAATTATTATATTTTACGAGTCCTTCTTGTATTGTTTCGTTATTTCAAAACTATATACATTACTGGTGATTAATATTATTATATATTAAAAAAAACTGAGTTAACGATACAAAGACAACGAAGTTATCGCTGCTATAAGATATTTTAGTAAGTGATAACACAGCCTTAGTCAGTCTTCGTTTCTTTCGGGTTGCCTGGAATAGATATAAAAACTAATTATTTGCCCTATTTAGTATTGAGCTATGCACTTTTAAATCAGCTCATTTTTAAAAAAGGAGATGTTCTCAACTCAATTTTTTTTAATGTTTTATTCTATTAATATCATTATCTACTGGATTTGGCCTTTAGAGGGCAGATAAAATGACGAAGGTTTTAGGTTTTTGAGATTATATCAAGTATCAAAAGATCTAGGTCATCTGCTTAGATTACATGTATCATAGAAATCAATACTAGCTTATTGATACTTGGTTTCTTCAACCTTTTACTATTGTACTTGTGGCAAGTTACAATTTGTAACGTTGCCACACCCTACTTTGTCCCTCGTGTAGACACGAGGTCTAGGTAGGTTAAATATAGTTTTTATCATTCATTATATTCATTATTCAATTATTTTTTTAAATTTTGGTGTTTGTAATATATATTATAATAAATACGCGCGACCTAAGTTTGGTCGTTAAGACATCGTTTTTAATAGCGGGAGCAGAAATGCGTATGCCATAAATACTTCTACAATTGCTTAAATAAATACATCATGAATTTGATGAAGGTCAATCTTTACTTGAATATTAGCTTATTTTAAAATATCTGTCTTTGTCTTTCAGGTTTTATGTCTCGTGCTAGCGACAGGGATGGCTGCAAGGCACCGTCCACGCCTCCAGCAGCAAGTTGACGCTTACGACTACGAGCCTCAGGCACAAGAAAGGGGTCAACAAGTAAGTTTCAATTACTAACGATTCAAAACGTTCTAATATGCTGTGATTAATTATTATAATATCTCTAACAAAGCTGATACAAAGAGCCGTGCTACATATTACTATTCAGTTTATTTATTTATTTGTATTATTTAAATTGTATTACCGAGTGTATATTGAAACTTCCGATGACAATTTTTATGACATACAAAACGAACTGTAGAGTATTTAAGATGTCAACCAATGGTATCGCTTAAATTCAATGTTAAAATAGTTTATTTGTCTTTGTTTTTCTGTGTCTGCATATGGATAGTAATTAATGTTTGGTTTAATATTAAAACAGATTAAAATTAAATAAGGAAAGATATTAGCTTAAGAACTTTTATTTAAACTCTTTGTATTCACTAACTTCTACTGGTTGTTTTAATTATACAAGGTTATCTAAAGTAAGATCTATATTAAGAACGTTGAAATACTTAATAATCATATAAAATATTGTTGTTATTTTTAAATGTCGGTCGATATTTATTTTTATTCGTATATTTGGCGCGATAAGAGTAAAGCTACAAGGTTGAATTTGTATGCAAAGCTAGTGCATGTAACGTTTATTGAAAACGTTCTGACGCAAAAAGGTATTATTATTCGCGTGTCCTGAATTTTACGCTTTTTTTTTGCTTTTACCACAGATTATTAAAGTTCTCATTAAATAACTTCCATTAATAGGTTACGTAGAAAAACATAATCAAAAGCGAAGGTCAGAATGTTATTTATCAATTACGTTAGCAATTTCACGCTTTTTATACATTAATATTAATTTATCAGAAAATTGTTTTTTATAAACGAAATAAAAACTTAATTATCTTTCTAAAGGTGGATGGATTAGTTATCTCTCGTGTCATAAATCTTATGATTAATATAACCTATTTCAAAATAAAGATAAGACATTCTTTATTCAAGTTGGAGCTTATCAATAACATTTGAGTAGTTATTTTACAGACCACTACGTAGATTTTACTTAGAAAATCCGGCAAGTAATTCAGTAGTAACCCTTTTTCCCAACAAATTGGGTACATAGTAAGTAGTACTTAAGTACAGTTCTTCTAAGTAAATAAAAACTACGAGAACTTCCCGAAACATGTCGAGCGTTCCTCAAATAATAACGTAAATTAAACCAGTTTAATTAGATTTTTATGATTTCCAGGTGGTTTTAGTACCACAAGATGCTTACGATGGACTATACCAAGCTCAAGACCGAGCTGATGAAGAATACGAGCCGAGAGCAGTTCACAGATCCTCAGCTCCGTCCAGATTGAAGCAACAATCTCAGCTGCAAGAAGGACCCAAACAGCCGCCTGTGCAGACGATCAGGAACTATAACAAGGTATATTAAATAATATTTACAAGTCATCATTTACCACATTCTTAGAATGTCGAAAATGTAAGCATATATAATTTGTAAGGAACAGAAATAAAACGTAATAAGCGTTTACACAAAAAAAAAATTTAAACTAATAAATTCTACCAATTATCAATGATAATTTGCGGTTGGTTATATTAAAACAAAGTTTTAACAATATCTTATTATGCATAAAACCTTGATCACTCAAAATCTGATAAATAACTGATGTTCAATGTTTATCAATATCAAAATGGCTGAAATATGTAAGAAAATGATAGATTTTTATTAAACGCTTGTTTTATATTTCAGGTGAACGATGATGGTAGCTTTACATTTGGTTACGAGGCGGCGGATGGATCCTTCAAGGAAGAAACAAGAGGAACCGACTGTGTAGTCCGCGGCAAATACGGCTACGTTGACCCCGATGGCAATAAAAGAGAGTTCACGTATGTGTCAGGAAACCCTTGTGATCCGAACAAACCTGACGATGACGAGCAAGAAGCTCAAGCCCCAGAATCAGCGGAGAGAGATGACCCAGAACCAAATTATCCGAGCAGACCAGCCTACAGGCCGACAACAGCACGACCAGCGACCACCTACTTCCAAAACGACTTTAGGGACGCTGATGAAGAACCCGAAGAAGAACCTCTTCAACACATCAGACAACGTGTGGTTCAACGCCCACAACCCGCTAGACCGGCACTGCGACCAAATTACCCAGCTCAACAAATCGCTATCACACCTCGACCTGTACCCGTCACTACTCCCAGAGCGCTACCTCCAGCGACCACTTTTAGACCACACCAAGTCGTACAAGTGACACCAAAGCCCCAGATTCAGTACAGCCCCGAGCCCGAATACTCACCCGCTCCTACTCCCACTGCTGTGCTCAGCTCAGGAAGACCGGGACAAATAGATTTTGCTGCAGAATTCGCGAAATTCCACCGCGAAAATCAAGGCCCATCTACTACTCCAAATTCGTTAAATGCACCTGCTAAATCTACCCACGCAGCACCTGTGCCTTCTGGTAATCCGTTGTACTCGACTGAGTTAGTCTACGATCCTTCCAGCGGCCATTACGATACCCAGCTCTTCCAGGCTTTGCCTCAAACTAAGGGAGAACTAAACCTCAACCAACGTCTTCAACCATACGTTGCTCAACAGCAACAGCAAAGACCTTTCATCCCATCTCCTCAGATTCCATCAAATGCAGATCAAGCTAGTCCCGCCCAGTACAGACAGCAACTTCAACCGGTTAACGCCCAGGTGATCTATCAAAGACAACAGGCCGAAACTCAGTTCCAGAGCTCCCAGCAGCTGTTTGCTCAACAGCAGCAAATCCAGCAAAGTCAACTGCAGAGAGACAGAGCGGCGGCGCGTGCTCAGGCACAAAGATTAGCTCTCGCTCAATCGCAAGCTCCTCAGCGAGCTCCCCAATCGCCACAATACTACTACGTACCGAGGGGAGAGAACCCTTCTTCGGGACAAATCGACGCTTTTCTGAGAGGTCACGGCATTCAGGTCTAGATATTTAGTTTAATACCTGAGCTAGATAATTCTATCGATCGACTGAGTCCATATAGCCATAAATATAAATAACGTACAAGTCTTAAATATCGGTCGCATAGTGCAGTGTGGTGAGGTATCTAGTTCGATGGACAGGCGGCAGGCCGCGAGTGTATATAATGCTGCGTACCTTAAAATAAAAATTAGTTTTAAGATTTAATTATAATTGTAAACCATTTTTGTACGAAAAGTCCACGATGTTCTGTGCTTGAGCGTTTTGTAAAATCGAAATACCATTTTTTGTAATATTTTGTTTTATAATAAATTATAATTTTATTAATAAAATGTTTTCATTTTATTTTTTATGAACATATTTTTATTATTTTATATAAGAAGGTAGACAGGGAAATTAGTCATTTGGTGATAAGTGGTCATCACCGATCATATACATTGACATTTTAAATTCAAGGAGACGATTAACGTTTATAAGACACATTTATATTTTAAGTATTTTTTACATTCACCAAAATTGTGTGCATAATTGTGAATGAGTGAAACAATAATAATAAGGAACTTTATTCACCAAAAAAAGTACGAACCATAAAAAGGTAACCGTACCGTACCGTAACAGCCTGTGAATGTCCCACTGCTGGGCTAAAGGCCTCCTCTCCTCTTTTTGAGGAGAAGGTTTGGAGCTTATTCCACCACGCTGCTCCAATGCGGGTTGGTGGAATACACATGTGGCAGAATTTCAGTGAAATTAGACACATGCAGGTTTCCTCACGATGTTTTCCTTCACCGTAAAGCACGAGATGAATTATAATCACAAATTAAGCACATGAAAATTCAGTAGTGCTTGCCCGGGTTTGAACCCACGATCATCGGTTAAGATTCACGCGTTCTTACCACTGGGCCATCTCGGCAAAAAGGTAACACTCATAAAAAAAGAATTCAAATTGAAAAGTAACATACTACACAACTAAATAAAATACAAACATGCATATTGCTAACAGACAAAAGATAAGTTTTTTTAAATACAATAGAAATATTACATTTCGAATAAAATTTTTATAAAACTATTAAGTTAAAAAGTATAAACAACTACTTTAATAACTTTCTTAGACCATTATTTATTGTTTATGAAGTAAGCATTCAAACCAAAAAAGTATAAGTGTATTATATTTTTTCTTCTATTTTCATATGAGGAATGAGGTGACTTGAATCTGGTTTATCAGAAAATTAGCAAGCCGAAATAGCAGTGCGCCGATCGCGACTTCTGAAAAACGGATAGACGACGCGGTAGTTTTAAAATGGGGTCCGCATCTTGGCAAAGACAGGTTGTCCTTGAGCTAATGAGAATTAATGGGTAGTTCAAAAATTCTTAATTATTCGCTATTGGTATAACATACTATGCTTTATTTATTCACTCAGTAATTTAGTTCATTTAATCATAAGAATAATTATTTGTTTGTTTAATTTTTACACAAATAAATAAATATTTTATGCAATTTATTATTTAATTATTAATCTGTGTTTGTGATACCTGTTTTGGTCCGGCCAAAGCTTATTATATATATTATTTCTTATTTTTATAATATATATATGTGTCCTAAATTCGAGCTTAGTTTCTTTTGTGAAATTGTTTTTAAATTTAGTTACAACATACACCCATACAATAATAGTTTTAATTAATTAAAAAAATTTAATAATATGTAGACGATACCGCATTTGATGAAATTAAGGCAACCAGATAAGAGAGTTGTGAAAATTAAGAATTAGCCTTTCGTGAACAAAGCTCATAAATACCAAGTCATCTAATTATCATAGTAATATACATTACATAGTAATAAAGAATGCGGAATTCAGCGCAATGATTATTGTAGTTTCTAGGCCGTGTCCCATTAAGTAATTTAATTCATTCAATCAAAACCAGTTTGTCGATCTTACGTCTTAATTGCATAGTTTTTGACATGGATAATATACAAGCCTAATGATTCATATAAAATAATATATAACATGATACAAAAAATAGGATATCTTGAAATTGAATGTCAGCATTTTATTTACCAATTATTTATACCTGATATATAAATAAATATGATGATATAATCAATATAAATCGGTGATTGTAACGTGACGTGAGTGACGCACCGCATCTTTTCTTCATTCGTTTATTTAAACAACATATAATACAAATATCAGGCTGCCGGATCAAAATTGAAAAATGACCTGGGAATTATTATTTATAAAAATAGTGGAATTAGACTGTATGACACATAAAGCTTTTATTATTTATTTAAAGCTTTAATGTGAACAATTCTTACTAAATTAATTGACAAATGTTATATTTTTACTCATTTCTCTGACCCGCAGTCCAAAGGTCCAGTGTCCTAGCCATGAAAGCGTACCAGACAGACTTTTACATTCAAATGCAGCCTTTTTGAATTAGCCACTAGACCAATGAGGCCGCTGATTTCATTAACCTTTTATGAATTAATATTATAGTACTTACCAAATTGTCCTAAGCTGACCTCTATGCCCTATTCCAATCGAAGCCGATATAAACAAACCTTAGATTGACATAATCCATGTTATTTGTTATTAGCTCTGCTATACTATATACAACAAACAGTTCTTATTCATATATCTTTATATATGATATCATTCATCATAATTGCATGCATTTATAGGCGACGTGTAGTATTCGTTAGACTAAATTTTACTCGCTATTTAGTCTCTTTTACATTTATAGCCAAGCAACAATATATATGTAATATGTATGTAGTTTATTTCTAAAAGAATGCTTGCTTACATGCTTAAACATATTCAGGGGCGTATTAACCTACTAGGGGCGTATTACCTATTGTTAAAGGGACACGTACCCACGAGCACGGAGCCTCTTGATGACACATAGCAGGTCTTACATATGTCCTTTCATAAACGCTACCCATTTTTTGTTACTTTTTGATTTCACCTTTCTGAAAAATGTTAAGAACCTACTTAAAGATTACACAAGAGCTCTAAAACACATTATTAGTTACCTACGAATTATAATTAATCATGTAATGCTTTTTTTTTCGTTTTCCGGGGTTTAACTTTCAGTTTCAGTTAGCCCCTACTATGTACCGATCTCACGCACACATTAAAGCACTTACAATGACAAATCTTACGCTGACGTCATCTGACGTTCGAAATATTACGCTGATGTCATATGACGCACGAAATCTTACGTTTACTGGTCTGACACTCGAAGTCTTAATTGGCAGTACCGTATAATGAGCGGTAAATGTTTACAAAGCAAAAAACAAATTATAATAATATAATTATAACTACACCTTAACTTGAAAATTATAGTTGAAATGTATATATATGTCAGAGATAATAAATTTAAGCGGGTATACGACGTCACTTATTTTATTACAATAGCAACACACAAGGTGATTGACATCTTATGGGTTACTGGTCGGTTGTCAGACGTCAAGTTGTGAAAAATATAAGACGGGTGCCTATTTTATTGTACAGCCGAATAATGGAAATAAAATATAATGGTTTATCTATCAGTCAGTAGGGCGTGTGATCGTTTGTCTAGCGACCCCCTTGGTCTCTTGCTCTCAGGACAGCGCCAGCGCCGGACATGCGCACTCATGTGTTCTGATACGCTTAGCTTCCTGAATTACAGCCGTTGGATATGCAAATTAAATCAAAGCAGTTGCGATTTTTTTAATAAGATTGCTTACGAACAATAAGGAGTATTCAAAGCTGACGCCAATCTTCGCTAGTCGGAGTGGCACTCGAAGAAGAAGTTATGATTTATTTTACTACCATACGAAAATATTATAATTTAGCGAATGCAGATAATATATGGTAACATATAATAAGATGAAATAGATTTGGAGAGTACGTGTCAATTTGTTTAAAAGCGATAGACACCGTGTGTGTCGTATTTTATAAGTTTCTTAGTAGCTTCACAAGTTAGCTTGTATCTAAATTGCGATAATTTATTTATTCAGATACCCTGTTTTTTTGGATTATTAATTAACCCCGATCTTGGGCAATAATAGCTAAGAAACATGCCTAATACAGCCATGAGCCAAGCGGAAATGAATACTCGCGTGACTCACGTTCCAGAAATCGATTAACGTCGTTGGAGGAATAAACCGTTTACCTCCACGAGGGACGCTGCCGTGACAGTGGATAGTGATTGTGACTATGGTGGAGCATCGGGATTCTGCAGCGTTGTCTTCGCAAGGGCGTTCCGTGAGTGCTGCCACGAAACACGGTGCTGGTGCGACCGGTATCATTGATGCGATACAATTTATCAATACTACGGTGAGATCCAACCAATTTTTCAATTCTAATTTCGATCCTAGCATAAAAATTTTATGCAAGAAAGTAGATCGCGCTAAAATTTAAAGCCAATATTGATACTGAGCATTGTCTCGCATTTGTAATTGTTTGAACACGACCCGTGCAGAACCCTAGCCTTTAACCTAGGTTGATTGGATTGATATTGGCATTGTAGTGATAAAGTATGTAATACTATTGTATGTTAGTAAAGGAATAAGCTGATAAGTTTCAGGCCTTTATCTAGCAAAGTTGAGTGTACAAGAAATACTGTGGAAAACTTCTTTGTACATCGATTGTTCTACAAATAAAATAAGGTCTTTTTAGCGAAGGAATATGATTTGTTATTTAATTTAATATTACAATATAGCATTTTGTTGAAAGCGTGGTTAGTCAACAATCGTGAGAGTATGTACAGATATTTGTGCCTAGGACAAAGAGTGGTGTCCCGAAGTATGTATTGCGCTATTCGATTGAGAGTATAAGGAAAAGACTGTACTAGCCCTACAAGTCAGTTTGTAGCGTTGACGGTTAGTCAAGTCGCTCTTAGTGGAAAATTTTCATTAGCCACTGCTAACGAATGAATATTTTGGGACACAATAGTCGCTCCAGTCTTCAATAGACGCGGGTTTCTCTATTAAATTAAAGAAGTGCCTTTTTAGCAACCAGAAATTTTTTTTAAAAGGTTGCACTATCAGTCAAGGTCAGGTACAGCTGAAAAATCAGAAAGATTATGGATCCTACAATCCATAATGGATTAGTTTTATTTAATTACGTAGCAAATTTATCGATTAAATAGCTGTGCTCGTAGTTTTACCTGCGTGTTACTTGAAGAGATCACTATCATCATACTATTACTAATTTTTGTTTGTATTTAATTTATGCTTTATTTACATGAAAAAAAAAACGGAATAAATATATGCGGCAACGAAATGAGGTACCTACCTAGCCTATAAACTTTAACTTACAAAGTTATTTACAAACCAAAAATAAACACGTATGTATGTGTGAGTATTTTCGAACAACATACTCAACTACCCGTTTTAATAATATATTCCTGCAATAAATATTTGACATTTATTTATCAATTTTATAAGTATTATTTAAATTAAGAATTATAATGTAATGTAATACCTTGTAATTAGATTAAAGTAATTTTCATTAATAATTTAAGTTAAAATATTTGGATGTCATAGGTGTGGTGACTAAGCATGTATATCATGCTTAAAGTAAATAAATGGAATTGAATTGAATAGAATTGTCAAAGCTATAAATGGTGCTAAAAACGGTCTATGGTCTTGTCTCGATATTAAACTTATGCCAATTATTATGAAAGCATAGGAATTAATATTTTATAAAAACGACTTTGCAAATAATGCATTGTTTTGGAATAGATTTGATTACCATACAAAACGAGTACTGTTCTGGAGTCCAAATCGATTGGCGATATATCCAAGTGCTGACGTTGCTGCATGACGCTACTGTTATGACCGTCAAAGTACAAAATCAGCAGTCTGACCCTATGGTCAGACTGAGATTAAAATAGTTTAATGCATCGAGGAGTGAGACAAGGGGATTTCATTTCCCCGAAATTGTTCACTAATGCATTAGAGGATACGTTCAAGACGCTGCAATGAGATTGGCGAGGCATAAAGGTAAACGGTGAGTACCGTTCACACTTGAGATTTGCAGACGATATCGTCATCGTAACAGAAACCGTGCAGGACATGCAGTATATGCTGAGCATAATGGTTGATTCTTCTGTTCGTATTGGTCTCCAGAAGAACTTGGACAAAACCAAGATAATGTTCAAACAATACGTTAACCCGGAATCGATAACTCTTAACGAAGTTGTTCAGGAGTATGTATACCTTGGGAAAACTTTGTAGTTGCGTCAAAACAACTTTGAGAAGTGAGCACGTAGAAGAATACAGCTGGGCTGGGTAGCGTATAGGAAACTTGGTCAAGTCTTCATGACAAATACCGCAATGCCTGAAAACTAAACTCTTCAACAAGTACGTCTTACCGGTTATGACTTACAGATCCGAGACGTGGACACTGACAGTGCGTTTAGTCCACCATTTTAAGGTCGCTCAGCGAGCTGTGCAGAGGGCTATGCTCGAAGTTTTTCTGAAAGATCGAATTCCAAATGTGGTGATCCGACAAAGAGCCAAGGTTGTCGACGTGGCCCAAAGGATTAGTAAGCTGAAGTGGGCTGGACACATATGTCGTAGAACCGACAACCGTTGGAGTAGACGTGTTCTGGAGTGGAGACCGAGCCTTGGCAAACATAGCGTGGGACGCCCACCAGCTAGGTGGAGTGATAATATACACAAAGTGGTTGGCAATCGATGGAGACTGAGAGCTGAAGATGGAACTCAGTGGCGTGCCATTAGAGAGGCCTATATCTAACAGTGGACGACGCAGGGTTGATGATGATGATGATGACAAAAGGTTATAGTTAACCTTATAAGGTAGATATATAGCAAAACCAAAAAAAACGATACGAAACGATAGAACCAAAAATTGTTTGGGTTCTATCGTTCATTTACTCATATGTCTTATATGTACAGCCAACGAACGGTTGCAGATTTATTATATGTATAGATTTGTTGTGCTGAATAGTAATTTGAATTGACTCACTATCCATAATTGAACGACTATTGTTTTGAATTGAAACGAGAATTATGTTGTTTTGTTAAACGTAATCCTGTGTATAATATATAATAACGTAAACATTTCTTTTTATTAAAAATAAATGTTCGTCATTGATTGATTAAATGTTTTATTTAAACTGAAAGCTGTTACGCTTTTCGAAGGATGGATTGAAAGCATTATTGCTTTGTCCTAGTGGTTCGATGTAAGCTGTTACGCTCTGTCGAAGGATGGATTGAAAGCCTTACCGCTTTATCCTTGGGCTCAAATCTGTCTTGACCCAAGGTTGATGCTGAAAGCTGTAACGCTTTGCAATGTATTCCAAGTGCTGCTTCTGAGAAATGCTGAAAGCTCGAACGCTTTGCTATATGCTAGAGCTGTAACGTGCTGAAAGCTTGTACGCTTTGCTTTGTGTGAGATTGAAAGCTATCTGTAAGCGCTTTGCTTGCATGCGTGCCATGCGCTATGCCATTTAGGCTGGAAATGACGTCGAAAAGCAACGCGAGAGCGCGTTAAGGATCAGAATGGCCGTGTCAGAGATAATAAATTTAAGCGGGTATACGACGTCACTTATTTTATTAGAATAGCAACACCACACAAGATGATTGACATCTTATGGGTTACTGGTCGGTTGTCAGACGTCAAGTTGTGAAAAATCTAAGACGGGTGCCTATTTTATTGTACAGCCGAATAATGGAAATGTAAAATATAATGGTGTATCTGTCAGGAGCGCGAGTGATCGTTTGTCTAGCGACCCCCTTGGTCTCTTGGTCTCTTGCTCTCAGGACAGCGCCAGCGCCGGACGTGCGCACTGACTGATTTAATAAAATCAACATACTGGACGACATTTGCGGCCATTAAAATCCATTTGAATCCGCGACATATATATTTTAATTATATCAAAAACATGATACAAATATTAACAAAATCGATATAATCTTGAAAACGTATCAACGTTATTTTCGCACTTATAATATATTCATATAGACAAGTAGTGCACTCTATTCGACACAATATACACTAGCTAGCTAATTATAGCTACCACAATTACACTTCACGTATAAAATTATACGTGCATGGAACCGTTCATTTTAATAACAAAAGATGGCGCTCTTAACAAAAATGTTTACAAAGCTTAATACGATGTTTTTAATTCTTCGTCACGGTAGCATACGCAAGCAATCCCGTGGTGCTCCTCGTTAAGACGAAAAGGTTACCGCTGGTTTTTTAGTGGGTATTCCGATGTTCGGGGCGCACTCGGCGCTTCAGACACCGGTTAGCCCCACATACGCTCCCACTACTCCCGAGGGGAAAACGTTTTTCCTGCGTGAAAAAAAAAGTATTAATTCCTAATATTATATAAAAACGTCGAAGTTTATATTATCCATACTAATATTATAAATGCGAAAATAAATCTGTCTTTCTGTTACGCTTTCGTAGCTAAACCGCTAAACTGAATATGATGAAATTTGTAATGAGGCTTACTTAAGCCCCAAGGAAGGGTATAGATTTCTTTTTTAAACTTAGTAGGGGGGTTAGTTATGATATGGTACTTTATGTTAATATCAAATTCGATCAAATTGGTTGGATGGAACTTACTTATAATTAAGTTGGAAAATTTATGTCAGATATACAAACAGGTGATGTTTGATAAAAGTTTTTAATAAGTATATGTAATATCATATTTATCTTCTCTAATATAATTTAAGGTTTCAGATATTGGCAGAACCATGTATTGCAGGAAATCTCTATTAATTAAGCCAGTAGTTTTTATGTCATCGGTTTTTATCACCACTGGCATTATAGAGAGCAAGAAATGTCCCAGTTTTCACCAGGACCCAGGCATCTTCCGTTAGTTAAAAGATGGTACATATTATATTATTACGTTATTGATACTTTGATGAACAAAAAGTGAAAAATACGATTTCGATTATAATATGTAAGTCTGATAATGGGGCAACCTTGTGGAAATAGTTACTACTGTCCATATAAATTGGCTATACAAGAAATATGTTACCCACCGAGAAATATAGTTCTTATATCGCCAAGGCCCCACAACCCTTGGGAACTAAGTTAAGTCGAACCGGAACACAACAACACTCATTAGTGCTGCGAAAGTATAAGTGATGATGGGGGCGTACCAAGACAGCAGCAAGACAGAGGGCAGCTTGTACAAAGCCTTGCCACCACGCCAAGTAAATGAGTTCCATACAGCACATAAAGTTCCCGTACAACGTAATGTTTTTTCATCAGCTCAGTCAATAACTTGTAAATTATTGTTTATATTATGTATATTTCCAACACTAAATGTATATAAAAGAAACTAAGTAATATTAATATATATATATATTATATATATTCCAGTAGTGCAGTACTTATGCAGATTTCCTCACAATGTTTCCCTTTAAATTTAAGCTTGAGACAAATTTTATAAACCGATAATGATAAGCACATGAAAACTTAGTTGTAATTGCCCGGGTTTGATCCTGCAATCTTCTCTTATTTCTAGCCACTGAAGGTAGTCCATCTTAACTCAATGAAAAGTTTAAAATCCTATATCAAAAGTAAAACAAAAGTAGCTACAAATCAATTACTACAACTGAGTACAATTATATCTGAATATAAACTCCTCTTATTATAAATCAATGGTCATATCGTCTTATTTATGTACTTTTATTACCTAATTGCTAAAATGAATTTTATACTTTCAAGCTCTCGCATATGATACAAAAAGAATGGTCAGTAGATATTCGACGGTTCAGGTTTAATCCTGTTAACTCGTAATATGAATGCATATATGATAATATGGATTGAATAGTTAAATCTAATAATATTCAAGACGTCGAATATATTTTACAAGTAAATAGTTATTCTTGTTACATTACTAAAATTTCCATCTTATTTCGTTATTAGGCAACAATATAGTACACCAAAATTTGCTAGATAAGCTAAAGAAACTTAATATCAATTATCAAAAAGCCATTTTGCTGCCACCGCAACGATCCCATTATCTCTGCTCATTTCAAGCTAGCGAGCGGAACCTTGAAAGTAAATTTCGTTCATAATTCTATTTGTAATTAGCACGAATGAAATCGTGTGAACACTGTCAAAGAAAATATTGTGAAAATAAATATGGACATCAGGTGAATTATTTAGTTTAACGTGATCTCGATACGCAAGAAGTGAATTAAGACGGTTTAATAATGTCCACAGCTCACGCACTTTATTCGAATGGACAATTAAACAATTGCGATTTTACAACGCGAGTATATGCATAGAAAAAAGATTTTCCGTTTCAGATAATAAAGTGACAACAATAGAAGTGTTTGCGTAAGGTATTCGCACGCTAGGGAGTCAAGTGGGGCGTTATTTTATATAGGGGACTAGTGAATGCGGCGGTCGCCGTAGCGCCGTCATGCGGCTGCTGTCGTCCTACCGAGATGAACCTCCTTATACTCCTCGCTTGCGTCACTACAGTAGCAGCAACAGCTACTAACGTGACAGAAAATGTAACTTCTACTGAGTCACCAATTAATTCAACCAAAGAAATCCTCACGGCCAGCGAAACGGGTGATCCGACTAAAGTTGAAATAGTTAAACAGATACGTAGATTGAACGAAGATGGATCTTACACGATTGGGTATGAAGCAAACGATGGCACGTTCAAAATTGAAAGTCGTGATGTTTTAGGCAATGTCAAGGGAACTTTCGGATATGTTGATGATGATGGTGAAATTAAACGTGTGACATATTCTTCTTCGGGTGATAGTACACCGGTACCAGTAACAACAAGTACGACGTCTAGTACACCAACAATGGTAGTGAGAGTCAATAAAACTGTGTCGTCAACCACACGGAGACCTCTAGCAACCGTCGTTTATCCAACTAGAAGCAGTGCGACTACGAGAGGAACTGTTATACAAGCGATACCCCGACGAAGACCGGTATCCAGTTCTACCCGAGGGCCAGTTGAAATTACTACTGATAGACAAAATCATGAAGAAACAACAGCTAGTACTTTAAACTTATTCAGGAAAGAAGATGCAGTTAAAACACGAACACAGTTGTCAAAGCCAGTGCCGGTGACAGTAAAAGATGATCTTATTACAAAACAAACCACTACAGCTTCACCGCAAACAATAAAACCAGTTTATGAACACGTTATTGAAAAAGAGCCAGACGTTAACAAATCGAATACTATTAGACGTGAATTAGTAGGAACGAGTTCCAATCATCACATGGTGAGTCTACAACAATCTATGGGAGATGATTCAACCGATGTCTATGGTGGTCATCTATCACACGGTACAGTGAGACCATTATTTACAACGACTACAGCGCGACCAAGGATCCTACCAATTCACTCTTTATTAGCAGCGAGACAAAATATTCAACAGCAATACCAAGATACGCAATTGGATGACCAGGAAACAACTTTAGAAGCTAGCACTGGTCGAGTTTTCAACCATGAAAATGTAGTGACGTCTAATCCGGTTCCAGTAATTCATATCCCAGCACATAGACAACCAGAAGAAAGGCTTTATCAACAACCTATATATCATAGACCTTCCGCAATCCATTTTAGAACTCAAGAATATTTGAGAGACAATCCAGGCGCACCAATTCCAATCGGTAACCAGCGGCCCTTTCTCCAATATGAATATCAAGATAAGTTATTGGACACGCAATATGTGAAAGAACCTCCACAGTCAAAGGCTTCGGTTCAAGAACCCTACGAAATTCGCCCAGCGCCAAGAATAGTTCAAATACCAGTTGACGAAAGAGGTATCCCTATTCAAGGATATGAGCCAAGGTATGTAAATTCTTACCGTCCGCAGCCGTTATATCAGAGATACGATCCCGTGAGTGACATGTATTCTATATCTGCCCCAGTGAGCACACGTGATTTTAAGCGCTTGCTCCATATTCTGATAATGAGACAGAACCGCTTGCAAGCTATAATGGATCAGATCATGCCTGGGCCACCATATCAGCCTCCATCTTATCGGCACGAGGCTTATCAGCAGCACCGTCATTATCAAGATGACGAACGATACGACTACAGGTACGATCCTCAATACAGACAAGAGGTATATTCCAATCAATTATCCACATACGATGACCCTCAATATGAGAGTCAAAGATACGTGCCACGGAGAAGGTACTCCCGTCCTTACGATTCCCAAGGGTCGTCTTCTAACCACATAGATGAACCTGCAGAGTATCTCCCAGTAGAAGTAAGAGAAGCTTTACTACTTAAAATGTTACTTCTGGCCATCAACCCTGATTATGTGCCCACAACACCTCCAGCGACGGAGCTGACCACCGCGGCACCGCCGAGAAAGCAGGTGAGAAATGTTCAAATACTCGGAGAGGAGGGTTCTACAAATCCAAAACCCACACCAAGAAACTAATTCTTTCAAGTGATACCATAGAAATAGTCAAAAGTATTATCTTTAATTTTACTTTCAAATGTGAATACTATATACATAGATCGTAAAAACTGTTTTTATACTGTAGATAAAGTTTTTTTTTATTAATTTTGAATTTTTAATGCCCTACCCAGTTCCATTTTTTTCATACTCACATAATAATACTTTTAAAGGGCCTTGAAAATATATTAGTTTTTTAATGAATACTCAAAAAACCTTGTAACGATATAAAGGTAAAAAGAATACACTAATTGTTTGTTAGTCTATTCGGTAGTTTACACTTTTGCAGAAACAACAGGAATAGTTTCGGTGAATCTTTCTATAGTCAAATTTAATTCCCAAGTTAATTATAATTAACATAAATATAACCAATAACGTCATACATATCAGCAAATGACTTAACGATTTCAAATACCAAAGAGTAACCAAATTAGGTTAGAGACATTTATTTTCTCAAAAGATTTACATTTAAATCACTTACAGAGAAAATTACAAGCCTATTAGTAAAAAAAAATCGAATAGGCGTACATAAACGGCGTAAATAATACGATGAATGTTACATTAACCTAATATCAGTACAGTGCAAACAAGTATGAATATTTTGTGACGTGAAGTAGGATATAATAAATGCAACAAACGACGATTGCACCTACTTAGCCAGAAATTTAATTTTGCTATTTTGCAAGTAAAGCAACGAACGACAAATGAGTGTGTGTAATATTTTGCGATAACAACTTCCATTGTTTCCATTTACATGTCGTAGTAAAACGCCCACACTTATCTCACGAGACGCAATACATATATAATTATGATATATCTAAGTGGAACACAGATTCGAGTGATTAAAATGACTATAACTTTTTTAAATTTATGATAAAATTAAAAAAACATTTTATAACAATTTCTTTAAACGTTTAAAAATAAAATTTTACCTTTCATTAAACATTATTATCAGATTCGAAAATAGAAATCTATGAAGGTATTGAACATTGACTACTTCTGTACTTTAGTTCATATTTACCTTGTGGCCGGTTACCCACATATCAGTTTCTCTAAAACAAAGCGATACAAAATATGAATACGAAATGAATAAAATCGTACAGATCAAAATGTACTATAACTTTAGTTACAGCAATTTTGTTTTATTAAGGGTAGGCTATGTTAGAAGATTAGGAGATTCCTAAATCTTGAAAAAGTACTTAGTGGTTGATATATAGTAACTTCAAAGACAGACTGGCACTGTCTTAATTATTTTATTGTTTTGACTTTGTTCGTCAATTTCGAAGGATTTTTTATATATCTAATAAATTAGTTAGATTTGGAGCTTACTCTATCACTGTCCAGAACACTACAACTGTGATAGAACTCAAATAATTTCCTTTTATGTTTTTGTTAACATGAAATGAAAACTTAGTAGTCTTCATTCGGATTGAACCGGCGACCTTCGGTCAAGATTCGCGTGTTCTATCTACTTTTATATCTAGATTTATATTTAGGTCATCTTAAGAAATTTCTCCTAAGAAATACCTTTTTTATACTAAAAATGAACATATTATCTAATACTTTTCTCCATGAAATTGTCACACGCTCCAAAAGTTGCGTATATGTGAGTGAATGTTACACGATAAAACAATCTAACAAAACGTTTTATGCAATGAGAAAAGAAACAATAATTTTGCTTGAAGTATCTAGTTTAATTAGTATAAGTTCTACTATGATAGGAAATTATCTCCTTAGAGCAAACTGATTATGAACTTACATATCTAAAATAATAGAAACAGTTATAATTTTTATTTAATTGATAACATAACAAGAAACACCCTGAATGATGACTAATGTTTATCACTTTTTATTATAATGGTTCTATTAACTCATAAATTACAGTAACCTAAATGGGTAACAGCTTGAAAATATCTCCCTATGAGAGCAAATGGCACCCGTCCCTGTCGAGAGGAAGTTTTAGCACTTATTCCATAACGCTGCTTGGATGCGACTTCAGTGAAATTAGACACATACAGATTTCCTTGCGATGTTTTCCTTTACTGCTGAACACGAGATGCATTATAAATGCACAATTTTCAATTCAGTCGTGCATTTGTTTTGAACTCATAATTATAAGTTAATATTCATGCGTTTAACCACTGGGCTTTCACAGCGACTCGACATAACATAACACTTGTAATGTTCTGATAGTTTGCGATATTATATAAAATAAAATGACATTGATATATTACTTTTTATATCAACCTTGTACAATGCCAGGCGAAAATAAATTAAGTTCAATTTATTTTAGCCTTGCATTAATTCGATTATGTGACAACATAATAATGAAAATTTTAGTTAGTATATATATTTTTAATTTAAATTGAAATGATTATTATGTAAATTGATGTAAGTATGCAGCAATAATGATTATTAAAAATGTATGTATGATTGAATGGCTAGTTGATCTGGTGGTTAGATGTAAGGCCAGATTCTGATGTTCAAATCCTAGGTCAGGCCAATAGAATTATAGGGTTTTTCTGTCGATGAATCTCAGTATCATCTCAGGCTCTATAAGTTGGAAGTGTGTACTCCTGCGCCTAAACTCTTTCCAGTCATGTCAGATTGCCTCCCCATTGGATTATGAGAGTGAGGAAATAGAGAGTGTATCTGTGTTTGTGCACACATTTATGCACTATAATATGTCCCGCGCTGTTGGCTAATCTTACCTTACTTTACTTTTTTTAGAATTGTGATACTTGCTTACTTGCTTGTTTTTAAAACGCCACGTAGAGTTCTTTTTAACATTTCACGAGTGAGATACGAAGTGAAGTGAAGATTACCAAATAGAACAGCTGCATTGAGTTAAGAATTTGCACTTACAGAATGGCATAGCATAGTACTATTAAGCTAATATAAACGTGTATCAGATATACTACCTGAGAAAACAGTGCTCTGTCTTCTTCTTTCGAATATCAAATCAATAATGACAGAAAGAGATAAATCAGTGTTTAACTAAACTGTTCCTAGACATCGTTTATATGTAAGGCCTTACATCTTTTATATTACGCATATTATTAAATAGGCTTATAAACATCTAAATAGATGTTGATATAACAAGTAACGAAAAATGGAATCATATACGTCTATTATAAAGCTCTTGATATACTTGTATATACTAAAGATGATTTACATGGTAACCATGCATTATGTTTTTGTGAGGACACTTAATATGATTATAGAGAAACATTATTTAAAAAAAACGGCTTAGACGTTAAGATGGTTTGTGCGAACGCAAATACATAGTAATAATTTTATCCCCTGTTAACGGACTCCTTGTTACTTATTCACGTGCATATCCTGATATATTGTACATATGTTACACAACGCTATGAGAAAATTCCATACATATCGTTATTGTTCATTTTATGTCTGGGAATCGATCCCACGGCCTCGCGGTGCTTTGGTTAAAAGATTAATAACAATAGAATGTTTTGTTAGATGTATTGCGCCATTTTAGTGCACTATATTTCGATTTGACATTGAATTATATTTATTTTTATTTAGACCTTATATATTACTAAATAATGCTCGACATCCGTTGCAACTTGCAATGCCACTTTTTTATTCGTAAGCTAAATTATCCCATACGACTTGTAAAACATTTTCCGGGTCCAAATGTAGAACAATTGTCATAAAAATCGGTTGAACGGTATAGAAGTTGTGCTGCAGCGCCAGCTTTTTTTCTATATGAAGTTGGCGGGCGGGAAGGTGGGCCACTTAATCAACGGACACAAGGTATATAACATCTTAGTTCCTAAGGTTGGTGGCGTATTGGCGTTGTAAGGAATGGTTAATGTTTATCATTAGTTGGCTCATTTGTCAGTCCAATTATCTATTTTACAAAATTAAATAAGTATTTGTTAATCAAAATCAATACCGTTTGGTCTATTCCCGAGTATTTTAAAATTGGACATTTGTCCTGTCAAAATACATATTTTATGTATTATATCAGTTCTGCGAACGTAATACAAGTTACTTTTTACGTGTTACGTGACTGGGATGAATCGACTTACGCCTACAGCTTTTGATTAAAAGAAAGTAAGTAAGACCAATGTTTCTTTGATATGCCTATTTGCACTGTTATGTTTGTTTGTTCTTCATATGTTCTTCTTCTTTTTTCAAATATAGTCCGAAAACGACGTGACGAACGAAACAACGAATGAATTATCTATTGAAATTACGTTGTTAATTTTGTTTAATGAATATATAATATCCTGGGACAAAATATACTGGGACATTTTTCACAAAGGGCCATCTGATCCTAAATTAAGCTTGTACAGAACTTGTACTATGGAAACCAGACAACTGACATACTATTTTTCTTTTATAAATACATACTTATATAGATAATTACACCCAGACTCAGGACAAACCGACATGTCCATGCACACAAATATCTGTCCTGGGTGGGAATCGAGCCCACAACCTTTGGCGTGAAAGGCAAGCATCGTCAGGCAGGCTGTTCAAATATATGAATATCATTCCAATAAAAATATATATATATATATATATTAAGTAATTAATGAATGACTATTTATTTCATTATAATTGTAATAGTTATAGGAAACAATGACTGCAGAAAATAATTTAAAAATTCGTTTAATTAAAAATACACTACATATTTACAAAATGTAATCGATTATTCGAACTAGTACGATCCAAACGTGATATCGTGGAGGGGCGCGGCTCCTCCCTGGGGGAGAGCATACTCCTTCAGGAGTTGATCTAACATCGAGAACGGTTGACTCCTCTGGTTCGATTGGTAACGCGGTTGAGATTGTGGAGCTGAATTGTAGTCCTGGTTGAAGTCCACTTGTGTGTGCTTGGGGGAGAACTGCTGGGGCTGAGGAGCAGGTCTGAAGTCCTGTTTGGGCCTGTACTGCTGTTGTCTTGGCTGAGGCTCAGGGTTGAAGAAGTTGTCTTCGGCTGGCACTGGTGCTGCTCCCGCGAAGAACGCCGGCTAAATGATGATGAATTTATATGATTTTTTATTAATGTATAACAATAAAGATATTTATTAAAACTTTTTTATCTTGAAATTAAAATAAAGTGTTTCGTATCGGATGGACTGAATGATATATCTTATTTCATTAATGCTATTTTTTGATTAATATTAATTTAAAGGGTATTCTATTAGAAGTAATAAAGCAATAAGAATAGTAGCAGTACACAATGGTTTTTTTTTGCAACAATATAATTCCTAATTTGACACTTTAATTTTTCACAGACCAGCTGTACTAAATAAGGGTAAAACGCAGGTCTTTGCATTTGAAGTTACTATACCTTAGGAGGTGTGGGTGACTGTTGTGGGGCAGGTCTGTACTGTTGCTGTGGCTGCGGGGCAGGCCTGTATTGTTGTTGCGGTTGTGGGGCAGATCTGTACTGTTCCTGTGGTTGTGGAGCAGGCCTATATTGTTCCTGTGGTTGTGGGGCAGGCCTGTATTGTTGTTGTTGAGGGGGTGCACGGTAGGCGGGTTGCGGGGTGGGGCGGGGTGCGGGTCTGGGCGCGGGACGCGGTGTTGGCGCCGGAGCGGGCTCTTCGTAGTCGTAGTCGACCGACTGTTCGCGGTACTGGGAACGTCCGTTCTAAGAAAAGTATAAATATATATTAAATTAATTGTTTTCATATATAGGGAACACTAATTGTTGAATTTTATTTATTAAATAGCTGGTAATTATTATGAGTAGGCAAGGAAAAGTAATAAATATTTTTGAATAGTTAGTTGTACACGGAGTGAAAAAATAATCATAATTATTGCTCTATAATATTATCATTATAATGACTATTTTAATGAAAAATACAAAGCCTACCGATGAATATAATTTTTTTTAAATATATATTTTTTTCCTATATATTAATATTTATGTAACATTACGTACTAATATAAAATATTTCACATAAATAATGAGCCATAGTATACATTTGGTTGAATAACTATTTTATTACAATATAGTATATGCAAAATACTACACTAGTTTGATATAAATTAAATTTTAAATTGAAAAAAAATGACGTTATATCAATAATATGTAATACTAATATTTTGGAGGTACTCGTATATAGGTACTCGCTGTTTTTCTCCAGATAGACACAAAATCTACTAACGGACAAAAACTATATAATACGTTAACACATATCACAGCTTATAATGTAAACGTAGTTGGGATACTTTTCAAATAACATTTGTTATTTATGTTAGTAAAAAATATATAAGCCCGCGCATTTGTAGTATCTCTATATCTAGTAATTATAATTCCTTGTGTGAAGCGCAGGGTATATTTATAACGTATGTAAACTGTAATATAAAAAAAATTTACACTTAGAAAATATTATACTTATTTAAACTGTGGTCATATTTCAGTCTATAGTTTTATATTTAGCACATTTTTGGAAGATGTGATAAGAAATAATATAAGCATAAATTTTAACACATTTGAAAAACCCCAAGGAGTATAAATATCTTGGAATATCTGTAATTGTTGATGATTTTATCAAAGTAATTATTGTGTTAGAATAAGAACATTGTAGGCTTACCTGTCCCTTGCCAGGTCTTAGGCCCTCATCCCGAGTGGACTCATCGACGAGGGTGGGCGGGGCGACGGTGATGCCCTCGCCTGCTGGCTGGAAACCGTATTTGTTGGCTCCATATTCAATTACGCGGACCTGAAAAATAAGTTATTTATATAAGTTATATAAGATGATCTATATACCGTTCTTCCAATTTAAAGTAATTATTCAAATATAATAAATAGTTATTCATTATTATTAGTATAATTATTACTTTAGTAAGTACCTATTATTTTTTTAAATACTGAAAAATTCTGAATAGTGATTTATTAACGTCATTTATATTTTCGAGTATTGTGTATGCCTTGTTGATTTAAATGTATTATTAAGCAAAATTACAACTTAGAGTTAAAGATCTCCTGGCTTACTCGCAAACAATACATATAAGACATTTTTATATAGCAACTATGTATACTTTTTTTTTTTATATGCCCCGGGATGGCAAATGACTCTACTCCACCTGATGGTAAGTGGTAGTAGAGTCCAAACGCGACGACGGCCAGTACAGTCGGGAAGAATGTTCTGTACTAGCCGTCCCCGCCTTGCCGGCCTGCAAGATGCCTCTTCACGCATCGTTTGAAGGAACCCGGGTTGTAAGAGGAGGGGAACACGTGAGCTGGTAAGGAATTCCATTTTTTGGTAGTGCGACAAAGAAAGGATATAAAACTCTGTACTCTAATTGTATGTAAATAATAAATGGACATTCAAAATTAAAATACTTTGTTCAACAATGAAGCATTAGACTTCATTATTGATAGTCAAGTTAGAAATTACCAACGGATCGGAAAATAAACAATCAGCCCTGAGAAGAATCGGCAAAAGAAACTCAGTGCGTTTTTTTATATCATGTTTTGTTTATAAAGTACAGTACAGTAACAGCCTGTTAATGTCCCACTGCTGGGCTAAGGCCTCCTCTCCCTTTTGAGGAGAAGGTTTGGAGCTTATTCCACCATGCTGGTCCAAAGCGGGTTGGTAGAATACACATGTGGCAGGATTTCTATGAAATTAGATTGTTTTCCTTCACCGTCAAGCACGAGATGAATTATAAACACAAATTAAGCACATGAAAATACAGTGGTGCTTGCCCGGATTTGAACCCACGATCATCGGTTAAGATTCACGCGTTCGAACCACTAGGCCATCTTGGCTCTTTATAAAAAAAGAGAATTTAGTTTATAAAAAAGAGAATTATTAACCTTTCCGGTATCGTCTTTATATCCGTATTTTCCCTTGACTTCTCCGCTTGGCGACTTGGTCTCAATCTTGAAGGATCCATCGGCGGCCTCATACCCGTATGTGTAGGAGCCGTCTTCGTTGTGCCTGGAATTAGAAACAACATGTTAATCCCGTGTCGAATAAGTAAAAAGTTATATTTATTATTATATTTACAAAAATCTCCAAAAAACCTATTAAGTCGGCTATGTTACACTATTATAGCTTGGAAAACTCGTGGAGCCTCGGTAGTCGAAACTTGTCTGATATTTGTCTGTTTGCTCTCCCATAGGATTATGGAGTGAAGAAATATAGAGCACATCTGTGTTTGCTCACACATTCATGCACGTATTTTAACACCTTCTCCGAAGGTTGCCTTTGAGTCTCATGATCATAAACCGTTTCAAAACGAATTTATAAAACAGTGATCACTCGTAATTGTCTAATAATTATTACACACATAGGCTAAATATATGTATATACATATTATGTGTAATAATAAAATTATAGATAAATTATTAATAGCTGATTAGTTACTTGTTAATTTGTTTAAGTATAGGCACTGGCGTAGGAGCGACTTTTGGCTCCGAGGCGATGTAACGCGGCGCTCGCTCTTCCGCGTACTGAGCGTGTGCGCACGCGCATATTGCAAGGATAGCCTGAAAAACATTAAATTGACTGTTAAAAAATTACAGATGTCACTCATAAATATACTAGTTTTATGAATTTATTGATCTTCATAAAATTTAATCTATGACAATGACTTAGGTTAATTGTTAACATAGTTGATTAGATTTGCGAATATATTTTTATTATTTCGAGCATTTCTTTGTTATTTTTAATAAAATTAATATAGGTTTAGATATCACTTTATAGTTGAAGCAGTTTCTCCATTACTCTACATTTATAACAAATACATTACAAAAGGTATCGTTTTGGAAAACAGTATAACTTTAAGAATAATACGTTAAGTATGCCAATTTTATTTTAAAATTTGAAATCTTCTTACCAAATATACACGAATATCAATAACTTCTTCTTGTTAATGTTTTTGAATAATTATTATCCGCACATAGCTTGAAACTTTGAACGGCATATTTATGCACTCATTGTTCATTATACAATTAATCTTCATTATTAAATTAAGCAAATAAATCAAGTAAAGCCTGTCGCGGTATCGCTATAACTTAATTATACAAACTTTCGTTTCCGCAATTTTGCTCAACAAATTCTACAAATAGCGTATTTCTTAAGGTTGAGAAACATTTTACACGCACAATGAACACAATTTTGCCACAGAAATAGTCTATTACTTTATATTTGCTTGTATAAATATCGTGATAATGTTACCTGCTAAAATATTTAGTACGATTACCAAACGACCTTGCTTATTGCGAATTAAAAAAAATCTTATAAAAATGGCGTATGGTACGTGCTTAGTGGCTGGTGCAAGATTATTTATAGATATACATATATATTTACAAATAAAGTTTATATAACCAGTGATCATTTCATATATAGTATATAATTTGAGATAATTTATAATAAGTAAAATTTAATAAATATGTATTGAACAAACGGACAGATGGACAAACAACTCGAAATCCAAATATAAACGAACACCTACGCACAAACTTTTTTTAATTTATTATTATTATAAATATAATACTGACAAAAATATGATATAAATATATTTATGACTTATGCCTTAGATAGTTTTATATCCAAATTGTGCAATAAAAATATTTTTTCGCTAACGGTAACTATGCTCAAACCGTATCAAATATGTCATGCATTGATGACTCCGGTCAAATAATACAACGATACCGATGTCCTAAACCAAATATTACACGTCGATTAAAATATAAATATTTAAAATTATTAGTTATAAAAAATCTAAATATATTTTTTATTAGTATAGTTTCAAAATTAATTATTTATTGTATAGAGTAAATTATTGAAAGCGCTTATAGAGGCTTTTATATCCAGTTGGATGAGCGATAAATGACGATATCACTTCGACGAAGACGAAGTATAATTTTAGTTGTTTTTTTTTATAGAATAGGAAGGCGGACGAGCATATGGGCCACCTGATGGTAAGTGGTCACCAACGTCTATAGACATTGGCATGTAAGAAATGTTAACCATCGCTTACATCACCAATGCGCCACCAACCTTGGCAACTAAGATGTTATGTCCCTTGTGCCTATAATTAAACTGGCTCACTCACCCTTAAAACCGGAACACAATAATACCAAGTACTGCTGTTTTGCGTTTGAATATCTGATGAGTGGGTGGTACCTACCCAGACGAGCTTGCACAAAGCTCTACCACCACTAAGTTGTATATGACAAAAGAAAAGGATCAGAATGTAAATATTCCATTGTTGAGCTAAGGCTTCCTCTCCCTTTTGAGGAGGTTTGGAGTTCCACGAGCGTGGAAGAAATCAAGTTAGTAGACACATGTGGCCGAATTTTAGTAAAACTAGCGACATTTTTCTTCACCGCCGAGCACGAGATTATAAACATAAATTATGAGCATCAAAATTCAGTGCTGCATGTCTGGGTTTTGAACTCGAAATCATCGGTTAAGAATCACGCTTCCTAACTATTGTGTCGGCTCTGTTATGACAAATAAATATTATAAAAAAACGAGTAATGTTTGCGGGTATTTACATATATTTTTTTTAATATCATGTTGTAAAAGTACCCTAGCATATCCTTGTTAAGATTATTAACCCGGAAGCTATTAACAAGAGCCAACCCGAGTCCTTTTTTACACTAAAATCTATACCATTAACAAAGCTCTTTGTCTGTGATATAATTTGTAAAATAATTTATACAAAGGGCGTCGAATCGGAAAGTAGTCTCGTTAGAGGCCACGGTTCAGCGGCCTGTCACCGGTGACCACTAAAGTCCGACGAACGGGATATGTCAGACAACTTGACGTTTCAACTTTTTAATAATTCCTTTAATGTCAGGTCATGAATCCGTAAATGGAGCCAATAATATTAAAAAAAAATTGTTCGTAAAAATAACTTAATAAATTTCCACTCAACACATTTTTTTATTTTTAAACTGAATAAGTTTGTACATAAAAAAACAATCATTAAAGTTTTTATTTTAAGTTTGATGAACCACAATATTTTGTAAATTAAAAAAATAACATTTCTATAATGAATACCTTCTAATTTCTACGCGTAAAATAACAAAATAATATATAACATTACCAATTAGCTGATATAGATAATTTTTTGACACAATACATATGAAAACTTTTATTGGCCCAAGATTTTAGCCTAGAACCTCTGGAACTGGATATGTTTCTGTATATATATAAATATTTTTATTATTATTTACAAATGAAATGTTAATGAATATGTTATCGAAAAGACTTTCCCGTCAGAGTGCATAATGTATGGCGGCCCTACAGTATCAAATTACCGGTAGTGCAGGGCGGTGTGATATTACAACTGGATCGAGATGTAATCCACCCACCTCGAAATGACTGTACTTAGTGCATTCCTTTGATATAACATAACTTCTAAACCTCCACCCATAGGCGTTGGCTCTGCAATGTTAATTACACCGGATGCGTCACCAACCTTGAAAACTAAGATGTTATATTTTGTATGTGATTACACGGGACACTCATTAAAACGTATCATTGCAATGCTAAGAGCTGTTTTCCGGTAGAATAGTTGGCGAATCAATAGTCAATACACGAATAGTCAATACACAGACAAATACACAAACCAATATGTTTAAGTGAGCGCTTTGGCAAGACAGCACTATATTGAATATGTCACATTTCATATGCCTAGAGGCACTAATTTTTAAAATTCAACTAAGGTAACAAGATATTGATATCCCTTACTCTCGTGTGAACCTAAAAATAATAGCTTTTAAGTCTAAACCTTTAAGTCAATTCTTTAAATAATATTAATCAAGTACAACATAATTATTAGTATCATTGTCAATACATGGTAACGTCGAAAGATAGATACAACAAAGGTACTGACAACACTTCGGTAAAGATCCATCATAAATATAGTTTTCAATTTCATACAATTGTATAGAAAATTTAATTTTTCTGAAATATATTTTGTCAAACGTTTTATTACTTGGAATCGTTTCATATTCACAGCTATCAATATAATCGAAATCAATTCACAAAGTAAAGTAAAGGAACTAATACACGAAATACATTTACGCTATATCCGTAACATACAGTAAGAAACTGTTCGTAACCGAAGTCAAGGATAACATGAATAATGTGAAGTTTCTGCATCGAATGAACTGAGCGGCGAATGGCAGCACGTGCTTAGATAACAGATATTTCCTTGACAGTTTCTATATTTATAATAAGGACCGATTTCGGCCACGGCGGCCAATCTCAAGAGAGATTAGCCAACTGCGCAGGACATATTACAGCGAACGAAAGTGTGCGTAAGGTGCACAGCTGTACTCTCATAATCCGATGCTTTTCGAGGCAATGGAGTGTATTCACCTCCAATTTCCAGACCCCAGGCTGCTATTGAGAATTTTCTGACATAAAAACCAAATTACTACCCGGGCAAGCACCACAGAATTTTTATACACTTAACATATTTTTATAAATCATCTCGTGCTCGACGAAATGATAACATTATCATGTGAGAAAACCTGCATGTGTCTAATTTCACTGAAATTTTGCCACATGTGTATCCAGCAAACCGTATTGGAGCAACGTGGTGAAATAAGCTCTAAACCATATCCTCAATGAAAGAGGAATGTCCATTCACAGGCTATTTTTTGTACTTTATATTTAATTTATAATTAAATTTGAAAAACAGATAGACGTTTAATTAACTCAGCAAATTCAAATTCCTTTTTTTTATTTGTTTCACAGGTAACTTAAAGATTATTGTAAAAGATATGATTCTAAGATATGTACATGACTGAATAAGCAATTATTTTTACTTATCACCTCACAAACCTGTTTCATTTGCACATTTTTCAAGCCATTTATTTATTGAAATAAAAAATATTTGTTAATTAAAAATAAATAAATTGCAATCAATTTCAGAATTAAAATGGGTCAATTATTTTATCAACATTTCTGTTTGATAAAGGCGTCAGTCTTTTGTGCCAGTAACGCACTGTTTATTTCAGTTGTGCCATCGTCGTTATATCCGAAACTAATGGTTAATATCATTCACGCAACCGACGGACAGTTGAATTACGTACATTTTATAGGGTTGCCAATTGTAAAAATATATATTTTCTAATAAAAAAAAAACGAATTATTTTTATTATGGAAATCATAATAAATTGTGCATAAGCAGAAGGAGTTCAAATAGGATAATTACGAACAATTTTATGTGTAGGAAGTCAGGTATCTTTTGTTCAAGCAACCGGGTAACTGGCCCTCATTTTAGTTATTTTTTTTTTATATAGAATAGGGAGACGGACGAGCATATGGCCCACCTGATGGTAAGTGATCACCAAACGCCCTTAGAAATTGGCATTGTAAGAAATGTCAACCATCGCTTACATAGCCAATGCGCCACCAACCTTGGGAACTAAGATTTTATATCCCTTGTGCTTGTAATTACACTGGCTCACTCACCCTTCAAACCGGAACACAACAATAACAAGTACTGCTGTTTTTTGCTGCGGTAGAATATCTGATGAGTAGGTGGTACCTACCCAGACGAGCTTGCACAAACCCCTACCACCAGTGCAGTGGTCACCAACCCCATAGACATAGGCGCCATAAGAAATTTTAACCATTCCCTACAACCCCAATGCGTCACCAACCTTACGATTTAAATCTATGTTATGTGCGGTAGAATATATGAAATCTTTTCCACCAATAAATCAATTGTTAGGTACTGAAAAAACGGTGAAGTTATCTGCGATTAGTTTTGACACTTAATACAGCCTTATAAAAAAAATTTGCACAGGAATTAAATTTGTCTTCCGTGTGCTTCAGAATTATTGAGCCATTAACTTTGTTAATTAATTTTAAACAAATTAAAATAGTATTAGCACACGTCTTATTAAATTCCCAGATAAATAAATACCCAAAAAACAATATATCGCCCGTATACTTTATACCAAAACGATTAAACAATGAAAAGGTTTTCTCAAATAGACCAACTTGAAAACTTCACGGAAGGATAACACATACATACAATTAAAATTCTTCTAAGTATTTCTTATTTGCATGTAATAGCATTTTTTTACTTTAATTTATAAACCCGTCACTTTTATGAAGGTATGCGACAATGAGACCTCGAAATAGCTGGCAATTGGCTACCCTGCACATAGCTCAAGCCACACCTGCCGTCATTCAGAAATGAACCGTATGTAATCATAATAAGATACATAATGTATTGATAAACGAAGTGGCTATTCTGAAACTTTTTATCGTTATGGAAAAGTATATTGAATGAATTATATACACAAGATCACCTTGTATTGGAATTTTTAATTATTTTGTCATGTTTTATAGTCTTAAAAGTCAAATGGATATATAATTTTTTGTTTTAATATCTCTATATACTGTTAAGCATAATAATAAGGTCGTATCGAATAAGGAATTTTATAATTGATATATTATTATTGAAAAAAAGTACTATACTTGGTAGGTACGGATAGCAGAACAAGAAAACATGTTAAGAGAAAATCTATTTATAAATTTTAATGAAACTCTTGGTTTAAATGAATCTAAAAAACCTATTTCAATCGCTAAGTAAGTGATATCACTCACAGGTTTTGAGTTAAAAAAACTTATAATTCAATAATTATTCATATAATTTCCTAATTGAAGTCAAGTGATTAAGGAAATATAGCTAATTAATGAAATTAGAATTGGTTATTGTCATTAAAAAAACTATTATTAGAATTATTTATCTATATATCTGGTGTAATGAAAAATCGTGTAATGTCTGTGGCTTAAGCATCGTCTTCATTCAAGAACTTCACAACGAAGTATATCTAAACTCGGGTTGAATAAAAAATATATCATTTTCCATATAAAAAGGAAATATACAAAAAAAATCATTACTTAATGATTAATTAATAATAATTCAAACAAAATGTTAGGGACAACATTTTGATTGTATTATATTTTTGAATTGTTGACTATTGGGCGCGATATAAAATTTCAAGGATGAATTTTTGCAAAATTTTCTGCAAGTACGTACATAATTTGACATCAGTCATATATTATACGGAATAAAAGCATTATTATTGACGGATTACTTAAGAAAAGTAATTTTTACCGACTTCAAAACCGATATATTTAATGTATGTTGTGGTATAACTTTTTACGAACTGATTTAGATGATGTTTTTCGCATCGGGTCAAGCACAGCTGCAATAGTACATTTAGGTAAATTTACATGTTCAAAAAAATATCTGTGAATATATATTTTTAAATTTACATGTTAAGGCCAATTAATAAAATTGGTTTAAAGTAATTTAATAATAATTTACTTTAAAATTCTAATAAAACAATAGATTTTTTCAATTCACATAAAGTAATTACATCACAATTTCATTCACGGTCATGTATAAATATCCAATTATATTTATAAGAAAAATTACGCAACAATAAGACAATTTTACGCATTATAATCTCTTACGAAATATTTCATGGAGTTTTTCTATGCCTAAAGACAGATGTTGTCTCGTTTTATTTTCGGCTTTTAAATAAAGACATATCCGCTAACTTTTTTAAAAATTATACGCTAAGAAAAGTCGTTAGGTTGTTTATTTTATTAATGATATATATTTTAAAAGAGTTTTTAGTAACGTAAGTATCTAGATCATTTATTATAATAAATTCGAAAAAACTTATAAGAATGCTATAAGAAATTCATTTATTTATTTACATCAAATTATAACCCAACGCATAAATTCTCTTAAAACACTTGGCCCTATTTTATATAGTATTGTTGTTGCACAATTTCTAGCACTATCGTTACACTTTCATTATCACAACAGTGAACCTAATTCACTATCACTTACAGATGCTATCACCAAAGAGTTAATGTATAATTCACTTTTACACGGACACACTTACACAATTTATATGTCAAGGAGTTTCAATCAAATTAAAAAACAAAAAACATGTAAAGTCTTCGGCGATTTATATCTAATTGGATGTCGAAATATATAAATTTTAGTATCCAAAATAAATTAAATAAATATTATATAATATTTAAATGTGAACTATTTTAGTCAGGAATAATTATAAGAAAGATATAATAATAAAAGAACTTTTTTTTTCAATAAAAAATCTTAGCCAACGATAATTTCTTTTTTAAACAAAAGAGTCCTTTTTTAAATTATCTTCCTTTCCCTTAAAATAAAAAAAAAATAAAAATCAAATTTAGAACAATAAAACGTACCAATCTCACTAACGCCGTCATGTCGTCAAGTCGGAGGCGCGGTGCGCGCGCCGGCCCCTTATATACCTTTCGTGCGGGCCTTTCACTGATTTTAGCTTATTTTTTTCGAACAGGGGATGTTATCCCTTGCGTCCCTTCTAATCCCACGCACACATATTAATTATGGCAGCATTACTACATTGATAAAAAAGTGCAATCATACGTACTAAGTTACATACATAAGAACACAGGTAATCATTATTAATATTAAAATTAAACAAATACATCAGATAAATCAAAGGGATTGTGTCATGTTATTAAAACTGTTTTGTTATTGTTTGTTCGGTTTGACGAATAATTTTTAAATTCATTTTTATTTACAACTAGGTGACTCGGTGAAAACATTGCATGTTTGTAAATTGAAGGCTACGAGTTCAATTCGGGTACGCACGGAGTTTTTAAAGACATTTGCTTAAATTATTTTGCTCGTAAGGAAATCTGCATAAATCGGAAGATATTCTGACTTATATACAGACCGGAAATGACTTGACTAAGACATACGCTCTTGAATAGTAAATGCTATAAGTGCGTTCAGATACATCTTTGAATACAAAATGTTCTGAGCGAGTTTGTAATCTTCGCTGTACATGTTAATTAAATAACAATCTCTCTTTCTTCCATTTGACGAAAATATACAGATACATATATTGTAAATCCTTATTTATTTATATTAAGAAAAATGTTATAATTATAAATAAATAAGTATGATTATGAGTTTGTATTTTCTTAACGCAATTACGGCGTTAGTGTTCGATGTGGTTTTTTTGCGTAAATATAGTTTATGGGTTGGAGAATTATATACTGATTAAGTGCAATACTATATATACTGATTATGTACTATAACAGTTCCTCTATATTTTTACGTTTATTTTAGTTTAGTTTATTTTACAAAAGAAAAGTAGTATATGTAGTATCAGTTGTCTGGTTTCCATTTTATTTTGCTCAATTTGGGACCAGATGGCAGTGTGTAAATAATGTGCCAGGATATAATAATAATTATTGTTAAAAATGTTTAGGTATATAGCTCATTAATGTTTTGTGTAAATTAGCTGCAATATGGCAATG
Organism: Nymphalis io; assembly: GCF_905147045.1. Classification (NCBI taxonomy): domain Eukaryota; kingdom Metazoa; phylum Arthropoda; class Insecta; order Lepidoptera; family Nymphalidae; genus Nymphalis; species Nymphalis io. The sequence continues at coordinate 13,072,992 of NC_065897.1, read as the reverse complement.
TTGAAGATGTTGAAAAAAAATTATAATTGGAAGGTTGATTGGCGTGTGCAACGCAAACTTATAGAGTTATATGTATAATATTCAACCGGAACCGTTTACTATGCTCTCGTTGGTCTAGTGGCTTGATGTAAGGCCGTAGACCCGGAGGTCCTGGGTTCAATTCCCAGGTCGGGTCAATAAAAAGTTATTGGGTTTTTTGTCAGAAAATTCTCAGTAGCAGTGCGGAGTCTGGAAGTTAGAAGTGTGTACACACCCGTGCCTCGGAAAGCACGTAAAGCCGTTGGTCCTGCGCCTGAACTCTTTCGGATCGGATTATGAGAGTTAGGGAATAGAGAGTGCATTTGTGTTTGTGCACACACTTGTGCACAAACACAATATCTGTAGTGTAATATCTGCTGCGCAGTTGGCTAATCTCTCTTGAGATTGGCCGCCGTGTCCGAAATCGGTCTGGAGGACATTATTATTATTATATAGTATACTACCTTGTTATTCCTAATTTTGTCTACTACTTGTCTAATATCATAATTTAAGATTTCGCTTAGAGTAGTAGGGACTATTATTATTATATATTAACCACATAAACCTATACTTTAACCATCAACTCTCATAACTACCATTGAAAAATTACCTCAAAAGCTTTTTGTGTTATATCATGATGAAGGCATAACTAGTACGAGGAGAGATAAATCTGCATTGAGCTTATAAAGCTTGTAAACAGGGTCACGGGCCGGTCAAAGCCTTATATATTACATAGCTATATGTCAAGTTGTAGCGGTACAAATTGTGAGATGAAGAGCTTTTATATCAAACAGACCGACAGACAGACAAATGCAATATATATATTATATGCAATAGTCAAATATTATTCAAGACAATGTTATGTGAACTTTATCTTGAATAATGTTTGGCTAACAATAAATTAAAACGTAATGATAAATACATATACAACTATATAATGACATGAAAAAGAAGGTTGCCATATATTGTTTTTATTTATAAACAACTGTTTGGGCAGTACATGCAGATAATTCTATTTTAAGAGGAACACCTTGCCCGACAAAAATGATGATAGCTCAACTACAAATACAAATACATGATATAAAAGTAAACTATAGCCTATAGCACTCGAAAATAATGTAATTTTCTACCAGTGACATTTATTTTATAATTGAATCATTACTTCCGGCGATCCCTTTGCATACAAACAAACACACTAATTTTACTTCTACATAATAAAGTATACATATGAATATAGTTGTATAAATTTCACTTTCACACTTCAATCTCACTGGAGGTAAGGCTTTGTGCAAGCTCGTCTGGGTAGGTACCACCCACTCTTTAGATATTCTACCGCAAAACGGCAATACTTGGTATTGTTGTATTCCGGTTGGAAGGGTGAGTGAGCCAGTGTAATTACAGGCACAAGGGACATAACATCTTAGTTTCCAAGGTTGGGGCGCATTGGTCATGTAAGCGATAGTTAACATTTCTTGCGATTCCAATGTCTATGAGCGTTGGTAACCACTCACCATCAGGTGGCCCAAATGCTCGTCCACCTTCCTATTCTATAAAAAAAATATTGGGTGTACGATACATCGTAATAAATAGTATATAAAAAAAAGTTTAAACAAAATATTTCTGGGCTCTTGTCGTATAAGAATTATTTATATTATGTATACCAAAGTTTTAATATTAACATAATTGGATTTAAGATTTAATTCTTTTTTATGTTAGAGGTAGGCAGACGCTGACTTTCTATGAAGACAAGATCTAGTTTGTTTGTCTCTAGACACGTCACAATATCAATGAACTAACGCAATTTAAGTAAAACATACTCATCTTTTTAACAACAAGGTCAGTTATACCAAGAATTATTTATAATAGTAAGTAATCAATCACAATGCCAACGGCATTCGAATTCTTGTTATGTCACTTTAGGTCGCCTAGGACACCGGCCTCGGCTCTGCTTGACACTTGGCAACGAAATTAGGTTTATAAAGGGAAAGTCACAGGCCGTCGAACACTATGTTTTACACGTGATTCTGTCTATTTGATTTTATGTCACACATTCACTAATGAACGGCATGCGTAGCAATGCCTTCTTTAAATTGTTTTTTTTTTATATAAGAGGAGCCAAACGAGCAGGAGGCTCACTTGATGGAAAGCGACTACTACCACGCATGGATACCTGCAACAGCTGAGGGGTTGCAGGTGCGTTGCCGGCCCTAAAGGAATAAGTACGTTCTTTTCTTGAAGGATTTTATATAATATCGGTTCGGCAACGTCCCCGGCGAAAGTTGGTTCCACAGAGTGTTTGTCCAAGGCAGGAAATACCCTAAAAAGTTTGTTTGTTTGTAAGCTTTTAAGCGATACTTAGCCGTTCAGATAATATTATCCGTCTCAATTGTCTTAAACGATCGGTCGAACGCTATATAATATAAAAAAAAACTACCTTATGTGTATGCCAACCTGCCGTGAAGTAATTTTGTGGCTCCATATCTTATACATTAACAAAGATATGTACACGTTGCAACTTTACATTAGTTACGTAACACAAAGGACACAAAATAAGATAAACTAAGTGACCTTGGAAACAGACTTACATTAATCAATATATATATATATATATATATATATATATATATATATATATATATATATACATGTATATATATATATATATGTATATATATATACATGTATATGTATATATATATATATATATATATACATATATATATATATATATATGTTTGATTAATGTAAGTCTGTATATATATATATATATATTTGACTTTGGACATTTAGACATAGATCTAGGATAATAATATGTAAAGAAAATGTCGACAGAAGTATTATCGCCACGACGAAGTTAACGATCGTGTAATTATTAAATTAGCGTAAGAAAGGGTAGCAGTTTATTATATTTAAAATTAAATATCCAAAATGGCCGAAAGGATAATGTCGAGATGGTAATAGCTAAAGAAAATAAATGGGCAAACTCAGAGGAGGCTTTTACTGGTCCTTAATAATAAAAAAGTTAATTAAGATTAATATAATTCATTATACTATAAGTATAATGTATATATAAGTATAATATAATTCAGTATACTATATATTATTATTAATTGTAAAAAAGGCTTTATTAATATCATATGGCATTTTGTTAAGAAACAAAAGTAAATTATAGATATATAGACATTTCTTACGTAGATAAAATCTCGGGCGGTAATATAGTATATTATTTTATATAAATATATAGTAAATATGTAGTATATAAATGCATCCTTTTGTATAATTAATTTGTGCACCTTAATAGAATAAAAAATAAAACAGTTGAACCATTCAAGTTGTTAATAAAACAAATAATTATTTTACAAAGAATTTTTTTTAAAGTTGTATTTATGAATTTTATATATTTAAAAAACGTTTTTCGTATCTTAAATTATTATTTTCCAAAAATACTATTATAATTAATTAATCGAAAATGTTAAACGATGTACGGCTGGGAATATAAATATGACAATATGTCATTTAAGACAAATGAGCCAGATAAGGGGTTGTTTTTTAAAGGTTATTTTTATTTTTTTATTGAAACTCAACTAAAACTGTACAGTACGAATAAGAATTTTTCCAAAAATATTGCCAGCTAAAACTTTATTAGATGTACATATGTACTAGTACTTGTAGTTACTTCTGCACTTCGCTAGTTCGCTAATCTCCCTTGACAACGTTCACCGTGACGAAATCGGTCAAATAAACATCATCACCACAATGGTAAAGTAAAAAAAAAGAAAACACCTATATATGTCCCACTGTTGGTGTAAGGCCTCCACTGCAGGTCTATATATCCTCTGGATATACGACGTTCTCCTCACCGCCGACCACGAGATGAATTATAAACACAAATTAACACATGAAAAGTCAGTGATGCTTGCCCGCGTTTAAACTTGGAATCATCGGTTAAGATTCACGTCTTCCAACCACTGGGGCATCATGGCTCTTCAAGTAGTAAAAAAAATATTAATATTTTACATGGATCATAAACCTTTTTATTATAAGGGAGTTATTTTGTGTGCATACGGTCCTATTATATTAAAAACCTCATAAAATAATTCTTTATAGAGAGTCTACATTTCGAATCAATGCATAAGTTGTACAGTTTCAAAGTACTTGTAACAGCTAAATAGCCTTGTGTAAAGTATATTTCGATTTTGATAACATTGTTGCTTGTAACACCCTCAGAATATTAATTGATGAGTGATATTCAAGTCGACAAGGTTTTGTAGCGACTCATGTCATTCAAATAGAGACCATTTGACGAGCCGGTTGGCGTGGTTGGTGGATGGCTTTCACGCCGAAGGTTGTGGGTTCGATTCCCACCCAGGACAGATATTTGTGTGCATGAACATGTTTGTTTGTCCTGAGTCTGTCTGTAATTATCTATATAAGTATGTATTTACAAAAGAAAAGTAGTATATGTAGTATATCAGTTGTCTGGTTTCCATAGCACAAGCTTTGTACAAGCTTAATTTGGGATCAGATGGCCGTGTGTAAAAATGTCCCAGGATATTATTATTATTATATTATTATTAAATACGAACAGAGTGAACTACAATAAAAGTTTTGGTGGCTTTGTGTAAGCCCGTTTGGGTAAGCACCACTCACTCATAAGATATTCTACAAACAGCAACCCTAAGTATCGCTGTGTTCTGGATTGAAGGGCGAGTGTGCCAGTGTAACTACAGGCACAAGGAACATCTTAGTTCCCAAAATTGGCGCCGCATTGACGATGTTAGGAATGTTTAATATTTTTTACAGCGCCAATGTCTATGGATAGTGACCATTTACGTTTCTTGTGTTCCTATATTTTACATAAAAAAGTATACCCAGGATGTATTTTTCTTATATATATAAAGTATAATTTCCTTTAAAGTTAGCGCATACAAATTATTTGTTATATGGTGAATACACCAATAACTATAAAAGTATCTAAAAAAACAAAATTTTAGCTTTTTTGAAAAAAAAATAATGAGTTGATTTTGCTTTTTTTACTTGGAGCAATAAAGTAAATCGTATACGTAAAATATTTCCCAAAAGCCACGTGTAAATGAAGTGATATTTATACATGGAACAAAGACGTAAGTGCAAACAAACATTGATATTATAACTTGCAATAAAGGCGTATATGAATACACGATCGATATTAAATAAAAGTCACATTACTAAATACGAACAACAGATAATTTAAAACACTTTTATTTTTAGGTTGATCTGATAAGACTGGCCAGTGTATAGAAAACGTCTTTGTGTTCTTAATTTATAAATATGAATAGATATTATAAATGAGCCAAGATGGCCCAGCGGTAACAGCGCGTGAATCTTAACCGATGATCGTGGGTTCAAACCCGGGCAAGCACCACTGAATTTTCATGTGCTTAGTTAGTGATTATAATAAATTTCGTGCTTGACGGTGAAGGAAAACATCATGAGGAAACCTGCATGTGTCTAATTTCACCGAAATTTTAACATGTGTATTCCACCCACCCGCATTGGAGCAGCGTAGTGGAAAAATCTCCAAAAAACCTTCTCCTCAAAAAGGGAGAGGAGGCCTTAGCCTAGCAGTGGGAGATTCACTGGCTGTTACTGTTACTGTAATGTAATTTATATCGAACCTTTTTTATTTCGAATATAAAAAAATATAAGACCCAATGTGATAAGTAAAATGGAGTACTGAATTCTTTGTTCCTATCATTTTCCTAGCAGTGGGATATTTATGGTTCACTTCCTTTGATACATTTAACTAATCTACATTGTAATATTAATCGAAGTAGGGTCGGGCGGCGCAAGCGCAAGCGACCTTAGCATTAAGAATGCAACCGCTCGAGGTAGACTTGTTAAATCTTTCCTATTCGCTTTAAATAAAACGTGATTACAATTTATTAGATATGCGTTTACTTTTTACAAAATAATGCTTTGTTCAAATGTCCGTGTCAAGCTGATTTTTCATAGACCGTCTTTTCATAAGAAAGTTCCTTCATCTCAATGTTGTTACGTTCTTTATAACTAAGGGTTGTAGTTTTGTGAGGTAATATCTGAAAACTAATTGAATAGCAATAATATTTTCAAGGTTAGGCAGTTTGGGCGTAAGTCTGTAAAATATTTTTTATACATTACACACGCCGCGTCACGTATTAATGGGATAAGGTCAAGTAAAGCGTAATATATTCTTTTCTTGTTTATTTATTAATATAAATCTATCTTTTTTATTATTTTAATAAATTTTATTTTTTATGTGCCTGTTTTTTATATCCAGAATTACAATCAAAATTATATAATTAATAATGAGAATATACAATTTAATTATTTTTTTTATTTGCGACTTCTTTATTGATGTTGTGCTTCATCTTCCTTAGAGGGTTTTATTGGATTTTGTGAGGGTTTAGGGTTCCTAGTCTCGTGTGGGTAGTTTAATGTCATAGAAATATGTCTCGATGCTGACGCACGATTAAGCAAAGTGTCCTTGCAATCTTGGTAATCATCACGCATGTGTTGGGTATAAATTTAAATAAGCTTGAAAAAATTGCAATATTTTATCACCGTCAATGTAACACTATTAAAGAGATACAGGTTGTTATTACAAATATATATAACCCGTGGCGTTGCCCTCGATTTCGCTGGCTGGTATTTTCTCTGTATGTTTTAGAAGAATTTGTACGTTTGCTTGTAAGCATGTTCGTGATTTTTATCACTTGTTGCCAACAAATGATTCCATCGAACAATCTTATTACACCCGACGTAACAATGAACCATTTATTAAAATAGATTTAGCTGTTTTGCAAAAAAAAAAACTTTTTATTAACTATGTTTATATATAGGGTCAACGTTAGCGTTAGCTAGCTTATAATCTACCAGTTTTGCTAAAGCAATCTTCAAGTAAACTACTTACTAGTAGCTATCGACTTGCATACATGATCTTTTATATGAGATCAAGCTTAAAAGATCTCAGTTTCAAAAGGGTCGCTTTAGTTAGTAAAAGTGAGTGTAGTATGAAAAGTTAGTGAGCAAATGTAATAGCAAAAACTAGTAAAAAGTATTTAATAATAATAATAATATCCTGGGACATTATTCACACACGGACATTTGATTAAAAATTAAGCAGAGCTCGTGCTATGGAAACCAGACAACTGATATACTACATATACTACTTTTCTTTTGTAAATACATACTTTTTAAGATAACCTAGACTCAGGACAAACAGACATGTTCATGCACACAAATGTCTGTCCTGGGTGGGAATTGATCCCACAACCTTCGGCGTGAAAGGCAAGTATCTACCAACCACGCCAACCGGCTTGTCAGTATTTGATATTATTTAGCCATTTTTTTTTAGCTTGAACAGCTCAACGGTGGTGATATAAAAAGACGCAGGTTCAATATTTATCATTTGAAGTATTATAATTAATGAAGTATTGAAATATTTACACAATCGACTCGACGCGAAACACAAAAGTAATAATTATAACAGAACCGCCCGAAATATTACGTCATAATTTTTTTTATAGTATAGGAGGCGGACGAACGTATGGGACACCTGATGGTAAGTGGTCACCAACGCCCATAGACATTGGCATTGTAAGAAATGTTAACCAACGCTTACATCACCAATGCGCCACCAACCTTGGGGACTAAGATGTTATGTCCCTCGTGCCTGTAATTACTCTGTCTCACTCACCCTTCAAACCGGAACATAACAATATCAAGTACTGCTGTTTTGCGGTAGACTAGCTGATGAGTGGATCAATATTTGGATCTGTAATCAAATAACTGAAAAATGTTTTAACCCTCATATACAATACACGGAAAAAATTACAATTTTTATATGTGTATATATAAATCAAATAAAAAAAAACGTACGAATAAAGTAATCAAAGACACGATAGATAACAACATTTTAACAAGTTTTAACCTTTAAGCCAATTAACGAATATAATAATTATATAATGAATTGTAAACAATTAAACCTGGAGGTTTTGTAACAATTGCACTCATGACGGAAGTGCAAGTCAACCTTGAGCTTTCGTTTACAGAGCAAGCAACATGTCTAAACCGGTCCCGTGTTAGTGACGAGATAACTTGAGCGAGGGTCTATTCGCACTGGTGTCCATCGATCTCAACGATCGGTTGAATAGAATGTTAAATAATAAACAATAATACTTAACAAACTGAACTCCTTTAAACGGGTTTGTGTGTCGATACTGCCCGCCATATTGCATTTAGCTTTCGGTAATACACATTTTTGAAAGCAACGTTTAGGTTTGTTAAAAATAATAGTTTAGGTTTGTTAATAATAATCTGCTTTTTCTACTAGAAGTGTTGTATAATTGTTAATTGAACATATTCTTTATAAAAACAAATAGGTTAGATTATAAATGAATTTGTAATAATTTTGAAAGTAGAGGGTACTTTGTATATAAAAATTTGATACTACAAATCAATGTATTTGACCACTTTTCTTTTGTTCGCCTTTTAACATGTTTTCCTGTCTTCTTTTTAAAGATTTTCATCTTTGAAGACCTTCATAAGATGCTATGTCTCTTGTGCCTGTAGTAATGGCGCACTTACCCTTCAAACAGAACACAATGCACTGCTGTTTGGTGGTAGAATATGTGATGAGGTGGTACCTACCCAGACGGACTCTCCGAAAACCCCACCAAGTAAGCTGTTACTGTTACTTTCAGATAGTGCAGATAGGCTGCCTTTGCACATATCAAAACAGCAGTGCAATACTACAAATGATCATAAATGCTACTGACGTAAGATAGTGTTACGAAGCTTGGCTACATACTGAACGCTCATTGGTCGCTATTCGTCGTTCGTAGTTTTTTGACAATTTTGTTTTTTTCTTTTAATATATTTTTTCATACATTATTAATCTTCAATAATTATAATGTTATAGTATTTTCTTTATTTAGATTATATTTAAATGTACATTTTATATTAAGAAGTTATTGTAGTGCTTTTATGTTATTATATATATATATATGTCGAAAGGAATTGGCCAAGATTATGTTGATTCAAGTGATAAATATAATCGGCTATGTTTTAAACAGTTTTCAATAAACTTATACTTTAAACGCCACCTTGAAAAGTTGCTTGGACTATTAAATTATCCAAAGAGAACACCGGCTATCATTCAATCGGCGAAGATAGCTCTTACGTCCTTAAAAATAAGAGCTATATATTTGTCTTTAATATTCGTTTTATTTATTTATACAAGGAAGTGACATTTCAGAACGACGAAGCTTAAATTTAGCGAGTGCAGAGTAATTTGGACACAGAGAGTTTAGTATTATTTTTCTAACTTTATGATGGTTCCATAATGTTAGAAAAAAAATACGAAAAATGAATGTTTGACAAAAATGTGTGTAAAATTATTAAAAACGTAGTATTCTCTAAAGGATTCGGTGTTTATTAAAAAATGGCGCCCTGGCTGTCATCTGTCAAGCGAACATTTCTTGACACTTAATCTTATAAAATAAGCAATTCTTGTAAATATATAAATTTATATCGTGTATCTCTGAAGCGACTCTAATGAAAGATCGATCTTTCATGAACCGTGACGCCCCCCAAACAGACGGTGAGGGTACAGCGGTACCCTTTTTTAGTTTGTATTCCGGTGCACTCAGTGCCGGTCCCGGATTCCCCTTCCCCCACTTCATGTGTGGGAAACGCATAAATGCGTTTTTCCAGTGAGAAAAAAAAGTCATTATTAGACCCGAGATTAACTTCGTATGCGTCATAAATGACGTCACTTTGTTTCTTTAATTTAAATATACTATTCATTAAAAATAATCGTTTATCAATTTGAATATATCAAAAGACGATAGGCGTTTCATTTTTTTTTTTTAGAAAATGTACGCTTAGTATGTATTTTTTTATTAATATTTTTTACCTGTATTTAATATTACTCTACAAGAAGCAATTTTCGGGCGCGGTTCATGATGTCAAGTGATCGAATCATGGAGTAATTTGGAGGTCCACAGCTTATTATAGACCTTAGCATATGAACAGCAGAATCTTTATTATCTAATATTTCTTTTCGAGCACGGCTCTGTCCAATTCCACATCGTTATCTAATTAAAATACCTTAAATATAGAGTCACACTGTAAACATCCCACAGCTGGGACATGGCCATATCCCACCATGGTGCTTCAATGCGGTTGGTGGGTACTTATATTGCAGATTTTTTTATGGTTAAGTTATACAGGTCTATTAATTAAGTACAATTAAATTACTATTTATTCTGCATGGAAATCAACGAATGCTAACTCAACGTTATTTTATTATCTACATAACCTTTTTTTCGTTTTTTTTATCAATGTTTTTCCAATGTGACAATTAAATTTATTAATCAGCAAAACTAAAAGTATTTGCGTAATATTAATACAGATTAAATGAAGTATATCTTGATTGTAGGTTTATTATAAATAATTAATTTATTTTTATATTAAATTTTAATTAAGCAAATTCATGCGTAATAATATGGCTTAAAATTATATATCGCATATAAATACTAGTTATCATTTTCTATAACTGCGTTATTTTTTTTAATAATTTCTCTAATAGTAGACTAAGCATTGAGAAAAAATCAGGTTTTTATTGAGTCGGCTTTATAAATGTTTTAATTACTGTATCTAATTAAATAAATAAGTAATTATACATGTTATTAATATTTCGGTTTACTCGTTACCCTTGTAACAATTAATATGACATTTTGAAGGAAAATATACAAATACATAATTCGGAATTGTTTTTTTAAGTTGCAACTAGATGGCGCTGTTTCAACTATATCTGTAACAATCGTTCAACGGATCGCTTGACTGATATTTTACACAGACAGGACAAACACTGAATTTTGTTACTATAAAAGTGAATGGTTGTTTTTGTTCAGTCTATGTATACACATATTTAATCCGATGAAGTTGGAACTTCGGACGGAAATAAAATATATATTATTTTAAAGATTATTTTAATGATGCACTTTGACATAAGACAAAAATGGCTTATGAATATATATAATGGCTTATAATACTTTTTTTTTTTTTTTATAGAATTGGAAGGTGGACGAGCATATGGGCCTACCTGATAGTAAGTGGTCACCAAACGCCCTTAGACATTGGCATTGTAAGAAATGTCAACCATCGCTTATAGCCAATGCGTCACCAACCTTGGGAACTAAGATTTTATGTCCCTTGTGCCTGTAATTACACTGGCTCACTCACCCTTCAAACCGGAACACAACAATATCAAGTATTGCTGTTTTGCGGTAGAATATCTGATGAGTGGGTGGTACCTACCCAGACGAGCTTGCACAAAGCCCTACCACCAGTAAAACTTTTGTTTGGCATACCGTAAGTTATTATTTTACTATCTAAAATAATCTCATATTAAAAAGTCCTGGGAGATTTAGTCTCTGTTGACCGTTATTAAACCTTTTTTAATTAAAATAATTTTAATAAATTTTATAAAAATGATATGAATAAAGTTAGCGTTTCTCATACACTATAATACACGCTTTAAGGTTATCATAAACTTTAGGTAAAACGCTTTCCAGTAAAATATGCCTGTGAAGTTAAATAAAAGCTTGTAAAATGGAGTTATAATTTATTTAAATACATTTTTTGTCGTTGGTTCTGTCCTGTATAAGGCTATCCACTTAAGGTAATCTGCACAGCCTTTTTTTTTTAAACTTCCGATACTCGACTATAATTAAATACAAATCAACATGGAGTATATGGCCACCATGAATCGGAAGGAAATTATTTCAAGGTATTTTAAATTATACAGAGCTTAAAGATAAGCGGCATGAAATGTTGAATGATATTTTTTTTTAATTATAATAACGAGTGGACGACTTCCTTATATACAAATTATATATATGTAATGGAAATTAATATAATGATTTTTTGTAAAAAAATAAATGAAAATATTTGTAACGATCTTACCACGTTCCATTTAACTGCGTAAATATCGCAATGTTGATAAAACTGATTTATGTTTTTTATTATTATATTTAATAAGCATAAGAATTATTTCCGTTAAAGCCTTAAAAATAGCTACTGTACAGATCATGACGTTGAATAGCGGCAAGAATGCTCGCAGCATTTCCCCTTTGGTAATTCCGATCCTCTGGGTGAGAAACGTACCAGCCCTCTGGTCACAGTAGAGGCAGACGAGGTATTATATTTATAATAAAAGTTTTTCACTATTCATCCAAGGTTAAACCGTTTCAAGGTGAAAATGGAATAAAGACATAATATATAAGAGATGAATATTTGCAAAGAATTTTCGCTTCAGTTTTATTTATATTTAAAGGCCTTTGATTTAAGTTATTAAAAAATATAATAAATATTTACCAAAGATTTTTTTTGTATAGAAAATAACGAAACTACAATTATTTTTATAGAACAGGTAGGCGGACGAAAGTATCGGCCACCTGATGGTAAGTGGTCACCAACGCCCATAGACATTGTGCATGTGATTACACTGGCTCACTCACCCTTCAAAGCGGAACACAACAACACCGAGTACGGCTGTTTTGCGGTAGAATATCTGATGAGTGGGTGGTACCAACCCAGACGAGCTTGCACAAAGCTCTACCACCAGTGAATTATACATTTTAATTATTATCTTTTTTCTCAATCTGAGGTATCTCTTACATATTTACTTGGACCAAATAATTAATTTTGCCAATCAAACCTAATAACCTTTTACTGGACCAACATACAGCTTGAGTCCAGGACCACGGATTTGCAGCTAATTCACCTAGCCACTAGACCAGTGTGGTCACCCGTCTTAATAAGTTTCTTGCGTTACACATTTACCGCTTTAGATTTACATAATAATTCAATTAATTCAGTTTCACTCGTATGTGTGTATCACCATTAATTGTAATAATGGTCATTAGGTCTTATATTTTTAATGCATTTAAAAAAAAAGGAATTTAAAATAACCGCTTGTTAAGATTATACTGATGGACTAAGACTCTCCTTTTGAGACAATTCCTCCTTATTTCACTGTTCCAAAAATGGCAGAATTACATCGGAAATATGCAAGTTTCCTCAGGAACTTCGCCAATCGCCGACACTAGGCACATGATGATGATTTGCAGGCCCAGGCTTGAAGTCACGATCTTCGGTTAAGATTCCACGTATTCAAGCCGTTGTACCATGTCGGCTTTTGAAAAATATGACAATTTAGCTAACAAACATTTTCAAAATTCCTATATTACCAGAATATGTTCCTTAATTACATTATAATAATTTATTACAATTATTAAGAGATACTTGTGTGTTAAATGATACTATTATATAAAACTTACGACTTATCTTGGGAACCAAACGATGGCCTCTAGACTGCATTATAAAAAAAAAGTAAAGACATATTTACACATAAAGTCTTTTAAAACAAAAAGGGCCTTATGATGTCATAATTTATGATTATTTCTTTAGATTATTCTAGTTTCCGTCCACGGCTATGTTTCCGTCCGTATGTGATGGGCAGGTGTTTATTAAGTTATACAAATTTCATATCAAATCCGTTCAAAAGTTTTTTTCACGAAAGAGTAACAAAGATTCATTTATTCTCACAAACTTTCGTGTTTATATCATTCATAGTTTTTTTTTGTATCTAGCAGCTTTACCTTATAAGCTGTTTGGCTATTTCCATCTACATTCTTACTGTGTAAGACAAAAAAATAATAAAAGAACAAAAAAAAAAAAACATTTGTTATTATTTCCTAACTAATATTATAAATGCGAAACTGTGTTTGTTTGTTACGCTTTACGTCTTGGCTACTAAACCGATATTCGTGAAACTTTAACAAGCACATTGTCGACACTGCACACACACATACCATCCTCCCCCTACATGAATTTTGTGCAGATATTTTGTAATGTTAATCATATAACAATGAATTATTTAGGGGCGAATGTTAACTTTCTACTTTATCGGGAAAGAAAACAATAACGATGCTTATGTAAGTATTTATTGAAACTATTTACACCCCGGACACGTAGAACTTCGTTCACAATACGCGTCAGCCATTTTGAAACACGCGCGCGCAACTCACACTATACGTTGAATTATTGATATAACAAATATACACAAATACAGTTAATACATAATAATAATATAATAATAACATATTTACAAAAAATATATTATTTTACATAATTGTACATATGTAACAGCAAAAGTAATATCGTATCTAAATAATAATAAGTATATTACACATATAGAATCATTTTATATAGAGTATGTACCTTGTGATTATTAATAATATATAATATTTGATTTTAGGTTATTATATGAAAAAATATAAATACATATTATAATTTATGTTCTTTGTAAGATATAATATATACGAGTATAAATATACTAAATATAACATATTATAACGATAATTATAGTAATAGTAGATAAGTAATTTTAATTTATATATATATAAATATATATATATATATATTATAAATTATATAAAATTACATACATTAAATAAAATATAAAATATGTAATAATAAATAAATACATGTATATTTATAAAATACTTTAAAAAATAATAAGTACGTACGTACATATATAATAATTAATTTCCACTGGTCATATTATTACATCAATATGAAAACATATTTCATAAAAATAATTTATGTAAAGCTTTATATACCGAAATATTTACTTTCGAAATATTGACTAGCACTAAGTTTGAAAAATAGCATTTAACCTAAAGACACAGATTTGTTATTTAAAATCCATTGATTATATTTATTTTCATATAATTTGTTCGTACATAAGAAAGAGATAAGAATTCCTTTCCGAAGTATGAATAAATATATAGTTGCATGTTTTTTATTACATGTTTAAATGAAAGAGGTACTCATTTCATAATGCATATGTGTACCAACCCGCATTGGAGCAGCGTGGTGGAATAAGCTCCAAACGTTCTCCTCAAAAAAGGAGAGGAGGCCTTAGCCCAGAAATGGGACATTCGCAGGCTGATACTGTATGTTTATCTGTGTATATGTGTGTTTATGTGTCTAAAGATCAAATGTTATTGGACGATAATGTAAAAAAAAACTTTACTAATAATTTTGAGGGTAGTTTTAAAATGCGTTGTTGTACAAATTATCCTGTATAAAATATCTGCAAATCGCGGAGGGATAACGTACCTACTTATATAAATTGTAAGATATGAGTAATTCTTTAGAACAGAAAGTATCATAGAAGTGGTTCAAGATCATTTCAATCTTATGACAGTAAATAAAGTCAATCACAATTAAAAATAATAAATTAATGTTTATATTAAATAATTTAATTTATATAAATTTATTTTAATTTGGAATTCAATATATTTATAAATAAATATTGTACAATGAGGTTATTGTTATATATTATTATTGTTTATATATATAAATATATTACATAAATATAAAGATATATAATATACTTCTAATATACTTTCTATTCTTGTTCGAAAAACATAAATACCTTTCGAAATCTAAATTTTAATCAATTTATAGTAATTTAAAATAAAAAATCTTAACATTTCTAAATATCCCAAGAACACCATAATATATGCTCTTGGTTAACCAGTGAAGTTGATAGAGTATGATCCTGTGTTGGGGTCAAAGTTTTGTGCTGGGTGACCGTTAAAGGGATTGTAACTTTGGCTTTGGTAATTCTGAGATTGGTAGTTCTGGTTCTGGTAAGGTTGGGGGGTGTACGCTTGGTAGGAGAACTGGGGCTGCTGGTGGTACACCTGGCTCTGAGGTCTCTCTTGGGGAAACTGTTGAGGAGACTGACTGAAGAGACTCGACTGTTGCGAGTAAGAAGGCTGAGGTTGGTATTGTTGTTGTTGGTATTGTTGTTGTTGGTACTGTGGTTGCTGGTACTGGGGTTGTGGTTGTTGGTATTGCTGCGGTTGGTACTGTTGTTGTTGGTACGTGGGCTGGGGTTGGGACTGGAAACTCGATTGGAAGTTAGTTTGAGGTTGGACGGGTTGCTTGTACTGTCTCAATGAACTGGGTCTCGCTTGGGCTCGGCCATTGTATTTTGGGTCCTCGTAGATCCTTGGGTCCTCTCGGTATTGGCCGTCGTCTTCTTGGCCATCGGTCAAGGCGTTTGATGATGGGTCGTGTAATGTAGGCGGTGGTACCATAATTCCAGTGCCTGTAACATTACAGGATATTACAGATTATAAATAAAATCTAGGATTAAACAAATTTCTGTACACATAAGAGAAACGATGTAACCGCCAGGCTAATAAACCCTGCGTGATTACAGCCAGTTGGCATAATTTAAACACGGCGGCCGATCTCAAGAGAGATTAGCCAACTACGCAGAATATATTATAGTGCACAAGTGTGTGCGCAAACACAGGTGCACTCTCTATTCCTTAACTCTCATAATCCGATGGGACGGCGATCCGACACGACCGGAAAGAGTTCAGGCGCTGGACCAACGTCTTTACGTGCTTTCCGAGGCACGGGATTGAATACACTTCTAGCTTAAATAAAATAATTATAATAAAATTATAAATTCGTTAAAAATTGCACTGTTTATGTAATTAAATAGTATATTATTTTATTATAAGTACGAATACATTTCGACCGTAACTTGTTTAGTTTCAAATATATTAACGTTCTTAATTTAATTGACAGTGAACGATTATAGTTATGTAAACTGTTTCACGCCTAATTCTAAACTCTCGGTCAACTACCTAATAAGCAACCAGGCCGTGAAGGTTACCATCCATGGGTAACCAGAATAGAAATTGCGTAGCGCACCAAAACGATGATAAATTTGACAAACTCTTGCTTAGAAAATTTAATAAATTACTCAAGGCAAGTATGCAGATAGTTTTTGTTTATTTATATGTTGAATATGTAAAATTGTGTATTACATGGGACTAATAAACAAACCATGGAACTAAGAGTTGTCTCATTCGAATAATGCCGGAAATATTACAATTGTAAACTGTAGTAACTATGTATTCATTTTTTTTATAGTATAGATAGGCGGACGAGCATATGGGCCACCTGATGGTAAGTGGTCACCAACGCCCATAGACATTGGCATTGTAAGAAATGTTAACCATCGCTTACATCGCCAATACAAAACCAGCCTTGGGAACTAAGATGTTATGTCTCTCGTGCTTGTAATTACACTGTCTCACTCACCCTTCAAACCGGAACACAACAATATCAAGTACTGCTGTTTTGCGGTAGAATATCTGATGAGTGGGTGGTACCTACCCAGACGAGCTTGCACAAAGCCATACCACCAGTAAAATGTTTGTTATTTAATTTTATAAAAAACTAAAAGTAATACAATATTTGTATTCAAGAAGAATTCAAGTCTCAATGCAAGTCTCTCTTTTAAGCTATGCGAAGATCACAGAGACACGCATATATATAACTCTATATAGACTATTTTGTAACATTGGCAAATATTTGCAATTATTAACAAATATCAATATCAAACTAATCTACAAAGTTATATGTTTCGCAAAGGTTTCTAATCATTTTAATTACTAATACTTCCTTTACAACAACATTTAATTAGATTGATTTGCGCGCATTCATTTCTTTCTCAAGTAAATTAGTGTAGGTAACGTAATGGGTGTCGTAATATAACTTTAGTAGTTCTTAACCCACTTCGGTAGTTTTGTATACTTAGTTCCAATGTCACTGATTAATTACTTGTGTAATTAGTAAATTGTAAACGCTTTGGTAATATATTTATACCTGGTGTGGTTGAAGTTCGCCTAATATCTGTTCTTATTTTTATTTTTTTTACTTTGAAGCAGCGCGGTGAAGCTCTAGGCCTTATATGCCTTAAATTTACTTCATTATTACAATTGCAAGTCACTAATAAAACAGATCAATGATCGTTATTCCTACATTTGTAGTACGAAATATTAAACAAACCTTCTGGCTCGAATCCCCTTTGGCTACTCGCACCGTATGACACTTCGCGAACTTTCCCGCTCTCGTCAACGTATCCGTATTTTCCGGCTACGTCACCACTCGGATACTTAGTTTCAATCTTGAAAGAACCATCCGCGGCTTCATAACCGTAGCTGTATGAGCCGTCATCGTTTTGTTTGTTTATCTGCTTCAATATCGGCACCGGTGTCGTCGTCGGGCCGTAGTTTTGCGAGTATGCTAACGCGCACACCGCGGAAAGTATTATTCCCTGGAAAGTCAAAACAAAATGTTATTTTTATAACAAAAACATTTTACAATTGGTACCATTGTATTGATAGGTATAATACCTTGTATTAACATTTTAACCGCCTAAGGCAGACTGACAGATGACATACAAAACTATAGAGTACGATGCACGAACGAACAACACCCAGATATATATTTATAATGAATCTAAATACGGTGCAACGTCACTGCTCCGCCCCCATGGGCTATAACGTGATGTTATATAGTCTATATCTATTATGCTTTCACAATTATTAGGCTATTTAATGCGATGGTACTTTTTATATATGTATAGACTAATTTTGTATCAATCAAATTTTCTTCAGTTGACTAAACAGAAAAAAAAATTTTTTAATATTTTCAAGATATATTAAAAATTGTAGCTTAATTTTTTATCACGGAATTAAGTAATTTCACTTTAGTGTGAGAATTTCGTGACTTTAAAATTACTTCATTCGAAAATATGATTCAATGTTTCGGTATAAGCAGTTAAAACGGAAAATAAGTCTAGAACAGTTTCCGAACCAAAGGCGTTGGTTTTATTAGCAACAAAGAATAAGTGAATGTCCTCTGACCTTGTTAAATACGGAATTATTTTTAATATTAGTAGGCAGTTAATAGTCTGCGGGCTTAACCACGTGTTAAGTACGATAAAAAATATTTATTAGTGCTTCAAATATGTACTAAATATCTATATTTAAGTATTGCTGTTAAACCATAGATAGACTTAATACGTAGATCTTGGCCTAAGATCAAATCTGTGCAATACTGACTTTTCATGTACTTGTGTTTACAATCCATCTAGTAATTGGCCTTGAAGGAAAACCTCGTAAGCAACATGATTTGTAAATCAACCAACAAATATTTTAATATGGCTTACACACTTCTGATTATTAAAATATTTTTAGAATGGATTTATACTGATATTTTATCAGAATCACGTTGATTTTAATATTCATTCCTATATATCAATATCCAACATATAAATTATTTATTTCTGTAAATAGATAAATAATTTATATATAAATATCAATTGATAATTTGATTAAGAAATTTATTTCAATATTTAAAAAAAAAATATTTTTTTTTTATAATTTGGTCCATGTCAAAGGTATATCGAATAAATAATTAAAATGCTTAGCTTACTTCAACAACATTGAATTGTCGTATTGGATAGGTTTAATTTATCAACTTCTAATATTGAAATCAAAAGACAAGTTGTTATAAACTAAATTTATTGAAATAAATATTATCTGTGGTAGCAATTGAAGTCATTGTTTAATTCGAATAATAAAGTCGTACGTACATACACTATAAGTCTAGTTAACAAGTTATATATTTAAGTGCAATTGAATGTAAGAATTATGTTATTCATTTTGATGAAATAAACGAAGTATTTCTTCAAGAACCTTGTAATTTTTACAACTCTCGTACTCGAAGGGAAGGTAATTAGTGCCTTATTACGGGATTCCCCGATTCAACTGTCAACCGAAACCGAATCAAAACTGAATAATGATTTATGTGACAACTTACAACACTAAGAAAAATATTATAGTCAGTTATGAATTTTGATGACGCGTGATACACATATGTATATTTTAGATTCTAGTATATTTTTGTATATAATGTTATAATTACGGAAACATTTAACGAAAATTTAACTAAGTGAGTTAATGAATTTGGAATGTCTTAATTAGTTAACATTGAGATAATCTTTCAATTACTTAAATCGTGTTATATATATATATATATATATATATATATATATATATATATATATATACATATAATATGCAGAAATATTATTAATACTAAAGTAATATTCAAATAATTTTATAAGTATGACATCAATACATTACAATTCTGTTTATTTTATTAATTTGAATAATATTGTAACCGTTTCTGAAATGAAATCTATAATTACGTATGTAAACCTTATAAATCATTCAATAGTATATAATATACAATAGTATATAGTATATAATCATTAAATAGTAACGCTATTTTGGTCCGAAACAGGATTTAAAACCCAGAACCTGCACCTTTAAAACAAGCCACTGGATCAAGAAAGCTGTTAATTATCATGAATTCAGCATGGCTTTAAAGGGACTACGCCCAACAGTGGACTGCTTTAGTCCAAAAATTACGTATTACAGCAATTCATTTCCAATGTCACATTTATGATCCAAATATCGAATACATTTAATATGATAGAATTCGTATTTGAATACATAAACAAACTTATGAAACCTTCGCAATAGGTCGGCCTTGCTTGTATTCATCGCTGTGATATCGAAAGCTTATTACTCAGTCGAAGCCTCTGGAATGCGACGTAAATAATAATTAAATATTAAATATATGTAGGTCTACATAGCGTCACATAGACGTTTCTTGTTTTTTATGCCTTTATCCTAATAAGAGCTATGCCTACTTTGCTCGTGTGTTTATTTGAAATGTTTTTGTTGTTAGTTGGATTGAATTCCCCTCAAACTGTTTTATATAAATATTCTATTTAATTCGATATATTTTTAATTAATTTTAGTGATTATTTTAATAACAAGTTTTATCAAAATCGGTACAGTGTGTTTGTGTGTTTTGAGAGATATTCGTACAGACATAAAATATAGATTTAATAAAACCTTTTAGTCGCTATTCATAAAAAAACGTTTTTTTACTGTTAATATATATACTTATTTATATTTGTAAAACATTAAGCTTATTTTTATTTAGTATCTTTTTTTAATTGTTTTGTTCTTATTTATAAGAAATATAGACATATATTATTACTTTATTAAATAAAGACATTTATAGAAATTTATAATCCTTATTTAAAACAACAACTTCCAACAAAGGAGAATCATTAAATGAAGTCATTTGACGTAGATCTGGATTTTGTCCATACATTTGTTCATGACACATCCAAAAAGGTCGAATGTGACGTTAATAAAAAAAAACACCAACACGTCACATTGTTCATACGCGGGAAATTCCTTACATACTTATATTATTCTACCACTAATCATAGCGTTGAAATATTCGAATAAAATAATTAAGGGTTTCATTACTCGAATTAGTTAATAAATATTTTATTGATTGTCAAAAATATACCATCACCTACCAAAGAGTAGGTCACGTACTGCATCTGAGGTGGAGTTTAAATGAGCCAGTGTAAAGGACGCAAGAGATATGAAAACTTAGATACTTAGGCTGGTCCAGGCAAAGAAGTTAGGATAGTAAGTTAATATAGTATGTATAATATAGTTTGTTAAAATAGTATGCACTGTCTATCACATTCGTTTTGAAATTAATCAAAACAATTAATTTAAGTTCTTATTTTATCTTTTATAAGATATAATATAGTCGTATTTTCTCTTTTGCAGTCCGGTAAGTTAATTGTTATTCCGTATAGTCTATTAGTATTCTCGACCATATCGGTTTAAGCAACGCCGGGCGTGTGGCCTAGTTACATTTAATTGTTTCACGTAACATTACCGTTTGAAGAAATTCGCCGTCTCAAGGTCGCTTAGTCATGTTTTGGCAACGCTACAAGTATCAATGAAATAATAAGGAAAATCTTCTTAATCAGACTAAATTTTTTAATGCGAATGAAGCTCTGTTTGTTTGTTACCTCGTCATTAAGAAACCATTGAATAACGATTAGCGTAATTAGATTATTGATGTGACATAAAGGAAGCCTGGAGTCTAGGTATCCTATTTATATGGGCATATGCATAAAGGGATTTACTTGAAAAATATATTTAACGCAAAGGGAAACGCTACAAACAGTTACTTTGTGCATTAGAGTAATGATAATTTATATAAAAGAGGACAGTAGTTTTTTGTTCCATACACAAAATACTCGAGAAAAAAATCAGGGATAAACAGTTTTTTGAATAGGAATTAAACATTACATAAGGAAACTGAACGAACGCGAAAGTTTATGGCGAAACAAACTTAAAATTAATAAAAACAAAATATTAATTAGTATTTTTATTGGTTACAAAAAAAGACGTTTATATGTAATCGGTGTTTATAACTTATGAGCTTTGGCTTAACCACTGGCATTGGCATTGTAAGAAATTTGAACCACCCCTTACACCGGCAATGCATCAGTAACCTTAGAAATTAAAATGCTATGTCCCTAGTTTCCGTGGTTACACTGGCTCACTCACCCGTCAAACCGGAACACAACAATACTAAGTATTGCTGCTTTGCGGTAGAATATGTGATGTGGCTCGTACCTACCCAGACGGGCTTGCAAAAAAACCCTAGCTTTAATTATATTTGTGCACATAAAAGTTATATGCGAATAAGTTAAAACATACCGCATACCAGTGCTTCGTAGACAAGTATAAATTAGAATAGGTTATGAGATGTGCTACACATAATTGAAGATGAGTCTACGCATCTTCGTAACGACCTTGCTACACGAAGCGCTACGTCGAGCCATAATTAAAAGTACTACGTTTTTTTTAAATATTAATTATTATTCAGGTAATATATATAATATTATTATATAGAGTAGATAATCATATATAATGATTTTATGTATTATAAGTACTATAAAAAGTATACATTTTAGTTTCTTGTCGGTCCTTACTAGATTCTAAATTCAAAACTTAATAGTTAACGTAAATTAATTCATAAAATTATATATAATTGTTTTCAATTTATGTTTTACATTTACGTTACATTTATACTAAATATTTGTGTTTTTATAAACGCCTGTCATATGAGATATTTAAAACAAGACTAAATATATTTTTTACAAAATTCATTCACAATTAAATCATTAAAATAATGAAATTTATTTTAATGTATGTTCTGCAGCTTTTTTAACAGCAATAATAATTTTAATCTAAGAAGTTAATTATGAAATATATAAGAAAAAATACATTTCATATTATTATATAATATAGATGTATAAGAAAAGGAAATAAACTTGTGCAGACCATAAGATTCGATAAACAACAAAAAATAAGTTTTTAAGGAAATATACCTATTATACTTTATATTATATTATACATAGTCGGTGCAACGACTACCTACTACCTGCTAGGTCGGTACTAATCACAAGCTTCATAACATTATATACTACACAACATTTCACCTAATAACAACACCACTTAAAATGGCCGATCGTACAGAAATCCTATAAATTACAGTCAATAACGATTTTCCTAACTATTAGATCCAGTTGTTACTTTAGTTTGTTACGTAAAGCTGCGCCCGCGCACTTATGCCTTGCAGCATTCCTTTGCAACTATCCTTGTTCTGATAGCTTTGTATAATATTACCACCACACTCTGTATTAATACTAATGTACAAGTTATGTTCTGGGCGTTCATTAAATTTAATATATTTTTTTTAATTTTACATAAAAGTATGCAAAAATAACTGAACTGAAGATTTAATAAGTACTTGATATTCAATCAATATATTGTTTACAAAACAAAAGTAAAAAAGACAAACACGAATCTCATTTATGCAATATTGTAAAGTTGCAGCGTCATGAAAAAGGTATCACAATATAAGTTTAAACTGGTTTGGACAATTTTTTTTTTGCTTTAATCTAAATACCAACTGTCATAAATGATACCAATAATATGTGACGCATTGCTTTAATTTAAGCAATATAAACTTTTTTCTAGTAACTAGATATGTCTTTAAAGGAGTTTTTATTGGATTTCTTATTAAATAACTATGTAGGTGGCTTTATATAAGGTTTGATGGAAATAAATACGTTAATTTGAAAATTATTTACATTCAAAGAATATTTCTCAATATTACATACCTAAACAACGTTTGGGCAATAAATTGTATGATGAAAATATAATTAACTATAGTATACACCAGAATGATTAAGCAATATATATTTACTTAATTTAACAATCGGTTTTATGTCAATGTGTAAGAATTGTATGTATATATATAGTGTTCTAATTGTCAATAGTTTTTTCTTCGTTATCTTTTAAGCTATGTGCATATTTATATTTCGTTGTTAATTATCATAAAATAAAATAAAATTAAATCATAAATAAAAATAAATCAGAAATAATATTCACTATTTAAAAAAAAAAACAAAAATTAACTAACTAAATATTATAATAAATAAATAAATCAAAGAATACTAACCTTCAAAACAAACATTGTAACTCAAATTTTCCGAATGCAAACGTGAAACTTTCGCGCGTTTTGCACTGGCTATGGCGTCTCACACACTTGTGAGCCTCTCGGCCGGCACTTGTATTTATAATGTCGTTTGGTTACAACAGCCGCTAAATATTGTCATGCGGCCAGCGGAGCCCTTGTGGTTTAGTAATAGAACCCTCATTGTCTTTGCGGGTTTCAAATTATCTATCGTAGCTATTTATGACGATATTTAATATGGTGACATTAATGGGGTTAATTGAAGTCGATAAATTAATAATAATAAGGTAGTATTTCATTATCATTTAAAATGAATTCCTCACGAAGGATGCCTGGAGCAGACTTTTCAATTCTACAATAAATTCCGGAGAACATTTTACATTTATCAATAACTGAATTTAAAACCCATAGCTTATTAAACTATACAGGATTATGTAAATGATATAAAAGCTTGGAGTTCATATTCGTTGATGTTCATACAGTAAATATAATATGAATATTTAAATGTTTATTTTAGATTGTTAAAAAGAGTGATGACTAAGATTCTTGATGCTTTTTCTCGGTACAATCCACATTCCGGACCGGTGGTAGATTAATATTAATTGTGAAATGAAATTGTGAAATGAGGATGCAAAAGGGCTTCTAAAAATCTATTAGAACTCTACAGGACTTTATATTTGTTTTTGATTTCGATTGATATCACTTTATACTTAAAAAATACTATGTTCTTGTTGTCTTTTGAAAATCAATTTTCATGCATTATATAATAATTTATAACATATTTTTTTACTGGTGGTAGGGCTTTGTGCAAGATCGTCTGGGTAGCACCCACGCATCAGATATTCTACCGCAAAACAGCAATACTTGGTATTGTTGTGTTCCGCTTTGAAAGGTGAGTGAGCCAGTGTAATTACAGGCACAAGGGCATAACATTTTAGTTCCTGAGGTTGGTGGCGAATTGGCGATGTAAGCGATGGTTAACATTTCTTACTATGTTATACATTATGTATGTAGAAGGACGAAGCGCTTTGAATCCACATTCATCATTCGCACTGCGAAACTATGGAATGCTTTGCCTGAGTCCGTATTTCCTGATAGGTACAATGTTGGTGTTTGAAGACACCATCCAGATCCAGAGTAAACAGGTTTCTTATGGGCAAGCGTGCTACATCCTAGACCGTGTCGATGCTTAACATCAGGCAAGTCAACGGTCAAACGCTGGCCTATTAATTGTAAAAATAAAAAATAAAATGTAACATTTCTTATCTATGTCTATGGGCGTTGGTGACCACTTACCATCAGGTGGCCCATATGCTCGTTCGCTCACCTATATTATAAAAATAAATTCAATCGTAGTTACATCTATGTAATATGATTGTTGTAAATGAGTAGTATACTAGTGAGTTCCTTGCTAGATCTCATTGGTAGAATCAACGATTACGATTCAAAAATGCTCGTAAGATTACCTGAATAAATTACATTTTTATTTTAGATTTTTATTATATTATTTCCTAATATAATTGTTTTAAAATAGTATTTCAAGGCACTTGAGATCTTGGAACTAATCTGAATTAACAAATAGAACATTCAAGAAGGCTATACCTTATCACTACCTATATACATTACAAGACATATTCGTTATAATGTATGCGTAGTTTAACGTAATTGTAAAGTAGCAATGCGGATGGGTCGTTGCTTGATAGGATGTAAAAAATGTAACCACGCATCGGCATCATGACTTTCATCCGGGGTCATATTCGCATTGTAAACTTCTACAAACTATACAAAAACCGAAATCAACCGTATAAGAGAAATTCGTTGCGTTAGTTACTATAAGGCAATTAATAATTTCTTATGGTAACTGATAGCGTAAAAGGATTAATAATAATTTAAAGAAAATTCTCGAAGTCTCCATATATGCTTAATCATTAATAATAATAATGATATCCTAGGACATTTTTCACACACGGCCATCTGATCCCAAATTAAGCTTGTACAGAGCTCGTGCTATGGAAACCAGACAACTGATATACTACATATACTAATTTTCTTTTGTAAATACATACTTATATAGATAATTACACCCAGACTCAGGACAAACAGACATGTTCATGCACACAAATGTCTGTCCTGGGTGGGAATCGAACCCACAACCTTCGGCGTGAAAAGGCAAGTATCTACCAACCACGCCAACCGGCTCGTCAAATTATTCACGATTTACACAGAACAAACAATTTATTAGAAACTGATTTTTCCAGTTCATTCCGAATAATTTCTCCACATCTCAGATACCGATGTAAATCCGTAGTAGATTTAGCCCTTGCAGCGCCTAGAGCGCTGAATCATCAAGACGCCAAGGCCAAGGGCGACCAGTCTCAAGTATTAATAGGGCAGGAGATCGCTCACTTTTGATAAACGTTGAAAGTTAAAAACTAAGTTTTTTATAATTTTTTTTGTTCATATCAAAAACATATTACTTTATGATAAATATAGATTGATATTTAAATGTTAATGCACATGTATTTGTATCCGGAAATGAGTAAACCAAAGAATAGTTTTGTTAAAAGGTTAAAAAAAATATTATTTGATAATTTGCTTTCGTTGAATTTGTTGTTGTTCGTTGTAGTTGAATCGAATGTACATTCAGTGGAAAGTAATCCTTTTAGACGTTTGAAAGTTTTATTTTAGAGAACTAAACTCTAGCCGTATTTTTAGTACTAGGCAGAGGAACCATAACATATTATCCGGCAGACTGGAACTGGAGTATGTGGAGATCATTCCACATTCCACGAGATAGCTTAGCCCTTCTGTCCTGCAAAATTTAGGGGTGGGAAACTTGTCTCAATTCCGATCTCCTAGGTTTACCCTCACTCATAGGATAAGAGAAACTAACCACGATCCTCACTTATTAGGCACTTTCTTAAGAGTGATCTCAATCCAATTATTTCTTCAAAGTTTGTACATGACATTACACGTGGTGGTAGAGCACTGTGCAAGTCCATCTGGGTAGGTACTCACGTATTCTAACGCTAAGCTGGGATATTATAGTATTGTTGTGTTCCGGTTGGAAGGGTAGGAGATAATTCCCAAGTTTGGTGGCGTAGTGCCGATTTGAGGGACGGTTAATATTTCTTACGGTGCCAATGTGGTGGTGGTAGTGACCACAAAACATATGGTAGCCTAATTGCCCAACTTAAATTAAAAAAATATATATAGATACGTGAAAATAATAACATTTATATAACAAACCTTTAGTTGTCGGTAGACTCTTTTACTTTTGTCCGATATGGAGTCAGGTATCGGCTATAGATGCAGGCAATTGCCATTATTATCCATTGCAGCGATTCTTTCTTTTTTCTTACCATTATCGTGTCAATCAGAAAGTCAGAGACGACAATCAATTACTATTTTGCATGTTACTCAGTTAAAAAAACTCTCAGCTTTCTTAACGTTATATTATATAGTTTATATTTAAGGTATATTTATCACATACCCTTACTTTAAATCATGTATTAAACCGGAATCATCATTTTACATCTGTAACAAATATTTTCCGATATAATTTTCATATTAATTATTAGGTTTCGATTTTCAAATAATAGGTATGACGTATTCTTGTATAGTACATGGATGGAGCAGATGGATTTGCTGGTAAGTGGTTTCCTGAATAATATCAGCGGAATTAATGATGATGTCCTTCTAACAGGTCTGTGTACGGTGGCCATTCTCAACGTGGATAACCAACTACGGTAGATAATATAGTGTTCAAGTGCATTCTCTATTCTCTCACCCTCATAATCCCATTGGTCAGCCATTTGACACGAATGGAGAGTTCAAGCGCAGGATTAACTTGCTTTTTGATGCTCGGAACACTACCAACTTTCAACTTCAACTGCGACGTGAATGTCATGCTAGAAAAACTCAATGACGTTTTACTGCCCCGATGCAGAATTTGCAACTCAGGATGTGCAGCCTTATAAGCTATGCACTTGATGCTGTCTAATAGATAGACTGATTCACTCCCCGTTCACATTATAATTCGACACGACATTGTTACTTTGTTAATTGAGTTAAAAAGTCTAAAAACATTTGTGTGTGCAACTGTTTGCAATGTCTCAGAATCTCAAAAACTTCCCCATGCCACCAAAATAGAGTGGCAAGTGTTCCTTTAACAGAGACGCAGTCCTAAATCTACTGTCATAATGAGCAATCATTGATAATTATTTCACATTTACTATTTAAGTAAAAATTTTGAACATAAAGAAGGCACTTCGTAATTAGTTTCATAACTGACCATTTAGAAACCAGTTGTTTAAACTATTGCATCTCTTGTCGGTTTTTCTGGTTCAAATTTACATTCTGAACCGGTATTAGCTTTAAGTTGAAATTATCTTGTAAATTGACAATTAAAGTGTACTAGATTCGATCATCATGTTAGAAATAAAATTGATAAAGCGAATTTAAGAATAAAAACTGTCTAATTCATCCTAGGCATAAAAAAGAATAAATAGTTATTGCAGGTATATAGTTTTAAAATAGTAGTCATAGCGATAAGGCCGCTTCCTGTACATCCTCCTTGTGTATTTTTATTTTTAGTTTCATTAGTATACAATAGATTATTCGTATTATATTGTACATTACTTACATTTATGTAAATAATATTTACTTTTATAATCATACTTTTTATATGAAATTGCATTCTCAATCTCCTCAATTTCGTTCAATATCACGAACCATTTGAATATTTCCAACGGCATTTAATGGAAATTGATTAATTAATACTGTATATTTATAAACAAAAATATTAGGTATCTCTTGCAGTACTTCCATACTTCATTGATATACAATGAAATTCGTTAGTGACAGTCCGTGAAGCTTAGGCGGAGATAGTTTTTAGAGCCCTTCGAATTTCAATTGTTCTTGATTATCTGTGACGTTGCGTTGCATTAATGTGACAACTATTGTATTGACTTGTTGGCATTCGCATAAATGTCAACAGGAATTTATGTTCAGATATCTATACTATGAAGTGTAGAGGTAAAAACTTATCTTTCTATATTGTGTTCCCCACTAAAGTGGAGGTAGAGTAAAACGGAATTAGAGAAAGGACGGTAGTCCGCCATCGAACTATTATAAAAGGCGTTATTTTCAAATTATTTTGTTAATCAAATTTATAAATCCAATATTGTATGTTAATATTATTTAATAATTTTAGGTTACTTCTATATTTTATGTGTTTCGGATGTCATTTTCGGGTAAAGCTCGATATGAGATACTTCGCCCTGCCTCTACACTCCATGAATCCTATTCTGACATATTGCTTAATTATAGAGAGTAGTTATAAATATAACCAACGCACATATTATAATAACACGACATTGTAATTGTTTTAAAATATATTACGATAAATTTTAATCTCAAAATAAAAAGTAAGAAGGAATAAGTACACGCCGTGGATGGATTATACCGATGAAAAATCGTCAATATTTAAATTCTACCTAATTTTAATCACAAACAGGGCTTAAAATAATTTAAAAAAGAAAAAGTATATTAATTTCCGTTACTTATTTTTACAATTCTTAGTTTACCTTTTGACAATATTGAAAGTTGTTTTTGAAAATATTAAATGTTACGAGAGTATATTATTTATCGAGAAACACTACTTCGATTATAATTTTTATTTTTAAGATTCTTATAATTTCTTTGATGGGTATTTAAATGGATGTGCTCTAGAGGAGGAAGACAATAGGGTAGACTATAGGTTTATCATGAGCAATGCTGTAAGGACTCACTATTTTTTTTTATATTCGCCGGATGGGCAAATGACTCTACTCCACCTGATGATAAGTGGTAGTAGAGTCCAAACGCGACGACGGCCAGTACAGACGGAAAAAACGTTCTGCACTAGCCGCCTTCGCCTTGCCGGCCCGCAAGATGCCTCTTCACGCCTCGTTTGAAGGAACCCGGGTTGTAAGAGGTGGGGAACACGTGAGCTGGTAAGGAATTCCATTTTTTGAAAGTGCGACAAAGAAAGGAGTTGCCAAATTTCTTTGTATAAATCTTGGTATAGATCTCTTGAAATCTAGAATGATAGCTTACTGGTGCAAGTGCAGTGGGTTTGAAACCGGGATTCGGTTAATTTGCAACTATTCTATGCATTATGCCATTTGCATTTGGTATCAGTTATATATTTTGTTTCTATAATATGTAAAGTATGATACTTAATAATGATAATTACTTACTTGATAATATTGAATAAAATTTTAAAGTATGATATTGTTTTATGAAATAAAAAATGCACAATTTTTAAGGAATTACATGTAATTATTTACCCCCCACTAATTGAGCGTGAAGCTTGTTATGAGTGGGACAACAGCCCCAGGTCAGGATCGTACCTGCGACTTTTACGTCGCTCGGCGGCCCATTAGCGCAATTGCGCTTCAAATCAATATTAATAGTAGTTAATAGGATATTTTAAATAATTATTAGATAATTATAACATTATAATAGCATTCGAAGTCTCTAAAAACCTGTAATGTATATAGTTTACAATAAATAAGTAAATTTAAGTATATAATTAATTGTGTGACCTTATATTTTATTATAACCGGAATAATAAATTTTAACTTTTGTAAAATTTAGATTTCATAATGACTCATAACATCATTTATTATTGATAATAATATTATAATGTCGAATGAGTCAAAATTAACTTCTTAGACAACACTCCAATATCCGTTTCCTACGTATGCGTAATAGAGGTTGTGAGTTTCTAAATTAAAAACTTAAAAATATTTATCATCTTATATATAGCTATAATTATTATTAAAATGTATATATCATCTGTTGTTTCTTTTCTAAGCGAAACAGGTAATGAAAATCCACATCGCATGTCTAGTTATATATTTTATTATTTCGTTCACCAAACTGGATACAATTATATAAGCGGCGTATACAATAACACGTTTTTCATAACTACTCATATTTTTTTATATAAAATAGGTAGGCGGACAGGCAATTGGGCTACCTAGTGGTATAGACACCAATCACCATAGACATTGGCGCTGTAAGAAATATTAACCGTCCAATACATAGCCACCCAACGTTGGGAACTAGGATATTATGTCTCTTGTGCCTGTAGTTACACTGGCACACTCACCCTTCCAACACAACAATATTTAGTATAATACTGTTAGGCGGTAGAATATAATGACTCGATGATATCTACCCAGACTTGCACACAGTAATATAAACCAATGTCAAACAATAGGTTAATCGTATCCTACAATTTAGATAAAAAAGCACATGTACTGCACAAGTATGTACGCACACACAAGTACATTATCTATACTCTTACATAATATAAGGGAAAGGTATATCTTACATTGTTTCTTTCCACGCTCCTCAAGTCTGAGATGGTAGACGGTAGTATTTTCAATAAGCGATTTTGACTTAAGACGTTTAAAACAGATAATAAAAAAAATTAAGATAATTGAATAAAATGATGATATTAATACAATATGTTCATTGTAATTATAATATATACCTACTAAATACAAATATTCCGTTACCACATAGTGTTCAGGTCAATTCAACAAGTCAGTTTTGATTTGTTTGTTCAGGTCATGCAATTTAGTGTCTGTAGAAAATAAATCGGTTAGGTTTTTTATAGTCAGCAGAAAACTCGATTAATATTATTCTTAAAAAAAAGAAATGTTATTCGAATCATGCTGTAATGATGCTTACCTACTCGTCATCTGATTACGTTGTACATAATATTATATAATAATACTAACGCAGATCATTTGCGTTTAATATATAACCAATGGTAATTCGACATGAATTATGTAGATAATTAATTGATTTTTATATACATACTTATATATAAGATCATAATGTCAACGGAGTAGTTTTTCTAATTTTAAAGTAAAATCAAAACAATGCAAAACATATTGTCCTTGTGCCGGATTTGTGGATAATACATTATTTTTCCTTATATATGAAATTCGTGTATAGTGTAAGCAATTGTAGAAAAACCTTTTAATACAGATTTTCCTTTTATTAAATAAATTGAATGGTATGGTAGGTGCATTTAAAACAATATAATTGCTTAAGAAGTTATTTTGTCATTAGTATACTAATTCCATTAACATGGATTGTTTAAATATACTGTACACAATAAAGAACCTAATTTTCACCGCGCGTCGGCCATGACAGTCGCCATTTAAATTCATGGCGCGAAATAAATGTCTCAATAAATTGCATATTATTTCACTGCTTCGGTTACATAATTCTAATGTTCAATACCTTGCAACAGTATGTCGATTCGTAATAAATATACATGAATTATATATAAATTGGCGATAGAGTTTTGTACGCGTTCGTATGGACAAGACAAGCTTATAAAACATTAAGTCATAACGCATTTTAAACATAAAATTGTTTCGTGCGAAACATTGGAGGCGTTCACAGAGGTATGCTTGCTCAGGGTTGCTAATTGTACTAATTTATAACAATTACGATACGCTCCCGATTCCATTCCCATACAACTTCGATCGAGCCGCAACTGGATTGTTGTAATAATAGAATAGGAAAACAGGTAAACGGCAACGATTACGTTTCGATTTGAATGTTATTGTATTATATAAAATGACAATTTATTAGGGAAATTATTTTATAATATTATTATTATTATCTATTACACATGACATGAAGTAATAACTCTGATTCAGATGATATACACATGTCTAATTATTAAACATCTTAATACTCTAAACACATACGTATTTAGGTATATACTGTACGGTTTCGTATAGATGCGGTATCATATAATTTCGTATAGACCGTAGGGTCTATACGAAATTATATGTGAGTAGTCACATATTGTTTTTTGGCGTACTATCGAATAATATAAATCTATTCACAGAGAATACGATTATTCCATAGACAATTACTACTTCTATTAATTAGAGGTATTTCTAACAATGGTATTATGTTCATCAATAGACGCAAATTACTATTAAATATTTTTCCGACTTAATTTGCTCTTAATAAAAAAAAATAGTCTATGAAGTCAGTTTTTTTTATATATAGAATAGGAAGGCGGACGAGCATATGGGCCACCAGATGGTAAGTGGTCACCAACGCCCATAGACATTGGCATTGTAAAAAATGTTAACCATCGCTTACATCACCAATGTCCCTTGTGCCTGTAATTACACTGACTCGCTCATCCTTCAAACCGGAACACAACAATACCAAATACTGCTGTTTTGCGGTAGAATATCTGATGAGTGGGTGATACCTACCCAGACGAGCTTGAACAAAGCTCTACCACCAGTCTCACCAGTTTCATTGTTTTTGTGGATATAATGTCATATAATAATACACCACAGCTACATTGACCCCTATAACAAAAGGTCGCGAGCCATACATTTAAGACTAGAATAGCGGCTAACCGCGTCTATATTTCGTTAACCGCTGAAGCCATTTAGATACATGAAACCGCTAACCTTAAGCCGTGAAACTTCGCTAAACCTCGTTTACGAGTCGTTTTTTGTAGGTCAATTGCTACGAAAACATTTTAGATCGAAAATTAAAATACGAGCATTTTTAAGTAATTTTAAAAGATTACATTTAAAGTGTCCAATTAATGTATTTTGTATGAAAGTCATCGAATTGTAATACATTAGGTATTGTTTAAAAAATATATTCATTGAGTAAATATAATGTTAGGGCTCAATAGAAATAAGTTTACCCCCGCTTATCAGATATTGACAAACATTATTACATTCCATTGATGTTTGAGTTTGATAAATATATAAAATAATTTATATAATGGTTGTCTACTGTCATTATACGATATATATTCAGTTTTTAAATTGCGTTGCTAAATCATGCATTGACTGTCACAGTTAACGTTCTTTGAAATTGGTAAAAGAGTTGCAAGACCGTCTAGGTAGGTGCCACCCAGCCATCACGTGTTCTACAGCCAAGCAGCAATACGTCTTATTGTGTTTCGGTTTGAAGGGTGATTAGGACAGTGTAACTACAGGTACAAGGGATATAACATCTTAGTTACCAAGGTTGACGGCGCACCACGTATTAATTCTCAAATAGATATACCAATATACATTTATACATAGTGTATATATATATGATAGCAGATTTGATTAAATTCGATTAGTAGCACGTACTAACACACCATGAAACTAGAACACTTACTCAATGAGCATAGATAGTTATGTAATGTGTTTCCTAACCATTGATATCTGGAATTAACATCCGTCATGGTGTAGAATCAGCAAAGACGTATTGATATGCTATTAAACGAAGTATTCAAAAACTATATATAATCTTTTTTTTATATATTTTTTTGCCGGGAAGGCAAATGACTCTACTCCACCTGATGGTAAGTGGTAGAAATAATGCTCTGCACTAGCCGCCCCCGCTTTGCCGGCCCGCAAGATGCCTCTTGACGCCTCGTTTGAAGAACACGTTGTATAAACACGAGAAATAAACATAAGCCGATAACACCAAGCTTTCGCCTTACACACACTAATTTCATACATCCTTCCAGGATTCGATTCTATAATAAAATTACGCAGAACATTTTGTATCTAAATGTAAAACATAAAATTTTAAATAGCTATACTATACAAGACTATATAAATGATCGAAGAACTTGGAATTAGTAATCGTTGATGATCATCAGTACATAAATACGATTGTATATGATTATTTCATGTACATTTTTCCATTGATAAAAAATAATAACTACTAAGATTCTTGCCGGTTCTTCTCGGTATAATCTATAGTCCGAACCAATGTGGTAGGGCTTTGTGCAAGCTCGTCTGGGTAGGTACCACCTACTCATCAGATATTCTACCGCAAAACAGCAGTACTTGTTATTGTTGTGTTCCGGTTTGAAGGGTGAGTGAGCCAGTGTAATTACAGGCACAAGGGACATAAAATCTTAGTTCCCAAGGTTGGTGGCGCATTGGCTATGTAAGCGATGTTTGACATTTCTTACAATACCAATGTCTAAGGGCGTTTGGTGACCACTTACCATCAGGTGGCCCATATGCTCTTCCGCTTCCTATTCTATAAAAAAAAATAAAAAATGTTAGCTTTATATTTAAGTTGCAAAACGACAATTCGAAAGAGCATACTTGAATAAAGTAATTCAAAAGCCCAAAAATAAATAGAAAACGTATATTTTTAATTATGAATTCGTTTCCTGTCACATTAAGTCGAAAACTTTAAAAATCTGAGATTGTCATTTGTGCCTAAAATTTCATTGGCTTTTACAAGAATACTAAACGATTACCGTTTGATTGTAAAAACTGAGTAGATAATGATTAATTGAACGATAAAGGACAACAAATACACTTTAATAGTTCAAAAGTATAATAATCATTACACGGTGACATCGTTTGTGTTCGCATGGAATTAGTGGATACCTTATATTTTACTTTCTTAGGGGATTTATCAGGTTTCTAGGCATTTGTTTCAAATGTTATCAAAATCGCTACAGCAGTTTAGTCGTGAAAAGGTTATTTATAAATATTTCGGTACTTTTGCATTAATACAAACTATTTGTACTGTATTTTATCATATTAGCAATACCAAGCGTATCATTTATGTTCTTTCAGCTTTATAAGATTAGTATAAATATATACATCGCAATGTTTTCGCGCACGTGTTAAATTAAGATCTAAATTTCGTCATATTATTACTTATAACGCGTTCCAAAACGAAGTGTTCCAGTTTGTTCCGATAATTATACGGTTAACGTTGATTGACAATCTATTTGCGGTCATTATCAGATGCATCTAAATTACGCGTTTGACATACATATATACAAATATATCAGGCATTTTTTGATTTGCCTATTTCTCATATACTTAAATATTTTCATAGTAAATGACGTCACCATTCTTATTCAGATTCTATATGTACAATACTCGCTATTCTGCACGGTTTCACTCGCCTTAACTGTTACTGCTTTGTCTATAACCTCAATAAATGGGATATTTAACGTAAAAAGTTTTTTTTAAATCGTTTAGAACGTATATAATACATAGGGAAGATTGCATTTTTACGTCATGTCACTTACTGTTTCTTAGTCCGGGTTATCAATTAACTTGTAAGCTGTGTGTCATTTGAAGCCTCAATATTGCAACGAGTATTATGGTGCCACTTCTCACTCTTTAGACGGTTAATGCACTAATCAAGGTGATCTGAGATGTTTTGCGCCTATAAATACACGGACGCGCTGAAAAACGAAGTATTGCTATTTCGCGGTAAAAGACCACACGTGGTACTGTATAGCTCTACTACAATTATAAAGAAATAAAAAGACCTAAAACGGCAATCGTATATTTGTGTTAATATTATTTATTTTATAGAATAGGAAGGCGGACGAGCATATGGGCCACCTGATGGTAAG
This sequence comes from Nymphalis io, assembly GCF_905147045.1. Taxonomy (NCBI): domain Eukaryota; kingdom Metazoa; phylum Arthropoda; class Insecta; order Lepidoptera; family Nymphalidae; genus Nymphalis; species Nymphalis io. The sequence goes on along the minus strand of NC_065897.1, from coordinate 13,036,115 downwards.
TGGCATTGTGAGAAATAAAACCATCGCTTACATAGCCAATGCGCCACCAACCTTGGGAACTAAGATGTTATGTCCCTTGTGCCTGTAATTACACTGGCTCACTCACCCTTCAAACCGGAACACAACAATAACGAGTACTGCTGTTTTGCGGTAGAATATCTGATGAGTGGGTGGTACCTACCCAGACGAGCTTGCACAAAGTCCTACCACCAGTAGTCAAAATATAAAGAGATGAAGTCATGGCAATCTAGAATTAAAAAAATAGATATTTAAGGAAAAGAAAAACCAAGACACTAAATAAAGAAACTTTATTAATTATGTACTAAACGGAGAAAAATGTTCATAGTAATAAAAATTACACGTACAATGGCATCTATTACGATTAATTTTAACTTAGTATCGCCAGGTGCTGTATTTAAACAACTTCCAACCTTACACACTTATAATACGGCTTAAATTTTAATAGCATTCATAAACTGACTGAGCGATATCGTCATTCATTCAATTACAAATATCATACATTATTTTCCACAAACCTTGTAAGTTGTATTGTGAGGAACATTACATTTGTACGTTATTTTAAACAAATTACAAGCTTTTTATTTCAACTATCTAAATAATAAAATAAATTATATAAAAAAAAAATATTTTTAACATTGCACCACAAAATTTAATATAAAAAAAAACTTACGTCATTTAATATTTTTGGCGGTATTTTTTTTATATAAATACTAAATTACTCCTTTAAAGATGACGTTTCTGTTTAGGACTCTCTATTAAAAATACTTTTAAATTACAAATGAATTAAATAATAAACTACATCGTAAAGTGTAAAAATAATCGCACAAATATAATGTATAATTTTACAAAAACACGTTGCAGTATACATATGTGAGAATATCCAGCAAAATCAATCGTTTTATTTTGGACATAACGTTTAAATTAAAAATACATTAATATTATATATTTATGAATGTTTTCAAACTCTTCATAGTCATAATTAAATATTATACATAAATGAACACCATGTCTCATTGACGAGTGAATGAACGATTCGATTCTCTACTTCGCGTAGAGAACGGAGAAAATTAAAGAAAGTCGAAGAAATTCAATAGGTCACACCAGTCTAAGGCTATTGACAAAATTATAACTTTGAACAGTATTTACAATTTTGTTTTCGTCACAGATAAATTAAAATTTTTATATTTTAATAAACTTCATTTTTTTTAAATAATAACCGTTTTAATTTGATAGCTACAAAATATGCATACATTATACATTTTTATAACAGCAATTTGGATTAATTTTTTAATAATAAGAATTGTATAAATAGCAGTTTATCAGCCATGGTTTGTATCAATATTGTTGTGACACAATCTCATTTTATCGTATTATTTTAATTTTCATTGAGGACTTCATCATTAAAAACAATAATTAAACGGTCCTAGCACAAAAATATTATTTATCTAACATATCCTCAAAACTCCAGCAAAATGGCGAGACTTAAATCGATGTTGCCAGTTTATAAATTCTTTCAGACCATATTATTTAACCTATACAAAAATTCTAATAGCACAGATTATCATACTTTTATATGCAAAAAAATAATTTTATGTTTAGTTTTTCAATGACTTAAGATAAAGTTATTAGTTTCTAATTATATTGGTACAGAATAGCTTCCATTACTTTCCTATCAAGAGTAAAGAATGGACCTAGTCTTCATATAACCCTGTACACAAAATATAATTTCATTGAAATTATTTTTAAGGCCATTTTTTATCTGTTAAAATATATGAAAAATTATTCATGTTGGAATAAGGCTTATTTACGTTGTATTTAAAAAAGGCACTATATAATAGAATTATTATAGTATTTAAAAATAGCAACGACGGTAATTTATAAAGTAAAAATACATATTCCAATATTTGTATAATTTGGTAACTCAGTCCTGTTATCAATAATTTTATTAGAAACTTTAACATTTAGAACAATACCTTATTTATTATTGTATAAAACTACTAACCCCGCAGACATTCTCCTGCCTGTGTATATTTATTTACTTTTGTATATATAAATATGGAGTAGCTGTATTAGCGAGTTACAACACAGCGAATGGTATAAAGTCTCCATGAGTAATCAAAATAAATATATGTACCGACTTTAATGGTAATCGGTGAAGCTGTATTGAAGTGTTTTATTATCTTTGACAGATACCAATATCCATTTATATATACATAATATATACATTAAATGTCATTAACATAAAAAGGTTTTTAAACAGAACCGAGCTACAGAGGCATTTACTTGGACGGGTGATTATAATAAATTATGTAGGCACATACATATGTAGGCACATACATATATATACAATATTATGTAACATTTAAGAGCTAGTTATACAAAATTGTACATTATTTCCTTCCTAATCCATTATATTTATTAATATATTGTCAGTTTGTGAACATTTTGAAATATAGTTCGTGTTTCTACTAATTAATGTAAATGTGAAGTTATGAATTAAAAATAAACTTTTATTCAATCCATGTACTAAAACAAATAGCACACACATTGTGTAACGACTCGATTGGAACCTATAAACTTTAAAAAAGAGCCTTTGAAAAACGTCTAAGTATCATATAAGAACTAAGATCATATTTTAATTGATAATTAAATCCAATTTTTATTAGAAATTATTGAATTTATACAATTTTCTTTATAGTCTTTATTGTGAAGAGAATAATAATTATTATAATATACTTTAACATTTAATTTATATTTGTAAATATATAGTATATTAAAGGCCTTCACGAGTAAAATTAGGCCTTCATATTGAAAAATACTTTTAGCGACTTATTTCGTGTTACCTGTTACTTTATTCGTTAAAATTAAATACATCTGCTTGTAAGTTTTATTTAATTGTTCCTATCATTCATTCATTCTTTAAGTTTTAATTGAATGCACTCTCATAAGGCACGGGACACGCCACAGTGAATCATCAGGAGGAACTAAACACTTAGTATTATTTTGAGATCAATTCAATAAGAAATTTTGTCTGCGCAATGCCCCAATTTGGTTTTATAAGTCAAGTTCTATCAACAATCACTATCATTGATCATATCAAATTATATTCAATCATTTAGTCCGTCATTATTATAAATTTTATCCTTCGTCCAAATATTAAAATATAAATGTAACAAAATTTACAATTAAAAAAAAAATCAATTTTCTTACAACGAAAAAACAACATTCCACCATTCGAATAAAAGACCAGTTTCTCCGTTGTATTCACAATTAACACAAAATGGCACATTCATACATTTAGAACCACTGCCAAATACGATATATAAAAAAAAATTAAAACACGAACGCACCAATTTACAATTTCACATTTGGTCTTGACTATTATTATAACGAAATAATTCTATATCCAATAAAATGTTTATTTTTCGACACGATTTCTATTCACTTCACTTATATAACTACACTATGTAAAATACATTTACCTTTAAAATTAACCGTTATTGTGGCCCCATAAAAGAATATTAATTTTATTTTATATACACGTAAGCGACGATTCGAATTTCGAAAGATGTTGAAGTATTTTTCTTTTAATAAAAGTAAATTATTTTTAAAATTCGGGTACCACATAACCATTTAATTATACAATGTAAAAAATAGTAAAAAAAAATTGCATTTACGATAACTAAAAGCTTTATATATTGTTCATAATCGTATAATTACAATACCTTGACATACCATTTTTTTTAATAATCGAATCTGTGAGACACCGAACCGATTCTTGACCTCTCCAATTATTTACAACGATAATATTAAAATGTCATCATCGTAAAACGTCCACGAGTATAATTCATCCATTCCTAATATATGTCTTTATAACAAATACAAACAATTACTTATTATACGTTTTACGTTCGGCCCATATTGGACACATCATTTGAGCTACAATTTTATAAAATATTTGGGCATACATTTAAATTGAATACGCTTTTAGATATTTAAAAAATATAAAATCGCTATATGGCAACAAATACGTTACGTTACTGTATGAAACGTTTATTTTTTATGTTATATTCGTACATGTTACGTTTCCTATTTTCCGATAGAGCTGTGGTCGTAACGTACAACGATCATTCGGAAATCTACGCATTCCTACGAAGTATCTCAGCGACAATAAATTAATTTAATTTATTGTAAAACCGGTTTGTCAGCATCCGTTTCAGACACTGTTATAGAACATGTTGTTACAAAATTTAAAATCCACAATCTCTTAGCTTACTAAAGAAAAAAAATGCACATAATTTTGTGAGATTAGCAAATAGAACCGAAATAAAATAACGAAAAACGGTGGGGGCGAGTGTGATCGTGGCACGGCTAGGACACGGACGATATGGCGTTGTGTGGGGAGCCCATCTGCGTCAGGACCTTGTCCAGCCACTGCAGCGGCCCGTGCAGGTGGATCTCGATCCAGCACGGCGTCGATGTCACGTCCTGCCGATGGTACTCCGCCCCCCAGCCCTTCACAAATGACATCCGGATGGTGCACATCTTCGTCAGCTCGTAGACCGCTTCGAAGCCGTGGTTCACGCTCTGAGAAAGCAGCTGGGCGAACTCGCGGTTGTTGAATATCTTCAGTGAGCAGCCCGGCGGGATCTTGCAGACGGTGGAGGGGTGGAACCCGTGGTGGTGGTTGCAGTTGCGGCTCTGCACGAAGATCGCCGCGTCCGACAGGCACTCGGCGTACACTTCGCCGCCGACGTAGTACAAGTGGACGCCTTTTCCTATGTGACGCCTGGTATTCTCTATCGTAGAATTTCTATTAACGTTGCTGAGCTGGCCGAGGCAGAACCTATCGCTATTGTTCGACGGATCGGTGAAGCCGTCCACTACTACGGAGTGCGAGTTGCAATGGAAAACTTCACCGACTCGACAGTTTAACTCGTAATACGCCACTGATGCCCAATATAGAGGTTCCTGGTAGGAAACTGGAGCTACTTCTCCGGGGGGCTCGGTATCGTCGGACGGCGGAGAATACGCCGGAGGAGGAGTATCCGGAAGTTCAGATGTCGCCGATGGCGGAAATCCTGACCCTGAGTAGGATACGTTGTGGGGCATCGCCGGTTCTACTGTTCTCTGGAACGGCAGCAGGGAGTGCCCCGGCGCGAATTCCGAATGACGAGGTACAAGAACTGGTGGCAAAACTGGGCTCTCGACGCGTTTATAGTGGTAAGGGTTGATGCATACCTCCTTTTGTTTAGCGCTGAATGGAAACTGACAAATTTCGAGTGGTTTCAATTCGTGGTGGCTTTGGAGGTCCGGCCACCGCCATACTCGGCAATAGATCACGTGGGGTAGGCCTTTGCGATGTGAAACCTGAAAGTTTAATGAAAATATTATTGTTACATGCGATCAACACTTATATTGTCGTAATATTGATCTCAAAAATACAAAAAAGCGGAATTGACCCAAAATTTGCCGCCAAAACCAATTGTAATAAAGCATTAGCAACTTTAAGTCGCAATTAATTAATATATTATTATATTTATTGAATATTAACTCACACCTTGTTAGTCAAAGTCAAAACTGAGAACGGCTAACTACACGGGATTATTTATCACAAATCATAATGGTGTTTTCTGGTATTATTTTCAAGATATCGTCCCGGTATTTAGCATATTTTATCGCTATCAAACAGATATTTTGTCTACTACCGGAACTATTAACGGCCGTTATAATAATTTAATGAATCGAAAGCTACAAACTATTATAGAATAGTTTCGTTTAAATGGTTATGTTATCCTGACCGATTACGGCCGATTTATCGTTCTCAATGGAGTAAAGTTAATTGCGCAGTATATACTATAGGGCATAAGTTTACGTATATGCAAACAAACAAAGGTACTCTTTCTATTCCCACATAGACATATTCAAACAACCGGAGAACGATACGACACAGGCTCACTCTTTTACGTGCTTTCCAGAGCACGAGAATATAACCATTGCCAGCTCCAGGCCATTTAGGATTTCTTGACAGAAAAACACGAAAGCTTTTTATTGGCCCGACGTGGCATTTGATGAAGATGAAACTTAACAATACAGAACACTGTAATCCAGTTGAAACTAGGTAACCAGCAACTTCGGTCCCTAGCATATTTCTAAGAATAAGGTTCCTTTTCATATTTCTGTCTAACGTTTTGTGAAACGAAGAATGAAAGTGTTCCATAAGATTAAATATGTTTATCCTATGCAATAGTAGATTCAACACAGGCCATATTCATGGAGTATTATACAGTGTTTGTGACTTATTAGCTGATGAAATGAAACTTATTCTGGCATCTGTCTATGCAATATTGTTCCAGAAGTGGAACAGTGAGGGGTGATAAGATTATTCTTCAGTCCAACTGTCAGATATTTAATAGCTGAATGTTTGATTTTAATGTACGAATGTTGTACCTGCAATCTTCCATCCAACGACCGGGGTATTGTGACGCACTTGGAAGGCGTACCGGGGCAGGACAACGCGCGCTCCAACTCCTCGATGGCTCCTTTTCTCTTTTTCAACTTCTTCACCAGGCTGTCCACTGCTTTTTCCGCCCATTTCTCTTCTTCATCACCCTGAGAATTATTAAATTGTATTTTAACTATATTTATTTATCGAATAATTGGCAGTTATCTTCCATCGAATTTATGTGCTAGATGGTTTAAATTTCGAAAGTGTTAGCTTTGATTGATCATTATATACGATAATAAACTATTTTGTCTGTAAATGTCTCATTGCTGGCGGATACATATGACGCCATTTCACCTTATATATACATACATATATTCATCATCTTCATGGTGAATTATAAACATAAATAAAGCACATGCAAATTAGATGATGCTCGTCCAGATGAGCCCGCAATCTTTCGTTGAAACTCACATGTTCTAACTAACTTTAAACTAGAGTCGAGAAGATAGCTTAAAGTAATTTTTACTAAAAACGTAGATTACGATAGTTACGTTTTATTTCTTCAAGCATGTCACCTGGGTGCATGTTGTGTCGCAAGGACAACACGTTCCTATCGGTCACATCTCGCAGACGGTACGCTTCGAGAAAAGCAATTTTAACAATATTTCCCACAAGAATTCCTTTAAGTTTCATCTTTACTATTTATCTAGTTTCATATATATTATTATTTATGATTAATTAGTACATGTTTTCATCACTAGAGTAAATACAATATCAAAGAATTTTAAAGAAAAATATAGGGCCGGTAAAAATCCATATTTTAAAAAACAAAGACATTAACAACTGGTCCTACATACGAAACTTTTAACTATGTTTATATGGTAAACAAAACAAGTTATTTTTTTATCATTCTAAATATATATCAAGTAAAAATAGTATACAATTACAAATTAATTCATAAATAACACATACAACAAAAATAAACGTATTCATCATCGAACATCAAATGAATGAATCAGATTTCTGTGAACTACAATTGAAATCCAATGCACTGAGTCATAGAAAAATGAAAAACAACTAATAGAAATTAAACGGAAGCGATTTTCTTTTAAATTATATAATCTCACTAATAATAATCATAAGCTTTTTTTTATTTCCGGTTTCGCGCCAAATCTACTAATCTGATTGATATGGAACTTCCATATTGATTTAGTTTATAGTTCTAGATGGGCCAATGACATATATGAGACATAGCTCATTGACATGGTCAGAGAGAAACATTCTGTCCCGGCGCGTTCGAAGCGAACGCTGCCAAAACTATAACAACGATTATCAGACATTTGTAAAGTGTCTCCAGAAAACTCAGAGCCAGTTTCATATTCATCATTAGTTCTAACTAATATTATAAATGCAAAAGTGAGGTTTTTCATTTGTTTGTTTGTTACGCTTTCACGTCTAAACTACACAATAAAACATCTTGACATTATGCATACACGTTGTCATGGTTACAGAAAAGGACATAGGATACCAACACCTGCCCGCTGGAGGGGGTTCTTGCCACAAACGGGCGAAGCCGCGTAAATTATAATTATTATATTAGATTATCTTATAAATATAATATGGTGTTGAGTAATATGCCGTATTTATGAATGTTTTGCCAATACGGCAACTACTGGCCACTGTTTTTCTTATTTCTGTATTGGCAGAATATTGGCCAGAACACGTGAATTTCAACTAAAGATTGCCGGTTAGTTGCCCAGACAAACACAACTGAGTTTTCATGTTGTCAAATTGAAATTTCTCTTTATTATTTATTTATCTATTATATAAATTTTGCTCATATAGATGGTAGGGCTTTTTGCAAGCCCGCTCAGGTTATGTACCACCCACTCATCAGATATTCTAACGGTAAACCGCAATACTTTATATTAATGCATTCCGGTTTGAAGATTGAGTGAACTAGTGTAACTACAGGTACAAGAGACATAACATCTTAGTTCCCAAGATTGGTGGCGCATTGGCGATGTAAGGAATAGTTAATATTTCTTACATCGCCAATGTTTATGGACGGTAGGCGGGCAGGCAAATGGGTCTGACGGAAAGTGGTCATCACCAACACTAAACATTGGCACCGTAAAAAGTATTTACCATTCCTTACATCGCCAATGCAATACTAATTTTGGGAACTAACTGTGCTCACTGGTTCACTGGCTCACTCACCATTCCAACCCGAACACAACAATACCAAGTATTGCTGTTAGGAAGTAGAATATGTGGTGAGAGTGCGATTGCCATCCAGGTGGACTTGCATGAAGCTCCAGATCTTCCCCTCGAAAGGAGAGGAAGCTTTTGCCCAACAGGGAGATATTTACAGGATACATCATATTTATAAAGATAATTTGAGGCTGAATGACTTGCTACATCATTCATCAAACAACATTATGTGTATTGAGTTTGCCATAGCTCATTCATACAATTATAATGAATGAATGACACACTATGCATGTTGATATCTTATGTGTGCTTACTAATTAAACATTCGTTATTTATTTAACTTCAATGTAAACTAATAGACTTATTCTGAAACCACATATTTAACATACATTATTAAATTACGTGAAGAACAACATTCCTCTATTTTGTTGTCAAATCACAAGGAAAGATATAAAAAAAAGTAATCTAGACTCAATTTATCATTATAATAACAACATAGTTAGTATAGGGCCAGTGCATATCAGCGGAAGCAAGAGACTGCATGTTACTATGTGATTATTTTTTTTATATGCGCCGGGATGGCAAATGACTCTACTCCACCTGATGGTAAGTGGTAGTAGAGTCCAAACTACTGCTCTTCTGTATTTTTGAAACTCTTAAGGATCTGTTTTAAGTCCATTTAATTATTAATTGTAGTTATAAGTTAATATTGTACAATGAAAGGGAATAAATTATTGAAAAGATGTTTTCAAGTAATTTGGTCCCTCAATTCGCCATTTAGTAGATTTCAGGTGTGAAATCTGGGGTAGATTTCACACCTGAAATCTTTCACTTAGGTAGTGTATATTAAACTTCAAAGCAACCTACATTTATCAATGTGTTTAGGTGGACTTTTATTGCTATTCAATCACATAATTTATAATTATATATTCTATTATGTTAGCTATTTAATTATTTATATACAACACATAAGCTAAAATAGTAATTAAAATATAACATGTTGTGGGTTGTAAATAATTATAATAAAAAAAAAAAAAATCTTGTAAACTGAATTGTGGTATTTGGCAGTATGACTAAATATGTGTATGATAAATTTTGAAGAAATTATGATGAGCTAAACTTTTGCTAATTAAAAGTAAAGTATAATGGAAATGATGTTTTTTCCAAAATGGAAAGTTAATTTTAATAACAGTTGAGTGATCATATTCATAGTATATATCATATTTATAGTATAAATCTTTGGTAAACTATTGCTTATGTGTTTTTTACGCTATACAGTGTTACTACTAATAGATAGTAAAAATTGTATATACTACTTACTTAATTTTTATACCAATACAATAAATTTACCTTACATTTCATAAGTATATCATATACTTTACAAAGTTCTTGAGGAGTTATGTGCTCTTATATTACATTGTATATATCTTGGTTTTGGGTAATTCTTAATCAAAGTGCAACCATTAAATATACTTTTTTAAGCTCACAATAATCACTAAGATATTTTAATTTAAGAAAATAACACTGAAGAGCTATGATCAAGTATATTATAATGACATTACTATGAAAAACAGGATGCTGGAGTCAATTTTAGAAAATCGTAATTATAGAATGGATTGTAACGATTTTAAGCTACCAAAGATTGTCTTACCTGTTTCCAGCCAAGTAATTTCTTTACAGCTGGACTTGTGAAGGAAAATAAGCTATTCAAGCTGGACATAGGCCCACTGCTTGAAGATTCACCATCGTCGGTGTCCATAGTGACAAACGTTTATAAAGCCTCGATGAATCACCAGGAGTTACGGGAGCGCGCGACCCGTTCTGGTTTTAACCACGTAAATGCTTACTTTGCCATCGATCACCACTGTTTCATTTGGTATTTCCCACAACGTTCGCCAATTGTAATCACGAATACTACAAAATAGCGATTAGCGTGACACTAACAGAAGACAGATTAAAAATGCTAGTAGGAGGCTTTCATTTATTAATAAATATAAAATATTATTTTTACTCCGAATATTATTTAGTAAAATATAAAACAAAAATTAAAACACATATAATCAAACAGCAATTAATTTTATTAATTTTATTTTATATCTATGTACTGACATATCAAGTTAAGAAAAACATTTCTTTAGGTATTTTAAATGTCATTATAAAAGTGTTGCCACCATTTATTTCTTTGAAATCGCATTTAGCTAGAAAATTCTCGAATTTGAAGTGTCAGTGTCCGTTCATTCATAATTCATTTTCATACTAACTAAGGTGTAGAATAGTTGAAATAATTGAACTATTGCAAGAAAAAGTGTGTTGTTTAATTATAAATTATAGTAAAAGTCTACAATTCGCTACAGCGTGATCTGAATTTTATACAAATATAAATAGGGTATTATAATCATGGAGCAGGTAAGGTTATGCCGACTTCAGCTGTTTTGAACGGTTTATAGAACAAACAATAAAAAAAAGTTGATTTCAGGTTAATCAATTAAAGGAGAAGGGTAACGCGGCTTTGGCTGCCGAGAACTATGACGAAGCAATTAAATATTACACTAGTGCAATAGAATTAGATCCAAATAACCACGTTTTATACAGTAATCGGTCAGCAGCATACGCAAAGAAAAAGAAATATTCGGCAGCACTAGAGGACGCTGACAAAACCGTGTCGTTGAACCCCTCCTGGAGCAAAGGTTATTCTCGAAAAGGCAGTGCATTAGCTTACCTCTGGAGATTCGATGAGTCAATCGAAGCATATGAAAAGGGCTTAGAACTAAACCCTGGCAATGAGCAGCTGCTCGCGGGTTTGGAAAACGTGAAGAAGCAAGCTGAGGAAGCTAAAATAAGATCAGATGCTTTATTTGAGAAGCTGAAAGCAGACCCTCAAACAAGAGAATGGCTGAAGGATCCGGAATATGTAAAAATGGTCAAGGTAGGTTATTTTTAATTTTCATGACAGTATTGGCTCTATTTAATATATATCAAAGAAAACATCAATATTAAAATGTTATTCATTTTTATTATTACACCTATAACATAATAATTACACATACAAAAGAGGTATATATAGTGAATTTGTACGTAGTATTTTATGTTAAAAATAACTTACTAGCATTATATTTGATTTTATCTGTGAAGTTATAATCAGTATACTTGCATGACTTTGCAGTTTTGACCTAGATAATTCCTATTATTAGAGTTTAATTGCAAATATAAATATGATGTTTTCCAAAATATCCTTTAACATATTTTCTATAATTTGAGAACAAAGAAACATTAATTAACTTTGTTTCTACATTCTTTGTCATAAGGATCTTTAACACACAAATTTCTAGTGAAAAAGTATATGCTGTATAGTATATCTTTTTAAGTTACTTTAAAAAAAAATCCATGTGTATGTCTAAGAAGTATGTAGAGGTAGTGGGTTAAAAGTATTTTCAAGGCCCAGTGGATAGGACATGTAAATCTAAACAAAGTAACTCAACTATTTTAATAATAATTTTACGATTAAATAACTTTTAAGCGTAGAATATTTTAAATACTAAAATGTAAATAAGGCTAGTCACCAATTGTTTTACTTATCTATAATAATAACCTCACAGATAATTCCTACAAGTGAATTTACAATTATCCTGGCATTTTTAATAGTAAATTATTATAATTTCTTTTTTAATGAAATAGGAAGGTGGACGCTCAAGACATGATTGACATTGGCCCTGTAGGAAATATTAATCATGTCTTGTGCCACTAACCTTAGGAACTCAGAAGTTAATGTCCCTTGTGCCCGTAGTTACACTAGCTCACTCATTCTTCAAACCAGAACACAACAATAATAAGTATTTCTATTTGGTGGTAGAAAATGTAATGAGTGAGTGGTACCAACCCAGCTGGGGCTTACAAAAAGCCCTATCACAAAGTTTTATTTCATCTATCAGCTCAAACTTAATCTTACTACTACAATAATCTTTTTCAGAGATTAAACCCATATGATCTGTCAACATTAGATACTTATATGTCAGACATGCGTCTACTGCAGACAATATCTGTTATGCTCAGTCTCGATATGGGCACGCCAATGGATGTCGATCCACCTGCGGCGACACCAAAACCTACTCCTCAACCCGAGAAGGAGGAACCGCCAAAACCGAAATATGAAGATCTTCCAGAACACCGCGTATCGGCCTTACAAGAAAAAGACTTAGGTAATGAATATTATAAGAAGAAGGACTTCGAGAATGCGCTAGTTCACTATAATAAGGCCATTGAACACGACTCCACGGATATCACGTTTTATACGAACATAGCGGCTGTTTTCTTCGAACAAAAAGAATATGAGAAATGTATTAAAGAGTGTGAGAAAGCGATTGAAATTGGCAGAGAGAACAGAGCTGACTTCAAGCTGATCGCGAAGGCTTTCACTAGAATCGGTGAGTATTGCTAATAATACTAACATCAATATTTTCATAACAAACGGAAGACCCACGACAACTATTGATATAAATAATTTGCGTGCATTTATTGTACTTTTTGTGTACTCTATTTGAAAGGTTATTTGCTTCTGCTTGGACGACACTTAAATAACGAGAGTTTCGATTCAATCATTTTAATTTAATTATTTATGGGTAAGGTATCAGATTTTTCTATTACCTGCCAATTACAGGTTGTATTTAGCAGCTTCGTCGAGTAAGGTTTACACCGTCTTGTCAACGAGACATTTATAGGATTTTTCGGGAGCTCCAAGAGGTTTCGTAATACGTTACTAATTCGGCAATGCGAGTCTGTTGGTTTTTTTACCAACCACACTGAATATACAATATATATATAAATCCCTGATTATTACGTTTGTAATAATCAAGGATTTAATTTTTCCTGTATGAAATTTGTAACGCTACCATTAATTTTATAATTTAATTAAAAAAAAATCGCAATAATAAAACAGGTAACGCCTACAAAAAGATGGAACAATGGAAGTTAGCAAAGACATATTACGAGAAGTCAATGTCGGAGCATCGTACGCCCGAGATCAAGACTCTCCTCAGCGAAGTAGAAAAGAGAATTATCGAGGAGGAGAAGAAGGCGTACGTAGATCCCGTTAAAGCTGAGCAGGAGAAGGAACTGGGCAATGACTACTTTAAAAAGGGTGAGTAAAGAATATCTTTAGTTTTATTAACAATTTTCTGTATAAAAAAAGCAATAAATTTAGTATGTACAGAACTGTAAACTATAAATTATTATTACAGACCCAGTTCAATAAGCAAGTGTTAAAATTAGTGCCAAAAAGCATCCTTAATACTAGGTCTTGTTGTTTAATATTGTGTATTATAGTGCGAGCGCATAACTGAAAGAAGAGAGATTCAATTGACGTTTATCTCTTCTAGAACATACAACCTATGTAGCCTAGATAAATTCATTAACACTCACACCCGTGAAATGTTGTTAAGATACATTGATACGCTATTTTAATGCTGATATTCTTTAAATGTTATGATTATTGTAGTCAATATCGCGAAACAATTGCCGAAATTTTTGGTTGTGGTCGTGTTCTGCTTATTCATACAACCAATGGCTATATAGACCACAATTATTCTTACAACCCTTAGACCACAAAAAAAAAATCTATTATTTTCTATAAATATATGCAATAAAGTAACCAGTAAATTTTTATTACCACTACTCCAATTTGCTGTGAAAATATTTTATTATAAATATATTTTCCAGGTGATTATAGTACAGCAATGAAGCATTACACGGAAGCGATTAAGCGCAACCCGGACGATCCTAAGCTGTACTCTAATCGTGCTGCTTGCTATACCAAGCTGGCTGCCTTTGATCTTGGTCTCAAAGATTGCGAGCAGTGCTGTAAACTAGACCCTAAGTTCATCAAAGGTTGGATCCGGAAGGGAAAAATTCTTCAAGTGAGTGCTTAAGACATAAGATTTAGTTATGAGATCTGTTAGGCTATTTCGTTATTATGTTGATAATAACCGTAAACAATTACAAAAAAAAAACTCGAGGAGTTTCTTACACCAGTTCTCATTCAAGCCATGGTGGAGATTTTTCAATCTATAAGTAATATTTTTATATTGAATAAAGAAATTTGAATTCTTTTGAAATTTACTATTACTTTCTCTAAAACCAAATCGATATATTTATATAAAATCATGTGTCAATATATAATTTAGTTAAACAGTAAGTGTAGTAAATTTTATTTATAGTATTTGAAAAATTTATCTATGATCTTTATCTTTATTAATGGTATGTGAATATTTCAGGGTATGCAACAGCAAGCGAAAGCCTTAAATGCCTATCAAAAAGCGTTGGAATTGGATCCTAGCAATGCAGAAGCACTTGAAGGCTACCGGGCCTGTTCTACACAGCTCAACTCAAACCCTGAGGAGGTAATTTTCGTATAATATCAAAAAATACAGTAACATCTATAATGTTAATAACTTAAAGTATATTTAATAAATAAAGTTTCACTATAATTAAAAACGCTTAGTAAAATGAAATAGTAAAGTAATATTTTTTTTTTGATAGTATTTTCTTTATATAAGGTTTATATGAGAAATGAAACTGGTTGTCATTTACGCCGTCACTTATCTAATCTGCCAACTTTGGGAGCTAAAGAAATTTTAACGTGTAGGTCCGCAAACGCGCTATGGCCGACCCGGAGGTGCAGACTATCCTTCGCGATCCCGCCATGCGCTGCATCCTGGAGCAGATGCAGCAAGACCCTCACGCGCTGCAGGATCATCTCAAGAACCCCGAAATCGCAGCCAAGATACAGAAGTTGCTTGAATCAGGCCTCATAGCCATTCACTAACCATGCCTTGAAAGCGTTATGCGTAAGCGTTGGGATTGTTTTTTAATGTTAACACAATAGAATCATTTTTTAAGTTACGATTCTTTTAAAATGTATGATTAAAAATTCTCTCAATGAATTTCTCTTTTAACAAAACTGTTACATGTATTGTAGAATCAAGTGTATCTTTAATATTTGTGTCACAAGAAGTATTTTGTTTTCACCACACCGCCTACAAAAACCAAATGCTACTATTTTAGTATAAAAATCGTTACACCAATATAATTTAAAAACCAATCCCAATATTATAGAACTTCTCAATTTTATGTATTTTGATAAATCGCGAGAAAACTAAAGTATAAGTTAAATAATTTACGCCTACTTAAATAGGATTATGAGGTTTGTTTAAATAGTTAAAAATAAATATCTGAGACACCGATGTTGTTTTAAGCTTGTGTTGAAAATATTTAGGGTTGAAGTTTTCGTAGAATCTAATAATGATGGTGATATCTTAGCGCAAGCATTCAAACATACAACATAACAACAAGATAGTTCGAAGTTAATTTTCAAGTGTTGCTGTCCGAAGAACTCGATTATTATTTTTTCAATGTCAACATTGGCACTATAACTATATAACTGGCAATATAAATGGTTATTTACAATGAAGTTTCAGTTCTTTTATCTAATGACATATATCAAATTATAGTTGCTTAAAATATAGTGGATTGAGTGTTTTGGATAATTACACTATTTTGTTTGTTGGTGTTGGCTCGCTGGTGGCCTATGGTTTCGGCGAGTGTGTAATGTCGGCATAATCGATTCTCCTTATTAACCAATATTGTTCAGAATACTAATTCATATGAACTTGCAAAGAAGTATGGTATGAATGCTTGACGTTAGCGACACAATATACTTTAAAATTCACAGTTTGTCTGTGATTATCTCTAAAAAATTAAGGCTTCTTCTCTCGTAGGCTATTGTAAACCATTCCAAAGTATGTTTCACCTGAAATACCATGTAGTAACTCGGTGAACTTATTTTGTACGATTGTTTTAGGATTTATGCAATGTTTATTTGAAATGGTAATTTATGCGAGTATATCGCCTGCATTTGCGATTTCATAATTTATTCAATAAAGGAACATGTAGGCATGATTATTTGTTTTATTTATTTATCAATTCTAATCTATATATATAAAAGAATGACTCGTTGATTTGGCTATCACTATGAAAATTGTCTTTTTTTTCAAATAATAAACCACTAAGGTAGTGATAAAGGGGATGAAAGTTTGTATGAAAATCCTTTATATTTGAAAACAGCTATGGAAATTGGTAAATATTTATCAATTCTGAATTATGATTTGAGTCCGATTTGTAGTTATATATTCTACTTATTAAAGTAAAATGTCATTTGCAATATACTTCGTGTATCACGAATGTGGTTGTTTGTAAGCGATGGTAAATACATGCAGTGTACATACAAATTGTCTTTTGGCTCTCACTGTGAACGGAAATTCAAATGAAAATTTCGCATATTATTTTATTTAATTGATTTATTGATAAGAAACACGGCATAGTCACAAAATTATCAACAAAAAATGATAATAGTAGGCTTTATAGTGAGATACGTCATTACAGGCATTTACAACAAAACAATTAAATGACACTAAGCTTGATAAATAAAAAATACAATTATATTTTTCCATAGATATCTATCTATGGAAAAATAAAAAACAAAATATAATTTTGTTTCCTGCAGAGTATCTTAAAGACTCGCCTCGTGACGCTGTTGAGGCCACTTGGGCCAACATCAACAAGTGATTTCGAAAATTATAAATAAATATTTTGTTACGAAATACGACTGTCTTAAAGATTTGATTAATTTTTCTACATTGGCAACAACAAATTTGAAAATCATTTTTAGACATTGTTGTTAATGTCAATTTTATTAAACGTGACAGTTCATGTCATGCCGTAGTTCGTATTGAGTTCGCATAAATATTTTGATCGGCAAGTACGCTCGTATCTTCATTGAAACCGTGTTTTTTTACATCTACTGATTATTTTTAATAACGACGTTCTTTGTGTTTGACGACTTATGATGTAAATATAATTAAAGCAATGTTACGATTTAAATTATGGATTAATGAAAATATATTTTAAAGCGTGAGTAAATTTATCGCTTCATCAATTTATTTTTGACGGTAAGTAAATATTATATATTTCGTGTTTAATTATTTTTTATATTCAAAAATCACCTATAAAATATTATTTAAGTCATTAAAACTTTATACCGTAACCGTTTTTTTATAAGTCAAAATAATCGAAACAAATGTCAAAAACAAAAATTAAATAAATAAAATCGTTTCCTTGTCATTTTTATTTGATAAAGTTAACAACCATTTAAATATAGGTAACTGTAGTTGGCTTAGTATTTAGCGGAACAACAACCATGAATGTATTATTGTTTTTGCCTTTGCTTAGCTATTTTCATACATACACAACTATTAATACGACATAAACGTTTCATAGAATTGACATTCACATTCCTAATTTATAAACAAAACTGCATATTCATGCTCACAAGGAAATCATAATGCATAATATAAATATTACTATTTTATTGACAATTTGTTCTTATGTTAAACTATATTGAATTGAATGAGGAAAAGAATCCTTACTTGATAATTTTCTGAATAATAATATGTGCTAAAAACATAACTTCCTAAGTTTGAGAAATCATTGTTTTTTTTTTAATTTCATAAACAAATCAGAGTAAGACTTGTAAGTCCACATGTGGAACTGTGTCATTAAAATAATAAAATCTTAAACAGAATTTCATAATGATAATGAAAATAATAAAAAAAAAATTAGAAAAATAAAAGAAAGCCTAGTTATAGTCAGTGTTTTCCAACTCATTGTAGGATATATTCATTCACTTCCCAGTTTATGTAACATGAACATAATTGTTTCCTTATTAAAGCATGCAGCGAATGATCCATGAGCAGTTACTTATATATTTAAAATTTAATTTGTAATGTCTTTCATATTACAGACATTTGTGTGCATGAACATGTCTGTTTGTCCTGAGTCTGGGTGTAATTATCTATATAAGTATGTATTTACAAAAGAAAAGTAGTATATGTAGTATATCAATTGTCTGGTGTCCATAGTACAAGCTCTGCTTAGTTTGGGATCAGATGGCCGTGTGTGAATATGTCCCAGGATATAATTATTATAATAAGGTACATACTGAATATGATAAAATTATACCATGTGAATTTATTTAAAAAAACGTTTAATATCAATACAGTCTATCAGCTCTAATTATGAAACTATTTTACATAATTAAATACCCCAATGCTAGATATCAATTTCTTGTTGTATAACTTCTTCAAATTGTAACTTCTTATAATCTAGGTCAACATACTTTCACATTAGATAAATGGAACATATAGAACCATTTCCCAACAACAAATATTTTTATATTTGTTGTCTATGTCCATGATGCAACGTAAACTAATTTTTTCTGACTAATTTTCTTGTCATTCAATATTTCAGCTGCATTTACGAAATTAATTGTATAAAATGGAATCTGTACTTATTTATCATAAACAAACAAACTCGTTTACAAATTTATACATGTTACTACATCATTAGCGATTTCATAACGATATTGTTAATATTTACGCAACCATTTGTTTATGTACATCAGAGTGATGGTTTGTGAAATGTAAACACAACATACATATCTTTTAAAGCTAAAATATTATATAGAAACAATCACTTCCTGGGTTTGTTTTGTTGTATTGAAAATTGAAAGCGATTTTAAGAAAAACTCGCAAAGTTTCTTTCGCCGGTTCTTCTCTGGTCTCGGTATTTTCTTATCCGATTCGATGGTAGTTTTTTTATTTTACTATCTAAAATTAAATGCTTAAATGCGAAGGCAAACGGAACTCGTTTAAAAATAGATTTAATATATGTAAATACACACCTGTTTTACCGATTACCTACAAGTAACCAGTTGCCAAACAATTTATCAGATAAAAATCGATAAGCTCGTAAGGGTATTTTTTCTTTATAGCTGGACTATCGGCTTAGTTACCGAGATTTTGAATTTAATTACACGTATTAACTTCATATAATACCAAGTAATATATTTTTGTGTATTAAATAAATATTGCGTTTTAAGTTTGAAAATGTTTTAAGGTTGGAATACACTGCTTAACCAACTTATGTACAAACTAAGTATTATCAGTTGCACAATCGTGATGGATTGATCGAACTTTCGTAATCACTCGGCAGCACTCAACGATGTCGTGTTTCTAGTAATGGAAAAAGTGTAAAATCGAACTAATATCATTTGCAAATACGCTTATAATTAATATGTTGTTCAGATTGTTATTTAATAAATTGAGACGATATTTTATGCCATTTTTTTAAACCTTTATTCTAATGGTTAGGTTTATTTATCTTTAAAATATAAATGTCTTAGCTGTTTAAGTAATTTAATGTATATAATGATGATAATAGTTATGCGATTTACTATTTATAAATTTACTTAGATTATACATTAATACATACCTATAAATCTTCCGGATGAAATTATTTAAATGAATGCTAAAACCGCGTCACCGGGAGATAGCTTAGAACAGAGCTGTCCAAAGCACAGTTCGCGGCTTATCTTTGTGCGGTCCGAGACGTGTTGTTTTTGATTTACCGCAAATATCGACACATCTCGTTTCGCCTTCCATTAAAGGTTACAATAGAAAGCGTAAAGAGTGATTACCAATAAGAATTATGTGACTCAATCCCATTAAGTTTTTGTGGCCCATGCATAATAATTTATGTAACAATTTTAATGGCCCGGGAACGTATCTGAGTTGGACAGCCAGGTTTAGAAGAACTAAGACAAAGACAGTCATATAATATTATGATTTCATTTTATGTCACTGAATGAATAAAATAAAATGAGATCATCAGGAAAACTAGTCGAATACATAATTATACTAAACTAGCTACCTGACGCGGCTCCGCACGGGTAGAATAAGGGTCTCCATTTATACGTTTATATCGTAATATTATAAATCTCTTGGTTTACGTTAAGCGCACCGGTATAACTCCCTGTTGGCGTGACTTTTTCCGATATCTTCAATAATCATCATCAATTTACACAAAACCATAATTAATAATACATCTAAACCTTCTTCATGAATAAATTCGACATTGGTGAAAACCGAATGAAAATTCGTTCTGTAGTTTTTTAATTTTATAATAAATAAATAAAAAAAATACTAATAATAAAGTCGTTTACTCAACTTCGTACGGGTAAATTAGATATTAAGCATTCGCCAACCGGTCTGTTCCTCCACGGTACACGGTACAACACGTCCCGCATATTTTGTCATGAATATGTAAATATCTTGGCATTAATACAAATTAGAAATAAAATATACAAAAGGAACATATAACGCGTCTGTAGAAATACAAGTAAAAAAATCTCGTAATATTAAAGCGTCAAAATATTTATGGACGTAAAACATTTGAAATAATTACGTTATTTACTTAGATATTAATATTTTGTGGAAACTAAAATATATTGGTCGTCATAATTTCTCCTCTTTAAAATATTATGTACTGTGAGTTATCTATGATATGTATTATAGTATCGCTGACTTTTGGAGATCTATAAATATTTTCTACCAAGTTTTTCTGTACTCGTTATGGATTTGATAGCGTTCGCTTTAATTTTCTCTACGATTACGTAGGCATATTAAGATATCTGATAGTCTGATAACATTTTCAGCATATTAACATATTACATATGCGTGATACAGGAAAAAAAATTAAAAAAATAACTTTATAATATTAGTATAATTTACTGTAACGGCCTGTGAATGTTCCACTGCTAACGCCTCCTCCCCATTTTTGAGGAGCAGGTTTGGAGCTTATTCTACAACGCTGCTCCAATACGGGTTGATAGATTACACATGTGGCAGAAATTCAGTGAAATTAGACATATGCAGATTTTCTTACGGCGTTTCCTTCACCATCAAGCACGAGATGAATTATAAACACAAATTAAGCAAAGAAATTCATTGGTTCTTGTCCGGGTTTGAACCCACCATCATTGGTTAAGATTCACACGTTCTTACCGCTGGACCATCTCGGCTCTAAATTCACCTCCAATCAACGTATTGTGGATTTTATATTTATAACTAGCTAATGCCCGCAAATATGCCCGCATAGGGAGGGGGCGAGTTAGTAACCCTATGTCCTTATCTCTACCCTTGACAACGTGTATGCAAAATTTAATGATGATCGTTTGAATAGTTGAGGCGAGAAAGCGCAACAAACAAACAAGTGAATTAACTCACTTCGCACTCATTATATTAGTTAGTTATACTATACACACTTAGCTAAAATAATAACAATTAATATGTTCATAAATAATTAATAATTAACATATTTATCTTAGTTATACATTTATATGTTTAATACCACGAGGGCATTAAACTCTAAGAAGTAAATGTGCAATAACGTTAACTTTACGCGAAAGGCAAATGACCTGTTATGTGACAGATGATATCCTATGAGTACCGTTAAGTACATTATCATCAAAATAGGTACAATTTTTTTTATATTAGTCGTAAAATGTAAATAAACACAATATTTAAGATTATTACAATACTGTCTATTTGGTCTAACAAACAGAACACAACTCTGACCGTTACATATTTGAACCCGCGACCTTTGACGTAAAATAAACGGTAATCAACAACGAGTCAGATGACTCGGTTTGATGACGTATCAAGGTCTTTAAGCGCGACTTCGATGATTGGACTTAACGCGGACAAATTGTTTGCTATTAGAAACTGTATATATTGTTTGTTAATTCGTGGTACTAAAACTACGTAACCTATGCGACTCGCCGACGGACTAAACGAAGGTCCTACAATCAACAGACCCAGTTGCTCGTCCCCATTAAACTAAAGATAATTAACCCATGCCAATTAAAATAAGCCGAGATGGCCCTGTGGTAAGAAAGCGTGAATCTTAACCGATGATCGTGGGTTCAAACCCGGGCAAGCACCACTGAATTTTCATGTGCTTAATTTGTGATTATAATTCATCTCGTGCTTTACGGTGAAGGAAAACATCGTGAGGAAACCTGCATGTGTCTAATTTCACTGAAATTCTGCCACATGTGAATTCTACCAACCCGCATTGGAGCAGCGTGGTGGAATAAGCTCCAAACCTTCTCCTCAAAAAGAGGAGAGGAGGCCTTTAGCCCAGCAGTGGGACATTCACAGGCTGTTACGGTACGGTTACGGAATTAAAATAAAAAAAGAAACGAATTATTTATTAATTAAAATCATTAATTGCAGTTGTTTATTGGTGGTCAGAATCGATCACCGGTTCGGAAATATTATATTCTAATTTAATGTATGAAAATGTTATATCTCAAATAATAAATTCGAAAGTGTTTGTTGATTTTTTTTTTTCAAGGATCGAAGTGGTATTTTGATAGTGGTTTTAAAGCCTGAGAGTAATATATAAGATAACTATTTATCCCTATAAAAGGCAAACGGAACTCGTGTAAAATAGGTTTTATATATGTATATAAAAACCTATTTTACAAATTACCTACAAGTAACCAATTGCCAAATAATTTATCAGATAAAAATCGATAAGCTTGTAAGGATATTTTTTTATAGCTGGACTATAGGCTTAGTTACCGAGATTTTGAATTTAATAACACGTATTAACTTCATATAATACCAAGTAATATATTTTTGTATATTAAATAAATATTGCGTTATAAGTTTGAATATGTTTTAAGATTGGAATACACTGTTTAACCAACTTATATACAAACTATGTATTATCAGTTGTAAATATATTAACGATGCGTTTTGAAATATACTTCACCTTATTTTTCCTTTTTATATAAGGGTTTCGTCTTTCGTCTTCAACCGACGTAAGTCTTCAACCAATGCGTCTTACCTGCCATGACATACGGTGCCGAAACGTGGACACTAACTGCGGGACTAGTCCACAAATTCAAAGTCGCTCAGCGTGCTATGGAGCGAGCTATGCTCGGAGTATCTTTGAAGGATAAGATCAGAAATGAGATTATCCGGAAAAGAACCGGAGTCACCGACATAGCTTGCAAAATTAGCAGGCTGAAGTGGCAGTGGGCTGGTCACGTATGTCGTAGGACCGATGGCCGTTGGAGCAGACGAGTCCTAGAGTGGAGACCGCGAATCGGCAAACGCAACGTAGGGCGCCCTCCAGCCAGGTGGACCGAGGACCTTAAGAAGGTGGCGGGCACCAACTGGATGCGGAAGGCGGAGGACAGGGAGCTTTGGCGCACCTTGGGAGAGGCCTATGTTCAGCAGTGGACAACGATTGGCTGTTGATTGATTGATTATTGATATAAGGGTTATATAAAAAGGAAAAAATCGTTTGTGACGGCGTTATCCTCTGTTCTGTGTGTCTATTGCGAGTGTTTTAGGCAGATTGGCAAATGACTCACCTGATGGTAAGTGGATCGCTCATAGACAAAGGCACAAGATGTTATGTTCCTTGTGTCTGTAATTACACTGTAAATACACTGGCTCACTCACCCTTACAATCGGAAAACAACAATAAAATATAAGTGTGCGGCGATAGAATTTGTGGTGAGTGGTTGGTAACTACCCAGCCAGACTTGCACAAAGCCCGCTAAACAACGTTTATAAGTTTCTAAGACCGTTAGTTTTTACTGGCAATTCATGTTCTGCGTAAAAAAATATGTATATTTATATAAATAGAGGCTTAAGTAGGCTCACCCATATACTATAAAACAGTAACTAAGATTCATATTCTATTTTAGAATAGATCTGGGTGATGGGTCAGTCGGCTTTCGATGACATAGATTTCAAGCTTCGACAATTTATCTAATCAAACATCTAAAAATCATACGATCGTTTGCTTTATTTAATTAATACTTGGGTTCTAATTATAGTTATTGAATCATTTAAGCTTATTTAGATTAATCGTGAAGTTAAGATTAGTACTTTATAATCACTAATATTAATATATACGCTATTGTATACAGTAACAGCCTGTAAATGTCCCACTGCTGGGCTAAGGCCTCCTCTCCCTTTTTTTTTTTGAGGAGAAGGTAATAAGTTGAGATGGCCCAGTGGTAAGAACGCGTGAATCTTAACCGATGAACGTGGGTTCAAACCCGGGCAAGCACCTCTGAATTTACATGTGCTTAATTTATGTTTATAATTCATCTCGTGCTTTTCGGTGAAGGAAAACATCGTGAGGAAACCTGCATGTGTCTAATTTCATCGAAATTCTGCCACATGTGTATTCTACCAACCCGCACTGGAGCAGCGTGGCTCCAAACCTTCTCCTCAAAAAAAAATTGTATACTATAAACATATAATACAGAAAATGCTTGGGATAAAAAAAAATGATTTGTTGTATACTAATGTTATTGTATGAATCTGTTTGTAATTTCATCATTAAACAACTGAACCGATTGTAATAAAATAATTATATAGCCCAGCCTTGTCAGCCTAGAAACTTTATAGAGATAGGCATATTAATTACGGGTTAAATTGAGTTGATGCGAAAGCAAACGTAGTCGCTGGAAGATGTTTTATATAACAGTCCTTCGCGACTCTACTTGACTAAAATAATACAAGATTTTTCTTAGTCAATTTAACATAGGAATACACACGAGTATCAGTGTTACACTTATTGATGGTCAAAGTAGAAATTATCGCCGCTCCGAAAAAAGAAAATAATGTGAGAAGCACCGGTGAAAGAAAATCAACTAGTGGTTTTTTTTAAAATTGCTTGCA
The DNA here is from genome assembly GCF_905147045.1 of Nymphalis io. Taxonomy (NCBI): domain Eukaryota; kingdom Metazoa; phylum Arthropoda; class Insecta; order Lepidoptera; family Nymphalidae; genus Nymphalis; species Nymphalis io. Next base: position 13,010,774 of record NC_065897.1, on the reverse strand, counting down.
ATTTTAAAAATAACAAAGATATAGACAGAAGGCGACCGTTTCATTACCAAGGTGTGGGGTACACCTTGGTAATGAACTCACTAATTGCATAATAACTTTTTGCACGCAAACATTACTCATTTTGTTTTTTCTATGTAGCAACAACGTTTTAATTAATTTATTGATATGAAATATTCTAATGCCTTTATCAATGAAGGACGTTATCAAAAATCCGAATTAATCCATTGATAAAATGATAATTTACATTTAAGGGGTTTAATTGGTTTTACATTTAATTAGTGTGTTATAAAATTTAATATAATATACCTGTGTTGCCAGTTTTAATTGAAAATATATATTTTTTTAGTAATTTAAATAATATTCAAGTTTTTTTTTTATATAATTATATCGAGGAAATGTCCAATAAAATGAATATTGAATGCAAGTAATAGTATAATATAGTGTTTTAAATTAAAAGTGATATACTAAGTATAATTTGTTGAAATCAGGTAACTTTCATTTTTTTTACCAATTTATTCTCAAAATAAATTCTTAGTCAGCATTCATTATAATGATCCATGGAGTCGTAATGTTCAGTAAGGTAAATCTGTAAATATCCCACTGCTGGCGCTCTCGACTTTTAATATAAACTAATTAATGCAATAAGGTAAATCTGTAAATATAATAAATTAAGCTCCTTTTAAGGAGCTTAATTTATTATATTGACGGAGCACGACGCTGCTCCTACGGGTTGGTGGATTCATGTGGAAGTTTTTATCCGCCACAGGCAGGTTTCTTCACGATGTTTTATAATATAAATTAAGCACATGGTGCTTGCTCGAGTTTGAACTCGGAATCATCGGTTAAGATTCTCTTCTTCTAATCACTGGGCCACAGCTCTTAAATCGGCTTACAGTCATATGATTAATAAAATAGAGTAACTACTGAGTTTCTTGCTGGTAAGAGTCGATTCTTCATTTTGAACCTATACATATACATATGTAAGATATAAGTAAGATGTAAAAATACGGCTGTAAAATTACGATTCAAATGTGCTTGCAAGAGCCTATTTGATTAAAGTTTCATTTGATTAAAATTTATAATTAAAATTTTTATTCTAGAAAATGGAATAATTTTATGAAATAAATAAGAGTAAATAAGTTTATTACATACATAGTTTTTGAATCTGTATCATTTCATTTTGTCGTAGTGACGATACTAACACGTTTTTTTAGGCACGTAACTGATTCGATATTCGCGGCCGTTTGGCGAGTACATGACTCGTAAATATTTATTAACTTTTTTTTTTATTATTAGATAAAAAAAATATAAAATGCCGTCAACCGAGAGGAAGAGCGCGATCTTGATGACTTGCGGGTCATTTTTGGTTGTTGGTGGAGCTGTCATGGTTGTCTTCTGGCCGACTATATTCTTTGCACAGTTGAAGAGTGTAAGTTTTTTAAGTGTATATTAGGAACGCAGACGGATATGGGACGGACAGGTAAGTGGTCACCTTCGTCCATAGATACTGGTCCTGTAAATAACTCTTCAACCATTTCTTACAAGGCTCTAATGTACTAGCTTAGCTAAGGTCCCGAGGTCCTAGGTTAGAACCGCCGTTACCGCCGAACAAAAGGTTATTTTATACTACTAAAGTCTTAAAACTCTGTACCTCGGAAAAGATGACAGGCCGATTCTATTGAGTCTGAATTCTCTGTCCAAGTTTGAGAGAGTGACAGATCAAGACCTAAAGATCCAAAATCCTTAGACACTTTGACGTTTGAAGTCCATTCCGAAACGATTAGAGTAAAATATATTATTTATGGCTGGATGGGTCTCCTCGGCTAACCGGCCCCCTAGGCCGTTGCATTGCAGGCCGTAGCATACATCCGGGGCTGGGGATTGGTAAGTGCGCCTTTATTTGCGCACAGTTAAGTACCATAATATTTGCAGCGTAGTTGTCGATTCTCCGTTAAGACTGGCTGAGACCGAAATCAGGCAGGTCATCATCGATCTGCATAACAAAGTTTTCTTTTCGCAGATGATGACGTTGTCACCGACCTCGACTTCGTTCGAGATATGGCGGGATGTGCCAATACCCATGTACCTGGAGTGTTTTATGTTCAACGTCACGAATGTGCATGATATATTGGCGGGAAAAAACGTTTCACTGGAAGTTGAAGAGTTAGGACCGTACGTGTATCGAGAGTCTCATACAAAGGTCAGTTCAAAGTTCTCTATAAACATAACTAGCTTCTCATGTAATCCATAGCAGGTTACTTTCGTTCGGCTCGTTCTGGCAAAAATGGACGCTCGGGCTATCTGCAATCTCAGAGTTCCAGCACCCATTTGGGATTAATAAAGTTGCAATATTTACAGCAAGGCAGGTCCATATCAATATATGTATTTATAACAGTATTATGTATAGTTAACAATAATATCGGTTTGGACTAATCCGAATTTATATTGAACATTCGAAGTTGAGAAAGAATCGAATACTGGTGGTAGGGCTTTGTGCAAGCTCGTCTGGGTAGGTACCACCCACTCATCAGATATTCTACCGCAAAACAGCAATACTTGATATTGTTGTGTTCCGGTTTGAAGGGTGAGTGAGCCAGTGTAATTACAGGCACAAGGGACATAAAATCTTAGTTCCCAAGGTTGGTGGCGCATTGGCTATAAGCGATGGTTGACATTTCTTATAATGCCAATGTCTAAGGGCGTTTGGTGACCACTTACCATCAGGTGGCCCATATGCCCGTCCACCTTCCTATTCTATAAAAAAAAAAAAGAATCCGGATTGAATAATAATCGTTATAATTAATTCTAATTCTACCCCGGGTAGTATAATAACAATTAGATTTGATAACGTTAGTTAACTACGACCTCGATAATGTATCTGTTGATAATTAATATTAAAATTAATTTACTTGTAAATTTGAATTAATTTTATATCGATAAAGATTGATTGATAAATTGTGTAATGAAGTCGATTGTTGTTTTTTATGTTATTTATTCTGTTTAAGTTATATTTTAAAGTAATAGTGCTAAAAATTTAAAAAAATATTACACCTCATCTTGATGCCTCTACTGGGGACAGGACCTGGTTCATTTTTCGCATAGAGTTTCGAAACTGCGATTCCAAGGGGTATGCACGCGAATCCAGTAATCAAAGAAGTCGCGTGGACTTCATGATTTATACAGTACCTATTTTTGATTTTTATTTATATATATATAAGGCCCCTTATGTGAATAAATTATTAAAATTGTAAAACATTAATTGTTAAAAGCGATGTATAGACTACAGTGTTAAAAGTAAAATTGGAGAAGAATTGGTTCAACAATGGGATTATATATTTTTTCAATCAAGTGTAGATTGTTTATATTTATTAAATCATTAACGGATGAATATCTAAAGGTGACTTTAATATATATTATTATTTATTTAAATTCTTAAGAAGTTGTGTAAGTTATTTAACATCACGCTACGGCCAATGATGAACGCGGGTGAAATCGCGACGAGCGGCTGGGTGTTATATACACAGAAGATTGCATATATATAAAAAATATAATATAGTTATAATAATAAAATTATAACTAGCACATGTGTTACAATAATGACAATATTAATAAAAAATAAATAGGCACGTATGTCCTATAAAATTTAAACCGATATATACATACGTAACATGTCTCATTAAAAATAGTTAAATAATAGACCATATAGTATGAAGAACAGATGCCTGTCGAATTTGATATACGACAACCCTGGCACTGATTTTCAATGGCCTTCAATCCACGACATCGGATGATCGTATAAGCGCCTGATAAGCGATGATTATATTATAAATATAATAAAATTGTAATAACATAATATATTTTGAATTACTAAATATTTATGACATAGTCAAGAAATTTTAATGAAAATAAAATATCATCTATTCGTTACCGGATATTTCTTGTTTTAGAAATTTCTATTGTAGGTTTGGGGGTTGTAGCCGCGGTTGCCCTGCCCTCGATACGGCTGTTTGGCGGTTTATGCTGGTTAATATTTCTTACACTGATCATTGCAAACTGCTGTTTGTCGGTAGACCAACATACGCGTAGTTGCTACCCACCTAATATGTGATGCATGAAGCCGTACCGATTTTATCATCTTTAAAATAATATCTATATAAAAAGTAAAAGGATAATTTCATTTATAATGTTGCCATATCTAATTAATCAGTTAAATTTCGATTATTTATAGTTTATTTTGCAGTTAATAGTTGTCAGGTATTGTAATTAAAAATCTAGTATTAAGATGAGTTATTACATTATATTTGTGAAACAATCGCGTAATGATAAGTCTTACGTTTTATCGATTATTATCGAGTTGTCGATAATTAAACGTCTCATCGTGATTTTGGGGATTTGATTGTATTTTTGAAAGTTCTATAACTCTATAAAACATAAAATACGTAAAAAAAATATTTTAGTTTATTAATCTCTTGTTTAATATGAGTTTAGTTAAGAAAATAGAAAATGAAATAAAACACAATTAGCTTTCTTTTTAATTTGTGTGTATATATAATGATGCAATGAGTATTGAATTTAAAGCCTTAAAATTATATAATTTAATTTTGCAATAATCGGAAAATATACATAATCGCAATGGACTTGGCAACGCGTTGGCATTTGAGTGTGATATTAGAGGGGGTATAACAAACCGTAGCAATTGCTCCGCTTACCTATTGGCTAGCTTGTACGGCAGATTATGTAACCTCGTTCCAAGTTCCGGGTCGTCTCATCATGGGTTTCGGGTCATAAGTGGGTTTTCGTTGTTAGGAAATTCTCTGTAACAGTTTAGCATTAGGAAGTTGGCAGTGATTCGAGTACCCGTATTTCGGTAATTCGGTAAAGTCGTAGGCCATGAGGCAGAGAGAAAAAAAAATGCTTTGTACTCGCGATTTTCGGCAAAGATTCACTCATTCTAATCGCTTAATCATGTCGACTAATTTAAAATAACCATAACACCATAACTCACCACATGCCGCTTTTGTTAGCACATCGAGCTGGTTTTCCTTGTGCTAGAACGGCGAGCAGTGACAGTAAAAAATTAAAGTGTTGCCTTATATAAAATACTAGAATAAAATGTAAAATAGTAGAATAAAATCTTTTACATTATACTATCTGCAGTGAATTTCTCGTCTACTTATTAAGAATGTATAATTGTTTTCTATATTCGCGTCGATTGAATCTCACACAGGATGTTATTCAAGAAGAATTCGATTAACGCGATATCATATCGAATTAATTATTTCGGTATTCTGATATATTTAGGTAGATACGTTTTTTTATCGTAATTTATGATTTTCATGTACTGACAATTATTATTTTTAATCCTAAATCTAAGTAATGACCATAAATATTGCAATAGGGTACGACTTGAACCTGCAACCTTTAATATAATTAGCATATTTAAAATGTATTCAGTGCAAGCTTGCATGTATAATAATATTAAATTTTATTTTAGTCTATAGTCCATAACAAAATAAAAAAGAAACAAAAATTAAATGTTAGTTAAAAAGGAAAAAGCAATAATCATTGTAAACATTATAAGTTTACCTTTAATAAATTTAAATCTTACGTATTAATTTTAGCCGAGATGGCCCAGTGGTTAGAACGCGTGAATCTTAACTGATGATCGTGGGTTCAAAACCGGGCAAGTACCACTGAATTTTCATGTGCTTAATTTGTATTTATAATTCATCTCGTGCTTGACGGTGAAGCAAAACATCGTGAGGAAACCTGTATGTGTCTAATTTCATTGAAGTTATGCCACATGTGTATTCTGCCAACCCGCATTGGAGCAGCGTGGTGGTATAAGCTTCAAACCTTCTCCTCAAAAGGGAGAGGAGGCCTTAGCCCAGCAGTGGGACATTAATAGGCTGTTAGTGTTAGTATAGTGTGTTACGTATTAAAAACATAATATTCACAACTTCGTTGGACTGTAAACATTTTTTTTATGAAATTATGATTGTGGTTCGGTTAGTACCGAGTGCTATGATTTATTTCCTGACTGCCAAAAGTCGGTTCCATTTGGTTTGATTCGATACGAACACTTAGAACAATTTAAATATTTAAACATGTACATGTATTTATCCTTTGTCAACAGAAAAACTTAACCTGGAACGACAATGGAACGGTTACGTTCTACAACGAGCGCTTCTGGCACTACGTGCCGGAAATGTCGAACGGGAGCCTCTCGGATATCATCGTCAACATAAATCCTATCGTTGCGGTAAGATTTTATACGTTAACTAAACATCATAACAGTTCATATGGTACTCGTGTAACATTTACTGGTGGTAGGGCTTTGTGCAAGCTCGTCTGGGTAGGTACCACCCACTCATCAGATATTCTACCGCAAAACAGCAGTACTTGATATTGTTGTTCCGGTTTGAAGGGTGATTGAGCGAGTGTAATAACAGGCACGAGGGACATAAAATCTTAGTTCCCAAATTTGGTGGCGTATTGGTTATGTAAGCGATGGTTGACATTTCTTACAATGCCAATGTCTAAGGGCGTTGGTGACCACTTACCATCAGGTGGCCCATATGCTTGTCATAAAACATAATCTATACTTACAAAAAAAAAAAATCCGAGATGGCCTAGTGGTAAGAACGCGTGAATCTTAACCGATGATCGTGGGTTCAAACCCGGGCAAGCACCACTGAATTTTCATGTGCTTAATTTGTGCTTATAATTCATCTCGTGCTTAACGGTGAAGGAAAACATCGTGAGAAAACCTGCATGTGTCTAATTTCATTGAAATTCTGCCACAAGTGTATTCTACCAACCCGCATTGGAGCAGCGTGGTGGAATAGGCTTCAAACCTTCTCCGCAAAAAGGGGGATGAGGCCTTAGCCCAGCAGTGGGACATTAACAGGCTGTTATTTATTTATTTTTTTATACTTACAAAATCTTCTGGACTGATTATCAACGCGGAGCGCACAGCGGAGTTGTAACATAAATTTATTTTATAACTAGCTATCCCCGTCCCGGCTTTGCACGGGTTGAATAATATGTCTTAGTATGTAACTCAATTGGTTTACGCGGTAAGCCAGTAAAGCGCCCAGTCGGCATGATTTGTTTTGATTTGTCGGTCAATCAACACGATTCCTCACGAATCACTGCGTCCATTGGTGGAAACCATATGAAGCTGTTTTGTAGTTTTTGAGTGTATTGCGTTTATGTACTGATGTAAGCATCCGCTAAGAAAGGATTTTTGAAATTTCAACTTTAATGAGATTAATGGGAATGGTAGCTTTGTATGAATTTTACGCGCACTTCAATATTAGCACAATGTCAGTCGTGCTTGTCTTCTCCATCGTACGATTAAGAAAATGCAAATTTGAATAACAATTATTTCCGTACGTGTTGATTTGATTTTTTTTTAATAATAAGGTATAATTTAGTATTTCAATTTAATAAAACATATTATTCATTTGAAATACTTCGAAGCAAGTAACTTTTATTGGTACACCACAGATTAAAAATAGTTTGATTATAAACACATAACGTCAATAGATGGCGTTAGACATTTTATTTGATGTAATCTTATTTATTTACTTCTATCCAACATAATTTATGTTAAAATGGGTCCTCTGTCCAAAGGCTGTCTGAATGAGATCTTTGCCTAACCGATAAGGCAGTTTTCAACGATAAAATGTAATAATAGACCCTTTTACAATACAATACAGTAGCCCAATACAAAGACAATTTGTAATAAAATCAATTTTTTTTTGCAGATTGCTTACAGCAATTTAAGTTACTACTTATGTGCTTTTCATGAATTATATATTTAGTTTTATATCATAATAAAGTGTCATAATATTTGTATATAAAAAAATTGTACATATTCAACTCCAGACGGTAGCTTACGTGATGCGCCGCCAGCCAGCTATCATCAAAGTGCCGGTGGACGTGTTCATGAGGATGTACCACGACGATATGTTCGTGAGTGCGAAGGTATCCGATTGGCTGTTCGATGGTATCGACGACCCCATATTGGACATCGCGCAGCGCTTCCCGGATCTGCCAATCAATATCCCGTACGACAAGTTCGGATGGTTTTATACGGTAAGTTCCAATTTTCTATAGCTGATCACAATGGAAGCGGGAACATAAAGACTTAGAGCTCAAACCACAACGCTGTTTCACTAATGGCTGGTGGATGTTGATGTCGTTGGTGGCAGTATTTAACTCTATACAAACAGGTTTCCTGATGATGCTTCCACGTCGAGGTTAAATGAATATGAATAACCCAGGTCGAACTTCATTGGTACTTACTTGTGCGGAACTATATTTCATTAAAACCCATGCGTACCTACAATGTGTTACCTTGCTAGCCTACGTTTAAAAAAAACTGTATGGCTGTAGTTCAACAGGTCTCGTTCATTCGACAAACGACATCGACACGTACATAAGCGTACATAATTACTATTATAATCGTGGTACGTCATTATATTGTAAACGTAGTTTATCTTAATTTAAATTTGCTTTGTATACATGAATATATGTAAGCAAACACCACATGTATGTATATATTTAAAGCGATTACTCTCGAACTGACATTTATTTAGTTCAAATGTTTATTTCAATTGATATTTGAGCTGACTGTCTGAATTTTTGTCATCATTTTGTTTTGTATTCAAAAACTATTTGTCAACGAAACGAGACTAGATAAAACGCTAAACTCTATACTTAATCAACATTTTTTACTTTTCGTATGTTCTAACATAATGATAAGACCAAGCAGTTTATGTAGATGACTCTCGAATGTCATATATACTAATGGTGTCATGTACTCTGTGTCACAGTTACGTAGCTGTAACAGGAAAATAATGCTTACTGACATAATTTGAGATGTGATAAAATGTCTGTTGTCATCTGTAATCTTTAAAGACGTTAAAAAATAAATATGTCCAAATTAAAGTTGGTCTATTGAGTTTAAGAGAGTTTCTCAGTCTCATTTCTATCTATAGGCTAAACTATATCTAGATGAGATAACTGGCTATCCATATCAAGTTGCTATACAGGCTAACTTGATCCACAGACACAGGTGCTGTAATAATCTGTGTACACTTCTTTCGCTGTCAGCAACGGATTCTATGTCGCTATGTCCCTTGTGGCTGTAATAACCCTTGTTTCGCTCATTGAACCAGCAATATAAACTATTGCTGTTTGGCTTAGAATCACTCTGGACTGGTTCATACCCACACAGAACCCCTTAAGGTCTACATGCCGAAACAATTCTCATGATGGAAGGCTAAACAAAGTGCATTCGACAATTCGAAGCGAAATTATTACTAATAATAATATCCTGGGACATTATTCACACACGGCCACCTGATCCCAAATTAAGCAGAGCTTGTGCTATGGAAACCAGACAACTGATATACTACATATTATACTTTTCTTTTGTAAATACATACTTTTATAAGATAATTACACCCAGACTCAGGACAAACAGACATGTTCAAGGACACTAATATCTGTTCTGTGTGGAAATTGAACCCACAACCTTCGGCGTGAAAGTATCTACCAACCACGCCAATCGGCCTGTCAAATTATTCAATACAATACGTCATTTGTTGATCACGTGATCAGTCGAATACATCCATGTCATTTCCTTAAATTTCGACCTTTTCTACAAACGAAATCAACAATCGCTATATGGTTATGTCAAGGCTCGGTGAGTCCGGACTGACTTGCAAATTACTACTTAATATGTAATAATCAGCTGTTATGTTTATTTATAAATTCATACAGCAAAATATATAATAAAAGATAATTATATTTTTTCGCATCCTTTTGCCTGTGCTGATATCGACTCGACCTCTGACCTCTGACCCGATGAATCAAACTAAATGTGTCATATTATGCGTAAATAAAAAATTAGCTCACGGCTGGTATAATACTAAACCATTCCAATGATATATATATATATATTCACTGGTGGTAAAGCTTTGTGCTCGTCTGGGTATGTACCACCCACTCATCAGTACTTGGTATTGTTGTGTTCCAGTTTGAAGGGTGAGTGAGCCAGTGTAATTACAGGCACAATTTAGTTCCCAAGGTTGGTGGCGCATTGGTGATGTAAGCGATGGTTAACATTTCTTACAATGCCAATGTCTATGGGCGTTGGTGACCACTTACCATCAGGTGGCCCATATGCTCGTACGCCTTCCTATTCTATAAAAGAAAAAAAAATATTATTATTTATAAAATATCTTTATTTATAATACAACAATATTCTATATGATTACTTAATAACGATTAATTAAAAAAAAAATGTTATTTGTTAAATAAATATTTTTCATTTTTTCAACTATTCATAGTTTCAAAGTTTCTGTTAAATTCGTCGTATTCATAATTTTAGTTTATAAAGACCAATGGTGATGTGTCAAATTGAAATTAAAAAATAGATAACATAATTAAAAAATAGATAATAAGAAATAGAACACAGCGTTTAAATAAATAAATAATATCCTGGGATTCAACAACGGCTATCTGATTCCAAACTAAGCAGAGCTTGTACTATGGAAACCAGACGACTGATATACTACATATACTACTTTTCTTTTGTAAATACATACTCATATAGATAATTACACCCAGACTCAGGATAAACGGACATGTTCATGCAAAGATTTCTGTCCTGGGTCTGAATCGAACCCACAACCTTCGGCCTGAAAGAGGTATCTACCAACCACGCCAACCGGCCCGTCAAATGTAGAAAGCAACATCGCATCACAACGCTTGGTTTAGTGCTTTTGTTTTAGTGTAGTATTATGTATTATATTTCTATCAGGCTAGCTGTAACACGATTACACCTTGATAACAAATAAATTTAATTACATAATAACATTCATTACATAAAGACAAAAGTAACCTTCGACCCTATTTATAAAATTAATATTCAATGCAGTTTCTTGTGCCGCATACATTCGCTGGAACGATAGATTTTTATACATGACTTTTTTATCTGTATTAACATTGAAGTGTTTAATTAAACACTGATTCCTATTTTACTGTCATTATTGATTCAACATTCGAAAGAAAATACGCAGCGTTTTTGAACTAATGACCGCGTGAGAAGTTTAAAGGAATATCTACTGCAAAACAGCACTTGGTATTGTTGTGTTCCGGGTTGAAGGGTGTGTGAGTGTGAATACAGGCACAAGGGACATAACATCTTCGTTCCCAAAGTTGGTGGCGCATTGGTGTTTGGAGTTGGTGACCACTTACCATCAGGTGGCCCATATACTCGTCCCCCTACATATTCTAATAAAAAATAAACAGTGTCATAACTTTCAACTGTTATTACACATTTGTAACGAGATTATACAACCAGGTAGTTGAAAAATCATTTAAAAATTATATATATATAATTTTATTTTATAATAATCGGTTCTATCTCTAATTTTTTTCATTATCGTAGCAAAGATTGTTTTAAAAGATGGTTATAAATTTTGATTTTTTATTAGAATTATCAGATTGGGTATAAATGCAAATAAATATAGATTTTTTTTAAATAAAATTTCCATATATATCAATAATATATAAGGGACTTGCATACTTTTAATTTGTTTTAGATCGGGGTTTTAAATGATAAAAAAATATTACAACCTATATTTCGTTAATCATATAATGACGTCGTTATGAAGTTTATTTATTTTTTTATTTCAAAACCATCAAATTAGATCAGAAATAAAATGTGAACGATAATAACTGCTACAGTGTAAAACTGTGATGTAATTATTAACGCCCGCCAACATAGCGACAAATCTCTAGTTTATAAAACATTTGAGTTGCACAAAAATAAAAAATACACGATAGAATTAAAATGAAAAGATTACAAAATTACAACATTTTGAACAAATTTAACGAATGATAACATTTAAGATTTAGACAATACACTGTGAATAAATGTTCAATTCTCATGTTACTGTTCGTGTATGTACTTAATTTAATAAGTTAAATAATTAATGAGTTACTCTTTGAAACTATAGTTGCTTTAAAATATATTTCAATATATAAGTGGTTTCGTTACAAGCGTTCAGCCGACTGAATACGCGTTACAAAATGCTAACGATACTCCTTCGATTGGAACGCAGTAACTTTCGCTTACTGTATAATTCGATGTACCGATAAATTATTCGAAATACGTTTTCAATTAGACATATTGTTACATCGAGTGAGTTACAGATATAAGCAAGCGAATTTACCACAGACTATAAATGTCAGAAAATAATTTCTTGATTTTTCTTCCCTAATTTTGTGAGTTCGATATTTTACAACGTATGTATATAGTATTATGTTCTAATGGCAGGATGGTATAAATAAATAAACAATTGTGACTTTGAAATAACGTGACAGCATTGGTCGAAATTTAAAATATTCTATGGTATTCTCTATCTTTGGATTCGTGAAAAATACATACGATTAGAATAAAATAGGTAGGGGGACGGGGAAATGAGCTAGGTGGTAAGTGGTCAACGACGCTCCTTAACATTGGCACTGAAAGAAATATTAATCATTACTTACATTGCATTGACAACTATTGCCTGTAGTTACACAGGGTGAGTAAGTCTTTTATGGGACAATGTATCCGCTTTTACAACAGGATCCCAGAAAACTTTAAAAAATATTCAATTGTGAAATTTAAAAGAATCGGTAAGGAACGCTTGTGTGCTAAAGAATATTACACAACCAAACTTTAAATGATTGCACACCTTGGGAATGAAACGATCGCCTCCAGGTTATCTCAAATTAAAAAAAGGTATATATAATTTGGCTAGTGTTGTATATGTATTGCACTTCTTGTAAAGAAATGAGATAAAAAAACCCGCTGAGTTTCTTTCGCCGGTTCTTCTCAGGTCTGAGGTGTTTATTTCCGAACCGGTGGTAACAATCTACCACCGGTTCGGAAATAAACAATTAAAAAAAAACACTTTCTTATTGACAATCAATAAGAAAGTGTAACGCTTCTATATTGAATAAAGATTTTTGACTTTGACTTTGACTGACTCACTCACCCTTCAAACCGGAACACAACAATACCAAGTAACCAAACCAAAACCAGAACATTTATTTTTTTAATTTTAGTTTGCCGCTGCTAAATAGTAATTTAAATATTTTGTATTATGTTCAATTTAAATAAGCATTATGTTTATTAAAATGGGGGATTTGAATTGTGATTTCCGTCTTAAACTGAATACCACGCTGGCGAAGCCGCGGATTCTGCTAATTAAAAATATTCATAATAAGTAGAATCTTTTTTTTTATTCGTTACTTTATAAAAGTATACATTTATATCTAAACCATATAGTTTTGTTACTCTTAAATATTATTAGAAAATGTAATGTGTTTTTTATCCTTGTGTGAGCTTGGAAGCCGTGGACTTAGGTAGGTTAATAATATCACTAGATCAATCAATCAATCAACAGCCAATCGTTGTCCACTGCTGAACATAGGCCTCTCCCAAGGTGCGCCAAAGCTCCCTGTCCTCCGCCTTCCGCATCCAGTTGGTGCCCGCCACCTTCTTAAGGTCGTCGGTCCACCTGGCTGGAGGGCGCCCTACGCTGCGCTTGCCGATTCGCGGTCTCCACTCTAGGACTCGTCTGCTCCAACGGCCATCGGTCCTACGACATACGTGACCAGCCCACTGCCACTTCAGCCTGCTAATTTTGCAAGCTATGTCGGTGACTCCGGTTCTTTTCCGGATAATCTCATTTCTGATCTTATCCTTCAAAGATACTCCGAGCATAGCTCGCTCCATAGCACGCTGAGCGACTTTGAATTTGTGGACTAGTCCCGCAGTTAGTGTCCACGTTTCGGCACCGTATGTCATGGCAGGTAAGACGCATTGGTTGAAGACTTTCGTCTTCAAACATTGCGGTATAGACGACTTGAGGACTTGACGAAGGTTGCCAAATGCTGCCCATCCCAAGCGAATTCTTCGATCGGCTTCCTTCTCGAAGTTGTTCCTACCGACTTGTATTATCTGTCCTAGGTAGGTATATTCACTAACAACTTCGAGAGGTTTCCCCTCGACGTATATCGGTCCCGGCACGACATGCCTATTGAACATGACCTTGGTCTTGTCCAAGTTCATACCGAGACCGACACACCGGGAAGACTCGCCTAGGCTACGCAGCATTTCGGTGAGTTGTTCCAGCGACTCTGCTATGATGACGATATCGTCGGCAAATCGAAGGTGTGAGATGTACTCGCCGTTTACATTGACTCCATACCTAGTCCAATCCAGCGTTTTGAAAACGTCTTCCAACGCGTTGGTGAACAGTTTCGGGGATATTACATCCCCCTGTCTCACCCCTCTGCGCAGTTGGATCGCCTTCGTCTTACAGTCCTGGATGTGGACAGTCATTGTAGCGGCGTTGTACAGACATCTCAGTACCTCGATATATCTCCAATCGATATGACATCTCTGCAATGAGTCGAGCACTGCCCAGGTTTCGATGGAGTCGAAGGCTTTCTCGTAGTCCACAAATGCCATACACAGCGGCTGATTGTACTCTTCGGTCTTCTGCACAATCTGCCGAACAGTATGGATGTGGTCCACGGTGCTGTAGCCTGATCGAAAGCCGGCTTGCTCTGGGGGCTGGAACTCGTCAAGTCGTCTGGCGAGACGGTTCGTGACGACTCTTGAGAACAGCTTATACACGTGACTCAGGAGGGAGATTGGTCTGTAGTTTTTCAAGAGGGTTTTATCACCTTTCTTGAAAAACAGTACCACCTCACTCCCGCTCCACGTTTCCGGGGTCTTGCCATGTTGGATGACGGAATTAAAGAGGCTTGCTAGCTCTTTCAGGACCGGAGTCCCGCCTGCCTTAAGCAACTCTGTTGTGATTCCGTCATCTCCCGGAGCTTTGTTGTTTTTAAGCTGTTCTAGAGCCGCCCTAATCTCTCCTTGGTCAACGACCGGGAGCTCCTCGGAGTAATGGCGCATAAGAGGGGCGCGCTGGTCATCAATACTGATTCCCACGGGTTTATCCGATCTTGAAGAGAACAACTGCCCATAAAACCTCTCTACTTCTCCGATAATCTCAGGCCTAGAGGTAACGACCCCACCATTTTCAGTTTTAACTTTTGTCAGACGCGGCCTCCCAAACTTGCGAGCGAACACTTTCGATCCCCGATTTTGCTCAATCGCAGCCTTGATGGCACGGGTATTGGAGCGTCGGAGATCGCGTCGCGTCAGCGTTTTTATTGTTCGGTTTAAGGCCTTATCTGACAAAAACGATGGTAGTTCTCGTCGTTTTCTCATGAGCTCGAGTGTCTCAGCAGATAGTTTTGGTGCGTTGTCTCTTCTCTGTGGCGGAAAACACTTGCGGGATGTGTTTTGCAGTATTTTGACCAGCGTGTCGGTTCTCTCATCAATGCTGCTTATGGTTTCCAACGCGGTGAATTGATTTTGAAGTTCCATTTGGAACTTTTCGGAGCCTTGAGCAGCTTGGAGCATGGTAGGTCGGAGAGTAGACCTCATCATTCTCGATCTTTCGGCTTTTAAGTTGATATTTAGAGTGCCTCGAACCAAGCGGTGATCACTTCCGGTATTAAACCTGTTGATCACTGAAACATCTCTAAATATGTGCCTTTTATTCGAAATATAATAAATATAAATATCACTAGATATTAGTATTAAATTTTCTGTGGGTTTTTATAGTATATCTATAATAAAACGGCGTGTCTTTTTGTCCTAATTTCCCGTAACCTAATTACAATTAGTCATTGTTACAGTAATGGAAAGGTTAATTGTGATAAAATATAATCATAGTTTTGCTATTTAAAATAATCTTAATTTCCTGTTTCGGTTAGCAATTATATTAGTATATATTTTTCTCAGACCTGAGGATATAAACCATATCTTAATATTTATTTATTAACCAATAGATATGTATTGGCCGCGGTCGCATCTTTGTGTAACACTATATAATATGACGTCGAAATATTGCTTTTTTTATTAATGTCATTGTCACACGGGCTGATCTGAGGATTTTAACGATACCATAAATCCAAATCTGTTCAAACGTTTATAAGTTATGGTGGAATAAAGTAACTCACATACACTAAGTTACAACCTTGATAACATAACACTAATATTTTTACGTAGCCGTGTAAATAAAAGCAAAACCCCCCTTTTTTGTCCAACTCCGGATGAATATAAAAATATAGTTTTTATTGTTTACAAATACCTACTTATTTAGTATATAAGTGTAGTGCCTGTAATAGCGGTGAATAAATACATGGGATGTAACGATATCATTGGAGTCGCATTTTGAAGCGGCATGTCAAATAATTTCCATAATAATCAAATTATTTCCATTCGTATTTATTTACCCGTTTTGAAGATTATCCACAACGGACTGACAAACAGACTAAAATAAAAGAAGAATAAAAACAATTATTGATTTAGTGCTGGTAACTTTTAAATAGCCATATTAACTAAACAAAGCTGCGAAGCCAGTTTTTTGATTTAAAGATTTAGTGAGCCAGTGTAATTATAGACATACAACTTAGGTCTTATCGTTGGCGACTTGCCTTAGACTAATGGTATAATAAGGTTATATATAAATCTCCTAATTTAGATAAATAATCTAAATATATTATTGAGGTCTTTCATTGTTTCATCAATGTAATCGATTCGTTTAATAAATCCTATCATAAATATTTATTATTAGGGCACGATAAATTTTAGCGTGAGCTCGTCTGTATATATATTATTTATTTGTTGAGAAATATTCTTTGTGTTATCTTTATTATATAAATAAATAAATAACTTTGGTTTCTAGTTGGTAGGTCTGGTTAGCATATATTTTACCGTCAAAAATGTTTAGTATTTTTGCGTTCCTGTGTGAAGTGTGGGTGAGCCAGTGTAATTATAGGTACAGAAACAACAATTCCAAGGTTGGTGGCGTATCGACGATTTAGAGAATGGTTAATTAAGAACAATACAAAAATACACTAATATTATAAATAGATAGATATTATTTAAACAATTGGCTTATATACCGTTTCGAATAACAAAAGATTAAGATAAGTAAATATTTGCGCAGTAGTAGTCGACGTGATTCAGCATGGCGCGTGGAAAATCCATCATAAATTCTTATCGTTCAATGAATCATTATTACAATAGTACACAATGCTACGGAGGATTTCAGAAGACTATGTATGTGGTCTGTTCTCGCTCATCTTATAAACTGGCTATCAAATTTTGACAAATGAGGTATCGTTAAGCGTCATGATGAACCGCTGAATATATGGCGTTCTCCAAAGGACATAACATATTGTATTTATAATAATAATAATATCCTGGGACATTTTTCACACACGGCCACCTGATCCCAAATTAAGCTTGTACAAACTTGTGCTATGGAAACCAGACAACTGATATACTACATACACTACTTTTCTTTTGTAAATACAAACTTATAAAGATAATTGCACCCAGACTCAGGACAAACGTACATGTTCATGCACACAAATGTCTGTCCTTGATGGGAATCGAACCCACAACCTTCGGCGTGAAAGGCAAGTATTTACCAACCACGCCAACCGGCTTGTAAAAATTTTCCGGTTGGGTATCAAATAGGCTAAATCGGAATATTCATAAATAAATATATAGAATGACAATGTAATTTTTAATGTTATTGTCATTCTATATATTTATTATTCATATATATGTATATATATAAATACATATGTGTATATATATATAAATATTCTTATCCCTTGCTCGCTGCTCGGTTTGTATCTCGATATTTCTCGTCTGAGTGTCATGTTCGTTTAGGCTTTAAACGTGTCGGATAGTCGTTTCCTTTATATATATATATTACGGTCTATTTAATTCGAATTCAGAACCCGTACAATTATCTCACTGGTATCAATTTGTTTGTCAATTTGTAAAAACTTTCGTGAGTGACAGATTATATCAAATCTATTTGTTTTAAAAGCCTAATTAAATATTAACCATTGGAACAGCGTGATTGAATAGGCTCCTAAGCTTCAAAAGGAGGGCCTTAGTCCAGCAGTGGGATATTTATGGGCAACAAAACAATAACAAATATATTTTCTTTTGATTTCAGCGTAACGGTTCCTTAGAGTACGATGGTATATTCTTGATGAATACTGGTGAGAATGACTTCTCGCAGCTCGGCAATATCGAGAAGTGGAAGTACTCGAACAGAACCTATTACCGTGACGAGTGCGGGGAGGTGAGAGGCTCGACCGGGGAGCTGTGGGCGCCCGAACTCGGACAGCCCGAGATCACCATCTTCGCTCCGGATATTTGCACGTGAGTGTTACTCTAGTATTTCATGTGGCTTATTTAAAGAATGGGTGGGTCATTTATATATCACTCAATAACTCTACGGTTTAACTAAGAAAAACATTTTTTGTTAAATTCATCTTTGGTCATCAACACACTTCTTTAACTTGGTGATAGAACTTTGTGCAAACCCGTCTGGGTAGGTAGCACCAACTCATCATATGTTCCCGCGCTAAACTTAATATTGTTGTGTTCCGTTTTGAGCCAGTGTAACTTAAGGCACATAACATCTTAATTCCCAAGGTCGGCGATGTAAGGAACAGTTAATATTTCTTACATCGCCTATGTCTATGGGCGGTGGTGACCACTTGACATCAGGTGGCCCATTTGCCCGTTCGCCTACCTATAAATTTAAAAAAAAACTTCAAGACATCAAAATACAATTTCACTTATGCTAACGAAGCATTTTTTTAAAAATGTCGTGCCTTTTGTCCAGCCGTGGACGTCATCCAGCTGAAATTATGACGAAAGAAAGAAGAAATTGTACTTTTAAATTAAATTTACCATGTAAATGTGAAATACAATTAGGACAACGAAACATAATGACTTAATTACGTATTGTATTATATTTTCAGCTACATGAATCTCGCTAAAGTCGGCCCGACCAGAATACAAGGCATCGACGGAGTACTGTACGCCGCCAATGAATCTCTCTTTGATAATGGATACAGGTATTCCAGTAAGGTGAGTGAGACATTTACAAGCTACATCATGTTGATTGGACAGTATAGAATGTCCCAACTGCTAGGCCTCCTTTCCTTTTTGAGGAGAAGGTTTGGAGCTTATTCCGCCACGCTGCTCCAATGCAGGTTGGTTAAGCAGTGAGACAATTATGCGTTCTGTAAATCTAGCCAAGACAGAACCTGTAGTTTAGAGGTACCACTCTTCCAATGACATATCCATTAACTACTTAATTTATTTTAAGCCTAGTTGCTCAGCTCGGTTCCATTCGCGTTTAAAGTTCCCACTCCGTTCAATGCGAAAGTAACTCTTGTCAGTTACGTTTTCACAGCTGAAAGTGTTTTTATGATTGTATGAAGCAAGCTTGAGTCCCAAGAAAGGACATTTTTATGCCTTACACCAGTACCCATTCATGACATAGGAGAGTCGGAGACAAAATATATTAGTATATATTTTTTATAATTTTACATGTACCTATACTGATAACGTTGGTTTGGTTTTGGTAACTCGCAAATATACACTTCACAGACAGACACTTCAAGTTTATTTATTTGTATAAGTTGTATTTAATATTTTTTAGAATTGTATACGCCTATAGGCGTCGTTACAATTACTTAGCTATCGTGTCTAGTGTAGTGTCAAAGTGTTGTCGTCTAGTATGTTTTGCTTTATAATGTCCTCAGGACATTTCGGCCACGGCGGCCAATCTAAAGAAATATTAGCTAACTACGCAGGAAATATTATAATGCACAAGTGTGTGCACTAACACGGGTATACTCTCTATTCTCTAACTTGCATAATCCGATCCGGATGGCAATCCGACACGACCGGTGCATGACGATGACGAATGAAGTCAGGCGCAGGACCAACGGCTTCACATGCTCTGAGGCGCGGGAGTATACACACTTCCAACTTCCAACTTCCAGACGCCGGGTCTGCGGCTTTTCTTCTACCCGCTAGACCAACGAGGCAGTTACGTATAATAATACGCCTAAAGACGTCGTAGTGTACTGCCTTATAATATATAATCAGTATCTAAAGTATCAATTTGGCCAGGCGTGCTACTGCGACGAGGTGCGGGACGACAACTGCATCCCGGCCGGGGCGCTCAACGTGTCGTCGTGCCGGTACGGGGCGCCGGCCTTCGTGTCGCAGCCGCACTTCCTGAACTCCGACCCTTACTACCCCAGCAAGATAAAGGGTCTCAATCCTAAGGAGTGAGTGGGAGTCACTTTAGTTAATATGCTATACACATATATATAATAAGTCGAGATGGCCCATTGGTAAGAACGCGTGAATCTTAACCGATGAACGTAGCTTCAAACTCGGACAAGCACCTCTGAATTTTCATGTGCTTAATTTCTGTTTATAATTCATCTCGTGCTTTTCGGTGAAGGAAAACATCGTGAGGAAACCTCCATGTGTCTAATTCGAATGTGTCATGTCATGTGTGAATGTGTCATCGAAATTCTGCCACATGTGTATTCCACCAACCCGCATTGGAGCAGCGTGGTGGAATAAGCTCAAACCTTCTCCTCAAAAAGGGAGAGGAGGCCTTAGCCCAGCAGTGGGACATTTACATGCTGTTACTTACACATATACAATATTTTAGTTAATAATAACTTATTGTAGTGAAACTTTTTTATACTCTTCGTGAAGTAGGTAAAAAATGGGCCATAAAAAGAAATGGAAAAAAATATACAGCACAAAAGATGTTAACGATTTCGTCAAAAAACGAATAATCTAGTTTATTCAAATTACCCAACGTAAACTATCTCATAGCTGCTACATTAAAAAAAAACTATTTTTAAAGTTATTATTTTGTAGCCGTTTCCAATAACAGTTGGAGTTGAGAGGAGCAGCTGTGTCCTCGAATTGATACGATACCATCGATCGAGATCTGAAACAATCTGTGTCAATTTAATTATAAAGAGTGAAATTTTCTATATATTTTTGGAGTTGTTCACTTGGTAGATTCTTCTATTTATTTATTTATTTATTAGATCACCAACAAAGTACACGCAGTTACATGATAGCACAGTTCATAAAATAAAAAATAAAAGAAGTGGTACATCAATTACAGGTGATAACTGCATGACCAATAAGCCAACATATACATTATAGCACAAAAAAAAAAACAAATAAAAGACAAGTTACAATTTCAAGTTACAAAACAAAAAAAAAAAAGCAATGAAAAATTCTACCAAGAAGAAGAGGGCGTTACATTTAGTTTTTATCTTTATAAGTGACTTGAGTCTAAGTGTGATGGTTTATTGTTTATTTAATAATATTTTGCAGGGATATGAACTTTGAGCTGGCGCTGGAGATGTACACCGGCATGCCTCTGCGGGTCGCGGCGCAGCTTCAGATCAATCTCTTGGTCAGACACATCCGAGGTTTCAGGTGAGATTCAGGAAATTGGAAATATATAGTTATAAAAATGAAAAGTAAGTCAGGGGGTATAAATGTGTATTATATTGCAGCCTGAACAACCAGCTGCCGGACGCCGACACGCTGGTGCCGATGTTCTGGTTCCGCCAGGAGGTGCTGGTGACGGACGACTACGCGCGCCTGGCGCGGTTCGCGCTCAACCTGCGCAGCGGCCTGCCCTACGGGTTCTACGCCTTAACTGTAACTTATATTCATTTTTATTCATTCAAAGACAATAGCAAGTGGTCACTCTCACCATGCAAGCACAACACTATTTCAATGAATTACCCGTCAACCACAGGATATAAGTTATCTCTTATGAGTATCGTTACGCTGGCTCACTCACACTTCAAACCAGTAACCAAGAGCAGAACGATTACATACTATTATTAATGTTCGGTGGTAAAATGCCTAACTAGTGCGGCGCGTTGAGGGTGGATTTATTTCTACAGTACCTATACCTATAGACAAAGGGTACCACTTACTAGCTGGTGGCTAATTTGCTCGTAACAGAAGAGTCATATATCTAAGCTAAAAAAAGTTTTTTTCTTTATAAGAATAAATATATATAACTATAAACATTAAAAATGCATACCAGCTGAAATTAATTTCGATTTAGTTTACTAGATATAAGGTCTCCATGTGTCAGATCTTACTAACAAAGGCTAGGCTGTCATTCCTTCCATCAGAATAGATACTAAATTCTCCATTAAATGGTACCTAAACTCTGTGATAAAAGCTAGACGATTCAAAAATACTTATACATCGATTTGATTAAAGTATTTTGAATTATAATATTAAAATAAAATAATATTTTATTTGTAAGCATACAGGGAATACATTATAACATTAAAAGTTAATAAAAAAACAAAACAACCTCAAATAATAACATCTCTCGTCTATTCATTTAATATTCATTTAATAACACTGTTAAATTCAATGTTCATTAAATTTTAAATTAATTAGAAATATATGTCAAATTTAAATGTCTATATTCACCATAGAAACATTACAAGTTAACATTTACAACGGTTCGGAAAGCCTGATAGGCTATCGTTTCATATCTATTGAGTTAAAAAAAAAACGAAATATATTTTTTAATACAGCAACACTGACACTTTGGTTGGTTATTATATTCTCTTATAAAATTGTATATTATCTACAATATAGACGAAAATAAATTTAAATAAATAAAGTGTATTATGGTATTATAGATTTCGAATGTCAATATAATACTTGAATATCAAAACTAATATTGGGTTTTATAAGTTTTTCATAATAATCAAAATAATTCAGTATAATCAGTACGTAACATTCGACCACTTGCCCAAGTGACGAGGTGGCCGAGTGGTTAAGGCGTTGGACTGCTAATCCAATGTGCTCTGCACGCGTGGGTTCGAATCCCATCCTCGTCGGTAGTTTTTATTTCATTATTTTATTCATGAGCGTGGAGTATATGTAATATTTAAAAGTTCTAAAATCATAAATATTATTTATATATTTTTTTTTTATTTCTAGTATTAGTAGTTTATATTTAAAAAAAAATCTTTGTCATTAATAGAAATTGATGTGTTACCTCCCCGGTTGTTACACATAGCCTTACTTGAAGCCGATATTCCACAATTAATTTTTGTTTTTTTTTTCAAGGTAATCGGAGTATTGCTGCTCGTAGGTGGTATATATATATTAATGAGGAAATTATTAAAGACCACTGATACCACGCCGATACTTGAGTCACCCCATGAAGAAATACAGTAATGGAAGATAGGATAGATTTACATAAATTTATGTCAATTGTTACCATAAATAGTTATAAGTATTAAATACCGACCATTTACCAAGAAGTTTTGTAACTTTGAGGTTTAATCTGATTGACATATATGATATTATTATTTTTTTAAATATCAATCAAAACTTTTTTTTGTTACTTAATTTTAAAATTTACTGTTAATATTTTTATAAGCAAAAAAAGTAATATTATATAAAAATGTTGATACTATAATGGTGCTATATATTTTTTATTAGGATAATAATAATCAAAAACTTTATTAAATGATTGACGTAATTAATTGCTAAATAAAATTAACATTTTATTAACTATGACTGTTAAAAACATTTTCAGTTTTACTAAAATCATAAAAAAATATAATAATAATAATTGATAGTGCCTTACAAATAACAACACTTGTATATAAAATGTTTTTCTCTTGTTGAAATTTATCTTAATTAATTTGATTTTGTTTTTCTTTATTATTACGGATATAGCCCACAATCATACCGCCAAATTCTGTTTAAAAAAACGCATCAAATTTGACAGCTGCTGGCAACGTTTGATGTTTTCCGCTCCTGTGGTGTGTTTCTACAATCATGACTGTAATAAAAATACTCTAGTCCTATTAAATCATTGTCCTAGACAATAAAAACATTTTGTAGAAATCTTATATAAATATTTGTTTTTTTTTTGTATTAGTATAAAGTAAATATTTACAAAAAATACATATGATTATCTTTAATTGCATTATTAGTCCAGTAGTAAATTTGGGAAACCAAAAATTTACAAGAAGAAAGAGGTTACAATAGATAACAGCTGTCATACATTTTCATGTAATTTAATTCGATAAAATGTTAATGAATTACCTATTATATAATAATAATTAATAAAGACTGTGACTATGATGCAATATTGTTAAAGAAAATTCAATGTTTTTAAGAAATTAAGCTAATAATATACTTTACATAAGGTCCATTAGGAAAAAAATATGTACTAGGAGGGCCTTTTTAGTCATGAATCCATCAATGATAAACGATTAATTTTGTATTGCAACTTGCACTTTTCTAATAATCTGTTTTTTTTTTTTAAATAACAACATTTATTTTAGTATAATAAGGCGGGGCACACAAAGTTTGAGTAAAGTTTGCATATATTTTTCCTGGCAACACTGGTTATGTTTACTTGTATGTGTTTCTTTCTAACAGACAATGTGAATGAATTAATTGACATTACGTTCCATGTATACACATTTACAATTGCATTTCATACCCTTAAATACTTCTACAATCTAATTTATAATTGCTTATGTCTAATAAGGTTTCATATAGATGTAAGGCATGTACATAATATTTTTTTTTTATAAAACGTCACCTTTATCTCTGCCATTCCTATATTAAGACGTTTTTTAAATAAATGAATTAATGTATTTTATATCGTTGTGTAAATAAATTTATTTTATATTAGAAACTTAAAATGTTATGTATGGACGTGAAATGGTATCGATATTTGGTGTGATTGGTTTCATTTGTCGACAAATCAATGTAAAAGTTATAACAAGAAAGTACCATCACTCCCAAGAAAGTGGGGGTAATTTATCTAAAATTTGCTAGAGGAATTTACATGGAGTTGTTCAACAAATTCATATGACATTGCTAAATAAATGAAAAAGTTGTTTTATTCTATAATTATACTGTTTCAGTTGCCAAAAATCCAATTATTAATTATTTCAGGCACCAACTAAACTACCTTAAACCATTAATAGTTTGGCGAGTAAATTAAATTAAATAATTTAAATTAAAAAAAAAAACAAACTATTCTACTAACTGTACTATAATATTCTACATCGATATTTGTTTTTTTTTTATCCCGGTGTATATTAAAAATTAATTATATAATATTATTTGGTGGTTATAGCAACTCTACGTGATATCTTCTCACAAACTTTAGGTAAATGATCTGTGTGCCTAGTGCGTTTTTTTTTTAATTCGGTTGCGTTGACGTCAACTGCGATTTGTATTCTGATTAGTGTCACTAGATGTCGCTGTTTTCTTTAATACAAATCATTTTGATTTTTAAATCGCACTAGGCATCTACCACAGATAATTACTATGTTTTAGATGATGTAGCTAACTATTGTTAAGTTAAATGAATTTATATTATTTAATAATATATTTGTCAATGTAATACTTCATTCCTCATATTGTTATCATGCGTGGACAGTTTTTACAGATGTTTCGTATGTTTGTATGATTTTAATAAAATTTTACATTATGAATTACATTTTTATTTAATGTATGTATGTATGAATGAAGTCACTAGCACCGCCAGGAAAGTCAAGTTAGAAACGTTATCTTGCATTTAAGTAACGTTTTACCCAAACACATGACAAATGAAACAATTTTTATTGAATTGAGTTGATTTAATTCGAGTATAATAAATCTAAAATGATATAATTATTACATACCTGTGGCAATGACGTAATAATTGTAACTATTTTTTTAATCTATTGATATAAATACACAAGTGTTCACATTTGAGTCCTAATATTAACTCGCTTAATATATAAATTATAAACTATAACTTTTTATTAATATGAAATCTTCGAATAACTTAATTGATTTATTAAATAAATTTTTATTCATTAACAGTTTACAAAACTAAAAGCAATTCGAAACCATTTCCGGTACATTCTCCATGAGTATTCGTGCTGCTAAATATTACTGTACAGAAGCCGAAGGGTGATTAAAATAACCCTGAAAATTCACCCTGGACCATGGTCCACGGCTTAAAGTTCTTGCCTATTTAATTTCATATTTAATCTGTGTAATCATACAATACTAAAAATTCAGTTAGGTTTGCGCAGTCAGCTAAATAGACAGCTAGACTGCAAGCGCGCGTCGATAGGACCAAGGCTATCAAAGTACTACAAAATGTACCTTAATAACATAATATTTATATGCCTTCCTGTACTAAGTCCAGTCCTATAAAGGTGCTGAACGTTTTTGATCATTGTTAGGTACTCTTTTTGGGGTTGCCATAAACCTAACAATACCTCAATCATTTCCTATTTGATTTTGAGGAGTTTCCTGGAATATCTTCGGAGTCCAAAGTCCAATACCAATGAAAGTTGAATGGGATCACGTTGAAGCTACTCTGAAGCCAATGCAAAAGAGAATTAATATTTTATGCGCGTATATATTATCTATATACATATATAGACGAATTGAAAACCTTCCCATCTTTTGGAGTCAGTTCAAAAATACATGTATATATTAATACAATTAAAATATAAGTTTCACTACTGTATCTTGACATTTTAAGTTAATTGCAAAGCGATAATAAGTTTATTCAAACTATAAGGGCGTGGACACATGTCTATGGTGCGGCAAGGGCACCATGTAATGCTACGGCGCCGCTACCGCACCGTAGACATGTGTACACGCCCTAAAGAAAACTTAGCGAAACTTTGACCTACACTAAGGTCAAAGTGTACCCAAAAACTTAAGTGTGAAGGTAGAGGTCAACGTCAACGAGCCTATTTTCAACCGCATCGCAAATTAAATGTCGAAGGATCGATGACACAGATTAAAAATAAGATTTAATAGTCTGTATTTTACATATCGATGAAAATAATTGAGCCTATGGACATTTTAAAACTAAACAAGTCAAATAAGATAACGAGGATCACTATTATAAAACTATTTACAAAACTATACCATAGACATGAAATGGATAAAACTAAAACAAATATATTTACGCTACTTGTAATAAATATTATTACAAACATCAAAAAATTATTTCACTCAAACTTCATTAATTAGATTTAATTTTAAGCTAGCGGGGCTAGGTTATTCCAGTGGCAGAAGAGAAAAAGATAAACAAACCTTAGATTTACATATTCCATGCGATTTACTAATAGCTCTGCTTATGCATGATGAATTATATTTTCTTTTATAAAATAACACTATTATTCTATGAAGCTACTTATTTCCACTTGATTTTTACGGTAACAACTACGTTGATATTCAAAACGCCATTTTTCACGAATCCATAATGAGTACCACAGATTATTTATATGTAAAAATTGTTTATTTATCTTTTACTCGTACTTTTATTGGAATCGATTTTATGGCTGTTCATATACGACTGTTTGGTCAAACTTGAAACTCGATGTAGCCCGCCGATGTGGGCAAATGGGCCACCTGATGGTAAGTGGTCAACACTGTCCGTAGATCAAGTACTCTACCGCCAATTAGTATTTTTTTTTTATGCGACCATGGAATTAACTCCGCTGTTGTATACTTTTATTCCGAAAAACATTAAGTACATACACTTTTGCGTGCATATATAATGATAAACATACATATTGTATTATTAATACAAAAAAAAATTACTACAAATTAAGTCGCAAAACAGCAATATTTAGTACCTATATAGTTGTGTTTCCGTTTTAAGGGTGAGTCAGCCAGGCCAGCGTAACTCCAGGCACAAGAGACATATCTTAGTTATTGTTGGCGGTGCAATGACGATGCATGGGATGGTTATATTTTTTACAGTGCCAATGTCTATGGGCGCTGGTGACCACTTACTATAAGATAGCCCACTTACCAGTCTTCCTACGTAATACAATTAATAAATTACATACAATCTATATACTACATACAATCGCACGGTACACGCTGCACGTACACACACTTAATATAAAAACTCATTCAAACATATTTTTCATAATTAATAGCTTAAAACTAATTAAAAATAAGGTTCCCATGTTCAAATGGCACAAACTTAACTGTGTACTTTTCTTACAGTCTTTATAATTATGTCATTAAGAATCATAATTTGTTTTCTATCGTTTTTAAGCCGAAGTCGTGCTCCTTATCGCCGTGACTTAAAAACTTCTGCGACGCTGTAATATCGGCTTCCTTTAGCCTCGCTAACGCATATCTTCTTATTCTGCACACGCCAATGACGATCAGGCATAATCCTACCACCTGGAAAGATCATAAAGTAAAATATCACGTTGTAAGCGTAAGTTTTGTCCTAAATCTATGAACGAAGGCATCAAACCAATGTATTTTATTTCCCTTATTCATGTTTAACAAAATGTTTTAGAATTTTAAAATACAATTACAAATAAAACATAATAATTAGAGAGTTCGTTTTCTTTCATTTCTATATCGGACGTATTAATTGATTAATTATGATCCTTTGAGAAAAATGCTGCTACTATTATTATTACTACAACTGAGTTTCTGGCCGGTTCTTCTCAGTGGAATGGGACAATAATGGTATTGTCGACAAAAAATCAACGAATATGACCGCCACGCTTTTTGTAATCTACTGATAAATTATAATATTGTGTTTTGATATTTTTTTAACATAATATTTAAAGTGACTAGACGAAGTATAAATACGAATATATATGGAAAATATATTTACTTACTATAAAAAAGTAGCAGCCGTACGGGAACCAGTACCTCACACCGAGCGCGAGCGCCGCGAAGTTGGCGTAGCGCTCGTCGACCTGGATATCCTCGCGGAACCAGAACATCGGTACCAACGTGTCCGCGTCCGGCAGCTGGTTATTGATGCTGCGGGCATATGTCATACTAACATTAAGCCTTATAGCAGTTGTAAACTTATAAAGGCCAAATTATAATGTACTATAAATAAAGCCGAGATGGCCTAGTGGTTAGATCGCGAAAATCTTAACCGATGATCATGGCTTCAAGCCTGGGCAACCATCACTAAATTTTCATGTGCTTGTGTTTATAATTATACTTGTGCTTGACGGTGAAGGAAAACATCGTGAGGAAACCTGCATGTGTTTAATTTCACTTAAAGCCACATGTGTATTCCACCAACCCTCATTGGAGCTGCGGTGGAATAAACTTACCACTACTCCTTAAAAAAAGGCGAGGAGACTTTAGCCCAGTAGTGAAACATTCACAGGCTGTTACTATGTAATACATATATGTGTGCGTTTTCACGTTTTATTTATTAAAAAAACATTTTTTTTTTATATTCGCCGGGAGGGTAAAATGACTCTACTCCACCTGATGGTTAGTGGTAGTAGAGTCCAAACGCGACGACGGCCAGTACAGACGGGAAAAACGTTCTGCACTAGCCGCCTTCGCCTTGCCGGCCCGCAAGATGCCTCTTCACGCCTCGTTTGAAGGAACCCGGGTTGTAAGAGGAGGGGAACACGTGAGCTGGTAAGGAATTCAATTTTTTGGAAGTGCGACAAAGAAAGGAGTTGCCAAATTTCTTTGTTCGCGATGGAATTGATATCACAGTTAGGCGGTGACATCGAGAACCAGCTCGCGTGGACGAGAAGGAAGGGGGAAGCAGGAATTAGAGAGAATAATTCCTCAGAGCACTCGCCGTGATACAGTCGGTAGAAAGCGCTCAGTGCTGCTATCTCACGACGCAATTGTAAAGGTTCAAGGGTGCTTGTGACCTTTACGTCGCCAATAATGCGTACGGCACGTCGCTGCAACCGGTCCAAGGCCTCAAGTAGGTACTTAGCGGAGCCATCCCAAAGGTGCGAGCAATATTCCACGCAAGACCGTATACCGTACCTGTGTTTTGTATAGCAGGCACAGTTATTGTGGCGTGAAAAAACGCCGCACCTTGTTCAGAACTCCGAGGTTCCGTGAAGCTGTTTTTATAATAGCCTCGATGTAATCCCTTGGACTAAAGTCGCAGCGAACGTCAATCCCTAACATGGCGATTTTGCTTTGTATCACCAGCGGAGTACCACAGAGGGAGGGAAGAGGGGAAAATGTTGACTTTTTCGTCGTGAGAGCGCATACCTGTGTTTTCTTGGCATTAAACTCAACAAGATTATCAGAGCCCCATTTGGCGATGAGCTCTAACGTCCTATCGAGTTCAATGACAAGATCCCTCCGCCTCTCCTCAATTTCCGCTCGCCCAGCCACTGCGCGTCCGTGGTATCCACCATGCACTGTACTATCGTCTGCATAGCAATGTATGTTCCCAAGAGAGAGCATATCATTGATATGCAAAAGAAAGAGTGTGGGAGATAGCACAGATCCCTGGGGGACCCCAGCATTCACTACATAGAATTGTGAAGCGCAACCATCAACTAAAACACGAAGGCTACGCTTGTGTAGGAAGCTGGCAATCCAGGTGCATAGCTGAGCAGGCAGACCATATGCCGGCAGCTTGGAGAGAAGACTTCTGTGCCAGACCCTGTCGAAAGCCTTGGAGATATCGAGGCTGACAGCCAACGATTCTCCATGCTTGTCGATAGCTTCACCCCAGAGGTGTGTTACGTACGCTAGAAGATCACCTGTGGACCGTTTTGGTCGAAACCCGTACTGACGATCATTAATTAAACAGTGATCTTCTAGGTAATGGATCAGTTGGTTGTTTAAAATCCGTTCCATCACCTTACAAAGTACTGAGGTGATAGCTATTGGCCGATAATTTGCCGGGTCAGACCGATCCCCTTTTTTGGGAACCGCTTGTACATTAGCATTTTACTGGTGGTAAGGCTTTGTGCAAGCTCGTCTGGGTAGGTACCACCCACTCATCAAATATTCTACCGCAAAACAGCAGTACTTGATATTGTTGTGTTCCGGTTTGAAGGGTGAGTGAGCCAGTGTAATTACAGGCACAAGGGACATAAAATCTTAGTTCCCAAGGTTGGTGGCGCATTGGCTATAAGTGATGGTTGACATTTCTTACAATGCCAATGTCTAAGGGCGTTTGGTGACCACTTACCATCAGGTGGCCCATATGCTCGTCCACTTTCCTATTCTATAAAAAAAAAGCTCTTCTCCAAGCCTTCGGCACACATCCCAAAGAGAGAGAAAGTTAGAACAGGCGCGTTAACATAGGAGACAGCTCCGCTGCGCACTTCTTCAGTACTATGGCTGGTATTCCATCGAGACCGCTAGCTTTCCGTACATCAAGTGATTGCAGCTCCGCACGCACATCACGTTGTCTGATTTTGATGTCAAGCATCGTATGGCCACATGAAGGCATTGTAGGTGGCAGCGCACTACAATCATCGGTGACGGAATTATCGGCAAAGGGTTTAGCCAGGAGATCAGCTTGCTCTTGCTGACTGTGAGCTAGCGATCCGTGCGGATTTCTGAGCGGTGGCAGCGAAGGTTGGCAGAAATTGTTTTGCACAGACTTGGTCAGACGCCAGAAGCTACGGGAGCCCCTAGGATGCGAAACAAGGTCATGACCAATCTGTACAATGCGCTGTGCATCCGCTCTCGTGTATGCCTTCCTACAGGACTTGGAATTTTTATTGTAGTTTGCTTTCAGTGAGTCAATGTTAGATGCCGCGCTAATGCAGCCGTTGATCCACTTGCGATATGCCGCCTGCTTAGATGATACAGCATCGGTACATTCACGAGTGAACCAACGGTTACGCGTACCCTACTACTGACGAGATTCTGAGCTAGGAATGTAGTATTACATTCCCAGCATGATCTCGTCAGCAACAGCAGCGGCACCAGCTGTCGGGTCATTCCCACTGAAGCCACGTTCCTTCCAAGGGACCGACGCATAGTAAACGCGCATACCGTCCCAATCTGCCGACTTATAGTGCCAAACGCGACGTTTGCATACCGCTAGTGGCGGCAGCTTGGCCTGTGGCACTCTGGTAGATATAAGGCTGTGATCCGAAAAACCAAGAGGAGCCTGAACCACAACCTGATATTCCACCGGGTGAGAAGTCAGCAGAAGGTCCAGTAGAAAAGGTGCTTGCCCATCAATGTCTGGGATCCTGGTGGGCTGATCAACCAGTTGGGTCAAGTCATGTCTGAGAGCAAAAGCATGAGCAGTCCTTCCAGCATGATCAGTTTTGAGGAATTTCAACCATGATTCGTGGTGAGCATTAAAATCCCCCAAAAACACCAATTCCGCGTTAGGAAATTGCTCTTGCGCAGCATCTGCCACCCGACTAAGATGGTCAAATAATCGGCTTGTCTCCAAGTCACCATTGTGGGATCTGTAGAGGCACACGTAGACTCGACTCTGACGAACCAGGTCCACACGTACCACCAACATGGAGAAGGAGGGGTCCTCCAAGCAGCGCAGTCGGTGACAGCAAACATCCGTCCTGACGAAAAAGCATACTACGGCTTTGAAGGATTCTTCAAGCGTGTAGCCGGGATAATTAAGGTAGCTGGTATTGGCAGGGCGGAGTATTTACGTCTCGGTGAGAAACAACATTGCTGGCCGTGCTGTCTCGAGATGGTGGTGGACAGCGTTGAGGTTAGCGTGGAGTCCACGGATGTTAGAGAACTCGACCTCAAACAGCAGGGGTATGGTGGGGGTGTGCACCGCTGTACGACCATTATTTCTGTTTTGTTGCGCTACCATTTGGGAAAAAAAGAATGGAAAAGAGACGTGAAGCGAGCGACGTATTGCCACGATAGGGATGGGCAAAGTGTGGAGGCGTGTTTCCCCAAGTGGTTGCCAAAAGGAAAAATACACTGACCCACCGGACGGAATGGCCCCCGAATCCCCCCGGAAGTAGCCGCCGGGACCTCACCTTCCGGTCACCAACCGGCACGACGGTCCACCCCGAGATTATGCGTGGCCTGGTGGGGCAGCCTCGCGAGCTGGTTAGGCACGCTCGGGCCCCTGGTCTATGCCACGGGCGGCCAGCGGAACAGCCGTTTCTTCGGGTCTCCCTGTCCGGCAGGTCAATACAGTTTCCCCCGGCATTGGTTCAACAGCCGTCTCCATTGGACCAACACCCATCGCGGCAATACTCGCTCGGGCACTGGCTGTACGCTGGCTGACCTCGAAACGCGGCTGCAAGCCACTTCACGAGTTTTTCACCATGCGTACGGTGGTAACAAGCCAGGTGGATGTTTAACATCCTACCACCTGAAAAACTATATCGAACAAAGTGCAGTGGTGCTGGTGCAGTTGGACTGGGCTGGATTGCATTATCTAATTGTTATCTTATTAAGATGCGAAATAAAAAAAGCCTTTAAAAGTCATTCTTTTTCTTGCAAATATTTTGTTTCAAAACTTGTTAATGTACCACCTGTATTTCGGCCTTAGCCTAATAAAATTAGGTAAGATTTAAAAAAATAATGGCAGAATTATTAAGTAATGAAAGTTTTGAACGAACCTGATACCCGGTATGTGTCTGACAAGAGCATTGGCTTGTAGCTGCGCCGATATAGCCAGGGGCATGCCAGTCACTGGTTCTATCGCCATTTTGAAATTGTGCTTCCTGTTAATTAGTATATATTTAAGAATATGCTTAAAATAATTTACTAATTCAAGTACGTATACAATGTGCTTAATTCGCGTTTATAATGCAGCACATTCTCGGTGCTGAAGGAAAACATAGCGAGGAACATGCATGTGTCGGATAAAAATCTGATACATAAATATCCACACATTGTCATTGAGAAGCTTGGTAAAATAAAGTCCAAGCCTTCATCTGGTATACTTACTCAGTCGGTTTCAGCCCCTCGATCTTGCTGGGGTAGTACGGGTCCATGCCTAGAAAGTGTGGCCGAGACACGAAGGCTGGGGCTCCATATTTGCAAGCGGACACATTCAAAGCTCCAGCAGGCATGCAGTTTTCATCTCGAACTTCATCACAATAGCATGCCTGGTAAGCGGAAATATTACGATAATTTCTTTGAGTAATAGACTTTTTATATATACAATAGGTTGGCGGACGGGCAAATTGGCCACCTAATGGTAAGTGGTCACCAACGCCCATAGAAATTGGCATTGTAAGAAATATTAAACATCGCTTACATCGTCATCGTCAATGCGCCAACCAACCTTGGGATCCAAGATGTCATTTCCCTTGTGCCTGTAATTACACTGGCACACTCACCCTTTAAACTGGAACACAGCAATATTAAGTACTGCTGTTTTGTGGTAGAATATCTGATGAGTAGGTGGTACCTACCCAAACGAACTTGCACAAAGCCCTACCACCAGTGAATTAGACATAAACATTAGACTATCAGACTTGCTGGTCTTGTTAACCACTTAAATAAATTAAAATATATTTATATATATTTCTTTTTGTAACAAAACTCACCATACTTGGGTATTTGTATCCGTTATCAAATAGTGAGTCGTTGGCTGCAAATTCCACGCCCGGCAAGCCTTGCTTCACCACCGGTCCAGAATAAGCTAAAGACATATGTCTGTAATAATAAGACGTGAATGACTTACGCACGATGTACCTAAGAGTGTTTTAGAATATGGGTTATTTTAAGGTAAAAGTGGAGACACAAATTAGCATTATCTAAAACTGGTAATCCCTTATAGATGGTACCTTCTAATTGAATTATTTATAGTTTTATGATGGACATGATCTATACAGATGCATGTTGAATTACAGCTTATTCTGTCAATGTAGTCGGAGAAAAAAAAATCTTTTTAACCGAATAGTGACAGACCCACGAAAAATTTGATTGAGACATTTTTAGATCTCAAATATCTACATAAGCGTGTAAGACATAATAATCATATATATGTTTGAAGGAGTGGATCGATTACTTAGTTTTAAGTGATTTTTGTAGAAGAATTTACATACTGATGCGATATAATATTTTTTTATATCTAATTACTTCAAAATATAGGTTTTTATACGTATATATCTTACGTGCAAAGGTCAGCAGCGTAGATCTGTATCTCTGGCTGTTCGTGTTCTAGCGCCCAGAGTTCCCCAGTGGTCCCCTTGAGCTCTCCACACTGGTCTCTGTAGACAGTTCTATTGGTTTGTTGCCATCGCTCGATTTTGCCAAGTTCTCTGAAATCTGCAGCTCCAGTGTTCGTGACGAATAGACCATCCGCTTCTATTGAACCATTTCGCTGTAAGGTTAAATTTGCAAATGGAATAAGGTTGTACTTTGGATTGCCAGTACTTTTTCAGGCACTTTTTATTTAATTATTGAAATGTTTATTCAATGAAGCTCTATTTGAAAAAGGAGAGGCGAAAGTAATTACTCGTAATGTGATAATCGCTAATAAACTTAAGCTGACCTTAGGACGAAAAGTACTTACTTTATAAAACCATCCGAATCTATCGAATGGTATTGTGTAAGGTAGATAAGGGATATGTCCGACGAGATCCAGGATAGGATCTTTGACGCCGTCAAACAGCCAGGACGAGACGTTCGCTTTCAGAAATATATTCTTATGGTATGTGCGCAGAATCATGTCCACCATTACTTTTAAAATCACCCTCTCCGTGCGCAACGTATATGCTATTGTCTAAAACAATAAAAAATACTCGTATAATAATAATATATAAAATAAATGTGTGTAATATTGTGTATAGAGATAACTAGCGTGACACTGATCGAAGTAGCTGATGAAGAGGGCATAAAAAGCGAGCAAGGAGATTGTGGTATAAAGCCTTATAATGGCGATTCATAATAGAATCGACCCTAACATGGACAGGTGGCTGAAGACTTCCACCAACTCACATTTATTAAGCACCGTTGTGGAATTTACACATTAAATATATATCCATTTACATAAAACTTGTAAAAAATATATATATATATATATCAATAATAATGTATTATGTTCCAAGATCAAACAGACTAGTAGAGTAGCTGGTGAGGTGAGCTAGTTTAAATATTGGTTATACCTAAGAATGGTACAAAATATTGCAATATAGAAGTACAATTTTGCTACAACCTAGCGTAGGCTACCCACCCTCACCAATATGGAAAAATACTCATTTAACAAATTCAAAATAATGACGAAATATATTATAATCTTTTGTAAATCCAGTTGTATAAATAAAGTGACTATATATAGTCTTACTGAGAATACGTTTCTTAAACAAATATAAGCCTACGATACGGACAATTGTTAAGTAAACGCCATCCGTTTGACTTTGCGTCACAAACTGGGCAAATACGTCATAACAATCTTGGAAAATGTCGTAAAAGCACATCAAGAATAAGAAAATTATCGCTTTAAAAACAAAGTCTTGAACTTCAAAGGACTTGAAATAAGATTCGAGCCCAAAAAAATTCTTCAACTATTTTTTCATGTTATGAAACTTATTAATGTGTTTGATCTTGATCGTTTTCGATGCGCAACTAGCATTACTGGTAAGCTAAGTTGGCACTGACGTGAAGGGTTCGCGCCATTTCACTTACACACACACAGTTTTCACGTTTTTTTCAGGAATACAATAGATGGCGCACGGCATTGTAACAGCATTAGGTAGTTTTTAATATAAAAATGAATTAATACAAAATTCTTAATGTTACCTATATATTTATATACAAGGATATATTAACGTCATTTTTTTCATTGAAACAGGATAGTTTTATTTAGTTGGTGCAATTTAATAGCAACAATATTAAATGCGGGTATTTATAATTAACTTAAAGTAATATTAAATAACAACTGTTAGTGTCCCGTTGCTAGGTTTTTTTATAGTATAGGTAGGACGAGCATATGGGCCATCTGAACCATTGCTTACATCGCCAATGCGCCAACAAGCTTGGGAACTAAGCTGTTATGTTGTTTGTGCCTGTAATCACATTGACTCACTCACCCTTCAAACCAGACAAAACAATACCAAGTACTGCTGTTTTGCGGTAGAATATCTGATGAGTGGGTGGTACCTATCCAGACGAGCTTGTACAAAGACATACCACCAGTAACACCACGCCACTCGAAAATGGCAGATTTGGAATGCATATACAAGTTCACGGCTACCTTTACCGCCAAGTACGAGATGAATTATAAGCACATGTCGGTGACATCAACAATACGGTAGTTGTTTTGACAATGAGCCGCAAGCGTTGTCAGTGTTACATAACGCTTCGACGGAGTCTAGATGGGTCGATGCGAGTTGGCGATACGACACTTCAGTGCCAGCCGCCGTACAGACAACACGTCTAGAAACTGTCTTACGACTCGTTATTACAATTTTGTTAAGTGGTTAGTAAATCGTTTGAGTTAGCTAGTTAGAGTTACCCGTACCCTCATATCGCCCACACATAATGTCTGATGGTGAGGACATCCGCTTACATTGACCACCTGATACGCCTATACGTCGATACACATATTAAGGAAATGAAAACTCTGTCGTGCCGAGACTTGAACTTCAAACTTCGGTTAATGATCACGTGTTTTATCCATTAAGCCAATCTCGGCTCCACTTAAATATTTAATTAAATTTGTTTGAAATGTAGATTAAATAATTCCATGTATATTTATTTGCAGGTTTCAAAGCCGATTTTATTATTGATAAGATTAATTATTATAAATTGATTGAAAAAAAAAATGTTAATTGCATATCCGAGGTCATATAGAAGTGAAAACGGTATCTACATTATTCATCATCGCTTGATCCTAAATCACGTTTTCAATGTATTAAAAAATATAATTGTGTGACTCGGACAGAACAGTACAGAACAGCCTGTTAATGTCCCACCGATGGGCTAAGGCCTCCTCTCCCTTTTGAGGAGAAGCTTTGAAGTTTATTCCACCACGCTCTCCAATGCGGGCTGGTAGTATATACTTGTGGCAGAATTTCAATTAAATTGGACACATGCAGGTTACCTCACGATGTTTCCTTCACCGTCAAGCACGAGTTGAATTATAAACACAGATTAAGCACATCAAAAATTTAGTGGTGCTTCGATAATCGGTTAAGATTCACGCGTTCTAAACACTAGGCCATCTTGACTCAGACTATCAACGATATTCTATGGCGCCTCAAATTTATAAGTATTTATAATAATAATCTCCTCCAGACCGATTTCGGCCAAGGCGACCAATCTCAAGAAAGATTAGCCAACTGCGCAGTACATATTATGGTGCACAAGTGTGTGCGCAAACACAGGTGCACTCTCTATTCCCTAACAATCATAATCCGATGGGACGGCAATCCGACACGACCGGAAAGAGTTCAGGCGAAGAACCAACGGCTTTACGTGCTTTCAGAGGCATGGGAGTGTACACACTGCCAACTTTCAGACTCCGGGCTGCTATTCAGAATTTTCGACAGGAAAACCCAACAAATTTTTATTGCCCCGACCTGGGATTTGAACCCAGGACCTCCGGGGTTCAAATCCCAGGGCTCCTATATAAGCCGAGATGGCCTAGTGGTTAGAACGCGTGAATCTTAACCGATGGTCGTGGGTTCAAACCCGGGCAAGCACCACTGTATTTTCATGTGCTTAATTTGGGTTTATAATTCATCTCGTGCTTTACGGTGAAGGAAAACATCGTGAGGAAACCTGCATGTGTCTAATTTCATTGAAATTATGCCACATGTGTAGGAGGCCTTAGCCCAGCAGTGGGACATTAACGGGCTGTTACTGTACTTACCTATTTTATTTATGTAATTAGAATTTTATTATTATATTTGCATGCTTGCAATTAAAAGAAGATTATAAATACATATCAATAATATAATTTGAAATATAACGCCATTTATGTGAAGAAGGAAATGTAATTGAATTAAAATTGAGTTCTTGCTTGAGTGTGTTGAGACTGAATACTGGCCATCCCGTTCGTGAACAGCATATGCATTTAAAAATATATATCTATATATGTTACTCACCGCTATTACTGGGTTGATGCTGGTGACATTGTCGGAGAGACTGCCGTTCGACATGTCAGGCTGGAAGTACCAGAACCTTTGATTTCTAAACGTCACAGTGCTGTTCTCGTTCCAACTTATATTAACCTGAAAGAAATATATTTATTTAGACAATAGAATTATTTGGAGAACGGATGCTAATTTCAAAACAAACAAGTAAAATACCATAAACGTACATCTGCTATGCTAAAGCCTTTTGGTTGTAATTAATTCAATATATAAATCAAAATGTAGTAATGACTGCAAGACGTGTAGAGAATTTGCTTACACCTTTACATAATGTTTGTTAAAACATCAGATAATTAAGAAAAACTTGAATTTTTTTTGTGTGCCCACGTATATTGACGGTGATGTCCTCTTGATCTATTTTAGCCACAAACATCATTTTCAAACAGGACTAATAGTAAAACTGTAAACAAGATACGAACAAAACGAGAATCAACGAAACTGAACGAGATCAGACGCAGCCCCAATTGCTTTACGTACTTTCCAAAAAAGGATTTACATGAACAATATACCGTTATTTACAAAATGACATCAATACTATCGATAGGAAAGTACGTAGTTACATTTACACTATTATCTTGGTAACATAATCCTATGGCTTACTTAGAAGCGTTACGAATTATGATAAGTTAAAAAGAATTCGAATGTTTCTAGAAATTTCGGACATTCGGACAAGCCTATGTTTATTCTACGTGACGTCATATGTTCAAAGTTACTATACTAAGTATGAGACAAAATAAATAATAAGTTCTTTATTTGACAAAGGAACTTAATAAGAAATCATAGTATTGTAATTTGTAATATCATTAATATTGATGTTTCAAGGTGAACTTATAAACAAATATTAATCAAATTTGTCAAAATGGATCATTTTTGCAATTTTTTTAACATATTCCAATAGCTGAACGAGTATATAAACAAACCATATATTTATGTATTGTATTCGATTTGCGAATAGCCCTGCAATGCTATGCACTATATCCTTATAATACAACATTATTCCACTTGATCCACTTTATACATCCAAAGTTACGATAGCTTCGCTTCACTTCAAAAGGGTGTTTTTTCAGCAAGCAGTAATGAATACCATAGAATAGTATATATGAACGTTATACTTATGGAATGTCAAAAATTTACCTAATCACTGCATCGGAAATATATAAGTAACTCAGCTCTGATAAAACCGGCGAAAGAAATTCAAAGGGGTTATATATATTTTTCATCGATAATTTTGTTCACAATTAAATATAGTGCTAAGTTACTTATTATATATGTTGATTATGAGAGTTAGGGAATAGAGAGAGCATCTGTGTTTGCGCACACACTTGTGCACTATAATATCTCCTGTGTAGTTGGCTAATCTCTCTTGAGATTGGCCGCCGTGGCCGAAATCTGTCTAGAGGACATTATTATTATTACAATACTACATATACTGTACGAATGTTTCATAGATAATCAATACATTTTTTATTTTGTTTTTTTAATTAAATTTTCAAGGTGTCTATGTTAGTTATTGAATTTATATCGAATAGAATCTAACACAAAAATAACCAAATGAGATTAGTGCGTTCAAGCACACATACTATTTACCTTTTATAAGTTAAAATATAGATAACGCGGTATTTTTGTGAATCTACGTAATGTTATTTATTTGAATCATGTTCTAGTATTAGTATTTAATAACATGGCATCGATTTCTACGACTTCTATAGATATTTTCAAATACATATCAATGCTGTACATATGTACTCACTCCCGCGCTTGTGGACTCATTTACGTTGATACGCTATTCCGTGTGCTGTGTCATGGAATTCCGATTATTTCATACATACCTAAGTTGACGTCAACGTTATCGAAAATATAAAAAAAAACTCAAACTGGACACAAATGCGTGTACCCTTTAAATTATAATAGTTAATATCGCATATAGCTTTCTGACATTCCAAGATGACGATTCCTGAGTTTGGAGTTTCTTCGTACAGAATAGTTCTACAGACTTTATAATATAATTTATTTAATTAAATTTAAGTATTACTATTTCTTGTCCGCCTGTGAGGGGAGAGGAGGTGGGGTAGGTAATAATAATAATATACTGGGACATTTTTCATACATGGCCATCTGATCCCAAATTAAGCTTGTACAAAGCTTGTGCTATGGAAACCAGACAACTGATATACTACATATACTACTTTTCTTTTGTAAATACATACTTATATATAGATAATTACACCCAGACTCAAGACAAACAGATATGTTCATGCACACAAATGTCTGCCCTGGGTGGGAATCGAAGCCACAGCCTTCGGCGTGAAAGGCAAGTAACTACCTACCACGCTACGTAACAACGTGTTTGTAAAATTTCATGATAATCAATTGAAAAGATATGGCTTCCGTATTTATAATCTTAATATGTATGTATTATAGTTCTCTCTCATCTTTTAAACTTACCTTAGTATTAATTTCCTTAAACACATACGGACCCATTTCTTGTACTTTTATCGTTACGTTGTTCCCCGCGAGTACTTCGTCCACGTTTGTGATGTTGAAGAGAAAACATTCTAAGTAAATCGGTATCGGGATCTCGCGCCAGATGTCGAATGAGGTCGAGCCGTTTTTGAGAATCATCATCTGTAAATTATAATGTAAATGTAGGAATAATAATAAAATATAATGATAATAATGTCCTCCAGGCCGATTACGGCCACGGCGGCCAATCTCAAGAGAGATTAGCCAACTGCGCAGGAGATATTATAGTGCACAAGTGTGTGCGCAAACACAGGTTTACTCTCTATTCCTTCACTCTCATAATCCGATGGGACGGCAATCCGACACGATCGGAAAGAGTTCAGGCGCAGGACCAACGGCTTTACGTGCTTTCCGAGGCACGGGAGTGTACACACTTCCAACTTTCAGACTCCGGGCTGCTACTGAGAATTTTCTGACAGAAGACCCAATAACTTTTTAATGGCCCGACCTGGGAATTGAACCCAGGACTTCCGGGTCTGCGGCCTTACATCAAGCCACTAGACCAACGAGGCAGTCTTATAAGTTAACCGTTATACCGACGATGTATATGACGTAATGACTTGCATTAAACAATTATTATAATCGTATTATATCAACCTTAACACCATTTCATTAATTACATGATTACGCGAGAGAAATCTAATTGAATCGCAATTAACATTATTTATATAATTTTTATAATTTCGTTATTAACAGAAACAGTTCCCGATAAATCTTATTATAAAGTGTCATGTTTAATTGTTTAAATAATTACATTACGATACAATAATTATGATAATTAACGGTTATGAATCGTACGTTTTTATATAATACTATTCGCCGTTAGTTTGCGCGAATGCAATTAATATCCACCAATAATTATTAGCTTATAAACATCCCACTACAAAAGACAAGAAAAGTTCTTCCTACTGTTGAGGGAAAAGCTTGGAGTTTTACTAGCGGGTAGGGCTTCATGCAAGCCCGTCTGGGAAGGTACCAACCCCTCTTCAGATATTTTACTGTTAAATAGTAATGGCTCATTTACCCGCCAAACAGCAATACTTAGATTAGATACAATTACATTATTGCTGTAGATTATGTGGTGGGTTGGCCCCCAACCCCACCAACACACATTACAAAGCCCTATCAAGTAATTACCATATTAAAAAATATGGTATTTATCTGTTTGCACTGAATCAAACACCTCAAGAAGAAATTATATTTCGCGGGCAATGTTTTGTTCAGAATTACAATATTATGCAAAGGTATACATTAATAATAATCTTAAAGTACTCACGTGTTTTATTTTTGCGTGGAAAATCGATGACCAAGTCGTGCTGAAGAGCAGCCCAATACCCACGAGCCCCATACCACATCCTATCCACCACTCACTCTTCTTACTGATCACCATAATTCTTCATAAAAATGTCACTATAATGCACACACACACACAAATTACTATAATGCATACACGAATATCAACGGTAATGTTACACAGTATTTTTTTAAAGGAATGATTTTTTTTGGAAAATTTCTTATGCTAACGAACTCCTCTAAACAGCCAAGAAAAAAAAATCATTAAAATTTACTAACATATGGTTTCTGTCCTATAATGTTATAACACGAGTTTACACATACTTCGTATTTCCGTAACTGATATTTTAACGTACAATATTTTGGGCGTAGGAAGTTTTCTGACTAGCGGCGCGACTGTCGTTGCTATTTTTCATTACATTTTTTTTAAGCATGTTAAGTATAATGTTGTTCTATCGTTTATAGGGTAAATAGCTTCATTAGTAGTGTAAACTAAATGTAATTACGAATACATATTCAAATCTTAAACACGATTATATATGTAAAAAGGACCCTTCGGATCTATTAAAAGGCGGTATCTTTAAAAGTCCGTATTATCATGCGGCAATAAAAAGCCATTTTTAAGTTTTTTTACACAGTCAATGCGAGTAGCTTCTAAGATATTAAATTTATATAAAACATAAATAGTATTAAAAATGAGATAATTAGTATAAATAATTGGCTAATAAGTTAATGTTCTTTATAATTAAAAATAAATAAATTAGAATAGTGAAATGTTGAAATGTATCCACGTAATATTGGGATTAATATATTTGCGTATATTATGATAGTTGTGGCTTTCATTTTGATATATTTCTTTTTTTTTTTTTATAGAATAGGAAGGTGGACGAGCATATGGGCCACCTGATGGTAAGTGGTCACCAAACGCCCTTAGACATTGGCATTGTAAGAAATGTCAACCATCGCTTATAGCCAATGCGCCACCAACCTTGGGAACTAAGATTTTATGTCCCTTGTGCCTGTAATTACACTGGCTCACTCACCCTTCAAATCGGAACACAACAATATCAAGTATTGCTGTTTTGCGGTAGAATATCTGATGAGTGGGTGGTACCTACCCAGACGAGCTTGCACAAAGCCCTACCACCAGTAAAATTTCTTGTCCCTGTAAGTTATAATTACTATGATAGAAGTCTCATTCGTCCTTCATCCTCTTGAATGTTTACACAAAAATACTTGGATATGTAATTGAAAAGAAAATCTACTGACATAAAATTGCCATAATTCCTTTCAATTGTGATAACGGTAAACCAGTACGATCCGTATTTTTAGTCAATACATGAATATAACATTTGACCTCGGACATTATATCATGTACATCAAGCCTTATATTGGAATATTGCTATCAGATAAAAACATTTTCAGATTACTAACCGAAACGATATGTTTTTATCGATCGGCTGTTGATTGCTATCCAAAACTCAATATCATCTTGTTTCATTTTTATCGTATAGCCTTCATCATCATCATCATCGTGTACTGAAAAGTACCATTATAACCAGAATATAGAATTGGAATTGGATTAGTTAAATAACATAAGCAATGTTTTGGTGTTTTTAGATTTTATAAGAAAACCTTTTCGTTAGTATTCATTTCTTTCTTTTATTTACATTTAAAGGTGAATTATTTTTAAAGCAAATATCAATAATATATTAATAGATAATACAAATTGTTCTATCAAGATCATATAGACGATAAGAGTTAATATTAGTTGATTTTTGTATAGGATATAACAGCCTGTTA
This sequence comes from Nymphalis io, assembly GCF_905147045.1. Classification (NCBI taxonomy): domain Eukaryota; kingdom Metazoa; phylum Arthropoda; class Insecta; order Lepidoptera; family Nymphalidae; genus Nymphalis; species Nymphalis io. The sequence goes on along the minus strand of NC_065897.1, from coordinate 12,966,278 downwards.
ATGTCCCACTGCTGGGCTAAGGCCTGCTCTCCCTTTTGAGAAGGTTTGGAGCTTATTCCACTATGCTAGTCCAATGCGGGTTGGTAGAATACATACGTGACAGAATTGTCATCATCAAATGTAACAGAAAGAAGACACATGCAGGTTCCCTCACGATGCTTCCTTCACCGTCAAACACGAGATGAATTATAAACACAAATTAAGCACATGAAAATTCTGTGGTGCTTGCCGGGGTTTGAACTCACGATCATCGGTTAAGATTCACGCGTTCTGACCATTAGGTCACCTCAGATTTTTTTTTATTGTAGGTATTTGATAAATGAAATAACTACCGAGTTTTTGCCGGTTCTCCTTGGTACAATCCGAACTTATATATAAATTCATATTATATATTCATATAATAAATATAAAGTTCGAGTTTCGATTTTTATCTAAATATAAGATTAACATAAGTGACAAGCTTTTGGTTTTTACAAAGTACGTATTATCTACAATAGATTAATATTTTTTTTTTTTTTTATAGAATAGGAAGGTGGACGAGCATATGGGCCACCTGATGGTAAGTGGTCACCAAACGCCCTTAGACATTGACATTCTAAGAAATGTCAACCATCGCTTATAGCCAATGCGCCACCAACCTTGGGAACTAAGATTTTATGTCCCTTGTGCCTGTAATTACACTGGCTCACTCACCCTTCAAACCGGAACACAACAATATCAAGTATTGCTGTTTTGCGGTAGAATATCTGATGAGTGGGTGGTACCTACCCAGACGAGCTTGCACAAAGCCCTACCACCAGTACTAATATAATAGTAATATTTTAAATTAGTCTGTCCGTATTAGTGAGTCAAGTATGAAAAATCCATGTTTCGGCCGTTTCGAATAAAGAGTGATACAGATAACGATAGCGTACGATATCGTACGATATTCGATAAGCTATTCCATTTTTATCGTTATTATCACGATAATTTTGATATTATCTCGTTCCGAATTTATTTATGTTTATTATTAAATATTTTCATGTTATTCGAATATTTAATTATTATTTATATATTATATACACAGTTACGTTTGCATGTGCGAGTTTATTATGTTTAATTCACTTTTATAAACGATGATAAACGAAATATGATTTCAGAATTTATAAATGTACGTAATACTTTATAATAATAATACAAAAAAGGCATTAGCTTGTAACATATAATAATAAATTATCCATACATTAGTATTAACAAACACACAGCCATACTAATATGTAATGAATAGACACACACACAAAATAACAGAATAAACACATACAAACATGTATGCAATGGCAATTAGACAAACATTAATAATTTTGTATTATGTGAATACTTATATATTAAATGTATTTAAGTAGATATAAATTGCATAATGAGAACTGATTACTCATAACTTACCTTACTAGAATTAAAATCGATTCTATTCATATTTTTTATATAATTATTATTTATTAAAGCATCATATGATGAAGCGACAAGATTTTTAATTGTTGTCATCACATTATAGGTAAGCGGACGAGCATATGAACGCCCATAGACATTGGCACTGTTTGTGACAACCTTGAGAACTAAGGTGTTATGTCCCTCGTGCCTGTAATTACACTGGATCACTCACACATCAAACCGGAACACAACAATACCAAGTACTGTTGTTTAGCTGTAGAATATCTGATGAGTGGGTGGTACCTACCTTGACGAGCTTTTACGAAGATAACAACGGCACTCGAATCATTGTAGACCACCTCTTTCGCCTAAGAGCTAGCTGGTAAGGCTACAGATCATTAGGACTAAGGCTTAGAATTGGCTCAATTCTAAGTCCAATGACTGTTTGAGGAGAATATACCAGTAGTATTTCGGAGTAAATGCTAATTCGCATTTAGTCAATCAAGCTTTGTTGCAGTCTCAACGCATAGAAGTTTTCAGACCCCCCTGATGTGATGAGTGCCATTGAAATAAATACGTCAATATACCACGACCACTTTTTCTTTTGGTACATTTGGTATATGTTGTGACATTTTCTGAATCACGCTTACATGGCGTTCAATAGAACAGTGTTTAGAGGGGCCCTACAACGATTACGAAATAACGAATATTGGATAAGTGTAGCTAACGTCCCCTTCGTAGGGTCACCATTACCACCAGTTCATATATACACCGTTACACGCATAGACGTGACAAGAGTCAAACGCTAATAAGCGCTCTCCACCTTACCGGCTACGCCCTGAGCCGTGGTGCGATCTCATAGATTCCCAGAATGGTCATTTGAGATGGCACAAGATTAAAGGTTAAATTTGTTAGGTCATGAATTTCTGTTCGGTGACACTGCAAAGACAAAAAACTGAGATGACTTCCTAAATCGAGAACCTGGATTTGGTATGTACCTAGTTATAAACCAGCAAGTTAAAGTTATCAAAAGTTTTTTTTATGTGGGGGTTAAATACAATAAATACAAAAGCCAAAGGACAGGCACCATTAGGACTTTCCAAGGAGCGTAGGTATCAAGTAAGTCTGCCAAACTCCACACACACACAGCGCCAACTCCGTAAATATGTTAAGTGCATGAGAATTATGATAACTGCATAACCAGTTAGTTAAAAGACTTTTCGTCATGTTTTCAAACATTAATGATTTCTGACACTTTTCTGGTTCATATAAAAGTTAGATTCTGTGTTTCAATAGACCAATAGAGATAAATAGAGATTAAGATATATATATTAAGACAATTTTTATATAGAATTTCTAAATAAAAGTTGTTACTCATTATGTAAATAATTGAAACAAAGAGCTAAGCCTTAGCCTCAGGCACAACCAAAGCCTTATAAATTCTGAGCCTGCGCCGTGAGTGAATCAAATTTTCGAAAAAAAAAAACATAAAAGCTTTATTCATTTCAAAATGTTAGTTTTGTTTGTAATAGTATACTAGTTTGGATACTTGTATTACTGGGTGCAGACACCCATTTTAAATAGGAGGTAGATTAAATACAATTTTTTTTTTTACTTTTACAGACAAACATGCACAGGCTATTACTGGTACTGTAAAGCGTGAAGAAGTAAGAAATATTCACAACACACACAACCTCTCGTATTAATGATATTAGTGCGATTACTATTATTGTAGTAGTATATGGTATATAACGATTGTAAATCAGCCTCCTTAAATTCAATGGTTCGGAAATGTTAAAATGAGTAGGTCGCATACTAAAATATTATGTAGACTTCGCTCCGGTCATTACCCTTGTAACAATTTCCTTTTTCTCATAAAAAAGGCTGATTCCCGTTATTGTAATGTTTAATAAATAATTCTAGTGTTCGCTTATATACTGGTTATTTTGGCTGTTTTGTCTTAACTTGTTAAAAATCCGGAATAGTTCTTTGCTTTGTCAAAAATGTAAAGGTACAATATACCTTTTATTAAAATGCATCGAATCTTCTTAAGTGAACAATTTAACTATTGCTTAGTTATTAAATTTGTCCATCCACACTTGAATAATTCACAATTTAAGTATAGTAAATACTCTGCGTATTTAAAATCAGATCTTTGATTTCTTTTAAAATATATGTCCTATCATTTCGTTTGAGTTGTATTATATTGAGTTATAAACTAGAAATAATTACATAATTAATTATTGAGTAAACTTATTTAATTATGGTTTAGGTAAAAGAAATAATAATACCAACGACAATGAAACCGTTCATTTCATTCTGACAGAAAAATCTTTGCGATAAAATTATAATAGCCTTCTTTATAATTATAATACAGATTAATTGTTATTAACTACTTATTTCCCGGATTGAGTTGTAATGTTTCGTAAGCAATGATTCGATACGACTTGCCAGCAGCTTGTAATTCTTCGTTGATATGACAGGAACGATCAGAAACTTACTCATACGTAAATGTTAATAAAAACTGTATAAAACTAAACTAAATAATAAACGATACGATGGTGTACGAGTAAAAATAAATGTTCATTTTTATGTATAAAAGGCTCAGTTTAAAAACATAATAAGCATATGATTTTATTTATTAAGGTGACTGATTGATATACAAAAACAAACATATATATATATATAAAATAAACATTAAATTGAATACAAAAATAACAACTTAAACAAGAAGAATAAATTAAGTAATTAAAAAAAAAAGATCTTAGGCAAGTATCCGTTATGCGTAACACTTTTTTGATTGTAATCGATAACTGAAACTATTGAACTGATTTAAATAATTCTTTCATCGTTAGAGAGCTATTTACCCGGAAGTATCATTAAAGTCAAAAAATCAACGTCAAAATTTCATACTTATACGATGCCAGGCATAGTCAGTATTTAATAAGGAAATTTAATACGGTACAAACGGTCCAAAATAAAGTTTGGGAATTTTATTTTGTATAACCTTCTCGATTTGTGTAATTTCGAAAACAGCGGTTAATTTTTATCCGTCAAAAAAATAAGAAACAAAATCGAAGTTTATATATATATTCTATATTGTTTACGCAAGGAGGATTCTTACAAGCAAATTTGGTTTCTCATTTTATAGGATTTCATTGAAGAACTATAACTGGTTCAGAGTATATATTTTATTGTGAAGAAACAAAATTAAATGGCAAGGCAATGAAATACATACTCAACTCAATATACGATGTGGAAATCAACGAACAATGACTCCACGGTTTTTGGTCCTTACCAATATTATAAAGTATGTTACGCTTTTAACTATTCAACCGATTATCAGGAAATTGTTTTTGTGTTTTTTGTCAGGAGTATAGAAATCTGAAGAATCTATAATAAGATACAGTAACAGCCTGTGAATATCTCACTGCTGAGCTAAAGGCTTTCTCTCCCTTTTCTGAGAAGAAGGTTTGTAGTTTATTCCATCACGCTGCTTTAATGCGGGTTGGTAGAATACACATGTGGCAGAATTTCAATGAAATTACAAATGCAGGTTTCCTCACGATGTTTTCCTTCACCGCCAATCACGAGATGAATTATAAACACAGATTAAGTACACAAATATTCAGTGGTGCTTGACCGGGTTTGAATCCACGATCATCGCGGTTAAGATTCACGCGTTCTAACCACTAGGCCATCTCGGCTCTTATAATAAGATATGTAGAGAAAAATACCTAGTGGAGTTGGAAACTAGTTGTTATATAATTCCAACTTGAAGAGATTGCATTTCTCCAATATTTACTTAAATGATGACTTTGACTTGACTTTTAATAATTGATTTTACTGTCAGTATAATTATGTTCGAAGATATCGAGTTGTTATTTTTAAACAATTATTTTGTTGTCAAATTCAATTCAATTGATATTTTATCATCGAAAGTACCGCACGTTGACCTTATTGCCGTATTTTTAACACCTTCACGAGATGCATGAATACCAATAAAATAAAATAGATAAAAAAAATTGCAACAAATTGATAACGAATGTAATTAAATACCATATCAATGAGTGATAATATTACTATGTTGTATATTTGTGACATAAAAATATAAACAAATGTCGTCTCATTCTGCGGCTTATATCTAGCCACTAGACCAACAAGGCATTCACTATTACCTGTGTCCTAAATAAATATATTAATATTCTTATTTGAGCAACGAAGGATTAAGTTCCAAACCATTTAAGGAGAAGAGGAGCGCCTAGCACAGTTTTTTACTCAACTCATAACACATTCTTTGTTAAAGTTAAGATTAAAATAATGCAACAAAAAACATTTTCAATTGGTTAAGACGTTTCCACCGGGAGCCAACTCTTGATGTCGTATTAATGACATACAAGATAATTACTGAGACAAAAAGCGTAGACTGTTTGTTGATTATCATGCCGGATATGATGTAATGAAGAAAAATACTAACTATTAAATATCTCGCTGATTTGTCTCGGTAGAATCTGCATTCCAAACCTAATGGTAGCCTTATATTTAACTTATCTTATGGCGTAAAGTCCACGTCCTTAAGTTCATTCCTTGTTTTTTAAACCTCTCCTCCCTGGGGAAGGTCCTATCATCCTTGTCTCACACGTCGTCTCTTGAGTTATGACGGTTTCACAGGTGACTACGGCCCTTCAAACAGATTCATTGAGGAGCATTGACAACATGACTACTAATAAGGAGAAGTTTTATCATATAATGCGGGGCGGTTCACGAGGCGTCCATATCCCCCAGAATATCCAAAAGCGGGAAGCGCGTTAGGACTGTTATCGCGTCATAGGATATCTTGCAATATCCTATATATACTATATGTTGGTGACTCTTCGCTGTGAACTCTGAAGTGTACAAACCGATTTCGCAATTTCAATGCACTCTTCCTGGAGCACAGCATTCAAAATACTTAAATAAAGAATATTTTAATAGTGTTAAATAAAAATAATGTTATATTTTGCAACGTAAGTTTCTTGATCGATTTGCCCCATGGCTAGCCGACTGCGCAGGTAAAATTGAAGTGCATAATTGTCTGCACAAACACACGTGCTCAGTTTTTTTGTGTTCCAATTTGAAGGGTAAAGAAGCCAGTGTTACTACAGGCACAAGGGATGTAATATCTTAGTTCCCAAGGTTGGTGGCGCATTGGCGATGTAAGGAACGGTCAATATTTCTTACAGGGACAATGACTATAGGTAGTGGTAATTATTTATCATCAGCCATTTGCCAACTATTCATAATATCTTTTTTAGTTTTGTTGAATTAGGAATATTTCATATGTATTGAAAATAAATTATTATGATTTTTGTTTTTTAATTGGAAATTAAAGAATAAAATAAGCGATAGAAAACATTTAAAAAACTAAAAAATAATAACTAAGGTACTACATAGGTAAGAATAATTACCAAACTGACGGACTTATCAACTCACTGCCCAATTTACTGTGCCACCATGAAAATTTGTGTACGGGTTCCTTTTAGATAGTAGGCTAGCACTAAGGAAGAATCTTTGAATATTCAAACCCTAAGAGGGGGGGGGGGGGGGCTATGAATGTTTCTAATATCTTTCATTTTCGAAGAAAGAGCTATCGCAATTGGTACTTAGCAATTCTGAATGACGCGAGCGGAGTAACGGGTAAATCGCTAGCTATATATAAAGTATTTTATTATGATTACTATAACTTAAAACATTACGGATACAACACATCAAATAATAATACTTTTTTATATACATTTAGATATAAAGAGAAGAGGTATAAAATGTCATGTATTTTAATTTTTAATTAATTATAATTGTTAATGTATAAGGAATTATCGGCCTTACTTAAAAAATTTGGTAGGCGACTAGTAAGTTAAACAATGCTGAATTTTCTTCTTCCGATGTCAAATAAATCAAGATGTCAAATAGATTTCCTCTAGACCGATTTCTACATTTTTTTAACAAACCTAAACATTGCTTTCAAAAATGTTTACAAACCCGTTTAAAGGAGTTCAATTTTTTGAGTTTATTATTGTTTATTTCTCTGTTCAACCGATCGTTGAGATCGATGGACACCAGTGCGAATAGACCTTCATTTTTTCAAACAGTGGAAAACTTCAGAAAGGTAATCGGCTCCCATGGGGAACCTGGTTATGTGGGATTCTTATCAACTAAAACCATTGCCATGGCCGTTCTCGGCACGGATCGGAGAGGCTGTTGGCATAACGCATCCGCGGCCTCTACCGGGCTGTGCTCCACTCGCAGCTCGGCGGAGCTCTCATCAAGGGGCAAAGGTAATCTCGTCTCCCCACACTCCTCGCTAGTGCGTACCGCAGCGCGAGGCCATCCCGGCTGCGGCTCAAGTTATCTCGTCACTAGCACGGGACCGGTTTGGACATGCTGCTTGCTCTTTAAACTTAAGGTTGACTTGCACTTCCGTCATGGGTGCAACTGTTACAGAACCTCCAGGTTTAATTGTTTATAATTCATTATATCTATAAAAGAAGATATTTGGGTAAAACTATTATTGAGGGTCTTTATTAACGCAATAGAACCCAAAACAATGATTGTTAGAATTTTTGTCTGTTTGTCAGGTTTTCTGTTTAGTGTTTGTTTTATTTCAATAGGTTTATGAATAATAAAGTTATGTCAATTTAAAGAATCAGATCGAACATTTATTTGATAAAAACGGGAACGGGGGAAACGTGTAACGCGTTTATCCAGCGTTAAAAAAAGGTTGTTTGAAAATACTCATACATACATAAGTGTTGGTTTTCGGTTTGTAAATAGCTTTGTAAGTGAAAGTTTATAGTCCGTCAAGCACATAGGTTATGTTGAATTTATACTTAGTCGGTTAGTTGAGAGTAGTATTTTTTTTAAAAAAAAACAGATGTATGTTTTCCTGTGAAAGTATCGTTTGCAGTATAATAAATAAAGCACAGGGAAAGACATTCAACTATGTCAAAATATATTTATGGTAGTGATATTTTTCTCATGGCCAATTGTATGTTGCCTAAGACAAGGGTGCGGTAAAACTCAAAAAATACTAATATCCCACGAAAATCAAAATAAAAATGTTGTGTATACTGAAATATTATAAAACTGTTGTTTAAGTTTACGCGTTTATCATTAATTGGCTTAAGCGTTAAAACTTTTCAATCGTAAATCGTGTCTTTGATTACTTTATAAGTATGTTTTTTTAATTTTAGTTATATTGATATGCACATATAAAAAATTAAATATTTTTCCGTGTATACGTATGCATATATGTATGTGAGGGTTAAAACATTTTTTACTATCCAGCTATTATTGTCCAGCTAGTTAAGCTTTCCAAATCACGGAAGTGCACACTTCCGACTTCCAGACTCATTTGATTTGATCAACATTAGCTAATTTCTTTTATGGTTAATTAAATTATATGAATAATAATTACCATTAACAGCCTGTTAATGTCCCACTGCTGGGCTAAGACCTCCTCTCTCTAAACCTTCTCCTCAAAAGGATTGAGGAGAAGGTTTAGAGCTTATTCCACCACGCCGCTCCAATGCGGGTTGGTAGAATACACACGTGACATAATTTCAATGAAATTAGACACATGCAGGTTTCCTCACGATGTTTTCCTTCACCGCCAAGCACGAAATGAATTATAAACATAAAATAAGCACATGAAAATTCAGTGATGCTTGTTTAAGATTCACACGTTCTAACCACTAGGCCATCTCGCCGCATATAAATTACTATTTAAACAAAAAAAAAAATATTAATTTAATAAATAGTTTACTGAAAAGTACATACCGTATTTGTTTAATGTATATTTCGATCACGAAGCACGTTTACTTTGTATCAAAGTATATATATAAATGGATACGCTGCGCTATTGACATCCTTGAAAGATTATGTAAATTTTTGCCGAATGTAATCATTATATTTCTCGTAGCGATGTAGCGATGATTAAAACGTTTTTGTTTTTTTATAGAAGACACATTATAGTTGAGTATATAACTGGCTGGTGATAAAGAAATAAAGTCAGTTGTCAAGGAGCTCATGAAAATGATTTACAATATTACAAGCTTTTTAAATTCTCTACAACAATACTGCGTGCCATTGTCAGTTATCAACACGGTAGGAATACCATGTCTCGAAAATATTTCTTTCATATTATCTATAACGGTAATAGATGTAACATTATTAAATTTACAAACTTCTACAAAGTTGGAATAATCTATTACTATAAGGTAATATAAGCGCAGCGTAGGGCGCCCTCCAGCCAGGTGGACCGACGACCTTAAGAAGGTGGCGGGCACCAACTAGATGCGGAAGGCGGAGGACTGGGAGCTTTGGCGCACCTTGTGAGAGGCCAATGTTCAGCAGTGGACAACGATTGGCTGTTGATTGATTGATTGATAAGGTAATATGTCTTACGAAATTTAAAAATGTCTGACTCTATTTTAGCCCAAGGCAGTTCAGGAATATCTGTCGGTATCATGGGTTCTTTTAAATGTGCGTTTGTATGTTCTTGACAGGTACGACAACGTCTTACATACTGCTCAATATCATGAGACATCCTGGGCCAAAAAATAACTTGCCTCGCTCGCCTTTTACTTTTTTTTTTTTTTTTATAGAATAGGAAGGTGGACGAGCATATGGGCCACCTGATGGTAAGTGGTCACCAAACGCCCTTAGACATTGGCATTGTAAGAAATTTCAACCATCGCTTATAGACAATGCGCCACCAACCTTGGGAACTAAGATTTTATGTCCCTTGTGCCTGTAATTACACTGGCTCACTCACCCTTCAGACCGGAACACAGCAATATCAAGTATTGCTGTTTTGCGGTAGAATATCTGATGAGTGGGTGGTACCTACCCAGACGAGCTTGCACAAAGCCCTACCACCAGTAAAACGTAAAACGTTTACAACGATCGATGCCTAAATGTCCTTCGTGGACAATCTTTAACATGTCATTCCTCAATGCACTCGGTACTAATACAACCTTACCTCTAAATAAGACTCCATCTACAGCATGTAATTCATCTTTCAAAGACCGATACGATTTAACTTTATTTGAAACATTATATTTATGACTTGGCCATCTCGAATTAATGTAATTTAATAATATTTGCAATTCTAGATCGTTTTTAGTTTCCCTTTTTACTAAACTTAACTTGTCATTAGATATCGGTATATTTCCAATTATCATTTGTAATTGATATACAATATTATCATGAACCTCATCACTATAATGTTCTGGAAGTGCTGCTTATAACTTTTTTTTTTTGCAACATGGAGGCAGCGATTTTTTTAATGTAAGAATAGCGCTAAATTTATAAAAGAAACGTGAAAAAAGAATTACTTATTTTGGAGAAAATGTGATTGACTATTATATTATATATAAGGCAAGATATATTTATTTGATTCAAAATGGAACACGCGCGACCACCATCTGAACTAAAAATGGACGGTGCAGGTCCCATCAGCCGGGCTGATGCATGGAAAAAACTTAGAAAAAGCGATAAAGATTTGTCAGGCAGAAGAAATATCAAAGGAAAGTGAACGTCCAATGAGTTGTCAAAGAGGTGATTGATGTCTATAATTTACAACGTGATTGTTCAAAAAAAATCCAAAAATCTTTTCTATCTTTCGGTATTTGAATCTCATTAATCGCTTTGATTTTATCACTATCCGGACTTATGCCCTTGGCATTAAAAACGTGTCCTAAATATTTAACTCCGTCCACACAAAATCTACATTTATCCTTATTAAAATTATTTAAATTATTTTCCCTAGCTCTCTCTAATAGTGCCTTTAAACGCCTATCGTGAATCTCTCTTGTTTCACCCCAAACAATAACATCATCAATATAACTTAGTACTCCGTCAAGAACTTCTAAAATTTGCCTTAACTTACCATGAAAAACTTCTGATGCACAATTGATACCAAACGGAAGACGAAGAAATTGGTATCTACCGAAAGGAGTGTTAAACGTGCACAAATCTGCACTCTCATCGTCCAACGCCACATTACAAAAACCAGAGGTGGCGTCTAGCACGGAATAAAACCTAGTCCCGTGCAGCTTCAGTTCGGATACAGTCGGTAGTTGGAAATAAGAACGCTGCACTGCTTTGTTCAGTTCACGAATTAAGCAAATACGAATAGCATTATTTTTCTTTGCTACAAGTACCAACGGATGAACCCATTGAGTGGGGTATGGTACCTACCCAGACGAGCTTGCACAAAGCCCTACCACCAGTAAAGGTTAAGGTTAAGGTTAAGGTTCTTTCAGCGCCAGTGTCTATGGGCGTTCTAAGTCCGTCCGCCTACCTATTTTATAAAAAACAAACACACTCACAAATAAGCTATATTAAGTTTGTTGTATATGCTTTTAATAGTTACCCACATAATTCAATAAGGGATATAAACACATCGACAAACATATTATACTGTCTCGCGGAAACCTCAATTGATCTCATTAATGGAGATTTGAATAATATCTCAGACTGGGCAAATAAAAACTCATTAATATTAAATGCAAGTAAAACAAAATACATGTTATTGGGTACCAAAATACAACGCGACAAAGTAATATCGCAATCGGTTCATATTATAGTTCACGGTCAGGTCTTGCAAAGGGTGGACAGTGCTGTTAATTTAGGGTTAGTTATGGATAATGAACTCAGGTTCGTCGAACATATAAATTGTAAAATAAGGAATGCCTTTTCTCGTTTAAAAACATTATATAATATTAGAAAATATCTTTCACAACCCATTAGGAAAATACTTGTCGAATCCATTGTACTGTCTCAGTTTAACTATTGTGACACAGTATACGGGCCACGACTGTACGAAAAAACCAAAAAGGCCATACAGAGAGTTCAAAATGCGTGCGTTCGTTTCTGTTACCCTGTCCCCAAGCGCGCTCACGTCACGCCGTTTCTTAACGATACAGACACATTAAAAATGGAAGCTCGAAGAAAAATACATCTCGCGTGTCTAGTACATAAAGTTATTTTTAAGAAAAGGCCGACATACCTGTACGATAAGCTGGACTGGGTTAGAGACGTGCAGCAGAGATGTACCCGTAGGAGAGAAGCAAATAAATTAGTGGTACCAGCTCACAGATCGGCTCAATATAAGGGAGGGTTTAAATACTCTGCCACCAAGATATGGAACGACTTACCCCCTCCTCTGCGTAATAGTACGTCCCAGGTGACTTGGAAAAAACATTTGACGGTATTATTTTTAAATAAACAAAAGTCAGAGTAACAACCTCCAAATATAGTGTCAGTCATACTACCTCATAGACTTAGTATTTATCATGTTCATTTTTAATGTCTTATGTCTAAGTCTGTCTGTCTGTCTGTCTATCTTATGTCTAAGTTCCTTGTGATGTTTTTCTTTTTGTGTAATATGTTTTTTTTTTTCTCAAGGATAAGGGCTTTTTAGTTTTAGTTTTTTGTTCTTATAATTTCATTTATTTATTTTCGTGTGCGCGCATTTGTTTATGTTTACCCAATAGTCAGGGGCCATCTGAAAATCAGTGCTGTGCATTAGCACAGCTTATACTGAGATGAACCCCTTGCTACCTACACTGTATTCTTTAAATTTAATTATTTTTCTTCTGTATAATTTATGTAATGTATGTGTGTAGCAAAATAAATGGTTTAAATGGTTTATTATATTTGTCATAAGCGGAAATCGAACTTGAAACCGCTAACGCAATAGCCTGTAGCAGTGACCATTTCGTTTACCAGACATAATATGAAATAATTTGTCAAATAATGGGCTGAAATGGTCTTCAATTAAATTAAAAAAAAACCATTTGTATGAAGTTTACAAAAATAAATCGATACGAGCAACTAGTAAAACAATAAAAGCAGCATTACAAATTAATGCAATACTTAGTTTAGCGATTTTGCTATAATAAAACTAGAAGGAGCAAATTAACTTAAATATTATTCATTCAATAAAATTGTACAAGCCGAGATGGCCTAGTGGTAAGAACGCGTAAATCTTAACCGATGGTCGTGGGTTCAAACCCGCGTAAGCACTACTGAATTTTCATGTGCTTAATTTGTGATTATATTAGGTCTTTACATATGAAAATGGCGTTTTGTACGGGAGGAATATAAAGTCAATTTTTTTTTTTTGTAAAATATATTTAATTTATCAAAGTATGCACCGTTGTTATCTATGCACTTTTGCTATCTCATAGGTAGTTCATTGATCCCTTTACTAAAAAAAACATGGGGGCGAGAATCAATAAACTCTTTGAAGGCGGTTTGGACTGCCGCATCGGAGTTGAATTTTTTTCCTTGTAAGAAGTTGTCCAAATTCCGGAAAAAATGGTCGCAGACATTCGAATTGTAGCTCATCTAACTTAGTGGTTGTTTGTTGTGCAGTGTGTGGTCTTGCGTTGTCGTGAAGCAGCAGTGGCCTAGAGCGATTGACCAATCTCGGTTGTTTAGCAGCTACTAAGGAAGACTTCATGATTTGCAGTTGCTGACAATAGATATCTACCGTAATCGTTTGGCCAGATTTTAAAAAGCTGTAGTGAACGACACAGGCGCTAGTCCACCAAACACTCACAAGTAACTTTTTCTGAGTCAATTTTCGTTTAGGGCAGGATTTGGCTTGGTCTCCAGGGTTCAGCCATTGCGACAAGCGCTTCCGATTATCGTACAGTATCTACTTTTCATCACTAGTAATGATTCTTTTTTTAAAATCCCTTCATTATTGTGACTGTTGAGCAAAGTAACACAGCAGTCGATGCGTGTTTGCAAGTTTGATTCACTCAATTCATGAGGTACCCATCGTTCAAGTTTTTTTACTTTCCCGATTTGCTTCAAGTGGATTAATACAGTTTTATCACTTATCCTGAAGCCTGCAAGTATCTCTGAAGTGCTTTGTGGTGGATCTGCTTCCACAATAACCTTTAATTTTTCATTTTCCATTTTGGTTTCCGGCCGTCCACGAGGTTGGTTCTGAAGGTCGAAATTTCCAGAACGAAAACGTTGAAACCAAAAAAGTACCGTGCTTTCTTTTGCGACACCAGCGCCGTACACATAATTAATCCTTCGAGCTGTTTTTGCAGCACTGGTGTCACGGTATTATACCACGTAAATATACCGATATTTCATGTATTCTATTGTACGGTAATAAGCGACGCCAAAGAAAAAATAATGAGGAAAAAACCAATGAATGACTGTTTCAAAACTCAAATGTACTAGCTAAACGACAAAACGCTAATTTCATATGTAAAGTCCTAATAATTCATCTCGTACTTTACGGTGAAGAAAAACATCGTGAGGAATGCATACATGCAAGTGTCTAATTTCACTAAAATTTTGCCACATGTGTATTCCACCAACCCGCACTGGAGCAGCGTGGTGGAATAAACTCCAAGCCTTCTCTTCAAAAAAGGGAGAGGAGGCTTTTAGCTGGCCTAAAGTGAGACATTCACAGGCTATTCCATCAATAAAATTGTTATAAATGTATTATTATAATTATATTATAGAAGTAAAATAAAATAAAATTACATTTAAACTAATTTAATTTATAGTTTTAACATAATGTGTGTATTACGATTTTTTGAAAATATTTTTATTGATGAGACAAGCAATAGTGATGAAAAAAAAAATTAAACAACTTACCCAATACCGAAACGGTTGTGAAAAACTGACAAATCCCGATCGTGATCTTATAAGCACCCTTTCCGGTAAATATACATTATCAAATATAATATTTATGCGATATTTAACGTAACATTCATTTACTTAATATACCTTAAAATGTGGGTAGAATCGTAACTGCTTCCCAAAAACAGCAATTATATAATTATAACAATAAAGCCGCACGTGAAGAACTGTATTTGACACTTGACATATTTCGTATAGTCACTGGTTATGAAGTGAACGGTGGGTGGTATTGCATGGTATTTATTAAAAAGTTCTTATCAGCCGTTAATTATTTTCTTTTAATGTAAATGCATACTATACACATATTGGGAACTAGTCTTCATCTCGTGGATCTGTATGATATTAAAAAATATTAAGCGAGTTGATGATAAGATATATTTTATTTTAATTGTAAATAAAAAAATAAAATAAAAATGTCTCTTAAGTGAGACGTTGCAAGCAATTAATATATTCTTATTAAACTTTAAGAGATTAAATGTGTTTTGTATTTACCAAAGTTTATCAACGCTGCTGCTGCCTTAAGCCGGCTCCTACCAAATGTAAGAGAGGCGGAAACGCCATGCCGGCGATTATACGCCGGTGTCGTGCGGTTCATGGCTCTGTACGGTGCGCCTATCTGGGTGGACGCTCTCACCGCTAGGAATAAGACTCTCTTGCGAAGGTCGCAGAGAATCTTAGCGGTGAGGGTGAAACGCGGATATCGTACGGTGTCGTGGACGGCGGCGACACTTCTCGCGGGCGATCCGCCTTGGGAACTCCAAGCGAAGGTGCTTGCGAGTATAGCGGTTCCGGGTGGAAGTGAGGTCACGTGGTGACCGTCCAGGGTTGGAGGAGGTGCTGCGAATTAGGAAGACCTGATTCGCAGGTGGGAGGAAGATCTGAGGTCACCATCAGCAGGCCTGGCGACAGTGGAGGCGGTCCGCCCCCACTTGAGTCGCTGGGTAACGTGAAAAGGCGGCACACTGACCTTCAGACTAACTCAGGTGCTTACCGGACATGGATGCTTCGGTAAATACCTGCATTTAATAGTCAGGCGGGAGGTAACGCCCTCCTGCCACGAGTGTGGTGCGCTTACGGACACGGCATACCACACTCTGATGGAGTGTGCCGCTTGGGGGCCTCAGCGCTTTTCAGCCGCGCCGGCGACTCCCACATAACCCCCCCACCTCATGTGGGGGAAACACGTAAATGTGTTTTTGCCGCGAGAAAAAAAAGGGGTAACTGGTAACTGGTAGGGGTAACTCTTTGTCTACCCAGACAAAGAGGCCTAAGTGGTGGCAGCGCCTCTACAATACCAGCTACGCTGGCAAATTTTTGGTATTCCGGTATAATTTAATTTAGTTTTTAATTTCATAATTTGACACACTATATACGTGTGGTTTTTGTTTGATTACATTACACGGTCTATCCATTTGTGTTTTTAAGCGTTTAATGTATTTCGTTTAAAATTATATTTCGTACAAAATAGTAAAAACAACTTTATAAATATATTTATTATATATAGGTTATTTAAATGTATAAACTGCCAATCATTGTTAATTTAAATTAATATATTTTGTACAATAAAACGAATATAAACTCTCACCCTAATAAAGATATATAGGGTCAGTAGCTTTGTGATAAAAAGTTAATAATTTTTCATTAAGACTTCCACAGCTCTGCAGTCATTTGCAAAACAAATAAGAGGTTATCAAGTAAAAATAAGAGCTTTTAATATACAAACCTTAATAAAGTCCATTCGTAAGCCAAATAAATTTAATTTTTTTTTTTTTATAGAATAGGAAGGCGGACGAGCATATGGGCCACCTGATGGTAAGTGGTCACCAAACGCCCTTAGACATTGGCATTGAAATGTTAACCATCGTTTACATCATCAATGCGCCACCAACCTTGGGAACTGAGATGTTATGTCCCTTGTGCCTGTAATTACACTGGCTCACTCACCCGTCAAACCGGAACACAACAATACCAAGTACTGCTGTGTTGCGGTAGAATATCTGATGAGTGGGTGGTACCTACCCAGACGAGCTTGCACAAAGCTCTACCACCAGTATTATAGCTTAAGGTGTTTGGAAGATTTGATCCATACTTAACAAAATGTAAAATAATGTGAAAAATGTATAAAATTGCGCGTTCAGCACAGTACACGTGATAGAAAAAAATTATAAATATATAGCTCTCTTTTTATTTCCCTCTACGTCAAATCTGTCTTCTCTCTCCTGTAACGAAACGTGACGAGTTCTTAAAATTGTCACAATTCTCATTCACCTTATTTCGATCGACCGCCTAAGAACTTTCTCTTTGAAAAGTCAAAAGTGTTCCGTGTTTTTCATGGTAGAGTTTTTTATATGAATTTTATAAAAATCATCGCTAACGTCAACGTTATCGAATTAATATAAAACAAAATTTAATTAGAATTTATTATTTAGTTTTGTAAAGTTATCTTATTAAAGTGGTAATTGCGATAATATATGTTTTGTCATCCGATCCAAAAGAGATGGTGTAGTTGATAAGATTTGTACGTAAACCTCACAGAAAATCGTGAAAGCACTGAGTTTTCATTTCATTAATATTAGTTTATAATTCAATCCGCGAATGACAATATCCTGGGTGATTGGATTATATGGATGAAATTTTAACACATGTATATCCTCCCAGCCGCATTGGAGCAGCGTGGTAAAATAAGTTCCTGTTCATTATGTAAATAAAAAACGGAATTTACTGAAAATTTTAATGTTCGAAATCCCATCTGACACCTTAATCTCGTACACAAAATATCACTCAAAACTAAAAATGTAAATATTTTTTTAATTTTTAATATTTAAAAATATAACAACCGTTTTCATATATTCGCCTGCGTACGCAAATGAATATTAAGCAAAGGTAAAGACAATATTTATAGTAAAGTAACAGCTTGTTATGTCCCACTACTAGAGAAATGCTTCCTCGCTCGATGAAAGGAGTCCTTAGAGCTTATTCCACGTTGCTCCGATGCAGTTAATTGCGCATGTAGACCTTCACCGCAAAGCAAGTAGATTTGCTTTGCGGTGAAGGTGCGCATATTAAAATTGCAATATTTAGTCAAGTTTTTAAGCGCTGGACAACCTCTGCACGATAATGATGATCATGTCCTCCAGACCGATTTCGGCCACGGCGGCCAATGTCAAGAGAGATTACCCAACTACGCAGGAGATATTATAGGGCAAGACATTCACTAACATGAGAACATAATATTACTACAACAATTGCCAAGCGGCGCGGCAAGGCATTATGTATATATGATATTATTAAATGATAGAAAAATACAATTTCAAAGAGGTATCTGTGAAAACCTTGCATTATTATCGATAGACTGGTCTTATCGCAAATATACAGCTAGTGTGGGAAGTGGTATGAGTGAGTGAGAAATTATGTATTTATTATTATTTATTTTATTTTATTTATTGATTTTTTATTGATACTTTTTATACATCTTCAACAGTAAAACTCAATAACTTTTTTATTAACCCAAGTTGAGATTTGAACCCAGGACCTCGGCCTTATATCTAGACCAACGAGGCAGTATAAAAATTATTCTCAAATATTAGGTCCGGGCCTACTCGGCCTGTCTATTTTTGGGGATTGTGGAATTTTATTTAAATCTATAAGCTATTGACTAATTTTATTTAAACTCTTAAAATATTTTTTTCAAGCAAGTTTAGACATAGTAACCTTCATGAAAAGAGCATACTCATTCCTTAAAGACCGGCAACGCACCCGCAAGCCCTCGGGTTTTGCAGGTGTCCATGGGAGGTAGTAGTGACTTTCCATCTGGTGAGCCTCCTGCTCGTTTTCCCCCTCTTACAAATAAAGCTACTTTTAACAGATCGCGCGATATAAAGATGGCTAATTTTCTTTCATGTAGTGTGATACTACGAACAGTCACAATGGACAATAATCATCGAATAGTCATTGATTAATCATCCATTAAATAAAACACATTGTTCGATCAAAAGAGACAAACAAAGATTAATAAGCTTAGAATAATTCACATAGATATATTTTTTTTAATAGGTAAGCGAACGAGTTTATGGACCACCTGGTGGTAAGCGGTCACCAACACCCATAAACATTGGCATTGTAAAAAATGTTAACCATCGCTTACATCGCCAATGCGCCACTAACCTTGGGAACTAAGATATTATGTCCCTTGTGCCTATAATTACCCTGGCTCACTCACTCTTCAAACCGAAACACTGCTAATACAAGTACTGCTGTTTTTCGGTAAAATATCTGATGAGTGGGTGGTACCTACCCAGACGAGCTTGCACAAAGCCCTACCACCAGTAAAAGAGTTGTAAATTTGCTTGATATTCTTGAGGTCTATTATAAATGAAATAACAAAAATAACCATCAATCCTACGTCTGCTAAAAAAATACTCAAAGTCAAATGTCATAAGTATCGGTTTTTTCGTCGTAAACTGTGAATACTAGCGGTTTCGAACAATTTTTTGTAGATTATTAAATAATTTACAATTTTTTTAAAACTGATGATACTGTAGTATACAAATCATTATGAAAAATATGTACTATAAAAAATATATATTACAGATAAAAAAAAAAAATCAAACGGCACTAGAAAATGCGAATAATTGTTAATTGTTTGGTTAATATTTATTTTAACCGGACTAACTACCTAATACGTTAATTTTGTTTAAAAATGTATCTCTATATATCTAAATTTCATACCAAATTTTATGTTGATTTTATGCTAAAACTAACTGAATTTGATGTTAAAAATGATTAATTTAAGAAACGGAAATATATTCAATAATTACATTAGTAACTGTAACAGTGTTTTAGCAATTAATTTATTTAGAAATATTTATTATTAATTAAAATAAAATCACAGAAACCCAAAAATAAAATACGAAAAACGTATAATGTTTTTTTGTTTTGAAATTCTTATTCAGGTTAAGCTCCCCAGTAGAAATATGACCCCAGCCATGACATGAACAACTTTAGAAAATTGCGGTGTGCACTGTACTCGTTATTTTGTTCTATATTAAAATATTATGTTATGTTTTTATTTTAACCTAGGTCATATAAAACGATTGTTGTGATGACATTATGTTTGTTTTTTTGAAGTGAAAACTTCTTTATGCGCGTTGCGCTGTTTTATCGTAGGGGAAAAACTCGTGGTTTCGCGTTCCCGACATGCTTATTAAAATAAATTTCATTCCTCCGTGTAACTATTAGTTGGCCTAGAGATCTGAAATACTACGATTTTTCGATTGGACCGAGTTCGATTCCGATTTGAAATTATAACTGCTGTCTTAAGTTGATATTTTTGTTTTAAATATTATAGATTATTACTCTTATTTTTGCTTTTTACCTATTTTCTTTGATTATCTCACAATTTTATACAAATTATCAATATCAAAAAAATATGGACGCAATTCAAAATACGAGGACGTCTAATAACAATATATTTATATAAATTCTGAATCGATATTAATCGATTATCATAATATTACATATGTGTTGACAGGGGTACATTAAAGGGCATATGGTTTTTAATAATAACAAAGCATAAAAGATACCTAACAAGATTTCACATGACCTATGTCATACGCTGCGGACGAAAATTAGTTTAAGTATAAATTATTTAACCATTGTAAGAAAGAGAAGAAACTGTCTTTGTATCTCTTTCTTAGGTAATTTGTAGACAATATACTCAGGAACGCAAAACTTCACCAACATGCTTCGGCGTTCGAAAATGTTTGGCCCCGACTGCAAGAAGAATATCGTGGAAAACAAAGTTATAGGAATGAGAAATATATCATCGGGTAGGAAATCGAAAAACTTAGCAATATTCACTTCAAGATTATAATAAAAATATCAGAACCAGGGGACGTCGTTACGCTCCACAACGTGCCTGACGCCAAAAGTATTCCAGGATGTATATATATACATGTAATGTTTTCCTTTGTGTTGCTCTTTATTTATTTCTTTTGTTATCAAAAGTAATAAAATGTAAAATTAATCATCAACTTAAATAATTAACATTTGAATGATTGTTTACTTAATTATTTATTTACTTTATCATCATATTCATATTGCATGAAATTTTATTTAATCTATTATTTTAATTGTTATTTTTTTATCAATTTGTTATTCTAGTTGATACCGTTTCAATAATCTGCTATGTTATGAATTACGATTTACATATTCGCGAAGGCTTGTTTGATTTGTGATTTTTTTTATTTGATATTTTTATGTTTACTTTGTAACTGTTTGTCTTCCTAAAAAAATAATTAATAAATGTTCTTCAAAATTTTATGACAACATGTGCAATGGAAAAAAGTAAATTATATACAATACTTTGACGAGCCGGTTGGCGACGAGATGCTTGCCTTTCACGCCGAAGGTTGTGGGTTCGATTCCCACCCAGGACACATATTTGTGTGCATGAACATATCTGTTTGTCCTTGTTGTAATTATGTATATAAGTATGTATTTACAAAAGAAAATTAGTATATGTAGTATATCAGTTTTCTGGTTTCCATAGCACAAGCTCTGTACAAGCTTAATTTGGGATCAGATGGCCGTGTGTGAAAAATTTCCCAGGATATTATAATACTACCGGTCGTTGTACATAGAGAAAGTATAGAAATGAGATCGTGTGCCGAGACGGGCGTGTAAGGGGCGCTCGATGGACAACTGAATTTTTTTCGACTTTAGGCGCGTTACTAAATGCGTCACTAATTGTATTCTGTGTACTGTAAATAAAATTTCCTTAAAATATTATAAATTGTTTGTTAATGTGTGTTTAATAATTTACTAAGTTCTTATTTTAAAATTGACAAAGACGGGAGACGTATAAAGATCACTCGATGCTATGGCTCTACCCATCGAAATTGGCGTTGAAATAAATATAAATTATTACCTACTGGCATGTGCTGGTAACTGTGGGGCCCATGTATGTATGCTACTACATGTACATGTGCTGTTACGCTGGCTCACTCACCTTTAACCGGAACATACCAATAAAAGGTATTGCTGTTAAACGGTAGTATATCTATTGAGTGGGTGGTATAAGTTGTGGATCGTTTGTTTTTTTATATAACTACATAATGAAACAAAATGAAGTGTCTATCTGTGATTACAAAATAACTACCACTTTTTAATTTAATATGACAATTTGCGAGTGACCAAAAAATAAACCATTATTTTTAAATTAAATATTTTGGTATAGTATATACTCGTTATCCAACTTTCAATAAACCTGCACAAACTCCGTACCAGTGTCCTTGTTTAATTTATTTCCGAATTATTTTATTTGCTCACCACGGTTTTTTTTAAAAAAATGTAACAGTAAATGTACTTTCGAAACATGAAATCGTCGATGTCATTTATTGTCACGAAAGTGGTTCACCTTTGTGACGTCACGTTTAACTAACCTACGAATAAAATCTAAGTACCGAAGTTGAACACCCTTAGGTAAACAGATCGATTAAATAATTTCAACTTTAATTCAATTACTTACAATACAAATTAATAAAGATCAATAGTTCATTACTGATTAACAATGTTGCTATTATTTAGTAAACTTAAAAGACATTACGTGTTTCGTATAATATGATTAGTTATCAAGGGAACATAGTGTCGTCCGTGATATCAGTAACGGGCCGACCGTCTTACACACAAGACGTCAGTCACTTAAATAAACTCATATGTAACAACAACGTTAAAATTCTCGTAAAATATGATAAATTATGTTAACATACTTCACCGTTGTCGTTGTATGTTAAATTGTTGTTAGTTTCATTGGTGTTTAATATTGTTGTGCGAGTGTTATTATTATCAACAATTTTGAAATGTAAGTCTTTTCGAAATTATTTATCGTTCGTTGTATTTATAATAAAAATCAACTATTATGATAATGCTATCATATGATAACTTGGTAGCGCACATGCTTCAAAAATATTATAATTATAACAATAATTAATAAACAAATGCTAATTCTACTGGTATTGATTATCTTCAAATTATTATTATATAGTTATTGTTGCAATCGTGTAATTGTATTTTTATATATATGTTTACGAAAGCCGAGATGGCCTAGTGGTTAGAACGCGTGCATCTTAACCGATGATCGTGGGTTCAAACCCGGGCAAGCACCACTGAATTTTCATGTGCTTAATTTGTGTTTATAATTCATCTCGTGCTTGACGGTGAAGGAAAACATCGTGAGGAAACCTGCATGTGTCTAATTTCATTGAAATTATGCCACATGTGTATTCTACCAACCCGCATTGGAGCAGCGTGGTGGAATAAGCTCCAAACCTTCTCCTCAAAAGGGAGAGGAGGCCTTAGCCCAGCAGTGGGACATTAACAGACTGTTACTAACTAACTAATATATGTTTAAAAAAAAATTAAGCAACTCAAATTTCTATCTTTAAAAACGAAGGAAAACTTATACTAACATAAATATTGTTATTTAAATACATTTTGCGGTCAAGTTGGCACAGATGTTATAGTCGCTATGTTATTTGTTATTATATATTTACCTAGGTTTTGTAAAGTAGAATTAATACAGGCGAGCACCACAGAATTTTAATGTACTTATACGAAAATTCTATGCTGTTTGCCTGGGTTGAATTCAAAATTTGGATTATACGTGTCTATTGGTAACAGTTTTGTTCCTTAGAGGTATTATGTCGTATTAAATTATCTAACGCAAAAATAATTATTCAAATCGAACAAGTAATTCCTGAGATTAAAGCGCTCCGCCATATAAATTATAGATTACAAAATGATAAATAATACTCAATTAAGTTTTAAATTATAGTGAAGTATTCATTGATTGTTTTTATTAAATATTTTAATTCGATTTGTTTACGTCTAAGACTATGCATAGCATTTTTACATAAATTTTCCACGACAATGGAACATACAGTTAAGCGATTGTCAAGAAATATCTAATCGAAATATAAATAAATTATTTGTCAAATAATGCCTACGTAACGTTCTTTAAGCCGCATGATAACCATATGGTAAGACTATTAGTCCAGTCAAATGTCTAGCAGATATACATTGAAAGCATATCATTATCTATGAAGTTACAGTCACACTATATAACAAGATTGTGTGATAATGTTGTTGAGATAGAATTAAGCTACGGCGAACAATTTCAAAAACTACCCTCAAAATATTACAATGCACATGTGTATGCGCCACTTCAATATACGGAAATCCACAATAGTGTGATTTTTAAGGCACTTCCTGCCTCGCACAACCCTTATGGAACTAGCTTTCGCCGGTGACTTTTCCGAAACCATATGACATAGAATTTACCCGACACGGAATTCGCAACCTCACTTGCTTTAATTGTTTGTTACAGTGCAAACGAAAATTAAATATAATACACATTGTTTTGAAGACGTAACTCTAAAACTTTACATGTAATTTCGTTTGTATAACTTCAGGTACTACTAGTCGAAATATATCTATTGCGTAGCTTATTTAATCGAGTTAGGTTGTATACTTCATAACGGCATGCTACGAACCACAGTGCGGAGTAGTAACGAAAATCACGCGTAGCAGGTACTT
This sequence comes from Nymphalis io, assembly GCF_905147045.1. Classification (NCBI taxonomy): domain Eukaryota; kingdom Metazoa; phylum Arthropoda; class Insecta; order Lepidoptera; family Nymphalidae; genus Nymphalis; species Nymphalis io. Next base: position 12,941,561 of record NC_065897.1, on the reverse strand, counting down.
ATAATAAAAAAGGTCAATGTGTGAACTGCAAAAATTAAAAATGTATATTATCGATAGAAAATGAATATTTATTATTTTTAGGTACTGTTTTACTAGTAATAATATAATTAGTATACAAAGCCTTTTGGTACACTTAAAAAATATATATCTTTTATTAATGTATATACATAATATAATTAATTATCATATTCAGACAAGACAGTCTTTTGTAGAATCACTCTTTTGATAGTGTCATGTTGTGCTATTTTCTTATGTATGTGCTTTATTTTACCTAATTTCGGTGACATTATTTTATAAAGCCTGCACTTCGCTTCACACACGTAGCGTTAAACAGCAATTTGTAAAGTATGTAGAGAAAAACGTAAGATTTTATTTACACTATGCAGATTAATTGTCATTTGTTTTTTTAAATTCCAGTTGTCGTTTATCGCAAACTAGCGTAGCGAGCAAATAATGTAAAATAATAAAATGAATTGACTTTTAAAAAATACATCTGCTTTTATAAAATATATATGTTTTAATTTTCCATTGTAGTCGATATTTTTATTTCAACCTTTTTAGTGATAATCATTCTAATAGCTGGAATTAATATAGATATACGTCGGAGGTGTCTGACGATATGTCCGTCGTCCAAATAATAAAAAGGTACGATCGCAGTATAATTCCGAATGTAATACTTATGTATTAGGCTTATCTTTATGAAGTCAGCTGAAAATATACTGATTAATATTATATTTTGTTAATTCGTGTGTCATAAAATTATTAAAGATAATTAATCAATCTGAGATACATAATGTTAAGCAAATCGTCCTTAATTCGAAGGACGCGATACACGAGTGAGTCAATTGATTGTGTAACATTGAGATTAACGCGTGTATGAAGCACATTTCTCTAGATTTTACTATAATTTTTATTACTGTTTCGTTTTTTTTTTTATTTTTTTGAAGGCTAGGGCTTAAAGGTCTTTGTTATTTTTTACCTTCACTTTCGATGGTCAAAAAATCAATGTTACCTTATCACATTCGAAATTCAAGGTGTTTAAATTATAATTATGAGTATATTTTTAATTAAGATTCGTTGTAATTCAACTTTGTATGGTTATATCTAAAAATTAAATATCAGACAGAGGGAGCGTAGGTAAAAAAAAATAGATTTACATATTCCATGCGATTTTCTAATAGCTCTGCTGTTTCTTGCACTTCCAGCAGCCCGCAACGACTTCGTCCGGGTTAAACTCTTATTATCTATCTTAATAGATATTTTATAGGAAAAGGTTTGATACCTTGTGTTACATCGTTGCAATTTTCGTAGCGATCTCTAATTAAAAAAAAAAATAAAGCCTTTAAGTTTTTCAGTTTATCCATTACAAACAAACATACTAAAAGTCAAATACTATCTCGTTATTATATTAGTATAGAGATATTTAAATAGTTTTTTTATTAATGTATCCTTATTTATGATACAGCAATATTCCATTAAACTTACTTAGTGGAAAGTTTGACGTAGGTACCATCCACTCATCATATATATAACCGGCAAATTTGATTGGAAAGGTGACCCAGTGAAACTTCAAGCATAAGATTGGTGGCGCATTGGCGATTGAATGAATGGTTAATAACATCTCTTGCAGTGCCAATGTCTATGGGCAGTGTAGAAAACTTACCATCAGGTGGCCCATGAGCACGTAAGCTTACTTATATTATAAAAAAAACTGCTTGTATCCACTTTAAGTTTTCCTTCAAAGTTCCGATAACAACCTCGATACCATAGATTATTTAAGATCTCGACCAGTGACGTCAATCTTATGTCAAATTTATCTTTATCAAATGTGTATCAATCATAGGAGGATTGATACATATTTTTTTCTTGGTTTATGGCGACCGAGAACACAAGGTCCTAATTTGTTGAAGCTTTTCTCGAATTGATAATGTGAAGTCAACCGAATTTTATTGTTATGTTTTTATTTATCAGATGAAGTTACATACAAAAGGATAATCCAATTCAGTTATGCTATTATAAGAGCAGTCTATAAAACAGTCATTGCTCAACATTTCACGTTGGATAAAAGTCAAAAGACTTAAACTCTACATAAGAATAAAGACGTAGCACTGAAATTTGACTTTTTAAATGTACCTTTCAATACATTTAATCCTAAATACATTTATTAATTTTATACCAGTTTATAATCTTAACTACTGCAATATATTTTAAATTTTATATAATGATTATTTCATTGAACATATTAAATATACGTTAGCATTTTTATCACATAAATACTTCTTTTAAACAAAGAACAAATATATTTTATATATCAAATACTATTTTAAAGATATGTTTTTTTATTGTTTTAGTCATAAGAAATTGAATAGGAAACAATTACGCAGTTAAAAATATTCCAAATTAAATCTTTGTACCGTGTAGGCTCATTGAAGTCATTGGACTTTAAAGAAAATGCATTTCTAAAAGCGAAAACATTTTAAAAAAGTTCGACTGTTGACTGGATAGCAATTCAATTTTTCGTTAAAATAATAATAATAATAATAATATCCTAGGACATTTTTCACACACGGCCTTCTGATCCCAAATTAAGCTTGTACAAAGCTTGTGCTATGGAAACCAGACAACTGATATACTACATAACTACTTTTCTTTTGTAAATACATACTTATATAGATAATTACACCCTGGCTCAGGACAAACAGACATGTTCATGTACACAAATGTCTGTCCTGGGTGGGAATCGAACCCACAACCTTCGGCGTGAAAAGGCAAGTATCTACCAACCACGCCAACCGGCTCTCGTAGTATAGTAAATCGTAGAAAATCGGCAAGATCTACTAAATTTTAATTTGTACACATTTATTTTAGTAATTTTTCGTCAATGTTAATTAGTTACTGTAAAACTTTTAGGGAGTATAAGATAATACTCGTATCGAAAGGAGCCTCCGTATTACGCATATAGGTGACTTTCCAGATTACAATAATTCACAGATTCAAAAAACAACATTATTTTATTTCGTCAAATTATAATTTACATATTTTATGACAAATGTGTTTATTATTTATTAAAATATAGCCTCGATTATTTAATCAATAGATTTTAGTCGCAGTTTCTCATTTATCAGGGTTACCAATATTTTACATAAATATATCGTAAAAATAATGTTGATCTGTGATTAAACAACAAAACAAATCACCAAACAATCAAAAAACAAATCGTTTTCAACAGATTTTCGTATGTAAATGATGCTGCTACAGATAAACTGATAATGAATTATTTAAAAGTATTAAAAGTGACATAAAACTAATATTTTAGTATTTTATTTTATTTTGTAATGCACATTAATATTTTATAAATAATTTATGTTTTAGACAGTATGTTCGTCCGTTCCTGAATATCTCCTAAAAAGATGAGCTTATTTTTTATGATATCAAAAAATCATATTTAAAATATAAAAATATTTTTTAAGATATCTGCTAAAATTAATTTTTTAGAAATTTTTAAAGTTACGACTTCTTAAATTCTTTTCTGGAGCGACCGATACAATTTCGCCTAAATTTTCGAGTTATTCTTGATATATAAATAAATAAAATATTTCGGTTAGTATAAAAAAAAACTTTCATATATTTTTTATATAGTTCCATAGCAACTAATTTAACAAATAGAACCTAGGAAAAATACTTTTTCTATATATATTATCAACAAAAACTATAAGATATTTTCGTGATGAGCATTTTAATATGAGTACCTTAGTAGTGAAATTTGTCGTATATATACGTTTTTAGTTTTAGGATCAAACATTTAATTTTTACAGGTTAGTTATAGGTATTAATATAAACTTAATTCAGAATTTCAGAATGTTCGTAATAACGGCCTTGATACGTTGAATACCGATAGTGATGTCATAGGAGTTTGTATCGATGAAAAATGAAAAATGCATTTAAGTGTTAATCTTAGGCTTATTGTTATTCTTGAAGATGATTTGTGAGCAACGCCGTATCGGCAATGATATAAGTTGAAAAAATCATTAATACTGTAACCCATTGAAATTGAATTTTACCATATTGTTTCTTTGAAAGTCAATTAGCAGTCTAATATAGTACATATGATACAAATATCATTCAAATAGGCTTATAAGAGGACTTTTGAATCGCCGTGTTACAGTATATAATTAAATGTAAAGCTGCCACCTACTCTGCTTCTTCTGTATTTTAATGACATGTGCAAATTAGTATCATTATATACCGACCGCGCTAATATTTGTTGGGAACACGTAGATGAGTTTAACTTGTGTCTGAAATAACAAGTTTTTAGTAACCAAAGCCTGAGATTGGGACCAACCAAACTTGGCACAACTCTACCCCAATACGACACAAGTTAGCGCGATGACTTCTAAAATGACACCTTTTGACCGCGATGACTTCTATAATGACCATCCCCTCATTTTGAGAATACCGCCTCGCTACCAAATCCAGTATCAGGACCTTAGGTTCCACAGTCTATTGGAAGGTGAAGCCAAATTAACATCTTAAAGCTTTGTGTGCTCAACAAGGTACATCAGTAAGTACTTCACGTCAGCTCCTCGCCTAAAATTCTACAAGGCGAAAACTCAGCCCACATGGAGTATTGCTCTCATCTCTGGGCGGGAGAGATGTTATCACTCTACATCTTCTATTGCATCTTTTACGGAGAATACTCTGAGGAACTGTTTAGATTAATCCCATGCGCTGAATTTCACCACCGGACATCACGTCTATATTCAAGGCCGACGATGCACCTGCAAGCACTCCGGTGTTGCTGTCCTTGGACAGTCCTCCTGCTTGTTTGCCCCCCTTTCAGATAAAAAAGGTTTTTTCCAGTAACAGATTATTTCATTAATAAAGTGAAATGAGCGCTACCAATGACATAGTATGTTTGCATCCGTCACATTCGAGAATATTAATTTTATTTGCACTTTCATTAGAGGAAAATTTACAATAATATCCCGTGGCACTATATCGTACTGTGTACGTAAAATTAAAATGTAAGAAATGCATATTATATTCTATATTGGTATTATCTTCTATCGAAAGCGGAAAGCACTAGTATCCACATGAAGAACCACGGACCACGGACTTATTGCCGATCACAGTTATGATCAACTGCACTAACAAAATATTAAAATAAACAATAATAATAAGCTTACTAATATATTTCAAGTGATTTGTGAATAAGTAAAGGAATGTATTTGGGGCGTCTAATCACAAAGAAGGATCAAATAAATACAAAATTATCAACGCGCGTTTCGCAAAAGGGTCGCTTGCAATAACGATTGAGCGAAGTGACGTCAAAGTCAAAAACGGATGGAGCAAGAATTATACGAGAGCGCCCAAATTGATTTGCTTATAAAAAAAAGTTTAGATGATATAATCATAATTTTTTCACACATGTTATTATAATTGTGTAAAGATTATTTTAGTATAAAAAAAAAATATTTTTTTTTCTTAATTTACGTCTTTTATCAGTTTGTCTTAGAGTCTCGCCTGATGTCTGCTATGTGATATCATATTAATAATCCTCCAGGCCGATTTCGGCCACGGCGGCCAATATCAAGAGAGATTAGCCAACTGCGCAGGAGATATTATAGTGCACAAGTGTGTGCGCAAACACAGGTGCACTCTCTATTCCTTAACTCTCATAATCCGATGGGACGGCAATCCAACACGACCGGAAAGAGTTCAGGCGCAGGACCAAAGGATTTACGTGCTTTCCGAGGCACGGGAATGTACACACATCCAACTTCCAGACTCCGGGCCGTTACTGAGCATTTACGACAGAAAAACTCAATAACTTTTTATTAGCCTGACCTGGGATTTGAACCCAGGACCTCCAGGTCTGCGGTCTTACATCTAGCCACTAGACCAACGAGGCAGTCACATTAAATCCTATATGGCGAGAGACTTGCATAATATATTTGTTTTAATTTTTGTCTCGAGTTTAACCATTTACTTCCCTGCGAGAATAAGGGATGTTTATAATAGAGACGAAAATATTATCCAAAGAATGACATACATATTTATTCCACGTTACTTAGAGCTATACTTTAAACTTTTATCGTAATATTATTTATTTTTCATCGAAGCATGTCTGACGGATAGCGGATGAGTCAGGCAAAGGTCACCTCATTATCAGCCAGCTTATCAATAATAGTTACGTTTTATTTGTTTCCATAGAGGTACCGCTGGACTACATTAGTTGGCTAGTCCTTGAACATTGTGACCGAAAATTTCTAAATTAGTATTTCTATATTATATTTTTTTTTTTTTTTTATAGAAAAGGAAGGTGGACGAGCATATGGGCCACCTGATGGTAAGTCGTCACCAACGCTCTTAGACATTGGCATTGTAAGAAATGTCAACCATCGCTTACATATCCAATGCGCCACCAACCTTGGGAACTAAGATTTTATGTCCCTTGTGCCTGTAATTTTTATATTAGTTGATTTATTAAGAGAATTGGAATTGCTATCCAGTTGTACTGTAGCTATTTAATTTATATTTATTGAAGTTGTATATATATATATATATATGTGTGTGTGTGTTATGCTATACATATAATTAAGTGATATATCCTATTTTATATTCTTCTCCTTAAAGAAATAATTAATTAAATATTTATTTATTGCTATCATTATTTACACCCATTAAATTAAATTTAAATATATACATAGTTCAAGGTCTTATTAAGACTTTTATTGAAGATTGATAATTGTAAATAATTTATTATTTAATCATATAAAAAGTGTGTATCAGTTCTATCATTATAAGTTCTATGTATTTGAATTATATGAAAAAAAAATCGATGCGTACAGAAATTACAAAAATTAGACAAATTAATGATATATTAATATTAGCTTTTATGTATATTTGAATAGCCTAAAGGAAATTTTTTTCAACAATTTTTCTTCGTCTGTTCTTTTGTACTATAAACACTATTGCAGAAAATGTAATATATATATAAATAAATAAATACAGCTTATGCTCAGATTCTGGGTTTGAAAAGATATTTTTTATTTAAGTAAATGTTATAAATACATAAAAACAATCACGAGTCCGAATCATGTAGAGAAAAATATTTCATTATTTATTATATACTAATCTTCTCTTTGGGTCATTTAAAAGAATAGGGGTTGTATTCGATTATCATTAATTACCTTTATAATTGTATAATTCACTTTAATATACATTAACTTTAAAATTAACGCTTTTTTTATAATATAGGTAGGTGGACGAGTATATGGGCCACCTGATGGTAAGTGGTTACGAACGCCCATAGACATTGGCATTGTAAGAAATGTTAACCATCGCTTACATCGCCAAAGAGCCACCAACTTTGGGAACTAAGATGTTATGTCTCTTGTGCCTGTAATTACACTGCCTCACTCACCCTTCAAACCGGAACAATACCTAGTACTGGTGTTTTGAGGTAGAATATCTGATGAGTGGGTGGTACCTACCCAGACGAGCTCGCACAAAACCCTACCACCAATAAAATAATAACTTACCTTTTCATAACATTTGGCGTTTTTACTATATTTATACTTTGCCATTTGTTACGTACGTACATCATTATTTTTATATTGCGATCGTTTTTTCATTGATACGTATCGTTTTTTAATTTCTTTTGTAAAACAATGGATTCTAATTACAATGAAAACTATAAGAAATAAATAGCGGCTTTAAGATAATTATGTCTCTATATATTGAAACGATTTACCACTAGTGTATATTTTTTCTTATTGTTTTGTTAAATTTATACTTATCTGGTTCACTTATTTTTTTAATATACACATTTCAGTTGTTTGTAGAACACAATTTCCTGTGAAGGTATCGTTTGTAATCACAACAAATAAAGCACTGGGAAAGACATAGTACAGTAGACAAAGTATGTCGGAATAGATTTCATTTCCAATTTTCATAAAAAAATCAGATTCATGTCCAATTGTATGTTGCCCTATCTAAATCTGAATGTCCCACGAAAATAAAACAAAAACGGTTTTATATACTGAAATATAATAAGTCTGCTCTTAGTGATTTGTTTAAGATACGAAAGAAAATGGTAATAAATTTATCGATAAAATTAATGCACATTTCATATTTAATATCAACATAACAACAAGGACATCGGAGCGTTAAATTGCCTGCCAAAACTAAGCTTAATTATCAAATAGTAATTTAATTGCTTACTAATCGACATTTATCTTAATAAATAATTAAATAGTCCATCCGCGGATCCCACATGTTTGTGTAGGCGTCTGGTGTTCGTTTAGGGTAGGTAAGAAATATATTTTATACAGAAATAAACTGTATAATTATTCATAGATTTTATGTGATTATAATAAGAAAGTTTGCATATTTGTATCATTATTATTTATATAAGGATATTGTAACAAATCTAAAAATATTTATTTAAAAATTAAATACAAAAAATAATATAAATAAATAGTGATGTTACACATAAAAAAAATTAATAGTAGTATGTAAATCATTGTAAATCTATTATGGATGAATGAGCCAGTATAACTAACAGGCACAAGGGTAAAAAAATCTTAGCTCCCAAGGTTGGTGACGCTTTGGCGACGTACAGGATTGTAAGTATTAGGTCCTTACACATGAAATTGGCGTCTTGTACGGGAGGAATATAATACAAAAAAAATTGACGTTTTTTTTGCAAAACATATTTAATTAATCAAAGTATGCACCGTAGTAGATAACAATCTATGCACTTTTACTATCTCAAAGGTAGTTCATTGATCCCTTTACTAAAAAAACCATGGGGAATCAATAAGGAATCATCAGAATAAAGAATCAATAAACTCTCAAACCGCATCGGAGTTGAATTTTTTTCCTCGTAAGAAGTTGTCCAAATTCCGGAAAAAATGGTCATCTATTGGAGCAGCTCCCGGGGAGTACGGTGGATGTCACAGACATTCCAATTGTAGCTCATCTAACTTAGTGGTTGTTTGTTGTGCGTGTGTGGTATGTGTGCGTTGTCGTGAAGCAGCAGTGGCCTAGGGTGATTGATCAATCTCGGTTGTTTAGCAGCTAGTTCTTCCTTAATGGTTTGCAGTTGTTGACAATAGATATCTGCCGTAATCGTTTGGCCAAATTTTAGAAAGCTGTAGTGAACGACACTGGTGCTAGTCCACCAAACACTCACAAGTAATTTTTTCTGAATCAATTTTCGTTTAGGGCAGAATTTGGCTGGGTCTACAGGGTTCAGCCATTGCGACGAGCGCTTCCGATTATCGTACAGTATTCACTTTTTTTCATTACAAGTAATGATTCGATTTAAAATCCCTTCAGCATTGTGTCGGTTGAGCAAAGTAACACAGCAGTCGACGCGTGTTTGCAAGTTCGATTCACTTTAAGTGGATTAATACAGTTTTATCACTTAACCCGAAGCCTGCAGCTATCTCTGAAGTGCTCTGTGATGGATCCGCTTCCACAATAGCTAAAAGTGGAAAATGAAGAATTAATCTTCATTTTCCACTTTGGTCTGGCCGTCCACGGGGTTGGTTCTGAAGGTCGAAATTTCCAGAACGAAAACGTTGAAACAAACGTACCGTGCTTTTTTTGCAACACCAGCGCCGTACACATCATTAATCCTTCGAGCTGTTTCTGCAGCACTGGTGCCACGGTAGAACTCGTACTCGTAAATATACCGATATTTCATGTTTTCATTTGGTAATAAGCGACGCCAAAGAAAAAAATAATAAGGAAAAAACAAATAAATGACTGTTTTCAAAACTCAAATGTACCCGCTAAATGAATTTATAAATTTGAATTTGGAATTCTTAACCAAAGAGGAGATATTTCAGATCAAAGTGGTGTGATTTAATGTTTATTGTCTAGGATATAGGATTTGAGGATTACAATTTATGCGAGAGCATAAATTGTAATCCTCAAATCCTCAGAGCTTCTCAAAGCAGGAGGCACACCAGTTCTGAGAGAGCTGGCTAACATCTTTAATTCCGTCCTCCACAATGGTATAACACCGAAGACATGGAGCAGAAGTGTGGTGGTGCTGTTTTTCAAGAAGGGCGATAAAGCTCTTCTGAAAAACTACCGCCCCATTTCACTTTTAAGCCATGTTTACAAATTGTTTTCGAGGGTAATCACGAATCGTCTTGCCCGAAAATTCGATGACTTCCAACCCGTGGAGCAGGCTGGGTTTCGAAAAGACTTCAGTACCGTAGACCACATACACACACTAAGGCAAATAATACAGAAGACCGAGGAATATAATCAGCCTCTATGCCTAGCGTTTGTGGACTACGAAAAAGCCTTCGATACCATCGAGACCTGGGCTGTTCTGGAATCCATGCAGAGATGCCTAATTGACTGTCGGTATGTCCAGGTGGTAAAGTGTTTGTACGAAGCCGCAACCATGACCGTCCAAGTACAAGATCAGAGCACAAGACCAATCCAATTGCATCGCGGGGTAAGACAGGGAGATGTAATATCACCGAAACTCTTTACCAATGCATTGGAGGACGTCTTCAAGACGCTCGATTGGAACGGACGCGGCATTAATATAAATGGCCAACACATTACACATCTGCGATTTGCCGACGACATTGTCATCATGGCGGAGACTCTGCAGGATTTGGAAGAGATGCTAAACAGCCTGAGCGATTCTTCAAGACAAGTAGGTCTCGGGATGAACATTGAAAAGACCAAAATTATGGCAAACCGTCATGTATCCCCGAGACCAGTGGTCGTAAATGGCTCTCCACTTGAAGTTGTGCAGAAATATATCTACCTTTTTTTTTTTTTTTTTCGAGGAGGAAAGGCATTTACGCCTGCCGCCCGGACACGACCGGGACGGGTATGTGGGACTCACGGGGCAGAAGGCCATCGTCCTACCCACTAAAACCTCCTCGTTTCCTTCTCACCGCATGGTGGCGGGGTTACGGGAACGCGTTAGCACACCACCGCGACCCCACCTGCGGCCGTCGCTTTGGGTGAGCGACCCACCTGTTGTTTTTTATTGAGGTTTTCTCCTCTCGACCCGGCCGGTGAAGGCGAGGCCCTCGGTCCCACCACAGGCTGGCGCCTGGATGGGGAAACGAGTTTGAGAAGGCGGTGACCGAAGTCTGTCCACCCAGCATCGACACCGAAACTGGACGAACCCGCCTCTCCCTCCTCCTCTACTCCTCTACTCCTGTCTCCGGCAGCCCGAAAGGACTCCAGAGACCAACTCCTCCTCTCTCTCTCCGGCGGCCCAAAAGGACCCCGGAGTCCTCCTATTTGCCACGGAGCCGCTCGCTGGTCAACTCTGCGCAACAGAGAAGTCCCAGGAGCGGCCCGCGACACTTCCGCCGCGTCAGTCTCAGCCGCGATCGACAAGCATTCCGGAAAAACATCGGATTGCTGGTCGACCCCGTTGCCCAGGGTGCACCACGTGGAGGTGACTGACATGCACCCCGAAATATATCTACCTGGGCCAAACTATACAACTTGACCGGCACAACTTTGAGAAGGAGGCTAAAAGAAGAATACGTTTGGGCTGGGCGGCATTTTTTTTTTTTTTTTATATTCGCCGGGAGGGCAAATGACTCTACTCCACCTGATGGTAAGTGGTAGTAGAGTCCAAACGCGACGACGGCCAGTACAGACGGGAAAAACGTTCTGCACTAGCCGCCTTCGCCTTGCCGGCCCGCAAGATGCCTCTTCACGCCTCGTTTGAAGGAACCCGGGTTGTAAGAGGAGGGGAACACGTGAGCTGGTAAGGAATTCCATTTTTTGGAATTGCGACAAAGAAAGGAGTTGCCAAATTTCTTCGCGATCTTGTTCGCGATGGAATTGATGTCACAGTTAGGCGGTGACATCGAGAACCAGCTCGCATGGACTTAAGAAGGAAGGGGGAAGCAGGAATTAGAGAGAATAATTCCTCAGAGCACTCGCCGTGATACAGTCGATAGAAAGCGCTCAGTGCTGCTATCTCACGACGCAATTGTAAAGGTTCAAGGGTGTTTGTGACCTTTACGTCGCCAATAATGCGTACGGCACGTCGCTGCAACCGGTCCAAGGCCTCAAGTAGGTACTTAGCGGAGCCATCCCAAAGGTGCGAGCAATATTCCACGCAAGACCGTACCTGTGTTTTGTACAGCAGGCACAGTTGTTGTGGCGTGAAAAAGCGCCGCACCTTGTTCAGAACTCCGAGTTTCCGTGAAGCTGTTTTTATAACAGCCTCGATGTAATCCCTTGGACTAAGGTCGCAGCGAACGTCAATCCCCAGCATGGCGATTTTGCTTTGCATCACTAGCGGAGTACCACAGAGGGAGGGAAGAGGGGAAAATGTTGACTTTTTCGCCGTGAGAGCGCATACCTGTGTTTTCTTGGCATTAAACTCAACAAGATTATCAGAGCCCCATTTGGCGATGAGCTCTAACGTCCTATCGAGTTCAATGACAAGGCATTCGGGAGGTTACGTCATATTTTTGAATCGTCGATCCCACAGTCGCTTAAGACCAGGGTCTTCAATCAGTGCGTCCTACCTGTAATGACTTACGGTGCCGAAACGTGGACACTTACCGTAGGACTGGTCCACCAATTTAGGGTCGCTCAGCGAGCAATGGAACGCGCGAGGCTTGGGGTTTCTCTGGCAGATAGAATCCGAAATGAGGACATTCGCCAGAGAACTAAAGTCACCGACATCGCGCTTAGAATTAGCTCGCTGAAGTGGAAGTGGGCTGGTCATGTCTCCAGGCGCATTGATGGCCGATGGAGCCGACACGTGTTGGAGTGGAGACCATGCTTAGGCAAACGTAGTGTAGGACGCCCTGTGACAAGATGGGCCGACGATTTAAAAAAGGTGGCAGGTTCGGGATGGATGCGGACTGCCCAAGATCGGGATGGTTGGCGTTCTATGGGGGATGCTTTCGTCCAGCAGTGGACGGCAAAAGGCTGAAAAAAAAAAAAAAAAAAATTATGCGAATGATCGCATTAAGCATAACCTTATTTTAATCTACACTTTTATATTCCTTATACCTAATCCTTATACCTAATTAATAAATATATTGCTAAATTATTTCTCTTCTAATAGTTCCTGATTTATAGTCATAAAGATATAATATTTATTTAATGCACTTTCATTATATGCGACGAAAATTTTAGAGTAACACGGAATCATCTGTTTGTATATAGTGTTATGTTTATATAACGACGACGTCCTCCTGACCGATTTCCGCCACGGCTGCCAATCTTAAGATAATCCAGCCAAGTGCGTAGGACATATTATATTGCACAAGTGGGTGCCGCAAACAAAGGTGCACTCGCAGGACCAACAGCTTTAAGTGTTTTCTGAGGCAAGGAGTGTGCACACTTTCAAAATCCAAACTGCGAGGTGATATTGAAAATTCTAATAACTTTTTATCGGCCCTACCTGGAGTTTGAATCAGAACGTCTGTATCTGCGGCCTTATATCTAGTCACTAGACTAACTGTATAATAAAACAGCAGTAAATACGAGTACACAACATCAACGAATTTAATTCATATATTTTCGTTTTTTGTTATATTTTTCTTTTGCTATTCTATTCAGTTATTTCAGTTAAAATGATTTAATTTTATATCTATAAATTATATATACGATGCGGAAATGTCGAATTATACATTCTCAAGCTACAACAAAAGTAAAAAATGGTATAAAACGAACAGTTTAACCCAAGCCGGTAATGGCTTGTATTATTAAAAAAACACAATAGTTTTTACTTATTTTGAAAGTTTTTTTTTTTGACCACTTGTTTCATGAACGGTAGGAAGCGAAGTGAAATCACCTTCACGAATGTTTATAATGTACCCAAAAAGCATTCTCTTAAACCACACAAAACACAGATGGACTGTCCCAACTACGTGTCGTTTCTTGTTGATTCTTCGCGGTGAAATCTTAATTTGATTCGTTCGTATTCCTAGCAGCCCATGAATGTCCCAATGCTGGGCTAAGGCCTCCTCTCCCTTTTTGTGGAGAAGGTATGAACTTATTCCCCCACGCTGCTCCTATGCGGGTTGGTGGAATACACATGTGGCAGAATTTCGGTGAAATTAGACACATGCAGGTTTTCTCACGATGTTTTCCTTCACCGTAAAGCACAAGATGAATTATAATCACAAATCACAAATTAAGTACATGAAAATACAGTGGTGCTAGCCCAGGTTTGAACCCACGATCATCGGTTAAGATTCACGCGTTCTTACCAATTAAATTATGTAAAATGATTCGTAAGTGTTTGAAAGTCTTTTTTTGAATTATACTTAACTAATTATAATTGAAAGTTGTTATTAAGGCGCTTGTAAATGTTATTTTTTTAATAATAATGCCTTAATCCTTTGACGTTTTTATTATTATAAATATTAATTTTTAAATATATTGTATAATAAAATTGTGTATGTCGAGTAAAATATAATCAAAATATACTCGTTGTATCGTACTGTACTTGGAATTTTTATTATTAGCATTTTGTTATAGTTAGGTTATCTCAAAACAGCACCCTATTAACCTTACAAGATCAAGGAAAAGCTTGGCACAACAATCGCTACTAATTGTAAGATAATTTGTAACAAAGAAATACACTTTAATACAATGGTGTAGATAATTAAAGAAATGAAAACGTAACGTCATTTATATTTCTAATAATTTTACAGGTGCACAAATATGTTAGTGATTAGTTGAACGATGTTGTCTTCTTCTTTCGAATGTCAAAACAATGATAAAAAAAGAGAGAAAATAGTGTTTAGTTAAATTCGTTAAACAACTTTCATAAGTAAAAACGTTATTGATGGTTTTTTTTTATAGTATAGGTCGAGCATATAGACCACTTGATGGTAAGTGGTCACCAACCCCTATAGACATTGGCACTGTAAAAAATGTAACCATTGCTTACATCGCTAATGCGCCACCAACCTTGGGAACTAAGATGTTGTGTCCCTTGTGCCTGTAATTACACTGGCTCACTCACCCTTAAAACCGGAACACAACAATACCAAGTACTGCTGTTTTGCGGTAGAATATCTGATGAGTGGGTGGTATCTACCCAGACGAGCTTGCACAAAGCCCTACCACCAACCAGTACAGTTGTGTTAAATTGTTTTTGTTTTTTGTTGGTGTTATTGGTTTGTTAAATTGTTCATTATGTCTTGTATTAGATGTGAAACATTTATTGGCGCGAATTCGGGCCAAAACTGACTAGAATAAAAAAACGAATGAAACGGCACAACGCACTCATATGCCGCTTTGCGCCCTCTCCGCCGCCGCTTTACTACACTGAGTGGGCAGCTATGCTATATACTTCGTTGCATTTCCATGTGAATATTTTACTCCATATCTATTTATTGTTTTCCTACAGTTATAAATTCTATTCTATAAGCCGAGATGGCCCAGTGGTAAGAAAGCGTGAATCTTAACCGATGATCGTGGGTTCAAACCTGGGCAATCACCACTGAATTTTCATGTGCTTAATTTGTGATTATAATTCATCTCTTGCTTTACGGTGATGGAAAACATCGTGAGGAAACCTGCATGTTTCTAATTTCACTGAAATTCTGCCACATGTGTATTCCACCAACCCGCACTGGAGCAGCGTGGTGGAATAAGCTCCAAACCTTCTCCTCAAAGAAGAGAGATTATTGAGACAAAAATTTAATAATTAATAATATTTACAAATAATCAACAGTTGTACCTATCTAGAGTTGTTTTCGTTTTATTTTTATATCAATATTGGCGCTTACTACAATTTTTTTCGCGAAAAACCACATCTGTCGAATGTCAGCCGTATTTCAAACATATAATATATTTGTTTCTTAAATCAGTCGCTCTAGATAATGAAGACTACGGAAAAAAAACTTGACAGCTGTTTGTTTAAATTATATAATATTTAAAATAATTATTCTGAAAATATTGCTGCTGTTGCTGTTAAATAGGTATAAAAAAATCTAAATTTAATCGCGCCCCGAGACGCGTTTAAAGGACTTTGATGGCTTAAGCACGTTATTTAACTTGTAGGTTATCACGCACGTGCCTCTAAAAAGTTTAAATTGAATTTCTTTGTAAGCTTATTTTAAGAATTGTTCGGACAAACATAATTTTTTTCCTCGAGTATATTTACTTTAACTTTCGCTTGGAACCAAATAACAATATTAAAAAGTTTGTTTGATGATAAAATACTTTAATGAGAATTTGGATTCATTTAGTGATGCAGTTTATATAATGAATAAAGGTAATATTAAAAAAAATACAAAGGAAAGTTTATCTCTACAGGAAATTAGTTTCAGTCACCATATACTGGTGTATATTTGTGGCGCATGGTGACTTCTAAAATTACCTCATACAATATTTTTATGTCTCTATCAGCCTAACAGCTGTGTCAAAGATCATATTAAATCACTTGTTGCGTTAATGTTAATTTTGTAATTGCTTTGATGTATTTATAAAATAAAGGTTCAAAGTACCAACCCGTAAATGTCGTTCATCACGGTAACATGCGCAAGCGATCCCGGGGCGCTCCTCGTTAAGACGGAAAGGGTACCGCTGGTTTTTTTTGCATATCCCACAAGCAGGTTTTCTCACGATAATCTCCTCAGGGTTCTGAAACATAAATTAAGAACATCGGTTATACTAATCGGTGATACGGTGTACAGACGGTATCTTTAGTTAAGGTAGTTGTATTCTACCAACTGTGCTAGTTTTCTTTATAAAACAAAAAACAACACTTTAAGATATTATCATTGAAGATTAATAATATAGTAATCTAGCTTCGAGTAATGTTCTTGTTTTTCATTCGAAAAAAATAAATAATGACGTAATTCTTTTAATATTGAAATAGTGATTTAAAAAACATAAAGTAAAGTAGCTAATGAGCAGTAAAATAAACCGTATCCGTAATTGCGATTTTATTATTTTTACTCGATATTTGGTAATTGGTGGACTGGATATAATGCTTATGTTTGTGTAAAAGGTTTACAATAATATGTAAATAATAATTAACATACCAATGTGTTTTATATATTTACGGGATATGTTAATTAAAATATAATGGAAATAAAAGCAATACATAAATATCTATAATAAAAGGATCAAACCAAAATATATAGAGAGGGAAGGCCAATTTTTTCGACGATTGAAAGTTCTTTCGAAAAGCTTACTTTAATTTAGTATTTTTTTGTATTCTGCCGCTCCTATTCTAAGTCACCACTGACTCATCAGATATTACACTGGTGGTAGGGCTACTGGTGGTAGGGCTTTGTGCAAGCTCGTCTGGGTAGGTACCACCCACTCATCAGATATTCTACCGCAAAACAGCAATACTTGATATTGTTGTGTTCCGGTTTGGAGGGTGAGTGAGCCAGTGTAATTACAGGCACAAGGGACATAAAATCTTAGTTCCCAAGGTTGGTGGCGCATTGGATATGTAAGCGATGGTTGACATTTCTTACAATGCCAATGTCTAAGAGCGTTGGTGACCACTTACCATCAGGTGGCCCATATGCTCGTCCGCCTTCCTTTTCTATAAAAAAAAAAAATATATTGTAACGCTTAACATCAATACTTAGTATAGTTGCGTTTCAGTTTGAAGGGCAGAGCCAGTAACTACGGGCACAAGGGACATAACATCTTCGTTCTCATGGTTGGTGGCGCATTGGCGATGTAAGGAATGATTAATATTTCTTACATCGCCAATGTGTATCGGCGGTGGTGACTACTTAACATCAGGTGGTCCATTTACTCGTCCTCCTACCTTTAACATTATAATTATTATTATTATTTTAATTTATTTCCATAATGAATAATATATTAAACAAGTATATCATATGATTAATTATTACATAATATGTGCATGCATTGAAGAATAAAATATTACTATTAATAATCGTTAAATTTAAATTCCAATCATAATAAATAATTTCAATGTATATAAATCTTAAATGTTAAATAAATTAAAAAGAATCAAAATTAAAAGAATCAAAATCAAAATTAATTTTTAAAAATCATTATGGACCCCTCTACGGGTAAAGGCCTCCTCCATTTTGTTCCACATCTGTCTGTCTTTTGTCACCTTTAACATAAGAACCATTAAATAATTGGGTTTTTCAATAAAATAAGAATATTCCAGATTTTAGTTTTAAATAAATATGTTCGTGACATTTAATTCAAAAGACGTTGAAGCCCCAATGGCTTTCAAGTGCTAGATTAAACACTCATATTAGGTATTTTCTAAGGAAAATTTTATGAAATGTTTTCTGTGATTTCCATGGCATTGCAATCTGTTTTTAAAGCATAAAAAAAGGTTTGATAAAAACGTCTCTTAAGACTAAGAAAGATATTATATATTTATGAAAGTGAATGTAATGCATTTTGATCTCGAGGTTGATCACTTTAAATTTTAATGAGAGCAAAAATGTATATTATGATTAAAAATTTTTAATTTATAAAACTGTCTGCTCTGCGCGGTTTTACTCGTAAACGTAGAGCTTAACTATATATAATATATAACCTTTTTTTACACTGGAAAAACGCATTACGCAATTCCCCCACGGGAACAGTGGGGGGAGGGGGGTGATATGTAGGACGCGCCGGTGTCCAAAGCGCCCATTGCGCCCCGAACATCGGTATACCCGATCAATAAACTAAAAAAAATCAGCCAACCAGTATACTCTCTTTCCGTTTTAATTAGGAGCGCCACGGGATCGCTTGCGTATGCTACCGTAACGCTCTGTGATGTTAAATTCAAATTAACTCATGAGAAAAGGGATTTTTTCAAATTTATGTTAGTTTCCGAGATTAGTACGCTTAAATAAAAAAAAAAAACAAATCAATCATCAGCTTTATAATATAAGTGTAAATTACTCTAGGTAGCCAGATGACGTGACTTTAAGCCCGGGCTAGCACCGCGGATTATTCATGTGCTTAATTAACGGTTATAACGGCGAAGCCGCGAACGAGCACTTGTATATAATATGTGCGTAATTATATTAAAAATGTTAAAAATATATATTAAAAAACGAGGCCTACTGTTCGGTAAAAAAAAAAAATTATACATGCCAAGTAAGTGTGGTCCTTGAATTTGATGCTTGATGTGTAAAATTTAATTGTAAATATATTATATTCTTTGTAATTGTTAATTATTATATTATTATTATATTACTGTTGAGGTCTACTGAGTAAGTAATGCATTTGTTGCCGGTTTTGCTCGATCGAATATACATTCCACACGGAAATACAGTTACATCTTATATCCTGGTTAAATGGTTTATCTCGAATGATAAAAAAGTCAGTAAAACTGCATGTTCAAAGTCCTCGGGATGGCTATAATATCGGTCATTGTTCGTTTTTCATAGAAATAATATCGTTTATAAAAAATCAAAACTCGCTTTCTAGTAAAGTACTTCCCGTTTCGACTTCGTACGGGTAAGATTCACCTGCTGATGAAATTTATTAAAAATCCTTTCTTAGAGTATATTTGGAAAGTACTTTTCAAATTTTATTTGCTTTTTAGTAAACAGTAGTTTTTACCGTGTGTATAACATAGTAAATTCAAATTTGAATTTATAATAATTAATAAAATACTGGCTACTTGTTCAAGTTTCGTACGGTTACATAAATGTCTACATAAAGCGTTTATGTCGTATTACATAAAAATATTTTTTTACATTATTTTTATAAGAGCCGAAATCCTTAACTGATGATCATGGGTTCAAATCCGGGCAAGCACTACTGAATTTTCATACGCTTAATATGTGTTTATAATTCATCCCGTGCCTGACGGTGAAGGAAAACATCGTGAGGGTTTGCATGTGTTCAAATTTCACTGAAATTCTGCCACGTGTGTATTCCACCAACCCGCATTGGAGCGGCGAGGTGTAATAAGCTCCTAGCCTTCTTCTTAAAAAAGGAGAAGAGGCCTTAACCCAGCAGCGGGAGAGGCTGTTATTTTTACATATTTTATATTGGTATACGAAGCGAAAGTCAGTAAAACTTCCGTCGGCATGATTTTTTCCGATATCCTTAATAATCATCATCCTAATACGTAATTCGATTTAGGCAAAACCTAATGAATATTCTTAGACTTAGAACTTAGACCTTTCTTATGGATCACAACGTTCATCCTTGTATCCGAATAAATACCTTTCGGTAGTTTTTAAGTTTATCGCGTTCAGACAGACGGACGCGGTGACGGACTTTTTATAATATGTAATGATTGATAGTACAGGGTGGACCAAAAGTCCGGTAACATTTCGAATGGTTATAAAAAATACAAAAGAGATATGAGAGAAAATATGTTTATTTATTCTAAAAGTACAAAAATCAGGGTTTTATTTTTTAAAAATAACGTCGTCCAAATGTGTCCCTTGTTTAGTTTGGCACTCCTGTAATCTAGAGCGGAAATTTTCCATCACCGCCCGACAAGTGTTTGGAGAAATGTTCTGAATTTCCTCGCGTATATTTTCTTTTAATTCTTCAATAGACTGAGGGTTGTTATTAAAATCGTTGTTGCGATAGTACTCGCGTACGCAAAACGCGCGTTATGCTCCGCTGAACGACGCCATTGCACTGAATTCCAACTAGCCGCTCTCGCGCTTAGTAACGCCCCGCTCCCCCCTATCCCCCGCAATTGGAAGCAGCGCTCGATTCAAATGTTACCGGACTTTTGGTCCACCCTGTATATTATATTCGGCTTTTCTCGATAGAATCTAAATTCCTACTCGATTTATATTAAAAATTATTAAATATCTATTTTATATTTTGATTTTAAACATTATATCTGAACATTTAAAATCTTTTATAAATTATAAATAATTTATACAAATTTTATATAAAATATTTTAATTTTAAAACTTCTATAAGCATTATGTTTATGTGTGTAATTAATTCCGAATGTTTGTCTTTATATATTTGACAGTCTGTTCTATTTTTATTTTAGCGATTTTAAAATACCACTGCCATTATAAGTATATTTAAATCAAGTATTGAAAGCCACTGGTTCGGATTTAGATTCCTAGGATATTAATCTCTATGAAACTTATTAGTTTTTTATGCATCTAGCACAAATACCATAATTTTTAACGCCGGAAAAACGCATTACGCGTTTCCCCCACAGGAACAGTGGGGTATGTGGGGCTCGCCGGTATCCAATATTCTGAATATCGGAATACCCCCTAAAAACCAGTGGTACTCTTTCCGTCTTAACGAGGAGCGCCACGGGATCGCTTGCGCTTGCTACCGTAAATGCAGCTCAAATATCAGCTCCAAGCTTTTTTCTTATCTATATAACCTTGTTTTGAATAATGTTTGCAATGTTTTAAATGTTGTATTATAATTTAATCACTACGGTAATGCAAACAGCCTGTAAATGTCCCGCTGCTGGGCTCATCAGATAACAAGGCGATACTAAACCTCTTAGCAATTACCATATTCTCCTTTTGAATATGTCAATTACAGTGATATGTTCAATTGATACGGATTTAATAGTTGTTCAATAATGTAATTAAAGAGAATTTTGTGGTTTGTGGCGCATTGGCGATGTAAGCGGTGGTTTACATTGCTTACATTGCCAATGTTTATAGACGTTGGTGACCACTTACGATCATATATCCGTCCGCCTACCTATTCCATAGAAAAAGACAATTTATATCAAAATAATAGTTTTTTTTGTGCATATACTTTTAATTGTTATAAATATATTAATTTACTGCAAGTATTTCTATTTTCTTGAAATCGTTTCGAGTAGTCTCCAGTTCTAAGATTCCAAATAACCTGAACAGCTCGTTTTGAAGAATATTTTTTTCTATATAACGCACTATCTTATACAATATATTTTACAATGAAATTTGTGCGTGGGCCCTAATTCTTCGACCGATTTCGATTAAATCTTTTTTTAATCCATGTCATTCGATAGGCGGGCGCTATTGTCTACATTTTTATTTTTATAAAATTCCATTCCCCCCCCCCACGTCTGTCTGTCTTTCTATCTGAACGGTCTTTCTTATGATTTTCTCTAATGTGATGTGATGAGAAAATTGGCTGAAATATAATGGTGATTGTTGAAGATGTCGAATAAAATCATGCCGCTGAGAGTTTTACTGGTGTGCGCTACGTAAACCAATAGAGTCATATGGATAACATCACGATATAGACGTTTTATGAATACAGGTGTGAAGCCGGGTCGGGCAGATAGTTCTTGGTTGAAAACAACTTCGGATTCGTCACATTCCTTTATTTTACTTCCAAATAAGTATTTTCACGAAGTAGGGACGGGCAGTTAGTACATATGAACATATTATATATTTAACTTTACAAGTTTTTGTCTTATGTGTAATAAAGTTTGGTTTTTAAATTTTTTGTTATATATAATTTCTCGTTATGTGAACAATGAAAATGTTTGAGTGTAAAACTTAAAACAAAAAACGTGCTTTTGATTACACAATTGATAGCGACAGGAAAGCCTCTACATTAAATTATATTTAGTTTTTATTAATGTTGTTTCCGCAATATTAAATAGTTGAGAATATCAATCAAGATAAAGGACAAGGTCAAACGACATTGTCCGGTCTATATCATGGTAGTACCATTATCTCATCGTTTATTCTACTACATAACACCAATAGAACGAAAACAAGGGTTTCATCCTCAACATCAAGCCGTGCGGTAGACCGGTAGACCAATTTTTTGCGTCACATTCCTTTGCAACATATAATAATGATAAAATTAGTTGTTTTTTAAAAATGTGATGTTTTATGTATAATAAATTTCTACTAAATACTTACTTACTTAATTCTTATTAAATTGTTACTGTAGTTTTGTTTTTTTTAATCGACTGTTTTTTTTGTAGATTTTTCCTTTATAGTGAAACGATAAGCAGGTCTTTAGTTTAATCAGTAACATATTAATTGCTGTGTTCAGATTGAAGAATAATTGGCACTAGGTAATATATTAAAGCTATTCGTTAGCAGCGCTAAAAGCGCCACGCACAGTTTTTTTTTATATAGGCGGACGAGCATATGAGCCACCTGATTGTAAGTGGTCACCCACGCCCATAGAAATTGGCATTGTATGAAATGTTTACCATCGCTTACATCACCGATGGGCCCCAATCTCGGAAACTAAGATGTTATGTCCCTTGTGCCTGTAATTACACTGGTTCACTCACCCTTCAAACCGGAACACAACAATATCAAGTACTGCTGTTTTGCGGTAGAATATCTAATGAGTGAGTGGTATCTACCCAGACGAACTTGCATAAAGCCCTACCATCAGTAAAATAAATAGCAATCTGCATATTTGCCACGTCATCTAGGAGTGCAAACTGAAACTGGGTTCTGCTACCATTTCTATACCATTAGTTCTATTCACTTGGTGGTAGGGCTTTGTTCAAGTCCGTCTGGATAGATACCACACACTGATAATATATTCTATCGTCAAACAGCAATATTAATACTGCTGTGTTACAGTCTGAAGGAAGGATTGAAACCTGCAACAACCGAGGGCTTGCAGGTGCGTTGCCGGCCTATGGGAGGTGACATACCTATTTAATAAAAAAAATACTCTGCAGTTTTTTGGCAACATGCTTGAAGGTATCTGGCATATAGCTATCAACGTACAATAGCGATCATGTGAGTCCTATTAGTTAATTATTTACAAAAAATAATATATGAATCGCTATATATTTCGGGTATATACTAATAATCATTACATGATGTATATATTATATAAATTAACTATGATAATCCTATGTCATATGAGTATTTTGCATACAAGTCCACGAGTTTAATGAGATAACAAATGTGGGCAATCAATGTACTTTATATATACTATGTATATTATTACGATATTATTTATCTAAATGTTAATAAAACGTGATCATATAGTTTACCATTCATCGTTGAGGTCAAATTAAACGGGTGCATTTACTTAATAATACAAATGGTATTCCTATAAATCAGGTATCTCTAAATAGTATAAAACAGAGTCGCTGCCTGTCTGTAAATGTTATTCGAATGACATCGTGCAAAGACAATATTAATCTATATTAAATGCCCAAGGTGATAATAATGTCCTCCAGACCGATTTCGGCCACGGCGGCCAATCTCAAGAGAGATTACCCAACTACACGGAGATATTATAGTACACAAGTGTGTGCACAAACACAGGTGCACTCTCTAATCCTTAACTCTTATAATCCGATGGGACGGCAATCCGATACAACCGGAAAGAGTTCAGGCGCAGAACCAACGGCTTTACGTGCTTTCCGAGCACGCGAGTGTACACACTTCCAACTTCCAGACTCCGGGCTGCTACTGAGAATTTTCTGACAAAAAAACCCAATAACTTGTGATTAGCCGGACCTGGGAATTGAACCCAGGACCTCCGGGTCTGCGGGGTTACATCAAGCCACTAGACCAACGAGGCCTGCCCAAGATAAGTAACATTTATCTGAATAAAGATTATTAATGGATTTGACAAAATGACTTCGCAAACAACGTATATTTTTTACTAATCTATAATAGATAAAAATAGTAATTGTGAGTGTACTATATAAGATAAACATGTAGATACATGAGAATACATTCATATTCGTCTTTAGTAGTTACCCACTTAAAGCATTCGCTTTTTTTTTATTTATTCATTAATTTGTTTTTTTCTTATCGTTTTTTTTAAAGTGAATGTTCTGTTATATATTCAGCCAGTTTGGTCTTAAATGCATTAAATGAGTGTACATTTTTTATGTGTGCAGGTATTTTATTGTAAAGTCGTGCTCCTTTTGTACCATATGACGTCCTAGTTAACGGTAAGACAAGAAAGCTAGCTCGTCGGGTGCTACGATAAAACTTAAATTATATTAGTGTTGATGGTTTTGTTGAGAATTTTTCGGATTAGGATTCATGTACTATACCTATGTATATGGCTACCGAACATTCATTATTTTGGACTCATTATAAAAATGTTTTGTAGTAAATGTTCGAAAGTTCGAAATGTTCGAAACGGAAGAGAATTTTTATTATTTTATTTTGTGTTATTTGAAGGTAATCTAGTCTTGTTTTCGTAGCACTTCCCCAAACTTCAACGAGATATAGTAGGTGCGGTTTAACTAGAGAGTTATAGATGGTGTAACGCAGCTCACGCGGAATACATAGGGCTAGTTTTCGAATTGAGCCAGTAGTTAGTTAGTTAACAGCCTGTTTATGTCCCAGTATGGTCTCCGGCCGTCCACGGGGTTGGTTCTGAAGGTTGAAATTTCCAGAACGAAAACGTTGAAATCAAAAATGCACCGTGCTTTCTTTTGCGATAGCAGCGCACATCATTAATCCTTCGAGCTGTTTCTGCAGCACTGGTGGTAGAGCTTTGTGCAAGCTCGTCTGGGTAGGTACCACCCACTCATCAGATATTCTACCGCAAAACAGCAGTACTTGGTATTGTTGTGTTCCGGTTTGAAGGGTGAATGAGCCAGTGTAATTACAGGCACAAGGGGCATAACATCTCAGTTCCCAAGGCTGGTGGTGCATTGGTGATGTAAGCTATGGTTAACATTTCTTACAATGCCAATGTCTAAGGGCGTTTGGTGACCACTTACCATCAGGTGGCCCATATGCTCGTCCGCCTTTCTATTTTATAAAAAAAAAGCACTGGTGCCACGGTAGAACCCGTACTCGTAAATATACCTATATTTCATGTTTTCCATTGTGCGGTAATAAGCGACGCCAAAGAAAAAAAAAATAAGGAAAAAACAAATAAATGACTGTTTTCAAAACTCAAATGTACTAGCTAAATGAATTTATAAATTTGAATTTGGAATTCTTAAACAAAGAGGATATGTTTCAGATCAAAGTAGTCAGTACTACAAAACGCTAATTTCAAATGTAAGGACCTAATATTTAAATCTTCTTGAGCTTTAAGGATAAGATTTTGTATAGATGGTCCAAAATAGAAAAGACAGGTATCTGCATACAGAGTTATATGTCCATAATAATAATGCCTAGTTGGTCTAATAGCTTCATGTAAGGCCGCAGACCCGGAGGTCCTGAGTTCAATTCCCAGGTAGGGCCAATAAAAAGTTATTGGGTTTTTCTGTCAGAAAATTCTCAGTAGCAGCTCCGAATTCGGAAAGTTGGAAGTGTGTACACTCCCGTACCTCGGAAAGCACGTAAAGCCGTTGGTCCTGCGCCTGAACTCTTTTCGGTCGTGTCGTATTGCCGTCCCATTGGATTATGAGAGTAAGGGAGTAGATAATGCACATGTGTTTGCACACACACTTGTGCACTATAATATCTCCTGCGTAGTTGGCTAATCACTCTTGAGATTGATCGCCGTGATTGAAATCGGTCTGGAGGACGTTATTATTATATGTCCATGTAAGCCAAGTTTGGATGTTATTAATATAAATCAGAAAAAGCAATGGGCCTAAGAAATTGCCGCCTTTGTCTCTACAATTGTTATGTCCTAGATTATTTTTACACGCCAGTCCTACTACTGGCTAGGGGGCGGCGAACAGGCTGTTTATTAATTAATTAAATATTTACATGTTATTCATGTTTTTTCAGAGAATATTAGCAATGCTGCTTATCATATTAATCTACACCAATTATGCGTTCAGCTTGTTTTAGGGCGACAATAGCCCAATCAGGATCGAACCTGCGTATTTTACATTGCTAGGCGACCTGTAACCCATTGCGCTATTTATTTATTTAGTTTTACCAACCGTTATATACAATAAAATTATATATAATTAGTTATATACAATAAAAAAAACACTTAATACATAAAAAAACACATAGACTAGCGTATCAACTAATCAAGCTATTGCCGTTTAACGTATGTATAGTGTATTTTTTTTTTATAGAATAGGAAGGCGGACGCGCATATGGGCCACCTGATGGTAAGTGGTCACCAAACGCCCTTAGACATTGGCATTGTAAGAAATGTTACCCATCGCTTACATCACCAATGCGCCACCAACCTTGGGAACTAAGATGTTATGTCACTTGTGCCTGTAATTACACTGGCTCACTCACCCTTCAAACCGGAACACAACAATACCAAATACTGCTGTTTTGCGGTAGAATATCTGATGAGTGGGTGGTACCTACCCAGACGAGCTTGCACAAAGCTCTACCACCAGTAATTGTTACTTTAATTTTTTATTTATCAATTAATTTACTTAAAAACTTATATATCAAATTATTAAAGCCAAACAGCATGATAACATTTTATACATATATAATGATATAAAAAATGTAAATAATTAATATACTCGTATGTATTATAACAAAAAAACAGCTTATGTTTAATTAAATACATTAGTGTCACCTTAATTGAATAAAACTTTATTTTGATTTTATTTCATTTATATTTTATTATTCTTAAAATATCCTTGCTTAAATTTAATTTTAATATGGATGTATCTGATCTATCTAAGTTACCTTTCTTTTTTTTTAACGCTGGAAAAACGCATTACGCATTTTCCTCACGGGAACAGTGGGGGCTCGCCGGTGTTCAAAGCGTCGAGTGCGCCCTAACATCGGAATACGTATTATAAATTATATTAGCTTATTTTTTATTGAGAAATTTTATATCATTCCATATATTTAAAAGGCTGAGCAATAGCGCGCGCGCAGAGCAACTAGCTAAATAAGATTTTCCTTATCCTTCCTTCCTTGTGGAAAATTTTAAAAATACAGTAATATAATTAATAAAAATCTATTTTTAAACACGTTTTGTGTTGAAAAAATATCGCAAAGAACTTCGTTCCTGTCGGTGGTCCCGCGATCGCATAATTTTTTTTATAGCTGGTCGCGTAAAGAACAGATCTTATTTGCGTAACATAAATAAATAATTAATTAAAATAGGCGCTAAAAATCTCTCAAAGAAAACCTTGAATCAAGGAGGTTTAGTGGAAAAACGAATGAGTCCGATTTATTTTTAAAATTGGAATTAAGTATTAATTTTACAACATCTTGTGATATTTGATAGATCACAAAGTTTATTAAAGATAACGATACTGATATAATATAATATATTTTAAAAATAAAACCGTTTAATAACATTTATAATATATTCTTTAAACTTCGAAAATGTTGTTATTCCTCTATTGATGTTTGCATGATATGAATATGCTATACATTTTTGTTTTCGGTTAACACAAACAAACATTGTCAATCAACCTTGACAAAGAAACGTGGATGTGTGAGTCAAGCGATTTTGTTTACTAAAACACGTTTTCGTCCGTTTATAGAGAGCGCTTTACTATTAAATGTTATTTTTATCTGTCTAACCAAGTACGCGTAAATAAGTACTGTACTTGATTAGAGCTGTGGTCTCTTCTTCTGAATTTAGATTTTAAATTATGACATAATTTGTATAAGTCATGTGGATGAGTAAGTAGGTAAGTGAGATGAGTGTGTGTTTTACGCTTGTGTGTGTGTCTGACGGCAATGATATAGATTTTTTTAGATTGAAGTTTTTGGTGTTTTGTGTAATATATTGCTACTTCAAATACAAGATCATCAATAATAATAAATAACACTTGAAATACATATTAAACTGTTAAAGTAACAACCACGTAAGGTATATAATACGAGCGCGCTAGTATGCGCAAGCGATCGTTCCGTCCCATAATTACGAAAAGAATACCGCTAGGTTTTTAGTGGGTTGTGTGGTACATACTGTTTAGAGGAGAAGACATAATTTTGTCCGGTGACTTCACGTTTTTTAATAATTGTTACATAACTTAAGTTTTTTAATTTTTTTTATAGCTTATTACGTTACGAACAGATATTAACAGAATAACATATATAAAAAAGGCGCAAAAAGACGGTTGCATATCGCTCCGAGCAATCTATCAAACAAAACCTTGAATCAAGAAGGTTTGGTGGAAAAACTAATCAGTGCGATTTAATTTTATGAATAGAATTATTAATTTTTCAAATTCGTATATATAACTTCAAATACAAATACAGATAAACAAGTAATGCTGATAATTTATATGTATCATGCATGTGTGCAGATTTTTAAATTGGCGTCAACATACAACATTGTTTATTTTATCATACATTAAAAAAAGTCAAATCATAATTTAATCATAATCTAATAATAAGCGTTTCATGTGTTCGCAATTGTTCTCCGGCCTACGTCTACCGCACCGCCGACACGTACCATATATCTACCTTAAGCGACGCACGTTTTGCTTTCGTGGTAGGGCTTATTGGGGTAGTGAATACAGCGTCTGATTACGTACAATACAGTCATATGATATTCTAACAAACAGCAATTCTTATGAACCGAAATATTATATACCGGCTTGAGGGTTGAGTGAGCTAGCGTAACTACAGCCACGAGAGACATAACCAATAGGAGGGACAATTTAATCCTGTTACACGATCATTCATATGTTTAATATATGATAATATTCTGGAATAAAAGAAATGACGTGGACATCTTAAAACAAACTAGGAAATTTGATCCGAAACACTTCCATGAGACCTGCTAGAATTAAACTATGAGACTCGCCGAATAAGGCAGTTTTGTAAATTCTATTCGATTAAAGCTTCATCTATTAATATTCATTCCTAAGTTATGTAATAAATACAAAAGTCATAGAAACCGGTCATTGCAGACAACTATTTATTCATTAATCAGATGCGTCCAATCGGACGTATTATTCCTATGTACCTATCTTCTATTTAGCGTGATGAATGAAAACACACATAAAATATATAATGCGGCTCTTCAATTGATGTAGCGTATTCGAAGATTTGTATTTATAGATCGAACACGACAATTTGTCAAAGACCTGTTTGAAATGTAAAAAATATGTAAATTATAAAAAGTTTAATTTCCTATCACCTATTGCAATCGATGGAGTTGATATAAACAAACATTAGATTCACATATTTCACACGACTTGCAAGTAAATCTCCTATATTATGTACTACAAACAGTTCTTGATTAATATATATTTATTTATAATATAACAATTAACTTCTTTTATCCACTGTAATATTACTATAACCGCCAAAGACCGCCATATGTTCACGAATCCATAATAAATAATTATTAAATCTTTGCCTATAATAATGTCAATGCGAATGATGTTTATTTATCCAATATATATAATGACGAGCCGTTTGGCGTGGTTGGTAGATACTTGCCTTTTCACGCCAAAGGTTGTGGGTTTGATTTCCACCCAGGACAGACATTTGTGTGCATGAACATGTCTGTTTGTCTTGAGTCTGGGTGTAATTATCTATATAAGTATGTATTTACAAAAGAAAAGTAGTATATGTAGTATATCAGTTGTCTGGTTTCCATAGCACAAGCTTTGTACAAGTTTAATTTGGGATCAGATGGCCGTGTGTGAAAAATGTCCCAGGATATTTTTATTATTATCTTTTCCAGGAGTCTTATGATTAGAATAATATATGGACATATATTATATTTATGTGATATATTTACTTCCCCTGATTTATATATCAAATTACAGTTCAGTATGTTTATATGTTGCATACTATTTCAAATCAATTTAAAACTCATTAAAGTAATCATTACAAGATTCCGTCTTAATAAAGTTACTCAATCGTTTTTAGCCGAGATGGCCCAGTGATAAGGACGCGTGAATCTTAACCGATGATCGTGGGTTCAAACCCGGGCAAACTTCACTGAATTTTCATGTGCTTAATTTGTGACTATAATTAATCTCGTGCTTTACGGTGAAGGAAAACATCGTGAATGTGTATAATTTCACTGAAATTCTGCCACATGTGTATTCCACCAACCCGCACTGGAGCAGCGTGGTGGAATAAGCTCCAAACCTTCTCCTTAAAAAGGGAGAGGAGGCCTTTAGTCCAGTAGTGGGACATTCACAGGCTTTTGCTTTTCACAGGCATGACCCATGGAGAAATGTGAATTCACCATCATGATGTCAATTTACCGTCTGTTTAGAAATAAGCTAAATTATAAATAAAATATATGTGCATATATTAGATATTCTAAATCATGTAGAAGTCTACAGTAAAGAGATAAAATGCTAAACTAGATATGAATAATAATTATATTAATCTTTTGTTCAATCCTTTTTGTTTAAACATTGATATTTGTGAAAACGGTATCAAGCAATTCCCACTTTTTTTATATGGCTACCTTAATAAAACCTGTTTGGTTGTAAGCCTCATTACGATCAAAACATTACCATTTTGGTAGGTGCCGATATGAAAAATGAAAGTGTACCAGTTACAAGCTCAAGGTACACAAGGCATGCTTTATATATAATTAGAGTCGCGATGACCCAGTGCTGACCACGTGAATCTTAATCAAAGATCGCGGGTTCAAACCTAGATAAGTATCACTGAAATTGAATGTGCTTCATTTGTGTATATTCAAGGATAACATCGTAAGGAAACCGTTTGATGTAACCACTAACCTTCATTAACATTGCATTACTGGTGGTACTTGGTGGTGCAAGCTCGTCTGGGTAGGTACCACCCACTCATCAGATATTCTACCGCAAAACAGCAGTACTTGGTATTGTTGTGTTACGGTTTGAAGGGTGAGTGAGCCAGTGTAATTACAGGCACAAGGGACATAACATCTTAGTTCCCAAGCTTGGTGGGGCATTTGCGTTGTAAGCGATGGTTAACTTTTCTTTCAATGCCACTTACCATCACGTGGCCCATTTGCTCGTCCGCCTACTTATTCTATAAAAAAATGTTGTAGCAGCGTGGAAAAAGATCTAAGTGTACTAAATAAGCCTTTGAATAGCAGTGGGAGATATCCAGGCTGTTACTTTTTATAGTTAACTGGTTAAAAGCATTCGAGACGACAAAAAAGGTAACGTAGTCATACTGACTAGAATAGAAGGCTAAAATATAAAAATAATGTTAAAAACATTTGTTTTAACTATTGAATAATGATTTTGCGGAATAACAATATTTAAATTAAATTAAAATTCCGAATAACTTGTTTATAACATACTCGGAAAAAAATAATACACATAATTAAAATATACCATCGTAATTTATACATGTATATATATAACGCAATTTGTGTTATGTTTTAATACTGGACGAAGAACGAAGAATATTTTGGGTACCATATCAGTTAAGAGATTTTAAAATATTATTATTATTGTGACTAATATTAAAGCAATGAGTCAGACTCAACTAGTTGAAGCGACAAATTTAGGTATAAAATTAACTCATACTAACAGGTTAAGTAAAATAAAAGCCTGTAATGGTAATGTTTTGCCCGCAATTATTTATAATCTACAAAATAGTTCACGTTCCTCCAGACTGATATCTGTACGTTCAGCACGTAAGTAGCGTTTTACTTGTTTTTATGTAAAACGTGTGATGCCGGGAAGGGTAGCTACTATATAATATAATAGCTTATAAAATCTTATAATATTATATATATATATGTATGGGTGGGTTCAAACCCGGGCAAGCACATCTCAATTTTCTTGTGCTTAATTTGTGATTATAATTCATCTCGTGCTTGAGGGTGAAGGAAAACATCGTGAGGAAACCTGCATGTGCCTAATTTCATTGAAATTATGTCACATGTGTATTCTACGAACCCGCATTGGAGCAGCGTGGTGAAATAAGCTCTAAACCTTCTCCGCAAAAAGGGAGAAGAGGCCCTTAGCCCAGCAGTAGGACATTAACAGGCTGTTACTGTACTGTAATAGTACATAGGTGTCTTTGTCTTTCTTGATAAACGCAGATTATCCACCAAAAAAATAATGAAAACTAATCATTGTAGCCGAGCGAAGCTTCATCGCTAGTTCATTAAGTACTAATTTGTATACAAGTAGAATATAAATGACGTTCCATTCATTGTATGACAAGACATTGTTACGTCATTGGCACGTGTTGTATTTCGATTTTATCGTATTGCGCTTTATTAAATGCGAGGTACCTGTCTCCCAAGAGTATAACGATTACTCACTCACTCTAATTATAATAACACTTTGTTTACGATAATTTCAACGACGAAAGCGAAATGAAATCGCGTCACCATTGATATGAACATGTGGTTTTCTTATTTTTGTGATATGAAATTCAGCCAAGCATCAAGTTGTGGTGAAAAAGTTAGAAGGGCTGGTGCGTGTTCATGATATACAAAAGATAAAGTAAAATTTTAGGTCAACAAATGTTTTCTAAGGATTTTTTTAAATTTAATAATAAAAAAAAATGACAAATACGACTGCCGGAATATATAGGACTAATTCACTCGGGATGTAAGGATTTTAACGTTACCTCACACACCGTAATCTGTTCAGACATTTAGAAATTATGGTGGAATAAAGGAACTCGTACACATAACATGTATGCGATATATACATGAACTTTTAAAACATTCTCCTCCTTCAGCTCCTTTTTTTAGCGCACAAACAGATAGTAACGAGTAAACGAGAGTATAAGGCTTTCGTTATTACATCATGGAAGAAAACCAACAAAATCGAGAGACCAGCAATAAATATTTGCAACAATTATACAAGACGTAGAAGTAGAAATCAAGAAAGTTGTGTTCTATTGAACACAATTTTTTAACAATTTTAATATGTATTGGCAAGTCCAGCGTAAATAAAGAAGCATTTAGTAAGCTAGCTCTAATGTTATTACTTATGTCAATGAAAGCGAATAACGTTAATATCCTCGCAAGAATTGATACATCCGTTGCGTAGGCGCAGCTTTTATTATTCAATT
The DNA here is from genome assembly GCF_905147045.1 of Nymphalis io. Lineage (NCBI taxonomy): Eukaryota > Metazoa > Arthropoda > Insecta > Lepidoptera > Nymphalidae > Nymphalis > Nymphalis io. Next base: position 12,907,827 of record NC_065897.1, on the reverse strand, counting down.
TTCAAATTACATTCTTTATTAGGCATTGACAGTTAGATATTTGACCTTGAGACGACGCGTCAAATGTTCTACTGCTTAAAATCTATGTGTGAATGTATGCTGCGTGTTCATCGAAATTAGAAATACGTGGAGCCAATTCTACTAACTTATAACGGTAACGATAGTTTTTTTTTATGTTATAGATAGGCGGATGGCAAATGGACCACCTGATGTTAAGTAATCACCACCGCCCATAGACATTGGCGATGTAAGAAATATTAACTATTCCTTACATCGCCAATGCGCCACCAACCATGAGAACGAAGACGTTATGTCCCTTGTGCCTGTAGTGTAGTTGTGTGCACTGGCTGACTCAAACTCAAATCGGAACGCAACAATACTAAATATCGGTGTTTAGCGATAGAATATCTGATGAAGTTTTGGTACCCAGACGGGCTTGTACAAAGCAATACCAGCTGTTCCCGATTCTATTCCTCACAGAGTAAACCTTATAACGGTTACGATACAATCCCGATTCTATTCCGATACAACGTCGACGAAACCGCAACTGTATCGTTATGTCAGAAGAGTATGAAACGGTTAAAAAGCAACGATTCAATTTCGATTGCGATAAAGTGACAACTTGTTAGTAGAATTGATTCCCTGCTAAATAATTTGAATTATATTCATCATTTGATTATAATATCTTGATATAACTCGATAAATGCAATTAATAAGTACTCATTTCAAGTACATATTTCAGTGTGAGGCATGAGAATCGGATATCTTGATGTAATATGTTCATATTTTTCTTTTTTTTACGGTTACCAAAAAAAACATCTCAACGAATATATATTATATGTTTCTTCATAATTAAAACAAAACACAACGGCTTAGGAATGAACGACAGTCAATGGGGACATTTAATTTAAAAAAATTGAGTTGCTAATACAAATTAGTAACGCCATTCGCTTGATAAAATATGTTACCAACACAACTATCAATTATTTATTAGTACTATTAGTTTGTCGATTAGTTGATTATATCCATCCAATTAATGCATCCCTTCACTTAATATGAATAAAGAATCTCCTACTGACTGTGACCTGAACTTACTTTAAGCGGACAATCACAAATGTGTAAAACAAAAACTCTCTGCTTCTTTACTCTTATACTTCGATGGAATGACAATATGAAAAGGCCGTTGATAGAACAGATAATCTTTTCGAGATCTACTAGAAATTTCTTCACAAAGAACCGATGACATTTACTGGCCTTTGAATAAAAAACGCTAAGACTAAATCGTATAAGATTTCTACGAGACCAATACAGTAGGTAAATAAAAATAAATGAAGTGAAATAAATAATCATATATTGGTATTAGTAGATAGTAAGCGTTTTAATTAGGTCATAATTCATAATCAAGTGCCACCGGAGGACCACTGTACATATTATTTCACGTATCATTATATGTAAATAATGATAATGTCCTCCAGACCGATTTCGGCCACGGCGGCCAATCTCAAGAGAGATTAGCCAACTGCGCAGGAGATATTACAGTGCACAAGTGTATGCGCAAACACAGGTACACTCTCTATTCCCTAACTCTCATAATCCGATGGGACGGCAATCAGATACGACCGAAAAGAGTTCAGGCGCAGGATCAACGGCTTTATGTGCTTTCCGAGGCACGGCACTCCCGGGCTCACTTTCAACTTCCAGACTCCGGGCTGCTACTGAGAATTTTCGAAAAAAAGTCAATAACTTTTTTTTATTCGCCCAACCTAGGATTTTAACCAGAACCTCTGTTTCTACAGCTTTACACGTAGCCAATATTTTTTTTTTTCGAGGAGGAAAGGCATTTACGCCTCCCGCCCGGACACGACCGGGACGGGTATGTGGGACTCACGGGGCAGAAGGCCACCGTCCTATCCACTAAAACCTCCTCGTTTCCGTCTCACCGCATGGTCGCGGGGTTACGGGAACGCGTTAGCACACCACCGCTACCCCGCCTGCGGCCGTCGCTTTGGGTGAGCGACCCACCGGTTGTTTTTTATTGAGGTTTTCTCCTCTTGGCCCGGCCAGTGAAGGCAAGGCCCTCGGTCCCACCACAGGCTGGCGCCTGGATGGCCCGAATTCTGTCCACCCAGCATCGACACCGAAACTGGGCGAACCCGCCTCTCCCTCCTCCTTCTACTCCTCCTCCTGTCTCCGGCAGCTGAAAGAACCCCGGAGACCAACTCCTCCTATTTGCCACGAAGCCGCTCGCTGGTCCACTCTGCGCAACAGAGAAATACCAGGAGCGGCCCGCGACACTTCCGCCGCATCAGTCTCAGCTGCGATCGACAAGCATTCCGGAAAAAACATCGGATTGCTGGTCGACCCCGTTGCCCAGGGTGCACCACGTGGAGGTGACAGACATGCACCCCAACAAGTAGCCACTAGACCAACGAGGCAGTACATAACGATACAGTGGTAATGAATGAACGCGTTTATATCAGCGTTTTATAATAAATCTACCGAACAAAATTGGGCCAGCGCCGTCCAATAAACTTCGAGACCTTGTAATAGGAGAGGGTCTTAGTCAAGCAGTGGACCTTTATGGACTGCTACTTTACTATTAACTCTAAATTATTGAGGTCGTTGAATATCTTTTATGTGCAGTCGGCTTTCTAGGAGTTTTCACTTCAATGTTTTTTAGCTCCTTGTCAATATCGCAATTCCCAGGGTCACGGTAATTTTTAGTAGTTCACGAATGTTTTGTTTTGTTCTACTAACCTTAGAAACTTGACTACAATTGTAGTTTAACAAGCGATACTTAAATGCTGTGCATGTTTTTAATTACGATTCATATAATTAAAGACAAATAAATATGTAATGTAATGTTTTTAATGTACATACCTTTACTGATATTATATTAAGGCATAGATATTGTTTCATAGTTGTTCAAAAGCGCTTATCTCAAAATCAATCTGATTTGTTTATTTTTGAATTATCATATTCAGTTCATATTAATCCAGTGCTGGGTTTTTGGGTCACATATTCCTTTTATTAAGAAAGGTTATATACAATACATAACGATATTAAAACCGCGCGGAGCAGCATGTTAATAAAAACGGTAACATGGTCGTTGCTACACAAACATAGCATGTCTGAAGATACCTAAATTAATCAAAATTGTCCATCTTCCCAGAGTGAAGCCGGATGCGAGCATTATCTACTTGTGCTCGTTCGAAGTCAATTCATGTCGGTTCAAGATCTTTCTTTGATATGAGTTTAAATTTTATGTTTCGTAGTGTAGAACCGGTGCGTTTGGTGCAGGTTCGTCTGAATGTACCAGCCATTCTTCTGTTATTCTAACGCCATTACTTTGTATTCTTGTTTTCCTGCTTTCGGTTCAGTAGTAGAGTTGAGTTGGAGTTTCTTATTGGTATATACTTTTTGGTGTGCCAGAGCTTATGGGCTAAGGAGACCACTCACAACTAAGGCGCACATTTTCTCGTCTGCCTTTTTAACATAAAAGTAAAAACCCGTGTATGGTCCACAGTCAGACATTAACCTCGCAAGCCAGGCAAATGAAATTAACTTGTGAGTCCATGATTGTGATTTCCGTTGACATTATTTATTTATAACGCTTGAATATTCAAAAGTAGTTGGGAAAATCTATTTTAATAAAAATAAATTGATTTTATTATAATTATACCTCTAAGAAACTTTAAATATATAACGGCTCAAATATAAATGGCTCAAAGAGCCCCATGATTTTATGAAACAGGTGGTAATTGGTTACAAATGTAAATTTAATTAATTTATTGTTTTAGCCAAACAACTCGTTAGGGATAAATTTTTAAGAAGTTGTTTGGTTACATTTAGATTAAAGTTGTGGATATCCATTTAATTTTATTGCGTAATATCTTTGCATAATATAATTGCTTTTATTCATATATAATTATCATGATTTAAACGGATCAAGAACACGATTAGGGGTGCCACAAATATGTATGATTTACGAAATACAAATTATATTTATTATTAAAAGTCCTATGGTTTTTATGTGCTGTGTGCGGACAATGTCTACAAAAATTGTCAAATATTTTTGGTGTGTAATCATAACACTTATATTATTAATTTTGATCTAGAATTATTTAATCGTTTGTCCTAGCTATCAACGCAGAGTCAACTACGGAATCTAGAAAGCTGATATTTAGAAAATACGTTTATTTTGTAATGGAAGCGGTAACATTGTATGAATTCACCATTAGGAGTCGGTTCGGGAACTTTAATTATACACTTTAGAAAATATACTAGAGAACGTTTGTGTGATAAGCGACACTATAACACCAGGAGACTTCCTATTTAACATACCTTGGAAATGATAGCATCGAGGTCAATTCAATTGAAAAAAAAAACATGGACACAGAAATGTGGATACTAATTTGACAGAACTTCACCCGACACTTGGCGGGTTCATTAGGATGTATTCCTTCAGCACAGAGTACGAAATGATATCACCAAAATACACATGATCAAACCGCTACAAAATTTTATTTTCTTAATGATAAAGAACGAAAAGTTCGTGTACTTGAATGTTTGTTACTAAATCACTCAAGAACGCTTAGATAATAATAAAATATCGGCATTGAAATCGATCGTCAATCTTCTTTATTTATATTCAATTAAGAAAATAATTATGTTATCTTAAAATGTACGTCTTGATAAGCGAAGCTAACATGCGGTCAAATATATAGATAAATACATAAATATACATTATTTAATATATTATATTACTTCCTGACCTTACGAAGGACTGTGTGTCATTTAATCTCCCGTTCATCTTGCGATACACCTGACTGCCTCGTTGGTCTAGTGGCTTAATATAAGGCCGCAGACCCGGTGCTGGTTAGTAGTTAGTAGATTAGTAATTAATTCAAAAATATTTTTACTTATTTAATTTACTTGGTGGGCTTACCACCAATTGCAAGCCCGTCTGGGTAACACTCACTCATCGGATATTTTACCATTAAGCAGCAATATTTAGTATTGTTGTGTTCCGGTTTAAAGGGTGAGTGAACCAGTGTAATTACAGACACAAGGGATATATCATCTTAGTTCCCAAAGGTGGTGGCGCGTTTACGAGGTACGGAATTGTTGTTACACGTACAATGTACATATATTATTTGGAGTCGTGTACAGTTTACCGAGTTATTCGTTTGCACAAATAATTAATTTAAAGGTATTTGAACTTATTTGCATAAAATCATACATAACCGACCGATCGATAAAAATGAACCCTAAAGACCACTGAACTTACCATTTCAACTCACTCACAAATCGTTTGCACATTTGTTTAATAATTTAAACGTAAAGCTACCACCGGTTCGGAATGTTCCAGTAGATTGTACCGAAAGGCATTTTACTAATTTAATATAAAAGGCATGTTGCCTCTGTCCTATATTATCATTATTAATTAAATTTTAATTTTAATTAAATTTTAATATTTATTAAGATTAATACCAATTAGAGAGTATTATATAATTATGTTGCTTACAAAAAATGCTTGACCAATTAAACCAACTGATTAAATAAGATAATGGGCACACTGATAGTTTAAGCCAAGTGCACAAAAGTATTGTAACAGCCCGTGAATGTCCCACTGCTGGGCTAAGGCCTCCTCTCCTTTTTTGAGGAGAAGGTTTGGAGCTTATTCCACCACGCTGCTCTAATGCGGGTTGGTGGAATACACATGTGGCAGAATTTCGGTGAAATTAGACAGATGCAGGTTTCCTCACGATGTTTTCCTTCACCGTAAAGCACGAGATAAATTATAAACAGAAATTAAACACATGAAAATTCAGAGGTGCTTGCCCGGGTTTGAACCCACGTTCATCGGTTAAGATAGGGCGTTCTTACCACTGGGCCATCTCGGCTTTCATCTATATACAGATAAATTAAATTGAAATGTCTATATGTAATTTCAAAATGACTGCCTATTTTAAGTTAATATGCCTATTTGTGAGTTAACGAAACCAAAATTTTTTTTTATTTATATTCATATTTTATATATATAATTCAAATAGATGTATATTAAATTCAGATTTTTACGAGATTTTGTCACAAACTGAATTCAACAATGAAGAAACCGCGGTTTTTTATAGTAATCATATATACCACGTAATTGAATGAGTGACGAATGATAAAAGAGCACTGACCTCTGAGTTACATAGTAATGTCAATGGTTACGCAATTTGCTATCTATTAATAAATGTGTCTAATTTCAGACGTGATTTTGATATTATCTCATTGCTTCTTTTTTAAGATGGTGGCTTATTATTACCTTCACATCAATAGTGTTAGGAATACGAAAAAACTATAAAAAGTACTAAAAATTGTCTACAATCTCATTTTGATATCTTTCATATGATTATTTCACAGTATTGACAGTCCGCCTCAAGGCTGCGTGTGAGCAAAGTCTATGTCAGTTTACTCGGTGACAATTAATACGTTAATAGTGTATATGTGTACAAACAAAGACTGAAGACCAATGATAACAAAATAGCCAAATAGCTGTAGATATTAAATATAGTTATCAATGTATAGATCTATGCTTAAACTTGTAGAGTACGTACGCCAATGAACAGGACACATAGATACTTTTTTTTTTATATTCGCCGGGAGGGCAAATGACTCTACTCCACCTGATGGTTAGTGGTAGTAGAGTCCAAACGCGACGACGGCCAGTACAGACGGGAAAAACGTTCTGCACTAGCCGCCTTCGCCTTGCCGGCCCGCAAGATGCCTCTTCACGCCTCGTTTGAAGGAACCCGGGTTGTAAGAGGAGAGGAACACGTGAGCTGGTAAGGAATTCCATTTTTTGGAAGTGCGACAAAGAAAGGAGTTGCCAAATTTCTTTGTTCGCGATGGAATTGATGTCACGGTTAGGCGGTGACATCGAGAACCAGCTCGCGTGGACTTAAGAAGGAAGGGGGAAGCAGAAATTAGAGCGAATAATTCCTCAGAGCACTCGACATCACACTTAACATCACATTTCCTTTTTTATATATATTTCTGATATTAAAGTCCGGTAAAAAGTTAAATTATTATATAAGTTAACAATAGGGTAGATCCATAATGAGAACACCCGAATAGTTATTGAATTATTTTCATTGTAATGGCAATCAAAATAATTCATTACTTCCCAAGGTTGGTGGCGCATTGGCGATGTAAGCGATGGTTAACATTTCTTAAAATCCTAATGTCTATGGGCGTTGGTGACCAATATCCATCAGGTGGCCCATATGCTCTTCCGTACCGTTGTACCTATAGTATTAAAAAAACCACATGTATGTATATCGTGACGTTCTTGATATATAACGTTGATCTTAATAGCTCAAAGTTAATTTATGTATGTGTGTGTATGTCCTTGTGTTGTGTTGTATTTACTCTCACTTATCCTAAGCACAGGCAATGATACTGAATTAAGCTCAGTCATATCAGACTAGTCTCATTTGAAGAGTTTATTTTATTAATTAGGAAGCCAACGTTGCATAATAACAATAATATCCTGGGACATTTTTCACACACGGCCATCTGATCCCAAATTAAGCTTTTAAAGAGCTTGTACTATGGAAACCAGACAACTGATATACTAACTATACTATTTTTCTTTTGTAAATACATACTTGTATAGATAATTACACCCAGACTCAGGACTGGGTGGGAATCGAACACACAACCTTCGGCGTGAAAGGCATCATCCACGAACCATGCCAACCGGCTCGTATTAAGAAACACATTTTCTTATTGCTTATATAAAAATAGTGTTACGAAATATATACTAATTATAGGCTAACCATTCGAATAAAAATTTCTCTAATTGACGAATAAAAAAAAAAAAACTTTTATGCACATAAATAAAGAGCTATGTCTTAATAAATACCGTATTATAATTTCATTAAAATGAAATATGATACCTTTTTTATTAACTGTTATTTATTTATTTACATAAACCTTGTTAATTAATAAAATATGATAATATACAATTATTCATATATTCATATATGTTGGTGTATATATATTTTTTAATAAATTGTAACTTCATTATGAAGTATTTAAATATTATGTTTATTTATGTCATGGACCTTTCGTTCTTCTGTTTCATTTCCCTACATTGAGGTTGCCTGAAAGGGATATATAGATACGTATTTCTTGTATACTTGTATTTTTATTATTACGTTTGTTGGTGTACAATTAAAAGGATTAATTAACGTAACACATAAAACGTTTCAATATTTCATTCATCTCACCATCTTGAAAACATTTAGTTTTCAATCATCATCGATTCGATTCCAAATTTATTTTATCCGACGCGTAATTTTATAATGAACACCTTGTTATATTCTCGTTAAAATCAATTCACTCATTTCTTTTACTAAGTATTACGTGACGTGTTTTAAGCATTACTTACTTAAACAATTTATATTTTATACGCTAAAATTTGACCCAGTTTATAGAAAACGTGCTTCGTAAACGATTGCGGGTGTAATTATTGTTAAGTACAAGACAAGGACAGAAAAGAAACATCGGATATATTTTTGTTAACATAGAAAGTTGCATGCAAAATTGCAAAGCCAATGTTTATCTATATATACGTACATCTGAAATATACACTCCACTAGATGGTAGGGCTTTGTGCAAGCCCATCAGGTTAGGTACTAACTTAGGTTAAATTATGAGTGAGCTAGTGTAGCTACCGGCACAAGGGACATATCATCTTACATCCCAAGGTCGGTGTTGCATTGGTAATGTAAGGAATAGCTAATATTTCCCCAGCGCCAATGTCTAATACCATCATTTGGCCCATTTATCCGTCCGCCTAACTATCTTATACATAAGAATAAAAAATAAAGTAAGTAAAATAGTAACAGCCTGTGAATGTCCCACTGCTGAGCTAAGGCCTCCTCACCCTTTTTGAAGAGAAGGTATGGAGCTTATTCCACCACGCTGCTGCACGCTGCGGGTTGGTGGAATACACATGGCTCAGAATTTCAGTAAAATTAAGTATATGTAGGTTTCCTCACGATGTTTTCCTTCACCGTATAGCATGAGATGAATTATAATCACAAAATTAAGTACATGAAAATTCAGCGGTGCTTGCCCGCGCTTGAACCAACGATCATCGGTTAAGATTCACGCGTTCTTACCATTGGCCCATCTCCACTCTCTTTTCAGTTTCAAGTCATACATTAATAAGCGCTAATATATAACACAACAACCTTTTTCATGCTTTATTTATAATTTGGTGCTCTAGTTTGAAATGCTAAGCGAAAACTGGGGCCCAATTGTACTAACAAATTGTCGCAACTTTATCGCAATCGAATCAAAGCGTGATCGTTGCTTTTTTTCTGTTTTCCTATTCTTTAATTTAATTATCGTTGATATTGCCATAAAAGTTAACAATTAAGTTTGATTTTGACATAAGGCTATGTTAACATATTATCGGTTCGGTTCCGATTCGAATAAATATACATGATTCAAAGTTGGATCGGAACTGAATCGGGAACGTATCGTAATCGTTATAAATTAGTAGAATTCGGGCCCTGTATTTCTATTCGTTAAAAACAGTTACAATGTATACGGTGTTTACTTTGATAAGAATGTCTGTATGTCGAATAATTTCATCTGATGTATCAACGCGATAATGTGCGCTACATTACTATATAACTAAGAAACTAGTGAACCGATTTAGATTAAAGTACTTAAACCTTTTAATTACCTAAATTGAATGTGGAGTTAATTAGAAATAATGAAGATCCTCCTGGCCGATTTCGGCCACAGCAACCAATCTCAAGAGAGATTAGCCATTAGAGAGCTAACTGCGCAGGAGATATAAAATTGCATTAGTGTGTGCGTAAATACATATGCACTCTCTATTCCCTTACTACTTATAATCTGATAGGACCATTAAAAGTTCAGCCGCAGGACAGACAGCTTTTCCGTGCGTCTTGAGGCACGCGAGTGTACACACTTTCAACTCCAGACTCCGGGATGCTACTGAAATTTTTAGACAAAAAACCTAACAACCCTTTATTGGTCTAACCGGGGCCAGGACCCAGGACCTTAGAATCTGCAGCCTTATATTTAGCCACTAGACCAATAAGACATGAGAAATAAAAAATCCATAAAAAGCAAATATGAATATGATACTAGTTTTATCAACATTTGATGATTGATTATAGATTATTTTGCTTAAAATAAAACAAAAAGCGTCATTAATCTATAATGGATTTCATACCGAAGTAGATTTTTACATTTTTTTTTTCAATCAAGCAAATCGATGACGGTAAGTGGTCACTAGGGAGGCATTGTAGTCTTCATGGCAAACCGATCCTTGGGGAACAGGTACGACTGAAGGTTGGCATTTGAAATTAAATATATACGACCTTACTAAAACTACTCTTTCTTTCATCAGGAATTTGACGTTTGAAAGAACACGACAAAGCATTGTGTACTCGAATGTTTCATTTATTAATAAAAATAAACCATCATTATAAAATAATATTAATGTTATTACTTTTAATATGTAACATTTATTATCTGTATTCGTTTTTTAATAGGAACCACTATTACCTTCACCTGACCCACTTACCAATCTGTCTTGTTCAATATAATACAATAAAAAAAACTCCTTAAACGTTCTGACACTCTGTACTGATACGTATTTTAAGTAAACGAAACGAATAAATGAACTTCCAATAAACTATTAATTTTAATTTTTAAGATGATGCTGTTTATGTGTAATACACCAAATGGCTCGCGTGACGTAATCGTAGGACGTAAAAAAATTCACTCGGTTTTCATAATATTTGAACATGCGTAGGTTAGCTACGCCAAATCTACAAAAATCTAATTTATTTATTTGCCTCATTCATAACAATCTCAACCTTCAATATTCATTTAACTATAGTCATTTCTTAAATGAAATATTGCATGATTCTCGTATGCGATATAATGTTGAATTGATATTATTCTATATATTGTTTAACTATATTTAATGAAACTATAATTATAATTGTTTTTCTTTTGTTGTAACAGATCTGCCGCAATAGAGTGCGCGTGCGCGATGCGCGGGCGCGCGCCCAAGTGTCGACGCTTGGCGATCTTTTTGATCGCTCTCTGCGCAGGCGCGGCGCTCGCAACTGCGCTCGCATGGAACTCTATCTTCGAATCTGCATTTAATTCTGTAAGTTAATTACGATAACCTATATTTATTTTATGAAGCTATTATACTATTTTTGCGACTATCAATTAAATAGCCCGTTTATTCGGATGCAAATCTGCCACATGTGTATCCAACCCGAATTGGAGCATCGTGTTGGAATAAACTCGAAACCTTCTCCTTATGAAAGGAGAAGAGGCCTAAGCCCAACGGTGGGACATTTACAAACTGTTACTTTACTTAACTAAGTATAAGTCAAAATTACAAGTAATACAAGTAGGCCCAGTGCATCATCTTGTTATTTATATTTCATGTTATCAGAAATAAGTATCTTAGTATGATAATTAAGGCCTTTAAAATTCTCTTACTGTATTACTATGTCTCGTTGGTCTAGTGGCTAGATATAAGGCCACAAATCCGAGGTTTTGGATTTAAAGCTGTGCGTGTGTCTGGAAGTTGAAAGTGTGTACATTCCCAAACCTGGGAAAGCACGTAAAAGCCTTTGGTCCTGCGCGTGAAATATTTCCGTTCGTGTCAGATTGCCGTCCCATCGGATTATGAGAACGAGGGAACAGCTAGTCTTGGTAGATACCACCCACTCATTACATATTCTAGCACCAAACACCAATATTTAATTATTATTTAATTATTGTGTTCCAGTTTGAAGGATGAGTGAGGTGCTGTAAGCACAAGGGACTTAACGTCTTAGTTCCTAAGGGTTGTGGTGCATTGGTGACGTAAGAAATAGTTAATATTTTAATTGCGTCTAGGGTCGGTGGGGACCTCATATCATTAGGTGGCCCATTTGCTCGACCGATTACCAATTTTATATAAATATTATTTATAGGTATATAAATAATATTTATATAAAATGTCTTCGATTCAGTCCTGAATTTGTGGATTATTATTGTTGCCACTCCTACACAAGCCTTAGGTTTTATTGGAAAACCTTAAAAAATATAGGCGGATTAAATAAATTGCCAAGATCAGGGGATAATTTTCTAAATCCCTATGATATCATAAGGGTGTCAAAAAGAACGAATATTGAGTTTCAAGTTAATACTTAGCTTTTTTTTTTTTTTTTATAGAATAGGAAGGCGGACGAGCATATGGGCCACCTGATGGTAAGTGGTCACCAACGCTCTTAGACATTAGCATTGTAAGAAATGTCAACCATCGCTTACATATCCAATGCGCCACCAACCTTGGGAACTAAGATTTTATGTCCCTTGTGCCTGTAATTACACTGGCTCACTCACCCTTCAAACCGGAACACAACAATATCAAGTATTGCTGTTTTGCGGTAGAATATCTGATGAGTGGGTGGTACCTACCCAGACGAGCTTGCACAAAGCCCTACCACCAGTAAATTTAGCTTCTTTCCCTAAGGATCTATAGGTTTCAAATGGCAATCCGCTCCTGATTTTTCATTCAATTTAGAAAAAAATATAGCTGTATGTCTATATTTAGATTTGCCATACAACGTACAATAACAACATAAAAAATAAGGTAGTTACTACTATTTTCACAGATTTAATAATTGGATCGTGAAACGTACTCTTTAATTCGTTGCCGTTGGTTCAAAATAATTGGTAAATTTTTTAAGATTTATTAATTTGGATCAGTAAACATAAATCCATCTATTTATCACAAGGACCTATTATTATTCAATGGAAAAGATTATTATTCATATAAGACTTTATGACACACTAAACTACAAATTTAAAATAAAAAAATTCATTGTATTGCATTATATTGTACTCCAATATGTATGTATCGAACTCCAAAATGATCTAAATAGGTTAGGACAGTACTGCAAATCTAATGGTTTACAACTAAATTTGGCTAAATGTTGTATTATAACATTTTCAAGAAAAAAAATGCAACATTCTTTCAGTTATTCAATGTTTGGTGTTAAATTGCGAAGGGTAACTGAGGTACGGGATCTTGGTGTACACCTTGATAGCCAACTCGTGTTCGATAAGCATATTGAAAAAATTACTTTAAAATCTTACCAAATGTTGGGCTTCATCTCAAGGCAAGGTACTGACTTTAGGAACCCTAATACACACATTATACTTTATAATGCTTACGTTCGGTCACACTTGGAATATGCATCGACTGTATGGAATCCATGTTATGCTAAGTATATTCAAGCAATCGAAACAATTCAAAATAAATTTATTAAAAAATTAAAATATAAATTTGGTCACGATTTGCCTACTCTACTGTCCTTGAAAACTAGACGAGAACATAGAGACCAATTGTTTCTATTTAAAATTATTAACAGCCTTATAGATTCGCCTTATCTCCTAAATAAAATATTATTTAACTGTCCTCGCTTAAGTGCTCGGTACAAAGCCACTTTCGCAACTCCAAATCATCAAACAAATTATTACAAAAATAGTTTTATAGTAAGATCGTGTAGCAACTATAACGATAAATATAACCACATAGATTTGTTCAGCAGCGGTCTCGGTAAGTTTAACTCGATACTTAAAAATAATTAGATTAAGATTTGTTATTAACTTTTTTTTTTTTTTCCTTTTTCATATTTCACATGATATAGGTTTGGTTTATATACATTTTTTACACTTGTTAGTTTTTTTTTTTTTAATTACCATACATTTAATTTTACTGTTTTATCTATTTTATATATATGTTCACTTCCAGATTAATTATTTGTGGAAACTGTATTGGCATGTGTGTTATTTAAGGTTTTTATAAGTTTTATGTAATATAAAATATGCTGTTTGTTTCACTTACTTACAAATAAACAAATAAACAAATAAACAAATAAACAAATTGTGTATTGGGTAGGTTGATGTAAATATATTTATAAAAATAAAATTCATAATATATTATATTACACGCCTGCAATTCATTAAATTTGTTCCATTAAGATTACAAAACAACATATTTATTATGTTACATTAACATAGTTTGCTTCTCTATAATTGTACGGAATATAAAAATAAGTGATTACGAATAAAACATTTTATTTTATAATGACAGTATTAGCATAGATTAAATATTTTATATTAATTGATTCGTAAATGGAATAGCTTAGCATTTATACTTAACAGGATCGTAGCTTGATGGGTTCTGTATCAAAATTTGATGTGGGGCTCTTCTTCCTAACTGCAGCGAAGCCCTTTTTTTCTCGCTGGAAGAACAACGCGTTTACGTTTTTTCCCAGCGGTACCCTCTGCGTCTGTTCAGGGAATATCACGGGATCGCTTATGCCTGCTACCGTGACGCGCCGACGGCTGATCCGCCGAATCGGGCCTCCATTTCAAGTTGGGTTCCCGGATAAAGGACACCTAGCCCCGGCAGCCAAAGCGCGCACAGCGCCGACGCCTCCTCCCCGGTCTTCTTCGGTGGATCGAATCAGCATTTTGCTCACGCTGCCACTCCACGACCTCCCTCTGTGACATGATTCTCTCGCAGAAGGAGACCATTTCCACCCTTTCCGTTTAGGAGCGCCACGGGATCGTTTGCGCACGCTACCGCGATGCGGCGAAGCCATTAGGGCCAAAAAGAATTAATTAATTAATTAGCTTATTAGGAAGGTAAAATTTTTCACAAAAAAACATAAGTTCACCTTTTCTGTTAAATACCTTTGAACCTTTCAATTATTTTTTCCATTTGCAGTATTTCTAAAGTTTAAATTATTGTTGTCAGACATCGTGATAGATTAATATATTTGTTTTCTGATTTTTTTTTTATTATTTAGTTTTTTTGCTGTTTTTGATGTTGTTTTATTTCTATTACATTAAAGTATAAAATGACATCTTCATATAAAGATCAACAAATTTACGACACCTCCGGTGGCCTATAAGCAAACCCTCAGCCACGCGAATTTAGCGCCTTGACCGTCAACGAGTTAAACTCGCTATTAAGATAAAATCTGTTAATATAACAAAATATAAAACAATTATGGGGCTCAATATTACCAGTGTTAACATACCCGCTTTAGGCTCTTCTTACTAGTAACTTCAAATTTTCAAATATAGTATATAACATTTTGTATTTTTTTATTAAAAATATTTAGGTGTGCTTGTTAGATTATCTTATTTATATGTGTAAAATTATTGTCAGTACTTTTGTTTTTATTTTTTATTTTGCTCTCTCCGCTGTTTTTATAATATTTTTGTCTCACTATAGGTAAACCAATAACATAGTTTTAAGTTATAATAGGTATAATAATGTGTATTTATTAGTGTACATATTAAGCGATATATTTATAACACTATATATGCAAAAAAATATAAAGACTGTTTTGAATAATGTAAATACATCCTAATTTAATTATAAATACAGTAACAGTGACAGCCTGTTAATGTCTGTTGGGCTAAGTCCTCCTCTCCCTTTTGAGGTAAAGGTTTGGAGCTTATTCCATCACGCTGCTCCAATGCGGGTTGGTAGAATACATATGTAGCAGAATTTCAGTGAAATTAGACATATGCAGGTTTCCTCACGATGTTTTCCTTTACCATCAAGCACGAGACGAATTATAAACACAAATTAAGCACATGAAAATTCAGTGGTGCTTGCCCGGGTTTGAATCCACGATCATCGGTTAAGATTCTCGCATTCTAACCACTAGGCCATCTCAGCTATTATAAATAATTTTACTTAAAAATAAAATGAAGGAACGCGTTAAGTGATACGTGATTGCTTATAGTTTTATTTTATTATTTTTTATATGCTCGTCCGCCTTCCATTCTATATAAAAAAAGTTGAATAACTAGGGAAAAAATATTTAATTAAATATATGTTTTGATTTTCCTCAACAGAGTACGACAGTACTGTGTAGTTAAAATGTATTTTTAAAAAATAAACGTGCAATCAACAACTGAATCGAATGAAACTGCGTTATAAAGAAAATATTCCATATTCTGCCCCGATTTTTATTCATTTACAACAAATGCAAATAAATCCAAAAAAAACTTCTGTAAACTTGAAGGTAAAAAGTTAGTTTTTTACAATAGTTATGAGTATTTTTTTTTTGTTTTAGAATAAATAATTCTTACGCATTAACGCGTTAGTTCTTAAATGTAAAAATAACTGCCTTGGAATTCAAGGGGCTAACTAATAATGTTTTTTTTATGAAAAAGATAGCGGAATGTTAGATGGGCCACCTGATGCTAAATGCTCACCACCGCCCATAGACATTGGCGATATAAGAAATATTAACCAGTGCGTACACCGCTAATGCACCTACCTTGGTATGCCTACCTACCCTTCAAACCAGAATATAACAATACTAAAATTGCTGTTTGACGGTAGAATATCTGATGAGTGGGCAGTACCTACTCAGACAGGCTTTCACAAAGCTCTAATACCAAGTAATTTCAAATGGCTAGGATTCAATCGCCGGGTCGGGCCGCCAAATATTACTCTCATTGTCTTATAAAAACTCAAGAGAACTTCATATCATGAACATGAATGTAGATAATTGCACATCAATATAGTCCATTCATTGAATATTTCGCCAATTATCTCCATGTTAAACTCAATTACATCGACTGACCTCAGTCAATCGCGTATTTAAACCGTTTCAATTAATCCCCAATAACGACCAAGGTTGACATAAGCAGATGGCACGATTTTAATTATGAATTGAAATGAAACAAAGGCTGCATCTGTTTTCATCAGAATACTTCAATAAAGGAAAATATCTTCAACAGCATATATATCCTATTCAAGTCACAGGATTAAAGTCAAATAAATAGCTTTGCCGTAATTATATAAACACGATATAATTTGTCGAGATTAAAATAAGTGGAATTTATTAATTAAAAAATGTCTGTAGTGTACCTATGTTATAATGTCGATGATGATGAATATGTAAATTTGGTTTGTTTATTTTTCCTTCTACGGTTGGAATAAGCTACTTTATGTCGACAATAATATAATATATAATGATATACTGGTAATATTTTTTATTGGTGTAGTTTTCTTTTTAATTTTTAATAGGCGGACTATCAAATGCGCTACATGATGGTAAGTGGTCGTTATCGCCCATATAGCACATTGGCGCTTTATATAGCTTTAAGAAATAATAACCATTTCTACATCGCCAATACGCGACGAAAACCCTGGTAACTAAAAAGTTATATCTCTTATACATTGGCTTACTTGCCCTTAAAGCTGGAACATAACTAAAGAAAATAGTAATTAGCGCTGTTTATGGGGTAGAATAAGCGATAAGTGGTACCGATCTTCCCTTACAAAAAATCCTACCACCAATTAAATGTGTTTTAAAGTTTGTCCGTTCTGATAATCAAATACAGAAGCAGAAGGGTGCCATATCGAAAGAGTCCTTGGACGCACTATATAAAATTCGATTCTAAAAATTCAGAATCAAGGAACCCAAAATCAAGAATTCTATATACGAATTAATTATTTATAGATGTTTTATGTTGTTTTAGCAAATTAAATTATCGCCTCATTCACGAGCCTACAACGACTGGGTGGCGCCCACTGTGCCGCTGTCCTTCGACGTGTATCTCTTTAACTGGACCAACGCGGAACGGTTCCCAGAAGAAATACCAGATTTGGTACAATTGGGTAAGATTATATTTTTTTGATTTCGCTAATATAATCTTTATTTTTTGAGTAAGTGATCTAATAAAAATGTATGCTTAGGTTCCAAATAGGTACGAAATGATTGTGTAAAAACAATTGCACAATACGGAGCCTTTGTTTTTTTTTTTTTATATATGCCCCGGGATGGCAAATGACTCTACTCCACCTGATGGTAAGTGGTAGTAGAGTCCAAACGCAACGAAACAAACTTTGTGTGGGAATTATAAATTACTGGACATCTTGACGTCAGAATGACCGGCCATTTTAAATATTTAAACAAAGGTACTAAATAGGTACTATCTGCTGATAGTATTTTAAAACTGATCTGTCACTTTGCAGTAATATCTGTCAGTTTACAGTAATTCTGTTGCACGCTAAATAATAATCTATTTTAAAACCTGCATCACGTTTGAGGCACGCCGTAAATTCGATGAATGCGCGCTTTAATTAAAAAAAATTTTGACATTAAAAAATTAAAAAAAGGTTGACATTTTCAGAGGTCGTTGTTTTTCCTTTTTTATTATTATTTCATCAACAGAATAATTCACGGAGCGCGCGAGAAATTGACAATTAACTTTTTTCTATATTTTTATCTGTGTTTGTTACAAGTATTAAACATAAGCTTATTTTATTACTGTACGAACATTATCCCCAGGACCATACCGTTTCCGTGAACACCGACGTCACGTGAACGTGACATTTCACCCCCAGAATCACTCCGTGTCGTACCGGACTCAGCGGAGCTGGTACTTCGACGAGACCAGCAATGGCACCTTACAGGATAACATTACTATGCTCAACGTTATTGCAGCCGTAAGTATTACAACTGATAAATAAAAACAAAAATACTACCACATATTAAATATCTGTGTTATTGGCCTGGACAATGACATTAAAAGATGAAGCGTGTAACTCAGCAAATCTTCTAAATTAAATTGTGTTATGCGTTTCTGTTGAATTTTGTTTTATATGTTTTTTATCAGCCGTTGATCGCTGTTGAGATATCACAATTAATATTACAAATTATGCAAAAGTCAAAGCCGTTTCTCATGCATTTATACCTGTGCAATATTTCCTACTAAATCACTGGACGACGATGCGTTCATTAAATATGTATTAGCTAACGTTAAGCGGGTTAAAGTTTTTAATCCTCTTAGTTTGAAGCGCTAACAAGATTAAAAGTTAAATTTAGTTAACTCAAAGTTCAATTTAGTTAAAAAGTCCGGCAAAAAACCGATTTAGATATTGTACAAAATCAATATTATGGTTTCATGAATAAATGTCTAATCTACATTCATTTTTATAGTATTCTTCACTATTTAGAATTTAGTTCTATGTATTTCAATATTATGTAAGTACTTAATGGAGAAAAAAAAAGTTATTCTTATTTCTTTTAGCAAAAACGATATTAAATATTTGAAATCGATTTCATAATCGATACGAAATCTATGTAGTCGCTTAAAATATTTCACAACTTAAATGTTAATTTTAAGTCTTCATTGATAATTTTACAAATTATTTACGATAATTCACGATATTTTTTGGAGTCATTGCTTATATTTGTAATAATCAAACTTATTTTTGTTTTATTTGTTAAGTTGTTTAAGGTACAGGTATTATGCAGTTCAAGAACAGTAATCAGAGCGCGAACTATTTGCTTTAAATAAATAATACAGGTGTTATAATCAAAAAACAAAGATAACCAATAATAATCATTAGGAAATAAAATACAAACACGCAGAAAAGCACACTATTTAAATTACCAATTAAACGACCAGAATGAATTAGCATTCTTTAACAACCTTTATAAACATAATTGAAAACTATTATACTCGTATATTATAAGAAATGAATGCTATTCGAGTATGTAAATGAAACTAATGATTGGTATTATAAACAAAACCGCCTTTAATAAAATTTTACTCTAAATTTAAATCGGACTCAACGGGAAGTCAACCCCAAATAAAAAATAATATTCCAAATCGGTTAATAAATATCTGAGTTCTGAGGTAAAAAACATAAAAAAAACAACTGCATTTACAAAACAACAGGATAATAAAGGCAATATTATGTTGGTGCTAATTGTAAAACTGTATGTTTCAGTCAGCTATCTACCGATCTCGATATTGGGGCTTCCTAAGACAGAAGGGCTTGTCTATGGGATTGGCAATGTTTGGCCACGGTATGTCCATTTCAAGGCTTGCTGGAGAGCTTCTCTTTGACGGCTACGAAGATCCACTCCTGGATCTGGCGAAGAGTCTACCATCGAGTACCACTGGTGGAGCGCCACCTGTTGACAAATTTGGATTATTTTACGAGGTACTTTACTAAGCTTATAATAAGTGTTGTATAAATCAATAAGTATAAACAGTTTCTTACTCCCTCTGATTTGGATGCATATCAAATTGTACTTTTAGTATGTCTCTTTGAATGTCTAATTGTTATCTGTTGATCACGAGAGACTAAATTCTGTGTAGTAACATCTCACAAATTAATCCTGTTTCAATTAATATCTACAAATAGGGTTAATAATTTTTATTCTACACTTAGTCAACATTATTTTTGGGAGTCAGGTATGTGATGAGGTGTCTATGACCAGCAGTTAACATACCCGGACTGATGATAACGTTAAATATGAACATTTTATTTTAATTTAACTAATATTGAACAATTCAAATAAAACAATGTCTAAATCTGAAAAAGATAAAGATTGGAGATCTTTTCTGATCTTTTAATCAGAGTGAGAGGAAAAAAACCTGTATGTTCTCTCAATGTGAGTACACAAAGATGCAAAATCGTTTCATGAGAAAACACTTGACCAATTGTCCGGTACAATTTACACTGACGCAAATAAGTGCTCGCTTATTAATGTAATATTAGACGATAATTGGTCATGGTTTACTCACAAATATCGTTGAGATAATAAATTTAAAATAAAAGCAGTTTATTCGAAGCTGTTGAGTTGTTCATGAATTTTTGCCGTTTCCTCGTCGAAAGATATTGATTTGATGCTGATATTTTTTAAATTATTTTCCAAAAAAATTGGACCATGCACTCATACAAATACGCCGATATAATTATTTATTATTTTGTACTTATGGAGCTTTAATAAATCTATAAAAGATTATTTGTTAAAATAAATTAAATAAAAAAGACTAAAAGTGTTGACTATTTAGTCAAATAAGAAACCTGCTATGATCAGCGTTTTGTAAACTGTTATTTAATATAAGTTATAATTTTATAATCACCAGTAATGTTATGCAGTGTGACCAAATATAAGTATCATACTCAGATACAGATGAGTCTAAAATGTCACGAATGAGAATTTTATGTTTAAAATACAGAATAATTATTGAATTTTTTTTCTTAAAATAAAAATTGTTCATTTATTTTTCAGAGAAATAACTCAATGGATACAGAAGGTCTTGTGGAGGTGACGACGGGGGAGGTGAGCGGGACTTTGCCAGGACAAATACTCAGATGGAACAACTATGAAAGTTTACCCTTCTATACTGGAGACTGCGCTAAGGTAAAACTAAGAACCTTTGAATGCGCAATCTTAGTAATAATATAATAATAATAATATAACATTTTATTTATACACATATTGATTGACCACAGCAATGTTATTCTGTATGAGTCATTTAATTACTCATACGTGAAATGTTGACAACTGACTTATAGTGATATACTATTTTGAGGCGTGTACTCTTGAAATATTGTAATTATTATGGTCAATGTCGCATATCACTTTTTGATATATCACGACTGTTTTATGCGGTCGAGTTTCGACTTTGATCAAACAGAATAGCCCTAGATATTCCATATTATTCCACAAAACGTTCGAAAATTTTCAAATTGCTCAGGAACGTTTGCTAAAAATTACTAATGAAACTTTTTAGATGTATATCGTCTCCACACAATTTCAAATAAAAAAATTAAATGCAAATATTGTAGAAAAATATATGTGTATAATATGCATAATTCCGCTGAGATTCTTTCGACGGTTTCTCTATGGTCTGATGTATTTCTTTACACGTTGGTAATGTGTTGATACGTTGGTAATCGAAAAAAGTTTTTGATTATGTTTCGATTTTAGTAATTTAAATGCTATGTATAGATATCCGCTGAGTGCGTTGAACTTTCTTACAAGGCCAGTATATGTTGAAGTCAAAAACGGTACTTGAGATATAGCTTATTTTTATCAGATGCGGGCCCTGTTTAATTAAGAACATTCATTGATAAACTCGTTTATTGCAATTTAAAAAATTGTATAGAACGGGATATAATTATTCGTAAAATTGTATATGATTATTGAAGGAAGAGTGACGTCAGATATCGCTCCAATATTATATTGAAATTTATTGGGTAAATATTGTTTACTTTATGCTATTTATGTGAACTATGTGGACAATGACCTTGTAGACGTCGGTCTAGTGGCTAGCTCAGATCTCGTGGTCCTAGTTTCGAACCACGTGTCGGCCATTGAAAGGTTATTATATTTCCGTGCCATGGCTCTCCAAGGTACAGAAATTTAACTAAAATCCTTTCGGTAGTATAGCTAAATTGTTCAACCGGATTTGTTTTAAAATATTAAAGAGTAAACTTAACACACATATGTAACGATTAGTAAAATTACTCGAAATTACTGAGCGGATTAAACCAACTTATATTAGTTTCACTTGCTGATAATTAATAACTGCAATTTATTTTCATAATTATTTAACTAGATTCAAACAACTACGTCTACGTGGTTCAACTGCAAATGGAACAAAGATTTCTTTTCATTTGGAATAAGAGGCAAATATTTGCAACGCCGACACACTGGCCCACAGATGTAGTGTCCCACACTCGTTTATTACATTTCTTTATATAAAACTCTTAACACGTCCAAAATGATTTTACTTCCAGATAACAGGAAGCGCGGGAGAGTTTATGCCACATAATCTTACTGAAGAAGGATCGCTCACGATGTTTGTACCGGATTTGTGCCGAACAGTCAACTTGGAGTATGAAAAAAGCGGCTATCTTGACGGCCTTCCCTATCATAAGTACACTATGACTGATATCAGCTTTGACAATTGTAAGTATTTATGAAAGTAAAAAACAAACTAACTAATCTCCGACATTGGAGTGCTTCTTTATTTACTTTTTTGAAGTAGCATTATAAACGCCTCGTGCCATTTACAGATTTTCATACAATACTTTCGTAATCTTCGTCAGTGTTTATTGTAAAGGAATATTTCGGCTTACAAAATAAACCGTATCTCAAGAAAAATACGTTATAAAATATATTACATAACATATGTCCGTCCTGGAACTGCAAATTCAATGATATGAATCGGGTTGGTAGTTTTTTTGTGAATCCGAAAGGGACATACAAAAAAATCTTTTATAATATTAGTTCAATGATCCGTAACAGCCTGTGAATGTCCCACTGCTGGGCAAAAGGCCTCCTCTCCTTTTTTTTTAAGGAGAAGGTTTGTAGCTTATTCCAGGTTCAATGATAGCATATAATGATAGATAATGAAAAATAGTGCAAATTTTGTTTAGCTTAAATTATAAATCTCTTTTCTTTATATCAAGGCGACACAAATACTCCGTCCTGCCGATACCAGCTACCTTAATTATCCCGGCTACACGCTTGAAGAATCCTTCAAAGCGAAAGCCGGAGTATGCTTGTTCGTCAGGACGGATGTTTACTGTCACCGACTGCGCTGCTTGGAGGACCCCTCCTTCTCCATGTTGGTGGTACGTGTGGACCTGGTTCGTCAGAGCCGAGTCTACGTGTGCCTCTACAGATCCCACAATGGTGACTTGGAGACAAGCCGATTATTTGACCATCTTAGTCGGGTGGCAGATGCTGCGCAAGAGCAATTTCCTAACGCGGAATTGGTGTTTTTGGGGGATTTTAATGCTCACCACGAATCCTGGTTGAAATCCCTCAAAACTGACCATGCTGGAAGGACTGCTCATGCTTTTGCTCTCACACATGACTTGACCCAACTGGTTGATCAGCCCACCAGGATCCCAGACATTGATGGGCAAGCACCTTCTCTACTGGACCTTCTGCTGACTTCTCACCCGGTGGAATATCAGGTTGTGGTTCAGGCTCCTCTTGGCTCTTCGGATCACAGCCTTATTTCTACCAGAGTGCCACAGGACAAGCTGCCGCCACTAGCGGTATGCAAACGTCGCGTTTGGCACTATAAGTCGGCGGATTGGGACGGTATGCGCGATTACTATGCGTCGGTCGCTTGGAAGGAACGTTGCTTCAGTGGGAATGACTCGACAGCTAGTGCCACTGCTGTTGCTGGCGAGATCATGCTGGGAATGGAATACTACATTCCTAGCTCAGATCTCGTCAGTAGGAATACGCGTAACCGTTGGTTCACTCGTGAATGTGCCGATACTGTATCATCTAAGCAGGCGGTATATCGCAAGTGGATCAACGGCTGCATTAGCGGGGCATCTAACATTGACTCACTGAAAGCAAACTATAATAAAAATTCCAAGTCCTGTAGAAAGGCATACACGAGAGCAGATGCACAGCGCATTGTACAGATTGGTCATGACCTTGTTTCGCATCCTAGGGGCTCCCGTAGCTTCTGGCGTCTGACCAAGTCTGTGCAAAACAATTTCTGCCAACCTTCGCTGCCACCGCTCAGAAATCCGGACGGATCGCTAGCTCACAGTCCGCAAGAGCAAGCTGATCTCCTGGCTAAACTCTTTGCTGACAATTCCGTCATCGATGATTGTAGTGCACTGCCACCTACAATACCTGCATATGGCCATACGATGCCTGACATTAAAATCAGGCAACGTGATGTGCGTGCGGAGCTGCAATCACTTGATGTACGGAAAGCTAGCGGTCCCGATGGAATACCAGCCATAGTGCTGAAGAAGTGCGCAGCGGAGCTGTCTCCTGTGTTAACGCGCCTGTTCCAACTTTCTCTCTCTTCGGGAAGTGTGCCGGAGGCTTGGAGAAGAGCTAATGTGCAAGCGGTTCCCAAAAAAGGGGATCGGTCTGACCCGGCAAATTATCGGCCAATAGCTATCACCTCAGTACTTTGTAAGGTGATGGAACGGATTTTAAACAACCAACTGATCCATTACCTAGAAGATCACTCTTTAATTAATGATCGTCAATACGGGTTTCGATCAAAACGGTCCACAGGTGATCTTCTAGCGTACGTAACGCACCTCTGGGGTGAAGCTATCGACAAGCATGGAGAATCGTTGGTTGTCAGCCGCGATATCTCCAAGGCTTTCGACAGGGTCTGGCACAGAAGTTTTCTCTCCAAGCTGCCGGCATATGGTCTGCCTGCTCAGCTATGCACCTGGATTGCCAGCTTCCTACACAAGCGTAGCCTTCGTGTTTTAGTTGATGGTTGCGCTTCACAATTCTATGTAGTGAATGCTGGGGTCCCCCAGGGATCTGTGCTATCTCCCACACCCTTTCTTTTGCATATCAATGATATGCTCTCTCTTGGGAACATACATTGCTATGCAGACGATAGTACAGTGCATGGTGGATACCACGGACGCGCAGTGGCTGGGCGAGCGGAAATTGAGGAGAGGCGGAAGGATCTTGTCATTGAACTCGATAGGACGTTAGAGCTCATCGCCAAATGGGGCTCTGATAATCTTGTTGAGTTTAATGCCAAGAAAACACAGGTATGCGCTCTCACGGCGAAAAAGTCAACATTTTCCCCTCTTCCCTCCCTGTGTGGTACTCCGCTGGTGATGCAAAGCAAAATCGCCATGCTGGGGATTGACGTTCGCTGCGACCTTAGTCCAAGGGATTACATCGAGGCTGTTATAAAAACAGCTTCACGGAAACTCGGAGTTCTGAACAAGGTGCGGCGCTTTTTCACGCCACAACAACTGTGCCTGCTGTACAAAACACAGGTACGGTCTTGCGTGGAATATTGCTCGCACCTTTGGGATGGCTCCGCTAAGTACCTACTTGAGGGCTTGGACCGGTTGCAGCGACGTGCCGTACGCATTATTGGCGACGTAAAGGTCACAAACACCCTTGAACCTTTACAATTGCGTCGTGAGATAGCAGCACTGAGCGCTTTCTATCGACTGTATCACGGCGAGTGCTCTGAGGAATTATTCTCTCTAATTCCTGCTTCCCCCTTCCTTCTTAAGTCCACGCGAGCTGGTTCTCGATGTCACCGCCTAACTGTGACATCAATTCCATCGCGAACAAAGAAATTTGGCAACTCCTTTCTTTGTCGCACTTCCAAAAAATGGAATTCCTTACCAGCTCACGTGTTCCCCTCCTCTTACAACCCGGGTTCCTTCAAACGAGGCGTGAAGAGGCATCTTGCGGGCCGGCAAGGCGAAGGCGGCTAGTGCAGAACGTTTTTCCCGTCTGTACTGGCCGTCGTCGCGTTTGGACTCTACTACCACTTACCATCAGGTGGAGTAGAGTCATTTGCCCTACCTAAAAAAAAAAAAAAAAAATTATAATATATGGGAAAAAAAATGTATGTTTCTTTGTTTGTATCGTATGTAGAACAATAAAACTGTACTGTGTGTATGCATTCGTTTGAATTGTGTTTTTTATTGGCAAAAAATGAACTAGTAAATATAATATAAGATAACAAACAACATACGAATTCTCATCTTTGTTAATATATTTTCAGCAACAAGAACGCCAGTTAATTCGTGTTTTTGTAATGGTGATTGTGGGTGGGGCGGTCTGATGAACGTCTCCGCGTGTCGTTACGGCAGTCCATCCTTCCTGTCTCTCCCACATTTTCTGCACGGCGACCCGGAGCTGAGGGAGAAAGTGAGAGGAATGAATCCCGATCCAGAACTACATTCTTTCTATTTCGCTATTGAGCCTGTAAGTTACGATACCGACACTACAAAAATTTTAAATTGCATAATCCATTTTTTTTTTAAATAAATTGTTGTAACAGTAACAGTAACAGCCTTTTAATGTCCTGCTGGGCTAAGGCCTCCTCTCCCTTTTGAGAAGAAGGTTAGGAGCTTATTCCATCACGCTGCTCTAATACGGGTTGGTAGAATACACATGTGGCATGTCAATGAAATTAGACACATGCAGGTTTCCTCACGATGTTTTCCTTCACCGTCAAGCACGGAATGAATTATAAACACAAATTAAGCTCATGAAAATTCAGTGGTACTTGCCCGGGCTTGAACCCACGATCATCGGATAAGATTCACGCGTTCTAATCATTAGGCCATCACAGCTTTGTTTTCACAATTTACTATAATATTGAAAGTAAAAATGATATAAATATTTTTTCGTTTCAGAGACTCGGGGTGCCGTTGGACGTCGCTGGGAGATTTCAATACAATGTGTTCATTGAACCTTGCCCTAATATAGCGTAAGTAATATCATGCCGTCTATACCTAAAGATTGTAATTAACATTTTGTAGTTACTTCATAATTATCTAGTACTTTGTTAGCTGGGCACGGTGTCATCCGCGATAAATGTCACCACGCCGTGGGTCGTAACTCGTAGTGTAATATTATATAAACTATACCTTTTTTTATCTGCGCTTCAAAATTGAACTGGTATATACTACTATTACCGCTTTGATTGAGAAAGAAAATGAAACAGAAAATCCTTAAAAGTTAAATTTATTACTTTCTATACTCGAAGAAACATAAAGAAACACATATATATATATATATATACGCTATAATAACAATGCAAACGCATGATCATTGTTACTAATCAAGCATTTGCGGTGCGAGTTTTTGATTATCAATTACAAGAATTCGCCTCGTTCATGTCATTCAATTTTTTTCCTTCCTCTTTTCAGTCTCTACGAAAATGTTCCCAAAATGATGTTTCCAATATTTTGGGTCGAGCAACATGTGCGAGTGAGCAGCGAGGTGACGGCCGAGCTGCGCACGGTGCGCGCCGTGCTGGACTGGGGCGGCACGGTGTGCGCGTGCGCCGCGCTGCTGTTCGCCAGCCTCGTGGTGCTCGCCACGTGCTGCACCAAGAAGTCTCAGTACACCAAACCAGAGGAGATCATCTCGGAAAAGCCTAAAGATGAAGCTGAAATAAAATTAACCTCAATCTAACTGACAATTTCTATAAAAAAGTCTAAAACAAATTTGCTTTTCATCAGTGCCAGCTGTAGCCGTTTAGCAGAGTAGAGCATCACTTTTGGCAGCTTTTTCCCATCCATATCAGTGCCATAGTCACATAGACTTGACCTTTAAACCACGCGTGTCTAACTCATCTCCTTATCACTATATCTAGTAATAAGCTTGTAAGACCATGGACATTGGAATTCCCACAGTTCCACACACATGTACAACATACGATGCGAATTAATTCTCATCGCAGCAGCTAATCGATTTTGTGTCATGACTATCTGTCGCGGCTTTTGGACTACTTCCATTAGTAAAGTTAATCTATTGAATGGTTACCTTCATTAGGAACATGACAAATTAAACGACAATATAGTTATAGAATTTAGATATTTTATATTATTGAAACTTTATGCAATGCTTTGTTATTGTTGGCAATGAAGCTTTATTTAATTGTACATAATTAACTGATACCACATCTCGACAATATACGACAAGTAATATTCTTGTCGTGTATTGTCGATAAGTACATATTATGTAATCGAAAACCGTTTCAATGAAGATGCATTCCAAAATGGACTCCTATGAATAATATGCATGAGTGACATCAACGATAATTATAAGTAGAAAAAAATAAAATAGGTAACTATATAAATAATATAACAATATAAGGTATTTAAATCTCTTAATTTTCGTCCGTGACTAAAGGGATGTAACGTTAATGTTGGAGAGTAATACGTATGAAAATATATATCATTTTTTGATTGACTTAAGTGCTTTGTGCAAGTCTGGGTACATCCTATACTTCAATTATTCTATATAACTATATAACTAAACACTTATGGTTTTTATTTCTGTGTTCTAGCTTAAAGAGTGATTGAACTGGTTGTTCCAAACACAAGGGATATAAGATCTTAAATCCCACTATTGGCCAAAATATCAGGATTGGGAGTGTTTCCTACAGTGGAAATGTCTTTGGTGCCCACCATGTAAATATTTCTAACATATGGCCTAAATATTTGCGTTAAATTATATAAAGATAGACACCTTCAAGTTAATAATTGCATTTTTTTAAATTTACTATTTGCTATGAAAATTGTGTCAGGCACTGTTTTTTTTTTATTAAATAGGATTACCTATTATATATATATATACTTAAAATAGGCCGGACGAGCATATGGGCTACCTGATGGTAAGTGGTCACCAACGCCCATAGACATTGCTATTGTAAGAAACTTTAACCATCGCTTACATCGGCAATGCGCCACCAACCTTGGGAGATGTTCGAGTTAAAGAAACTTTGTTTGTTATTTGTTTGTTATGACCTTTGTGCCTGTAATTCCACTGGCTAACTCACCCTTCCAACCGGAACACAATAATAACAATTACTGCTGTTTTGCGGTAGAATATCTGATGAGTGAGTGGTACCTACCCAGAAGAGCTTGCACAAAGCCCTACCACCAGTTAAGTTGAATACTCTTATATTCTGTAGTATTAAGAAACTTATTTGTTATGTGAGTGAAAAATATGTTGAATTTAACAAGTATTGATGAATTTTAAACTTGATTTCAAGATTGATATTATTTTGTAAGTTTGGTATTTAAGCAGAATGTGATTGAGTCAATTCAATGATTACAAAATTTGTTGACGATTAAACTAAAAATTGTAATGTTTCACTAAATTAGTTAGTATTAGGTTAAACAGTTTTTTCTAAGTGGATTGGTTAGACTTATGTTATATATTTATAAGAATTAAGTGTATCATTTGAAATTCTCTATTGTTTGTTTGTAAAAAAAACATTAATTTTAAGTAACGTGAGATTTAGATATTAATTATATATCAAATAAATATATAAAGTAATTATATATAAAATAAATATTAATGTATTTATTTATAAGTTCGTAGCAGTGTGGTGGTTGTTATAAGTGATAGGGTTGCCATTTTCAAAATAATTTCAATATGGTTCCTTATTACAGGTTAATTTATAAGATAAAAATTACACGTAACACAAAATAAATTATGTTGCTACGGATTATATTATAAATTGTTCTATGTTTTGTGCGAGCGCCTAATAGATCTATAACAGCAAAACAACAACGTTGTTTATTTGAATAACACATACAGTATAAAAT
Organism: Nymphalis io; assembly: GCF_905147045.1. Classification (NCBI taxonomy): domain Eukaryota; kingdom Metazoa; phylum Arthropoda; class Insecta; order Lepidoptera; family Nymphalidae; genus Nymphalis; species Nymphalis io. The sequence goes on along the minus strand of NC_065897.1, from coordinate 12,877,817 downwards.
CTATGTATTTTTGTAAGATGTTTTATCTTTGATAAAAAGGTAATTTTATGATGAAACAGTGATATTATTAATATTAAAATATTTGTAAGCTTTCTATTTTAGTTTCTTTAATATTTCACTACTATTTTACCTTTCACACATTTTTGGCCACAGCAGCCATTCACGAGATTTTACGCAGGTAATACGGTGTGCAGGTTTAGTCCTTCACTCTTATAGTTCCGGAACGATATAACTTGGAGAAAGGATCCAAGGCTTGTAGGTGCTCTAGGCTCGGTATTACGAGCACAATTTGACAGAAACAAAGTACATATTGGTCCGACCCAGCGTTCGAAGTCATTTATGATTCCCAGTCATAAGCAGGTTTATATCGGTGGTACTAACCACTCACAATTTATTTTGGCAAATATTTTTTTTCTATCACTGTGTTCCATTTTGATCAGTGAGCCAGTGAACAAACACCTGGGACATAACATGTTATATTATCTGGATAGATACAATGACGGTGGGGGACGGTGTGTACTTCTAGCTGTCTGTAGGCTATTGCCACTTACCACCAGATGGCTCAGTCTTATTGCCTGTTATGTACTAATAATAAAACCAATAACACCGATACCACCAGCGTTAATTAGCGTATTGTTTTGTACATTTTTTTTAAATATTTGAAATTAATCAAATTAATCATTGCTTTTATCTGGTCATGATATCAGACAGCTTTATAAGATCTTAATGGCGTATAGTAATTTTAGAATACGGCATGGAGAACTAACCCATCTGAAAACGATCACTTAAAGGCTATGCATACAAAGTACTATAGTTAATGACCCTGTATTAATTTCCGGTCACTACAAAGCAGAGATTGAGGAGGAGATGCAGTCATTTGAATTCAGTGACGCAGTTAGACGCTATAGGTATTATTCGCGTTATGTATAACAAGTCCCCTCGTCTCGTAAGAACTCCTTCCGTCGTGATCACGTTTCTATCGAGTGCTGCCATCCGTAGTCTAGTATCAAAGGTCAAGAGTGCTAAGGTTGCGTGACAGAGTGATGTCATAATTTAAGATTTTTGAATACGCTTGGAAGAGGACCAGACTAGACCTGAGATTTGATTCCTCTTAAGGATCACCAAATCAATAGACGATGAATTAACAAAGGTTTTTAATTAATGTTTAACAATTTTACCCGCTACATAGTGTGCGAATACATAGAAGTGTATTAGTACATATGCCTTCTGTTAGGTCTGACAGGGTAGAACAGCATATCAAAAAACCAACTCTAGGAGAAATGTGACCAATTATACTCCTCATATTTTTATCGCAAATTATCTTATTTATTATTATAACATCATGCTTAGGCTAAAATTTTATTAAGCAATTTTATTATCTATGTACTGGCTTGTGTAATTTTTTAAAAAAGTAGGAATATGTAATTTAATTTTTGCTAATTATTTTACACTCATTCTATGTTATGTTAGTATTGTTATTGGTTTGTTGTTATCTAAACTTTCACTAGGTATTTCCCTATTTATGTGTGTGTGTTATGAGAATGTATTGTGGTTGTGTGCTCTTAAGTTTATAAATCATGCATGCAATTTCCTCTCCTTTTTTTAGGCGAAAAAATACAACTTTTAAAGAAATTCAAGACCGGTGGTGATGGTATAAAAAATAACTTATAATAACCTACTTTGGAAAGGTATTTTTCGTTTTTGTCCGTATTTAATTTTGAAGTTTTTTAATAGATAAAACGTTTATTGTATATTGTTATCACAAATTTATTTAAGATAAGTATAATGTATCATTCATAGTTGTTCATCTGAGATCGTCGTGTGAAACAATTTATTTCAAGATATACTTTTATTAGTTATTCTGTTATGCAATACAATAACCTTTAATACGTACGTAGTTGAACTTGTCGGTGATCTAGAAGATGCAATTTATTATCGATAGAAACATACTACAATAAGTCACGCTCTAAGGACTCATGTAGACCTTTTGACGTGAAATTTCAAATATCATAATATGTTAATGTTGTGAAAGCGTTATTAATGTGTTCAGAGAAAAAATATGGTTGTGATAAAAAATGAACAAAGAAGAACTTTTTGAGAGCAACTTACAATGACTGATTTTCTAATCACGGTAATTAAAAAATTAATAAATCATGCAATTTATTAAGAATACCTAAGCGATGTAAGGTCACGTCGCTAGTTAAAATTTAAAGTAAAAAAAAAGATATAAAGAGAACCGCAACAATAGCTTGATTAGATAAACCAATACCCCAGAGTCCTTGAAATGTCACCAATTTGCTTATTCGCGACAATCAAGCCGTCACTTGGCAATTGAACGATTACCGACGATTGTCCGAGGCAGGTGGCATCCTGTTGGACGGGAGTCGTGTCGCTATGATCCGCCGAGTGTAGACCAAACACGTGTGCTGTAAGACATGAAAATGTTCTCGATAATTCTGCTCGTCGTTACAGGTACTTTTTTAATTATATTTTGCTTTTTGTTGTTAACAATAACCTCAACATGAGTTGATTTGAAAAGAAAACATCAAATTATACAAGATGACAGATCTTTTACCGGCTTTCTAGTATTGCGTCCAGGGTACTTTGCCTAGCTGTGCATCAAAGTGGTGCAACTTTTTTCTTAACTTGTGATGGCTTGAATTAAACTGAAATTATATTCCAAGCAACACAATGATAAATTCGCAGTTCCCGGTTCACCTTTACCACTTCTCATAATTTGATGTCTGGTACTGTTTTGTTATATTTGTGATCACCTGTTCATGTGCTTCCCCTTCCTTCTTAAGTCCACGCGAGCTGGTTCTCGATGTCACCGCCTAACTGTGACATCAATTCCATCGCGAACAAAGAAATTTGGCAACTCCTTTCTTTGTCGCACTTCCAAAAAATGGAATTCCTTACCAGCTTACGTGTTCCCCTCCTCTTACAACCCGGGTTCCTTCAAACGAGGCGTGAAGAGGCATCTTGCGGGCCGGCAAGGCGAAGGCGGCTAGTGCAGAACGTTTTTCCCGTCTGTACTGGCCGTCGTCGCGTTTGGACTCTACTACCACTTACCATCAGGTGGAGTAGAGTCATTTGCCCTCCCGGCGAATATAAAAAAAAAAAGAAAAAAAAAAGTGCTTAAAACGAAGCCCAATGCTGTGAATGTCCCACAGCTGGGCTTAGGCTTCCTCTCCCTATACAAATATTTGAAGCTTATTGCACAAGGCTACTTACTCCGTTGCGACATATGTGACACAATTTCAGAGAAATTATACACATACATATTTTCACGATATTTTCTTTCGCCGCCGAGTACGAGATGAATCATAAATATATGAAGATTCAGTGTTGTATGCCTGGGTTTTAGAACGCATTCCTCGGTTGAGAATCACTTAGCACTGGGCCATCTCATGTGCATGTGCATCGATTTAATTATTTACTTTCTAAAATAAATATATCGCAAGCGCCTTTGTATGCGTAGACTTTACGTTTTGCTTTTTCTTAATTGAAATGATTGTAAATTAACTTCTTATCATGGTTGGTTTGCCATGAACGAACTATGCAGGTTTGTTTACAATACTTGGTGGTAAGGCTTTGAGTAAGCCCGTCTGGCTCCCACTCATCCTCCACGCAGCAATATTTAGTACTATTGTGTTTGGTTTGGAGTGTGAGTGAGCCAGTGTGTCTATAGTAATGAGGGACACAACATTTTATTTTCCAAGGTTGATGGCGCATTGGCGATACAAGGAATGGTTTTTCCTACACAAGGAATTCCTACATCGTAAATACCTATACATGGGGACTTATGACCAGGCACATTAGCCAAACCAGCTACCAATTTCATAAAAAAAAGTTTTCTAAGATCTTACCGGTCTTTCTCAGTTTAGATATATATTTTGCGAAACACGTAAACATTAAACCTAGCGCCGCATGTATGTTTACATTAATTTCAAGTATCGAACAGATATCGGTAACCGAAAGCCGTAAGCTCCTCTAAAACTAAAACCGAGTCAGTACAGTTACAACTTCCGGATGATCTCATTTTCGAAACATTTGCAGATCGGAGCGATAAAATTGTTTCTTGGAAATAAAGTATTTCGCAATTTGAAGACGCAATTTTGCGTATTATATATAATATTTCTAGGCTGATACTTTTCTTCTTGGCAAACTCCATTCTAGACATTGTCCTATAAGCCATATTTGTTTTTTTCGAAGAGGTTTTTAAACATGAATGACAGGTGACAACAAAAATTAAAAAATAATAATTAATCGATTTTAGTAGTTGTCATAGCTAAACCATTGAACCATTATTATATTTATTGATTATGTAGAATGTTATTATCTACTCCCTGTAGCCAGTGGTCCAGTGGCTAGAACGCGCGAATCTTAACTGAAGATTGAAGGCTCAAAACCACGCGAGCACCACTATATTTTTACGTGCTTAATTGTATTCATAACTCATTTCGTGCTCGCTGACATGAGGAAACCTACATGTGTCGAATGAATACATGTATATACCCCCACTCTCCTCGAAGAAGCGTGGTGGAGTAAGCTCCAAGCTTTCTCCTCAGAAGAGAGAAAAGGCCCAGAAAAGAGATATTTAAAGGCTGTTACTTTTTAGTAGTAGCTGGTACAAGCTACTATATTATATGTTTATTTTATATACTTAATTAATCCATAGATATATAATGAATAATTTTATAAAGGAAATTTTTAATTTTAAATTATGTAACTGCACTGCATAAGGGTTAATAAATAGAGCAGCTTAACCTTGAATGTTGTAACGTGTAGCCAGGATGTTACGAAAGTCATGTTCGAGAAATCCGAAATAATGCGAATGTGCCAAAGCAAATGCGAATGTTCATAAGGCAAACTAAATTAGGCATTTGGATGACAGGCTTGCAATATTTTTTTACAATTGTAATAGCTAGGCTGGCTAGTGGCCACCTGATGATAAAAGTCACCTATTAGAAATATTAATCACAAATCGCATAGCCAATGCACCACCAATCTTAGGAACTATGATGTTATGTCCATTGTACCTTTTGTTACACTGGCTTACTCACCCTTCAAACCGGTACACAAAAATAATAAGTATTGCTACTTGGCGGTAGAGCATATAATAATAATAATATCTTGGGAAATTATTCACACACGGCCATCTGATCCCAAGCTGTGCAAAGGTTGTACTATGGAAACCAGACAACTGATATACTATATATACTACTTTTCTTTTGTAAATACATGTATAGATAAGTACAACCAGACTCAGGACAAACAGACATGTTCATGCACACAGATGTCTGTCCTGGGTGAAAATCGAAACCACAACCTTCGGCGTGAAGGGCAAGTGTCTACCAACAACGCCAACTAGCCCGTCATATAATGATTGTGTGGTATATACCTAGAAGTGCATGCACAAAGTCCCTTGCGTATTTAGTAATAAACTAAAGTGTATGTGAATAATAACCACTATATATGTCACTGTAATTATTTAATGGAAAATTACGAAATTCTATTCGAGTGTAAAAACTGTTCTGGCAAAATTCCCTTCGTATTTCTCTTTTGATTCGTTGAGACTTACGGTGATTTTTTTATCTTTTTTTATATAGAATAGGAAGGCGGACGAGCATATGGGCCACCTGATGGTAAGTGGTCACCAACGTCCATAGACATTGGCATTGTAAGAAATGTTAATCATCGCTTACATCACCAATGCGCCACCAACCTTGGGAACTAAGATGTTATGTCCCTTGTGCCTGTAATTACACTGGCTCACTAACCCTTCAAACCGGAACACAACAATACCGAGTACTGCTGCTTCTTTTTTTGTGTTAGGTTTCCAGTAGATAAGACTTGTAAAACGTATTAACTTTCGCATTCGTAGTATTAGTAAGTATGTTAAAGATATACTTAATGGAAACAGACAGATTGAAATGTGATCCTAAATCTAAATGATTCAAGTCAATTAAAACGCTTATTGGTCAATTAATGTATGTATAAGACAAAAACATCGACCTATTTACACGTACTCATTAAAACCTACATTTCGTCTTCAAAGTGAATTTAGTATCAGCGATCTTAATAAAAAAATCAAGCGCTATTTACTCGCCTCAATCTAGATTGGCAACTCTTCCTTTCGTCTAGAAATAAAAATAATTACAGTTAACTAGTAGAGGCACGTGACCTCGCTCTCCCCTCTTTGTTAGATGATAACAATTCTAATCAAGATTAAACTTACAAAATGCGCAGTATATTTTTCAATTATAAAGCGATTATAAAATAATTACAGAATCTTAAAATAACTTCCATTTAATAAGTTTTCGTGGTTAGACTCTTTTTTTTATTAAAACTTTTGCGCAATCAAAGAACATTAATATGTACAGCCTGTGAATGTCCCACTGCCGGGCTAAGGCCTCCTTTTTTTTAAGGAGTATGTTGTCCACCACGCTGCTCAAATGAGGGTTGCTCGATACACATGTGACAGATGTTTTTGTAAACGTATCATTTACTACATTTTATTTATGTACTTATATTTTGTTGACTCATGTATTAAAATTATTAATATTTTATAATAGTTTATGTACATATAATATGTCATAAGAGCAGACGCTCAGAGCTTAGAACGCTGGATTCTAAACCGACGATCGCGGGTTCAACACTGAATTTTCATTTGCTTAATTTGTGTTTGTAATTCGTCTCGTGCTTCACGATGAAGGAAACATCGTAAGGAAGCCTGCATGTGTCTAATTTCACTGAAATTCGGCCACATGTGTATTCCAAAAACACACATTGAGCGGCGTGGTGGAATAAGCTCTAAACCTTCTCCTCAAGAAGGGAGAGGAGGCCTTAGCCCAGCTGTGGGATATTCAAAGACTGTTACTGTAAACAGACACCTTCGCATTTATAATATTAGTATTGATACCAAAGTGTTTAAATAATTATTGTTTTATTTTCGTATTAAATATTAAAATATCTGTATAATTGTTGTATTTTTTAAATATTTGCATGTTATTGTCTTTATTTTTTTTGTTTACATTTCTAATATTATTATTCACCGAGAATGCACACCTATTGTTATTTAAAAAAAAGTTAATTTTTCAGATTCGGATATATTAAATTGAAAAACTATCTATAAGGGTATAATTTAACTTCTAAATATATAAATAAAGTATAATAATAAACGCTCAACAAATGAAACGACTAGCGCCCCAAGCGACAGCTTTAAGCACTACTATCAAACATACATTATTTCTAATTCCTATATAATCTGTAGCATGTTTATACTCAGTACACTCGCTCAGCATACGATATGACTTTCAACGTCAAAATACAATAGACAAAATACCTATTTAGTTTCACAATTATATATAAATTTAAACAACATTAAATATATATTTACTCTTGACACTATCAAACAATTTAATCATGTAAGTACGCTTTAATAAATCACATTGGCTTTTCTTTTTCATCAATTTATAATAATAAAGTTTTAACAACATGATATCAGCTGATTCATGTCCGACATGAGTAACACAATGACGTAGGTATCCAATATGGCGTATCGTGTCAAGTGTGAGCTGTGACTTGATTTAATAATGTTGCCAGTAAAAAAATATTCTATGTTATAATAAAAATGAGTGTAAAGTAAATGCAAGCTTATAATCTCTTTTTAATTTCCTTTTTTAGCTTCCTTAGCATTTGGTGAAGAAGAAGCTATGAGGAATTTGACTACAGTAACATGGGCTCACGCAGTGAACAACAAAACATACCTGGAAGCAGCTTTAGCAAGTAAGTATAAATATTTGATTTTATAAATTACTTTATTTTTTTATTTATAACAATATACATAATTATTACTTATCTTTTTTTGTGATTGATAGTAATAATATTTAATTAAGCAAAATTATGAAAAAAAGTTACCTTTGCCCGATTAAAATAAATATGTATTATGATAAAAAAAAATGTTTCAATAAATTCGTAAAACAATACAAAATTATATTTTGTGAATTATATCCAGCATTTAATTGAAACCCTTTTTAATTATATCTTTGTTTTATATCTTGAAATGCCGAGATGGCCCAGTGGTAAAAACGCGTGAATTTTAACCGATGATTGTGGGTTCAACCCCGGGCAAGCACCATTGAATTTTCATGTGCTTAATTTGTGATTATAATTCATCTCGTGCTTTACGGTGAAGGAAAACATCATGAGGAATCCTGCATCTGTCTAATTTCACTAAAATTCTGCCACATGTGTATTCCACCAACCCGCATTGGAGCAGCGTGGTGAAATAAGCTCCAAACCTTCTCCTCAAAAAGGGAGAGAAGGCCTTAGCCCAGCAGTGGGACATTCACAGGCTGTTACGAAAAAAAATATCTTGAAAGCTATTATTTAAACGTGGTTTATTTATGTTTACCATTAAATTTAAATTTTAGAAATAAGAACGCCTGTTTTCATTTTTATTATAACAATAGTATTCATTACATTTAATAATTCTTAAAAAAGTTTTAAAGTGTATGTCTTTAACGAAATACCGGCTCGATGTGTGTGGTTTTAACTTGAGTAACAATAAAAAGACAAACAGCCGGACGGACGGATTCCGAAGCTAGTTCTACGAATCACTTTAATTAGTGTTGCTATATAACTAAGTCTTTATTACGTAAATAATATGGAATTCCATATTAACTTTTATATACTTGTAATAATAGGTCCGTTGTAACGACTGAGGATTATATATTTTTATTGTTGCTTTAATTACAATTTTATTTTTTTATTTTTGATTGAGGTATGTTATGTATCTTGGTATTGTTGTGTTCCGGTTTGAAGAGTGAGTGAGCTAGTGTAATTACAGGCACAAGGGACATAACATCTTAGTTCCCAAGGTTGGTGGCGCATTGGTGATGTAAGCGATGGTTAACATTTCTTACAATGCCAATGTCTAAGGGCGTTTGGTGACCACTTACCATCAGGTGGCCCAGATGCTCGTCCGCCTTCCTATTCTATAAAAAAAATAATAATAATAGATTATCATAACAAATATGTTAAAATAAGATATATATTTTTTCAAAACTTACATGATTCCGACTGACAGACACTGGTGGTAGAGCTTTGTGCAAGCTCAACTGGGTAGGTACCACCCACTCATCAGATATTCTCCTCCAATGCGGGTTGGTGGACGTACATATGTTAGAATTTCATATACTGAAATTAGACATATGCAGGTTTTCTCACGATATTTTTCTTAACCACCGAGAACAAGATGAATTATAAAATTCAGTTGTACTTGCCTGGGTTTGAACCGATCAGCGGTTAATGATAAGATTAAAATGGGTGGATATCGATGGCATAGCTCTATTATATAAAGATTTTCAGCTGTACTAATTTTTTTCGAAAATATATATTTTGTATCTGGCACCCAGTTTGTAACGATAAAATCGTCAGTAAATTTGAATATTAATGAATTACAAAATTGGACATTTTAGCTATATAATTGAAATACGCCATTCCATAATTTGACGAACCGGTTGGCGTGGTTGGTAGAACACTTGCCTTTCACGCCGAAGGTTGTGGGTTCGATTCCCACCCAGGACAGACATTTGTGTGCATGAACATGTCTGTTTGTCCTGAGTCTGGGTGTAATTATCTATATAAGTATGTATTTACAAAAGAAAAATAGTATGTAGTATATCAGTTGTCTGGTTTCCATAGCACAAGCTTTGTACAAGCTTAATTTGGGATCAGATGGCCGTGTGTGAAAAATGTCCCAGGATATTATTATTATTATTATAATTATTGGTTTGGATCCTCGAAACATTCCGAACTAAAATCCTTTTACGGTGCTAAAGTTAAAGTTAAGTTGCTATATTTAAGGGTAGTTCATTATAATTCTTACTAATATTATCAATAAGAAAGTGAATTTGTTTATTACGCTTTCACAACTTAACTACGTAACCGATCACCTGAAATTTTGGATATACTTTGCCGGGGGTACAAAAAAAAAGAACATAGGTTACCTAATACCTGCACCGTCCCCACAGTGGGTGAAACTGTGGGGTTAAATATTATTGGTATAAAGGGTAAAAATAATATGATTCAATTGTATTTTAAGGTGAAGTATCGATGCTAGAAGCGGACATCGTCGTTGGTCATGTGAATGGCAAGGACGGTCCGCCGCTACCCGTTATGGCGCACCCCCCAGCAACAACCTCCGACCTGAGCCTAGCTGATTTCCTCACGGGCGTCGCTCAGTACAACAACGTGAATGCGAAGCAGAAAGGCGTTAAATTAGATTTTAAAAGCATTGAAGCTTTTGAGAAATCGCAAGAAATAATAGCGCCGTTCAGCAAACCAGAGGTAAGATTATATACCTATATATACAAGTAAGTGTTTTTGTCAACATATGATGGAGTATCATAACATTCTATTAAATATTTTAACTACGTAATTATGTCTTAGCTTAAATTTAAATATTCGTTCAAACTTTATTATGCATCACGGCGTATGATTCACTACACGTTTTATCGTGATCAATCGAATCGATAACATTGAGAAACTATCAATAATGCCTAACTTAAGGGCGTGTTTGACAGAATATCGGAACACGCAAATTTTAAGTATACGGGCGATAACGAACGACGAATACTTGCCTTCCTAAAATAAAAATAATAAAGAGCAGTTACGTAACACACTCGGTCGTGAAGTATTGTTGAAATTTAATTTCGTTTCGCTATATATTATTTATTATATAATAGTCATAATCCAATAAATAAATGTATACCTAAGAGTAATTCAATGAAAATTATATAAATGAAGGAAAAATATATAGCACTAAAATAGTTAAATTCATCGAGTTATTATAAATTAAAATATCAAATATAATAATTTGTATTTTTAGTACGGTTTTTATTTAATTTTAGTTATTTAAATTTATTACTTAATGTATGAAGTTGATTAGTTTTCGTTCATTAATTATCATTTTCAACTTGTAATGTTTTTAATTTGTATTTTACTTTTTATAATATTTTAGGTAGTTATATAAGTACATAGACATATAAACAGTATAATATGAAATGTATTCCTTGTTTGAGAATAAAAAAAAATTAATAAATAATACACACTATAGCTAAAGTCGGTTGAACTTTTACACTTATTTCGCATTCGTCAAATATCCGGAGTGCTATAAGGAACTTCCTTCTAAAATTATAATAATAATAAGAGCAAGTCTTAACTGCTAAGAGATATAAATAAAAATATGTATTATAATAGAAATGTCAACATCACAACTCATAATTCTAGTAGCTTGTTATCTTAATTATGTTTCAACTTGTAAATTATTCATGACTCATCAAAATAAATAAGCCAGTTAGGCTCTAATTGCTTTGAACACATTTAGGCAATTAAAATCAGCTCAAAGTTACAAAGATGACATGACATTGAGGAAGTCATTGCAAGGAAAAATGAACCTAATTGCTTTTAATATAAGCAATAGAGGAGCCCTTCCTTATTAATTGTAATAAATAATAGACATTTTGTTATTGTATTAAAGTGTATTTTTGACTGAATCATCTTTTTATAAATAAATTGTGACGAAACGTGTGAATTGTGCATTTCAAACGGCTCCCCGTGTGCTGGCTTCATATATTTATTACTGTCAATAAAAACGGGAGTCGGACGTAGACACAAAGACCCAGTTTTTTATCGTTCGTTCTCAATTATATTTTTTTAGTGACGGAATTAGATGCATCTTGGAAAAATATTTTTTCGTTAATTTAGTATATGGAACAATGAAGACGTGCTTATTTATTTTAAAATAAATACGTGTATCAACGTAATATATTTTGCGTGGGCTATATACGTAGCAATTGCCGCTTCTGTCAATCGTAAAAAATACTTTTTTTTAAAGCAGAAATTAATAAAATGGCGTACTATTAAGCTTTTATTGATTTCCTACTGACTTCACTGCTTAAGCTTTCAGACTCCAGACTGTAACTGAGGCTTTCTCGAGAAAATCAAATAACTTTTTCTTGGCTCGGCTAGAGCTTGAACTCAGGACCCCGAAGTCTACGTCAAAGTGAAAGCCTTTTAAGTGTTTCACTAGTCTTTTTTTTAACGCAGTGGAAAATCTTTAAAAATTTACTGGGGTTTTTGAAAAGGGACCGGGTTATATGGGTTTGTTGCACACTAAATCCACTGCGTTAGACGTCTTCGGCGCGGATCAGAGAGACTATGATTCACTATAAATATAATAAATAAGGCCACGCGGGTACATCCCGGCTGCCATTCTCCTCTGGGCCGTCTGAAAAAGGACATGTGAGGCCCCCACGTCACGCATCCACGGCCCAGGGTCGCGCCCTATCTTTTGAGAACGGGCGTTGGGTCTGATCCACTAGTCTAGACTAACTAAGCAAACGTTAATATTATTTTTAAATAAAACTTTGGTCCACAACTGTCTCCGTGAGATCACTCACACAGTTATTCTACCATTAACCGCAACACTTTGAATGGTGAGTGATTCAGTGTAATGCCTAGCCGCGGCTCATCGACATTTCTTCCAATGCCAACATCTAACGAAAAGGGCCACCTCTCATTACTCGTTAGACATTACTCGAGTAACTCATTTACTCGATAGCCTTTCTAAAATAAGTGAAATAACTAAGAGTACATATTCCGGTTTCACTTCACATTATTTATCAGGGAATGCTCACAAACTTTTGCAGAAGTAAGTGGCCATCATTTATGCGTGTTACGCTTGATATTCATTAAAATATTTATTAAATATATATAACGCTTTATTGATTTATAATATATTAAATGCAAACGGTAATACATACACGTGTTTGAACGTGATTAAACGTTTTTATAATATAAAATAGGTAACATTCCCACTCTGGCTGAACGCTGACATCCTCCCTGGCCCAGTCAAAGCAACAACTAAGCCAGTGGATCCAACCAAATTTATCCATCTGGCTGCAAAGCATCCCCGGGCCGTTTTGTCAATCGGATGGACAACGAATTACGGTGGCAACATCACGGAGGGCGAGTACAGTCGCGATGAAATCGGTGCAATGCTAAGACTGGTTAATGAACATAATATTAACCAAACAGTTTCGTTTCCGGTAAGTATAATTATAACGAAAAATGTTTTTGTATTACACACATGAACATCTAAGTATGATCAACTTTAAACATTTTCGCAACCACAATCAAATTTTCACACACATACACACACACAATGCTTAATATTGTTATGTTTCGGTGTAAAGGTTGAGTGAGCCAGTGTAACAACAGGCATTAATGACATAACATCTTAGATCACAAGCTTGATGGTGCATTGATTATATAAGGAATGTTTAATATTTCCTACAGTGACGGTCTAGTTGCGGTGTTGACCACTTACCATCAGGTGGCCTAGTTGCTAGTCTGTCTACACATTTTAAATAAAAAATGAATACGAAAAAGCTTGTATCATAATTTGCTTAAAATATTTTCTTAATAATGATTACCAGGTCCGTGCTGGTCTAGCCTCCAACAGTCAACCAGTTCTATTAGATCTCGTGCGAGAGACGGCATCTCTCAACTCATCTATCACGGTGTGGTCCAGCGAGGGTGATAACGTGGCGGTGGAACGCCTGCGGGCCCTCATCCTAACCGTGGGCCTGGAGAAGACTTACCTCGACGTACCCCACGAGCTAGCCGCTAAACTACACCTTCCACCTCCCAATACTAATGCTAAGCATTAAATATATGCTTTCAATATTATTTATGGTCTCTTGAGGGTCTTGTATTTTTAATTTATAAATATTATTAAATCTTTTTGTGCTTATTATTTCAATAGCGAGATTTATTTTATTTTCTATCCTGATATTTTAAGCCTGTAAGTCCCTCTGCTGGGAAAAGCTCTCCTCTTAAGGAGAACGGGCTGACTTATGTCACGCTGCAGAATTTGACACATGAAATTTGTAACTCACGATGTTTTCCTTAACCGCCGAGCACGAGGTGAATCGTAAAGATAAATTAATTACACATGAAAAAGCTTTAGTGCTTTGAATTTTACAGCTCAAGCGGTTTTCAGTTCAATAGGTTGTTTTATTATTCCTCACTTTTAAATAAGTACATTATAGAATATAAAAATGAAATATTTATAAATAGTTATAATTTTATATTCTAAAATAAAACGGTCCAAAAATAATGAACAATCATATGGAGGTAGAAAATTAATTTAAAAATATATAATTGTATAAATAAGAAAGAAAACTTTGAAAGTCTGCTGTAAGTTAGTGCTTAGTGAATGGAGAAATCAGCAGTGCAGCAGTGCTATTCTGTAGGATTTCACTTCATTACTAAGGTTCAGGTTTCTTATAGGTAAGCGTGCTACATCCTAAACCGTGTCAATGCTTAACATCAGGCAAGTCAACGGTCAAACGCTGGCCTATTAATTATAAAAAAAAAACACGAAATATTGACAAACGTTCTTGAAATGTTATAATTAACTATATTATAATATTATGGTCAATATCGTATATAACTTTTTGACATGTCACTACCGATTTCTGCTGCGAGTTTGCTCTTACAGTTCTGCAAGAACTCATTTCGCAACTCACTCATTTAAGTTGAAAATCAATGGACGATTTAAACAACACATAAACATAGCTTATTTTGATGCGTTTCCTTTAGATTGGTTAGTTTCTTAGTTCTCATATTTCTTTTTGTTATCGCGTACTGCGGTCAGTTTCGAGTCGTACGTACATAAAAGCTTTACAGCTTAAAATCATAATATATTATGTACGTCGTGTGGTGTTACTTTAATGCCGCGGTTAGTTTCATTAGCATTCCAATAAATATAACAGCTGAGTCTACGATCAATGACAATTGCTTGAACGATTCCGACGTCACGTGGACGCCATATGTTCCCGGGTCGACATACTTTCTACCAACTTTCTCCTCCACTTGACTAGACTTTAAACATTTTATAAATAAGGTTCAAAATCGCTTGTCTATTTTAAATTTAAAATTGTATCATTCGTCCCGGCAGACAAGGCGTTTTGTTTAGATTCCCACTTATATTTGTTTTCTAATAATTTAATGAGAAAAATGATGACCAAATGATTTCAAGGTTTCAAGAAAAACACGAATTAATCATTGGCAACATGACGGTAGCGATTTTTTTGCATATAATCAATCTTGTCGAATGTTACTGGAGGTATATAGTTCAGATATTTTGATCTTCTTTAAATATTATAAAACAAAGTCGCTCACGACTGTCTCTTTAAACTTACTTCTTAACTACACTTCCAAAGCTATTTTCGACATTTTGGTGTTTATTTATTCAAAATTAGATCTTGGGATATGAGTAAATTCACATTAAATGTAATCAAAGCAGATATTTAATGTATTTGCTTAACAAGTCGTTAAAATATGGTTTTATGAACTTACATCCGTAACTCCGTAACAGCCTGTGAATGTCCCACTGCTGGGCTAAAGGCCTCCTCTCCTCTTTTTTGAGGAGAAGGTTTTGGAGCTTATTCCACCACGCTGCTCCAATGCGGGTTGGTAGAATTCACATGTGGCAGAATTTCAGTGAAATTAGACACATACAGGTTTCCTCACGATGTTTTCCTTCACCGTGAACTTGAACTTACATAGGCTCCTCTAACTAAAGCATGAGATATACATAAAATGAATTATATACTCAAATCAAAATATACTTCATTCGAGTAAGTTTACCAGAACAAACTTTTAAGTAAAAAATTTAGACACTAAGTTTATACTTTGCCATCAGGAGCTTTGAAATTTGCTACTAGTCTTAAAGATATTAAAAAAGCCGAGATGGCCCAGTGGTAAGAACGCGTAAATCTTAATCGATGATCGTGGGTTTAAACCCGGGCAAGCACCTTACATGTGCTTAATTTGTGATTATAATTCATCTCGTGCTTTACGGTGAAGGAAAACATCGTGAGGAAACCTGCATGTGTTCTTAAAAAGCGAGAGGAGGCCTTAGTCCAGCAGTGGGACATTCACAGACTGTAACTTTACCTAAAGATATTAGACATAATATTAAACAGTTTCAAATGTAAATAAAACGTAACCAAAAAAAAAATACAATCGCTCAGTTTCTTTCACCCGTTCTTCTCGGGTCTGAGGTGTTTTTTCCAAATCGTTAGTAGATTTTTAACAAGCAATAACTAAGTGTAATGCTTCTATTTAATAAAGGTTTTGACGTAACTATGACTTGATTTAAAGTTGTATTATTACCAGCAACTGGTGGTAGGGCTTTGTGCAAGCTCGTCTGGGTAGGTACCACCCACTTATCAGATATTCTACCGCAAAACAGCAATACTTGATATTGTATTGTTCCGGTTTGAAGGGTGAGTGAGCCAGTGTAATTACAGGCACAAGGGACATAAAATCTTAGTTCCCAAGGTTGGTGGCGCATTGGCTATAAGCGATGGTTGACATTTCTTACAATGCCAATGTCTAAGGGCGTTTGGTGACCACTTACCATCAGGTGGCCCATATGCTCGTCCACTTTCCTATTCTATAAAAAAAAAAGCAAAGGTATGGCCGTAACTTTACATATGAAAGTGTATTTGTGCTGTGTCCGCACTTAATAATATAATACTCGGAAGAAATCGTGATACAATTAGAACTATCGTATTGGTTGCAATTTCTATTAGACATTAACACTGGAGTTATTGTAACCGTCAATCAAAGCTTGTATTTATTGCTTTTTATAAGTAAATATATACAATGAGGTCGCGTATGTTCGGTACTTAACGTTTTAATGAGACCAGTATTCAATTCTATCTGTATGCCGGTTTTGATAGTAAAAATTAAAACTCAACTGCTGGATAAAGGGAAAACAGTCCTTTGTCCAGCTATTGGACTTTGAGAAGAATTTTATAGTATAGTAACATCCTGTAAATGTCTCCTCTCCCTTTTTGAGGAAAAGGTTTGGAGCTTATTCCACCACGCTGCTCCAATGCGGGTTGGTGGAATACAAATGTGGCAGAATTTCAGTTAAATTAGATACATGCAGTTTCCTCACGTTGTTTTCCTTCACCGTAAAACACGAGATGAATTATAATCACAAATTAAGCACATGAAAATTCAGTGGTGCTTGCCCGGGTTTGAACCCACGATCATCTCGGTATTTTCGACTTTGAGATGGTTTGAAGCTTATCTGAGCCAACGTTATACCATGCCTGACTACGTATTGGTTTAACGGCACATACACACGGCACAGAATTTTATCTGCCAAGTAAGTTTTCCCTCACCGTGTTTCACTCACGAGAAAAATTATTTAGTACTTGCTCGAATATTAACTCGCGATTTCATTACAAATAACGTTTTCTATTAACTGACGTAGAGCAAGGTGTCATGTACGAAGACCTCATAAGATGAGGGGGCAATATATAAAACAGATCATATTTCCACATTAGCAATTATACATGAATTTGTGTGCATGAACATGTCTGTTTGTCCTGAGTCTGGGTGTAATTATCTATATAAGTATGTATTTACAAAAGAAAAGTAGTATATGTAGTATATCAGTTGTGGTTTCCATAGCACAAGCTCTGCTTAATTTGGGATCAAATAGCCGTGTGTGAATAATGTCCCAGAATATTATTATTACTATCTACCATACAATATAGTATTTGTAGCTCAAAATCACGCATGAGTTTAAATATTCGCAAAATAAAAATTGAAACTTTGATGTTCATTTCTAAAGTTACAAATTTGTGACAAGAAAAAAATTTAACAAAGATTCCGCGTGCTGTGCCCGCTTTGTCATTTGTCAAACGTTACGTAATCAGTTGAATACATAAAAACGATTCGTCGGGCCGTCTGTCAATCAAACAAAATTAATTAGTCGACTTCAGAGCGGAGACGAAACATCTGGGCGGCTGAAAGTGTTACATAATCAAATTCTTGTTTTTGAAGACTAGTTTTCTCCCGCGACGTCTGCTACTTATTGATCGACTAAAGCTGAAGCGATTTATTTAATTGGTAATGTTGCTGCTTTGTGTAAAACAAATGTTGGAAATTTATTTTAAGCGATTCTCAGTATCAGCTCGAAAAGCTAGAAAAGCACGTAAAGCCGTCGATACTACATATGAACTGGTAGTGGGACTGTAAGAACTGTGTGTGCCTACACACATTTATACGTGTTATTTTGACACTGTACGTATGCAATCGAGCTCTGAGGCTAGCTTCGTCAAGTAATGAGCGGAGCAAGGCATGTCGACACACAGGCAATAGAGACAGACTCCGAATAGGCTAACGTAAGGGCTTTAGAGATAATTGTATTGTAAGGTTTTCATCTATTTCTAGATAAAAAGCCGAGATGGCAAAATGGTTAGGTTAGGTTAGGTTATATATGACATTTGATGAAAGTTTGGCAGATACTGATGGTTTTTAATATAATACCTACAGATGCTGTAGATGATGTAAGAGTATAGATGACTAGTACAAAACCGTTTTATCAATACATTGAAAACAATTATTTATTTAACTTTTTACAAATATAATTAAAAGAAAATCTTAATAGGATAGTGTTGTCGCATAATTACATTAAGTATTAAGTGTGGACAACACATAATGAAAGTTACAAGTAAACACAGATTTATTGAAACCACATACCATTTTTTTAATATTGTTTAATTTTTATTTTCTAAATGTATATTTAGTTCAAAAATTGGAAATTCATAATTATTTATTTGGGAAGTTGTAGATACATTTTTTATGTTATAATGGTTAACATATCACCGCAACAACTATAACATGGTATGCAAATGTCATTTATACATATATATCAATGCATTGAAAACAATTATTTATTTTACTTTAAAAAATATTTACAATATTAGACTAACTCAATCTAATTTATAGAAAATTATATTTTACAATGTCATAAAATTAATTTGAATTTATAAATAATATTTTAATATTTCAACAATATGACAACAAATTGAATTGCTTAAGAATTTAAGTATTAATTGTGCTACCTTATTCTTAATATTCTGTGATATTATTATCATCATCATATTCAGCCCACATTAATCCACTGCTGGACATAGGCCTCCTCACAGGCGCGCCAATTTTCCCGGTCCTGTGCTAATCGCATCCATTGACCACCCGCCATTTTTCTAAAATCGTCTGACCATCAGGCAGGTTCCCACTGGCCTTTTTGCTTCACTAGGCTACCACTCTGTTACGACTTTAGTCCACCTTCCGTCTTCCCGTCTTCCCAAGTGTCCGGCCCATCTTCACTTTAACCTCGTGATACGCTTCCCAATATCTTCGACTTTCGTCTTTCGTAGGATTTACGCGTTTGGTACGCGATCAACGACAGAGATGCCTAGCATAGCACGCTTCATAGCCCTTTTTGCCACTTTTATTTTGCGCATGCTATGGTTAGTAAGCGTCCATGTTTCGGCCCAGTAGGTGATAGGCAAGGTACATTGGTTAAACACCTTGGTCTTGAGGCATTGTGGAGCTTGGATGTCAACGTATCTTCGAGCTTTCCAAAAGCAGCCCACCCTAAGCCAATGCGTCGAAAGCATCTGGAGAGGACGGGGTGCACCCGTCCTCCCCAGAGGCTTTACCTCTTTTCATTTTGCTTAGAGCATGCTCTACTTCATCTGGTGTTATATGAGGTAATTCGCCTTTTTCGATTTGCTCTACTGGCGCTGCTCTAGGGTCCGTCGCATCTTGTATCGAATGCGGTGTTTTTGAGGCATATTTACATTTTACAGGGACCTGCCCTGTAAATCTCTTCGACCATCTTTATAATTTTTCTTGGATGGTTTTTGCAATAAATCCGGTGTTATAATCTCTTAAGTCATTACAGATTAAATTATTATAAAATGCGCTAATTAACCAATGATTTAGTTTTCGTTAAATTTTTCAGGCATGTTTGAATAAAAGTAGCTTAACCTTTTATAGTTACAGAAATAAAATAATTCGTTTTTCTTTAATATCCAGTGTTTTAACTCTTTTTTTAATCATTTAATAATTATCCAAAAATATAAAAATGTTCATGAATATATATATTATAAATAAAAAACGTACCTTTGCTTTATTTTTTTCTCTGTCGTGCGATGTTCTTTCCAGGAAACAAAGTCTAGAGACGTTTCTCTATATAGCGCCATTTGTTTTAAATATTTATGAGGTACTTTCGTTGTAGATGTCGCTTTCCGTCGAGCTAAGTTGAACAATATCTTACCGACTTTCCCATAATAAATTAAATGGTGACAACATAATAGTAACCCAAGTAAAGTACCGAGAGCTGGCGCTTATCTAGCGTACCGACCGCAATGGCGCAGCAGTGCTTTTCTGCAAGTTCACTGCATTACTCACCCGTGAAATCTTGAGCATAAACGTATGGTCATATCGTGTACTTAACATTTAATATGTATTATGGTCAATTTCGAATATCACTTTTCGATATTTCGCGACCATTTTAGGAGATGAGTTTCGATTTTGTTCTTAACAGCTCTACAGATAAGCATTTTACGCATTTTTTGTACATTATATTACGATAGTAGTGTCATGTAATCTAATATTTTTTTCCTAAAGATTTCTTAATTTACAATGAGAACATGAAATTCATCCTAGTTTTCCGGCGGTATCGAGCGAGGCAATTTCATCTGCTACGATTGACATTTTGTTCTTGGCATTATCAGGATCCAAGGTGTGACTTACCCTGAACAGTAAGTCATAGATTTAGTTATGCAATTATACTGCATAACTAAATCAATCACTTACTGTTCAATTCTGGAATTTGTTGTTAGTCGCGGCGCCTTCACGTCAATATTTTGATGTTTATTAAGGTACAAATTATTGGAGGAATGTGACACATAAAGATGGTATATGTATCCGAGACAGAGTTAGCAAGCTGAAGTCGATAGACTGGTAATCGATGGAAGAAAATTTCTTGAATACAGCACACTGCAACCTCAGAATTGGAGTGGCACCATTTAAAGGTGTCCTTTATCCAGTAGTGACACCTTCAAATGCTGATGGATACATAAGATTGATGGATTGAGAAGCAACCTATCTAACACAAATATATTTACTCAAATCGGACGGGTAGTTCCTGAGATTATTCACCAGGCTATTATAAGACATATTGACTGCCTCGTTGGTCTAGTGGCTTGGCCACAGACCCGGAGCTACTGGGTTCAATTCCCAGATCGGGCCAATAAAAAATTTTTGGGTCGTTGCTTTCGGTTTGAACGGTGAGTGAGCTGTTACTAAGGTTGGAGATGCATTGACGATGGATGTGGTGGATAATATTTCTAACAATGTCAATGGGCAATGGTGCCCACTAACCGTCAGGTAACTTTTGACAGTCTGCCAACCTAAAAAATACCTATACTAAAAGTATATTTTAACGTTAATTGAATATTAATTGTAAAGCTATTTTAAATAAATATGTAGCAGGCAAGAGTAAAAAAAAATATTGGTTACAAATAAGGTTTTTTATTGGACACCCATATAACCCATATATGTGTACGTGTAATTATCTTACCAGGTGTTTGTTTATAACAATATATCGAGGCAAAAACGTTTTAAATTGTCCGAAGGAATTTATTTTATCCAATGAAGCAGGTATGTTTTACAATTCGCAAGAAACGCATTACGTTCAGGGTGACCAAGATGAATTGAAAATTAGGATAAGAATAATTACTATTGTTAAATACAACCCGATTAAAAATAATATTTATGACAAAATCAAAGTGCAATGGAAATTAAACTATTTTTTCTGTCAAATATATTTCATTTTAATTCGCTGGAATCTGAATTCTGGAATCTATAAGATCATCTCCTCATCAACTTAACATGTTTGAGCTCATTGGATAAGTTATAGATGTATAAACTTTTTAGTTTTTTTTTTTGAGTTTGAGTTTTTATTTAAGTTATATTTTTTATCAATCGATTACATAATATAATTAATTGTAAGTAAGGTAAGTTGTACAAAGCCGGTCATATTGCTAAGAAGCGATCCTTTCTAACAATATTTGGACTTAGGACACGACGTTATCTGAGAGACAAACTTGTAACCATTTTATAGGTGCTCTCATTTGAAAGTTTAATTATGTTTAGATTAACACATAAATCTAGAATTTATGGGTGTAAGGTAATTATAACTAATATATAATATTTTAATGGGTTCACAGACGACTCAAAATATATTCCATCGTGCAGCATGAAACAACCCGATGTCGATACCGTAAGCGTATAGAAAATGTTTGCTTTGGATTTCCAACTAAATGTTATTTATAATATTATAAAACATTACGGTAGCAATTATGCTAATTATCGAGAAATGCTCGATATATTCCGTTGCTATGGTAATGTTGTTTCCATAGTGACAATACAGTGAAAGTTTTCGGCATAATTGGGACATTGAAAATGTTTATGGGCAGATGTGACCACCTACAACTGGGTTGCACTGGGTTACGCTCATTTGAAAGTTTATTGTTTTTTTTTCGTATTATTTGGTAACTCAGCCTATATACGCGTACGCACATATGGTCATGCATTTTCAATATCTTGTTTCACTTATATAGAGTCCAAATGACGATTTTAACTTCTATCTTCCTATTATATATTCTATCTTCTTATTATATACCATTCAATGCATAATTAACAATTTAACAAATGATATATTTTTTTCATTATATAAAAACTACTAAAATAATAGATGAGTTAAGACATACAAATCGCTATGAAAGATTTTTTATATATAAAAAAAATTGTGTCCCTTATAATTTTTTACCTAACCTAAATAAGAATGTGTGGGGTCCATACGTCCGGCAGTTTATCAAAAACAATTTGTCTTGTAAAGCTACTTATTATTCTATTAATATTAATTGTTACATTAACTTGTTAGTTGTTATATGTACTGTAATACCTTTTGACTGCCGCGTTGGTCTAGTGACTAGATGTAAGGCCGCTGGCCCAGAGATCCAGGGTTGAAATCCCAGGTCGGGCCATTAAAAAGTTATTGGGTTTTTCTGTCGAAAATTTTCAGTACCAGCCCGGAATCTGGAAGTTGGAAGTGTGTACACTCCCGTGCCTCGGAAAGCACGTAAAGCCGTTGGTCCTACGCCTGTACTCTTTCCGTTCGTGTCGGATTGCCGTCCCATCGGATTATGAAAGTTAGGGAATAGAGAGTGCACCTGTGTCTGCGCACACACTTGTGCACTATAATATCTCCTGCGTAGTTGGCCAATCTCTCTTGAGATTGGCCGCCATGGCCGAAATCGGTCTGGAGGGTATTATTATTATAAGATATATAGATATATTGAACACATACATGTGCGATAAATTGTGTCGTACGCAGTTGCCAATTAGGCGAATGGCTGTTGTGCCAGGCCAATCAGCCTAAACATCAAGTAGTACCAAATATACACAATTGATTTGAAAAATATAAGAGATAAAAGAGTTGATTTGATCTAAATTTAAAAATAATTATTATTTACGGTTATACGGGTATTACGGTTGACATGGTTTGTAGATACTTGCCTTTCACACTGAAGGTTATTTGTTCGATTTCCACCCAGGACAGACATTTGTGCGCATGAACATGTCTGATTGTCTTGAGTCTAGGTGTAATTATTTATATAAGTATGTATTTACAAAAGAAAAGTAGTATACGTAGTATATAAGTTGTCTGGTTTCCATAGTACAAGCTCTGCTTAGTTTGAAGTTAATTTTCCAGGATGTTATATTAATATTAAATTAAATGAAAATCATTCATAATTTTTTAACGCATTTGCACATCAATAACTATTATAAATATCATTCTTTCAATTATATTTCACGCTAGTTAAGCAAAATTAAAAGGATCGTTTAAATACATGCCCTGGAAAAACCGGTGATGCATTTGGTGGTTAAAGTAATGTCTGTCATATGGTAACAATCATTATCATATGTTTTAATTAGTGTTTCAAAATTAATCAAAATATAAACGAGATAATACAAGAATTACTATGTGACATCAAAACGCAGTTGAGCAGTGTTCCAGAACATACTCTAAAGTATTCTTCTCAATTTTAATGCAGTATGATATAGTTTTGGTGTATTTAATAAATATACCTAAAATTGGTGAAAAAAGGGAGCTTTTAATTTTAAGAACCTACATGATTAATTCAAATTTGTTTTTAGCCTACTTAAGGCATGGATATACTTGAAAGGGCTTCATTTGAGTTATATATAAATATATATATATATATATATATATATATATATATATATATATATATATATATATATATAACTATATATATATATTATACATAGCATTTTCTCTTCTTTAAAATAAAAAATAATTACACTAAAAAACTTAAATTTGCAGTAATAATAGGTACCCTTTGAGCTTATTATTATTAGCTTTTTTTTCTTAAGCTACCTATCATAAGGTATTTAAACCTACATCGGAATATTAAGTAACACATTACTAAGTGAGGCTTCGGTTTATTTTTGCATAATGTATTTTTTAATGATTCTTATACGTTATCGGTAAGCGCATATCGCCATTCTCTGTCATCTAATAAATCAGTTCGCTACGAAATGTTATACTGAACGCGCCTGCGACAATTTTCTCTAGAAACACAGGGCATAAATGTGTGGTATATTTAATACGCCCAATCAACGTCAACGACGTATATCCATTTCTTGAATAGGAGACGATCTTTGATAAGAACAACAATAGGCATAATATGATATTATACTGTCAAAATCATTACTTGAGATTTATTATTAAATTACTTGTCAATATATCTAAATAATATAAATGTCAAAATGAAATACTAACAACCCAGAAGAGAAAATTACTTTTAAAAATAATACATAAATAAGTATTTGACTTTATAATTAAAAATACACAAATAACAAACAAAACAATCATTAATTACTTTAAATGCAAAGAAAACCAACTAAAAATGAAAATTCAAGTAATTGTATGTTCGAAGAAACTAAATTTCGCGCCAAAAGTGATATTATTTTTCTATGACGGGCGATGACGCACTTTTTTTTAAATATATTCCGGCACAAGGTACATACATACATTCGGTCGAAGATTGTTAAGAATGCTCCGAAATTAAGAAACTCCGAAGGCAGTTTTACAAGATTAACAGAAATCATGTATAACTTCCTCTACTCTAAACTACTGTTAATTAAGATATCACACTTCACAGAGTGAATCTAAATTAGAATTGTACAAACAATGCGAATTGAATTGAAGCTGTCACAGCACAGTAATGCTGGCCGTCTGAGGTCAAAGGGTATGTTTCTAGACAGGACCCAAGAATGTCTAGGCAATAAATACCTCGAGACTTAGCTCACGCGTCATATTAATATATGTCTAAATGGAGGCGCGTGTTTCTGTTTATTTAAGCAATTGTTTTTTGTAGACCGTTTGTGATAAACATAAGACATTTCCCGAGTTTGATCTTGATTCCTGATTTTGGTAAAATTGTGTGTGTATTTTATTTATAGTATAGATAGGCGGGCGAGAATTGGCCCACCTGGTGGTCACCAACGTCCATAATAGACATTATAAGAAATGTTAGCTATCGCTTACATCGCCAATGCGCCTCCAACCTTCGGAACTAAGATGTGCCTGTAATTACACTGACTCACTTACCACAAACCGGAACACAGCAATACCAAGTATTTTGTGGGTGGTACCTGCCCAGACGAGCTTGCACAAAGCCCTACCACCAGTGTTTGTGGTGTTGTAATACACACAGTGACTAAGCCCGAAATATACTAGTTTGCGCTTGCTACCTAATTACCTCGCGAAAGTAGCGTTAGAAGTATTATTTTCGTTATTATATTTTATTTTGTAGACCTTACTAATTCGTTCATAAATAAAATATATAGGGAAAAGTGAAAAATTACATCAAAAAAAACCATGAATATAGATAATAAATTTGCCGAGGAAAATTTGAATGTCTTAACAGTTGAGTAATGGAGAAAACGTTTACCTTATTGTATAGGAAAAATAGTTTCAGGGTAGAGAGAAGGAGGAAGAGAATATCAGAACGAATTATTATTAAAACAAATGATTTATCGAATGAAAGCGAGGATGATTACGAATTTTTTAATAAGTATAATATTAAGTTACCAGGTTCAGTTGTTTTTAATTTAATGAAAGTCACTGGTTTAAATTTAATCAGCCAAATATTACAAACAAACAAACGATATTACATGTCTTTATATACGTGGCATAATGTAGTTACTATGAATAATGCAAATTTTACGCATGTTAAAGCACGTTTCTTGGGAAAACAGTAAAGTGTATTTTAGAGGAAGCCGTTTAGAATGTAGGGCGTTTGTAAACACAGAATGTTAAAACCATCACAGATTATACAATGAAATACATTTTTATATGTCATTTACGTAATTTTTAAAATGAACAATCTTTAAATTTGTAGAAATAGTCTAGTTTGTTATTAAAAATAAATTATATTTAATCTTTTTATCTATATATCTGTTCAAGATTCATAGACATAAAAACTGTTTGGTAAAGTATTTACGGAGAAAGTATTAATACCGTCTTGTTGTATTTCACCGCAAGATTTACAACAATCGTCACTTTAAACTGGAACACTAGTCTAGTATTAATATTGGTTGTAGAAAGGATGAATTGATATATGTATATCTAGACTTATTTACACAGTTTCACACTGAAGACTTTCGGCCAAGAAATATTTAAAAAAATGACTAGCCACGTGTGTCCTGTGCACATTTTATTAACATGTATAGTATGTAAAGGTCTTTATAATAGCTTTATAGTTCGATATTCATGAAATACGTTAGATAATTATTTCACAATATGAAAACTATATTATAAAACGACATAGTTTTTTTCTATTTATAAAATGTAGGTTAAAATGTTGTATATCCTGTGTATTAAATAGAATTACAATCTGTTAATGTTCAACGGTGTTATTTATACGCTGTGTGATATCAAGACATATATATATTCCCGCAAATTAATATTATATCTGCAATTCAATTCTGTAAGAACTTTATTATTCGCCCATGAAATGTTGACAACCGACTGATGGTGATATACTATTTTGATATATTGTGATTATGAAACTGGTTGAGCTATTTTGGACCATCCATATTATGGAGAGAACGGTCTACAATAATTATTATGGACCGTTTTCTGTGATGAGTTTTGAGTTTGTTCTTACAAATAGCTCAACTAGTTTCATAGGGAATCAATGAAAAAAAAACCAAGCATAGATTATGGGATTGGTCACTTTTCGTCACATGTTGTGTGTATTACTCGGTGGCCGATTATAAATTGATTTAAATGAATCTATAATTTTAATATATATTTATAATAAATAGATACTTTAAGTGTAGTCTCGTATAAATTATATGATGATAGTAATAATATTTTAATTATAATTTATGATGAATTACCACAAAGGATAGAAAACACAAGTGTCACACGGCTCTGTCTTATTTGAACAGTATGATGTACGTAAGATAAAAGCTACAATAGTTTACCACTAAAAGAAAAAAATAAAATGAATACGAATGAAAAATGAAAACCGAATTCAAAACTGCCAGATTTACACATTAGCTAAAAAGTTAGCTAGTGTGTAAGCCAATCAATGCAAGGTATAAAATGTAATAAAATAATTTTCTTAGATATGAACATAACTATTATTAAAATTAATGTTTTTGTAATGAATATTGTGTGCCTCTTATCACAAAGGAGGAAGAAGTAACAACCTCTAAATGCCCCTCTGCTGGACAAAGCCCCTTTCTTTTTTTAAGGAAAATGTTTTATTTAACAATGAAAGTGGATTATTAAGTTTAATTGTTTACGATACGATTTATTCGGCCTTTCTTAATAAAAAATTATTTGATAACATTTTAATGATAAACGTGAAATACCTAAGGCTTGTTTTATATTTAATTTCTTGCCATTCGCGTTCCATACATTTAAGATGTTATCTAAAAACGAGAAATAAAGTTGAAGGATTCGAGTTAAAAATAAAAGCGTTTTAATCCCCTACAAAAGTTCGGCGAACTCTGACATTCGACGCTGAGCGAACTTGACTCTATGACATTATAATTTGTCGTAGTAATTTTGTACTTTTTCTTATTTATTTGTGATTGAAAATAATCTTTTTATGAAAATGTATGTAGTATTCGGTTTGAATACTACATACATTACGCTTTTACGTAAATGGTCAACGAATCAGAGCGTTCTGTCTCTCTTTCATTTAAGGAGAATGCTTGAAGCTTATGTCACAACACCTGCAATGCGTGGTGGTGGCATCGACACATGCAAGTGTCACGATGTATTACTTCGCCAATTATGAGATGAATCATAAATATAAATTATTAAATACATGAAAACTCAGCGAATTGAACCCGTAATATTAATTTAAAATCCACTAGCTAAGTTCGGCTCTAAAATAGAAATGCATTATACCAACAAACGTAATTCCAAAGTAAAAATCAAAGCAACACTTAATGTCCCACTGCTGAGACAAAGCCTGCTCTCCAATTTAGGAGAAGGCCTACCATGGATCTAATATGTTATGTACCTAATCCCTATATAGCTCTACATTAAACTTAATACTGTAACATCACGATTCAAAATTACTTGCAACGCGATTATTCACTTCAGTGAAACGTCTATCCTATAAGAACTTTTTCGAAAGTTATCTATAAATTCGTATGTGAGGTCGTAATTTATTGTAAGTAAGCTTATATTCTGTAATCACGGCTCAGCAATAATGGTTCCAGCTTATTCACGAGCGATTGCTATTATTTAGTCTGTCGTGCAAGTATAATGGTATCGATGGCCTAGAACGCGTGAATCTTAACCGATGAACATGGGTACAAACCCGGGTAAGCACCACTGAATTTCATGTGCTTAATTTGTGTTTATAATTCATCTCGTGTTTAACGGTCAAGGAAAACATCGTGAGGAAACCTGCATGTGTCTAATTTAATTTAAATTATGCCACATGCGTATTCTACCAACCCGCATTGGAGCAGCGTGGTGGAATAAGCTCCAAACCTTCTCCTCAAAAGGGAGAGCAGGCCTTAGCCCAGCAGTGGGACATTAACAGGCTGTTACTTTACTTTTTTTATTATATAGTCAACTAGCTTTCACCTACGGTTCGCCAATGTGATGGTGGCGCGGTGTTTTTAGGTATAAAAAAGCATCCTATCTTCTTCCTTGGGAGTCAAGCCTGCTTTAAGGTTCAAGGTGTAGCCTTGAAAGCGTAACAGACGGACACTTTCGCATTTATAATATTAGTACAAACTAGCAACATGAAATGGCTTACTTGGTGGTAGGGCTCTGGGTAGGTATCACACATTCGTCATATTCTAGATCTAAATCTTCCAAAATCTTCGTTCATTAGTGTCGCTCCAATGACAAATTCTGGTGAATATGTGGCTGTTTCGAATTTGTTCTTACAAAATAGATACACAGAACTGGATGACGCGAAACAAGTACATCTTATCTTATCTACGTAATCTGAACACAATTTAGGTTAGCTT
Source organism: Nymphalis io (assembly GCF_905147045.1). NCBI lineage: Eukaryota > Metazoa > Arthropoda > Insecta > Lepidoptera > Nymphalidae > Nymphalis > Nymphalis io. The sequence continues at coordinate 12,848,258 of NC_065897.1, read as the reverse complement.
TGCACAATATATAACAATATTAGTACCTAGATTTTAAATACTTTAGAATTTCAATTAAATCGTATCAGTATTATAATTATCATTTTCACAAATATAATAAAATTCGACGAATAATATCATATAATAAATATATTATTTTGTTGTAAATATATAAAACACTGTTAATCAAATATTGGTTTTTGGTAAATGGACGTCAGATAATATTTTTAATCTGTATTATATTCTACTCAAAACAAAATAAGGGACGTGACATTGTACAATAAACTAACATAATTACTATTGCTTAGTGATTTTAATAATTAATCAGTAAATGTTAAATTATGGGTTCCTTGAAGTATCACTAACGTTTGTAGTGATAAATGATATCAAGTGGGTGCTCTCAAAATTTGTTTTTACCACTTAATTTGAGCCCTCAATGATGTGATTTCACCACAAAATATATTATATAAAAAGAATTGTTTCTTTGTTCATCTTATGTGCCTGTATTGCAAACAAAGCCCGCATTAGTTAGTTTTCACATAATAAGTAACAATATAATAAATACGATCCTCATATATGGAAGAAACGACGATATATATATATATATATCGTCGTTAGAGAGTAGAGAGACAATACACGTTTCACACCTGAAGCGTTCAGTTTATTTTTTGTTTAGTTTCACGCAAGTTATACCGCCAATAATCGTGAAACTTTCACATAGTGATAGATAATAAATCAACAAGAGGAACATAAGCTGTATGATAGATTTGTTGTATATTTTATGAGGCAGATCTTGCTGCCTTATTATTTAGCCACTATACCAACGAGACAGTTATATAGTTAGTATACAGAGAGTTATATAGTTATAACAATAATAAGCCCAGAGAAAATCGTCTACTCTTGCGGTTTTATGACGCACTGACGAAATATGAATACTGACGCTTTTGTTTGAAACATGTTTTTGTTGGCAAATGGTCCACCTGATGGTAAGTGCTTAACAACGTTCAAAGGCATTGGAGATGTTACAAATATTAACCATTCGTTACATTGCCATAGCTCCACAAAGCTTGAGGACTTTGATATATGCCTGGTGCCTGTATTTACACCGGCCCACCCAAACCAGAAAATATCACTAAGTATTGCTGTTTGTGATAAATGGGATGGTGCCTACCCAGATGAGCTTGCACAAAGCCGTACCACCAAGTGAAGATTTCAATTATGATTTTCATAAAACTCATCGCATTTTTTTATATTATTTAGATATACTTTCTTTAAAAGTAATACAACTTATTCTCTCTATCATCTAAGAGGAAGATACATAGAACTGTATAAACACATCTTATATGGAAAAGATAAATAAATAAATTGCGGTTGAACAATATGTACACAATAAGTCCAAAGCCACACCAGCGCGACCAAGCATCCGATACAACAAAATCAGAAGGAAAAATTCTTACATTGCTTTGGTCACTTCGCTTACACATATATGCATATGCACATCCACATGTGTAATTGTATTTATATTTTTATTTAATTGTATAGAAAATATTAATAACCGAACAAATAATGCTCTTGATAGTTGTTGAATCATCAAAAATACTTTTTATTAGAAAATAATTATTTTTTACAAAATTACATTCATAAACAAACCTTCACCACTGTTAGAGGTGTTTTTATTCTTTAGTGGTATGCACACCTGAATAAATACGTTTAATTGGTGCTTAATTGGGGCTTAATATAGGAATATTAGTAGGGCGTAGGGCGCCCTCCAGCCAGGTGGACCGACGACCTTGAGAAGGTGGCGGGCACCAACTGGATGCGGAAGGCGGAGGACAGGGAGCTTTGGCGCACCTTGGGAGAGGCCTATGTTCAGCAGTGGACAACGATTGGCTGTTGATTGATTGATTGATAGGAATATTAGCATATTTACAGGAATATTACATATTATCAAGCAGTACCAGAATTTTTAATGAATCATGGATTAATAAATAATACTAAATTGAATTTCGAAAAAATATACTATACTAATTAACATGTTATATTTTTTGATATACTAGATAGAATACTAATACAGAAAAACCTACAATAATCCAAATTGGCAGATGCCATATTCACTTAAAAAAGGCAATTTAAAATTACAAACATACGCTTCAAATAGATTTATTTATAAAAAATCCTTGAAAAAAAGAATAGTAATATTTAAAGTACGTCTTTAGCTGTCGCCTTAACTTCACAAATAATGCATACAAACTTTATTCTTTGATCAATCACGAGTTATCATCAGAGGATCTCGTGTGACCGCAATGTTTGCGGAGAAATTGACATTCGCCGGTTGAACGGCGCGTTAATAAAAGTATGAGTCAATTCAATGACAAAATGTAAATATTCACGAATCCCGTTTCATAATGACTTTGCAAAGCGTTCTTTTTCCCGTTATACAAATGATCCTTAATGATAATGAATGAAATATTGTAATTCCGCGTCATTGGATATCGAGTACCAATTTAGGTTTAATCTCGACATACAAATTCACTGGACTGCTTATATGGATGAAAGGCCGGTCGGTAAGTTTAATTAAATTGTTTAGTTTTAATCTTATTTAAAGTTTAATTAGATTATAAGTGTTGTAATTTTTTTCTAAACTGGCTGTTGCTTTACCCATGGGCAACTATATGTAGCATGGTCTCGTGTAAGACATGCCATAGATATCGTTGTAGCAAATGGAAATACTAAACCTAATATTGTATATAAGAAGGCATTAGAATGTTCCAGTAATTCCATTTCTTTGATTACTAGAGTAATAATAATGTGATTATATCATATCATAAATACGAAAGATTGCGTGTGTTGTGATAACTTTTTACTTCTTCAAGCTTTACACATAAAATATGACATAATTAAAATATTTTGATATTTTTATCCCGTTTAACTGGATTTTCGATACGTAGGCAAAGGCGAGTGAATCGCTAGTATAAAATAAGAATTGGGTACACAAAAGTCAGCCATTGAGGTAGTTATAGCTTTGTGTGAAAAATGTAATTATACGAATATAATAATATACGTATCATATTAATGTTTCATTATTTAATATATAACGGAACTGCATTTTCTAAATGTGCACATATCTATATATAAACAGACAAAAACAAAATAGTTATCATACGTAACTTCTCTATTTGCCAAACGATTTTTTTTAATGTTTGATAGTGTTTTCGAAATTTAGTGTCATCGATAAAAATATTAAAAACTGAACGTTATTAACTTTTCATGGTAATGACCCCTAACCGATTTCGACCACGGCGACCAATCTCAAGAGAGATTAGCCAACTGCGCAGGAGATATTATAGTGCACAAGTGTGTGCGCAGACACAGGTGCACTCTCTATTCCCTTACTCTCATAATCCGATGGGACGACAATCCTACACGACCGGAAAAAGTTCAGGCGCAGGACCAACAGCTTTACGTGCTTTCCGAGGCACGGAAGTGTACACACTTCCAACTTCCAGACCCCGGGCTGCTACTGAAAATTTTCGACAGAAAAAGCCAATAACTTTTTAATGGCCCGACCTGGGATTTGAACCCTAGATCTCTGGGCCTGCGGCCTTACATCTAGTCACTAGACCAACGCGGCAGTTAAAAGGTCCATTACAGTATACATAACAAGTAACAAGTTAATGTAACGATTAATATTAATAGAATAATAAGTAGTTTTACAAGACAAATTGTTTTTGTTAAACTTAACTGCCGGACGTGTGGACCCACACATTCTTAAGGTTAGGTATAAAATTATAACGGACACAATTTTTTTTATATATAATAAAATTCTTCATAGCGATTTGTATGTCTTAACTCATCTATTATTTTAGTAGTTTTTATATAATGAAAAAATTATATCATTTGTTAAATTGTTAATTATGCATTGAATGGTATAAGATAGAAGTGAAAATCATCATTTGGACTCTATATAAGTGGAACAAGATATTGACAATGCATGACCATATGTGCGTACGCGTATATAGGCCGAGTTACCAAATACTAAAAAAAAAAACTTTCAAATGAGCGTAACCTAGTGCAACCCAATCGTAGGTGTTCATCAAAATTTTCACTATATTGTCACTATGGAAACAACGTTACCATAGCAACGGTATATAACGAGCATTTCTCAATAATTAGCATAATTGCTACCGTAATGTTTTATAATATTATAAATAACATTTAGTTGGAAATCCAAAGCAAACATTTTCTATATGCTGCTTGATGGAATATATTTTGAGTCGTCTGTGATCCCATTAAAATATTATATATTAATTATAATTACCTCACACCCATAAATTCTGGATTTATCTGTTAATCTAAACATAATTAAACTTTCAAATGAGAGCACCTATAAAATGGTTACAAGTTTGTCTCTCAGATAACGTCGTGTCCTAAGTCCAAATATTGTTAGCAAGGATCGCTTCTTAGCAATATGACCGGCTTTGTACAACTTACCTTATTTACAATTAATTATATTATGTAATCGATTGATAAAAAATATAATTTAAATAAAAACTCAAACTCAAAAAAAACCTTCAAAGTATATATATATATATATATATATATATATATATATATAACCTTCAAAGTATATATATATATATATATATATATATATATATATAGTATATATATAACTCATCCAATGAGCTCAAACACGTTACGTCTGCTGTAAGATGATGAGGAGATGATCTTGTCGATTCCAGAATCCAGATTCAAGTAAATAATATGAAATGCATTTGACAGAAAAAATAGTTTAATTTCCATTGCACTTTGATTATGTCGTAAATATTATTTTTAATCGGGTTGTATATAACAATAGTAATTAAATTATTCTTATCCTAGTTTTCAATTCACCTTGGTCACCCTGAACGTAATGCGTTTCTTGCGAATTGTAAAACATACCTGCTTCATTCGATAAAATAAATTCCTTCGGGCAATTTAAAACGTTTTTGCCTCGATATATTGTTATAAACAAACACCTGGTAAGATAATTACACGTACACATATATGGGTTATATGGGTGTCCAATAAAAAACCTTATTTGTAACCAATATTTTTTTTTACTCTTGCCTGCCACATATTCATTTAAAATAGCTTTACAATTAATAATTAATTAACGTTAAAATATCCATTTTTTTAGGTTGACAGACTGTCAAATATGCCATCTGACGGTTAGTGATCACCATCGCCCATTGACATTGTAAGAAATATTATCTACCATATTCCTCGTCAATGCGCCCCCAACCTTGGTAACAGCTCACTCACCCTTCAAAACGAAAGCAACAATATTAATAATTACTGTTTGGCGGCAGAATATGTGATGAGTGGGTGGTACCACTAATTAGCAAAGATAATTATATCGTGTGCAGTTTCTTCATTTATAAACTCCGGACTAGTGGTTTGGAATTAGTATTACATTTAAATTATCTTATAAAAATTAATGATCAGTCAAAAGTGCTTCTAAGAGCATGCTTAAATAAAATATAAATTCCTTTGGTTTGTTTTTTTCATACATCATTCATTATTCATCATGAAATTTAACGAAAATTAACTCTACGCTTTTATTATTGAGATATTTATAAAATATCTCTTTATAATATAGCTTAATTATTTTTCATGTTCGGGATTTTATTATAGAAAAAATAAAATATATGTTTTTTTATTAAATGAAATGATTTATCGTTGGATGTTTTTGATTCATAATAAGTTTATTCCACCACGTTTACGTTTCTATCACAAATTAAGGTTTAGAGCTTATTCCACCACGCTGCTCTAATGCGGATTGGTAGAATACACATGTGGCATAATTTCAATGAAATTAGATACATGCAGGTTTCCTCACGATGTTTTCCTTCACCGTCAAGCACGAGATAAATTATACATACAAATTAATCACATAAAAATTCAGTGGTGCTTGCCCGGGTTTGAACCCACGATCATCGCTTAAGATTCACACGTTCTAACCACTAGGCCATATTTTTTTTAATATGTGATTAATTTTTTACAAATTATAACAAATATACATATTTATACTTTTCGTCAGAGCAAAATCTCGTATTTTTTAATTAATGACTTTTTAATGACAGGGCACGTACTTCAAGAGTCCCATTGGGACTGTCCCATTGAAAACTTGAAATATGTTTACGTTAGGATGCAAAAATTGTTTAATGATTGAAAAAATGAAAAGTAGCAATTGTCATTAAGGAAAATACAATTATTTCTATTTATTAAAATTAATTAATCGTAAAGCTTAGGTTAAAAGTAGGGACGATAATAGCCAATCATGTCAGTCGAACCTGCGACTATTTATATCGCTAGGCGGCCCGTAAACCATTAGGCTATTGACGCTTAAAGATTAAATTTGAAGCAATCACAATTTTCTTCTTCCTGTCCTTATCCCACTACGTGGGGTCGGCACAACATGTTTTTTCCTTCCATTTCTCTCTGTCACTCGTCACCAGCACTTGCCACTTCCATACACATATCTTTTCTTACGCAATCCATCCACATTTTCGGCCTCCCCCGTCCCCTATATCCATCAACATTCATACCCATCACCATTTTGGTAACATGCAAATTGAAGCAATCACAATCGTTTTCATAAAAGCGACGATAAAATAATGATGTTAATAATGCAATCTATTACGTCACCATAGATAGCTTCTCGGGGATTAACTAAAGGTCGCAGGTGCAAGTCCTCACCACCGCTGTATTTTCATGTCTTAAATCGCTTATAATTCTGAAACATAAGCACTCGTGACTCAATAAGGTGGATCAATGATAACCTGACCAGCGGTGGAAGTATTACCAGCATATTGAAAAAAAAAATTGTTTATATACAGACGCTGTCCCGTTACTATTTGATTTGTAAATATATGTAAAGGGTTCCAACAGAAACGTGAAGGCAAGGCAAACATTTTTAAGGTCAAAATTTATAAAACAACTAGCTTCTGCCGGTGGCTTCACCCACGTGTGGGGGCAAGTGTTCGGTACGTGATGTCCTTGTACCCCTGACGCGTTTAAATTTTTTTTTTCATTCAGTTAAAACGTGAAAGTGTAATAAACAAACAAACTCACTATCGCTTTTAATATTAGTTAGGACCTAATAAGATTTTTTTATTTGTAATTGCAATATACCCCCGAAAATGTTTAACCAAATTTTGACAATACGATTATTTAAAAAATAAATTATGTGAATATTTTATAAATTAACCTATTACTATTTAACTGTGTTTTAATTATTATAATTAGTTATTAATTCAATCTTAGATATGTTATTTAGTTTATATATTATTTATTTTACATTACTATACAATGGTTAATTGTTTATTTATAAAATATATAAATAAATAACATATACGGCCTTGAACGCATACTCAACAGCACAATACTGACAATGGATTTTATTTTCATAAATTTCTTAAATATTTAAGAAAGTTTAATAATAAAATAAAAACAAATTTTATATTGGAAAACGTTAATGATATTTCGAGGAGGTTGAATAGAAATGAATAAGTTATCGTGAGTACATCGCTCCCGAATCGAACCCAGACGGGGCATGAATGGTCCGAGGTCTGAGCCGGGTTCTTATTTATATCTCGTATAAGCACGTATCGGCAGCCGGTCTCGGGCAGATGTCACTATTATTAACGCTACAAAAAATATGATTAATTAAATATTAATTACAATTCACATTGTAATCGTTCTTTTCGTTAAAGGTCAACGTTTACTGTTTTTATTCGCGCTAATAATGTTATATGGTCTTATTTTTGTTGTTTAGCGGTGTTTCGTTAAACACCGATTTCTCTCTTTCTGTCTTTACTAATTTGGAATTCTCTTTTTTTTCTTGAATTCCAAACTAATCAACCCAGAAACAATATTAATAGTTTAAACGGAATGTTTAAAAAAGCAAAACACTTAATTGTTTTCTGTAATATTTTTTGAGTACGGATAATAAATAAATTTTAGTATTTCAATATTTTTTTCTATGCACATACATTTCTGCCAAGCCTAGAGATCATTTATAAAAACGATTTATTTAATTTTTTTGTATATCTTCATCATGTTCAAAAACAAAAAGGTTTGATCCTAAATCACTAAAATAAAGTGCTTAACATAGAAAAGTAAAGTAAGTTCAAAGTGAATCGAAAATAATATTTTTTTAACGTTTACAAAATAACGACCTTACGATATTCAAGTAACTCAGTTATAGTCGCGTGTGCCCGACGAGCGCGCCATGTGGCCAGTTGACGCTTCGCCGCGATCGCGCCATGTTGTGCCTGCTCCTGCTCGTGCTCGTCGCGAACGAGATCCGACCCGCGTACGTGACGGACTCCCCGTCCTTCGCGGATAGATTAGACAGACTATATGAAAAGTTAGAAAAAATAACAGTTGCACCGGCAAAAAAGTTCAACGATAAACTATACGCTAAATTGGAAAGGTTAAATTCCCTCACGCCGGCCGAGCTCAGCGAGGATGATGAAGAATTATTGTCGGCGATGCAATTGTGGGGGTCGATGAGTGATGACCAGCTGAGAGGAGTTGTGCAGGAGATGCAGAGGATGAGGGAGGATGATAAGAGTGAACGTCTGAATGATGAATACAGTGATGGATACTGGAACGATGATGTGAGTTAAAAAATTAATTATTACCAAAAAACTAGTTAATTAATTTATTTGCATGATGCTTTTGATATAACAATTTGTTCATTTTATTTATTAGGAATCCTCTATTTATCATTATTAAATCTCGCAACAATCTTATTAGAACAATCAATATTGTATATTAAAATTCATTCATTTATCATAATACGAGGACTGAGTGAGCCAGTTTAATTACAAACATAAAAATTTTATTATTATCAATTAATTATTTTCGTCCTTGGCGAGTGTCCATCTAATGGATGTACTCTTATTATTTTCCACACTGGAGACTCAACTAATAAGATTTAAGCTGAACAGCTATTCTTTAAGAAATCACTTCATTGCTCCCCCTAAAATGTTGACAATCGTCTTTATGATGCGTGTATTCTTGTTATAATTATTATGGTCAATGTCGCATACCACTTTCTGACATTGCACGGCCGTTTTCTGCGGTGAGTTTCGAGTTTGTAAACGAATATACCTTACAGTTGAGTGTTCTTCAACCAATAGAACATTAATGTTAATTTTCTGTAGGATTTTCTGGCATAACGTATCTATTATAAAAATTTAATTTATAATATCTTATGTAAACAATTGAAGTTGCTAAACGGTTTACGTAAATATAAACAACATTTTTTCGATAAGACTCATTATAAAACATATTCATACGATATGAAAGTCATCAAATCGTGTAATATGACAAAGATATATGACACGTGGTTCTTAAACGAGGATTGCTGGTTCAAATACGGATAAGAACCATTCGGTTTTTATCTGCATAACTTATGCTTATAATTCATCTCGTTTGGGAGGTGAACGGTCGTAATATTTCTTTAAGAGTAAATTGTAATTCTGCCACAAGTGCGAATCAATACTAATATTGTAAATGCGAAAGTAGGTATCGTTCTTTCACGGTTAAACCACTGAACCAATTTTGATGAAATTTGGTAATGAGCAAGAAGAATCCCAAGAAAGGTCATAGACTCCTTTTTTACCTAATACCTGCCCCCTCATCCTATCGTGCGAGTGAAGTCGTGAGCGGAAACCAGTAAGCTACTCATTGAAATCTTTTTTTAAACCAAGAGAACGGATGTTTTTTTTAGATTTTATTTTATTTACCAAAAAGCGTTGTAATAATTGTATCTCCTCAATTTTCGGTAATCCATCCGCCGCGTCTGTCTGTCTGTCTAAACGCGATAAACTCAAAAACTATTCAACGGTTTTCACCAATTGATGGAGTAACTTGTGAGGATGGGTTTAACCTAAAAATGAAATCTTATAAGTTTTGAGTTTGTCAGAATCTCTTGTGTTATTAGAAAGATGTATCTGTGTGTGTCTGTTTGTATTTGCGTGTCTCGTGAATACTACGAATTCAAACCAATATCAGACAAACGATATACTAGTTACAAGTCAATTTCATCCACGCATAATTAAGTTTATATTAAGTTCAATTAAACCGTTTTTACACGTAATAAGTATGATTAACTTATATACTAAGTTAATATATAAACAAATAAAGTAAGTCGATTAAGTTAAGTGTATCGATTTAAAACTTGTCAAATAAAGGTAATTTGAATAGCATTACAATAATTTGGCACCGTTGAACTGATCTGTCCATGAAAGAGATAATGCAGTCTCCAAGCAAGTAAAACTCCCTAGTTAAGGATCATTACATTTATTTTAACGTCTCGTATAATAATAAAAAAAATCCTATTTTTAGCTGACTTTAAAAATATGGAGGTTATCAATTTGGTCTTATTTTTTTGTTGCGTTACTCGGTGGCCGGTTCGAACGTACTTTGGTGTCCATATTTTTGAATAGAATAATCTATATAATATGTGGTTTATAGGTGGAATATAAGTAGTAAATAGGCGATACGTAACTTGTGTTTATTTTGCTTGTCTTCGCCGATGTAGTCTGGTTCTAAAAAAAATGAAGATAATTAAAACATTTTAATTATTAGTTGTGTAAATGAAACAAATAAAAATCGACAAATAACGATAGGAAACTACGGTAGACTTAACAGTTATTTCAATATTCTTCTTAGATTTCATAAGTCACTTGCGTAGTTAGCACTCGCTCATTAGACAGGTTTTAAGACCGCAGTATTCTAGAATCTCGAGCTTAAATCGCAGGTGGGGCGATTAATAATTAAGACGAGAAAGGAATACAGCTGTTGCGCTTCCACCTGATCTCTTTTCTTTATCAAATTGACATCCATTATATTACGATATCATGCGCTTGCCCACACTTGTGCGCTATAATACGTCCTGCGCAGTTAGTGCTTCTTTGTGATTTTTTTTTGATTCAGAAGGCACATCTTTAGTGCTCAGGGGTAGTTATCATGAATATATATCAAAAAACATTTTAATAAATAATAAAATTTACTGATCGTAATGGTCAGCGCAGACGCCGCTGTAAATACCAATATTTTACTATTAACAAGTAACAGTAACAGCCTGTGAATGTCCCACTGCTGGGCTAAGGCCACCTCTCCCTTTTTGAGGAGAAGGTATGGAGCTTATTCCACCACGCTGCTCCATTGCGGGTTAGTGGAATACACATGTGGCAGAATTGCAGTAAAATTAGACACATGCAGGTTTCCTCACGATGTTTTCCTTCACCGTATAGCACGAGATGAATTATAATCACAAATTAAGCATATGAAAATTCAGTGGTGCTTGCCCGGGTTGGAACCCACGATCATCGGTTAAGATTCACGTGTTCCTACCACTGGGACATCTCGGCTCATATGTTTACAAGAACACTGGATAATAACAGTGTAGAAAATTTAGTTGGCAATATCTTGGCAATGTAAATGAAATCAAAAATGTTCACTATGCCAAAAAGCTACAAACTGTGACAAATATTGGAACCTTTTAATGTTTAATATCCGTGTTAAAAAGTGCCGTTTTTTTATAACAATTTTATATTAGTTATTTTGTTTGAAATTGTTGTAATAAATAGGTAATAAATATTATATCAAAAGCCAGAACAAAAATTTATGATTCAAGAACCATATTGTTTAATAGGGCACTACTTTACAATAGCTTACCCAAAGAACTAATTAATGAAGAATCATGAGAAATAAACTTCTTAAACCTATTATAAGTTTGAGGCAGTGACTTCTGACTGGTTGCTCTAAAAAGCCTATTTTCTGATCTTCACCCGTTGTTTATGACCGTTAATGTAAAAAACCGAAGTGTGAGTCTGACTCGCGTTGAAAAACTATCCGTACTATTTTAATAAAGACTAAGACAATATATATATAGAAAAAAAATTAAAAAGTGCCACCTCACGCTCAATTATAATACATAAATAGTAACTAACGTTGTCAGCCAATCGTCATACATCCATCCGTCTGAGAATCAAGCACTGGTCATAGACTTCTGCCAGGGTACGTCAGAGCTCCCGATTTCCCTTTAATTTGTTTCATGATTGTATGGTAAGCAGCACCAGGAGTACGAGCAAGAGTTCAGCTTAAGCTGTTCGATAAAACTGGTTTAGTTTTGTTTTTAATCCACATATTTAAATATTTCACGTGTTAGCTAGCTGAAATAAATAAAGCATATGAATAAATCAAAATACAAAATAGTCTGACAGACGGACGCGAGAATGATTATTTAATATTAGTTTTTTGATCGAATGTACGAAACCCTAACATGTGCTTCTTTGGTAAACGCCTTTATGCATAAAATGTAAACATATCGAGGTTATTTATTGCATGGGAGAGCATGAGGTTGGCTGCCATTTTTAAATCCAAAGTAAATAATAACCTGTAAATGTCCTACTGCTGGGTTAAGGCTTCTCCTTTTGAGGCTTGGATCATCACAACACTGCTCCAATGCGGGTTTGTGGATACTCATCCGAAAAATGCATCCACGCGATGTTTTCCTTCACCACTAAGCACGAGATGAATTATAAATATATATTACGTTCACAAAAATCCATAGGAATTTAATATATAATCTTTGGATAAGATTCATGATTTTTAACCACTGGGAGATCTTGGTTCTCATAAATAAAATGACATTTATAATACTCTCTTTGTAAGCCCGGGTTATACTGACTTTTTAAAATGATAGCGTTATATTCAAATCAAAATAAATCAAAGAAGTGCCAAACTGGATTCTCGCTCCGCATTGATAAAAGGCCGCCACAGCATCCGTCTTACCAATTAAACCTTTATATTTATGCCGGTATTTTTAAAAAAAGTTTTAATAAATAACTGAAAAGTTATTTTCGTCTCCTTGTCGCCTAAAAGCTCTCAACTTATGTGACAGTAACAAAATACGATCATATTTATTAATAAAGACATGCATTAATCTTTGTTTATGATATTTTACGATCATGTATTCCGTTAGAAGGAGACAATAGGCATTAATTATATTCGAAATCAAAATATATTTATTATAATATTAGTCAATCCTTTCTTTGCACTATTGAGATACTGTTTTCAGAAGTTGTCCTTGTGTATGAAAATACATAAGTAAAAGCGCTTGTTACCGACGAATGTAAACAAAGTCTTTGCAAAATTAAATTAACTTAAAAAATATTACTTATTCATTGAATTAAGTATTCAAAATTAAATTGCCTAGTGGAATTCGTTTATTTTTTAATCTATCTTATTAAGTTTTTTTTTTATGGCGTGATAATTCGTTTTCAGTCCTAATTATTTAATCAATAAAAAATCGTTATTTTATAATTCAATTGTGCACTATATATTTTCATTACAGTTTATTAAAGAAAAATCGTATTTTTAAATATCTGACTGGATATCAAAATAAGATCGGAAAGATCGGATACCGGATTGTTACCGGATATCCTTTTAATCTCTAGTCTTAATAATATTTCAAGTAGAGGTTATTTCTTTTACTCACAAAACAAAAGTTAAATGGCACCACTGATACCATAACAAAACAAAAAACAAATGCAGCTGAGTAGCGGATTTTTACCATCTCTGTATATAATATTACTGATATGAGTAGCTGCGCTTAGCAGTTTTCCCCCAATTTTAGGCTATTGACGACATAAGTGTAATTTTACACTTTTTACGAGTCTATACTACCCCAGCTCGAATTGAAATTTTGCCTCCGCCTCACCGCCGCAGATTAGAAGCTATCTCTCTTGCAACATGCAGCTCAAATACTTACGGATAGCAGGTACCATAACTCATAAAATATTATTATATTAATAAACATTTCTCGAAAGCAAAGAATTCTGTAATTAAAATATCGCTTTCTTTTCACAAATTTTGTCTCTTATATTTTTATTGCAATCATATACAATTCATCTAAAAGAAATCGCGTCACTTATCATTATACGCAGTACGTATTATTATGCGTTTGCGCATGCGACACAGCTTCCCGTTCGTAGCCTAGGGCATTAATGAATTGGTTCGGCGGCACAGATGTGCCGGTAGGAAGAACTGAGCTTACGCGTATTTTATCGTTGAACTAAAAGCCTTTTTTAAAATTTAAATCACATAGTACCTATATCTTATTAAATCTAGTTTATTTAAAAAATAATTGATGTATGTAAAGTAGTAATTGTGTAAAGGATGTTTTTTTTTTCTGAAGTAAGTTGGTAACTTAATCTATCTAGATGCATAAACAAAACCATTTGAAATTTTACAGTCCCTTAAATGTACGTGTATACTGTATAAAATATCTTTGTGTCACTTTAGTATTTCATTCTGTGCATTACAAGTCGTTATCGGTAAAAGTTAAGTATTTTTGTTTTAATGGACGCGTTTATTATTTGGTGTGAAGACAATCATTTTATCAGGTCGAAGTTCAACGGTTCGAATCCCGCCGGGAATATGTAATTACTAACCGTTTTGTGTGATTTTCTTTCGTATGAAAATATTTTTTGTTATGGATGAAATTATAGTTAAGAGGTTAGAAAAAATATTTTATATAATAAATGACATAAGGACTATGGTTCCGGTTCTGGTTTCCGTTGTAGTTCCTATCAAGTAATTCTCAGTAGTTGCCCAGTTTGGTAATTGCCAGTATACACTCTCTTGCCTTGGACAGCACGTAAAGCAGTTGCTCCTGCGCCTTCTGCCCTGTGTTCGCATAGGATCTTGAGTGTGAGTAAATAAATAATGTCTGTGTTTGCGCACACACATGTGCACCATAATGTCTCCAGAAACGCTAATCCCCATTGAGAATATAAGCAGGAAAAGATAAAACGCATAGATATACTATATATATATATATATATATATATATATATATATATATATATTTACTGGTGGTAGGGCTTTGGTAGCTCGTCTGGGTAGGTACCACCCACTCATCAGATATTCTACCGCAAAACAGCAATATTTGATATTGTTGTGTTCCGGTTTGAAGGGTGAGTGAGCCAGTGTAATTACAGGCACAAGGGACATAAAATCTTAGTTCCCAAGGTTGGTGGCGCATTGGCTATAAGCGATGGTTGACATTTCTTACAATTCCAATGTCTAAGGGCGTTTGGTGACCACTTACCATCAGGTGGCCCATATGCTCGTCCACCTTCCTATTCTATAGAAAAAAAAATATATATATAAAGTTCACAATATAAAAATGTAAGTTTTCCACTCACACTTGTTGTAATATCAATTTAATTATTTAGCAAATAATACCATAATGCAAACAAAACAGTTGCTTTGAAACATAAATAATTTCATATTTAACGCATGCGAGAAATAACACGAGGTTGACATTTATCTCGTGAGTCATTTACGTGAAATATGTCCGTTGGCAAAATCACTTGCACTATTTGAAGTATTTAGCTACGCTAGACTTATAAATATAGTGCATAACAAAGCAAGAATTTGAACTTTACAAGTGCTAGGAATTTGTGAAAATTCTTTGTTTCGCTGTTGCCTTGTTTAAATCGTGAGCCAGTGTTATTACAAGCACAAAGGATATAACAAAAATAATAAAAGTCAACATTTTCCCCTCTTCCCTCCCTGTGTGGTACTCCGCTGGTGATGCAAAGCAAAATCGCCATGCTGGGGATTGACGTTCGCTGCGACCTTAGTCCAAGGGATTACATCGAGGCTGTTATAAAAACAGCTTCACGGAAACTCGGAGTTCTGAACAAGGTGCGGCGCTTTTTCACGCCACAACAACTGTGCCTGCTGTACAAAACACAGGTACGGTCTTGCGTGGAATATTGCTCGCACCTTTGGGATGGCTCCGCTAAGTACCTACTTGAGGGCTTGGACCGGTTGCAGCGACGTGCCGTACGCATTATTGGCGACGTAAAGGTCACAAACACCCTTGAACCTTTACAATTGCGTCGTGAGATAGCAGCACTGAGCGCTTTCTATCGACTGTATCACGGCGAGTGCTCTGAGGAATTATTCTCTCTAATTCCTGCTTCCCCCTTCCTTCTTAAGTCCACGCGAGCTGGTTCTCGATGTCACCGCCTAACTGTGACATCAATTCCATCGCGAACAAAGAAATTTGGCAACTCCTTTCTTTGTCGCACTTCCAAAAAATGGAATTCCTTACCAGCTCACGTATTCCCCTCCTCTTACAACCCGAGTTCCTTCAAACGAGGCGTGAAGAGGCATCTTTTTTTTTTATAGAATAGGAAGGTGGACGAGCATATGTGGTGGCCCACCTGATGGTAAGTGGTCACCAAACGCCCTTAGACATTGGCATTGTAAGAAATGTCAACCATCGCTTATAGCCAATGCGCCACCAACCTTGGGAACTAAGATTTTATGTCCCTTGTGCCTGTAATTACACTGGCTCACTCACCCTTCAAACCGGAACACAACAATATCAAGTATTGCTGTTTTGCGGTAGAATATCTGATGAGTGGGTGGTACCTACCCAGACGGGCTTGCACAAAGCCCTACCACCAGTAAAATCTTGCGGGCCGGCAAGGCGAAGGCGGCTAGTGCAGAACGTTTTTCCCGTCTGTACTGGCCGTCGTCGCGTTTGGACTCTACTACCACTTACCATCAGGTGGAGTAGAGTCATTTGCCCTCCCGGCGATATAAAAAAAAAAAAAAAAACATCTTAGATCATGTAGGTATAGTCTGTGTTTATGATTCATCCTGTGCTCGGTGAACGAAGAAATTTTGACGAAATCTGAATTTTTTGGAAAAAATTCCTCATGTGTATCCAATCCGCTTTGGAACAGAATCCTTACTAATATTATAACTGTGAAAGTGAAGTGTCTTATGCTTAAAAATGTTAACTGCTCAACACGATACTTAAATTACATAAATATGTTATTTAAACACGGATTTATTTAATGAGTTACGTTTTAGTGCTTTTACTCGCTACCAGTTATTATATTATATCCGGTAATAAATTTAATGAACAAAAGTTGAATTATTCAACTGTTCAATGGTACTCGTATTAGGACGGCAGTGTGTAGTTAATTAAATATTGAATAGGCGTCGCTAATCTATTTAAAGAGTCTTATAAATGCGACAACTGTTTAGCAGCCATTCACATTTTGTTACGTTGGCTGCATGCTCAAGTCCCCTAGGCTTGACAATGGTAATTGCTGGTATAAATTGTTTTCTGTTATCAATGGTTTATTTTTTTTTTTTGTCTAGACTGGTCGTTTCAAAAAGTTATCACGTATGGATAAGGCTCTGTCAGATCGTTATATTTTTATAAAAGTTGCGCTAAGCGAGTTTTTTTTTTATTTTGATAATTTGTATCTCCGCAGACCAACTGTTAGTGAACAGTGGAGATCCACTGTTAGTGATTTGGTATATATTTTCATTTTTTTATTACCAGGCAGCATCCCAATCTTAATTTTAGGATAGTTGCTGACAAAATACAAGCTTTCATTAGACTCTACGAGGACAAGTCCTTCATGGACTCGGTGTGTGTGCCAGTAATCTTCCTTGAGGGGGTGCTGTTGGTCTTCGTGGGATTCTGTATTCGGCCAGACTGTTCATAATCAGATCATCTTTTGTATAAGTTAATTTTGTAGCTATTTTTAAGTTGTAGCAAAATCAAAGTTGCACACTATGTATAAGTAACTACTTTCTATTCTTGCCAGTTCCTAGAAGAATCTACACTTTGAACAGTTGGTACATTGAATTGATACAAAATCGCTTATACGAGTCTGTTTGAATAATGAATTTTGACGCCAATTTGTAACGAGTACTGATCTGCATGAGCTTTACTTTTTTAATTATTATTTTAAACAACTTTAATATTATTTTAGGATAATCTATCTGACTATTAACACATTGTTTTAACTAAACCTTATACATAAAGAGTTGAAATATGTAGAAGACTTTCGTCTCGTACTTTAGACGCGTGAATTTTTATTTTAAGGGCTTAGATTTAGATTGGAATTGAAAAGCATTGCTTAATAATAAAAACAATAGTACAGTATCCCAGATAAATCCCACTGGTGGGCAAAACCTCTTCTCTTAAGGAGAAGATATAAAGATTATTCTACAGATATTATATGATAATAAAATCTTTATTGAAATAGTTTTTGTACATACATTTAAAGATACCTAAACAAGGAAGTGTCTTAGGGACCAGAGCCATCCCATAAATTACTTTATATATAATATTACTATTTATACGTGTAGACTTATTTAAAAATAAAATAAAAATAGTAATTGAATAAAAAACTGAAATATTATAACGTGTGGAATATTGAAATGTGCGTGCATGAGTGTATGTGTGTGTGTGTGTGTGTTGTGATAATTATTGTACGTTGGTTTGTGGATTTCTCTGAATATGTGTTTTTTCAACTAGTGAAGAAGAATTCGTTTTTTCGTAGTTTTGTTCTTTAACCGGGTAATATTTACTTAGATATTTAAACGTTTATATAACAATGGTCCAAGATACAACTATTACCGATGGGCCGAACAATCTTATTGAATAAAATAGACTAACTATGAGAGCCGAGATTAGTGTGACAAGTGAACTTTAATCGTTGATTTCTGGTTTAAACCAAATGGCTAAATAAGTTAAATATGTATTTAAAATTCATCTCGTGTTTTCCGAGAAGGAAAACATCATGGTGAGCGTGCGCCGGATGAAACTCTGCTCCCTGTGAATCCCGCATTGGGAGAAGCGTGATGGAATAATCTAAGCCGTCTCCTTATGAGGAGTGGTATCTTTGATCAGTGAGACTTATACTGGCGGTTACTTTACGATTTTTATAACGTTACTGAGTTTCATAATGTTTTACGAATCTTGCGAAATATAACATGTTGTGTGTCGTTTGTCTCATCTTTCCCACGATGTTTAGAACAAGTACAACGAGTGCCATGTGTGTGTAAGGCGGCCAAATGACGAACATAAATAAATTTACTAACCTTAAAATCATGTAAACATTCTTTAACCTTTCAATGGAATAAAAATGCTTGGAGTAGAGTTACTAGCATGTTCACACGATTTTATTTTACCAATATTTGTTGCTCAAAACATTTTACAACAAACATTAAATTAAAAAAGATGTATTAAATCGTTTTTTTTTTGCTTTAACTCGATTTAACTTAGATATATCAATTCGACTTCGATTTAGAAGTTGATCGACAAAAATCAAAGCGAGAGAACCCACTATAATGTTTATTGATTTTCATGCAATATATACATATACTAGCTGACTCGTGCCTACTTCGTTGGGCGGTAAATATTTTTACTTGTGATGAAATTAAGAGCGTGGTTCGGTTAGTATTGAGTACTATGATTTATTTCCTGACTGCCAAAAGTCGCGATGGCCGAACATTAATAAAATTGTCTCGCGTATTGATTGATTGATATTGATATTATCTCTTAAACTATGCTTAACTTCTCCGACTTATTTTGCAAATCCGACTGCTATGAAAAGTCTTTTCATTTTTCGGGTAAATATATATATGTAACCTATGACACTTACAAACAATGTGGCTTTCTATCGGTAAAAGAATTTTCAAAATCGATTCAATAGATCCAGAGATTACCCCCTACAACCTCAAAACTTACTTTACCTCTTTCTAATGAGTATAGATTGTTAGCGATTATCTGTGCGACTCGATACTCTGGTAGCATATACGTCGTAACTGTCAATGACCTTTTTTTCTATGTTGTATGCGCGGTTACCATGGTGGTTGTCATCTATCAAAGTGAGAACTCTTTGTGATCTGTAAAAGCTTTTTTTGCGCATAATTAATTTGAATTGTTCCTTTCGTGTATAAAATATCGTTAAGTTTGTAATTTTGTGATTAATTATATAAAATTTGTGATAATTAAATGAAGTAATTACCTACATTTTGATTATATTGTCTTTTATAAATTACAAATAAATAATTAATGATATATGAATTTATATATTTTTAAATTCACTTTTTATCTCTTTAATTTCTAAAATAAATAAAAAAAGCGTTTTGTTGTAAATATACCCCTCGGGTCAATAAGCTGCGTGAATTGCGTCTAGTCCTAAGTTGTAAATCACATTACGAGTTAAATTTAACTGTCGTCGAGACATAACGTAGCCAACTGTTGAGTAAGAACTATTGTTTGATATTTTCTTAATAAATAAAATACATTCATTTTATGTTTTAATATTTTTATTATCAGATGCTAAGATTTTTAATTTAGTTGGTATCGCGTTTTATGTTTTGGGCCTTGCATTCATGCTTTTCATAAAAAATACTATTTTTATTGTGTATTTTGAGTGTTTATGGTGACACTCACGATCCAAAACCACTTCCGTATTTCCGATTGACACTTGCTATTATTGCGTGGTAATTGCATGAAAGCAAAGTGTACCATAAATGTTTCACTGGTGGTAGGGCTTTGTGCAAGCTCGTCTGGGTAGGTACCACACACTCATCAGATATTCTACCGCAAAACAGCAGTACTTGGTATTGTTTTGTTCCGGTCTGAATGGTGAGTAAGCCAGTTTAACTACAGGCACAAGGGACATAACATCTTAGTTCTCAAGGTTGGTGGCGCATTGGCGATGTAAGCGACGGTTAACATTTCATTCAATGCCAATGTCTATGGGCGGAGGGTGGTGACCACTTACTATCAGGTGACCCATTTCCTCATCCACCTAACCTTATTCTATAAAAAGAAAACAAAAATGCCAACTCTATTTTTTTAATATTGTTTTTTGTTTTACAGCGTCATAGTGATAGTGAGCGAGACTCGGCCATTAGGGTGTCCTATGAGTGAGGGTCCTAAGAGATTGATAGATTATGAGATAGTCGGTAGGGATACATATATATATATGTTTATACTCAATATTTGAAAACTCGTGGCCCTATATATATATCGGGGTGAACCAAACGTTAGCGTGATTCAGAAACTGGTTTCTTTCATACAAAATTTTATTACAACAATTTATTTTACGGTTTAACAGATATAAGAACGAAACTGTTTGTTACCTAACTCATCTTTCTATCATTGCATGTGTAGTGTCGTTTTTTCGTTCGTTATTTATGTTTGGTGTTACGTATAGGGAAAAAACAAAACGATACAAATCTGTCATGGGTATTAATACAATTATAAACACGAACAAAACATGTTCGCCGGACAGAAGGATGATAGATTCATTTATAACAGAAGCCGCGTTAGAATACTTTGACATACAATACAACACATCGCTCGTAGTTTAAAATTAGTTAACAATAAATAATTTACAATAAAAATTGTTTGTACTCCTTTATTATGTTGTCTGTTTAAGCCTCATAAATATCTTCTTTATTATCTAGATCGTATAGAATTAAATAATACAATTATCGAAAATTATTCAGTTATTTTACAATAAATTACTGGACATAATGCTTTTAAATAGAAATTAGACATTTTGTAAAGATAGACCAAAAACAGACTTACACATTACACTTACAGACAAAAGATATACCACAGACAGACCCGAGGTCCACTAACCGCACAAACCCCAGTACAGAAAGTTTCTCTAATTTAATTTCCCAAATTAAAAAAAAAAAGCTGTTCATCGGCTTCGCTGTTTAAATTCAAAGCGATTGTGAAAGAGTTTGACAAGTATCCTCGAATCTACTGGAAAAAAATACGTCAATAAATTTATAAATAACTTCCCTAATCCGATTTTGATATAAACCGTTTCAACGATTTTAAGCCGACCAGCGTTGCGTTAGCTTTATTCGAATATCATAATATCCCGTTACCGTTCCTTTGATGTGGTAATGTCCTTCGCTGCGCACGCGCACTTGCATACTAATGCGCGACTACTTAAAGAATAATTATTCATAACTTATTGGCTTGTCTGGGACAGAAGGCAGTCAGACATTTCTCCTAAATGTTGTATTTTAAACCAATAAGTGAAAGAAGAGCAACATTGTCAACAGTTAAATTTAGTATTTTTTGTTAAGACTTTAAATTGCAGTGCAGTTTAATAATTTTACGCTTTTTTATTTTAGTATAGTTTATTTATTTGTAAGCTAATTTCTTATATTATGTACATTTTTTACATATAACATATATATCATGTGACCTATGTGAATTTTATATATATATATTTGATGGGATTTTAATAAATAGTCAATTTTTCAAATGAAATACATAATCAATAATGTACATTGTATATATATATATTCTTATTTCAAAACAAAAAAATAGTGTTAACAAGTTTGATAAATCTTTTTTAATAAAATATCATTCCTAAGTTTTAAATGAAAAAAAGAATTGTTAAGATATTAAACACAAAATAACTACTTTACGATATAAAATATTTTCAACGGTAGTAAACATTTCGTAATAATAGATTACGTATACGCGTGTTTGTCTTTCCGTTCGTGATAAAATGCGGAAAGTCCACATTGCATTCTACCTGCTTGTAATTTGTTCTAAAACAGATGTTTAGATGATGATATTTTGAAATACATTTACTTGATATTACAATATCAAGAAAGAAAGAAAGAATTATAACATCAAGTTTTCAACATCACTAGCCGAGATGGCTTAGTAGCTAAAATAATTAAATTTTAACTGATGAGTGCGAAATCAAACACGGAGTTTTAATATGATTAATTTATGTTTATAAATTATTTCGTTTTCGTGAAAGAAAACATCGCGAGGAAATCTCAAGTGAAATTCTACAAATGTATCCACCAAGCCGCACTGAGGCATCAGGGTGAAATAAGCGCTAAACCTTTTCCTCAAAAGTAGGAGGCCTTTGCACGGCTTGTTCATTACGAAGCCGTTATTTATTTATTTTAAGTTTATATATACATATTTATAATAAAACCATGTTTTATCTATTCAAAACATTCAAAACCTTTATTTATATTTATTCGCTGTTTAGATTAAAACCGATACGTAACTGTATATTTATATTTAATAATTTATGGCGAGTCAGTACTTACCATAAACATCGCTATCGACTACGAGATTTAAGATGTTATATCCCTAGTGCATATTTAAACATTCATTAATAGAAGGCTAATAATAATAATAATATCCTAGGACATTTTTCACACACGGCCATCTGATCCCAAATTAAGCTTGTACAAAGCTTGTGCTATGGAAACCAGACAACTGATATACTACATATACTACTTTTTCTTGTAAATACATACTTATATAGATAATCACACTCAGACTTAGGACAAAGAGACATGTTCATGCACACAAATGTCTGTCCTTGGTTGGAATCGAACCCACAACCTTCGGCGTGAAAGGCAAATATCTACCAACCACGCCAACCGGCTCATTATAAAAAAAATATTATGTTCATTATAAAAAAAGATAAAAAACGTAGAACAATATGTTATTATCTTACAGGATATTTGAATTTAATTTTAATTATACTAAGTAAAATTGATTCCGCCGTGATCGTCCAGTGGTAAGAAAACGGGAATCTTAATCAGTGATTCCGAGTTCAAATCTAGATAAGCAATACTGAATTTTCACGTGCTCAGTTTGTGTATATAATTCATATCACGCTCAACGGTGTAAGAAAACATTGCGAGGAAAACAAAGTGGTGAATGAAAATCAGCCACTTGTATCACGTACCAACCTGCATAAGAGTAGCGTGGTGGAGCAAGCTTTTAACTTTCTCGTCAAAAGGGAGAAATGGACACTATATATATATATATATATATATATATATATATATATATATATATATATATATACCATTAACAGACGAGTTTTAGACGTATGTTGTAAACACTATATGGCACTTTCAACCTCCGACCTCCACCTGCGACATGTTCAATATAATATCTGATATCTGGCTAATCATTTTAATATTAAGTAAAATTTAAACATAATTTCGCATGAGTAATCTAATAAAAATATGTTTCTTAATAACGTACTAATGTACTAACGTACTTGCACGAAGCCCTACCACCAAGCAAATTGAAAATATTGAATAATTTTCTAAAATGATGATCGTTTTAACTAGTGTGATTGAATAGTTTACGCTCATTGGTTACTTATTAATCATCAGCTGCTTCCAAGCAATGAGTTTTAATCATCGTTTCGGAAATTATAAAAGCTTAGCGAGAAAATAATCCATACGTAAATACATATTTAACATTAGCGTCGTTAGCCAAGGTTTTTAATTAAGCGCAGCCTAAGAAAAGCCGTTAAGTAAAATAAAGTTTATGTAATAATTATTTTAATAGCGGAAACACTTGATAACTTCATAATTTTCATAATCACGATAATTTGTTTTTAAATTTAATAATTTTGTGTTTGAATAATTTCTAACAAATAACTACCTACTCATTTTAAAACATGATGTTAATTAAAAAAAAATCTTTTCATTCTTTGTTATTTTACTAACAAACTTTTAATCAATTTTCGACCACGGCAGCCCACCCCAGTTATTTACTGCACAACATATTACGGAACACAAGTTAGTTCGTAGAACAAAAGTGCACTCTCTATTCACTCATTTTGATAAATTAATCCAACGGGACGTTAATTAGATGAGACGGGAGACTCGAAGAGAGGTCGGACGCAGGACCAACGGCTTTACTTGCTTTCCGAGCTTCGGAATATACCTTATAAGCTACACGAAGGTTGATGATCACGTGTTCAAAACCCGGGTCAGGTCGATAAATAAATATTGTTTTTTTTGTTTCGATATTTTAGTTAGCAGTACGAAGTTAGCTAAGTAAGTTGGTAGTATATTCCGAAACTCTGAAAGCAAGTAAAGCCGTTGGTCCTGCGCCTGAACTTTTTCCGGTCGCGTCGGATTGCCGTCCCATCGGATTATGAGAGTTAGGGAATAGAGAGTGCATGTGTGTTAGCGCACACACTTGTGCACTATAATTTCTCCTGCTTAGTTGGCTAATCTCTTTTTAGATTGGCCGCGGTGACCAAAATTATTCTGGAGGACATTATTTATTATTATTATGTATATATGAATAGCATGTAAGTCTTTAAGTACCTTAATTCAGACTGGCTCATTACCAGAACTGTTCTGTAACGTTGTCTGCTCTATGATAACAAAATCAATACACGAATTACATAATATTAAACAATCAACAAAACTGCTTACAAGTTGCGTGAACAGCTTTCAAATAGTATTATATTTGGTAATAATCTAATAAGAAACAAATCAATAACATTTCTTACGTACGAAGTAGAAGGCTTCATGTACACTATCGAATAATCAGTACTACTGACAAATTTAAATAATAATATTCTTAGTGACCATTCAAAAAAAAAAAAAAGCCGAGATGGCCCTGTGGTAAGAACGCGTGAATCTTAACCGATGATCGTGGGTTCAAACCCGGGCAAGCACCACCGAATTTTCATGTGCTTAATTTGTGATTATAATTCATCTCGTGCTTGACGGTGAAGGAAAACATCGTGAGGAAACCTGCACGTGTCTAATTTCACTGAAATTCTGCCACATGTGTATTCCACCAACCCGCATTGGAGCAGCGTGGTGGAATAAGCTCCAAACCTTCTCCTCAAAAAGAAGTACGGAGGCCTTTAGCCCAGCAGTGGGACATTCACAGGCTGTTACGGTACGGTTAATGACCTTTCACCATCTTTTCCCAAGATAATAAAAAAACTTAGCCTTTTTGTGATAGCAAAAGTAAACAGCCTGTAGATGTACCCCTGCTGGGCTAAAGAACTACTCTCTTTTTGGAGAAGGCTTTTTGGAGCTTACTCCAAGCTGCTCCAATGCTGGTTTGTGTATATACCTGGTACATTAAATCCGCCACAAGCAGGCTTACTTACTATGTTTTATTCACATTAAGTGGTACTTGCCCGGGCTTGAACTCAGAATACTGAACCATCACTGGCTTTTATTTATAATTCGGCCTGTGCACGTTCAGACATGTGGAATTCATTCTGTCCACAAGAAATAATTTTGTAGAATCGCAAATGTGTAATCGGCTTTATTTCAGTACTCGTTAAAAATAATGTTATTTAACCATGACATCATAAAGTTAACCTCGATTCTAATTATAAAAGCTATAAATAAATACTCATCAGTTATAATTGTTGATTCATTAAATTTATATTATAGACGTGTGTTGCCAGAGGAAAAAAATATAGTTGACGTAAGCATTATACACACACATATGTTAATAAAACGAGAGAGATTTAATTCAAGCAAAGTATTGAAATGCATATTAGCTTATGTCAGTGTCAATTAAAAAAATAATTCGTTTGAATTGCTTGGCTTCATTCGTCGTTCGATTTGTGATCTATTCGTTGCACGGCACGAGCACATTTCTAGAGAGCTCTGTAAGAACACGAAACTAGCCGAATAACACAATCGTGAAATGTCAAAAGGTGATATGCGACATTGAATATTTAATGATTTAACATTTAAATGTTACACACAATTAATATAATAGTAAGTCAATTTTTAACTGTTTCTTAGTGAGATACCATGACTGAGTTCGTGAGATCATATAAGTTTTGTTCTCGCTTCTCCAATAAGATGACTCAATTTAATGAAACAAATTTAATGATTCCTTTTCACATTTGCATTGGTAGTACCCACTCATCAGATATTTGGTTTGAAGGGTGAGTGAGCCAGTTTAACTATAGGTATGAGAGACATAACATCTTAGTTTCCAAGGTGGTGACGCATAGGCGATGTAAGGGATGGTAAGTATTTCTTACAATGAAATATATTTACAATATCTATGGGTCCACATCTATGGGAACACATATCATCGAGTGGCCATATTGCCCGTCCGCCTATTATAAACAAAAAATCATTCATTAATTCAATCAGTCAAGACAAAACTAGTTGCATTTCCTAATTGTACAGCAGTCGTATTAGATTTAAATTGGTTCTATCATTTACGTCACCTATTAAACTAGCTGCACCTAAACTATTAAGGCCACAGAACGCTGAATGAATCCCAATATTGAATGTTGCCATACAACAAATTATAATTTTTCTGTGTATTGAAATAGGCAAAAGTTAAATCATTCATTCTATATCGATATTTTATTATTAATAACAAGTATCGCATTAATACGCGGAATCGTACTTTACCGAAGAGCCCTCGGGTAAACCTACTTTAATAATCGCTGTATTTAAAATACAAAATTTTCAACTATTTTTCTTCATCTTCCGGTTTTGACCCAAAACTTTAAACAGCGCAACTTAACAATTTTAATGTTACAAATAAACAATCTTATTATTTAGTATTTTATTTTATTCATTCCAAAGAAGTATTAACATTTATTTTATTCTTGATACCCTTGCTGAGATGGCCCAGTGGTAAGAACGCGTGAATCTTAACCAATGATCGTGGGTTCGAACCCGGGCAAGCACCACTGAATTTTCATGTGCTTAATTTGTGATTATAATTTAAAGTAAGGGAAAACATCGTGAGGAAACTTGCATGTGTCTAATTTCTCTGAAATTCTGCCACATGTGTATTCCACCAACCCACATTGGAGCAGCGTGGTGGAATAAGCTCCAAACCTTATCCTCAAAAATCGAGAGGAGAATTATATATTTTTGCTTTTATTTACAGCGAGCCAGTACCGGCCTTGGTTCTCAGTGTTGGTTCACTCATCCTTCGAACGTTTAAAAAAGCGCGTACAGAAGTAAAAAAAAAAGTGTCGTATAAAAAATACAATAAAATGTTTGAAATTGATTGCATGTTACAAATTTAATCGGAAATACGGTTTACGAGAAAATACATCTTGCCGGTGTCTCGATAACCCCTGACATCGGAACTGTTATCGCGTATGAACTTGTTTAAGCCGTGCATTCTTTGATACATTGTGTGTGAAGAAACGCGCATGACTCAGTTTTTCGCGAAATTTATTCTTATATTACTCACAGGTAATGTTTTGTTGGTCGGACTATCGAATGAAAATACATAAAAGGCTGGGTTCCGTACCTGGGTCACGATATTAAAAGATTATGAGAGTGAAGGAATAAAAAGCGCACACGTGTTTGCGTAATATAATACGCAGATTTGTAGGCTAATAATTATGTACTAAGCATTGCGCGCTTAACTGCCATTTTTTTTAATCATAAACTTATTCCAGCTAACATTAAATGCGTTTTTACTAGTTTTTTTTTTCGGATTGTGTAATACTGTTGGCCTTACTGGCCTCTACAGCGTCACCGGGTGGGATGGGCGAGTTGAACTCAGCCGGATGTTGGGAGCCATACAGGGCTCAAGAGAGACGGACGTCTTAAGGGTGCCTCCTGTGAGGCCGGACCTCGGCTTAGGACTCCGTTAAAATCGGGACCGATTAGGGTTTTACTAGTTATAAATAGCTTATACTATAAAAACGCGCTCTAACTAAATACGGGCTTTAACTGTAATGAAATAAAACCATCATTGAGCAAAGATTACAGAAAATAATTATCCTAATGATATTATTCATTTCTTCATAATATTATATATACAAATAAAATTATTATTTGTATACTCAAAAGATATTTTGACTAATCTTTATTATTGACATTTCTCACAAAACCTTATCGTAATAGCTGAATGATAAAAATTTAGATAATTAAACATAAATCTCTCAACATAAGTGTTTTATCGTTTGACCTTAAATAGAAGAGACATAGTTCGAATGTCAATACTGGAGGGATTTCCGAACGGTCTCTGGCGAATAAATAACTAAACAGCTTGTTTAAACTAAGTACTTTAAAATTTAACAGCGTAAAGTAACATGAGTTGAAAATTTAAATGTAAATTTATAACTAAATCTTATTTTTCATTATTATTAATTTAATCGAATAATTCATATTGATTATTTTAGTTCAATTTTGAAAACAAAGATTGCTTCGGAGTGTTTATTTTTTGTTTGTGTGCCAATTGTTATGATTTCTTCATTGCGGTCGTATATACATACAAGGTTTAAGTAGATTTAAAGAAATTTAAATGAGCATTAACTAGTCTTACGTCACTACAGATTATTAAACCGCAGTCGGCATTAAACCCCTCGCGACAACGCGACAAACTCAAAACCTACTTAACGGATTTTCATAAGGTTTTCACTAATGAACGGAGTGATTCATCAGCCTAAAATATGATAATTATTTAGTGTTGTAAAAAAATCCAATTGGGAGCTTTACTGGCGTGTTCCGTGAAAACCAGAAGTTTTATGTTTCAGTTTGTCAAGTCTGTTATTCGAATTTAATAGTTATATTATGAGTTTTATATGGAAATATCGAAAATGAATCGATGCTTGCTCATAACCCCTAAACATTTTATAGCTTTCATATATAATTTATTATCTCTCGTTTTAAGCGGCGGCCGCACCATTCGTTTTGTCCGATTCAACAGAGTTGCGTTTGCCGTGCCGAGTAATATATGAATAATATAAAGCGAAACTTTTAAGTGTAAAATTTTATAGCCTCTTGGAATATTCATTTTCTCCGTATCACTGACTACGAATAAATACATCAAAGAATCGTTCAATCTATTTTATTATACCATACAATCGCTCTCTAGCCGCATAAAGCTAGATAAGACTTGTAAATCTTATTTTAAATCAGATATACTATAGGACTACCTCGATGTTTTGCTAGATATAAGACCGCATATACCGAGGTTCTGGGTTCAAGTCCCAGGTCCGGCCGATAAGAAGTTTGAGTTTTGCTGTCGAAAAATTCTCATTAGCAACCTGGAAACTGACAATTGGTAGTGTGTACACTTCCGTATCTCTTGCTGCGCCTGACTGATAGGATTTGCCATATCATAGGATTATGAGTGAGGAAATACAGAGTGCACATGTGTTTTGTGTTTTGTGCACTATAACAATATGGCCTACACAGTTGTCTCCCTTAAGATTATACAGATACAGAGGTTCTAGCTTCATATCCCAGGTCAAGTCAACAAAGGTTATGGGGAGCCCGTCACGAAGTTCTCATTAGAAGCTAGATTAGGAAGTAGGTAGTGATTTCGTGTAGCCATTCGCTCGCCTTCCTTCTATATATATTATTATAATTATCATAATCACATATTTTATATATTATATATGTAAGTTTATGTATATCTTATTTATTTATATGTATATGTATGAATATGTAGGATATATATATATATATATTTTTTTTTATTTATGTTCATTTAAAAAATAAAAGTTGAGATGGTCAGTACAACTCCTTACCGTTTTATTTATTTCATGTCCCTCACCAAAGGTCGTCTGGAAGAGATCGCTCTTTTAGCGATAAGACCGCCTTTTGTACATAAATAGTTTTCGTTTTTTTATGTTTGTAAACTTCTGCAACTCTTTTGGTATACAATAAAGCATATTCTATTCTATTCTATATATACTACAAATAAATAAACCTAATATTTACATTAATAAAGATAATTCCAACAATTATATCATCTCGCAAGATTTATTTACTTCAATTTAATCAATTACTGTATGTATAACAATTAAGACAATAGTAAATATTTATTGAAATCCTGATGACAACAGGATGCTGTATTTTTATCAATTACAATTGGTTACTATTTGCATACATTCAGTCACAGAACAAGTTTTTTGGAAATGCCATGGACGTTTGTATTAAGGACACCTAATCATTGTGGTCACTTTTAATTTGAAATGTGCTAAGCTAAGCCGATAGCACACACACACAAACGCACATTATGTGTATTTATAAATCTGTTATTTAAGTGTAGTTTTTTTAACCGAATTCTACTTTATGCTAGCTTTTATTAACAAAACTGCTTCTAAAATATATATTCATTTATTATAAAATTTATATTAACGTGATAAGGGTTTCATTTTTAACCGACGTCAAAAATGGAAGAGGTTCTCATATTATACATATACGTATAAATAGATATGTATATTATATAATACTTTGATTGCTTGTGGATTTTTTTTTTTTTGTTTATTAATCGATTTTGGAGATTGTTATAGCGTTGGGTTCACTTAAGCTCCCATCTCAAATAGAATAAAAGAATTTAGCCAATGGAGAATTCCCATGGGCAGAAAAGGACATAAAGTACCTAATTAACCCCCCCCCCCCCCTACATACGCCGCAGATGGCCGCAGACGGAAACTGGTTATGGCATAAGGATGATACCACATCTGCGTCACTGTTCTGCGGCTTCGATGTTTCTTAGAACCATGACATAATGTGTCACTCATTTATCTGTAAAAGGGAAGATAGTAGACAAGTGCTTGCATATTCTCTTATTTGTCTTTGGAAGAGAATCCTCGTTTAGTAACATAACGCTGTGTATTCGACGAAATCGAAATATTACCAACATTATAATAGCGAAAGCTTGTGTCTGTATGTTTGTTGAATTTACTGAATATTTAAACGTGTATATAAATTAACTAATAATTATATCTTTATTACATGCACAAAATAAAAAATTGAACTAAGGACTAACGATATTGAGAAAAAAATCATTCAAAGGACAGGTGATCTCTCTCAGACTTTTCTTTGTTTGTTTGTTTCATATTCATTCTTATATCATTCATACGATTAATTTAAAAAGTTGTAAAATTTTATTTGATAATTGCTTTAAGATTTCTCACATAAATATAATCTACATTATAAAACATAACATATAAATATTTAAACACATACCATTAAAATAACATTTAAAGAGACATTGCGTTCTAGTCAAAAAATGAAATGAGGCATTAGTCCAGCAGCAGCAGCACCAATATTTACAGTCTATACATTTTTTAATTCATAAAAATAATCATTATGTACTTGAATTGATAAACTTGATGGCCCAATGGTAAGAACGCGTGAATCTTAACCGATAACGTGGGTTCAAAACCGGGCAGGCACCTCTCAATTTTCATATGCCTAATTTCTCTTTATAATTCATCTCGTGCTTTTCGATGAAGGAAAACATCGTGAGGAAACCTGTATGTGTCTAATTTCCGAAATTCTGCCACATGTGTATTCCACCAACCCAGATTGGAGCAGCGTGGTGGAATAAGCTCCAAACCTTCTCCTCAAAAACGGAGAGGAGGCCTTAGCCCAGCAGTGGGAGATTTACAGGCTGTTACGCTTACTGTACTTGAATTTAAATTACAAGCGAAAACGAATTAGCTGGTTAGCAACAGTATGCATAATGTATGTAGAAATGTCCCACTTTTCAGCAAAGACATCGTCTGTTATGAAGCAGGATACGAATAGAAGTGTATTCCATTGCTGGTATGCCTCTGAAAGTACATGTTTTAATATTTCTTCCGGCACGCGCAGATTTCCTCATTCATTCAATTGTCAGTCTCAATAGATATCATGAATACCTGATAACCTACTACTGTGAGAGCAAGTTAAGCCGATTAGACCTGTTACGTATTGTTATCTTGTCATTATATCATATCAGTTATAAAGGAAATTAAATTTATTAACACTCAGTGTTGAACGAATCTAATAAAATCGAACGTCATTATAATATAATATAATATCCTGGGACATTATTCACATACGGCCATCTGACCCCAAACTAAGCAGAGCTCGTACTATGGAATCCAGACAACTTATATACTACATATACTATTTTTCTTTGTAAATACATATTTATATAGATAATTACACCCAGACTCAGGACAAACAGACATGTTCATGCACACAAATGTCTGTCCTGGATGGGAATCGAACCCACAACCTTCGGAGTGAAAGGCAAGTATCTACCCTAACTACCGGCCCGTCCTTAATATTATGAGAAGTCGATAGAACTTTGAACTGTTAGTTTTGTGTAATGAGAGAATATTAATTGACGAGAAACAGGAGACCATTTCAACCTGTCTATTCAGTCATCTTACCTCCTTTTAAAAACTGCACTGGTTATACACTCACCCATTTAGAAACTTTTTATCACCTGTTACAGCAGTATGCTCTTTTGCCCGGTTTTGGGAATCGCCCTTGAAAACTTTTTGCCGTGTCGGATTGCGATCGAATGTGTGAAGGATAAAAAAGCATAACAATTGTTATCAGTTATATAAAACCATATTAAAACTAACAAACTATTTTCAAGCACATAATGCTAATCGGAGATTCGATATTATTCTTAATACGTAGAGTACTAATTGTGTCAACATAATTGCATGCTATGTTTATTGTCATCCTAAAATAGGTTTCTAAGCTCGGATGAAATCCCTAATCATAACATTATAAAAAGGAAAAATAAATAAGTTTATACGGTAAACCAAATAAATAGGTTTAATCAATTATTTATATTTGTTAATTATAATAGATTTCATAAGAAAATCCTGATTATTATTGATATTGAAAATTATTTCTATTGTATCTATATATATGTTAGGTACATGTACATACTGTGTATATTGCCTCGCTATGTTGCGTATAGTCTCAAAGCATGAAAGACGTTTTGCTTCAACAGTTATCTTTTTTTTTTCTTTTTTTTTTTCGGATTGTGTATTGCTGTTGGCCCTAGTGGCTTCTATCGCGTCACCGGGCGGGATGGCCGAGTTGAACTCAAGCCGGATGTTGGGAGCCACATAAGGGGCTCAGTGGAAACGGACATCCTAAGGGTGCCTCCTGTGAGAGCGGACCTCGGCTTAGGACGCCGTTGAAGTCATCCAACAGTTATCTGTAACACTATTGAGTTATAGAGTTCGCTGTGTTCACAAGCCCGCGCTAATTGTTAAGTAAATAAAGGACCTATTTCTATCGTATCGAATTTTCTGACTTGTCGGATTTAGACTGAGGGGATGAGAGTGACATTTTTATTCGGGCACTTACCGTTTCTATGCAGTTAATGCAGTTATGTGAGAATAGCTGCCGTGATCGAAATCTGTATCATCATCATATTATTGACACTACCACTCTGCCCAGTTTGACCATTAGGCGACTCATTTTATCAGCCTATTAATTATTTATGAATTTCAATCAAAATTTTATTATTTTAAAATATTTATAATGTTTTAAAGAAGTGGTTCCGATTGCTATAATAAGAATTCCGCCATACAATCGAAATTGGAATGCAAATGGTAATCAGGCCTGAGGGTAGTCTGGGATAACATCCTGGTATACATTACAGCGTATCTAGTTTTTATCTGCGGTTTATTAGCGTGGTTAAGCCCTTATTGACTTGACCGGTTTAATGCATACTCTTCTTTTTATGTTAAGCGATGGAACTTTCGTCTGTTACGACCTTCGAGGATATAACTGGTTGAATTCATTAATCTAATAACAATAGTAATATTATTGAATTCGAAGAATGAAAAAGGGATGACAATGGTGCTTTTTAGTGATTTGTTTCTTCTAATTTATGTATGTATATTTTTTTTTTACATTTCTAATATATAATCGACCGAAATCGTGGCGGTATAACCACACAAATGCTGGAATCCGAAAATGCAAATCCTGATAGCGGGCAGCAGCGCTATTAGTGAAAGATTTCCAGCCACTGCGGTCACCAACCCGCCTGCCAAGCGTGGTGACTAAGGCAAAAACCCCCCTATGAGCGACGACAAAAATTCACGGCCCCCAATTCCCGGTAATCACACTATTCCTGGCCACGGTACCGGCCATGGTAACGGTGCGATGGGGGGTGCTAAGAATCCCCGGGCTACGGCAGGGTACCACAAACGGCGACTGTTTCTGGTCACGTATAATGGACGCTCTCTGCGGCTGGACGAACATCTGACAGAATTGGAAGTAGAGCTAAGTCGTATTAACTGGGATATAGTAGGTCTATCAGAAGTCCGAAGACAGGGCGAGGACACGATGACACTAGATGCCGGTCACTTACTCTACTTCCGAGAAGGACACCAACCATCCCAAGGTGGCGTCGGCTTTTTGATCCACAAGTCACTCAGATGCAATGTCGTGGAGGTTGGCAGTGTGTCGGCGAGGGTGGCATACCTTGTCTTAAAGATAACCGAGAGGTATGCCTTGAAGGTTATACAAGTGTATGCCCCAACGTCTACATACACTGACAAAGAGGTCGAAGCCATGTACGAAGACATAGTGAAAGCTATGTCTCGTACCAATACCTTCTACACAATTGTTATGGGTGACTTCAATGCCAAAGTGGGAGTACAAGAAGATGGTGAATCGAGGGTAGGAAAATTCGGCTATGGGCGCAGAAATCATCGGGGACAAATGCTGGTAAACTTCCTCGAGGCTCAGCGATTATTTCCGATGAATTCATTTTTCCAGAAAAAGCCCCAAAGGAAGTGGACCTGGCGAAGCCCCGATAACATAGCGATGAATGAGATCGACTTCATTTTATCCAATAAGCGCCAAATATTTAGGGATGTCTCCGTGATCAACAGGGTAAACACTGGAAGTGATCACCGCCTGGTAAGAGGCACCCTGAATATTAACACTAAAATAGAACGATCGCGGTTAATGAAGTCGACTCTTAGACCAACTCTGCCTCAGGTCGAAGCTGGTTGCGAAAGCTTCCAGCTGGAACTACAGAACCGATTTGCCATGTTGGAAACCAGGCAGGGCATTGACGACGCCACCAATGGTCTGGTGCGTGTCATCCGCGAGGTAGGCCAGAATTACTTTCGACAAAAGAGCAATGGACGTAAGTCGAAGCTCTCAGGCGAAACTCTGAACGAGATGACGAGGAGACGAGAACAGCAGAACATGACGCCATCTGAGTGTCAGGCACTTAACAGGAAGGTTAAAAAACTAATAAGGCGTGACACAAGACGAGCGAATACCCGGAATATTGAAGATGCTATAGCACTCAATAGGGGCTCAAAGGTTTTTGCAAAGTCACATACCTCCTGTTGTCACCTGACAAAACTCAGAACCATACTAGGCACAACCGTCACCTCAAAACCAGAGATTCTAGCTGAAATCGAAAAGTACTATGGCGATTTATACTCATCACGAGTACCTCCACCTGAGTCCCACAGTGTGGATGACCCACGAGCCAGACTAACACGCCATCTATCAGACGATCTACCCGACATCGATTTGGGCGAGATTAGGATTGCTCTCGGGCAACTTGGAAACAAAAAGGCTCCAGGAGATGACGGAATTACCTCAGAGCTTCTCAAAGCAGGAGGCACACCAGTTCTGAGAGAGCTGGCTAACATCTTTAATTCCGTCCTCCACAATGGTATAACACCGAAGACATGGAGCAGAAGTGTGGTGGTGCTGTTTTTCAAGAAGGGCGATAAAGCTCTTCTGAAAAACTACCGCCCCATTTCACTTTTAAGCCATGTTTACAAATTGTTTTCGAGGGTAATCAATTATCGTCTTGCCCGAAAATTCGATGACTTCCAACCCGTGGAGCAGGCTGGGTTTCGAAAAGGCTTCAGTACCGTAGACCACATACACACACTAAGGCAAATAATACAGAAGACCGAGGAATATAATCAGCCTCTATGCCTAGCGTTTGTGGACTACGAAAAAGCCTTCGATACCATCGAGACCTGGGCTGTTCTGGAATCCATGCAGAGATGCCTAATTGACTGTCGGTATGTCCAGGTGGTAAAGTGTTTGTACGAAGCCGCAACCATGACCGTCCAAGTACAAGATCAGAGCACAAGACCAATCCAATTGCATCGCGGGGTAAGACAGGGAGATATAATATCACCGAAACTCTTTACCAATGCATTGGAGGACGTCTTCAAGACGCTCGATTGGAACGGACGCGGCATTAATATAAATGGCCAACACATTACACATCTGCGATTTGCCGACGACATTGTCATCATGGCGGAGACTCTGCAGGATTTGGAAGAGATGCTAAACAGCCTGAGCGATTCTTCAAGACAAGTAGGTCTCGGGATGAACATTGAAAAGACCAAAATTATGGCAAACCGTCATGTATCCCCGAGACCAGTGGTCGTAAATGGCTCTCCACTTGAAGTTGTGCAGGAATATATCTACCTGGGCCAAACTATACAACTTGGCCGGCACAACTTTGAGAAGGAGGCTAAAAGAAGAATACGTTTGGGCTGGGCGGCATTCGGGAGGTTACGTCATATTTTTGAATCGTCGATCCCACAGTCGCTTAAGACCAGGGTCTTCAATCAGTGCGTCCTACCTGTAATGACTTACGGTGCCGAAACGTGGACACTTACCGTAGGACTGGTCCACTAATTTAGGGTCGCTCAGCGAGCAATGGAACGCGCGATGCTTGGGGTTTCTCTGGCAGATAGAATCCGAAATGAGGACATTCGCCAGAGAACTAAAGTCACCGACATCGCGCTTAGAATTAGCTCGCTGAAGTGGAAGTGGGCTGGTCATGTCTCCAGGCGCATTGATGGCCGATGGAGCCGACACGTGTTGGAGTGGAGACCACGCTTAGGCAAACGTAGTGTAGGACGCCCTGTGACAAGATGGGCCGACGATTTAAAAAAGGTGGCAGGTTCGGGATGGATGCGGACTGCTCAAGATCGGGATGGTTGGCGTTCTATGGGGGAGGCTTTCGTACAGCAGTGGACGGCAAAAGGCTGAAAAAAAATATATATATATATATAATCGGTAAACTGCGCAGGACATATTATAGTGCATAAGTGTGTGCGCAAACACAGGTGCACTCTTTATTCCCTCACTCTCATAATCCGATGGGACGGCAATCCGTCACGACCGGAAAGAGTTTAGGCGTAGGACCAACGGCTTTACGTGCTTTCCAAGGCACGGAAGTGTACATAATTCCAACTGCCAGACTCCGGGCTGCTACTAAGAATTTTCTGACAGAAAAACCCAATAACTTTTTATCGGCCCGACCTGGGAATTGAACCCAGGACCTCCGGGTCTGCGGCTTTATATCAAGCCACTAGACCAACGAGGCAGTCACTAACGTTGTATATCACCGTTGTGTCGTGATAACCTTTCTTAGCGGTAAATCGTGTTCACTTTCATTTTGACCCCAAAACTTCGTTAAGCAAACTTTGACAAACACTAGTTAGACATTAACAGTTGTTAAAACGATATTTTTTTTTATTTTGTATGTACTAAAAATATAGACGACTCGCAAGGCTCTATCGATATTTAATTATATATATATACGTATAATATATTGTAATATAAAAGGCAAAGCCTAAGTAAGTGTTAACCTTTAGCAAAATCGTGGTAATACTCGTAGTTTATTTATGGCTGTTTGATGTTTGGTAGTAAACATTTAATACGACGATAAACTTAAGATACCATATGATAATTCGTATTAAGTGTCTATATACATGTCTTAGGTTTATGCAGCATAAAAATGCCAATATCCAATTAATCACTTTGGGAATAATATATTCTTAACAATCATCGACCGAATGTATCAGTTCCTTGTGCCGGAATCTATTTAAAAAAAAGGAATAAAGCGTCATCGCCCGTCATGGAGGAAGAATATCACTTTTGGCGCGAAGTTTGGGTGCTTCGAACAAACAATTACCTGAATTGTCATTTTTAGTTGGTTTTGTTAGCAATTATAGTAATAAATTGTTTTGTTTGTTATTTGTGTATTTCTAATTATAAAGTCTTATTTATGTATTCCTTGTAAAAAAAGGCATTTTCACTTTTAGTTTGTAAGAATATAGTAAAAATGGGGTTATATACTAATGCCTACATGTTGTGAAAACGCGATTCCTAAAAATTTTCTCGATAGGAAAAAAATCACAAACGTACCGATTTCAAATCGAAATAAAAAAATGTAAAAAAGAAAGAAAAGAGATAGCTGCTAATTTGCGTGGCTACCCCACTCGCCAATTAGCAACCATCCATATTATATTATATGGGTCATATAATATAATATGTCATATCATATATATAATTATATAGTTAAATTAAAAACTGTT
Source organism: Nymphalis io (assembly GCF_905147045.1). Classification (NCBI taxonomy): domain Eukaryota; kingdom Metazoa; phylum Arthropoda; class Insecta; order Lepidoptera; family Nymphalidae; genus Nymphalis; species Nymphalis io. The sequence continues at coordinate 12,809,463 of NC_065897.1, read as the reverse complement.
TATTTTAATAATTACTAACATTGAGATTTTGAAACGCTGATTTTAATATTTTATTAACCTTAATATGAATTGTAATTGGTCGATGACGTAATAAGCGACTAAGCGATGAATAAATATACTAGACTATTTTTAATAAAATCTATAATAAATCTATAATCTTGTAGAAGGTTTAAGTGTTTTTAAGAACCTTATTGAATAAAGTATACTTCGATTTATATACATACTTCATTTACTAAGTAAATAGCGCCATTGAACAAGCATTTAGCATTGACATGACGCAAACGAACATTGGACCAAATCGTGATTAACTTGATAAAACAAATGAATTGCGACAACAACCGGTACATTCCTATTATCTACCTACTTTCTAAGCAAATCGAGATTAAATTAAATATATGTCGTAATTGCAACGTTGACTTCGCAATAGTTTCTAATTGTAATCAATCAATGTGCTTCTCTTTCGTTAACGTGCTTTGCTTTTTTATGAATGGAGTAATTCTCTAATAAAAATATAAGGAACATTTGTTCTGCTTTCTAAATAAATTCCTATAATTTTGCTATGATTTAAATTTGATTTATTAATGTCGATTAATAAATTATATAAAAAAGATAATTTTTAAGCATTTTTTGGCCCGATGTTGATTCGGGTTTAAAAAACTACCGTTTCATATTGAAGTGAAATTAATTATATGTGATAATCAGCAATATACAAAATGTTTAGAAGTAACGTATATTTAAATTAAGAATTCCCAATTTACACACACACACACACACACTATAACTATTCCAAGTAATGTTGGCCTATCAGTAAAAGTAGCCGCATCTTGGTTATAAATCTATTTTATCAGTTAATCATACACAATAACAAAATAAATCAAAAGATCTCTTTAATCTTAAATAGATGACTAATTATATCCAACTCATTGCACTTTGAATGTACTAAAATTTATCAGAATGAAAATAAGCAGGCGTGGGTTCTATTCACGGTGCATTCCTGAAGCTAAACAAGGAATTGTTTTAAATCTGGACTGGAAGCACGTTGCCACTTGTACAGGGTTAAGTGGAATTCGAACCAATTTATTTTAAACTGATTTTTATTCGGCATGCATACTTAAATACGTACGCAAGTAAGGGGAAGCTGGAGACCAGTGCAGCGTCACGATTACGAGATAAGGATTTTTTTTATATTATAGGTAGGCGGACGAGCAAATGGGCCACCTGATGGTAAGTGGTCACTAACGCCCATAAACATTGGCAATGTAAAACATGTTAACCATTGCTTACACCGCCATTGCGCCACCAACCTTGGAAACTAAGATGTTATGTCCCTTGTGCCTGTAATTACACTGGCTCACTCACCCTTCAAACCGGAACACAACAATACCAAGTACTGCTGTTTTGCGATATAATATCTGATGAGTAGTTGGTACCTACCAGACAAGCTTGCACAAAGCCTTACCACCAGTGATTATATAGAAAATGTATGAGTCAAATTGGAATTTCACGAAATACACTCATGTTTTAAAAAAAATACATTCTTATTAATAGCTTTCGCCATGCACGAGTACTTTATACATTTTATTGATTAAAATTTAAGGCAATTTAAGCCAGTTAGTGACTATTTAATGAATCTTTTTATTGATATTAAAGCAATACTATTAATTTATAATAGTTGATTTTCGATTACCTAATTACTTTAGGTAAAAAATTACAAATGTACCGAAATATCACAGAAAGTATGTCGTGGTTTTTATTCTTAATCATGCCAGACATAGATATCATATTGTAATATAGTTCTCAAAATATATATTAATCCGTATAAACACTTAAAATTAATTATAAAATTAAATGTCAATTCTTTTTACATCTATTTTTATTACGTAAAAGAATATCTACCGGGTTTCTTGTCGCTTTTTTTTTTTAAGAAATGACAATTCGAAGCCGTGGCACCTTTGCGTTGATTTAATCTAACAAAATTGTAAAATTACATTTTAAAATTGGTTGTAACTATTTAAATAGAGCATTTTAATTGATTGATAAACAATTTTCTCAGGACTTGGAACAAGATCTTGGTGATGGAGATTACGCCAACGATGTTGGCGAAGAATGGGACCCATTAGAGGAAGACAGCAGCTCCACCAGCAGGCCTCTATTAGGAGTCACGCCTTCTGCCTTCACCAGACTAGATGTATCCAGACATACAACTCTCGATCCTGTCGCCGCAACTAACGAACGGCCTAGGATTTTAGAAGATTGTGAGTCCTTAAATCTCTCCTTAGTCTTTCTTCTTTCTAAGTCCTTAAGCCTCTAAATTTAAAATAACATTGTGAACCCGAGGCTGTGGAAATTTTTTCACATTTGCAGCACTGAGTTGGTTGTCGGAACTGTTACTACTGTCGTATACTCTCGTACCTCGATCCTCGTACTCGAAAACCATTTGTCCTGTATCTGATTACTCTGCAGTCGAAACGCTGTGTCATCTGATATGAAAATAAGGGATCAGAGAATACACATGTGGTAATGTACTTTGGTCCTAAATATTGAACACATTGCCCGCAACTCGGTCAAGAACATATTTCCAAGAATTGATTTTAACGAGAGCAAAAATTCCAAGACTAAATTGGAGTAAGTTTGAGGACAAACTTAATAGTCAGAATGGCCGAATGTTAGAAACACTTATTTATGTACTTCACTTAATATATTTAATAATTACACATTTCTATATTGTATTTGATTTAATAAAAATATAATCAGTTATAGCTGCAGCGTTGACAGGTTGAATAACCCAAGATGATGATTGAAAGATGATGAGTTTCGAAGGTGTGGAAATAAAAGATGCGTTAAGCTCTCAATTTAAATTGCATATAATGTTAAAAAAAATGTACAGACATCAAGAAGGGGTGCGGGTACAATAGTTAAATTAACCAATCGCGGCCGATAAAAGGTATGACGTTGTGTTTGGTTGAGTATACCGACCCGAGATGTCGCTACCCGTCCTTAACTGGATAGGAAATATGAACATAGGTTTCAAAACGTCATTAGCATTGTTTGGTAATAAAGTTAAAAAAATAGTTTTCCCGCGCATATATATAAAAAAAGATAACTGAACGACTGTTATCGAATTAACAAAATATCAAGCAATCCCTAAGGTCTGCTGGGTTGCGAACAATAAACCACTTCATCGATAATAATATAATAGTCACCCTTGGTTCTAAATATTGTAATAACTTCTGTCACAATATTTTGATGTATTTCAACAGTTTTTTTATGAATTTTCAGCTCACTCTACAGCGGAAGAGCGTGTGTTCTTACACAAGAGCGCAATAGCGAATATGCGCAACGTCGTCCACTCCGGTAAATGTCTCACACCGCAGCCGAGGTGGCTCTCCGTGAGGAAACTGGCGCCAGCTGCAGATACTCTGTATGTTTTTTTTTAATACAACATTTAGTAATAAACTGGTTGTAAGTTTGCTACTTGTGATCCGACTATGACTATGACTTCCTTGTTTCCACCGAATTCATTTTTCATCAACAACAAAACTGAAATGCAGTTGACATTGAGTTAAATTAATATAGGTATAAAGACTGTACGGAGCGTTAGATGTAGACAATTGGTTTGGTCGCACACGTACGGCCGTAGCTTTCGTCTAGGTAGTTGATCTTAAAATCAGATTGTGCTATTTATATATTACATTTCAGTTACATACCGCCGTGCGTGCAGCTGCACCGCTGCGCTCCAGACTCGGGATGTTGTTACGACGAGAGCCAAGTCTGCACGCCCGTCGATGGGAAATACGTCGCTTTATCGTTCTTTGTATGTACCTACTAATTATTCTTATATTTATAAATTGATGTTGGTATATTTGTTCTGTATATCTTCGACGCTGAATGTATTTTAGAAGAGTATATGTAGAAGGTTTTTATAGTATCCAATTTGGTGTAACTTGCCGCAGACTATAATTTGGCGCAGCACATCAATTTCTATACCGGTCTACAGAGGCCATGGTAGTTCTCTTCGAATGTATACCTTTCGAATATGTATATATTATTTATAAGACCAAACAGAACGTCTACCGGATTTTGCTAGTATTGTTTATATTAGAAAGGAAAATTAAGATAAATATAACGTCATTAATGTTATATTAGCAATATTTTTTAAAAACCTTTTAATATGATTAATATACAAATACCACATTTTTAGTTGTATATTAACAAACAAAAACATTTTCTTAATGCGTATATAAAAATTTTGTTACGAAATATTTACCAATTATAGGCTAACTTAACATTTAAATAAAATTGTTGGTCTAATTTACAGAAACATATATAATTTTTTCATCTTCGATCGATACTAATTGTCGAAACATAATTGATTATTTAAAAAAATATGGAACAAATGACAATAATGTATTGGAGCAGCATAGTGAAATTAGCTCCAATCCTTCTCCTCAAAAGGAAAGGAAGCTAGCAAATAAAGCTAGAAAATTACAGGCAAGGTGTTGCTGTATTAAATATAATATTACTTTTTCCAGTTAAACAGAGCCGGTAGTAACGTCACACCCGCCAGGATATTATTCTACAATCACACACGATGCGCTTGCGTATCAAAAGAAACGCAACAGAATACACCTAGAACGAAGATTTATCACGGAGACGCGAAAGAGATCGAAATGAGGGAGGAAAAGAACGAGAGTGCATCGAAAGAAAGACAAAACGACTGGAGAGCGCCCACTGAAGAACCTAGATTAGAAAGAGACGAGGAACAGACTTCTCCTCCTCAATTAAAAAGGTTAATGATTAAAATGATAAATATCTCATATAAAATATTTTTGGTAGGATAATTGTGTAGCACACTTGAATAACTTTTAATTAAAATCTAATTATAATCTAATCTAACAAAACATTATCTAGTGAACAAATTGCAGACGAAATCAAATCAATATATTTCAGCATTATTCTGGTCTTAATTTTAGTTTACATAGTTTAAAAATCCTAATAAACGCTATGAGTTTAAGTTTAAACAGTAACTTTGTTATAACCGTTGAAATATTTTAAGCTCACTGTTCAAATCAAATGTATTTCGATCATATGATTTTAAATATATCTTGAGTTTAATTTGCACTTTCATTTAGCTTCCAACTCTTGCAGGCGAAGATTATCCTCCCAGGCTATAATTTATTGACTGTAAATTACAGTTCTATTTAAATTAAAATTATACAAAATCTATATTTATCTTATTAACAGATGCACCTGTCCAGCACTGTTCAAGAATCGTATAAAAGACGGTATATGTTCCTGTGTTTGCGATTGGCCAGAAATAACTCGTAAACGCGATTGCCTATCCCTCGCAAGAGGCAAAGAACACTTCGGATTGAGGGATAGAGTTTGTGTCTCGCAAGGGGACTGCACGACACCGACCTGCGAGTACGGACCCTACGAGAGAAGTTCCGGCAGATGTCCGTACAGACGTTTCAAAAGAAGATTCCATTCAAGAAGATACCAGCGCGACAAAGTCTGATTCGACATCGTCATCGGTAGACCTTACTAATTTTCCACTTGACATTTCTAAATTAAACGTTCATATCAGCTTCAAAATATATGAGGTACTAAGTTGATCTAAGTCAGAAAATTCCATAGATATTAGTGGAGTTGGGGCCCAAGATAAGAGGGTATACGTGTTGACAATATTTGAGACAAAGCGAGGTTGGTCCTGCCCATGCACTGCCAACAGTGAAACCTATGATCAGTTTCCTGTCAGAATTTATGATGAAATGATATGGAGAATCGTGATTGAGTGGTAATCTAACTACCAACAACTAAAATATAGACTGATAGTTAAAAAGCTGATGCACAATAATGCAACGTGAATTATGAAGCAACATAATAAGGACGTCGTTACTTAATAGCGACCGTTTAGCGTTATTTCGTGTAAAATATCTTTTTTTTTAATACTAGTCCATTCAAAATATTGATATTTTTTAATGTGTAATATCATAAACTCACGGTCATTTTTGATTCAATTTCACGAATGCGACGAATGAAATTAAATATATATAAAAAATCGCGATATGTAATTTACTACTACTTTAAATTAGTTCAAATATTATACGTCATTGGCGACTTCTTTCAAGACTACCGACATTGTGCCTAATAAAAAAGTTTAAATTTTAACGTCATAGGATTCTATTTAACAATATTCGTTACATAAGAAGTCAACTATAACATAGGTAAGGATAGTTTGTATAAATAAGAGGTATTATGTACAATAAAATAAAGAGTTTTTTTTTAACATCTGTTATTTATTAAGGCTTATGAAATATAGCCATGTTTTAATGTTTCATCTTAATGATTTGCGTGTGCAAGCTATGTATTACGATAGTCAACAAATACTAATTAATTTTATACGGTAGCAAAATTATCTTTAACGCACAATAAAATTATTATTACTAAATTATATACATATTTTTTTCGATTTACGCATTTTATATACTTGTGAAAATCCTTTATTATTATTACAATAATACAAATGAACAAAACTTTTATGTTATGTATAATATTTAAAAAGCGTAAAACCTTGCATATAATCATAATATATACGTTTGCATAAGTGCCATAATTATAAAATTTGTGCTATTTATAATAGTAAATACATTTTTTTTACGCTTTCTTCTAATCTCATGTACCTTTCCTTAATTTTTGTATTCGATATAACATAATATAATATTTACATTTTACTACTACTACTATAATATAATACTTACATATAAGTTTATATAAGTTGTAAATAAATCATTTATTAAAAATATATATTTATTTCACTTACTTAAATACACCAAGCCATAAGTAATATTCGACTAAATATATCCATTGAAAGAATTATAATAACCAGTTGTTAAAGAAATCATGCATATACAAATATAAGGAGAGAGCGCTAAAATTATTTGCCGCATAAACTCAATATTCAAATAAATTTAAACTATGTGACAATGTATCCAAACACATACAAAGCGCAGCACGACTACAAACCCCCAACCTTCTTTTTAACGCTGGAAAAAACGCATTACGCGTTTCCTCCACGGGAACAGTGGGGGATTTGTGAAGCTCGCCAGAGTCCAAGGCACCGAGTGCGCCCCGAACGTCGGAATACCCACTAAAAACCAGCGGTACCCTTTCCGTCTTAACGAGGAGCGCCGCGGGATCGCTTACGCATTCTACCGTGAACAAACCCCCCCACCTCCATTCTGATACACAAATGTATTATATATATTTGTTGATCACGAATTGAATTATAAATATAAATTAAGCGCAGCTACATATGTGTGTGTTTGTATGTAAATAAAACATCCGTTATTTATTTTGAAACTATAATAATTTTCCTTGTAATAACTTTAATATATTATTAATCTAGATTTCACATGTCTGTCTATAAGTAACAATAGTATCGACATATATCATATTCGGTTCCAGAGTTAAGTAGATAGAGTACAAAGTAGGGCGGTTCCTCGTTTGACCCAGAAGTCGGAGGTTTCCTTACCAGAGTGGAGGTCGACGGCCACTACGAAAGCGCCCATGCGCAGAGGGTAGTAGTAGCACGGACATACGTAACGATCTACAAAACGTTTTTGTTAATATTCTATGGTAAGAAATTGTAAAACTTGCTGATTGTTTTATAATATGGTAATAAAATTATCAAATCAAATATAATTTTCAGATCACACTTATTTGCCTTTATTCTGTACGGACATTGGTCAACGATAGCTGATGACGTAAAAGGCGGCCGATTAGCGTTTTTCAAATTATTAAACAATTGTTTGTTTGAAACTTACTTCTAAGCCGTCTGCCTGTTGAGCGTACTGGTTTAAAATGTATGGGCGTCATTGGGAACACAAGTTGCATCGGCAAGGGTTCTTGCAAATGTCCATCTTTACGGAACCAACTAGCTCCTTCCAGGTACAAGCCTCTGAATGATACCGAATTTGAATGATATAAGGAAGCAGTAAATGAAATAAAGAAATGCTTTCATAGAGCTTTTCTAGCATAATAAAGCAGGTACATAATATTATGGCGATACTTCACCTGGTGTCTTCGTGTTTGTCCGAACAAGACAAAATTTAGAACTTATATTTATAAGCAAGAAATGCCTGTAGTAAATACATGTTTTTATCCTTTGGTCGGTTTTAGATACATCGAAATAGTCAAACGAACATTTTACTTATTACACCTCGATCCGCTCGATAGACATGTCAAATGGAATGTTCTTAGATTCATTGTTTTGCAGATTAACATCATGTGTGGAAGACGCGTTTGTAATATTATATACTGCAAATATTTGGTATAATAGCGAAGCGATTTTATATTTTAACAACTTAAACCAATCGCAGTGCAGTCATCAGAAATGACAATAATTCTTGATGCCATTCCGATGGACAAAAGTTTTGTACACAAACAATTCAGGAACTGATCAAGAAATTTTAAACGACAATTATATTCAAAATCAATCTTAAATTTGTAACCTAATATAAACACCGCCGTCTCTCGGCGGACGCACGAAGGCGGTTTCCTCCAGCGGCATCACGTTGAACTCCCAGCACAGAGTGTCGATTGGCCAGCTCTCTCCGCGGGCAGTGGTCTAGTAAGGAGTTATCAATCGTAACAACGACTCGTATAAGTCAGCATCTCGTTTAAAACGATACAAGAATTAAAAACAATTATTAGAAAAATTAAATAAACGCTAGCGATTTGCCGTTTGATTAACTTATCTTCAGCTCTGAAAAGAAAGCAGTTAGCACGCTGGAGAGAGAATATCTTTCGTCTATTAGACCGACTATTATTAACGCGGGCGGCGCGCGCTAGAGAGAGACAGACCTGCATGACGGCGGTGAGGAAGCCCGTGGGCGCGACGAGCGCGGGCAGCCAGCACAGCGCGGGCGGCGCGCGCTAGAGAGAGACAGACCTGCATGACGGCGGTGAGGAAGCCCGTGGGCGCGACGAGCGCGGGCAGCCAGCACAGCGCGGGCGGCGCGCGCTAGAGAGAGACAGACCTGCATGACGGCGGTGAGGAAGCCCGTGGGCGCGACGAGCGCGGGCAGCCAGCACAGCGCGGGCGGCGCGCGCTAGAGAGACACAGACCTGCATGACGGCGGTGAGGAAGCCCGTGGGCGCGACGAGCGCGGGCAGCCAGCACAGCGCGGGCGGCGCGCGCTAGAGAGAGACAGACCTGCATGACGGCGGTGAGGAAGCCCGTGGGCGCGACGAGCGCGGGCAGCCAGCACAGCGCGGGCGGCGCGCGCTAGAGAGAGACAGACCTGCATGACGGCGGTGAGGAAGCCCGTGGGCGCGACGAGCGCGGGCAGCCAGCACAGCGCGGGCGGCGCGCGCTAGAGAGAGACAGACCTGCATGACGGCGGTGAGGAAGCCCGTGGGCGCGACGAGCGCGGGCAGCCAGCACAGCGCGGGCGGCGCGCGCTAGAGAGACACAGACCTGCATGACGGCGGTGAGGAAGCCCGTGGGCGCGACGAGCGCGGGCAGCCAGCACAGCGCGGGCGGCGCGCGCTAGAGAGAGACAGACCTGCATGACGGCGGTGAGGAAGCCCGTGGGCGCGACGAGCGCGGGCAGCCAGCACAGCGCGGGCGGCGCGCGCTAGAGAGACACAGACCTGCATGACGGCGGTGAGGAAGCCCGTGGGCGCGACGAGCGCGGGCAGCCAGCACAGCGCGGGCGGCGCGCGCTAGAGAGAGACAGACCTGCATGACGGCGGTGAGGAAGCCCGTGGGCGCGACGAGCGCGGGCAGCCAGCACAGCGCGGGCGGCGCGCGCTAGAGAGAGACAGACCTGCATGACGGCGGTGAGGAAGCCCGTGGGCGCGACGAGCGCGGGCAGCCAGCACAGCGCGGGCGGCGCGCGCTAGAGAGAGACAGACCTGCATGACGGCGGTGAGGAAGCCCGTGGGCGCGACGAGCGCGGGCAGCCAGCACAGCGCGGGCGGCGCGCGCTAGAGAGACACAGACCTGCATGACGGCGGTGAGGAAGCCCGTGGGCGCGACGAGCGCGGGCAGCCAGCACAGCGCGGGCGGCGCGCGCTAGAGAGAGACAGACCTGCATGACGGCGGTGAGGAAGCCCGTGGGCGCGACGAGCGCGGGCAGCCAGCACAGCGCGGGCGGCGCGCGCGGGGCGCCGGCCCACGCCGACAGGTGCGCGCCGCGCAGCGACAGCTCGCGACACCACGCGCCCAGAGGCTTTAACGACGGGCGACCTGTCACACGTGGACCCAGGGCTTAAATAGCTTTAGTTTTCAAGCATCTTTTTCAACTGCTGTACGTAAGTAACTTTGATACAAGTAAAATTACAAGAGTATGTCTTCGAGAGAAAAAGTCATTACAGTAACAGCCTGTGAATGTCCCACTGCTAGGCTAAGGCCTCCTCTCCCTTTTTGAGGAGAAGGTTTGGGGCTTATTCCACCACGCTGCTCCAATGCGGGTTGGTGGAATACACATGTGGCAGATTTTCAGTGAAATTACCTTCCTTTTTCCTCACGATGTTTTCCTTCACCATCAAGCACGAGATGAATTATAATCACAAATTAAGCACATGAAAATTCAGTGGTGGTTGCCCGGGTTTGAACCCACGATCATCGGTTAAGATTCACGCGTTCTTACCATTGGGCCATCTCGGCTTTTTTTTTGAAAAAGTCATTGTGATCGTTTAAACTAACCCTTTTGCCAAAACCCAGGAACCCTGCCTTCGAAAATACAAGAGTACATGGTCTCTAGTATTTCGGACATTATCACCAGACCTTCGATAGCACGACGTAGCTCCTGGAGTATAAACATTTTTGAATTAATTACCACTTTATTATAATTACGTCGCTAATTATAATAATTATCAATTCATTTAATATCATCACTTGGAGACGAGTAGCCTAGCGGCATGTCAGAGTCCCGGCTCTGATTCGAGGCCCGCCAATTAGGAATATGTCAAAACTATAAAAAGTACTAAACATTGGCTTGATCTCATCTTGATATCTTTCATAAGACAGTTCGCCTCAAGGCTGCGTGTGAGCAAAGTCTATGTCAGTTAACTCAGTGACAACTCATACGTTAATAGTGTACAGGTGTATGTACAAATAATAAAGACCAATAATACACCGTCGATGCTATTTTTCTTTCTCATTCTTTATTTAGTGTAATGAAAACGATTTAGCTTATTATAATATTAGTGGTGTCGACAGTATAAATGTTTTAACTGTTTTTATAATTATTATCACCCGTCAGCGTGTACTCGTTCGTTAAATCACGAAAAGATTTATAGTCAACTGGAAATATGCTGTACTATAATATATCCGACTTTAATATTTGTTGTTAAATTAAAGCTCTCAAGAGGTTAACTTCATTTATCATTATAATCGTAACATATTCTAGCATGCAGTGTACATCCTTGGGATAAAATTCCGAAAAGTCCATACCGCTTTATTCGTTAAAATTAACTATGCTAATGTATTAACTAAGTGGGCACGCATATGATAAAATTGGTGATAATTTCATTTTTTAAGGTAAGTCTTAACATCACTGTATATTAAATAAATACGTGATAATAAGAGCCATGTAGCTGTGATCGCCTGCTAACGTGCCCTAAGGGTTGCTTGCATTATATTTTAACTTAGGGTTATGATATGCTCAAATAAAATCAAATCAATTTAACTATCTCAATATAACTCGTGTATTAAGAAAATAAACGAAAATAATAGGAAATATAATCTATTATTAAGGTGTTAAAATAATGTGTGTCTGTATGTATAGTGTATGCCTATTGATATATGTGTGTATCATTGAAGATATAATTTTAAAAACTCAACCTTCAAACAAAGTTTTTGTTACTGACAATTAACTAGTCGTAAGCTATGGTAGATAAGGGAAAAGACGATACTTGTCTCACCTGAAGACCAGAAACGATGTTGCCAATGAGTACGTTGTAATATCCGATCTCCTGTAGCAGTGACACGCACATCGGCATCACGATCTCCGGCCCCATCATGCGCTCCGTCGTCTCCACGTCGATGCGAGACGGCAACTTGGACAACATCTCCGATGCGAGCTCGTCAACCTTATTCAAACGAATTGATCTCATTGCCCACCCCGTTCATATTTTAACGAATGACGTAATATATAATAATACTTCTTATTGTTTTGTAATCTTTAACATATATGTTATGTTACTCTATATGTTAACCTTATTTTACGTGTTAAGAAAATATCGATTACCATTAGTGTAGTATACACAAATCTACAATAATATATTAATATTATTAATTAAGGTTGTCCATTGCCATACAACGCGGAAATGCGGCCTGCATTATGGGCAGCTTTGCGTCGGGTGGGAATCGGGAGGGACTATTTTAAAATTTGACTAAAATAATAAAAATTAATAATCTAAATTTATATCAAATCCTATGTAATGATCATGATTTCTGTAATATAAATTAATATATATATATATATATATATATATATTAGTTAGTATTTTATAATATGAATATATATTATCTGTGTATCTATACATCTGTCATCTCGGATGACACATTGCGGAGCGCGGGAAAATAGAATTTATATATTGGTATTGGCGCGAAGTGAAGACGGTTTGTGTGCATAGCTGATATATAAAATATAATATGCATTATCCAATTTGTAATACCGATATTACGACTTGAGTTAGAGCACGGTTAAAGGGTGAACATTACAGTTAGTATAGCCAGAATTTTAAATGGGAGGAGAAATGTTAACAAAGAAAATAATTTAAAATATAAGTAATCGGATTTGTTTATAATTTTACAAGAAATGCAACAATAAATTGAAAACTAATTTCGATAAACTCGTTTTGACGTTTTATTTAAAATTGATCCAACAAGTTATCAAGATGGCGTAAAGTTTTGTAAATCGTATGAAGCAAAACCCATCAAAGATGCGATCGTAAGGCATCACTTAAAAAAAAATCTACTTAAATTAAGAAAAGTTAAAAAGATCTTAAAACAAATTTTGATACTTCAATTTCATTAACAAAATTCAGATAATTCGAATCGTTTACGATTTAGCAATTGATTGATTACAATTAAACCGTGTTCATGTAAGATAAGAATAGGTATTTGATTGGAATATGTGAGTGCTTACCAGAAAAAAAAATGTTAATGCTTTTTTTTATTTCAATTTATAAGTACAACCATTTTCAATTTTCATAAGAGAAGAATCAACTTTATGAATGGTCAGACAAAATTGCTTACTTTTACTCCCAAAGTAATTGGAGGACGAAATTATGAATAAAATGAGAACTATAAATATATTTCCCTGTTCGCGAAATTTTAATTAGATCAATAATAGTAACATAGACATTAAGTATACGTCCTATTACAAAAAAATTTAGACAGCGTGATTCAGGAATTTGCAAAATCAATCAACGCCATCTTGTGACAAACAGTCATAAACATGTTTCTTTTCTTAATAGTTTAAATAAGCCTTTTGAAACCTTCATTGAAAAATCAAATAAGTTGATACCAAGGAAACTACTTTACCTTCTGATCTTCCCCGCCTCCACCACCACCACCCCCCGTCGACGCCAATGCGAAAAGAGTCAAACACATGATCCGAGCGTCCTAAAAGCAAAAATAAAATAAAACCAACAAAGTAATTTTAACTTTATTGAATTAAATTTTAAAATAAATTACTTGTGCCAATGTAGCGACGTCAGCGGAAGCATGTTGTCCCACTGACTCAGCTCGTTCGGCAGCTGGCAATAGATCTAAGAAGTCTCGATATGATTCCAGGCTACCATCACGTGGGATATGATATGATGGTATGCTAGACAGTCTAAATTATATGGAAGATATAATTAGTATAACGAAAACTCGAACGATTAATTACTATTGTTCCAATACATACATATAATTGTACACTCAACTTACATTGATTAAAATACATAAGATGTATGGCATGTGTTACTACTCGGTAGCGATAGATGGCGGTATTAAAATTTGTCATTTTCCTGAATCGCGCTGACTAGATTCGATACTGAATATATTTAATATGAAAGTGAGTGTGTTGAAATGATTAGACAAAATAAATTACAGTGTAAGCACTGGAAAGCTTTTCTTAGTTTCATTACCGTTTGATCCCCCGATATTAGTTCGGCGTAAACATAAGAAATAAATGAATAATATTTAAAGAATTTAGATAAATAAATTAGTATATTTTTCTTTAAAATATAAGTATAAAATTAGAAAAAAATATCAAAGTAAATTTAATATCGATCGTCAAATCTTTAAAAGCCCATTTAAGTGTACTAATACTGGTGGTAGAGCTTTGTGCGAGCTCGTCTGAGTAGGTACCACCCACTCGTCAGATATTCTACCGCAAAACAGCAGTACTTGTTATTGTTGTGCTCCGGTTTGAAGGTTGAGTGAACCAGTGTAATTACAGGCACAAGGGACATAAAATCTTAGTTCCCAAGGTTGGTGGCGCATTGGCTATGTAAGCGATGGTAGACATTTCTTACAATGCCAATGTCTAAGGGCGTTTGGTGACCACTTACCATCAGGTGGCCCATATGCTCGTCCACCTTCCTTTTCTATAAAAACAAAAAAAAACCAAAATTTTGTAGTTTGTTGAATCAGAGTTGTATAAACGTAAGCTATCTATTTAGCTTAAAAAATATTTATAAATGAGACCACCGCTGAGGTACCACCCCCCCCCTTCTCTAACAAAAAAACTTTAAAATTCGTCCAAGTTACAAAAACTAATTATATAATTATCACCAAATAAAAATAAAAAAAGTCCGTTAAAATGTATTTAAATAAATAATCATCATGTTCCATCATCTACCTATAAAAAGGCGTATCCAGTGCCTCCTCACAGAAGAACTGGTTGATGTACGCGATGAGAACACGTTTATCCCAATCGTCAGTAATGTGACCTCCGTAGTTGATGATAGCGAAAAGATACCTAAGCGCGTCCCAAGGTACCTCTTCATATTCTTCCAGATAGTTGGCAAGCAGATTATCTGAAACCTACACACCGACTTAGTCGAAGTATCATCAATAATAAAATTAGATTATTTAGAAACTGGCATTTACCTCAAAATCTGAATCGTTAAAGCTGTACACGGCGTTGTATCCGAGCTGACGAAAACGTTTGCGAGCTATAAGCGAGCAGTGGAAAAAGGACACGCAAAAGAGTAGCCGGCGATACTTGGGAGTGGCTTCGTCGAATTTATCTTCGTTTAAATTTGCGAATAGTCTCACTAAGTTGCCCTTCAGACCCTACAACGTAACGCAATGTTACATACCCCATCAAACTATTTTCAAATCAACTAGTTTGTAATAGCTCGATAAATTGCTCGGCTCACCTGCGGAGGCTCGGTAGTCATCTTGATGGAGCGCTGCAGCACGCCCAGCGGGAACTTGTCGTCGGGCATGGACGACAGCCACAGCCGGAAGCGCGGGTGAATGCGTGGGTTGTCTAGCCCGCGCAGAGCGCCGAGCCACACGCATGCGAGGTGGCAGTTCGCCAGGAACACCCAACCGCCCTCCTTCATGCCGTGGGCTAGCATTCTAGAATATTTCTTACAATTTCTTACAATGCCAATGTCTAAGAGCGTTGGTGACCACTTACCATCAGGTGGCCCATATGCTCGTCCGCCTTCCTATTCTATAAAAAAAAAAAAAGAATATAGGTCTTATACTATACCATACTACGACGGAAACACATCCTGTGCTTCGAGAGCTTCAAACCTACCTCGCCGCAGTGGGCGCCTGTCCCTGCCCCAGACTGAGGGACTGGAATTTGTCGAACATCTTCACGTCGACGGCGAGTTGGATGAGAGCCGACGTGGGATCCACGCCCGGCGACAGCACGAACAGAAGCGAGGTCTTCCAGGTGGATTCCTCCCACGCCGCCTACGCAGCAAGCGATTATATAAATGCGCGAAGGATGTCACGCTCCCCCCCCCCCCCCCCGCGCGGCGCACCTTGATGTCGAGCACGGGCGGCTCGACGTACCGCGGGCCGAGCGCGTTGACGACGTAGGCGCTGACGCACGCCGCCACGCGGTCCACGCGCAGCGAGCGCGCGAACAGGATGCGCTGGAACTCGTTGCAGATGTCGTTCCAGTCGCCTGCGGCAGGGAGCCCCCGCTTTATGTTTCGTCTTTTGTACTTATTCCCTTGAGCTGGAGTCTCCCCCGGGGCGAAATGTATGTGGTTAGAGCATCGTCTTTAAATCGTAAAGTTATAATTAAACGTACCAATGAGCGGCTGTGTTTCCGGTTCAGGATGAAGGTACCACTCCTTCCACTCCTTCGAAAACACTTCGAAGCTGTCGATGACGCCGTGGAAACCGGGTAACTTATCCAGCTCCGTAATATTGTCCCAGCAGTCGTCGGGCATCCAATCTGTCATAAGACAGTTTTTATTTCTAACTACCTTTAAAATACAATACTATTAAATTTATATCATGTGGTCTAATATCTACAAAGTTATTTTTTTTTATATTATTGACATAAAAGTTCTATTCTCTCAATCACTCGCCCTCATATTATATTTCTTAAAAGTATTAACTAATTAATTGATATTTCTAAAGATCACATTAATGTCCAGTTATAAACCAATTGTAAGATTTGATTTACGTTAGTAGATAATTCAACTATTGGTATGTAAAACGAATCGTTTTTTAATAAAGTAACACTATTTTATATATTCTTCTGTAGAATGTTCCCTAACTTGTAGGATTATCAGGCTGTTCGGATCGGTCCAGCACCACTCCCCCCTTAAGTAAGAACAGATATTCGTGGGTGCTCATCTTGCCCATCTGAAAGAGGATCCGAGACACCATGTGGAAGGACAACAAAAGCTTGTGACGCTCGAATAACGCACGGCATGTGTTTCTGAGGGAAAAAAACAATACACATAAAAGTCTACATTGAATAATTCCTTTATACATCATATACACAAGCTGGCAGCGGATTGAGAGCTGAAGATCGAGCTCAATAGCGTTCCATTGGAGAGGCCAATGTCCAGCAGTGAATGAGAAAAGGATGATGATGATGATTTACACATCAAACGATTTTCTCAATTGTCGGTATTGATAAGGAAGCTCGTGAAATAATAGAGTGAATAATTCTTAGATTTACACATTCCACACAATTATCTAATAGTTCGGTTATATGATGTACTTATATTAATCAATAATGATTAATATACATATATTTATTTGTACACGACACTATTTTATTGAATCAGCGTTAGCCATCATCCACTTTAATTTTAGTTCCAAAGTTTCTACAACAACATTTAAGACACCATTTTTTTTCGAATCCATAATATAAATCATAGATTATACAAGATGATCGGTCAATGATATCGAGCAAATTTGATGTAAAATTTGTTTATTTATCTTTACTCCTCTTTTGGTTGGAATAAGCTATGGGTACTATATTAGCCTTCGCGATCAAAAGTAAAATTATCTGAGCCAGTAACTAAACTCAGTCATAAATATCAATTCGGCAATAAAAGTTGTATTACTATAAGCAAAATTACTTGTATACAGCGAAGGTGTGAAATTCATTAAGGTTGTTAATTCTATCCTGCAGCTCGCCGCCCTTTGGACTGCGGTCGATGGAGTACGTGAAGAGGTCGATGTAGGCGTCCAGCGAGAACTGGTACATTGGGTCGATCCGAGACAAATCGTTTAGAGCGAAGAAAAGCACCGAAGCACGAACCGCTACTGGCACATACCCCTAGAAATAATTATAAAGTTAGATCATTAAATGAAATTTATTTTAAATTAAGATGTTCAACAATATTTATTTTGTCGTTGATGTTTCGGATAGAAGTAAGCTTACAAATAAAAGTTATTTATATTTGTAGTAACTACCCGCCCGGACTTCGTACGGATGAAATGAGTAACTAAGTTATTCTTTCACAGCGCCATCTACTAGGTCAAATCTAAACCAAAACCATTCTGGGACTTCACAAAATTTCGAGAACATCACATATCGCAATTAATAGATAGGATATGAATAAATTTCTGTAAGAAGGCCTACCTGTCTAGCGGTATCTATTTCTTTCTCCGTGTCCTGTGACGTGATAAGCGCTTCCTTCACTTCGAGCGACGTGCGTTGTGAAGTCTGTAGTGTGATGAACAGTTCCTCGTTTTCGAGAAGAGGTACCTGTGACTCGTACATTATTCGGAGTAGGTCGTTCTCCAAATCTATCTGCAAAAACATACATCAAACTAAACATCCAAAAAAAGTTACCACAGTATATTACCTAAATACAAACAATATGTTCCGTATGACTTACAAGAACTTTCTTATTATTGGCGATGGTCATCACGAGGTTGTCCTTCATGGTCTCCAGCTGCGGCCGTTCCTTCCGTACCACTATGCTAAGGAGCTGCGCCGTCAGACCCTGTTCCTTCACCGCGAAGTTCACCATCGTCGTCTTAGTCAATGTTTCTGGAGTGTACACTGGATTACCTGGATGGCAACCGTGAGTGTCTTATATTGAAAAACGTGAAGAGAATTGTTAACAGAGTGAATTGAAATAAAGCAATTAGGACTTACGTACATTACAATATTTTAAAGCCACAAGATATTTTCTAAGAAAATAAAATGGGATCGTATACAAAACAACAAGAGTTTGCCGATATTTTTACGATTACCGAATAAAAGTCGCCTATTATCAACATATAAAAAATATCCCAATTATCTTCAAATAATATCGATAAATTTATAAATAATGAAGACAAAATGTTTATGTACCAAGCTTCGTAGTGAGATACATCTTAAACTCTGGGTTGTAGGGCACCATTTTCTCATTGAACTTGATAACCAAATCGGCACCAATCTTAACGATGGCTTTGTCTAATATAGGCGCGATAGACGGATCAAGGACCTCGCCTACATTTTGGACAATAATAGGTTGGCCTTGTGATAGACACGTTTCCATGATCTTGAGGTAGTTTGGCTGACCAAAGTCGACGATCTATTCGTAACAAACAAAATCTAGTTAGTTTTATTCGTTATCAAAAATAATAAATTTAAATAATAGTATTAAATTTTGGATTAATACGCTCAAATAGAAAAAAAAACTTATCACTCGCTTTAAGGATTACTCTATGCCATGACTGATCATCGAATATTGATCATATTCTTACGTAATATATTTGTAATTGCGTGTGTGTACGCTTGTGAGTGTGTATAACGCCATTGCGCTAAGTTACTGGCAACAACAAACGTTAGGATAAGTACAAAGCTTTTATATCTCATAAGACCTGAATATCGTTCTTTTCCTCCAGCCTGGAGATCCAGATGAGCGCCTGTCCCTGCGGGTCCACGGCCAGTGGCCAGCGAGTCGCTCGCACCACTATTATACCATTCTCAGCACTGAAGTTATCATCTACATATTACATTATAATTAGTGTTATGCGTTGAACTTTTTTGCCAATTAAATATAATTCATTAGCATTCGTATTCACCCGGCAGCCCCATGTAGTTCCAATCCCTCAATGTGGCATCGTCGAGTAGAAAAGTCTTCATGCTTAAATCCATAGTCACTGGTAACGTTTCGTTATACACCTAAACATTTTAAAAACACCAAATTTAATTAGAAGAATCACAACAATATGACATGATTCTCAAACAAACAAACTTTACTATACCTTATTTTAAAATTTTAATGGCTTATATGAGCAAATTATTAAATACAATTTTGAATTGATGTTTGGGCTTTGTACAAGCCCGTCTGGGTAGGTACCACCCAGTCATCAGATATTCTACCGCCAAACAACAATACTTATAATTGTTGTATTCCAGTTGGAAGAGTGAGTGACTGGCACGGAGGACATAATATCTTAGTGTTTGGCGGTGACCACTTACCAACCGTTGGCCCATTTTCCCGTCCAATATTTTAAAAAATTAATAATTTTTTCCTACCCAAAATAGGAAAAAAATATCCTGTACGTACTTCCTTGAACCAATCTCCCATCAAGTCCTCACGATACTCAGATACGAAAGGCCCGAGGTAGGCCACAAAGCCGGTAGCTATGAGGCAGTCACCGGGTAGGTTATCAAACTCTTTGTCTAGACGTTCCACGGTCAACTCCCATCTCTCTCGTTCACCTGTGAGGAAGTCAATGTTTTATTTAAACACAAAACATGCGATATAACAAACGATATCATCAACTTCAGAGAGGTTAAACATTTAATGAGACATTTATAAAAAATACGACTAACAAAATTACTAAATGACAAGTTTACTATATTAGTTAAATATTCACCCGATAGCCCAGTAATGAGCGCTTCGGCACGTTCTAGTTTAAGTTGTAACATTTTCGACTTCCTCTCCAGCTCCTCCTTCTGCGCAAGCTTCTCGTCGTACTCCTTCTGCAGGCGAGCGATCATCTCGCTCAGCTCCCTTAGCTTGGCGCGTGCTTCGGCTAAAATTTGCTGTTTCATGCGCAGAGATTCTAGTGCTTCTTCGAGACGTTCTTTTTTTGGCTTAACAATTCTAAAAAAAAATAACATAGTATTATCATATTCTGGGTACCACCCATTCGTCTATATATATTATTATTGTAAAAAAAACTTTGTAATTAAAATAAATGTTTCGATTAAATTGTGAGTTTATTAGGTATTTTCTATAGTGTAGTGTAATATCTATAGGCGGTAGTGCCAACAAACGGATCAAATAGGCAGCTCTATGCCCATTTTATTGTCCGCTCTCCAATTAAAAATTAAAATCATAACGAGAATGTCAGTTTGCTATTATCACTGGTGGTAGGGCTTTGTGCAAGCTCGTCTGGGTAGGTACCACCCACTCATCAGATATTCTACCGCAAAACAGCAATACTTGATATTGTTGTGTTCCGGTTTGAAGGGTGAGTGAGCCAGTGTAATTACAGGCACAAGGGACATAAAATCTTAGTTCCCAAGGTTGGTGGCGCATTGGCTATAAGCGATGGTTGACATTTCTTACAATGCCAATGTCTAAGGGCGTTTGGTGACCACTTACCATCAGGTGGCCCATATGCTCGTCCACCTTCCTATTCTATAAAAAAAAAAAAAATATCTGACACTTACTTGTAAACTTTTCCATACTTCTCAATAGCTCGTACCCACAAACACAACGACTTGGCTGCGAGGGAGACGGTCCCCACTATCTCCGGATCAAAGTCCGGCTTAGCCGTGTATGTACCGATCTTCTTCAACGTCTTGTCAGCTATATTATCTTTATCGAACTCTCGTAGTCTGTCTAAGAAATATTGATCGCCAAGTTGTCGCTTCGCTTCCGCCCAGGTCGGTTCCTTCTACAATAAAGAACCACTATACCTATACAATTGTTTCATAATAGTAATTGTAAATGGATACACCGGATACGGAACGCACCTGCAGTAATATAAGAACAGCTTCCATCACCATCTCGACCTTCTGTGGAGGTTTCGCGTACGATTTCACTTCCGTAATATCCTTCTTGTTGAGAGCGTCCAGGGCCTATGGGAGGTCAACATTAAGGGTAGCGTTAATTCACAAGTGGAGCGAGCACCCGTTGAGCGCGCTCACCTTGACGGCCTCCTCAAGCGCGGGCATGGCGCTGGCCAGGTCGCGCATGGCGGCGTCGGCGAGCTTCTTGCACTGCACCTCCTCCTCCTGCGTCTTCTTGCTGCGCGCCGCAACGCTGCGCTGCTGCTCGTCCGCGTTGCGTTGCTGCGCGTTGATCACGCCCATGTACTCGATGCACTGCTCCGTGTACTCCGCCACTTGCACCTGCGGCGGAACTCGCGGTTACGACTCGTCTCGTCCGCCTGGTTCGTCTGCCCGTGCGCGTCATACCTGGGCGACGGCCAGTTCCTCGGACATTTGACCGACAAGTTTGGTGGTTTCCTCGACTTTCCCGAGTCCGTTTCGTAGCTTGTTGGCCTGGAGGGCTATTTCGATTCGTTTGAGCCTTAGCATCCTGTAAAAGTGATCTCGTTGATGTAGATCGTATTAATAAACTAATCACTTCAAAGTATCAAATAAATTATATATAAATTTAATAATTCATTATTGCGACAGGTATACGCATTATAAAAAAAAATCCCCCCTTTATTTAGAAACTGCCACTTAATAATCTTATAAGAAATATGTATTAGTCTAAGTAAGATTACGTATATTACAAAAACGTATAGAATTAACGATTGCTGAACTGTAAATAAAAATGAACAAGTTGTATTCATCGTTACTTATTAGTACATTTTAAAATTTATAAGAAAATATTACTACTAAATGTTTTGCTATAAATAATTTTCTCGGTAAAATATGCGAACCAGTAATTAATTAACATTTCGAAGGTTCTCGCAAAAATCTTCAGTTAAAAAAACTGTTATTTTATTAGAATTAACAGTTAGACGTATCATACTCCTTGTATCCGGAGACGAGCTCCAGATAGTTAGTGGGAGTGACGTAATTGGTTCTCCTCATCTCGCGCCACATCTTCACCGAGTATTGACCCACTGACGAGTGAATCAGTGACATTATAGATGCAACCGACGCTCGTAGAGCATCTTCACGACTTTCTACAAGAGATTCCTTCCTGCGAATCTAAAACGGTCACAGAATCAAAATTATCTAACTTATATGCGACAGTATTTTTATTATAAGACTGTAAATGCGTGGTGCATTACTGGGCAAAACCGTATCCACCACGCTAATTCAATAAAGTGTGGAGGAATCCAACACTATACGTAGTTTTTTTCACCGCCGAATACAAGATGAAGTCAACATTAAGCATGAAAAGTTAGTGGTACTTTCCCGGGCTTGAAATTAAACACTTCTGTTATGTTCCATGTGTTCTAATTACTGGGCTATTGCTCTCTTATTATACATATTTCATGTAATTTTTTTTAAACAGTTAGTCATAGACATATTTATATCGGCATTGAGCGTTCTATGTCATTTATATATATGAGTTGATATTACTATATATAATCTGTCTGTTTGTATTCGTAGTTAGTTTATACTACCCACCCTGGGACCAGTGATCGAGGCAAGCAATTCTACTCCCTCGAGAAACTTGTAGGCTACTTCAAGCAGCGCCTCACGCGGCCACTCCAAGAACCAATTTGTTGTAGTAGCATTGATTAGAGCTGGATATTGTCGTATGCGGTTTCTATAAGTTGTAGATGTGATGTCAAGTCAGCTATTATCGAAAAGTGTACATTATATAAGTAAATTCAAAGTATCGTATAGTATTTTAGACATTTTTTTAATCGAACATATTCTTTACATATCTATCATATCCGTACATATCTTTGATACAGAACGTTTCAAATAATAGAAGTAAATTCATCTCCCTTAATAATGAATATTAAACATACATATATGTATGTATACAATAATTTTCAAAGTTCCCAAATATCGAGGCCGTCCTTTGACACGATGTACAAAAACACGATATAAAAACTAAAAAACAGGTTACAAGCTTTGTTAAAGTATATTTATATAATATACGAAGCGTAATTCTAAAGCAACTTTAAAAAAACATAAGTTTCAAATTCGCATGTATTTTGACTCCTTAATTGTAAGTTATAACTCAAAAACGACGGATTACTGATGTACTTTAATAATTCGTTAAATATAGGAATCGAATGAGTTTTGTTCTCAATGTAATTACGAACTCCGAGTAGTATTGGTTACAGAAATATTAAAATCATAAATACCTAAACTCATCCCCAATAGGGCTGAAACATAGCACGATGTGCATGTTGGCTTGGACGCGGTCGACTAGGAACAAGTACACGGACTCGTTCGTCTGGACTATATTCGCATTCTTCATCGGCTTTTCCAGCGATTGTTTTATCTGTTAAAATTTAAGCAGAATTTTTAAGCTCAAAAGCTTCAAAAGCTCTGCACGCTTTTATTTTTTATTTATTTACAAATCTCAATAGACTAACGGCCATCGTCCAATGTACATCCACGTCTTTAATTAACTTAATTCTTTAACTTAATTCATAGATTTTTATATGTATATAATCACTATTGCTGTAAGTGAACAGTAGCAATATTAATTATATTCATATAGATTGCCAGTATAAACTCACTTTTTTAGTTTTTTCACCTTTATTGATTATGGGACATATGTCCCAAAGTTAGAAGCTACAAGTTATGAGTATATGACCCTGACGAGTTACGTACTAGTTATTTTTATTACTAAGTTATCAAAAGTTCTATTAGTTTATAAATACCAAGTAACGACTTATGCGTAAAAAGTCAAACTTTCATAACCATTCAAATACTTTATACTCAAGCGTGCATAAAGCCTTTTTCTATATATACTAACAAATAGTAAGCAGATTAGTACTTACCTTCAAGATTCCCTTTCAACCAATGGTCAAGGAATAGTCTACTCACGTCCTCAAACTCGTCTGCCTTGTAGAGATTCGTAACCTCCCCACTACTGAGAAGGTTGTTGACAATCTCAGTGAACGTCTCCTCCACTATTTGAGTGTCGCAGAATATGAACGTCGTAGTTTTGGTGTCAACGCCACAACTCGTGTACAACACCTATTACAGTATTGAATAACTTGAGGACAATGCGAAATATAAAAACGTTATGGGATTCCAAATTTAATAATAACCCGAATTGCTTCTTTTCAATGTAGTAATCATAATAACTAAAAAAAATGAGGATTGGTGGTTTTACAATTGTTTAATTCGATTCGACGAGCCCAAGATTATTCATGGGAATGTAAAGTATTATTGCAAATCGAAAGCAATTATTATTGCAGTGGTGCTTGCCTGCATTTAAGCCCGTGGTCTGGTTAAGGATCTAAGAATTTTATCCATGATAGATCATCTTATTTTTATTCAATTTATATAACATTTAAGTAATTTGTCTAAAACATTATGTAAATCTAATTACTAAAATGTTATTCTAATAATGTCATGTAATTCTCGTGACCTTCAAATCTTCCCTGAAGTCTTTGATTCCATAAGTCTTAGTTACGACCACTTGGAACGAGTTATATTCACAAATGTAAGACGCCACGCGAGTCAAACTCTGCCGGCCGGATCCACCTAAAGTTGAAGTGTACTGACGGTAAATACACTGATAGCAATGATGACCTTTGACATAACCTATATTTACATACAATAAAATATTATATAGAATTGAAAACACTCTTGGATAACATTAATATATTGGTGACTGGTAAAATTAATGACTTGACTCGGCCAATACGCAAGTGAACGGGCAAATGGGCATCTTTGGCGCCGTAATATTTCATTAAGCATCCCTCCTTACATCGCCAATGCGCCGCCAACGTTGGAAACGGATGTATCTTGTGCCTTTATTTTATATTATTTATATTAGCTTGCTTACCCTTCTAACCGTAACATAATAATATTAACCATTGCTATTTGGCAGTAGAATATGTGACAAATAGGTACCAACACACTTACACCAGCTAAAAAAGCAATTACGTTTTTAATTACAGCTGTTACTCGAAGGCTCTTGTAATTTATATAATATGTCAGTACGCAATCTCGCTAATTTGTTATTAAAACTACGAATATTTGATTGAAAGTATCGCCTGACCTATTCCAACGCACAGCATGTGCCCGCGAGGTTGCGATATGACGCGCACGATTCGGCAGATATGCTCGATTGCATCCTTGAACAGCACGAGATCCATCTTAACCACGCCCGGACAACTGTTGTACTCATCCATCTGGTTAGATATGTATCTGACGAAAGAACATATTGGAAACGAGTATATAACCTGACTGCATGTTTTAGACTTTTACATTATATACGGATGTTACCTGATCTAAAAACATTAATACATATTAAAGATAAGATATACCTAACACGTCCGTGGAGATACAAATAGGATAATAAAAAACCCTTATATATGATATTACATTACGACTATAATGGTTAATAGTGACCACTATGAACCTTTTTGTCTTCTGTTCCCTTCAGGGAAACAGAAAAATATCTTAAAATATCCGTAATGTATTTTTAAGTGTTTGTTGTTAAGTTGAAGGTGTAAACACTTTATTTAATGAAATAAAATTACATATTTCACTAAACTAAATACTCACTTCCTCAAGGCAATAGGATCGTTAAGATCGTCATATATCTCGAAGGGATTAAGAAAGTGTCCAAATATTGGCGCAGCCTTGCTGGGGCACAAAGCATGGAACGTCAGCTCAAAGTGCTTGCCCAGCATGTCCCCAACTTGGTTCATGAACCAATCGCGATCTCTGTACAAAATACACTTAATAACAATAAAACTAGTCTGGTAAACTTAGTAAATTATAAATTTTTCATTAAAAATGGAATAATTTAATACAATGAGTACACAATAATATATAAACAAAATACACTCCCATGAGTTCAGTTCAATTTACCGTGGCGTACCGGCTTAGAATAGTACTCCCCCAATCTCATCCCGTGGGTGTCGTAAGAGGCGACTGAGGGACGGGGAAAAGGGGGGATGGGCAGCAGCGTCCCTCCCATAAACATCTTACCCCCCCTACTGCGCTCGCCAACACGCCTGCCCAGCGCGGCGAGTATGGGCAAACCCCTCCATTAATGGCAGATGCGCCCAAAAAAAAGGCCCCCAGTTACCGGCAAGCCCGCTAGGCCCGACCAAGGTAGCGGTCGCGGTATCGGCAGGGCAGGGGGTGCTAAGAATCACCGGTTCACGGCAGGCTACCGTATAAAACGACTGAAAATGGCAACGTATAATGGACGCTCGATGAGGCTGGACCATCACCTCGCCGAATTAGAAGTAGAGTTAAGTCATATAAACTGGCATATACTGGGGTTATCTGAAGTCCGAAGACAGGGGGAGGACACGATAACTCTAGAGTCCGGTAACTTACTCTACTTCCGCGGAGGTGATAACCTCTCCCAGGGTGGTGTCGGTTTTCTAGTCAAAAAGGATCTCATTAGCAGCATTGTGGAAATCAGTAGTGTGTCGAACCGGGTAGCGTACCTTGTCCTAAAACTTTCCGACAGGTACTCCCTGAAGGTCGTACAGGTATATGCGCCAACTTCGACATACTCTGATGATGTGGTCGAAGCGATGTACGAGGACATCGCAAAGGCCCTCAACGACACCTCGAAGGCCCACTACAATGTTGTTATGGGAGACTTTAATGCTAAAGTGGGAGTACAAGATAGCGGTGAATCGAAAGTCGGACCTTACGGCTTGGGCTGCAGAAATCACAGGGGGCAAATGCTGGTAAACTTTCTCGAAGCACAGGGGCTTTTTTTGATGAATTCTTTCTTTCAAAAGAAGCCTCAGAGGAGGTGGACCTGGCGAAGCCCCGATAACGTGACAAGGAACGAGATAGACTTTATCATCTCGAATAAAAGGCACATATTTAGAGATGTTTCAGTGATCAACAGGTTTAATACCGGAAGTGATCACCGCTTGGTTCGAGGCACTCTAAATATCAACTTAAAAGCCGAAAGATCGAGAATGATGAGGTCTACTCTCCGACCTACCATGCTCCAAGCTGATCAAGGCTCCGAAAAGTTCCAAATGGAACTTCAAAATCAATTCACCGCGTTGGAAACCATAAGCAGCATTGATGAGAGAACCGACACGCTGGTCAAAATACTGCAAAACACATCCCGCAAGTGTTTTCCGCCACAGAGAAGAGACAACGCACCAAAACTCTCTGCTGAGACACTCGAGCTCATGAGAAAACGACGAGAACTACCATCGTTTTTGTCAGATAAGGCCTTAAACCGAACAATAAAAACGCTGACGCGACGCGATCTCCGACGCTCCAATACCCGTGCCATCAAGGCTGCGATTGAGCAAAATCGGGGATCGAAAGTGTTCGCTCGCAAGTTTGGGAGGCCGCGTCTGACAAAACTTAAAACTGAAAATGGTGGGGTCGTTACCTCTAGGCCTGAGATTATCGGAGAAGTAGAGAGGTTTTATGGGCAGTTGTTCTCTTCAAGATCGGATAAACCCGTGGGAATCAGTATTGATGACCAGCGCGCCCCTCTTATGCGCCATTACTCCGAGGAGCTCCCGGTCGTTGACCAAGGA
Source organism: Nymphalis io (assembly GCF_905147045.1). Taxonomy (NCBI): domain Eukaryota; kingdom Metazoa; phylum Arthropoda; class Insecta; order Lepidoptera; family Nymphalidae; genus Nymphalis; species Nymphalis io. The sequence continues at coordinate 12,781,367 of NC_065897.1, read as the reverse complement.
GAGATTAGGGCGGCTCTAGAACAGCTTAAAAACAACAAAGCTCCGGGAGATGACGGAATCACAACAGAGTTGCTTAAGGCAGGCGGGACTCCGGTCCTGAAAGAGCTAGCAAGCCTCTTTAATTCCGTCATCCAACATGGCAAGACCCCGGAAACATGGAGCGGGAGTGAGGTGGTACTGTTTTTCAAGAAAGGTGATAAAACCCTCTTGAAAAACTACAGACCAATCTCCCTCCTGAGTCACGTGTATAAGCTGTTCTCAAGAGTCGTCACGAACCGTCTCGCCAGACGACTTGACGAGTTCCAGCCCCCAGAGCAAGCCGGCTTTCGATCAGGCTACAGCACCGTGGACCACATCCATACTGTTCGGCAGATTGTGCAGAAGACCGAAGAGTACAATCAGCCGCTGTGTATGGCATTTGTGGACTACGAGAAAGCCTTCGACTCCATCGAAACCTGGGCAGTGCTCGACTCATTGCAGAGATGTCATATCGATTGGAGATATATCGAGGTACTGAGATGTCTGTACAACGCCGCTACAATGACTGTCCACATCCAGGACTGTAAGACGAAGGCGATCCAACTGCGCAGAGGGGTGAGACAGGGGGATGTAATATCCCCGAAACTGTTCACCAACGCGTTGGAAGACGTTTTCAAAACGCTGGATTGGACTAGGTATGGAGTCAATGTAAACGGCGAGTACATCTCACACCTTCGATTTGCCGACGATATCGTCATCATAGCAGAGTCGCTGGAACAACTCACCGAAATGCTGCGTAGCCTAGGCGAGTCTTCCCGGCGTGTCGGTCTCGGTATGAACTTGGACAAGACCAAGGTCATGTTCAATAGGCATGTCGTGCCGGGACCGATATACGTCGAGGGGAAACCTCTCGAAGTTGTTAGTGAATATACCTACCTAGGACAGGTAATACAAGTCGGTAGGAACAACTTCGAGAAGGAAGCCGATCGAAGAATTCGCTTGGGATGGGCAGCATTTGGCAACCTTCGTCAAGTCCTCAAGTCGTCTATACCGCAATGTTTGAAGACGAAAGTCTTCAACCAATGCGTCTTACCTGCCATGACATACGGTGCCGAAACGTGGACACTAACTGCGGGACTAGTCCACAAATTCAAAGTCGCTCAGCGTGCTATGGAGCGAGCTATGCTCGGAGTATCTTTGAAGGATAAGATCAGAAATGAGATTATCCGGAAAAGAACCGGAGTCACCGACATAGCTTGCAAAATTAGCAGGCTGAAGTGGCAGTGGGCTGGTCACGTATGTCGTAGGACCGATGGCCGTTGGAGCAGACGAGTCCTAGAGTGGAGACCGCGAATCGGCAAGCGCAGCGTAGGGCGCCCTCCAGCCAGGTGGACCGACGACCTTAAGAAGGTGGCGGGCACCAACTGGATGCGGAAGGCGGAGGACAGGGAGCTTTGGCGCACCTTGGGAGAGGCCTATGTTCAGCAGTGGACAACGATTGGCTGTTGATTGAGTTCAATTAGATCATTAAATAATTTCTAAATAGCTATAATGTACTTATTCAGTATGTATTTAATATTTATTACGATATGTGGTAAAAAACCTATTTCGATAAAATCAAGGTAAAACGTACATAATAATATAATAATAATATAATATCCTGGGACATTTTCACACACGGCCATCTGATCCCAAATTAAGCTTGTACAAAGCTTGTGCTATGGAAACCAGACAACTGATATACTACATATACTACTTTTCTTTTGTAAATACATACTTATATAGATAATTACACCCAGACTAAGGACAAACAGACATGTTCATGCACACAAATGTCTGTCCTGGGTGGGAATCGAACCCACAACCTTCGGCGTGAAAGGCAAGTGTTCTACCAACCACGCCAACCGGCTCTATATAGAGCATACATACATATATGTTCATAATAAATGAACTGTACTCAAGTATCCTCTATAGGAAACAAATTATATATTATGAAACATTCGATGATTGACAAACTAACTTCTCTTCAGTAAGCCGATCGCCAAATACTCTGAAACACTCGTGAACCCAAAGTCGAAGGAAGCGAGGCTTCGTGTTTTGATAATCTTTATTGCTTCGCAAAAGACCCTGAAAATTATACCTTACTACAATCGCTACATATTCAATAACAAACAAGTTCATTTTTGGATACCTACATAAAAACAAATTAACATATATTACATATAAAATAGAATAGTTCATTACTAACTTGGAATATTTTTGAGATGTCTCTCAGATTGAATAAATAGTGCATCTTACTGGGCGTAGGTAAGAGCTTCGCTACTATATTGTTAAACATATCGATGGTCGCCGTCAAGACAATTTTTCCTGATAGATAAATTTGGATTTTTTAGTCGGTAAATTACAAAACATTTCATTACTGCTAATATATAGTAGGAGGAGCGACTATTATACTGTACGACGATTATACCACTATCGAGCTCCCCCATCTCACCGAGCGTCTTGGTCTCCTCGTCGAAGTCCCGCAGGTGCTGGTCGAGCATGGTGCCGAAGATGCCGACGAGTTGCGAGTGCGCGGGCGCCGGCAGGTAAAAGGCGTGGAAGCACGACAGCAGCCGAGCGGGCAGCGCCGAGCGCGCGCCGCCCGCCGGGCCCGCCGCGCCGCACAGCACCATGTCCTGCGGGGCCCGCGGGGGGTGACGGCGAGGGTGGTAGCGGGGGTACCTAACACCTACCCCCCCCCCTCGCACGATCCGTACAAAGTACAATCTGATCTAATCGAAGTTCATTTACAATCTCACATGTAAACTTTGCTCTTGTCTTCACAAAAAAAATAAACAAAACAATTATTATCGCTGACCTTCACGTTCTTCCTCCACTGCTTCTGGCGATCGAACCAGAACCCGTAGTCGTACCAGAGTCGCATGAGCTCCAAAGGCGGCTGGGAACCGTATTCGTCCCGCACCGGCATATTAATGTCGTCCATGAACGCTATCAGCTTCTTACCTAGTTAAGTCATTATTTTTTTATTTCAAATACTTGCAGCGACAGGAGGTCCTTAAATATTTCATGACGCAGTTTCACAAAATTAGATAACGTCTATCTCTTTCAAACACGTGATGAATATAATATTAGGTCCTTACATATGAAATTGGCGTTTTGTACGGGAGGAATATAAAGTGAATTTATTTTTGTAAAATATATTTAATTAATCAAAGTATGCACCGTTGTTATCTCTATGCACTTTTGCCATCTCATAAATAGTTCATTGATTCCTTTACTAAAAAAACCACGGGGGGAGAATCAACAAACTCTTTGAAGGCGGTTTGGACTGCCGCATCGGAGTTGAATTTTTTTCCTCGTAAGAAGTTGTCCAAATTCCGGAAAAAATGGTAATTTGTTAGAGGAAGGTCCGGGGATGGATGTCGTAGACATTCCAATTGTAGCTCATCTAACTTAGTGGTTGTTTGTTGTGCAGTCTGTGGTCTTGCGTTGTCGTGAAGCAGCAGTGGCCTAGAGCGATTGAACAATCTCGGTTGTTTAGCAGCTAGTTCTTCCTTCATGGTTTGCAGTTGCTGACAATAGATATCTGCCGTAATTGTTTGGCCAGATTTTAGAAAGCTGTAGTGAACGAAACCAGCGCTAGTCCACCAAACACTCACAAGTAACATTTTCGGAGTCAATTTTCGTTTAGGGCAGGATTTGGCTGGGTCTCCAAGGTTCAACCATTGTGACGAGCGCTTCCGATTATCGTACAATATCCACTTTTCATCACAAGTAATGATTCGATTTAAAATCCGTTCATTATTGTGTCGGTTGAGCAAAGTAACACAGCAGTCGACGTGTGTTTGCAAGTTCGATTCACTCAATTCATGAGGTACCCATCGTTCAAGTTTTTTTACTTTCCCGATTTGCTTCAAGTGGATTAATACAGTTTTATCACTTACCCCAAAGCCTGCAGCTATCTCTGAAGTGCCTTGTGATGGATCCACTTCCACAATAGTCTTTAATTCTTCATTTTCCACTTTGGTCTCCGGCCGTCCACGGGGTTGGTTCTGAAGGTCGAAATTTCCAGAACGAAAACGTTGAAACCAAAAACGTACCGTGCTTTCTTTTGCGATACCAGCGCCGTACACATCATTAATCCTTCGAGCTGTTTCTGCAGCACTGGTGCCACGGTAGAACTCGTAATCGTAAATATACCGATATTTCATGTTTTCCATTGTGCGGTAATAAGCGACGCCAAAGAAAAAAATAATGAGGAAAAAACAAATGAATGACTGTTTTCAAAACTCAAATGTACCAGCTAAATGAATTTATAAATTTGAATTTGGAATTCTTACCCAAAGAGGAGATATTTCAGATCAAAGTGGTCAGTACGACAAAACGCTAATTTCATATGTAAGGACCTAATATATACCGGTATATTTTACTAATATTTAAGGTTATCGTCGCAGAGTGAATTTATATATTTTCTTAATAAATGTGCTAACTACATACCAATATAATTATTCGTATTCATAGTAGACTAACTATGACCATATTTTTTAGTATTCATTATATCTATGGTTACCTCCAGCAGGAACGTAATTGCCTTTGGTTCTCTTTTCAAGCCTAGCTTCAATAATATCCTGCACATTAGCAGCTGTCGTTTGCGCTGACATGTTGATCACTTGTGTGCTATATCTAAAATACAAATATTCACGATTCGCAGACAGCTTTAAAAGCTCGTTATTACAAAAAAAATCTTTAAAAACTGTTTCTTAAGATCGTAGAATCATTTTAAACACGAAAATATTTAACTAGCAATTTGCTATTGTTTTTCTGTAGATTTTTTTTAATAGTAAAATTACAAAGAAAAATCGACACCACATAATTCGACTCTTAGTAGGATCAATTCAATAATTACCCACTATCGGGAACAACAAGCTTAGCGAAACTAAAATTCCTAATTCACCTGTCTCGGTCCAAGCTACCCAGCGTCCCCTGGAGCAGGCAACTTTTACCACAGCCAGTGGGTCCGCTCACCAGCACACCGTTACCCCCGCGGATCACCTCGAGTGCTACTATTTGGACGCGAATAAAATCCACCGTTGGGACCAGAATAGTGTGAAAGCCTAAGCTGTAAATCAAAATTACATGTATTAAGTTAAATGTTAATTAAAAAAGTAATCATCGCCGTGAGGCGTGATAGTCCAGTGGTTAGTAAATGTAAATCTTTCTTACCGCACAGAAGCAGCGTAGTAGAGTAAGCTCCTAACCTTCTCGTCAAAAAGAAGGAGACCCTAGTCCGTCAATGGGACAAATACGGGTGTTAGTTTCCACCATTACCCCTACGACCTCACCTCGGATTGTATCTCCAATTATCCGGTAACTTATCCTCCCACGGCTTGAACTCCCTCAGCCTCTCGTCCACGTAGTAGTCGTACACCGTGTCCTTCAACGGGAACAGGCCCTCGTGCTCTCTCACCCAATTGTCCAACTTGCGGCGACTCTCCTCGTCCAACGTCGCGCACACCGACCACACCATACTGGAATGCAACATAATATGTAGCGCACACCTATGCACACATAGCGCAGGCCAGCCCGGGCGCGACTCACGCGAACAGGAAGCGCATCTTGGCGAAGGTCTCGTCGGGCGGCGCGGGCGCGAGGCGCGGCAGCAGGCGGCACAGCGCGCGCACGCCCGACAGCTGCTGCGCGCGCGCGCCGCCGCCCTCGCGCAGGCGGCGCCGCAGCTCCAGCACCGGGCCCAGCGTGCCCGCGAACAGCCGCCGCAGCTGCCGGCGGCGTTAGTGGAGAAAGATTGTGTAGCGTAACCTATTGGAATTATATTCTGAAACGGTTTGTATTGCTCCTCCGTACCGTCTCCCTGTACTCCAGGTCGCTGACCGACTCGAGCCAGGAGTTAACGAAGGGCCACCAGCCCCAATCCTTGTAGTCGTTGTACACGATGCCGTTTCGCGACACGGTGGCGGGCGAAGCTACGGCGAGGTCTAGCGTCTCTATCAGTAGAGATACCTGAAATCGTCGTCTCCGAGGTCATTTGCCTCGTACTTATAAATCATAACATCTTTCAACTATCAAACAGTTGTTTATTTTACTTATTTTTTTTTTACTTGAAAATACCTGCGAAGGCATAGATATCCTCTCGCTGTTAACGAGTGTGAGCAATTTGTTATCATCCATCACAGAATTTAGGTTTTCTATCCACACCGCATCGACCGGACCGTCGAATATTATCCATTTTTGATCAGGGGACTCGTCTAAGACAATGATGTAAAAAGATCACTCATACATATTAAAAACAAGCCTGTAATATTAACCTTCATGACGGATAAGGGCTCTCAGCTGAGACGCGAATGTTGAAATTGAAACGTTAAAGAAAGTATAAAAGTGTAAGGCTTACATGTAATATAAAGGAATTTGTGTAATATTACATTAACAAGACGAAGACCCAAAAAATATAGACAGTGTGAGGGGTGACATTAAGAGCATGAATGGACGAGTAAAGAAGACTGCTCTACCCCTAATTAAATGGAACAAAGCTAATAATAACGATGTAATATTAACCTTGACAAGTCGTCCTCATAATAGACGACAGGACCCCATCTTTCCATTCGCCTGTAGCCAAATTGTATTCCCCATACAATTCCCCCAGAGTCAAAGCTTTCGGGTTCATAGGATAAACTTGCACATTTTCAAAACCCGGCACGTTCTCACGCCGCAGTCGACTGAGGGTCGCAGCCAATATCTTCCACGATACCGTTTTAGCGGTGTTCGTATCGCCCAAAAGGATGCTGGAGTGACGGGAATTCTGGAAACACACATGTTTTAAGACACTATTTAGGATACAATGTGAACCAAAAAAAATCATAGTAACTCAAATTAAATAAAACAACCTACTAAGTTAAGCTTTAAGATCAAAACCAAAACACTAAATTAATATGTTGACATACCTTGGTCTCATAAGTCTGTATCACTTTATGCAAAGCAGCCCTCACTGGTTGCAAGGTCAGCAGTCTCATCTCTGCGGATATGGCGTTCTCTAGCATTTCGTAATCCAGGGTCGGGATCTCAACGTCGGGGAATATGTCCCGCATTATACCGTCGAACAGGGGAACATCCTTGGAAGTCAACCGAGCCACGTTCATGTCTCTCATGGCTAAGATCACCATCTATATAAATGAAAATATTGATAGCTTAACGCTGAGACTAAGCTAGACCCAATATAGTTAGTTCTATATTAGTGACTTGCTTTGTATAATATAGTAGATGACCTTATGGATAAAACACGTGAATAAGGGCCCAAGTTAAAATTCTGACAGGACAGCGTGGTACGTGATAAGCTTCATACCTTATCTTTATAGTTCGATCAGAATAGACAAAAAGTACATGATATAGTATCCCTTATTTACCGGACACCTGTATTCTTTTTTTAGCAGGCGTAGTATCCTTGGGCATTTATGATAATTTATTTGTAATAATATACCCAAGATTAATACCAATTTTCAGATCTATCCCAATTATTGTTAGTTGAGTCTATTATGATCAGATTATGAAAAAAAGAGAAAAACTTTACACACCAATGAGATATATACAGGTTGTTTTGTACTACTGTTACTGCTTACCTTACTGTTTCTATATTATTGAAAACTAAACAAATGTTTGAAGTATAATAACAATAATTTACATAACTTAAAAAAAATACTAACATATTCGAGATCATACCACGAATATGATAAATTAAATCAAAGGAAAAATCTAAATGATTAGCTCTAACGTTACACAAAAATCTACATCAGACCTCTTGTTCTGGCAAGTTTGGATAAGCACGTCTCTTAACTCCGGCGTATCTCAACAACGCGACCATAGATCTGAGACCGAAATCGTAATGGTCCTGCTTCGAAAGCTGCTGCATTGCAAGTTGATACAATGTGAAAACCTGCACGTGAAAATCATATGTTTAATAAAAATCTTCTTCTTCTGCCTAGTGTTTTTCCGGCCTAGTAATGCCAGGGTCCACTTATGTAATACTTTTTATTATATTTAAAAAAAAATGTAATGTGCTTTACTTGAGCTCGAAATGCGTAAACAAAACGACCAAATATCTGTTACTAGCGCTTTACCCGCAGCTTAACTCGCGTTATAATTCAGAATTGCTAAATACCAATTTCTACACCTCTTCTAAAATGATTTTCATACAAACTCATCCAGCCCCTTTGTCACCTTAGAGGTTAAATTTTCAATAATACTTAATTAGAGCTAACCTATTTTGTAAAAGAATCTTATACAAATTTTCATGGTCCTTGCCCAAGTAGCTTGGGCTCTGCGTTGATAAGTCAGTCAGTCAGTCGTTATATAGATTAGAATATGGGAACAATCTCTTTGAACTAATAACTTACTTTTTTCGCGTTTATCTTATAAGCTGTAAACCCATCCGAGAACAGTGTATTCTCAGCTATAATAAGCGAGTCAGGAACACACATCGCAATCGGACGAAACATTGACTTCAAATTATCAGGTAACTCCGTACGTCCGGCGTAACTAGAACACGTCATTTTTAATGAATATTTCGGGAATAACGCTTTCGGATTTAAGCTGTTCTGTATTGACTATAGGTATGGGTCATAAATATGCTGAATCAATAACATAATATGTCAAATATTGAAAATAATATATTTATTATATATATCATTATAATATATTAAATACCCAGGGTTCATAGTAATGAATATTCCACAGTTGCCATCGAGCTTGATATCGGAGCCCTCGAACACGAACCGCTTCTGATTGAGGGACAGAGCTAGCAGTACTGCCAGGATTTGCTGCGCCACCACCGACAACACCTCGATGTTGATACGGTTGAACTCGTCGAAACAACCCCAGCATCCACTCTGAGCTATACCTATAAAGAGCATGGTTCAGTGGTGGTAGTGTGCATGTTTCGGGGCCAATTACCAAAAATATATAAATATTTAATAGAAAAACCTTATAATATTAAAAATTTTATTTTTTTACTCGTTATATCAGACCTGCAAAACATTTAGCCATAGACTTGTAATCGAGTCCGTCGGAACAGTTAGTGACAACCACCCATCTCGCTAGAGCTCGACCGAGGTCCTTCGTTGTCTCTGTTTTACCAGTTCCCGCTGGACCCTGCGGACTGCCGCCGCGAAACAGGTGTAAAGCTGTAGTCAGCGTTATGTAGCATCTGAGGAATAATTACTTTACGGTTTAATCTTATAGGACTTAACACTTGATGTGTTCCATGGATCTTTCGGTATAATAGAAGTTAGGTGCATACCAGCCAGACCAGCTCATACGAATTAAATTTAAATTTCATGCTCTTTGAATTTTTGTGGAGTTAATTGTTCAACTATATATATATAACATATAACTATGATTTGGATGAACATATTGTATTAATTCGACTAAGGTGGCGTTATTTCGTGTTAACGAACATTTATAAGCAGATGAAAAAAAGAAGTTAGAAAAACAAATACGTTTAATATTATAAAACGTTACATATGAACTTTTGTGTGGTATAATAGTTTGATTTTCAAAAAAATTGGTAGTTTTATAATTAATTTGGAGTATAAGCAATAGTAGCAAATAATTCCTCAAATTGAATTACGTGTCTAATTTTACTCAGTAATATCTTCATTTATATGTTATAGTTAAAACCTCTTCTATGAATCAAATGGACCAAAAAGTTTATTATTTAATTCATACCGGTCAGTGAGCGGCGTTATAACCAGTCGACCCGAATTACCAATGTACTCATATGTGTAGATAGAGTTCGTGTTTGTCTGCCTGATATAGCAGTCTTCGCGTTCACGATCCCAGTAAAACTTCAGCTGAGAGAACCATTCGAATGCTGACACTGACATACATCCTGGAATAATTTATAACAGCTTATAAAATATGTATTATAAATCATTTATTTTCGAAATTCGATGTTACTTTAAAATACTCTTGTATGATGAGCCATTTTTTATCCTTAAGAATATCTAATTGGAATTAGATTAATTAGAAGTCAGAGATAGACTTAATTAGTACAGTGGCACACAATGGTACTAAAAAAAAATATAGACGGCCAGTTCAAAGATGAACGATGCCCTAAATGGCACCCGGCTGGAAGTGCAATATGAATAAGATCGATTAAGACTTTGGAGGAGGCGTATGCCAACACAAAACATTATTTACCGACACCTGAAAAACAAAGTAATATTTAAAAACCATATATTAATAAGATTCTAAGGTTGACAAAAAGGTTATTATTATTACTATTATACTCGTACTTTTTATCTAAAATATATAAACAAAGATTAATTATTGGTATCTGCACTAACCCATCTTATAAAGTCTCTCCACAGTGTCTCGAGAGTGAATTTCAATCACACATAACGCGTTTACTTTACAACGCAAAATTTTAGAAATTTCCTTTCTAGACATCATCTGTAAAGTAGCCAGGATCTGGTTCTGCTTCTTACGTAGTTTCTTCAGCGGTTTTTTCTCTTTCATAATGTCGCAGCGACACAATGTTCTAGTACAATCGGAAGTCCATTGAATCTATTAATGGAAAGAGAAAATCGGAGCTTAAAATATATAAAAATCGTGTAATTTCTGGATGTATCCGACATGCGATCGAAGATTCGAGTTTGTTAAAGATTACGTTGCTTAAAAAATCATTTAAATTTTATTGAGATTCAGTTTTCCATTTTTATGAACTATCTATCGTTTTTATTTTTTGTTTACAGTAACTAAAATTAAATCGTATTTTAGTAATCACATTAAGAATAAAAAATAACTATTCGCGTAGATATTCAAACATAATGGTTGTTCCTAAGCTAAAATATGTATATAATAATTAACTAAATAACTTTACTTTTTTCCATATATATGTATAGACTATATGGAAAAAAGTGAAGTTCCTTTTGGGTCATAAAGTTCCAATGGACAGATACACAATAAAGGTTCTCCCAACCAGGAAGTCAACTAGTAATTTCCTCAGTTTCTGGGCCCGTTTGAAAGTTGCAAGGCGCCAAAAATCGAAATAGTATTGCAGTAATAACCTTGCTGCTGGTAATTCCGAGCTGACCTGGCCAGTCGTTAATCCACTGTTCTCTTTGGTAACGGCATTTCCTTAATGCAGCTCGTGTCAATATTAATTGCTAAAAATTAAGATTCTTTATTTAGTTCCTTCTACGTTTATTTAAAAACTGTATTATTCGTCCCTTGAGTAGTTTACAAGAGCACAAATCCTGGTTTGGGCAGATGAAATTCCTTGATTGACAAAGAATTCTTAGTACAAGCTCAGATTCTAGATGTTGGCATTGTAACAGGTCCTAGTTTTGTAAAGCAAAGTAGGAACTGCGCTTCTTCACTCGCACTTCCCACCTGCTTATGAGAGCGAGTGAATAAATATTGCAAATATGTTTGCCCAAACACTTATGCTATAATATCATCTTATACTAGAATATTTCCGATACAGTCACCATTGAGAAAAGTCACCGTTACCGAAATCGGCATCACATTAAAAAAAAGTTTAATATAATGGTAGCTGTTGTAACCAATTTTTGATAAGCACTTCCACAAGAAACGTATTATGATTTATAGTATATTCATAATTTAATATCTAATCCACCTCTCTTAAGACAACTCTCATGGTATGTTCCAGGCCCAGCAACCAAACTTCGGCCGGACCATCCAACACCAGGTTATACTTCCACTCTATACACTCGCCGTCGTCCGACATCATCGCTTTAGCTACTGGCAAGCCCATTGCATTCTGAAGAAATAACAATCTTCGATGTGATAGGGTGAAGTTAGAGAACAATATAGGTACATATTTACTAGAATATAAAAATAATTAATTAATGAATATTATAATTATTGCGCAACTTTTAAGTTATTAGTATTACAACTTATTGTAATATTGCTACAAAAAAGTTAGATCATGACCCTTAGCCTGACGTCATTAAATTAATTATTACAAACATAACATATATTTTTGGAGGGAAATAGAAATGTTAGCAATACTGAGAAATTAGATGTACTGTTACTGTTTTATTATAATCAAAGATTTAACCATAATATGTAAATCTTAGTTGCTTTGAGTTTTTAATTATTTTTTATCTAAAACGTAGGTTGATATGTGCTCCTTCCTCATACTTAAGCAACCTGAATAATAAAGAACAATAATAATAATAAATTGGTTTTATAAATAATTCAAGACAAATAAAAAAAAACACGTTTTATTTTCATAAAAATATATAGTAATAAATAGGTTACATTACATTACATACATATTAAAGTAAAACTAGTACTGCCTAGACAACATTTGCAATTTTAGAGGTAGCTTTCGTTTCGCAGCTTCGAAGTGTTGGAACGATATCCCACCTCTGATTAAGAACAGTACGTCTCAAAATAAGTTTAAGGCACAATGCAAGCAATGACTTCTAGCTATGCAAAAGATGCAATGTGTCTAGACAAATGTGTGTAACTAAACTTAATACTTAATTGTTATTTTGATTGTAATTTATTAAAATATATGCCTTTATTTGCTTATACATTTTAAATATTATTATTCTTTTATTTAATATGAAATATTTTCCTTTTCCAAGAATTTAATCAAAAAAAAAGAAAACCTCTCCGTTTTAGTAAAGCTTGCATGTTTTTATTTTAGCCTATTGGGCGTGTTATAAAATTGTATTAACTTTTATTATTTAAGTAATCTTCTTTTACCTTTTACTGCACTGAATGTAACTTTTGTGTTGGCAGCATATGTACAAGGCGTAGACTGAAAAGCAGCCTTCCTGAGACTACGACCTTTTCAACAAATTATCAAATATCATATTGTTAACTCTTTTTTATGGTTTTGTACCTTAATTTTGTCTTTGTTTCTTTTCGGTGAATATAGTTATTTATTATTATTATTTTTATTATAAAAAATCCAGTTTACGTAACTATGATTCAAGATCCAATTGTGCAATACAGCTGCACCTCACTGGTTAGAACATACAATACCTACCTTTTTCTTTTGACAGATATTAACAACTTGTATAGAATTTCACATTGTTGAATTTATTATTGCCGTTATAACTATAGTTATAAAATATTAAATATTATATAAAATTAATAATTTGAATATTGGTGAATTTTTATTGGATGTTTGGAAGTAAATTTAAAGCAGACATATTTATTAATGTAGAATGGTGTTGTATTATACCATAAGATATATTAATCAAGATCTGTTAATAGTCTAATATAGCGAAACTATTGAAAAATTGCTTGGAATATACAAACTTAATCCTTGTTTATCTTTTGTCCTACTTCAATTGGAATAAGGTATAGACTAGTGTTTAGTTTTTACAATAATATTAACATCATTAATAATAAAAAATAGTATAGTCTGTTCACCTATCATCATACCTTAATGTATATAAATGCCTATAAAAACATTATACAATTAAAATTCATCTAACTATTTTAAATCAAAACACTATCGTCCATAGATCTTGTCCGGTAAAGTCAGCAGGGATTTAATAACAGCTTTTTTATCTTGATCAGATCGGCAGGAATGGACCATGTGTAGGTAGTCATTTAATAATGATTGTGACTTCGAACTTGGATGATTCATTAGAAGTATTGTTAAAGCCTGAAAATACAAAATATAACAATACAGTATATAAATAAGCTACATTATTGTGTTCATTTATTTAAATGCAGAAAAATATAAATTTATGTATTAAGTATTTTTGTTACACAAATGATAAACCAATTACATAAATCATACAAGACTCTGTTTTTACTTACTCTAACATAAATGGGCAGTTCATCATTTCTATTAGAAGCATGCTCCCATATTGGTGATTTTTTTAATAGATAGACGAGTTGATCCCAATCATGAGAATAGATAGCGCGCCTCAGGGCCATCTGGTAGGCATTCCTCCATTTCTTACTCCTTAAATCAGTCTCATACAAACTTTTGTCCAATTGCAACTGAAGAAGATTTCTCTTACAGCGTTTGTCGTGTGGTTTACTCGGAGTCTCTAGTAAGTTTACCGCTCGTTTCTAAAGTAACAATGTAAAATTAAAACACCACACTAAATATATATAAAAACAACACATATATAACCATTAGATCACTTACCAGACTACTTAAGGGAACATAATGACATTTAACGATTTCTTCTTTGCTCATGTTTACTTCATATATTTCGCGAAAACACTTTAGTTTAAAATTAATATAAAAGAGCAGTTAACATAACCTTTCAAACGTAACAATAACAAAGCGAAAATTAATGTCAAAATGTCAATGTCAATATTGCCAATTGCCAATATGACATGAAATGATTACGAGTTCTGAATTTTCGAGTTTACAACAACTTAAATTAAAAAAAAACTTAATAATCTATTATTACTTAATAATTTATATCGCTTTGTGTCTATTTAAATTACTTACCACATACTTATACAATATACATTAATATATAAGTTTGGGCATTAATACTTTACCTTATCAATTTTGATTTTATTCACGTTATCAAATAACTTTTTTAAATGAACTTGAATTAGCTGTGGTTTCTTTGAGTTTCCTAATATCTCTAGTAAATCATCGTTAGATATAAAATAGAATCTAGGAAATAGTTGTCGCTTTGTTTCGAGATACTTTTCTAACGCTCGCAATATTCCATCCAAGTTATCAACCATTTGATTAAGCTTATTGAACAAATATGGAGCTGGCTTGTATAGACATGCTTCTACTGCGTTTTTCCCAGCGTACATACTGTTTTATAATTATATATGTTAGTAAATAAAGAAGACGGGAAAATTAAAAAACAAACAATTTAATAAAATAACTAACTTGCTAGTTATTTCTGTCCAATCATCAGTTAATGCGTCAAAAACTTTAACTTCATTGGGAAGTTGTTTTCTAATATCTTCTCCGCTAAAAATGCTTTCGAGATACAAGTAACGTCTCTGCACTTGTAACGATATCTTAAATACAATAAAAAAACGAGATATTAAGCAATATTTAAAGTTATAATGTACGACATAATTCATATTTTATAACAACCTCGATACATTCCGCCACATAACCCAAAGATTTCTCCCAATAATCCACTTCTTTGATAAATGGCTCTACGTATTTGGTTGATTTCATAGAGGATAGTTGAACTTGATGGTCTTCGAGAAACTACAAATTATAATATTTATTACCCAATCACAGGCAAACACACGGAATAGTTTGACATACTCTTTACGAACCTGTGAGACATCTTCTACATTCTTAATTTTATACATATCGCCTCTATGATGTTGCATTTCGTATGTTGTAGCCTTCCACACTTCTCTTATAGCTTTAAGGCCGTTCTCTATGTTCAACTCCATTGTTGCTGCGTTCGATATCTCAGCGATATCTTCAGCATACGCTTGGAAGTTGAGCCGCATTATTAGTTCGAGCTTAAAATCCTCGGAATTTTGGTCAAATTCCCTGGTAATTAACGCATCTTTATAAATAATGTTAAACGGATTCAATCAAGGACTTAGAAATAATAAAAAATGTATGTTAGGTATATTTTTAATAGCACACGTATAAAATAATAAATTATCTGTATTAACTTACACTCCCATAAGGGTCTTTATTCTATCCCAATGCCTCTCCCTCATGCAAGGATTCTTAAGATCGCCGATCAATGGCAATGTTCGTCGAAATGCGTCTACTTTTACTCTAGTCGTGTCAATAATATCCCATCCCTTTTCTTTAAGTTGACGCGAAAGGCGGTTAAAGTTTCTAATAAAATATTAATTGTATTAAAGAGTCAATTTATCTTTGTATTATGCAGCCAAAGGTATGACGAGAAAGATTTTCTTTATACCTAAACAGATACATAACATTGTCTTCCATTTCATCAGTTTCCATTTCCCAAAAGGTTTGTGTTTTATATTTTTCCCATGACTCCTCCCATTGAAACACCAATCCCCACACTTCTTCCAATTTTTCTAGTTCTTTCTCCATCTTTTGCAGTTCTAGGTTCACGGGAGTCCTGTTAAGAAAAATGGCATCTTCACAATTTTCATTTATACAAAAACAGAGTCAAAATATCAATGTAAATCTAAATATACAGAATATTCGAATAATGATCAATCGAAAATTGTCTCAAGTACAAATTCATAAAATTACGTTAAATTGAACACGGCAAGCCCATCTCTTATTTGTTGTTCTTGGGCTCGAAGCGCATTAAGTTGATCTCTATACGCTTTCAACTGAGCCAATGCGTCTTTACCGGTTACATCAGAGCTGCATGGAGCAGTTTTATAGAAATCTTCACAAAATTCTTTAGCCGCTTCTTTGAATACCTATTTGATTTTTTTTATGAAAGATTATCAATATTAATTTGAGGATCATTTGTATTGTATTTACTTCAAGTATTCCATTTTCGTTTAGTTTTACTACCTCAGCTTGTTCCAGGAGTTCAGCTTTAAATTTATCTTTATTCATCTCCAACGCCTTCTTTGCTTCTTCCAATAGAGCGAGATATTCGGTCCAAGCAACAGGTATGTTCTCGTGTCGTGTTGACATATCCGAACTGATCTCCACCTCAAATTTAGCTAAGAGACACAACTAATTTAATGAAAGTCATAGTACAGTTTTTAAAAATGAATATATATATTTTACATAAATATGCTATATAATATATAATACAGCTCTCCTGATATATACCAATCACAATCAAAAGAATAATTAAATTAAAAAAAAGTTTGAACTCTCTTTAAAAAAATTCGATACGCTCTAAGAAATAAAAATTCGTTACCTTATTATTAATTAAATATGTAAGTGTAACTTCCATTTTTCTTATCTTACCAAGAGTGGTCATTTTATCGGTAATAGGTGGAAACGTCTTTTCGATTTGCGTTATCTCCGACATCAAGCACTCATACGTAGCCATTGCTGAAGCTAATTCTTTTAAATCTGTAGGCATCTAAAATTTTATATAATACATTTTTCAAATTCTCGTAGTGCCCATAGAAGAGCTGGGTTGAATGTAAAGAGAACCCTAGAGGCCCTTTCCTAGACAGAATACGTTTATTGAGGAATCAACGAAAATGTCAACAACAAAAATATGCACAATTTCAACTCAATGAGATGCGTGAATCCGAACAACAATTGCACAAATATATATTTCTTTCGATCGTAATCAAGCAATTATTTTTTTATATACATAAGATTTTAATTAAGACATACGGTCATGGCTTGTGTGCTGCTTTTATCTATGTACGCATAAACATTATCAATGTCGGACTCAGTTATTTTCCTAAGCAGTTCTCCCAACTTTGTCTGCCACACTAAACAGTGGGAAATAATCGATTTCTTTAATTCGCTGGAGTTTAGTGTTATAAAATGGATCTGAAATATACACATATATCAGTCTTCTCTTCTTCTTCAAACATCTTTAAATAATTTAACTCTAAAATAATCTCATTAAATAAATTAATAATTGCAATACCTGATTAACGGTTTCTTGTATTTGAACAGCATTTGCAAGATTACTGTAGTTGATTATAAGTTCATCAAAATCCGCAGCTATATGACCTTCTTGTCTATACTTCGACATAAATTCATCCTTATTTACCTTCCAAATGTGAGAATAAGGATCCCACATGCGTATGTGCTCAGTCACTAGAGTCAAATTATATTCTATTTCTAAAATTAAAAATTCAATAGCACTATTATAGTCCCCGTTAATAAATATTGCACTTGAAAAGAGTCAATCGGCTAATTACGGTTTCGTAGTGTCATCTGTGTCGTGTGTTATAATTATTAAGAGCCACAATTTAAAACATGGATATTATAAATATCACTTTCATTTGATATGTGGGTAGTTACAAAAATTGCTAAACCAGTCAATTCACAGTGCATTATAATACTATATTTAATGAAAATAATAATATGTATTTACAAACTTTTCGTACACGGTTAAAGCGGCTGTCTATTCTGGGTATATAATTACATATAATGTAATCTTTCAGACATTACATAACTAACAGTCTACTATATACGATGTTATATCTACCCGCGTTAATCAAAGCTTGTAATTTATTGCTATCTGTATCCGTCTTTATGACTTCGGTAAACTTCTTAAGACCTCCAGCGGGTAATCCAAACTTCTCGTATAATCTCGGAATTGTACTTAGAAGATGAATAATTTCTTCAATAATCGTCGTAAAAGTATCTAATAATTCATTACGATTTGGAATAAATGTGATATGCTTATCAGTCAAATAAAGACTCATTTTGATGAGAGGCGAGGGTGCCATTGTACCTAAAAATTGAATGATCATTGTGAAATGTATAATTATTTTAAATCCGATACATGTATAATATTTTTCACGCTAACCATCTCCGTGCACAGCTTTGTACATATTTTTCATTGTGGCTTTGATCGCCAAACGTAACGCATCTTCGAATAAACGATCAAATCTCCTGACGTATTTTATCCAATGATCTGCCATCTGAAGGAGTGGACATATCACAATAAGTATTCAATCATTCAATATTTTTATTTCAAAACTCATGTTTAGAATTATATACATTCGTATTAAACTTTTTTACCTGCGTTATATAGGCCTCAAATCCTTCATACACAATAATAATGTATGTTATAATTTCCTTGTACATATCTAATATTTTAGCGGCTGCTCTTTCTTCCATTTCCCTAATCATTTGTCGTAATTCTCTTATCGCGAATACATTATAAATATCAAATTCAATTAGGGGAGTATCGCATATTTTTTCCATTATTTTCACTAAGTTTATATTACAATTTTTGTATGTTGTTAAAAAATCTTGAAGCTGAAGAAAATGAAGTATATTATATTATTATTTTATATTTATGTGATTTCGACTTTATTTTGAACCGTGCTTATAGCAAGTTTATATTATTTTTTATTTATTTTATTGTATGTTCGACGGGGATTAAATTGTTTGTAAAATTACTATAATAACATATTTACTTTTATATATAAAAATTACTTCTTAACTATTTAACTTATTACTATTTAATTTATACATATTAATTACTTCTCCGATTTGGGTGACGCAGTCCGCGATATAAGCATCAGACATTGTTGAAGTCCATGTCAATTTTGTGATTCCCGGTTGAACTTTTTTTTCACAGGCCTTAAAATATTTAAAATAGAACATTAGGTAATTATACATATATATATACTTTTTTTATAGCAAATTTAATATAGTAAGAAAAAATTAAAATATAATATAAAACATTAATTTTAGTTGATAAAAATAGGTGCCAAGCACAGTACAGTATAACGAAAGTAATCAAAAAAGTAAAAAGTGACTGAGTCAAATAAGTGGCCCAGAGTAAATCCGTGCACCCTTTTCAAAATCAATCAAAGTTAAACAGAAATCGTGATTGATGATTACACATTATAATCGTAATTGTTAATCATTAATCTAATTACATTTAGCTTAAGTCTGAATAAAAACAATCGAACTACAGTTCTGAACTTCATATGAAAAAGTGTACTTAATTTGTAAATAGAATGATTCAATTTATTTCTTTCACATGCCGTATATGTGTGATATATAATTATTGTGTGATTTTGAAATTAATATATTTATTAAACTATTTAAAGACACAGGACATTTCACAGGACGAGTAAAGACGCATAAGCAGCTTTGTTATTGAACTGTAATAATATTATTGATATCTTGAATAATCGATGGTATTTATTATTATTGATTCCTGTCATGTCGGCGAAGTGGTTAGAGAACGTTGGATGTTAAATTATATAATTATATATTATGTAATAGTGTTGTATTATAAATAAAGATATATTAACCAATAACTGTCAGTAGTGCATAATATTGCAAAGCTATTAGTATACACATGTGGAAATCTATGGTTTGATTATCTATGGTTAATCTCTCTGTCATTTGCAAAGTATATAGATAATTAATTATTAAAGCAACCTGACACCTGTTAGTTGTTACCCACTGGCAGAGTGACAGTTTATATCGTATGTGAAATTGTCAATGTGAAATGTTTGATGGTTATTTTCATATCATTAAGCTAAGAAATAAATTTAAATTTAAATCAAAATTTAAGAAGTGTTTTTGTTAGATGATTTCAATAACACCCAATAAACGCTACTTTAAACAGATGAATAACTGCTTAAATAAACTTAAACAGATGAAGAACTTCTTTCACGATGAACTTAGCAGATCCGGATTTGGAATTAGTAGATCCGACGCCGAATATTCACTCGCTGTTTTTACATTTCGATCAAATATTTTTTTGGGCTAAACTAGAGAGCAGAGCAGTAGTCCGCTGGAGTAAACGCATGTACTCCTGCGCAGGAATATGTTCGTAAGTGTTTTTATCTCTTTAATCTCGCTGCCTTATAATCGTTGATTGTTTATCATAGCATACTGAGGTAATTACTGTGATGATTATTTAAGAACAATGCATTTAAAACTATTTAAAAATGTCATAATAGTCCCATGCAAGTAAAAGCTTAATCTTTCAATAACAACAACAAATACATCAATGAAGAACTTTCAGATATTAAAAGAACTAATACAAATAAATCAGCTTGAAGATGTTTTTGCACTTCCAGTAGTGTAATTAAACAATATAAACTAGTTCATGCTATATTAAGCTATAGCGTTAGAAGAGTAATTTTGTCTATTATTATTTTCCTACTAAATAGTTCTTATATAATATATGGGTAAATGTGAAAATTTACATGGTATAAAAACTGACACAAGAGATATGAATGCTATATTATTAAAATGAGCTAATGGAATATTGCCACCAATGCGCCACCAACCTTGGGAACTAAGATGTTATGTTCCTTGCGCCTGTAATTACACAGGCTCACTCACCCTTCAAATTGGAACACAACAATACCAAGTACTGCTGTTTTGCAGCAGAATATCTGATGAGTGGGTGGTACCTACCCAGATGAGCTTGCACAAAGCTCTACCACCAGTAAAAAAGTGGAATTGTAGAGGTTGGTAAAAGTGGTAAAATTTAAAAAGCCTACTGGTTTCAACTGCTTAAATCCACTACTGAATATAAGAACAAATTATCATTAGGATACGTGATTTATGTGTTGAAAGCAATGATGAGGATGACTACAAAATTTCAAGAGTAATTCATGATTAAAAATGATATAGTTGACACTATAAAAATAAAAAATACTTGTTTAATTATGTATTTGTTGACGTTGCACTACAACAAACCCAAAAACAGCTCCAAACAGATTTAACTGTACATAAATATGAATCTTTTTATATATATTTTTTAACAGTGAATTTTCTTTAATTTCAGCTACGATAGGGGAGGTATCTGTGATATAGCTTTAAGCGAACCATTACTTAAACTGAGACCCCGCAAGGACCTAGTTGAGACACTTCTGCATGAGATGATTCATGCCTATCTCTTCATCACAAATAGAGATAAAGACCGAGATGGACATGGGCCAAATTTTCAAGGACACATGTACAGAATAAATAAAGCAGCTGGTCTGAATATCACTATTTATCATGATTTCCATGACGAGGTAAATAAAAATATTTTTTTGATTTAAAAAATTAAATTTTTAACAAGGTAAACAGTATAAAGAAAATATTTCTTTGTACAATATATAACTGGAATGAGATTCAAAAATTCTCCTTAAAGAAAATAAGATCTTGGCCCAGCTGCGGGACATTTATGGCCTGCTACTTTTTTATGGAACATATTAATATATTTGATACAAGTTTGAGGACAATAAAATTAAAACTTAGGAATCCATATAACTATTACCTAAGAAAATATTTAACCTTTGTAGTATATATTGAAATTTACGTCATTTATAAATGAAATACTGGTAGTAGGGCTTTGTGCAAGCTCGTCTGGGTAGGTACCACCCACTCATCAGATATTCTACCGCACAACAGCAATACTTGATATTGTTGTGTTCCGGTTTGATGGGTGAGTGAGCCAGTGTAATTACGGGCACAGGGGACATAAAATCTTGGTTCCCAAGGTTGGTGGCGCATTGGCTGTAAGCGATGGTTGACATTTCTTACAATGCCAATGTCTAAGGGCGTTTGGTGACCACTTACCATCAGGTGGCCCATATACTCGTCCACCTTCCTATTCTATAAAAGAAATAATATTTCCAGAAAAAAGAATTTTTCCGAGTAAATAAGAGAAACCGATATAAACATAAATAAATGATTATCAGATGGCAGCTATCAATAAAATGTTATATTAATATTCTAGGTGAAACTTTATCAAACTCATTGGTGGAGATGTAATGGACCATGTCAATTCATAAAACCACATTTCGGCATTGTACGGCGTTCAATGAACAGAGCACCGGGCCCTTCAGACTGGTGGTGGAATCGTCATAAAAAAAACTGTGGAGGCACTTTTGTTAAATTTAAGGAACCCGAAAAACGCCAAAAGAAAAATCCTCCTAAACCAACGGCTGATATAAGTAAATTTGTTAAGAAAACAAATAAGGATAGTGATATTAGTGGAAATAAGGTTTCTAAACCTGTTTTAAAGGATTCTAATAATCTACCGAATAAATCAAATATTAGTGCTAAAATTACTAAAAGTAATACATCTAGGAGTGTCGTTGCCACAAAGAAGAATAATGTAGTGTTTAATCCCCAAGTTCCCAAGCCTCCAGTTGTGTTCAGTGGTAAAGGGCAGACAATTAATGAAACAAGTATAACAAGTTCAGCCGATGTTGTTGGAATGGTTCGAAATGTTTGGGCAAATAAAGATTTGTCAATGATATCTTCTAATACGAAAACTTCTATAAAAGCACCAAAAGTTGGTACAAACTCAACAAATTTGAATAAACATAAGGCTGAAGACATTTCTTCACCTCCAGCCAAAATAAAGAAAATAGATGATTATTTCAAAAGTAATGCCGTATCGGTTCTCAAGGACTTGTACGGAAAAGATTTTGTTATTACAGAAGTGAATAGCAATAAAAGATTATCAGTTGTATCCGTTGATTCAGATTTAGTTGATTGTCCAGTTTGTAGTAGCAAAATAAGTAGTACAGAAATAAATAGGCATTTAGATGAATGCCTAAATAAACAAATTATAGAAACTATTTGCATAGAAAATGGGGATATAATACCTGCGATAAATATTAAGTCAGATCCTGATAGAGTTAATAATAACAATCCTAACAATGTTTCTTATGCAAAAGATACAAATGAGAAAAAAAACAAATCAGTTGCGAAAGATAATTTACAATATCCTACTAATGAAACAAAATGTATTAACTTGAATGACTTACCAAATAGCAAAGTCTTAAATATTAATGGTCAGCTAAAGGATAGAAAATCTGGTATATTCGAAACATCACTAGTATCTTCAGATTACACGGTACCTAAAATAAAAAGAGAGCCCGGCTGCGATAAAGACATAGAATTTATAAGTGAACAAAAATGTCCATGTTGTGGTAGTACAATGACTAAAGCTATCGATGAACATTTGGACGAATGTTTGGCATTTTTCGACAACAACACCACGATACCGACAGAAGGCGCTTCAACCAGTTTTACAAATGAGACAATAGTGTTAGACGACGATGACGATATATGTGATGAGACTTTAACACTTAATGCGACTGGAACTAAATCACCTTGCCCGTGCTGTCTCAAAATGATTGAGCTAGCTGATATGAACTACCACTTGGATATCTGCTTGAGTTAAACTCTATACTAAATTATGTACTTGTAGAATATGTACAAATCTCTCATGTAAAATACTTTAATATATGTTGTAGCTATGGACTAAATTATAATGTTCCATTTACAAAAGACTGAAAAATTGTATTACAATTAATAATATAAGTTCCATTTCAAACAGTGTAAGAGCTGTTTATAGTATATGAAATAAGGCATTTTTTGTTTATTTGGTATGATTTATGTTAATTTTATAGAGTAGCCAGAGTTTTATTCTAGTCTCGAAAACCAAGTAAGATACAAAACTGTTTTTTTTTTTCAAGTTTCTTTTAGTTATTTCATTTTACATTAATATATTCAGATGATAATGTCGATGTTCAAATATGATATGTCCATATTCAAATATAATGATGTCGAGGTTCGAGATCTCTTTCTGGGTGGTCCTATTGGCTCCCACCACTTAGTAGCTACATTCATGTTGATTATAAGATATTATAACATGTGAGAATGAATGTGACATGACGTGAATCATGTAAAACAACTCTTTGTCAAATGTTTCAAAAACATAAGAATAAATAAATTAATTATGAATGAAAGATTTGTTTCAATAATGAATACTGACCAAGGTGAGCGGCTTGAACAACAGCCTTTCCTCTTCCGACAGCGAGTCGAGTATCTTATTGTACCCCTTCACAACCGCCAGGACGCTCTCGTACACGTAGAACACTGTCTTACTTTTCATATATACCTGTTTTAAACGACCACATAAGTTTTTCAACTGTAAATTATTATCACTAATTAATCGTAACACGAAGCAAAAGTATTCGAGCGAACGACGGTTTTTCGGATATACTTTTGGGCGTTTTTTGAAAATTCATAAAATGATATACTTAATACAAAAAATAGTCTATGAATGATTACGTAGAGACTTTTTATTGATCAAATTGTTGTTAAAATATATACCTGATATGCGTGCAAGGGTATATCCATTTGTAAATTCTCCCAGTGACTTGCTTCCTTACATAGATCCAAAATATTCCTAAAGGAGGCAAACATTTAGTAAAACTTATAGCTAGTAGGTAGTTAGTTTTTTTTATAGAATATGTAGGCGGATGAGCATATGGGCCACCTATTGGTAAGTGTTCACCAACGCCCATAGATATTGGCATTGTATGAAATGTTAACCATCGCAAACATCGCCAATGCGCCACTAACCTTAGGAACTAAGATGTTATGTCCCTTCAAACCGGAACACAACAATACTAAGTACTGCTGTTTTGCGGTAGAACATCTGATGAGTGGGTGGTACCTACCCAGACGAGCTTAGACAAAGCCCTACGACCAGTAAAGAAGAAAACACAATATTGTATAACCAATCACTCGTTAAGCAACGATTATAAGTAACAACGTAAGTGTCTATTTTAAGGATGAAATTTTTTTATACATGAAATTAGTAGACGCCCTAACAGCCTGTGAATGTCCTACTGCTGGGCTAAAGGCCTCCTTTCCCTTTTTTTGAGGAGAAGGTTTGGAGCTTATTCCACCACGCTACTCCAGTGCGTGTTGGTGGAATACACATGTGACAGAATTTCAGTGAAATTAGACACATGCAGGTTTCCTTACGATGTTTTCCTTCACCGTAAAGCACGAGATGAATTATAATCACAAATTAAGCACATGAAAATTCAGTGGTACTTGCCCGGGTTTGAACCCACGATCATCGGTTAAGATTCACGCGTTTTTACCACTGGAGATGGCCCATCTCTGGTAGTAGACGCAGCTAAGTTTAAAACTAATAAAACTCACACGTCAATATTACACTCCAATAGTCCAGGATTTTCAGCACTTTTTCTCATCAAAGTTCTGTTCAAGCCAGCGGCGCATTTTTCATCTAGGTTGTGCTTAAAATTTTATTGAAGAATTAATTAAAAAGGATTTAATATTTATGTATTGATCCTTAAATTTTCTAAGTTGTCGTATTTTGAAAATAAAGATATATAGGTATGTAAGTAAAGGTATATGTAATATTTACCATAAGTGGAAACCAAGAGCTGCGACAGTCGTTATTAGTAATGCTCGCAATATTTTCACTAATATTTAATAAATTTTAATACCGTCCAAGATATCCACAGCTCCCTAATCGCCACGTCGATGGCTCCCACAAGCCTGTTCACGTGCATGATGACATCCTCCGAGTTGCTGCACGGCAACAACCACACGGAAGCGTCGGTCATCACCTAATGTAAGTATTCTTACAAAAGCCCGAATCATTAGTAATACCATGTCAATATGAGACAAGCTGAGACGACTCCCATAACATTGCCCCATACCTCTCACTATTGCTCACTCAATATAGATAATGCTACATTCATAATTAGGCCCGTGAGCTCAAAGACACCGGGTAAAACGACTGGCAAAGTAGTCTCGAGACCTTCTTGAGGTACCGCAGGCCGTGCGTGCGCGCGCGCAGCAGCGCGGCGCGGCCGGCCGCGTGCGGCAACGCGCCCGCCCGCGCACCGCGACTCGCCACCGTCTCCTTCTTGGCCGCCTGCACCTCGTCGCTGAACATCGCCCACACCTGCACCAGTTGAATCTACTTGTCTAGGTGAACGAATTCGCCCATAAATATCCCACTGCTGGGATGAGAAAAGCTGATTGCCTCCATATCTACGTATATTTGAAAAAAGCAATATACTACGCGTGAACACTCATCTCATAAACACCTTAGGAGTTTTTATTATAATGTTATTTATTTTTATATTAGGTAATTTTATTTAGATACTCTTAATTAACAGCATTACAGAAATGGTTGAACAGTTATTACTTATTACTAAAATAATACATACGAAATGTAAGTGTAGGCAATATAATACTTTTTACTGTTTTGACAGATTCCTAAAAGTGATTGATTCAAGAAATATATACTTAGATTTACTATAGATCGTTCCAATTCGACAGGGTGGGCACAATTTTAACGAAAAACGTGACACATACCTCAGCAGTTTTTCGTTTAAAAATTCTTCGGAGGTTCTTCCGTTTTGAATAATTGTGTAACGAAAACAGCGCCACAACTGCTTCTTCTACATGATTCACGCCTTCAAAGACAGTTTCCACTAAATTTTCTATTATAATCTGAAATAAGACAAAAATGCATTTATTTTAAGAAGTCAGCTAAACATGCATCATAAATCCGAAATTGTTCAAAAAAACTTACCTCGATATCCTTGATTACTGTTCTAAATTGTAGGATATCATCGTACCAAGATGGTGCTTGCACATCCAATATGCTAGTAGCGACAGCCCTCACATTATCGAGTGCATCGAGAAACATGTGCTCGATTTGATCGCACTTCGCCTCGAACTGGTCTCCACGAGCTCCGCCAAACATCGGCTTATTTATTACTTCAAGCTCGTCAATTCTGGGAGATTGTTGTTCAATATTATTTATTTTTATAAAAGACACATGCGACATACCGGACTCCATCCGCATTGACTTAATTAATATTTGCTACCAATTTACACATTAAGTGATTTATGAAAACGTACTAGTTGCACTACAGTAACCAGCTACAAGCATACAAATCATTTTTATGAATTAGCTATGTTATACTTGTTTAAAAAGCCGAGATGGCCTAGCGGTTAGAACGTGTGAATCTTAACCGATGATCGTGGGTTCAAACCCGGGCAAACAGCACTGAATTTCAATGTGCTTAATTTGTGTTTATAATTCATCTCGTGATTTACGGTGAAGGAAAACATCGTGAGGAAACCTGCATGTGTCTAATTTCACTGAAATTCTGTCACATGTGTATTCCACCAACCCGCACTGGAGCAGCGTGGTGAAATAAGCTCCAAACCTTCTCCTCAAAAGGGAGAGGAGAGGAGGCCTTAGCCCAGCAGTGGGACATTAACAAACTGTTAACAGGCTTTTACTAATTATTTAAAATTATTATGATATACATGTTGCATTACCGCCCAAAAATAATCATGCAATTGCAAACATCCAACATGTCGAAACACCTCTGCACAAACGAATCGATGTAATTGAAGATAGACCCGGTGTCTAATTCCCAACTGCCTGGCTTAACGTCGCTGTGCGCTTCTGCCATCAGATCATAAATTTCTCTATACTGCTTGCAACAATCTATGCACTTCGTGAATTCTCCTAATGCCTTCTTAGTTTTACCGCTAAAAAGTTCATCCAATTTGATATAATTTTTGCAAAGTATAATAATTTGATTGCTCAAAGCTTTAAACAGATTGGTGATGCGCGTTTCTGAATTATAATAAGGAGATTCCATCCAGATGAATCTAAAGAGATTAATGATATTCGGAATGTGTTTACAAATATCATCCGGGTCTACGACGCATTCCAGTACCGCGCAGGGTTGCTTTATAACTTGTAAATATTCAATATTAGACGTAGCTTCTATTATCTTCTGTATAATTTCCTCGCAAAGAACTTGAAACTGTTGTATGAAAGTGGAATGAGTTGTGACGAGAATTTTCGTGATATGTTTTACAGCGGGATTTTTTAACTGGTAAACAAGAGCACTTAAATTTTCATCTGAAAATAAAATATTAAAGACGCTGTTTATTTGAAAATAGAACGCCAAAAGGATTAATACTTATGCAGTATCGTATCTAGTGGTTTTTCTTACGCCTATAGACCCAGAAATCATATTCATCACTTGGACATAACAGTTCCTTCTGTGAGGCTACAGATGCTTGATCTTCAATGCAGGATTTGATCTGATGTGTCCAGTACACGACCACTCCCTCAAGCCTTTTAACGAGTTCTCTGTCAGAACTCGCCTTTTCGAACGACAGCTGCTGACCCTCACGCGGTATGTAGAGGACAGTGAGACCGAGCATTTTATAATACATATCTGTTAACTTGGCTAAGAATGTGTGCAATTGTGAACAGAACTCACTCTTGACACCTGTTGAAAAACAATTACATGTTAATTGTTTTACAATATCATTGAATATTTCAATAGTAACAGCGTCGTGGTACTTACTATCAGGCCAAGTCGTAATAGCAAAGAAATAAGGAGCGTACATTAGTTCTAATATTTGAATCATATTTGATTCAACGGAATCCACAAAAGTACCGAAGACCACTTCGTCGTGAAAAGTTTCCGCTTTGAAAACTTGATCGGGCTGCCTTAAAAAATAGGTGAGGTCGTAAACAGGTGATAAGGGAATATCGAAAGACGCTTTTAATCTATCGCCTTTAAAATACACGCAAAGAATTAGAGATCGTGGTTCCGTTATCCAATCTTCAATGGCTTGCTTGGCCTCGTCATTCCAATCTTGATCCCGTAAGTCGAAGAGCGTGGTCATCTTCATGACGTAGGAGACGAGTTGGTTTAATTCCTGAGGTTCGTAGACAGGCTTAACTGGTTGTTCTGCTAATTCTCTTTCGAGTTGCGCTAGGCGTTCACGCTCTATAATAATAATAAAAAAGTAATGTTTATTTCGGTAGTCGAAGTGGCACTCGAAGAAGAAAAATGTTTTTTTTTAGCATTTTCTTCATTTATTTTTATTTTATACAATTTATATTTTATTAAGTTTTTTTTTTAAATTAAGTTTACCCTAAAATCCGAACGATATCTGTTACAACTTTTGATTTATACAAAACTAAGATTGTCAGGTCAGCTAGGCTGACATCTCTGTTTCTAAAAATTCGGTTGGAGATTTTAATCCTTTATATACTAAACCAGAGAGTAAACATTATTAAGTTACCTCTGTCTTCTTCAGAGTTATGACTCAAATCATCGCTCCACGCCACTTTCATTCTTTTCTTAACTTCCAAATCCGACATGGTTACAAATCTACTAGAGTGCTAGTACCAACCAATAACTTCTTTTTAATCCTTATTACAAATTTAGCTATATAGTCATATTTTACAGGAAAACAAATGAAAACTGTTTTTATTGTTCCCGCGCGTTTTTCCTTTTTTTAATGTAATTTCAAAGTGGCCAGCGTGAGAATTTTCACAGCGAGTTTTATTGATTAAACGTTGCTAAGAAGGTGTGCTTTAGTATTTGGTATTGGTCAATGATATATTACATGTAAAAAGATATTGGTAGTACTGGTATTACATTATTTTTATATCTTTATCTAACAGTCTTACTTATAACGTTGCATAGTGGCTGCATAGTTGAACAATGATTTCACTCTTTCTGTCATTATTGATTAAACATTCGAAAGAAGAAGACAGCATTGTTAACTTATGACCCGTTATACAACGTCTATAAGAAAGGCCGTAAGTGCTTTTATGTAAAAAATAAATTAAATACGTCAGACATAAATTGTCAAATAGTTTAATAGTCATTTTATAACATAGTAATTAAAGCCTAAAATATAGATATAATAAGAAAAATAATTTCAAAGAGGTGAATACTAGATAATAATATTTTAGTTATATATAAAACTTATAATACTAAGCTTCCATAGAAATTTTCATCTAAAATTTCACTGTGCTGATGGACGATCTTTAAAAACGCTGTATCAACTGTATTTTCTCGCTTAGAAGCGAAGTGACCACCAATTTTCAACTTCAAAAATGACGTAATTATATGCAAACTTCCATTCCCTATTTATATATTAATTTAATTTTTATCATTATATTAACAACTTTTAAGAATGAATTTTCAAGGATCTTTTTTGAAGCTACTTTAATATACGTTATTTGTTCGTCTATATACGTGGTGTATCCTTCTAGACGCATTCTTGGACTCCGTACGTCAGTTAGTTATAATTTATACTAATATTGTAAATGCGAACTCTTTGTCTGTTTGTCTGTTACACTTTCACGGCTAAACCATCGAACCGATTTCAATGAAATTTGCTTTATAGGCTTAATTTTTAAACCTAATACATGAAACATTTTTTACGCTGGAAAAACGCATTATGCATTTCCCCCACGGGAATAGTGGGCGGGTATGTGGTGCTCGTCGGTATCCAAGGTGCCGAGTGCGCCCCGAACATCGGAATTCAAACTAAAAACTTACACATGCTACCGTGACGCTCCACCTAATACATGATCCCCTCTAATCCTAAGTGGTTGAAAATTATTTTTTAATAATTAGATTAGTCATATAAATTTTCCTGGTGGTAAAGCTTTGTGCAAGCTCGTCTGGGTACCACTCATCAGATATTCTACCGCAAAACATCAGTACTTGGTATTGTTGTGTTCCGGTTTGAAGGGTGAGTGAGCCAGTGTAATTACAGGCACAAGGAATATAACATCTTAGTTCCCAAAGTTGGTGGCGCATTGGTGATGCAAGCGATGGTTAATATTTCTTACAATGCCAATTTCTATGGGCGTTGGTGACCACTTACCATCAGGTGGCCCATATGCTCGTCCGTCTTCCAATTCTATAAAAAAAATGTAAATTTTATTGCAGTGTATAGCATGCCACGCCATGTGGTCCCATGGCTCGAGGCGACACGCTTACTAAAGGCGGCCGACGGTTGGCGGGCGTTCTTCGCGCGCTTTTGATCGCGCAGTTAACAATCTCATTGGTCATGGTGATATATAGCTACAACACTTCATATAAAATTATGTCACTATTGAAAAAAATACATAAGGTATTATTTTAGTGTTGGCATACTCATATTTTTATTTTATTTTATGTAAAATCAAATATTTTTTTTATTAATTAAATCATTGGAGCAGCGTGGTGGAATAAGCTCCAAACCATCTCCTCAAAAAGGGAGAAGAGGCCTTAGCCTAGACCTAGCCCAGCAGTGGGACATTCACAGGCTGTTACGGTAAATCATCATTCGCTTTCCTTATACTATATATTTGGGATCGGATCAGCTGCATGGAAAAATAATTAAATAAGAATAGATTATATAAGATCGTTTCTTACGGCCACACACCTGACGCCTCCCC
The DNA here is from genome assembly GCF_905147045.1 of Nymphalis io. Lineage (NCBI taxonomy): Eukaryota > Metazoa > Arthropoda > Insecta > Lepidoptera > Nymphalidae > Nymphalis > Nymphalis io. Next base: position 12,749,748 of record NC_065897.1, on the reverse strand, counting down.
GGGAAAGCATTTATTAGTGGGTTAATTTCCCGCCACCGTTCAAGTCTTAGAAACACATGCTCACACGAATGAATATGAAAAATAAGGTGTAAGTCGTGGTCAGAGAAAGAAATGTTTCTATATATAGATATTGCAAATATTCATCAATTCAAGTATAAAAGGCCGCCTTTCCTTTTAAGAAAATTTAAGAAAATTTACCTTGTAAGTTGTAGCTTCTTCCACCACGCTACTCCAATACGAGTTAGTGGATATAATATTGGATTGCATTTGTGGCAGATTTCTATCTATCATGCAGATTTCCTCAGAATTTTGTCCACACAAATCACAAATTAAGATTGTCTATTTGGACCGGCGTCTTTCAGATTCGAGTATTCCCGTCTCTGGGTTATCGTTTATAATATTTTTTCAGTTCAAAGTGATTCTGATCTACATATTGATACTCCTACAAGCGTATTGTATGAAACTTCACTACACAAGTGGTTTCCGCTTGGTGTCGTGGTTGCTACGCTATCCGCACTGGAGCCGAGTTGGGCCCGTGGCTCGACTGTGGCTCCTCAGCGGAACCCTGCTCGCTGCTAATGGTCTGCTGGTCCACGCTGCTTGTAAGACCACGCTGAAGGTACTGTAGTTTAGCATTGAAAAAATAATCAGTCCGTGGTATATAACTTTTATGATTGAACCAGTCGTTACGTTTCTGAATTTGGTTATTGGTTACAGGGTAATATAAGAATATATATTATATAATAGCAAAACTCCACATACGTTGTCCTGCCATACAATATTTATCTCCAGATTTATCTACAGATAAGTTACAATAAAATGAATAGTATAAAACACTTCTCCATGAAAAAAATACATTTATGTTTCCACTTTCATGGTGATCATTTACAGGTTTCAGTCTATTATTCTTAAATAGATATAAAATTTAACAGATTTAAAATGAAAAGTAATATTGCAGGCTTTAATGAAAGAATTGTCATCGACTTTGCGCATCGGCATGACTCAGTACCTCACCGAACCGTCCTGGAAGCAGTTCATTGACACGATGCAGGTAATGTTTGTTGTTAATATATATCTTTCATTTTATTATATAGGTATGCGGATGGGCGAATGGATCACCAGATATACACATACATATGCAGTGCCATACCATCGTGTATACCATGTATAGGCTCCTAGACATTAGCGCCGTAAGAAATATTAACCATTCCTTACATCGCCAATGCGCCACCAATCTTGGGAACTAAGATGTTATGTCTCTTGTGAAGATCATTTATACTTAATATTATAAAGCCGAAGATTTCGCTTGAAGGTGCTAATCTCAGAATTATATATTTCTGTGCCAGATATTCATATTATCGCTGGTTGTTCTGGCTTGAATATATACAATCCCGTTACGGTAACAGAAATAAAAGTTGCTATCGTTGTTTTTCAATGGAAGTTGTGAAAAAAGATGTCTCCTTAAATTTATTAACTAAACATTGAATAATACTGACTAGGCAAGAGATATTATCGTGCACCCGAAGTCCTAGTCTGTGTGCTTTGTGCACATATGTGCTCCCTCTAATCCTTCACTTCCATAGCCCGAATCTCCGGCAGGTCAGTAAAACACTAATAATATCTGGTGTTATGGCTACGCAAAAGCACGTAAAGCGGCAGCCTTCATAGGGATAAATAAAAACTATAAAATTACAAATTTTCTTAAGTCATCCCCTCATATTTTTTTTTATACTAAAAATTATAAAACACATCGGTATTGAAGATAGAGCTGAACTGCTGCGGTGCAGATCGTCCGGAGGACTGGCACGAGGTCCCTTGGATCAGCATTGACTTCCTCAATGAGAGCGAAGAACTCGTAATAAAGTAAGCTGTTTGTGATATTTATAGTTTAATTTCAAGGACAAGCCCCCTCCCCCAACCTAAATAAGTGCTGTCATATGAGTTCCAAGAACATTTGCACGTAATGCAATATCGCAAGCGACAGACTTGTAATGTAATGTACGAGACTTGTATAGTTACGTGTTGGCACAAAAACAATATCCGTCCCTTTTTAGGAAAAAAAGACGCATTATAATATCTATACGTTATTTATGGTAAATTAGGATTAAGAGTAGGTCCAAGGTACTACGTAAGTAACTGATAATGATTTTAAGAGCACTTGTGTGATGTTGATTAGGTAGGTTCTTCAAGTGCCTTTAGAAAATTCAAATTAAAAAGTAAAAAAAGTGGGTAACAATTAAGGCTGTACAAGCAGTACAATAATACATAAAATGAAGTTTTAAATAAAACTATTGTTTATCAAGCTAGCCTCTACTACAAGCTGTTGAATAACCGTGTAAAATATTTTTTACGAATCTGAAAACTTAATTATAATTATCTTATAAAATATCAGTGTTTTAAGATTTAACCGAAACCAAACCCTGTAGGTTGTCGGGCGTGGACGGTAAAATGAAGCTTCCCATCTCACCGTACTCGTGCTGTTCGCCGCACGTGCTGACTGCCTGCTACCACGACCCTCTACAGCTAGTAAGTTATAGTATAATTATATATATATAATAAATTATCTTGTATTATGTAGGAAATATTAAGATTATTTGCTAATAATGGTAAGAATGAAACTAATAATGGAAGAAAAAAGCTGTAACGTAACTATCGCAGAGGCAGGTGGAGGGCGAAGGTGTGAGGTCGCTGCACAAACGCGGATGTCGCGAGGCTGCTCAGCTCCCTCTCGCGCGCGTCGCGTTCGCCGTGCACGTGCTCACCGTCCTTTGTGCGCTCTTGCAGGTAAACAGTAGTCGGTATACCACCACGCGTAGTCATTTAACGATTTTTTTTGTAAATACAAGAAAATCAACATATTTATAGCTCAATTAAATAATACTGTCAATATTTTTAATCCGTGAGATTTTGCCTGCAGTTATGGTGTCAACAACCTTTCTAAATAAATGGTTGTAACAGAAAAGTAGAATGACCCGAGATTAACAAATTAAAAGAATACAAACAAATTATTTGAACATAGCATACATTACATATATATTTAGCTTTGTATTTAAGAGAGAAGTGCAAAAAAATTAATCTGACCGTATATCTGAATCATTAAATGCTATACAACTAACTATTCTGTAAGAACTAATCGAAATTCACCGTAGAAATCGGTCGTAAAATGTCAATAATAAAATATGCGACATTGGACAAAATAATTATAGCACACATCAAAAAAGTATATCTCCATAAGTCGGCTGTCAATATTCACGAGCGAGTAATGAAGTGGATTCTTACAGAATATCACTGCAGATTTTCAAACGTGGCAAATAAAATTAATGGAAACATTTTCCTTGCGAATAATTTTGGAAATAGCAAGGCACGTTGAAAAGGTGTTCATGGAATATTATCTTATTCCATCTTGTATCATCCAACGTATTCTGGTGTTGTACAATGAATTATTAAATAAACCTATCATATATCCTTAAGAAACTCAGGTGAAAGTAAGTAAATAATGTTGTCAGATGCTGATAGTGCTAGTGACACACTTGTTACGCGCTGCGACGAAATGTGCAAAGGTGAGGCGTCATCACATATTTTGTTTGTCATTAATTACTATAATATGTATACATTGGACTGAGTCTTATTAGAATCTTAATGTAATATATTTCATAAATTGTGATTTATTAAGTCAAATGTAAAAACCAGTGTCCAATCCCTTTAACTTTTTTTACTATTTATAATATGTAATGATTTTATCCTAATATATAATAGATATGTCCTCCAGACCGATTTCGGCCACGGCGATCAATCTCAAGAGAGATTAACCATCTACGCAGGAGATAACACAAGAGAGTGCACAAATGTGTGCGCAAACGCAGGTGCACTATCTATTCCGTAACTCTCATAATCCGATGGGACGGCAATCCGACACGACCGTAAAGAGTTCAGGTGCAGGACCAACGGCTTTACGTTCGTTCCGAGGCACGGAGTGTACACACTTCCAACTTCCAGACTCCGGGATGTTACTGAGAATTTTCCGACAAAAAAAACCCAATAACTTTTTATTGGCCGACCTGGGAATTGAGCCCAGGACCTCCGGGTCTGCGGCCTTACATCAAGCCACTAGACCAACCAGGCCATAAATAATATGTATATTATCTACATTATTGTTGTATTACGCCGTCTAAATGAAAGGAAATACTAACTTAAACGTTGATTACGTTTTATCGGCCTCATCTATAAATGTTGTTTAGCGACTGTTTATTTAACCACTACTTCTCCCTTTCTATCATCATTGATTTGACGTTCGAAGGAAAAAGACATCATTGTTTAAGTAATTACTTCCTAAAAACAACGCGGTAAAGCCACGAATAATCGATACTATAATTTATTTATTATCGTGAATAGCAATATACATATATATATTCTGTAATGTTTGATAAGTTTTCATTGATACTGGCATTTACGTTTTGTGTAAAAAAAAATAAGTTTATATATGATAATAAAAAAAAAATAGCAATGACATTCAAAACAAAGATTTGATGTTTTAAAAAAAATAATTATTGAATAAGAAAAGTCATGAAGAATTGTGATGAAAAACGGAATAATAAACTTTAAATGTCGTTTCTTCGGATACAAAGCAACCTCAAGTTTATTTATTTCGAATCCATAAGATAATAAAATAATATTAACAACTGTGAAGTCTTTAAACAATTTTAATTTTTATTTACTTAGTTGTTCTGCGCTCCTTGCCTTGACTCATATCAAATAATATTTCACCGCTAAAAATTTTTGATTGTCCCTTTCAAATGTGACAATGTTACTATTTTAACATTAAAATTAACTAATAAGTTTCACTTTCTTTTATAATTAAAAAACTATATTTTTATCAAATTGTAACTCAAATTTTATGCATACTTTAAATTTCAATAAATATAAGTAGTATTTTGTAATTAGAAGTGTATTATGTATACGAACGAACTGCTCATATATGTTTTTTTAAATTACGTATGTTTTAAATTTTATTTCCAGCCAGATGAGTCGAGCGCGAGCGCCCTGAGACGCGGCCTGCGCGCGCGCAGCTTCCCTTACCTTTCGTAAACATATTTTTTATGTATGTATAATAGATTTTGTATTTTAAAAATGTTTTAATCGTGGAATATGTAATGTAATAAAATTATGACAAAGGTAATAAATAAAAGACAACGGTTCGATCGACGTAAGGCTTTATTGACGCGATCGGAAGTCCTTACCCTAGTAGTTAAGTAGCAATGCGTGAGTGCGTACAGAGAGCCGTCACGTTACATTTGTGCGGCGCCATCTTTAAATATGGGTTACATAAATAACGAATATAAATATAATGGTCGACGTCGACGTCGCCGCGCCACGCGCACCCAACGTTACAAATATACAAAAATCGTCGTATTTACAGGCGGAATGTGTCTAGAGCGGCGGCGGCCCGTGCGGGTAGCGCAGCACGGGCTGCAGCGACGGCGCCGGGCGGCAGTCGGGCGGCGCCAGCGGGGCCAGCGCCGCCGCGCCCAGCAGCAGCAGCAGCAGCGCCTGGAACGGCAGCGACGCGCGCGCCACGCGGCACACGAAGCGCAGCCCGCGCCGCACGCCGCTCAGCTCGCGCCGCTCACGCTCCTCGCTCAGCGCGCTGCGCGGTACGTAATACATAATACAGGCTGCATAACGTCACAGATAGTAATAGAACGAACGTGAGTATTTCGAATATAGAGCACAGAAATATTTATGATTAATTGGTGTGAATCGGTTCGATTTTCAAACTAAAAATATTGTATATGTAAATAAATGAGATGAATCTCATGGTATGTCGGTTGCTAGTCCTACGCGTGTCGTGTGTGAACTAAATACGTGACTCACTCTGCATCGTCGAGCGGCGGCAGCGTCATCGCCGGCAGCTGCTGCTCGTCCTCCTCCAACAGCTAGGGACAACCATATACGTCAACATACGGTGCAAAGCTACTACTGTGATTAGGTTCTTATACTTTATTTACTCAATTTGTAAATAATAAATCATATTTTCTAAAGTGTTGCTACGTAAAAAAAATAAAAAGTAATTACTAATATTTATTTCTAGTAGGATGTACGAACATGAATTTAATTGTTTAAATTACTGTGTTTTATTCGCAATTTAAAAAAGCTCCGCTATATTCAAGTTTAATCTGTGAATTTTGAGTGCTCTGTGTTTGTAAGCAGTGTCAAGCTGGCAACGGAAATTTATTTAATTTTTTAATTTATGTAAAAAATTTTTTTTTACGTAAAAATAATTTCACCTTAGTCTGTTTATTTGTTGAATGTGTAATGTGGGTTTCTGGGACGTTGAGTCTTTTAAAGCGTAGTGTACGTGTTTTTGTGGGTCTGTGTGTGCTTGTGTACCTGTGTGGTGGCGGCGGTCGCGCTGGCGGCGGCCGCGGCGAGTGCGGAGCTGTGCTGCGGCGAGCGAGCCAACGCTGCACCCAACTTCAGTGCATATACGCCCGACAGCTTGCGGAGGGATTGCAAGCGCAGTCGGAGCTCACCCAGTCTACGGAACATGAATGATATAATTAGTTATTATATCTATAAGATTTAACCCGCACTAAACAAGCGTAGTCAGTTAAATAAACTCCGGAGCTTTCTTTTTAACAATGAAGCCCTTCGATCAGTCTCGATAATATAGAAGATCGATTTACTAATGCGACGTTGCAATGTATAAGGTGGGGTCTCACCTGCGGCAGACGTGCTGCGCGTCGGCCTTCAGCAGCTGCGCGGCGTCTCGCAGCGCCAGCACGCGCGGCTCGGCTCTACTCAGCTCGTCGCGCAGCTCGCTGAAGCGCCGGAAGTCGTCGCGCAGCTCGCCGGGCGGCCGCGCCAATCGCAGCGGCTCGCGCGCGCGCACCGTGCGCTCCGCCGCCGCCAGCTGCTCCACCAGCTCCACCACTGCGGGAGGGGACGATCCAGGTATACAAAACTAGATCTCAAAGTCACGACGATACTCATCGTCGGTCAGCGGGACTCAGTATGACCCACTTCATCTCATTTATCACGGCGAGGGAAACGACGAGGGCACGTCGGATCCTTCGTCCGACCGTAAATTTACGATTTCATGTCGTCAAAAGTTTCGTCGATCGGCCAAGGAACAATTCATCACCATACTATATGCGGCCAGGCTCACCGATGTCGTGGAACTGCGCGTTGTGCAGCAGCGCGTGCTGCAGCGCGGCCTGGCGGGCGGCGGCGCGCGCGCAGGCGCCGTCCCAGCGCCGGTTGGCGGCGGCGAGGCGCTCGCGCGCGCGCGCGGCGTCGGCGGCGCGGCGCGCGTGGCGCGTCACGTGCGCGCCCACCACGTTCAGCGACACCACCAGCGCCTTGTGCGAGTCCAGGTCTAGCAGGAACTCGCGGTGGTCCTGCGGGGCACGACTGGGCCGTTACGATTCGATCGCATGGAGGAAGCTCGTTTCTTTATTTCGTTGGACACGTTGCGTCCGTTTTGTCCGTCCGTGTGATCGTTGTACCGTGAGTACCTGTATCGCGTCCTCGAGCGCGTCGTACTGCTCGGGCGGCTCGGAGTGCGCCTCGTCCGTGGCCTCCGCGAACTGCAGCCACTGCTCCAGCCGCCACAGGTCGTTGTCGAGCTGCTTCCAGTTCCGATCGGAGCAGAGGGGACACGTGACGCGACCGGTCTCGCTGGAGCGGGAGATGAAGATGATTTAACGAAGCGATCGATAGTGATATTCGCTGATTTCGAAAATGTTGAAATTTAATCTATACCTGAACCTTAATTTAAATCGAGTGACGTGTAATAAAATTATAATTGTAATAAAATATTTTATTAATTTTAATTCTTATTAGGATTTCGTGCGCTCTAAAAAAATATATTCTCTAAATGACAAATATACGGCTACGAAATTAGCAAACGATTACATTATAACTCACATAACATAATACACAATGAATATTTATTTTTTAAATATAAGCACAAATAAATATTTAGAACACTACAGACATAGACGAATATAATATTAGTATTTGGTATAAATCAACTTTTTCAAACTACGTAATCATGCACTATTTATTTGCTCAAACATAAAATAAGCTGTATTGTATACAAAAAAAAATGTCATCTGCCACAAATTCTCTGAGCCGAAAATAAAATTCAGCGTATATCCAAAAAATTACTTATCTAGATTCTAGATATCTCATTATTTGCTTATATTATATATTATGGCAGATAACAAAAGAAAGTGCACGTAACAAATAAAGTGCAGCCAAAACTATTATTTTTCAGAAATTCGCTTACAACCATAAAATCACGTAACAGTGCGAAAACATTCCGAAGATGTTTAATTGTGTTAATAAAGTGCTAATGCTGTGTGTGCTTTATCAGTGAATTTAATAATACGATCGTTATTTACAAGAGACTTATTTAATTCGAGCAGCTCATCATTGTTTTAAAATAAATTTACAAACATAAACGATAATTAAAAAAAAGTCAAATACTTTATCCAACAACGCTCTCACAAGCATTCATGAATCGTCATTTTACAATATTAATTTCAATTAAAATCTACCACCGGTTTGGAATGTAGATTCTACCAGCCATATAAGGTATTTGTATTTGTGAACGTAATTCGGGAGGTTGTGAGCGAATTTCCGGTGAGTTAGAAAATATATTAGGAAGCGATACTCACTGTTCGCACGTGAGAGCGTACGACGCGGAGTGGGGCAACCTAGGACCAAAAACGACGTTTAATATTGCATGCCAGGTTAACAAGCGTTTAACACTGGATCTAGATTGAAAATAATTTTGAAGATCAGGTGCATATAGAATATATTTTATTTCCAAAATCAATATATTGTCTTAGTTATATTTTTAGGATACATTTTAATGTTTAGATAATTTTAATATAATGTCCAAGACAGAATTTCAATGTTATAATTAGCCATTGCCAACAAATGACCATTAAATATTTCAATAAAAGCTTTTGTATTTTCCAAAAAAACTGCTTTCAAGGAAGTATTATAGCAAATGTTTATATTTCGAATCATAATGAAGTTAACGAAGAAAATTAAATATCACATATTAATTGGTTAAGAAAGTGTTCAGCGTTGAATATCAATTAGTGCTCAAATTTAGAGTTAAAGTGGCAAATATCACGAAGCCCACCACCAAATCCAAACGTGCCAGTGCGTCTACATTACATTGCCTTACAATACATAGCGAAAACGTATTAAAACCCATTTATTACATCCAACGAATTGGACGAAAATTCTGGCGAATCTTTGAAAAGTTGCAATTAATATACATGGTTGAAATAACAAAAAAAAAGTAATCAGAAATCACATCGAATCTATTTCATAAGCTGACTCACCTCAAATTGTTGATCTGTAGTTCGCGTTTCTTGGCCTGTGTCAAGAGATCTTCGTATCTTAATGAGAGAGATTCCACCTCCTTCAACATCGCTTCTTCCTCGGTGGCGTCGCATTCAGTTAGTAATAGTTCTGATAGATGCTTGGCCAGTTCGAGTGTTTGTTCGGGCTTAGCTCCAGCTTTAGCTATTTCTTTAGCTGCTGTAGCTAATTCTTCGCTGCCGGTGTTTTCTTTTAGTTCTTGGAGTAGTGCAGTTCGGAGCGCTTCCAGAGATTCTGATGTTTCCTTAACTGCGGACGCTAGTTCGACACGATATGTCTCTTTGGATGTTAATGTGTCTACTTGCAACGCTGCATCAGTTTCCCATTTTAACGTATCGACCTGACCATTAATAATTATGGTTTAATTATGCAATGTTTAAGATTGTACGTTAAAAATATGAATAGCCTGGTGTTTGTTTGTTGTAAGAGAACAAAACATTTAAGCAACAAACCTGTACAGCGGTGTCCACGTCACCGACCACTTCAGCCCTCGCGAGGTCCAATCGGGTCCTGACGTCTGCAAACAGTGCGCGGTACTCGCCCACCATATCCGATACACCGGACACGCTAGCCACCGACACAGACAATCTGTCTGCTTCATCTACTAGTGCTTCACACTCGCGGAGTTCTTTTTCTACTTCCTGTATACCAAAAATAATAATAAGTATTTAGTTTGTTTAATAAGAATTCATCAAAGTAAAATAATTATAATTTAATTATGTGTGATATAATAGTACATATTGCTAATAACTTAGGGTTGTTATATTAAATATAAATCAGTTTGAGCCACTTCAACATACAAAACTCATATAAATCAATAAGCTGTGTGTCCAATATTTAGATAACGCGGGTTAATTAACTATATGTAAATTACTCACATCTAATTCTTTAAGGGTGGCAGCTTTATCTGAAGGTATCGGAGCGAGATGCAATGCTCTGGTTAACCTAACATCCGTTTCTGCTAACGCCACAACAGCCTTTCCATGAGCTGCGACGAATTGACGATGAGCATCAGCACCAGCAGCATCTACTCTACAACGTAGTTGTTGCCACCGTCGTACCGCCGCTCTGAGTCTTGCTGCATCATCAGCCCCAGGCCCTCGGACCTCAACTCCGCGAGCTGACGCTATACGGCTGTATGCATCCTCCAATTTCTTAACATCGCCTTCTAAGGTATCTAAGTCTTTAAACACAGCCTTCGAAACCGTCTCATCTTCAGCTTCACCTCTCTGTTTGCGGGTTTCGATCTTTTCGACTCTCTTCTCTATTCCATCAAGCTTCTTTTCAACTTTAGGTAGTAGAGAATTAGCCAGTTCAGCAGATTTTCTGACCTCCTTCAATGCTTTCTTTCGTTGTTCAGACATATCACAGATGTTTTTCCATTTCTTTTCAACGATGTTTGCACCGGTATGTAAATTCCGTAAATCGAAGTTGCCTTTTAGCACGTCAGCGTCATTAAATACGAGTTCGCATAGGTTTAGCGTTTTACCAACTTCTCCGCTCTCGTTTTCAATGTTTTTGTGTATTTCGTCACGTTCCTGGAATTTAGTATCAACGGCTTTCGTCGTTAAATGTTCTAGGACAACTGGCGCTGATAGATTAGATTCTATTGTGTGTAATTTAAGTCTTATTTCTGTCAAACGTTCTTCTAATTGTGAAATTGTTTCGAGTAATTCATTGATCTTGGCTATTCGATTTCGTCCCGTTTCTTGCAAATTATGCCAGCGTTCTTGTATGTCTTTTAACTGTTTAGACGTATTCTTGCTATATGATTTTTCATCTTTTTTAGCCAAATCAGTTAAAACGCTACCTGTTTCTGCAAGCCATTCGAATTCCCGTTCTTTGAGCGAGGTTTCCGCTTGAATATCTGAGTTGATCCTTCTGACCAAGTCCTGAGGATCTAAAGCTCCTAAGTCACTACTAGATGTGGTCGTTTCGAGACGTGATTCGAGTGTTTTTATCCATTCGCTAAATCGAGAGAGCCTTGAGTCAAATATTGTATATATTTCTAATCGTTCTTGTAGCCTGTGAATAATGATTGATAGTTGGTGTTCCAAGTCCGCGCGCTGTTGACGTAATTGCCAGACCTTTTGATTAACTATTCTTATATCTTGAGGACTGAGGCATTCTTTCAATTGCTCCTGAATAACGCTGAGAGCTTCCAGTTTTGTTTCAGTTTTATCTATTTTTGTTCTTAAATCAGTATACTTATCTATCGCTTTCTTAAGCTGAGGCCTAGATAATCGCTCATCGTCAGAGTAGGTCATAATTTCGCCTTGTGTCTTAGAATATAACTTGTGCAAGTCATCCGTTAAAGTTTCATATTCTCCAATAAGACCAAGTATTCGAGTTAGGAAGTCACGCCAAGTGTCAAGACTTGCTTGTAAATTATCAACTCTCTTAACGATACCCGCGTATTCCATTCTTACAGAAGCACCATAGGTTTCTTCTGTGAATTCCATTACCTTCTTTAGATTCTCCAATAGTTTTTCCGAAAATTTCCTGCCTTCGGGTAATTTGTCTGCGAGATTCTGGATCTCAGATAAGACTTTGTGTATCCTCTTTATATGCACGTATCTCAGTTGTAGCTTTTCTTTTTCTCTTTCTATTTCCTTTAGCCACCGAAGTAGTTCAGTGTAAACCTGGATGTATTCGTCCCAAGCCGCGATTCGTGTACACACCTCGTCGTGTCTTTCGACGATTCTCGCTAAAGTTTCATTGTGGAGATTGGTTAGCGTGTCGAACTTGTCAGCTAGATCACGATTCTTAGATTCCTTATTTTCATTCATCAACACTGATCGTTGTGATGCCAGAAGATTTCTATGTACTCTGCAAAGTCTGCGGTGTTCGGTTAAATTTTCATAATCAGCCGGTACGGAACCGGATAGGAATGATTGTAAGTCTAATAAATATTCGTTCCATAATCGCAGAGCAGTCGCTGCGTCTCCCGACCTTACCAGCGCCGTCGATAAGCGATGGTAGTGTAAGAAAGTATCTCTAAACATAGCCTGCCATAGTTCTAATATTCGTACAATGGAATGTTCGTCTGACACGTCTCTGTCGATGTCCGGAAGCTCTGCCTTTGCGGGTGCAATGTCAGCCTCGCTTTTACCGAGTGCTATAAGGTTTTCTCGCAGAGCTATCAATTTGTCTTCCACTATTTCTCCGTCTTCTTGAACTGGAGTCAAATCCTGTAAAAGTGAGAATGTTGTTTTTATTTTTATAACATAAATCATAAGTCATAAGTCTGTTGTAATATTGACAATCAATTTTAATTAAATTATAGTTATTTTGATGTCAAATAATAATAAATGTATAGTTTTAATTTAGTAACTTTTTACATTACCATTACTTTTATTCCAAAAAATAGAGTAATTGTGTTGTTTCTAATGATTTGTATAATATTTTATTTTAATATTATGTTCTGAATCACGTATTTTAAAACTAACTAGCCTTGAAATCAATTTAATAATAATCATTATTTAAAATGTCGTTGCTAATACAGCAATACGCAATAATCCAACTTCTCTTCTACCCAAAAAAGGCAAGTCACATCCCGTGCATGGTGACCGCTCCCATTTCGGGTAGTGCGTGACTAGCTACGATAATAATACTGTTATGGACACCGTTATACATTCACTACCGTATGGACGTTATCTATTTCTATACACAAGGGCTTTAAAATAAGTTAAATAAAGTAGCGATAAAATTTTCAGCACTTTTCGCTACCGAAATAAGCAAAATTTTCTTTAACACAATAATAAAATAAATTTGACTAACCTGTCTCATATCACAGAACATCTCCTTGGCATGTTGCGCTTTAGCTCTTGCCAGCTGTCTAGCTTCACCAAGGTCGGCCAGTGCTTGAACAGCGCCAGCGACAAGCTGCAGTCTCCTGGCTAGTGCGTCAGCGTCGGCTTGTAATGCTCTGGAGCCGGTTTCTGCCGCGACTCGTGCCGCTAGGGACCTGAGTTCTGCAACTCTTGCCTCTTGTTCTAGACATGCCTGATGAAATAGAATAGGTTATTAGTAACAAAGTAAAATAATAATTAACTTTTAAAAGTAGTTAAGTAGTTAAAATACCCTATAAATGACACACTTTCATCCGACACATTAACTCTTTGTCACAATGTTTTCCTTCATCGCTGAACACATAATGTATTATAAAAACAAACTAAGCACATGAAAACTCAGCGGTGCTTGCTTCAGTAACTCATAATCTTCGGTTTTTAATTATGTCCTCTAATCAATGAGCCATCTCGATTGATTTTTAAGATTAACAATAAGGATGAAACTTAAACATGAATACTTCGTATACTTCATTTTCTGGTTTTGAGAGTAAAAAAGTAATTGTAATCTTAGATTCCATGGTTGACGGCGCATTGATGATGTAAGGAGTAGTATATTCTACTTGTAGTGCCCATGTCTATGGTCATTTGTTGCATGGTGTTGTATTTTTGTTATCTTCGATAAAATAATATACTTGTTGCAGAACTTTATACGAATAATAACTTGCTGATTATTAAAATAATTTATAATTAAATAAAATCAATAAATAAATAAAAAGTAATATAAGTAATTACAGATATTTTTATAAATATACACGCGCCACGCACACAAAGAATTAAAAAGCGGCGGAGAGGGGATGACGACATAAGAGAACGTCGTGCCGTTTGCCGTGACGGTATACGAGTTGGTCTTATTTCCCAAGGCAATAGATTTCTCATCAAAAATAAACAAGGCGGAGAAATAAGTGAATTCATCTAAGCTTTTTTTTTACTATTAATAGGCCAGCGTTTGACCGTTGACTTGCCTGATGTTAAGCATCGATACGGTCTAGGATGTAGCACGCTTGCCTATAAGAAACCTGTTTACTCTGGATTTGAAGACACCAACATTGTACCTATCAGGAAATACGGACTCAGGCAAAGCATTCCATAGTTTCGCAGTGCGAATGATGAATGTGGATTCAAAGCGCTTCGTACGTAGGCGGGGAATTTCCACTGTGTACCTATGGCGCTTTGGTCGCGTTTGTCTGGTCGTTCGATAGTAAAAACTGATAAGAATAAGAAGATCAAGGAAAACGCTTTTGCTTATGTTATCATTTGTAACGTTAACATTGACATACATACATTTAACAACGAAACACTATGAAAAGTGCGGCACGAACTACGAACGGTTTAACTTTAAAATATTCTGAGATTGCTTGTAAAACATTAGCACAGTGTCTTAATAATTTATTAACTTATGTTAAGTTAATGTAAATATAGACGTCAAGTTCGTTAAAACAGGTTTAACACGAATATCGAAATTGTTATCATAATATTACTTCAGTTCAAGGGTTTGTTACGCAAGTTATCGGTTCCGTTTGGTTTTATCATTAAAAATCTAATATTTTAAACGAAAATATTAGCAGAACTAATCATATAATACACAGGAAGTTTTATATCTTTGTTTATTATTAATGATTAAATATATTTTTCTGATAAATTTCGGTTAATAGTCATTGCTTATTTCATTTAAATTTATATAAATAATACTAGCTTCTCCATGCGGTTTCTCCCAAGAGGGCCGTTGCGTGGGGATATGTACTTAGTTAACGTTCTATAGGAGAAAAATAGAATGGTAGTCCATCTCGCATAAGTATTACACTGCTCATATATTCCCAACGCATACGCGAATATCAAAAATAGCTGGAATATGACGCGTACAGGAAAAATGTAATAAAATAAATATAGGAACAGACGCGTTTTCGATGATAAAACTAAACTGAAACAGAGCCGCACGAATTCAATAGCCACATCCGTGACACGTGCAAATATATATGTTTATTATATAAGTATATAATATACATATATAAATCTATACAAGTATGTATTTACAAAAGAAAAGTTGTATATGTAGTATATCAGTTGTCTCGTTTCCATAGCACAAGCTCTGTACAAGCTTAATTTGGAATCAGATGGCCGTGTGTGAAAAATGTCCTAGGATATTTTTTTTTTATATGTACGGGATGGCAAATGACTCTACTCCACCTGATGGTAAGTGGTAGTAGAGTCCAAACGCGACGACGGCCAGTACAGTCGGGAAGAATGTTCTGTACTAGCCGTCACCGCCTTGCCGGCCCGCAAGATGCCTCTTCACGCCTCGTTTGAAGGAACCCGGGTTTTATATATTAATGAAACATATGCTTACTGTGAAGTAGCATTTACTTGGTTGTAGGGCTTTATGTGAGCCCGTCTGGGTACTACCAACTCATCACATATACTACCGCCGAAGAACTTAGTATTGATGTGTTCCGGTTTAAAAGGCTGAGTGAGCGAATGGAACTACAGGCACAATGGACATATCATCTTAGTTCCCAAGGTTGGTGGCGCATTGGCGATGTTACGGATAGATATATAATACTTCTTAGGATTATAATTCGCAATAACCAAACTTCATATTACTAATGACTCAGTACTGGAATAAAGTCGTATGCTCATTCGTGTAGTGTAGTGTACAGTGAAAAAATTAAATACAGACACGGATGAAAAATGACATTAGAAGTCATTACTAAGGGCCAATGATATTAACAAATTGTTACTTTATCGCAATC
This sequence comes from Nymphalis io, assembly GCF_905147045.1. Taxonomy (NCBI): domain Eukaryota; kingdom Metazoa; phylum Arthropoda; class Insecta; order Lepidoptera; family Nymphalidae; genus Nymphalis; species Nymphalis io. Next base: position 12,733,748 of record NC_065897.1, on the reverse strand, counting down.
GAATCGAAGCGTAATCGTTGCCGTTTATGCGTTATCCTATTCTTTAAAATAATTATCGACTATTGGCATAAAAGTTAAAAATTAAGTTTGCTTTTGATGTAACAGCATATGGTAACATCATATCCGTTCGGTTCCGATCCGAATAAATATAGAATAATCGAAGTCGGAATGGAATTGAATCGGGAACGTATCGTAATCGTTATATATTAGTAGAATTCTGCCCTTGGTTAGTTATAGAAGATAAGTGGGAGTAAACCAATTCGGACCAATCATAATTGAGAACCTCGTAATGTTTCAATCGTAATATACATTTAAAACTTTTTAAAGCTATTAGCGATATGAGAGCAACGGACGGTTTGGAGTTATAAATAAGTTATCTTCAAAGATATAGCAATAAGAATTAAGATTTCAATATTAATATATCTTTCAACTGGGAATGTTACTGGCTAGTGTCAAATAAGGTATTGAGAAATTCATTGCAGATGTTTTTAGTAAGCCGAGATGGCCTAGTGGTTAGAACTCGTGATTCTTTACCGATGATCGTTGATTCAAACCCGGGCAAGCACCACTGAATTTTCATGAGCTTAATTTGTGTTTATAATTCATCTCGTGCTTGACAGTGAAGGAAAACATCGTGAGGAGACCTGCATGTGTCTGATTTCATTGAAATTCTGCCACATTTGTATTCTACCAAGCCGCATTGGAGCAGCGTGGTGGAATAAGCTCAAAACCTTCTCCTCAAATGGGAGAGAAGGCCTTAGCCCAGCACTGAGACATTAACAGGCTGTTACTGTTTTTAGTAGAGAGTTTAAACATCACGAAAATATTTCGCTAGAAAGTAATTGATGCACAAGTACGAATCGTGTCTGTTCTTTTGCAACAGAATAAAAAAAAAAGTAAATTAAAAGCTACTAGTGGATATCGCCCTTCCTCCTGGGAACCTTCGCCAGGATGTTCCAAAAGTTCATTTCGATGATTCAGTGAACATGAGTTATATTATTTATAACCTAACAGCTAAAAATTTAAATTAAAAAAAAGTGTTTGTCAATAATATTACGTTTTAACTGTATACGTATAACAATGAGACAAGGAAGGATAACCTTTGGCATATTTCTTAAAATAAACATGACGTTTGAATGATCATCATTCATCCACGAGTTCATCCAACTGAAACCTACTAATTTACTGGTACATATAATATTAATATCTTGGCGGTCTAGTCAATAACGAAGCCTCCAAATTAAAACATTATAATGTATACATATATATATATATAGCTCGCGTTTAAATAATGCCTGTTTAATTGTTTTTGCTAACGATTCGCGCGGTATAATTAAATGGATATTTAACAATTATACTATACCAAAAACTTTCCCGTTCCTACATACCAATACCAACTACACACAGCAGTACACAAATAAAAATATCGACTTTACCCCATGAATGATATACTGACGAAATACTAACAACGTAATTCTTCTATATAAATAAATAAATAATGTATTGACATTTTACCTTTTCCTCAAAAGGGAGAGGAGGCCTTAGCCCAGCAGTGGGACATTAACAGGCTGTTACTGTACTGTTACTGACATTTTACAATTAAGGTTTGTATACTATCTCAAAAGCAGGAATGCGTTTTTTTTAATTGTTAGTCGGACCTACCATGGACATTGACGCTGTACGAAATATTAGAGTACCTTACATCGCCAATACGCTATCACTCTGGTGGACTAAGTTACCATGTCCCATGTTATATGTATGTATATTATATTAAATTTCAGTAAATAATTAATTACATAAAGACTTAAATATATATACACATATTTCATAAAACGAAATAATAAATACCCTTCCAAATTATATTATCAGTCAATTTCAGATATTGCGTAATGGATTTTAATGAAGCTAGAAAGAATATTTCTGACGTTGATCGCAGCGCCGAACATCGAGTCAAAAATACACTCGTGTCATGTGTGTGCTATTTCATAACGCATTTGTTTGTTTTAACACATACGCATTTTATAGCGTGCCGACGTATGTGTGTGTATGTGCGTATCTGGTCATAACCGCGGCTTCATCTATGATAATTTCGACATAATTATTTATTTATTAAGGTTTACAAACAGTTGTAAACACTGAACATAACACTTGATACATTTAATATATATATATATATATATATTATAGGTAAACACGGCTTGTAATTAAACATAAAACGAAAAATAGTAGTGTAACACTAAACATAGATAAACTAAAACTTAATTACAAGAATAGAGGAATATCCGAGACAAAAAATTTTTTTAATAAAAATATGTATATCTAAAAAGTGTCTTAAAAAGTTATTATTTTACAAATCAAAGTAAGATAAGCAAGTGCAAGTTGATTTCACTATATATAATAAAACAAATTCCACCCACCGTGTCTGTTTATCTGACTGTCTGGACTGTCATACGGTTTTCGTGAATGGACAGAGACATGATGACATGATGGAGATTGGGATATATAAATCATTAATTATGTAAATTGCCTAAAAAATATGATAGAAGACGTCGGAAAAAGATATTCCGGCTGGAAATTTTATTGAATTGCGCTGCATAAACAAATAAATATATTATAATACATAAGCCGGAACGGGCAGTTCGAAATAAATATTTTTTTCTCTTGCATTTTATATTGAAGTGACTCCTTGTGATCGATTTATTATTAGTTTACAAACTAATAATAAATTGTAACTAGACTTATGTAAATGAAAATTTGTATCTCGAATATATATTTAGACTAAATATTATATATTGAAACAAACTTATATTCGTATTTCGGTTATGAAAGACTAAACTATTTGAGGAAGCCCCAGTGGCGATGACAAATTTGATTAGACCGGATTTGAAATCGCGTTCATAAAGAGCCACGTGTATTACACAAAACGTTTTATCGGACAGATGTACATACCATCGTAATCTATGTGTACAATATTGAGTATAATCTAATTCGAATAAGTGGTTCCAGTTAAATATATTTATGCTTTAATATAGTTGATTCTTCTTTTTGTAATGTTTACTTTTATTATAAAGGGATAAGATTTGTTTTTTTTGTATGTTTGTATATAACGGGTAGAGTGAAAAACTACTTAATCGATTTCAAAAATTCTTTCACCTACAGAAAGCTTCATTATTAGCGAGTATTATAGGCTGTATTTTATTTTAATTTTTTTTAATTGGAGATCCCCACGATAGCATAAATTTTTCTATAAAATATCTACTAAGACAGATAATTGTTTGACCCGGACAAAGTTGGGGCGGGCCGCTATTTTATTGTATATACGGCTTAAATTTTTATTATTATAGAATATTATTCATCTAAAATTAAATTGATATAATACCATTGTTTTTCTTTTGGTGTAGCTATATTGAAATTTAAGGCATCTTAAATCCGAAGGTTGGTGGCGCATTGACGATTTAAAGAATGGTTAATAATTTCTTACGACGTCTATGGGCGGCGATGACCACTTCCCATCAGGTGGCCCATTTGCACGTTCGCCTACATATTCTATATAAAAAAAATTGGAATACATGGCTCCATACCGAAACGTTTACCACCACGTATTATTTATTATTCTAAGATAATTGAAGATAATATTGATATGATAAATTTCAACACCATTAATAAAATATGTTTATTTTGGTAATGGGATCGAAAATAAAACTGTAATACGAACTGTCGATAGCTTACACAAACAGGGAATCGAACTCATTAGCATAAGCATGTTGTTGATAAACGCTTACCACACGCGGATGTTTCGGTGCAAGAAACGCAATAATTTAAACTGTTTATCTAATGAAGTACGAATCAAACTGACCTAGATACGAATGATGACTCGAAGAATTTGTAGCCTATCATAGATGTTTCATGTGTCTACGTTATATAAATTGGGTATATGATTATGTACTTACATTACAAATGCGATAGTTAAGTAAGTTTGTTTGCCACAATTTCATGTCCTGAAGTCAATGGGTCATCATGAAATTATCCCGGGACATTATTCACAAACGGCCATCTGATCCCAAACTAAGCAGAGCTTGTACTATGGAAACCAGATAACTGATATACTTTACTTACTTTTCTTTTGTAAATACATACTTATATAGATAATTACACCCAGACTCAGGACAAACGGTTCATGCACACAAATGTCTGTCCTGGGTGGGAATCGAAACCACAACCTTCGGCGTGAAAGGCGATTATCTACCAACAACCCTAACCGGCCCGTCGAATTTTGCATACCTGCACGCGGGCGGAAGCTATATTATATATATAATTATAATAATGATAACATACTTAGTATTGTTGTGTGTCGGTTTGAAGGGTGATTGAGCCAATGTAACAAGGTTGATAGCGTATTGGCGAGACAAGGAACGGTTAATAGATATATCTTACATCACCAATGTCTATAGGAGATGGTCACCTAATAGGTGGTCCAATTGCTCGCAAAAAAACATTTTGAGTACCAGTCTTATGTCTGAATCAAAATTCAATATTGTATATAATATGTATATAATATTATAATATATATTGTTTACCGTCCTGTATTCATCTGATCTATATCAGTTTACAGTAGCTTATATCGTATGTCTGCAATCGAGAAATTCTATTGAAATCAATCAAGTATATTATATACTAATAAAATACATATAAAGAACTCGATAGTTTTCTATATGATATAAATACTAGTAATTAAAAGTGCTACCACGTAAGTTAATTTTCGCGTTTTTGGTTTTAATTTAGTAAGTGGTGAGTTAAGGCCGTGTTTCCAGTGAAACAAATGTAATCAGCGGTATCACCACACCCAACGCTATTGATTGCAGAACTTTGTATTTACTTCTGTATCCACAAGGGCGCGCCGTTAGCGCCCGCTTTTAGACAGTGGATAGACTTTAGAATATTTAGACAGTTTGTGAATTTTCGGTAAGAATTATATATTTTTTATCACAATATTCATATCAATAATATATAACTTAATATTATTGGATAACTTCATTATTGTTAAATCATAAATTATATGTATACAAAAAATATATATACCGAAATTTTAGGGTATGACGTCACTTCTAAGTTTAGCTACTGTTCGCTTCTAAAAGCTACATCGACAAAATTAAGCATAAAAAAACCCTAAAATAAAATTTGTATTGAAATTCAATATGTTTTGCTGTGATTTATAATGAGAAAAATATAATTATTTATTAATTATATTAAATTAAACATTGTTTAGTATTTTCTTATCCAAAACTACATACCGAAATAAATTACAATGAACTTATATCTGAATAATCCTATGTAAATCGTATTGTTGAGTGTAGTTGGCGAAAAAAGCGTTTGTTTTAGGGGTTAAACACCTTATTAGCGAATGTGAGTCAGATTGCATTGAGTTCATTGAATCATTATCGTCTACGGCCAGCGAACGAGGCGATTCGAACGCTGAATTAATACGAATGCGTAAATATATACAGCGAGGAATATAATAACATTTGACCTTTTATCGAAAACCGTTTAAAGTTAAAACTACTACCAGTAACAGCCTTTGAATGTCCCACTGCTGGGCTAAGGCCTCCCCTCCTTTTTTGAGGAGAAGGTTTTTGGAGCTTATTCCACCACCCTGCTCCAATGCGGGTTAGTGCAATACACATGTGGCTGAATTTCAGTGAAATTAGACATTATGCAGGTTTCCTCGCGATGTTTTCCTTCACCGTCAAGCACAAGATGAACTATAATCACAAATTAAGCACTTGAAAATTCAGCGGTGCTTGCCCGGGTTTGAACCCACGATCATCGGTTAAGAATCACGCGCTCTTACCACTGGGTCATCTCGGCTTTTTTTTAAAAACTACTACAATAATACATTTTTATTTTTAAAATAACTAACGTCAACAAATCCTGTACCATAAAGAATACGGTTTAAAGTGAATCAATATTAATATAGCGGATGTTTTATTTACTTTAACAATAAAGTAACTCGCATCATTTGCGAATGATTTCTAAATGTTCGAAATTTAAATTATTTCATTGTCATAATTCAGTTTCTAACAGGAGGCACCTGCTATTTTCAATTATTAAAAAAAGAGGTGCTTGGCCTTAAAATACTATTTCTTAAATAGAATTGTATTTGATCTTATCAACATACCTACAATGATCTATCTCGGTTCAGTATAATTACACGTCAAATTGTAATTTTACTTATTACGGTGATAACTTAACAGGATCTTAGCATTAGGGATAAGTAATGTCATTATTATCAAAACTACGGTTTCGAGATTTATTATGATTATCCAGGACGTGATTCCTACGCGTCTGCTCAATGACAATGGGTGTATTTCCCAAAACATGTCGAGTATCCCACGATAAATAACATAAATATATTTTAAATTATAATTAATAAAAGAAAAACTATTCGGTAACTACTGAGTTTCTCGCCGGTTCTTCTCGGTAGAATCTACATACCGAACCTGTAGCTTTACATTTAATTAAATATATAACATGACGATACAAAAGTGCCTTTATAAGCCTACTTAAATAAATAATTATTTGCTTTGATTTAATTTACTAGTAATGATGCATGACTTTAAACCAACATTTTTATTTATTTCAAATGCCATTTCTGAATGGTTTTCCTTCTAAAGTCTCGATCAGCAAGTGTGAGGTCCTTGGAAAGTTAACGGGCGCTAATTGCGAGCCTACGAATTCTGTTTATGTTGTCTTTAACGAAACGTGTGTTGTGAAAGTCAATCTAACCATAACAAAATATAGCTTACGTTATAGATAAAACATTAACGCATTTATAAACATTGCTTAGCGGCTGTTCAGTAAAACACTGTTTTCGCTCTTTCTTTCATTATTTGATTTGTAATTCGAAAAAAGAAGACATACAATTGTTTAATTAATCATTACAATAAAGACCGTAAATTTTTAGAAATAATGTAATAGCCTGTAAAATGTCCCACTACTGGGGCTTTCCTTCTATTGAGGTTTGAAGCTTATTCCACCACGCTGCTTTCATGCGAGATGATAGATGTGCATACATGTGATAGAATTCCAACGTGTAGGTTTCCTCATGCTGTCATCCTTTCAAGCGCGAGTTTAATAAATAAGCACTTCGAATCTCATTTATGAAATACTAGTTTTCGCCAGCGTTTAGGGGGGATGGGGCAGATTTTAGGTATAAAAAAGTAGCCTATGTCCTCTCAGGTACAAGCTTGCTTCAAATCAAATTTCATCAGTGGCTAGACTGTTTTATGAACGCATAAAAGACAGTAACTTTAGCATTTATAATATAATTATAGATTGAAAAGCAATTTACGGTGTTAAGTTAGATGCGTGTATCATTTAAATATTATAATTATTTATTACAAACAATGACGCATTTCACTGACATTTCACGAACCTGATCGACAATGAGTATCTATTTTTTTTTAAATCAAGCTTCAGAGCTTTTGGTACAGGATATTATAACCATCAACTAGAGTAAGTCTAATTTTGAATTTTATTGTTCCAGAACGCATCACACAAATTATTTATTGATGTTTTAGTATGTACGTTATATACGTACATACGTATGACGTAAGAAACTAAGAGAATTGATTGCTCTTTAAAGGCTTTTATTTATATCCAAGTAATGTTAGTACTGTTATGGTCCTTGTAAATAAATTTTAAACCAGTTCTACCCAAACGATTTCGCTGAAATTGGGCACACGCTTTTGGCGTCGGTGACAATATAGATTAAATAATTCCTTTTGAATACGGAAGGTTGTTTTTTTTTTAAATAAATATTTGTTTACGCTAAGGCATACATATTTCGATTTTGATTTCCAATGTGTGGTATGACTAAATTTCCGTCTCTGTATACTTTTTATTAATAATCTTCAAGCGGACTAGCAAATGGATCACCTGATGGTACAACATAGCCTCATCGGCGCTATAAGAAATATTAACAATTTCTGTGCCCCAATGTGCCATCAACCTTGGAAACCATGAAGTGACCAACCGGATCACCAATACTAAGTAATATTAAGCGGTAAAATATATGATGAGTGGGTGGCACCATCCAAGACGATCGTCCACAAAGCCCTACCACAAAGTCAACGTTCCTTAGTTTTATTATTAGTAATTTTTATAACTGTCTATGATCCTGCTTATTTCTGTGTTATCTTGAATGAAGTATTTTTATAATTATAATTTTAAAATAAGTTTATAATTAATTAGTGAACAATACAATGTAACTACGCGGATAAGTACCTAGGTCTTGTATATAAAGATTTATTATATACTCAAATGTGTTTATACCAATTATAATCTGTTATTAATGTGGATGATGTCATTTGATTTGTGTTATTTAAATTAATTCCGTGTAGGAAAACCGCTGAAATAGATTATATAATAATAGCTTTGTATATAATATAATTAATGTCTATTTGTTATATTTTATCAATCTGCTATAGCATTGGAGATAGATCATGATGATCCAGTATAACCGAGGACCTGGCTGGCCGTCGTTGGTACCATCCACTCGACAATTATTCTACCACCAAAAATTAGTTCGTATTTCTGTATTGATCTTCGTCAACATTTTTTTAAATTCATATTCTTTAATTTATTAATTTTAAAATAAGGTGTTCAATAAAACAAAGATTTCTTTCTCTCTTTCTGTCATCATCGAATTTACATTTGAGAGAATAAGACAGCATTGTTTAACTACACACCCCCTAAACAAAATTTATCAATACAACCGTATGTGGGGGTTAAATTAAGAACTAGATATAATTTTAGAGGCTTCTGCGCTTTTTCCGAAGTAATTCATAGCAACAATGTTTGATGATGAAAAGAAGTTTCTCGAGATATTTTAAATTGCTGATTGACAGCAGTTGCATTAATATTCCGTAAGAATATGTCATATTAGTAGGGGCGAAATTACCCTATGGCCAATAGGTCACGTATGGCAGCAGGTCTTGTAGGGGACAGCCTAGGCGCCTTCTATGGTTATACACCAATTTTTGTTGCTTTTTTAATTGACTTTTCTTAAGTAACTTGAACCTAATCAACACCACCCAAGTACTCTACAACTCAATATTCATAATTGATAAAGCATCACAAAAAAAAAATTCATGTAAATTTAAATGAAATGGAAATAAAAATTACATTTATTTATGTATACGCACATAACAACAAGACAGTTTTGTATTTTTTTTTTCATATAAAATCATTATTGTATTATTATGCTTAGAACATAGGCTACGGCTTCATCTATGTACGGTTTCATAAAAAACAAAATAGAAATAAGACCTATTTATAAATAAATTAAGGAGCCTAATCCCTTTCTTTGTTTAAAAAATTAAAATCTCCGTCAAGTATTTATCTTTGATTGATTATGATAATCGGATGACCTACATTCGAAATACGAATGAAAATTTTGATAACACTCACCTCTTGAAGTGACATTATGTTATCAATCACAAGTTACACGTCTGGCATTCCTTATCGCTTTATTAAATCAATGTCATTTTTCTTAAAAAAAAAATCACTTCACTGCATTCCAAAATAAAGGTAAAAACTATTTAGAAAAAAAACACCACACGAACAAAAATGGCACTACTTTCGTCTAAATAAACAAATAAAAAAACTTTAACATCTACCCGCTTCCATAAAAAAAACAGAATAAATTGTAATTGTGTTACGTTTAGAATTCAATATTTTGAATTTAGAACATTTCGTATTTAATCATTCAAATTCGGAACTGCACATGCTGGATCGCAACGTCTGAAGGTCGTGGAGTGCAGACATCTACTGTTTCAACCCTTCTAGTAACTCGATCCAGTGAACTAGAAATCATTTTAGGTGAAGGACAGTCATTCGTTTTCATCGTCACCAATACCAACATGTAAGTCAAATTAATTAATAAATGTAATTTAAATAAATTATCTTTATCAAAGGTCCTCGTTAATTCAGTAAATAAGACAAACATAACTGGTTAAATTACAATATTTAACGGGTTCAAACTTCAAAGTTTATTAATTAATTAGAGAAATACATCACACAAACATGTCCGACGTATTGATGATTGAAAATTGTTTATAATGTAATTTATATGTCAAAAATCAAAAAGTCGATGTGAATTACGAGAAATCGCGGTATTGTTTGTTGTAATAATGGAGAAAAAACTCCGATAGAAAGATAAGCGTTCAATCGACGAGAGAGTAACTCGTATGGACTAAACCAACATTTTCACATCACACATAAATAAATATAATCAAACCGAATTATGTATACGGCTAAAACTTGGCTGCACTCGCGCTGATGTCACTGTGACCTTGAATAAGTTTACTAATTTTTTTTTTTAATTGCGCGGGAAATTTGACGTTTCTTCTTTTAAAATATTTTGTTTAAATTATTCGTACAAATGTTTCGTTTTTTTTTTATTCGAGTATTGTTTCGTGGTTTTCGTTTGTTCGCGTTTTGATTCGCTCGTTCGTCAGACGTCCTGCCCGTGGACGTCCGCGGAGCTACTGGCGTGCGATTGGCTCACCGTTACGTTATCAGCCTCTTATCATTAATGAAATGCGATTGTTACGAATTTTCGCTTTTTATGACTGATTATAATTTGTGTGGAACTATTGAAGGTTAATGTTTTTAATTGCGAACGAAGATCGCGGGTTTGGATCCGGGCAAGTACCACTGACTTTAAGCGTGCTTAATTTGTGTGTATAAATTATTCTGCATGAAAAGAATGTCATTCTATCACATTTATATCCACTTATTCGCAATCAAGTAGCGTGGTGGAGTAAACTCTTAATTTTCTTCTCAACTGGAGAAAAAGGCGTTTGCCCAATAGTGGGATACTTACGGCCAGATATAGTATTTAATTATGATCTATTTTATATGGTTCGATTATCATCGGCGTTAGAGGTAATCAAAGTAATTATCGTAGAAACAAATTTTTCAATAATTTGCCGCAATAGATATATTTGAAATTCTACTAACAAACTGTCACGTGTGCCCGACGTATTAATCTATTCTAAATTTGAATTTAAATATTTTTTTAAATTGATTGTGAGCAAAGATTCGTGTATTTCTTATTTCAATTCGAATTTATATACTTTTTATTTAGCAATAAGCAAAGACTGCAAAAATAAATGCTTTATTAAAAACTATTTTGGTATCGAATAATTATAAGAATAGCATCAGATGAATAAGCAAATATTTAAAAAGGTTAGAATGGAATTAATTTGACGTGCAATCTTGGAATACTTTCTAATCGATTAACAACGGTTACGAATGAACATTTAAGGTGGATTCATATCTGCTAGCGCTGGGAACCCCCACAACGATTAATTCTCTTTACGAATTTACCTATTTCTGGTCCTTATAACCAGCCTGTATTACTATTCCATTCTGCCAATAAAAAAAAAATTACTATATATAGGCAATATATACGGCCCGCAAACCATCACACTATTGACTTTTTACTTCGTATTCTATAAAGTTTTTGAGGTATTGCAAGTAACTTTGGTATATTTCGCAATTTCAACTCGTACTAACGTGAGTGTGAATCGACCTTTACTTAGGGAATTATGTCAGCTTCATATATTGTTTGTAAATTTTAAACACAATTACTGTAACATTATACAATTATTCTCTGATAATAAATGCTGTTTTTCTGCAACACATAATCGGCCCCTGATGTATATTAGGCCCTTTAATGCACCGGCCAAGGGGCCTTGGACCTTTAACCCCGGGGTCGACACATAATGTTCAATCGTACAACATAGTACAAAGTCAGCGTCATAGGTTTTTGTGGTAAAAAATTTTGATAGCCTAGCCAAAATATCAATCTTTATTCAATATAGAAGCGATACACTTGCTTTTTGATAAAAAAATCTATTAGACTTGATTAAATAGCACATAAGCCTTAACGAATAACGGTTCTTTTAAATTTTACAATTGAATATTTTTGAACGACTTCTTGGATTCGTATACAATACGATATTGTATACAATTTCCTACAAAAGACTTACTAAGCCTGTGTAATCGTATAACAGTAGTTAAAATTTAATGTTTGTTCCTAGTGTAGTTTCCAGAAATTTCTGGAAAAATCTTTTATGTTTTGCGAACATATCTAACATGAAATACATATTGAGAAGCGATAGTTATTATTTTAATTTCTTCAAGCGTGACTAAAGTATATTCTAAATATATATTCTTACCTAATATTATAAGGAGGAAAGATTTGTTTGTTTGTTTGTTACGATTTAACTTAAAAACTACTTGATCGATTTTAAAAATTCTTTCACCATTAGAAAGTTACATCTTTACCGAGTAACATAGGTTATAATATATTTTTTTTTAAATAGTGATCCCTAGCTAAAATGGAACAATTTAACCCAAGGGATCAAAATGTTGCCTATAAAAGCCATTATTTTGTGTGCGCTGCGAAAGCTATTGACGATATATTACTGGTGGTAGGGCTTTTTGCAAGCTCGCCTGGGTAGGTACCACCCACTCATCAGATATTCTACCGCAAAACAGCAGTACTTGGTATTGTTGTGTTCCGGTTTGAAGGATGAGTGAACCAGTGTAATTGCAGGCACAAGGGACATAACATCTTAGTTCCTGAGGTTGGTGGCGCTTTGGCGATGTAAGCGATGGTTAACATTTCTAACAATGCCAATTATATACATATTTATGTTAAATAATAGTTTTTTGATTTGAAACTTTAATTATTAAATATAACTAGTTAGGTAAAGCCGATGACATTTAATAAAACGATAAAGGTGGCTCCGTTATGTAAACTAAACTAAGACCCGTGTAAATCGGCTTACCGTTACATACCTACATACTTAATACTATATACATATATATTTGCACATTAGGAGGTACGCGTAAATAAGGACGACTCTTCTAACGATGGGAAGACCTGACCAAAAAAGTCAACACTGGATTAATGATGACCAAGAAATATTAAAGAACCGGTAGAGGCTTGGTGGAACCGGTGTCGTATGGTATATTTGGATAGACAGACGACGCGACGGATCGACGACAAGTGAGTAGTACTAGTTGTAAAGAATATTTCAAGGAATATTTTAATGGTGGTAGGGTTTTGTGCAAGCTCGTCTGGGTAGGCACCACCCACTCATCAGATATTCTACCGCAAAACAGCAGTACTTGTTATTGTTGTGTTTTGGTTTGAAGGATGAGTGAACCAGTGTAATTGCAGGCACAAGGGACATAAAATCCCAGGGTTGGTGGCGCATTGGCTTTGTAAGCGATGGTTGACATTTCTTACAATGCCAATGTCTAAGGGCGTTTGGTGACCACTTTCCATCAGGTGGCCCATATGGTCGTCCGCCTTCCTATTCTATAAAAAAAATGTCTATGCGTAAATCTCAATGGCTTCGATTCAAAGACTAAAATCAATAAACAATTACTATTTACGTGTCTATTGGTAACACATATTCCAAACAGTTATATGTATGTAGTATACAAATTATTGTACATAATACTTTGCATAGAATTTCGATTCGAGATGACATCAGAATATAATAATAGAAAACCTATTTGGCAGTCCGAGGTTGTAACCGCCTTGGTAATATATTTCATTGTATGCATTGATATGTTTAAACTTAAAAGGCAAAACTAGCAGTTAATACTTACATATATACATCTTATATACATAAGAAAACATTTATGTATTTTGTTTTGAAACAATAATTGACACTAGTGTATGTATACAGTAACAGCCTGTTAATGTCCCGCTGCTGGGCTAAGGCCTCCTCTCCATTTTGAGGAGAAGGTTTGGAGCTTATTCCACCACGCTGCTCCAATGCGGGTTGGTAGAATACACATGTGGCAGAATTTCAATGAAATTAGACACATGCAGGTTTCCTCGCGATGTTTTCCTTCACCGTCAAGCACGAGATGAATTATAAACACAAATTAAGCACATGAATATTCAGTGGTGCTTGCCCGGGCTTGAACCCACGATCATCGGTTAAGATTCACGCGTTCTTACCACTAGGCCATCTCGGCTTTTTAATGTATGTATAGAAGATATAATTTTGACTATAATCAATTAATGATTATTACAAATTTGAGAAAATATTATAGGTACCACCCACTCATCAGATATTCTAAAGACAAATAGCAATAATCAGTATGGTTGTGTTCGGGTTGAAGGATGAGTGAGCCAGGGAAATTTCAGGAACAAGGGACATAGAACCATAGTTTGTTGATCATCGTAAAGGTCGGTGGTCGCATTGGTGATATAAAGAAGGTTTATTATTCTTACGGCATTAAATATATGATATGTACTTTTTAATAAAGATCATGTAATAAATCGAGATAACATCTTTACTGTACAACATACATATTAACATATATATTGTTCATCTATTTTGTATCCTACTTATCTTTTACTACGTTTTATATACTTTCGGTACAATATCGTTAATACTAAAATTTTTACTGAGGAGTCAAGGAATGCGTCATTGTCTGTAATTTTTTGCACGTAAATTGCTTAATTTGCATTCGTATTTCGTATGTCATTTGATTACTTTATATAGTGCCTACGCCAAAAATGTCAATGACTCAAACTTTAGTTACTTAAGTGTAATCATTGCCAGATGGCGCTACTTGTATGATTTTTTTCATCTCTATTCAAATATGTTGCTTGAAATTAAACATATATATAAATCGCCTTGATGGTAGGTGCCGCCCGTAGACATTGGCGCTAAGAAATATCAACTATCCCTTACATCGACAATTCACCACCAAACAATGGAACTAGGATGACCCTTGTTCTTGTAATAGTGGTGCACTCACCCATCCAACAACAATGCTAAGTATTGCTAGATGGCGGTAGAAAATATGAGGAGTAGGTGATACCTACCCAGACAGTCTTGCACAACACCCTACCACCTAATAAAATGCTCCAATGTTGTTATACGCTCTCTCCGCCGTAGCTCTTTACCCTTTTGTGTGTGCGTGGCGCGTTTTAAATATTATTATCACAAATATACGGAAATATTATATATATTTTATCAGCGAAACTGTTTTTATTTATTTATTAGTTGTTTTTAATCATAAATTAATTCAATAAGCAACAACTGGCTTATGTCACATCCGCCGGGCGTCCCGTGATGGTCTTCTTTTTAACAACATTTGAAGTATTTGTTTTAACTTTACTAGTTATAACATTTCAGATCTTTGTAAAAGGATAAGAGATTATTGTAATTGTATATTTGTGTGCTTTTCATTTTGTATTACCGATACTGTGTCATACTAATTTCCGCACGTAGAAACGCCTTCGCTGTTTACAGCAACACAGAGCACGGTTTTATAAATCGGACTAGTAGATATTAAAAACAACGTGAGAATGAAGAATGAATTATGTTATCCTGTGGGGACTACAGCAATGCACTGACCTGCGCGGCTGCCGGAGCGTCGTGCGGTCGCAGCGCGTGCAGGGTGCCCTCGTGTTGGTCGGCGAAGGCGCGCACGCACGCCGCCGCCTCGCGGTAACGTCGCCATAGCTCCACCGCTTTATGGTACCTGCAAGGGGAAAGCTCTACAACATCCTTCTCATATAATTGTATAAGTCGCATGGTCGATTACGAGTTGAGTAATACCTCAAATATACACCACGAGTGTATCCTTCAAGGTGAATAATCCATTCTATAAAGTATTTATTATAGTTGCAATTATTACAATTAAAATAGTTCACTAACTTGTCGCAGAGCTGCGTTAGGTTGGAGCAGGTGTGCTCGTAGGCCGCAGCCGCGTCGTCCAGCTCCTTCCTGAGCTTGGCGGCGATGCTGGGCTCACAGCTAGACTCTAGCGGCGCCGCGGCCTCACGCAGCGAACCCACCAGCTCACCGCTCCGACGTGACAGTGAGTCGCTTAGCGTCTAAGATACATTAGAAATGTTAAATTAGGCCAAATCTATACTCGAACTTTGCACAATTATACTGGAGCAATTAAAATAAAAAATTAAATAAAAATTAAAATAAATTAAATTAAAAAAAAACAATTAAACTAACTTCAAGTTTCTCGGTAGCTTTCAGTAGACGATCATAGTCGACCTGTCCCTGGACCGTGAGAAGTTCTACCATATAGTCGGCCTCGCGTACGGCGCCTTGCACCAGTTCCAGTTGACGTTCAAATCGTCTCCACAGCTGCACTTTACTGCGCAAGCGGACGCTCAACTCGTTGCAAGCGGCTTCCAATTCAGCGTGAGTATCCTGAGAAATAAAATAAAATTTATTCTTAATAATATACCGCTTTTTATACTTCTAATGTTAATTTTAAATCGTTTTCTGAATATAAGTATTAATACAGTAAATAATAGGAAGTGCTATTAAAAACCATTAATATAAAAATTACCTGTAGTGCAGAAATATCCCTCTCAAGGCTTATAGGTGATACGCAGACGCGAAGTGCTGTAGGCAACGTGTGCAATGCTTGTCTGAGCGCTAGAATATCTCGCCATTGTGTTGAGAGATCTTCTATCAGTTTTTCGCACGTTTGTGACGCTCTTTCTACAACATCACTTCCGAGACGCTCGGCTGCTTCACACTCTTCCAAAGTCAATTGTGCGCGTCGTTGGCTCTTTTGACAACGGGCAATACCGGCTTGCACTTGCACTATTTTCTCTTTTAAGAGCATACTTCTTTCAAGCTCTTCAGCTATTTGATCATCCAGTACTCCCGACTGAGTCAAAAGTGCACCTAAACGCTCTGACTCGGCGGTGGGAAGTAAGCTTAACCTACCGAGTTCGTTCTGTATTCTGTCGATACGGCTTGTCATCACTTGGAGCCGTTCGATGTATAGGTTTAGTTCATCGTCACTTTTGATAACGCCTTTAAGAGCGTCCAACATAGCACGCAGCTCTCTCATCTCATCTTCTAGTATATTAAGTTTTTCACTAGAAGGAACATCGCGATCAGATATATTTTTGATGGCTGATGTGTGAATGTGACATATCCGTGATGACAAATCACGCCATTTATCTTCAATTTTGGAAAAGAACTGACGTTGTACCATTTCATCAGATATCGGCAGTATTTCTAAGGCCTTATCAAATTGAACTCCAGATTCATTTTTCAAGTTATTATGAACTTCATGTTGTGCTTTTAATTCCCAAAAACGACGAAGGTTACTTGTTGTTGTAATATTTTCAGGTGTTATATGCTCTAGCTCTTTATTTGCGAGTTTCATCCAACCTTCAATCCTGTCAATAAGATTATCATAAGTTACCCAATTCTCTTTAAACGCTGTTAAACGTGTTAACCTAGAATCGATGTCTTCTTGGAGCTTAAGTAAAGTATCAAGTGAAACAGAACATTCCGTTTCAAGTCCGGAGCAAACGATTAAACTTTGAAGTCCTTCTGTAATTGAGAGTAAACGTAGCATTTTAGCATAATGTTGTGATGCGTCAAGGCTTATAGATTGATACAGATTGATGTATTGTTCGTGGTCAATGGATGTCACGTTAGAAAGATCGGGAATTCTTTGTTGAGCTACTCTAAGCCATTGTTGTTCTTCTTTCATGCTTTGATCAAGGACACTCCATCTTGAAGCGGCTAAAGTCATTTGTTGCGCGCGACCAGCAGCTCTATCAATAATTAACGTTGCTCTATCATGCAAAGAATGGTGCAATGCTGAGTACTTGGTTCTTGTTTCAGTATCCAAGTTGTTCTCCAGCGATTCAAGAATCGCTCTGCAATGGCTTAAGTTTATAAAGAACTTTCTATGTTTTTGGATTTCTTCATACAGGTGATCTAAGTTAGATACAATTATTTTTCCATCAAGCAGCGCCTCTGCTACATCTGTAATTTGTCCAAAGTCCTGCAAAGTTTGTTCGTATTCTTCAGCTAATGATGTTAATTGTAAGAGCCGGTCTCTTTCGGTATTAATTGTGTTTTCTATTTGTTTAGTGCCCTCGTCGATTGCAAAGAGTTTACCTGGACATTCTCGCTTTGGATTTATTTCCATGAAGTTGCGATAAATTTGGAACAATTTCTTTGTAAAATCTAAATTGTATACATTATCTTTTTCAATTTCATCTAGATTTTCGAGTTTTTTCTGCATGGGATTTTCAGACATTATTAATTCGTCTAAGGTAGATTTCAGTTGATCTACAGACGAGTCCAATATTTCAATATCTGACAAAAATTTGTTCCATTCTTTTTCTTCTTCCTTTACCTTTTCAGTTGTTCTATTTTTATAATAACTTATTGTGTGGATTTGACGTGTTATGGTCTCAATTAAAGTAATAATTTCTTCATTTACTTCCGTTACATAAATTATTTCCTTTAGACCATGAACATAATTTTCTAATGCCTTTACACGTTCTGATTCATTACCTGATTTATCTCCTTCTATAGCTTGTCTTTGGATTTTATATTGAATCTCCTCTAACCAAATAGATATCGTTTCAATTACAACAATAATACTCTTTTCGATTTTAACTGGATCGTTGTTTTTTATAGCACTTTTGATTTCTTCTAATTCTTTGTTAACAATTAAATCATAAGATTTCTCCACAGAAGGTTCAATAAGTGCTACAGTTAATGCGTTTTCTGATATTTTCTGAGGTTCGCTAAGATACTGTGTTCTTTTTTCTAGAGTGTTAATCAATCTTGCTTTGCCGACTTTAGGTCTAAATATTGTTTTACTAGGAGATGGCGATTTTGATTTAGATCTTTGAACTACATCCGAATAAGTAGGTTTTTGCGCTGTAATATACATTTCTTGCTGATTTGGTTGAACAGGACTAGCTAGTTGCGAAATACCTTCATCTAAAGAAGAAGATTCTTTACTAGATAAATCTTCACTTGTTGGGGTGACTGAAAATGATAGTTCAGCATTGATAGGGTCTGATAAGCTACTTGGCGATGGTAGCGGCGATTCTGTCTTTTTCTTTGGTTTTCTTTTCTTCTGCTTATGAGTGTCTTTAATAGGTTGTGCAATTTGTTCTGACTGACGTTCATTTTCAATGAAGTCATGTGTGGATCGTGGAATAGAGATTTGAGCTCGCAAATGGATTTCATAAGGTTCGTCGGTAGATGTTGATAGCGAATCCTCTGAATAATCTCTTGGAGATGTTTGTTGAGTGCTATCTATGGTTTTTATGACATTTTTATTACTATATTGTACTGCTGATAATAATCTATCTTCCGCTTTATAACCCCTAGGCGAAGTTTGTTGAGCATCATCAACAGTAATTATTTCTTTTTTAATAAATTCTAATGGCGATGTCGGTGTTGTAATATTACTTTCGATCCTAGGTGAAGTTTGTTGGACGTTATCAATCATGGTGATTTCTTTTTGCGATGTATTAATTTCAGATTTAATTTCAACATCATCATTTCTTGGAGTTGTTTGTTGAGTTTTATCGATTGTTAAGGCTTTACTGGTTACATCTATTTCAGGCAAACTTGGACTTTCTGGTTTATAAGTTTCTTTATCTTCAATTGATAAATCAGACTGCGTATAGGTATCAACAAGAGGAATTTCAGGTGTTTGAATACTCATCTCTATTAATTCCTTAACTTTGGTAGGTGATGTAGATGTTTCTTGATCAACAACATTTTGCCTTACAGTTTGTATATCACTTTCTGTAGTTTCAATTACGATTTCCGTGCTCTTTTCATCTTTCTGTACCTGAGGTAGGGGTGAAGTTTGAATACCTCGACAATCTTTTTCAACTATTTTATCGCCATCGTTAACTGGTGAAGATGTTTGTGAAAATTTGTCATCTGGAGTAACTATATCTCTTGAGACTACTTGGGTAGTAACCTCAGTTCTCATAATTTCTTCCGGTGATTCCGTCCGACTTGTCTGAATTTGTGAATCCAACACATCCACTTTATCGACAATTTTTATATCATCCAAAGTCTGTGTGTGAACCTCTATGTCCTCAACCGGAGTAGTCTGAGTTAATATTTCTTTGACAGAGGTGGGAGAAGTTTGCAATTCAGTGTCGATCATCTCTATTTTGGATATTCCAATTATGTCTTCTTTTTCAACTTCCAAAACTTCGGGTGAGGTTTGAACTGAATATTCGTTAATAGCAATCTCTTCGACAATAGGTACTGGGTAAGTTACAGTTGTGGCAACTTCCTTTTGAATTATTTCAGGACTGCTACCAATACATTCTTCGACAATTTTTACAGTATTAATGTCGGAAGTGTCACTTATTGTGTGATATGATTCCTCTTGAGGTGATGAGGTGGCCATTTCAGTTCCTACTTTTGGGCTCTCGGATTTTGGTTTTGATGCTGCTACTGTGAAATCTTCCGGAAACTTGTCACTAACGGGAGTCTTTTTCTTACCTTTCTTGGTCTTCATTTTTCTTTGACAAATAGGTTCTTCCATTTCAACTGGTGTTGAAATTTCAGTATCTTCATCCGTCGTAGTTTGCTTTGGATAAGCAGTTTCTTCACTAATCGCGTGAGACTTTCGCTTCTTATGCTTCTTTTTCTTTTCAAAAGCTGGGCTTTTGTGTAAAGATACATCCTCGGGTTCATATCCCTTTTCAGTAATTACTTCAACATCTGTAGATGCCGATAAAGGCTCATCGTTTACATCCTTTGGAACTACTGCTACTTCCAATAAGCTTTGTGATGGTTTTGGTGATTCATTCAACGGTGGAGTATCCAATTTAACGTAATGGCTTAATGATGAACTTTCTGTACCTTCTATACTTTTATCTGTTTCAATATTTGGTTCAGTATGAATAGAATCATTGGTCCTAATGGACGGTTCGTTAGTGTCAGGCTCTGTGTGTTGGTCATCTTTATTAGATTCTTCCCGTATTAACAGAGGGTCTGTTACGTTCTCCTTAGTTATATTACATACTCCTTTTTTGAGGTGTTCATTAATGACAGTAATTTCTGCTGGTAAATCAGCCCTGATATCCTTTTTAACTATTGATGGTGTATGTGTGTCAAATTCTTCTATTTTAATATCCACTTCAATATTGGGTTCATATTTTTTATCTTTGTCTATTTTTGAAAGAGACATAACCATGTCAACTGTTTGTGATGGATTATATTCACTTTCATTGTTTTCAAAGTCTCTTTTCAATTGACTAGTCTGCAATGATTTATCAGTAAAGTCGCCTACCTGGTTTTCATTTTTAATTGGGTCCACATCTTGAAAAACACCTGTATCTGTACTCAAACGTTCTGATTCAATAAAAGCAACAATATCATGTTTTGTATTTAACTTAGTAGGTGCAGAAACAATATCAATATTTTCTTTGGAGACTGGACTTGGCATAACTTTTTCTAAAGCTTCAGGAGATTCTGGTGAAGGTGGCTGAAATTGTTGTATGTAGGATACTTCTGGTTCCCTACATTCAGCATTTATGTCAATTTCGCTAATTACAGTTTCTGCTTCTACAGGCTCTACTTTTACTGACGATTGGCTAAGAGGATGCAAAGGCTTCATTGAATTTCCAATTTGAATATCAGATGGTAATGTAACATTCACTTTAGGTATTTGAGAAGTGCTTACTGGGCCCTTAAATTCTTCCTTTATTCCTTTTTCTTGATTAAAAATGTCCACCGATTTTTCAATGTTACTGTCTTTTAAAATTTCTGAACCTTTCTCAATTTCTGCATTCAAAAAGTCAGCTGTAACATTTTTAACGTTCAGCAGAAATTTTTCTGTTGCAATTGCATATTTACTAGGATGTGCGAAAATTTCTTCATTCTCCTTATCAAAATCTTTTTTCTTTTCGTTTTGCTTAGTAATATTTTCAGTATCTACTTTAATTATGGAAGTTTTATCGTCTTCATTTTGTTTTAATCTCGTTGTATAAATGGCATCATCTGTACTTTCTTTTGGCATGGTTTCAATAACTTCACTTTCTACTGCTTTATATATATCTTGGACAAACTCTTTACGTTTTGAAATTTCAGGAGTTTGTTCTTCTGGTTCGTTAGTAGTGATGTTTGAATCAGTTAACTGTAAGTTAATGTTAGCTTTGATAGTTGTTTCTGGTATATATTCGTTATCAGAATCTTCAATAATCTTTTCAGTGACATGTTTTTTTCCATCAATAATATTTACTTGGCGTATAATTTTAATCTGTTTTGTTTTAATACCTTCTTCTTGAATAGTTAAGGGTAAGTTTGTATTTTCCTGAAGTATTTCTACTTCACCTGGCTCTTCTACTACTTCCTCCGTTACATGTTCTTTGCCATTAATGATTTGTACATGCTTTGTGATACGTGTCCTTGTAGTTGTTTTTATTACATTTTGCGTTGATTCTTCCAGTCCTGGCACAAACCTTTGACTTCCTTGTGGAGAGATATCTGTCGGTAGAGTATCTGCAATAGCATGAGTATAAGCAATGGTTTTACCAGTTTTTACATTTGGTTCTGGTTGCGTCAATTTTTTATCTTCTTCTGAATATATTTTTGAAGGGATATCTTCAGTAGTCTCTAAGGATTTTGGTTTCTCTACCGTTTCTTTTGGCAAAATTTGAGAATGTTCAGCTTCAGTTTCAATAAACTTATTAGTACTTTCAACAAGAGATTGATCTTTTGGGCTGTCATATTTGCTTTTATCGCGTAATATTAAGTCGTTTCTAATGGGATCCTTAATTTCTATATTTAACTTTTCTTCCAGGCTACTGACGCTTTGACTTTGGTCATGATCACCTTGCTCTGATTTTAGAAGTTTGTCTAAATCAACTGGAACTTTTTGTTCATGTTCCAAGGTCGACATATTCTTTATATTTTCACTTAGTGATTCGCTTTCAATTAGGTTTTTGCTCTCAACAATGGTAGATTTCTCCTTTTTCTGTTCAACCTCTTTAGCAACTGATTCGACATGTTCTGGAATAGCAGATGTGTCAGGATGATGTTCTTCCAAGTCTGCTAATATCTGTTTGTTGTGATCTTGAACACCAATTTCTAGCATTGTTTGTTTGTCGTCTTTAGTTTCAGGTTCATAGCCAATTTGGCTTTTGGCTTTAGTGTCTGGCTCCGTATCTTGAGATTTCATTAAAGCAATTTCACCCGAGTCTGCACTTGGCTTTTGTGTCATTAGTGAATCGGTAATTTTACTTTCAATATCACCAGTTAAGTTATTGACAGACTCAATGTTTGTTTTATCAATTGTAATGTCTATGTCTATGATTTTGCTAGACACGTCTTGTTTTGGTTTGCAATCATCTTTTTTATTAAAATGTTGTTTCTCGTCCAAATCCAGCTTCTGTTCAACCTCTGTAATTGGTGTTTTTTGTGAAAGACTCAATATGGTTGAGTGATTAGATTCACTTTCAATGAATTTGCGTGACATATCACTAGATTTCTGATCTTTTGTAAGTATTCCAACGTTCGATATTATTTCGGATTGATTAGGTTTATCTGTACTTTCTAATATTAACTTTGCTGTACCTGTTGTAATTTTTATAGAATGAGCAACGTTTTCAGTTTCCTCACTCTGTCGGGGAAATAAAGGTGCAGCGGCTAAATCAATTGAAAGCGGTTTTTCTCTTGAGATTACTTTCTCTATTTCTTGATCAGACTTTTGCAATTCTTCAGTACGAAGCGTTTCACTTCCAATTAATTCTTTATTAATATTAACAGCAGAATTACTGTTTTCATTATCATGAGTCTTAGATGTTTTTTCAATCAAAATTTCCTTCTCTTTAAGTTGTGTCACATCTGGTTTACTCATTTGGACATCTACAGAGGCAGTTACAGTAGATTCGGCAACGTATTCATCATCGGGATCTTCTATTATCTGCTCTGTAACGTGTTCTTTACCGTTAATGATTTGGATTTGACGTATTATTTTAATTCTTTTTGTTCTGATATCTCCTTCTTGAACAAAATGTGACACTATTGGAGTATCTTCTATTATTTCCACGTCATCTGGTTCTTCAATGACTTCTTCTGTCACATGTTCTTTACCATCAATAATTTGAATGTGTTTTATAATACGTTTTCTTGTTCTAGTTAGTGTTGTACGCGTGTGTGTTTGTTTAAATGTATCTATTTTACTTATTTCTGTTGATTCTGGTAGCGCTAAAATTTCTTGGGTATTTTCTACATTCTTTTGTTCTTGTAAAACGTTTACATGTTGTAGTAGTTTTGATTGCTTTATTTCATTTTCTATCCAATCTTTAGCTAAATCTTTCATATTTTTATTTTGTGTTTCAATATCCCTGCTATCTTTTGTTCGATCATTAGAAATTTCATTCTCATCGAGCTCCGTTATATCTAACTTGTGACTGGACATATTAACATTTTCAAAGTTATCAACATCGTCAGGGTCTTCAACAATTTGTTCAGTCTCTATTCTTATTTCTTTTTCATCTTTTTTTTCCGGAGTGTGCACTACTTTTGAGTGGTCAACTTCACTTTTTATTAAATCTTCAGTCAACTTTACAATATTTTTATCTTGCGTTTCTACGCGTTTACTGACATCTGTCGTATTGACAGGAATTTTCGGATCAACAAGTTCAGTGATGTTCAATTTATGACTTGGATCGTTATTAGATTCAGGGATAACCTCAAAATCATCGGGGTCCTCTACAACTTGTTCGGTTATGTGTTCCTTTCCGTCGATGACATTAACTTGTCGTATGATTTTAATACGCTTTGTCTGTGTTTCACCTTGTTCGTGGACGATTTGTGATACATTTGGTTCGTCATCAATTATTTCAACTTCCACGGGCTCCTCAATAACTTCTTCAGTCACATGTTCTTTACCGTCAATAATTTGTATGTGTTTTATAATGCGTTTTCTTATTCTTGTTACTTTTTGTACGACTGTAGCAATATTTGCGGTACTCATTTCTAATGTCGAATGCATACCACTGGAAATTAAAGATGCTTCATCCGCTGTTAATTTATAATTTTTTTCTGAAGCATTTCTGTCATCACTTTCTTTTTGTAAAAATTCCTTTGTTAAAGTCTGTAAATTTGGTATGTTACCGGAATTTGACTCTCTGGTTTGTTTTTGATATTTATCTTCCATGTCTACGAAGTTTTGTTCATCTTCTTTTTTAATATCTTTGTCTAAGTCATGGTGTTGATCCCCTTTCCTACTACTAGGAGGAAATGGTGGTTTGTTTTGGTTATCTTTTTCATCCTCAACCGCTACGCTATCTCGTACGTTGATAGACACTCGTGGAATTTGTTCTTCATATACTTCCACATTATCAGGTTCCTCAATCACCTCTTCCGTGACATGTTCTTTGCCGTCAATTATAACAACACGACGGATAATGCGGCGCTTAGTTTTAATAATCCGCTTTGTAACTTGTTGAACGACAGCCGTAACACTAGATGAAGATGTTTGGATATGACATGGCGTTTCACCTTCAGCTAATTGAAGTATTTCTTCAGGTTTCATTCCCTGTTCCATTTTAATAACCATATCAGGGTGCGATGTAAACTCTTGTATTGTAACTTCACTGCCAGGAAGACCTGATATAACTTTTCCATCATAAGTTTGATACTGAACATATCTAGTGCTACCATCGTCTAATAATCTTGAGCCTGAACCTGTATCTTCTTTAAGCATCAACTGCGAAAATGATTGATCGGGAGGGATTATAATATCACTGGATGTGGTTGGCTGAGGTTGAATTATTTGTTGTCGGGTTACTAAAGTTTTCCTTACTTTTTTTACTATTATTCTTTTTGTACCATCAGCATCGACAACAACCTCAGTCGTTGTTTCATCTGGTTCAACCATAACAGTTTCAAATGACTGTGGTAAGCTGTGCGTTATATTAAGCGTAGAATCTTTATATATATTATCACCTTTGTATTGAGCATCTATGAGTAATGATTGTTCGTTAATCTGTTGGTCTCTTCTTACTGGTCGACTAGCAATTTCAATTGTTTCGTGACCATCGGAAATTGTCTGTGTTACTTGTATATTTTCAAGTGTTTCTTTATCCGAAGACTTAATTTCACTTGTTTGTACTTCTACATCTTGTGGCGGAGCACAAGTCACAGATACGTCGTGCAATATCTTTTCCTCTGGTTTACAAATTACAGATCTGTCAATAACAGAAGGATCCTCAAATATAAGACTCTTACCAGTTTGCGTCTCGATAGTAGTTTGAGGTTTAAATTGTACCTCTTTATTAATTTTGATTTCTTCTATTTGCGTTTTTTGACTTTGCTTATTTAGTCCTGTAGTAGGTTCACTTTCACCCCTAGAACCTACATCACTTTCTATTTTTTCAATTACAGATTCATTAATTTTTAGTTCTTGATTATCAGGTTCACGTGGGGATACAATTTCTTCTGGCATTGAAGTCGAATCAATAGTTCTGTCCGTTTGTGATAGATCATCTTCCAGGAGCCCAGTATCGGTTCTAATTTGTATTAACATTTGCCTCAATTTTAATATTTCTAAAGTGACTAGACTTTTGGTTTCTTTTAATGTTTTCATTGACGTATTTAAATTTTGTTTTAACTGACTAGAATCATCGCGAATTACCACAATAATAGAATTAATTAAGCCTTCGTACTCCTCATACTCCCTTATATACCTTTCATATACTTCAATATACCTAATAATGTCATTTTCAGTAAATGTGGTTAGCTGTTGTGTAGATTCTTTTAGCTCATTATTAATTTCTTCAAGCCAATGGTCAAGTTTGGCTATTTTTTGTTTTTGTTCTTCCATTTCTTTAGTTTGACGTACTAATTCACCTTTCGTATCCTGTAAATAAGTTAAGGTTGCGTAATTTATAATTATATACTTATACTTGTATTTTTATATGTTGTTCTGTTGTTTGATTCATATTAAACATTTTAACATTTCTTGGTAATTAAACCTTGCTTACCTGAATAGTGGTCAATCCTTGCCGGGCTTGCAGTAGCAACTTTGTGATTCGTGTCTTAATCATCGCAATCTCTTTTAGAAGCGATTGAACTTCCGATTCGTGGCAGAACTCCATTATCTTCTGCTCCATGAGATTGGCAGCCTCCTCACACTTGACTAGAATGGTTATGCCCTCCTGGAATAAAAAAATATATATCTGTTAAATAAGACAAATTATTAAATAATTTACATCAATGCCCAGATCAATGAAAATAAAATAAAATATACTATCATTTAAAAAAAAATGTTTCTCAGTCTGACGCAAAAACTATTTCTATTATTTTATTTTGTTGTGTTATCTTATTGAGAGTATGATGAACAATGATGTCACCACTGATCTATATAAAGATATTTAAAGATGAAAATTTCAAATATTTGCTGTTAAAACTTAAATTTTGTAATCATTATATTATACAAAAATTTAACATACAATGATTTAATACTAAAAAAGGTACTAATCAAGCCAAGTTGTCGTCTTTATGAACTTATTATTAGGTTTATAAGGCAAGGAATACTCATTTTTAATAAAATATCGCAGTCTGTACGTGATCTAGTGCTAAGTAGACTTCAATTTGTTTTTGAAAATATCTTATTAGTAAAGCTTATTACTTCCGTGTATATATATATCTGACAAAAATGCAGGGATTTAACGATTGTTCGATCTCCTGTTGAATTAACTAGCTGAATGTAATTTCTACCAAGATTTTGTTGGGGTAGCCAGCTATTAACCGAACCGGTAGTAGCGATTGAGATTCAAAAATACTCGTAAAAGTTAATTTAATTAAAATATTTTGATTTGATTTGGAAACATTTTGAATATAATAATATGTTATTGTATTCATATGATGCATTATGAATTTATTGATTAATTTTTGCGCAAAAAGTACATGAAAAGCATAAATAATTAATATATATTACGAATTGTTTTAAACAAATTATATTTTAGACAACGTTTGTTAAAAAAATATTAAAAATGTCCTGCTCGAATTCCTCTCAAAAGTTTCAAATTTTTTTTAAGAATTTGCCGTCTACACTTTTATAATATTGGCCAAACAGTTTCTAAGGTTCTTAGAAAAAAAATTACTATTAAAAGCTACTCTCAATATTTTGCACCAAAGCAAAAATTGTCATCGTTTTGGTAAATATCGGTATATTTTTTATTTAATTAATCATTCAAAACTAATTGTGCAATAAGTGTGGTATAATGATGATATTTTTACTAGCTATCGTTCCTAGGCAGATAGGGTATGATATCATCGTTACAATTACTTACATATACATATATATAGTCACGTACCATTTGCCATATAATTTACTTAGTCATAATAAATTAATTATTAATTAAGAAAATATGTTTTCGAAACTAAGCCGATCACGCACAAACATATTTTGTTTTTACTGTGTAGAGATAAAACTGCCTTAATGTGTTATTTGAAAATATTAATTATATAACAATATCCTTGTAGATAAACTTTATGTTAGTGTTTAATTTGCCTTAAGTTCTTAGTGTAAGAATTAAATTTGAAAATTAACAAAAAGTTTCACTTATAATCATGTTAAAGTTTTTAATTACCATAGTAATATATATTCATTATTTAAGTAGGAAATTTTGAAAAAATAACTTAAGATCCTTTTTTTCTAGCTTTAAACTTAATACTCACTTTATCAGACCAATAATTATTGTTTATAAACACACATTACATATTTCTAATTTTATAGTAGAAAAATGTATTAACGTTAGATAGGAATTAAGTACACTTTTTAATATTTTAATATAAAACTGCACACAAGTGAAAACGACCGTATATTTTATTGATTTTCTATTAATTATTTCACTTACTTCACAATCATGTACAGCACTCACGATTTGAAATCGATAATTAAATTATTTTAATTCGAATACACAATATTCGGTCGATATTTCGTTCATTCGATTCGGGAGCTAGTTGTAAGTATCGCGAACTAGTGCCCTACTGAATGGTGCCAAATACAACATTCATATATTTAACGCTGTCGTAACTCGAAAACGGTGACATCATATTATGAGTAAAATGCATATGAAGGTGACATATGTCACTTCAATGGTGCTTTATCTCGAAATTGTTATTGATACATCTCTGTATTATTCAACCAAATTAAAAAGAATGCGTAAAATATAAACCTTCCTACTTTTCATTTCAAGGACTATTACGTTACGTATATACGTAAATTGAAATAACTGTCTCGTTCAAAGTGAAAATTTTAAATGAAACTTATTATTAAGTCTCATAGTTTTTCATCATACGGAGTTATTTATTATTTAAAAATTTGTTTCAAAAATAATACTAGGATATATTGATAGACGATACATGAAATATTTATAAACTTGGTGATATTATATTTAAATGTAGAATCGATAATATAAAACAACAAGAAGCTGCAATTAAATTTGCCTTAGTAAAACCAATAGCTATAACTTTTAGAGATTTAAAAAGAAATGTGGTCATAAAACCGGATATAAATTAAGCGTATTTAAAACAGACGGTGATGTAGGAATGTATGTACATGGCTATTTAAGTCTCTGACGTAACAATGTGGATTCTAGTTTTGTTTACATTGAGGCTTCGAGTGAATAGCATGATGGATAACGAAACCGTTTATATAACATTACTCAAATTTCTCTAAAAATATACAAAAATAATCTTTCCTAATTATAAAATGAAATAGGTTTTATAACAATTTTTTTTACTATTTCTGGTGACGTCATAAAGACACTATTTAATAAATCTAATGACGTAGCATATATAAAAAAAACGGTTGAATCATTTAGGTTCTAGTGATGAACGCATCATTCATTTTAATTAGAGGGAGTCGGATAAACATTAGTATCTGTATAACAATATATAATACCATAAGATCGGTTACATCAGAATTCAGAAACATTCAGACGAGACCCAAATAGCGTGTCTGAGAATAGTGTAGCGAACGTTTCATAAAGTCAACGCTCGTCCTACATTCAAATAAACTAAATTTGATTTATCAAAATTACAATGGAAAAAAAAAAACAGTCGAGGACACTAATCAATTTTCACATAAAAGTGAACTGCATTCGGTTCATGGTTGCGCATTTGATGATTTCGAAAGGAGATAATGTAGTATTTACAGTGAAAATGTAACTTACCCGGAGTCCTTCCTCCATAGCGTCAAGGCTTTCGTCCGGAAGATCAGTTAGATTCGCTTGCACAATTTTGACTTCCTCGAGCAGCGTTTCAATATCGTTAGATAAGTCATCCTGAGAACACACCTCTATATTAGCCACAGTAAGTGCACTTTTGTCTAATGACTAATTAAGGCAAAAATAGATTTTGAAATTGAATTGTTCAATTTTATTCTCTGTCATATATTTTTTAAGTTTGATTACATAAAAATCATTTCAATAATTTCAAAATCTATTCATTTGTTAAGTTGCAAGCATTCTGGGAAAAGGGTGAAAAGTCATATAGCATTCCAAATATAAAAAAAAACCGATCTCAAGAATTGTTAATTTTTATCTATATAAATATTCTAATAAAATAGTCCAATATGACGTAATAACAATGATAACATAAGTCAATAATGCATTCTCAAAATCGGTTTTAAAACAGCAACAACAAAAACATCAAATAAAAACAACAATTAATTTGAAATTGATTGGCATGACATGCTTTGTACACATTTTAGCATTCGTGGAAATCATTCTGTTACAACATCGAGAATTTAGGCTTAAAACTGAAATATTTACATTCCACAATCATCGTAAACGAGACAACGAACAATACATTTACAAAAATATTCAAATATATGGAAACAAATGTAGCAATCACGAAACAGGGCTTTTTGCATATGTTCATACTAAATATGCGAGTGGAAAAGCTCTTTATTCTATTATAAAGGCGACAAAATTGAAACAATATCTGCAAAATAATATGTAAAACAAACAAAGTTGCAAACTTACACAAAATTAAAATCATTCAAACTTGTACCTTATTTGTTTTCTTTTCATTTTATTGGCTTAAGTTTGCTTTTTGTGTTGATTCTCAGCCACAAAGTTATCCACAATATAGGATTGATTCCAATAATATTATTGGCAATCTGTCAAATAGGTACTAGAAATGTAAGTTTAATCTGTTTTGACTGAATAATTTTAAGCCCAAAATAAAGCATCTAAAATACAATGAAAGCGTCATTTCTATCGTTCGTCTTGTAGAAGTCAAAACTATGACAATCGGAATTATATCGCAGGATAATGATTACCTCATATGTGAATAAAGTTAATTAAATAAAACAATACTTGCACACCTTTTATTAGAACGTTTATTTCATTACAATAAATTGAGTATAATATCAATGAATATAAATTATATTAATCCGACTAGACAGGACTAGATTTCAAATACAGTATACTTCAGAAACTATGAACTATTTTAAAATGCGTAAACTCAAAGAAAGCTTAGAAGTGATGGCCAAGAAATTGCAACTACAAGACGATCGGCAGATTTGGCAGACGACAATATACAATAAAATATTTCGTAATAAGTGAAATTAAGAATTTTGTGAGAATATCATGCCAAACATAAATTAATAAGTGTAATATTTTACAATACGACTGTAGCTCAGTCACCTTGGCTGCCTTCTGGATTCTTCCTTCTTCGGGCTCCTCCTGTGTGGGTGTGGGTGGGGTAATGGTCTCGAGGGAGGGGGCTGTTAGTGTATCCTCTGGGATGTCGACATCTATTTGAGTTGCGTCCTCGTTTGGCGGACCCAACAAAGAATCAGTAGGTGTTTCTAAGCTCAAGTAAGAACTGTGATCTTTCCAACTACATATTCCCCCCGGAAGGTCCATTGAAATATAATTGGAATCGTAAGGCAAACTAGACTGACGCGGATCCTTTTCTTCTGTATCAGAAGAATGACCCGACCTACCATCAGGATCGCGATCTTTATCATTTTGATCATTGATTGATATTTCACTTGGAATATTATTAGACGTCTTATTTTTATTTGATATTGAAATAAAGTACTGGCATTCCGCATCATGATAAACATGTTTCTCAGGCCAGAATGAATTATCGATTTTAAGATTTGATTGTAAGTTAGCGCATTTATTTTCGGAAACCAAATTATCGTCTGAAATAAGCCTTGTGTTTTGTTCAGCGAGAAGTTTTTCAGCGTCATCTATTGCGAATTTGTTACACCAAAATTCATCTGATTTTAGGTGTGTTAAGTTGTTAGTTATGAAATTGGGTACATTGTTAGTAGTTAATATTTTGGGGTCAGTTAAAGTTGTAGTACATATATCTTTTGTTACTATTTCAGATACTTCAGTATTTGTTACTTTCGACTCTATAGATATTCTAGCTTCCGGTCCTTCAACATTAAGAGGGTTATTATTAAATTCTTCCTGATTTTTTTCTAATGATGTTTTAACTGCCTCAGAATCACCCAATACTGCATCAATCATGCTGACACTAACATGTTGATCATTGACTAAATATGGGCGATCGTCAGTCTTTGATGATTTTGGTTTCGTCAATAAATCTTCTGGTTCAGGAGAAGCTAAAAGGGGACTCATATTATCAATATCATCATGTAGATCTTCAGATAATGGGGTTGTTTCAGTTAGTTCTATAGGAACTTCATCACTCATAGCGGAATTATCATTTTCTGGCAATAACATTTCTTCGATTTCTCGCTGTATGTCTGCTATTTTACTTTCAAGCGATTGCTCATCAGAAATATTTTCTTCTACAGTAGATGTTTGAATTTCCATTTCAAAATCTTCTCCAACTTTAGAATCGTTTTCTTTAGAATCATTTTGTTTATATGGCACTTCCCTCTCTTTAAAAATAAGATCATCATCATTACTTTTAGAAGAATCTTCACTAAGAGTAAATTTGGCTTCTTTGAAATTACCACCGATAACTTCGACTGTTAAATTCTCCGATAAACGACTTAACTCTAAGTCACTTGGGCCTACTTTCCAAAACTGAGCTTCTGAATATAATCTATCTTTAACAGGTGTTTGCAGAGATTCAGGCGTAGACATTGGCGTTTTGACTACTTTTAGGTATTCATCTTTATGATCTTGTTCCATGAAACTCTTTTCTATAGAAGACGATGTGATTGTTATGTCAGAAGAGGATTTGTTTTCTGATTTCCTATCCTTTTTCTTTTTCTTACCTTTCTTACTTTTGTCGGGAGATTCTTTTACAGTCTGAGATTCATCTATATTTTCTTGTAACTTTTGCTCTTCAAATTTCATTTTGATATTTTTTTCTATTGAATTATTATGTGTATTGTCCTTCGATTTAGATGATCGTTTCTTTGTATCTTTTTTAACTGATGGTTTTTCTTCATCTGATGTACATAAAGACATTTTTGATGTAGGATTAACTTCCTCTTCTTTAGATTTCACTGGACGGCTTTTTCTTACTTTTCTTAAAGATTCTTTTTCATCATCTGACAAACTACTCCGAATATTATCATCTTCAGGCTTTAAAGTACTTGTCAGAGCATCAAATCTATTTTCAGACTTATCACGAACAACTGTTTTTTGTGCAGGTACTTTTGAAACTGACGTTGACCGACCCTCCCTGGATCTAGATCTCGATCTTCTATTTCTGTCCACTTTAATGAACCCTTCGGCATCGACTTGTGAATCTGATGTATGAATGTCGTTATCAGATTCGTCGACTAAAATAACCGGTGCTTTATATTCATGTGTTTGAATTACTTTTTGTTGTTTAATCTCCGGTTTAGGTGTTCTTTCAGGTGATGGTCTACTTGCTACGATTTTAGCCCAGGAACTAAGATTATCATCATTGTTTTTTAAGGTTTCTTCATCCACCTCGATTACAGTACTTTCATTCGATTTTGAAATAGATTGAATAGGTTCCTCATATGAAGGGAGATTTTTTTCAGGTTCTTTTTGTTCCAGTATTATTATACCTTCAGCTACAACTTCTGCATAAGATTTACCTTCTTCTGCTGCCTTAGCCCAAACATTAATAGGCTCTAAGATAGGTGCCATCTCAGTAACGGTCTGATGTTGACCTTTTTCAGTGCTTGGCGCTCTAGGCGTATGCTTTTTATCTTGTTCCTTTTTCTTTTTCTTACTTCGTTTTGTTTTTATTTCAACGGGTTGTTCTTGAACAACTATAGTTTCATAGTTAATTATGCCTTGTAAGTTTTCTTTTCCAAGCATATCAGTGCCCTGTAAATCTTTTGGAGTTTTGGCTAATACTGATGAATATGTAATACCAGCAGACACCACTACATCTTCTGAAGGCAAAGGTACTGATTCTACAGATTTATTTTCTTGTGTTGGTTTTTTGGAATTATTTTCTTGTTGTACGTTACCAGGTGATTTATTTTTTGATACAGTCGCTTCAGTGGATTGATACATATACGAAGGAGTGAATTCCGGTGCATCAGCTGATAAATTTGAGTACAAAACAGTGTTCGATAAGGAAGGTTTAAATTCAGGAATGGAATCTATTTCAGGGAGTAGATCATGCAAACTGTGAATAGGAGATTTTTCAGAACGAACCAAGGTTTCCGTTACATTAGTTTCATTTTTAGTAAAATCATCGCTTATTGTTTTAATATTGGGTTCTAATGCAGGCTTTATTAGAATATTGGTATCCGTACTTTTTATATCATAAGGTGGGTTTAGCGTATCATCAGTATGATAAGTAGAAGATTTAGGTACAGGCACTGCACTATTTTTTTCAATTTTAATAAATGCAGCCGAGATAGAATCAGGCTCATCAGAGTGCTTTTTCGTATTAGGAGATATTTGCGAAAATTCTTCCTCTCGTTGTAATGTTGAAGCTTCTGGGACTATTTCAAAATCAGCTTCAATATCGACAGCTGTTTCAAGATTCTGTAAGCTCTCAGGTGAGCTTTTTATTTTATCTTCAAATACTTCAAAAGCAGCATTACTATCAGAAATTGGACTATCATGAACCACATTATCTAGAGTATTAGTTAAAATTGTAACGTCTTCAATTGTTTCATCGATCAATTTAATTGCATCCTCGACTAATTCTGAAGAATTTCTTTTTTCAAAACCTATATCCTTGTCAGAAATCATCGAGCAAGATTCTGGTTTATCTCTTATCATGTCTACTATTACAAATTCTTCGTCAACATCTTCTTCAATGGTCAATCCTGCATCAATAGTAGTTATTTGTTTCTCTTCTGTTGGTAATTCGGTTTCTTTTATTTGTAACGTCTTTTCTATATTAGTCTTGCCAAAAACAACGGGCACAAGTGAATCTATAATTTCTTCTTGTGCTTTAGGTACTTCGTGACAAATGGAATCTACAGTATTTTCGTCGTTTATTTTTTCGGGCATTATTTTTTCTTGTATTGTCATTTCAAGAACTGTATCTTTGGTTACAACTTCTTTATTAATAATTGATTTTTGTTTACTAACTACAATCGGAACATTTTCTAGTACAGAATCATCGACACATGTTCTCATAACTTTCTCGTCAATACTATGTTGTCTCTCTTGAGACGAAGTAATTTGATTGTTAGAAGACAACTTGCTTTCAGGCTCAACTATTTCCGTATCTTCCAACAATAATTTAGCGCATTCTGGATCCTGCATTTCGTAAGGATTAACATTTAGTTCAGATGATTTTATGTATGAATCTATAGTAGCTTTAGTTCCAGTCGCTAATAACTTCTCAGCATCTTTTAATTCGTGATAAATAAAAGCTGCTGTGTCCACTGTTGAACTTTTGTCCGTTGGTAAAGGTTTCTCACTTGAAACAATAAATTGTTCTAAATCTTTTTTAATGATATCTTTCTCAGTTGTATCATGTAATTTATTAATTGGTGTAATCACTAGTAAACGTTCTGCGTCTACTAGTTCTTGATAATTATGTCTTGGCAGTTCGTATTGTTTGCATGGATTAGATACGAATTCCTCAATATTATTTTCTACATTTTTGATCTGTTCTTTGCTTATCTCAGCTGGACTTTGTTCGCGAGATTTAATGATTCCATAAATGTTTTCTGCATCAACAATTTCTTGATAACTTTGTCGTTGTTCCTCGATAGCATAGTTTGTCATCGTTTCTTTTTCAGGGAGTTTTATCTCAGTGTTTTGAGTAATTCCCTGTTGTACCTTTGACATACCAAGTAAATTTTCTGCATCGGCAATACTTTGGTAATTTTGATACAGCGGTTCAACTATGTGACACACAAGTTTTGCGATTGTATCATCTTTTTGTAATTCATCGTTACGTTTATGACTGACAACATTACTCACACATACAATATCTTCTATTGGTTCTGTTTGCTTTTCGTGTACGTCAAATTCTGCTCTTTGAACCGTTTCTTTAATAATACTCATTTCTTTTGATTTCATTTTGCCTAATAAATTTTCACCGTCAGTAAGTTCTTGATAATTGTATCTTAGTTGTTCAGACATCAAACTTATGATTTTTATATTTTCATTTGGCTTATCAATCATATCACATTCTTCGTATGAGACATCTGCAATTATATGTTGTTTAATAGATTGTGCCGAAGATTCGTCAGTTAGCAATAGTGCATATTGATGTTCTGAATCCTTTAATTCTTGATAGTTGGTGCATAGCGAATTATCTTGTTTGGACGGAATATGTGAACTACTTTCAACGTCATCTTCAATATCTATCGTTAAAGCAGAGAGCTCCAGAGGTTGCTTTTCTTGCTGTACAACTTGTGATTGTGATTGATTTTCAGAATTTGTCGATTGCAACTCTTTAATTTGTGAGTTACGTTTGTTTTGTTCATTTGAAACAAATTTATAATAATTATACTCTAATAGCTGATAGTCAAGGCCAATTGCATAAGGCTTAACTTCTTCGTTCAATTCGATAAAAGGCGTAATTCTAGTTTGTTCAACAAACTTTTTGCGTTCTTGTACAGATCCAAATATAACTTGCTCGACAATGTCTTGTAATTCATCTTTCTCAATATTATCAGACGTATATTGCGTTTGGTCCAACTCATCAGTTGTATTAGTTTTAATATTATCAGAACACATTTTTTCTGAGCCTATAACAACTTCTTCTGAGTTTATAACAACTTCCTGAAGATTTGGTGAAACACTCTCTGGAGTAATTTTTTCTGATTCGCAGTCATTTTTTATCAAACTTCTTACGTCATCGATTTCTTCGTTTGGTTCATTAAAACTTTGTACTTTCATAATATTATCATCAGTCGGTAAATCACTAATCAATCCTATACCTTTAGCTTCTGACATTGATTCAATTTGATCTGTTTTAAAGTTATGTGTTATTTCAATGGTTTCTTTTTCTTCTACGCTACGACATTTTGTTGTGCTTGTATCCAAATTTTCTTCCAGAGATGTTTCTTCTATAGAATTACATTTGCTATTGAAAACTTTAACAGTTCTAATAGGAGGTAACCTTTTTTCTTCATGAGTAATAAGATAAATTTTACGTGTTTCTAGCTCTTGATCAATTGGCTTATACAGAGTTATTTCTTCAACAACATTAACTGAAGTTTCTTTGCGTGTGTCAGTTGAAAAGAATTTATCATTATTATTTTGTTCACTAATAGGTGTAGTAATCATTTCGATATTTCCAAGTAACGATTCGTTTACTTTTTCTAAAACTTTGTCTTTATCGGGATTTACAGTTATATCAGAAGAGACATGAACTTCCAGTTTATCATTTGTATCTTTAATAGGATTACAAATTTCTTGTAAAATGGTTACTTCAGACGCAATTTGTGTCAGGGAACTGCTTGAGATTTTGCAATCTTGATCAGGTTCATCAGTTATTGGATCGATAGCAGATTCTAAAAATTTGTCTTCTTCTGCCATTAATGTGTTCCAGTCCATTGTTATAATACTGCTTTTTGCAGAGCCTGATACATTCTTGGAAATAAGGTTATCATTGTCAGCTTCCACTTGCTTCGGAATAAAGTCTGACGTAATTATAGTCTCAGAGCCAGTGTTTTTATGCTGTTGATCTATATGGATGTCAGTTTTTATGTCTTTAGATCTATGTCCTTTTTCTTTTTTAAACTTATCTTTTTGCTCAATCTCTTTTAGAGCTATATCTATTTCATCATCAATCGTGGACTTAGTTTTCTTGCCCTTAGATTTCTTTTTATTAGATTTAATATCCTTGCAGGACTGTTCGTCCATGATTAATATTTCAGATTCTTTAGTTTCTACTGTAGACGCTTCTGGTTCTGATTGTTTATCTTTAATATTATGCTTTTTTAATTTTGGCTTCTTTTTAGTCTCAGCTAAGTTTTCCGGTGCATCACGTGGATGTTTCTCTGCTGTGGTTAAATTATCAATCATAAATTTATTATCAGTTTCACCTAACTGCTTAAAATCTGATACAGATGTTTTATTTTCAATAACATTTAATGTTTTATGAACGTCTTCGATTTGAGAAATTGTTTTCGTTTCTTCAGTTATATTTTCCCCTAATGATGTATCATTCTTCTTGTTTCTTTTCTTTTTCTTTTGTTTTATTGTTTCAGTTTCCACATTCGTTATATCGCTTTCTTCTTCACATAAAGTTACTTTTTCAGTATCTTTTGACGCAACAAGTTCTAAATTAACTTGTGAGGTTGATTCTATATCAGCTGTTTTTATTAAATCATCATGTTTAGATTTATATCCTGAGACTATTATTTCAACTGAAGTTTCACGTTTTAAGACTTCTTTATTAATAGATTCAGATTTTAAGTCGTCTACCTTAGGTACATCCGATGTTTTCTCTTTTTCTAATAAGCTTTCAGATGTATGTGGAGAATTCAACGTTTCACAAACAGCTTCTGTGGTAAAATCCTTTTCACAATCTTGTAAGACTGTCTGTTTAGTATGTTTTAAAAGCAATGATTTATTTTCTGTTTCAGTTTCAGATAGCAAGTGTTTCTTCAACCTTTCTTGCAAACTTTTTTGTGTTTTCTTTTTCTTATTTTTATTAGAAGTATCAGTTTCTTTCGGCTCAACTTTTAATTCATGCATTGTTGCCATATATGATATGTTTTCCATAGCATCTTTGCTCTTATCTCGTAAGTCTTTAACTCTTTTCTTTTTATGTTTGTCTGATTCTTCAATTTCTTTAAGCGCCTTTTCAATTTCATCTTCTGTGCCTTTTGTTTTTTTAGATTTTTGTTTCTTTTTATTTCTCTTTTGTTCAATTTCTTGTATATTTTCCTGTGCTGTAAAATGATCTACATTTTTATCGTCAGTTTCTTTTACATAATTTTTTATAGTCTGATTTGACTTATCTTCATCCTTTTTATATATTTCTTCCGAAATTTTCGTTGATTTTAGTTCAAAAGAAGGTTCATCTATTTCAACAATATCTGTAGTATCATCAAAGTCTTGAACTTCTATAACTTTTTTTGATAATTTCTTCTTTTTTAACATTTGCACGTCATGAGCCTTTGTAGGACGTTTTTCAGGAGCTCTACGTTGTCTTGGCATATCTCTTGATCGACTTCGTTGTGATCGTCTCTCTGGTCTATCCATTTTTGATTTCAGCGAATCCTTTGTTTGGACTTTTGGTTCATAAGGAATTGGAGGACATTTTTCCACTT
The DNA here is from genome assembly GCF_905147045.1 of Nymphalis io. Taxonomy (NCBI): domain Eukaryota; kingdom Metazoa; phylum Arthropoda; class Insecta; order Lepidoptera; family Nymphalidae; genus Nymphalis; species Nymphalis io. The sequence continues at coordinate 12,694,235 of NC_065897.1, read as the reverse complement.
CAACTACAATCTCTTTTACTATTTCAACTTGTGCAACTTGTGGTTTTGTCATTGATACAATACTTTGCGTCTTTGCTTGTTTGTGTAATCCTAGGGTTAAAATTTCCGCATATGACAGATCATGAGCCTTGCATTCCTTGGCCGATAGAGACGAGCTTAATTCAGTCTGAGGAGAAACCTGTGATATCGGTTTTGTTTCACTTTCTTTATATTTCTCTGGCTGTCCAGAATAATATTCGTGCAGTTCATTCGTTTCCGTGGTAAAGACAATGTTCGCATCACTAGCGAACTGATCGCACTCACTAACTTCGCACACGATCTCACTGATGCCTTTTGGCTCACTAGATTCGACCGGATAATCGGTTGGAGATCGAGGTCGCACCGCACTGATAATATCACTCTGATTTTTGTCATCGGAACTCGCGTCTCCTGACCGGGAACGTTCTCGCGTTTCCAACGGCTCATATCGCTTTCTGTGCGTGTAGAGCCGTTGAGCGCTCGTAGGGCGGTCAGCCGGAGAGGCGGAGCGTGAGCCATGACCCTTCACTATCTCGGCGTAAGTGGTGCCGCCAGGCAACCAGGCAGGCACGGCGGTTGGGGCGAGCGCGCGCGGCCGCCGCTCGGGTGAGCGCGGCCGGCGGTTGGCGCGCGCGCTGTCGGCGCTACACACGAGCATGGCCAGAGTGGCGGCCGGGTCTTCGTCACCCGTCGGCATGGCGAAGTACGGGTCGATCTCGTAGATGCACCGAGTCAGCTCTTCGATTCGCCGCCCGACCTCCTGATACGCAAGTACGGACAATACATGATTTAGAGTGGGTTCGCTAGCTCGGGATTTCGAGCGATGGAAGCTGAGGTTAATGAAAAGAAACGGCGCTTGTTGCGATGTCGAATACGTATATTTTGTAACGATAAAAAAATTATAATAGGAATAGATGATCAATAATCGACTTAAAGCTAAAAACGACAACGCGACGTCTATGTGTCTCTCAGCGGGTCGGCATCCGGCACGCCACGCTGCATCAACAGTTTGATTCGTTCATTCCGCGCCTGTATCTTACTTTGTAGCGATTTAACTCTCTCTCGACACTCCTAACAGAGGATATCGGCAAATAGATTAGTTAGCGAAAAGGATGAGGAGAGATAACAGAAAGAAAACAAAACATGAATCGCGTGGTTCAGTGATAATGTACATGAGGCGGTGGATCGTACTATCTGCGCTACCACTAAGCTCGCGATCGAGTGCCTCGCGGGCGATAAACAAAACTAGAACGGTCGCTAGCCTACTGGATGAGGGTGTTGGTAAGGAGCGCTCACCTGCTGATGCGTCGCGGCCCGCTCGGGGTCGCGCGGACTGTAGTTGGGCTGCGCGGCGTGGCGTAGTTGCTGTTCGGCTTGCAGCAATTGCGCGCGCAAACGCGCTACGTCAGCACAGTACGCCTCAAGCTGCGCCAGTGCAGCTTCGAGTTGTGCGGCCTGCGCGCCGGTCTGTCCCGCAAGCGCGTCCAGCGCCGCCGCCAACTCACGCGCTGCCACCTGCACGCCCTCTGGCGCGCGCGACTGTGCCGCGACGCCATCGGGTCCGAAGTGTACCTGTGAGCGGCGGGATCGATGAGCGACTTGTAGTTACAAACTCACCTTACTTGCACCTGCTTAAACCTTACCGACCAAAAAATAGTTCACCGAAAATATATGTCACAAATAAAGAAATACAACGACCCTAACTATGTTATCTACGATTACACTCACGTTCAGTTTCTCGACTGCGTAGGAAATCTTAGTTTTTTGCGTCGATATGTCGTTTATCAACTTTTCTCTTAGTGCTAGTCTGTCTCGTAAAGGCTTTTTAGCATTCTGTGGGGCCTCGATTGTTCTCGTCGTTGCCTCGAGCCAATGTCCGACGTCTTTTAATTTTTTCTCGCATCGCTCCCACTCCTCGGCTAGTTCTTGGAGTAAACCATTCTAAAAAAAATAAGTTATAGAAAATTATATTTTTTAAATCCTTATGTATGTATTCGCTATGAGATTATTGTTATTTTATTTGAAATACGGACTGTTTTCGCTAATCTTTTTTCCACGTCAACTGTTGCATTTTCGGCAGCCTCTAACCTAGAAGGCAGGTCGCCTGGACTCGTCACACGCTCTATAGTTTCTAATTCCTTAGTCATATCTGCTAAATTTTTAGCTTGTTGCTTACAACTCTTAAGGGCATTCTGAAACAAAATATGAATTCATAATTAGTAGAGAAAGTAAGCGTACACGCCTCGCAAAAGTACAGCGCCTTACCCCATATTCAGTCTGTTTCTGTTGCGCTTCCTGCAAATCGGCCAACGGCAAAGGCCGCGCCAGGAACGCACGCTGTGTCTCAACCCAAAGTAGAACTTTCTCTAATAAGGCCAAAAATCTCGCCACGGCATCGCAGGCGTCCTCGACGGCCGCTTGCCGCGCTTCGAGTTCGCTACAAATCGCAGAAAATTGCTCTGAGAGCACAGAGACGGTAGACTGGATCAGGTGGCGCTCGCCGGAGTCGCGACTGCCTTCTATGATAGCACGCGCATTGCGGGCGAGATGCTCCAAGCGGTCTGCTACGGCAGGTATCTCGGCACGCGTGGCCACCAGGCGCTCGCGGTAAGGTTCTGGTGCTAGTGTGCGTTCGCGAGCCGTGACCTCGGCCGCTCGCACCCAAGCCTGCACGCCTTCTACATCACTCGCGTATTCTCCACGAGCGGTGCGTGCGCGCTTCCACTCCCTCTCTTTCTCCTCCATTGCAGCGGCAAGTGCCTCGGCAGACAGTTCTAGTGCGGATAGCTCCTGCGCCACGTCCGCGGGCGCGGAGCCTCCGGTCCGCTTCCCGCTCTCCTCAGTGAAAGTCTTCGTCTTCTTTACCAGATCCGAAACTTGCTCGGCAAGGTTGCGGACCTCCGCTTCGTTGTCTTCCCCAAATACGTAGAAAGTTCCGACTTTGGCTATATAAACTTCGATCTGCTGTCGGAGTTTCTCGATCTTTTCCGATACTCGATCAAACTCGGAAACAATTTCGTCGATCTCCGCGAGTCTCGCCGCAAGAGTCTGTCGCAATCTGAAAAAGAAATCGTTTATTAGGGCGCGTCAATTAGTAGTCGGATCGGAGGAGCTTCTGGCGAATAGGGAAGAGCTGCCAAAACGCGACGAAAATAATCCGGCGGCGCAGCGTGACGTGGTATGACGCCACAAGGTCGCGCTCCAGAGCACGCGTTACCTCGTCGGTCGTGGCAGCGGCCTGCGGCGATCCGCTCGCTTTGCCCGCACGTCGCTCAATGAACCGAGCAAAAGATTCACCCGTCGCGTCTAATTTTATTCTACACTATTATGTTTGCAGTGACATCAGCGAAGTTTTGGGTGCACTAGTGTTTACGTTCCGCGCCGGCATGTGAGCTCGGTTTATGGTGACGTGACATTTCCAACCTTGCATCTAACTTGACAGGCGAAGCGTTGATAAGCCGCTTTTGCTTATTGCGCAACGTCAACGACATGCGCTAATGAATAACCGTCAGCCATAACCGGCCGGCGCCGCAAGGTGCGTGTGGGCGAAGTAAACATTTATAGAGCGGCTGCCAAGGATCGCCTAGTACTCAAATCCCGAAAACTACGTTTTTGTAACACAGAAACACGTTCGCTTACGTGACTCACCGCGAATAAATATGCACAGTCACATCGAGGCCACGCTATGCGCTCCCATGTATACGATCGTTCGATGCACGCACTCACTCCTCTACCATGTATTCCTTCGGATATTGTAGATAACTATCTTGAAACTGGCCCGAATAGCAACGATTGGATCGCGGAAGTAACGCGGGATATCTTCCTCGTGCATTGCTCACAAGTTTCGATCTTGAAAATCTATATTGTGTTGAGTAATGGCGATCGTTCTAAGTATAACCCCCGGTTCACACTGCGAGCCCCTGACCCCTTAACTGCGCAGTACGCATGCGCTGCCCGGTCTGAAATAGTCTACCAGTCTGAATACGTAACGATCACACAGACGTCCCCCGAGCCCGCGTCTGGAGCGACGATCGATTAAAACTAACCCCTATGCAGGCGTCGGGAAGTTTCATTGTGCGTCCATGGCGGCCGTACATATGACGTTTTGTCTTTGTTGTGTCGGCATTCGATTGATTTTATGTTGAGTTATAGTAATATAATAATCTCATTAGATATTCTTAGGATTTTTAAATTACATTAAAATGTATTAAGTTGAAGTATGCGAAACTAATGTAAAACGATTGTTCGATATTTTATTAAAAGTTTATTTACTCGTAAGTTCTTATTACTCTTATCCAACGGGTCGGAAGTGAATCTATGACTGTCATATCAACGTGACGTTTACCGTTGAGCCATTGAAGCTTCTTAAATTGATCAAAACTGAATGCTGATTTAAATACACTTAATATGTTAATAATTACCGACAGCCTATGGCTAGTACGTTTCCAAACATAAGATATTTAGTAATTTATGCACCCTCCAGCTGACTCACCCTTTTAAAGCATCGCTTTATTTGATTTATTAAAAACCTATAAATATTATGCAGATACGAATAAATCATGTCATTTAATTTTATGGCCATTTTTTATATATTTCAAGATCATTTTTTAATGGAAACTGGAAGACAAATGATCCACCTGATGCTATGCTTGCTTAAGACATTGTAATTGGCATTAGCATCGCCAGCATCGAAACAACGTGTTTCACACTATATTATTATGTATATACCTGGCAAGACTCGGCAGACGTTGTTTTGCCTGTATATATATAGATGTGTAAGTAAACATAATGTCATTGCGATCGGTTGAACCGACTAAAAATTAAAGAACTGCAGCGCCATCTAGCAGCGAGTTGCAACAATGTGATTGTATCAAAACGTTCTCCATGAGAAAATGTATCTGCAGAACTAATCTGTAAGAACTTTTATTTTTTATTTCTTTAATCATCCGTAAAATGTTGACAACTGACTTATGGCGTATTCTTGAAAAATTATAATTATAATGGTGAAAAATGTAAATCACTTTCTAAAATTTCAAAGACAGTTTCGCGGTGAGTTTTGAGTTTGTGCCTACAGGATACTGCAGTATACTGCGCTGCCAATGTATTATATAAATATTAATTAATTTCATCTTCAGTTAATAACTAGTTAGAAGAGAAACAAATAATTAATTAAATTCTATTTTTTTAACTGTGACTAATATTGATTCGTCTTCAATTGTTTCAACGTTTTAGCGAAATTTGTTTTCTATAAATTAAACCTTAGAATTGGCTTTCATGATATACGTTAAATAGAGAACGGGCAAGATATTGAGTAGTTACTCTTTAAAAAAAAATACAAAATTGTAAATATTCACTTAGTTCCTACAAGCTCCAATCATCAATCAGAGTTATTACAGAGCTTTGACAATGAAATATAATTAATAAAATCGGTATCCTGGCTAGAAATCCTATACTAACTCTACACTTTTGTATGATCTATGTAATATAGTGTTGAGTAATAAAGCATATTACTCAACAATTTTTCAATGTATATTTTTTGTCATGATATTTAAATAGATATTAATATGCCAAGTTAAAAGGCACTATCAGAAATATGAATAATTCCATTCAGCGCCAATACGTCGCCGACCATGCTAATGGGGTAATACCGTCTTTGGCCTGTAATTAAACTCACCCTTCAAATCGAACAGCAATACGAATTATTTCTATTTATTGGTAGAATAATTAACGAGTGAGTGGAACCTTGAACAGCGACACATCCTATTAAATATTTACTTAAGCTATATGTAACAATACAATATTTAATGGAAAATTGAGACTTAATTTTCAATCAATTTCAAACTTTTAAATGAAGTTGTATTTCGCACGTATGAAAAACAACGAAACAATAACTCATAATAACTCATAGCTGGACATATCCCTCATTTCCTAAGTAATTTTGGAGCTTAGTCATTCACGTGTGTTATACATTCTGAATTTCCCACGATGCTTAAACGTTGAGCACTAAATAAATTAAGCACTCAATTTAAGCACACGAGTATTCGGTTATATATATACATACGAGTGCTATCCACTGGGGTATCTCAGGTCAATAGCAGATTTTTGTTCAAATTAAACCTTAAAATAAATTATAACGCTTGAAGTAAAAAGTGAAACAATTTAATAACCGTGCAAAAAGCGTGAGGCGCTTTCTACTTGTTATTATTCGACTATTTAAATATGAGTTAACTTAGTCGACTTCTAAACTTATTATAAAATGTATAAATAAGAACATTCATTTAATTTTTTTAATTATGTTTTGCTTTAGAAGAAACTTATTATTAAAAAAGATTTAAAAAACGGACTTACCGTTTTTTTTTTATATAGAATTTGTTATATTTGAGATAAAAAAATAACTTTATTAAAAAGAAAAAGTAACTTATATATATATATTAAAGATTTTGACGTTGCCTTTATTTACATACAGTATTAATTATTCTATTATATATAATATTATGAGAGATCAGAATTAGTTTTTTTGCTCTGAAACATAATTTAAGATATTTTTAAAATATAAAATGGTGTCGGCAAATCAAATTATAGAAACATGAGCAATGTTAGAAATATGTTTCGCTAAAATAAATTAGCCTCACTCCGACTTCGAGCATCGGCCATGGTTTTAGACGATCGCGTCATTTTATTGTTGACAGCTGCTTTATTTTAAATTAAATCAATGAAAAACGTTATAAAACTTTCTGGGACAGTAGACGTCTAAAGACGCTATAACAATTATTCATCTACAATTGTGCTCATTGTGATTTTTATATTTTTCTAAGTTTGTCTTTGTTTATTATTACATTAGCTGCGTGTTCGATGGTAGTTTATAATCTGTGGCAAAATTTTTAATCTATGTTGTTGAATCGAATTTTAGACAGAAAAAAAACAATTACAAATAATCATAAGGAAATTTTGAACGTATATAAAGTAAATTTAGATTAAAAAATCGTATTCAATTACGACTACAATATAGTTAATAATTATAAATAACGTATACAACGAATTGTATGTTTTACAAATATATATTTAAATGGATGAGCTACGACTCGGAAATTAATATTTTATAACATAAGTATATACGCCCGTCAGTAGTGGGTTAGTAGAAATTGTATTGATTTATCTCGGAAAATCGTAATAAGTTAACGATTCATAAATAAATTGTCTAGAAAGGAGAAAGATCTGAATTATTGATACTTCAGCTTTTACTGTTTAAATAATTCATCAGCATGTTTATTTACTATCAGAGATTATAATCGTACTTTCCTTTCCTTAAACGTTCATATATGTGCAGATAAAATTAAACCAAAAATAGAATACACTGGTGGTAGTGCTTTGTGCAAGCTCGTCTGGGTAGGTATCACCCACTCGTCAGATATTCTACCGCAAAACAGCAGTACTTGATATTTTTGTGTTCCGGTTTGAAGGGTGAGTGAGCCAGTGTAATTACAGGCACAAGGGACATAAAATCTTAGTTCCCAAGGTTGGTGGCGCATTGGCTATAAGTGATGGTTGACATTTCTTACAATGCCAATGTCTAAGGGCGTTTGGTGACCACTTACCATCAGGTGGCCCATATGCTCGTCCACCTTCCTTTTCTATAAAAAAAAAGAGAAATACTCAAGACTAGGCTGTATAATGCAATACCTTTGCTTATAAAAAAAGAAGGATGAAACGAAAAATAAAAAAACAAGCTAGACAATTCTTTTTTTAAAACAGTTTAGCCCTATTCATTAAAAATGTACAGAATCCTTGAATGATTCGATTTAGATTTAGAAACTAGTGATGGAAATTTACGTTTCGGTATTAAATCGACTTATAATGGGTCGATTAATTTTTTTGATGTCTTTTGTGATTTAGCAAACAATGATGGCACTTCGATTTCAAATTTGTCATCAATTCAATCAATAATAACTAAAACGCCGTATGTATAACTCACTTAAAATTATACTTAATCATAAGTATTTTTAAAAAAATATATAAGTCTTGTTATGTCATTTTATACTTTATCGATAAATAAGACAAGTAAATAAATTACTTCAACTTTTCAACTCATGATTTAAAAACCACAGTGACACACATTTACAATTCGTTGTTAAGTTGGTTGCATTTGAAATCGCTATTCATCAACTTATTTATTTCAATCATTAACTACTACTATTTTGTAAGCATGTTTACTTTAATAATAGTTTAAATCAACATCATCGAGTCGATTCATGAAAGGCCCATCACTATTTCAATAGGCAAATATAAGTTCTATGCGCGTGAGTCGTTTGCCGGTGACATCATAGGCCGGAATTATCTTAAAACGTTTTGATGACCTAATGATTAAAAAATTGTCATTGCAACATTCGTGACGCGTACTTGAGTTTCAATGTCTACAAGTTACAAAGAATCTTTAATTGAGAAACAGATTTTTATAAAGAAAAAAATACATAACATTTTTCGATTATTCAAGTATTGAGACTATTTGTAAAGTATATATTTTAACATAAACGCTTCATTTTTTTATACACTTGCAAATGGCTCACGTGATGGTTCACCATCGCCCATAGACAAAAGCGCTGTAAGAAATATCAATCATGGGATAATTTCCAAGGTTGATATTTCGTAAGATACGTCGTAAGAATATGAGTAGGCGGGCTTGTGTTGGTATTGTTTACTTTGATAATTTCGGAAATAAATGTGAACAGCGGTCAGATATAATTTTCCTTCGAACATCAATATAACTTATAATTAAGCATTTGAAAAAACCGACTAGTGCTTGATTATAAACCTGCGAGCTCATATTATGGTAATCGATTTCTATCTACTTCGTCGTCTAGTCTTTATATAATCGATGAATACGTATCACGTTAGTAATAAAAGGTCTATAAAAAAGTAATGTAAATGTGACATGAACACGCGAAGGGCGGTAAGTGTAAGCAATATGTGTATTAATTTATTTTCACATACAATCCAACGATCGACCACTATGACCGCTTACAGGGCGCCCTTGACCGCTCCATATACGTATATGTGTGCGTCAGACTTTACCAAATAAGCAAGCTATTTATAACACTTGAACGAAAAAAAAATCTTAATACAATACTATTGAGCTTAAACTTGAATGACATCGAATACATTTTATTCGAAGCGTTTCACATAAACGCCAGCTGAATTTTATCAGCCGAAATCCTTATTCGCTTGGTATAAGGCTTAAATTGGATCTATAAATTCGGAAAATGCACTAAATCGGCCATAAACTGGTCGATCTGACCAAATGCGCCCGTAGAATTTTAATGAGTATTTTTCATGTTGTCACTAGTTGCCGACAGAACAAAACGTTTGCCGAAGTGAATTACATTCACCTAAAATTTCTTTGGCATTAACAACTTTCGTTTCGTTCGCTTAATCATTTTAAAACAATAAGTCTACTAAATTTAATGAATGACGCTGTAAATGATCAGACTAATGGTAGACAGTCAATGAAACATGATGAAATAATGTGGAATTATCTTTTTTTTTAAATATATAAATCTCCATAGGCTATTGATGTTGTCCGTGCCTTTGAAATATATTTACATTTTTTTTATTGACCTTATTTTGATGCTACTGCATTTTTCTTATTTCTAGGGGGCATGACATTCGATTTTTTTAGGAGGTCCTTCTGTTGTTATTTTTTAACTTTAATAATTTAAGATCTCAATCAAGCAAAAATAGAATATACTTGAATAGTACGTGTGTGAAAATAATCTATATAATTGTAAAACGAAATATTCCTGTAAATTAAATCTATTTCTGTCTGTACGAAAGCAATTCAATGTTATGTATTCACCGGAAGTTACGTTTCGCTCAAACCAATTCACACAAAGTTAATTTATAAAACGTTTGCGCTATTGATAAACATTTTAACGAAGACAGAAGGTTGCAGTGCGAAAAAACAAACATAAAAATCTACGAACATCGCCAAGAAGTGAAGAAAAATGATACGTCCCAGAATTTTAGACGCCATTTTGCCAAATCAATTTTGCCATTGGCCAAACGTTAAGCAAACGAATTGTGATCTTATTACAACGTATCAAGGTAGTAGCGTTAGTATTTGTCTGAAATTGAGTTTGAAATTGAAGGCGTTGATGCTCTGCCAAGATTCCATTATATCCGGACTAAAGCAGATATGTACGCAATAGTTAATTAGCCCAATTATTGTCCAGTTATTGTGTTTTTATCAATGCTATAAAATTAGTTAACATCAGTTCGCCATATATTTTTCTCAAACATTCAAACATATCTCTTCGCCTTTGCATCTTTACTGTTGGTTTTTATTTATGTTATTTTGTTTTTATTTTTCAGACAGTACTATAATTAAATTATAGTATTACTGATAACTATAAAAAAATATTTGTACTCTTAATCTTGTAACATTTTGTATGATGTATGGCTACGTATTCTGTTTTATTTATGGCTTATATTTATTGACATGCTTCTGACATTATCTTATTATACTTTAGAACATAAAGAAACTTAGAAATTTTAGTCATTTGTCAAATTTATGTATTGACTTTGGGCAATTATTATTTCATCATACTAATAGACTAATAGTATTAATTTTTAATAATTTTTTAATTTCATTTATTTCAAAAAGGGTTTTTCTTCAAGAACATTCAACTATAAACAATCTATATTTATTAACAATCTTAATTAAGCAACGTGAAGAATATATAAAAATGTCGCAAAATATTTTAGTAGGTATAAAATGTATTAGTTCGACGCCATTAAGATTAAAACTCAGGGTGAAGTATTCTCTGTCCATAAGCTAACAATGGCAGACCTCGTCGAGCTCTCTCGTAAAAACTTTCCGTAAAATACAATCAAGTTTTGTAGTCATCACTTTACATTGTTTCGATAAAAGTACTTAAAAGGCAGAAAGTATTGCAAAACGGTTTACCGTGAATCAATATATTTTTAATGTTATTTGCTAATGTTTCTTTTTTTTAATCACTATACTTCTGATTGGCATCAGGGCTAATGGTAGTGTTTTTTCTATTCATGTAGGAATTAGATAGATAGATATAATTCGGTCAGGAGTACATTTTTATTATTAATATCCGATTTGTAGATATAATGATGAAACTTAAGTCAAGACAAAACCTAATTAAGTACACTGCTAAACTCCGCATATATTTCGTATTGAATCGTACGAGCGTTTGGTTCTGTTTCCTGGTCTGATCTCGCTGTTCCAACTTTAAAACATATTCGCCAGAAAACCTCCAATTGCATTACATTAAATACTACATAAAACTTCAAACACATATTGAAAGGATCACAGGTCACATCCATTGATATATAAATAATACTTACTTGTTAAATTCAATTCTAAAAAAATTAACATTTATATAGAATCTGTGTCATTTCCTGAATCTATGATCACTCTCAAAATCAAATTTACAAATCTGACTAAATACTGAACGTTCATTGGTCGCTTATTACGTGATCAGGCATCGACCAATCACCGTTCAGATGGAAGTCGAGTAAATTAATCTGACTTTGATGTGCGTTTCAGAAAATTGTGGTTAATTTATTCTAAACAGAAAAAAATTGGTAATTACTTAAATTAAATTAGGAAATAAGACCAAGCAAGCAGAATACACCACACAATACTCACTTCTCATAAGTTTCCACCAACTCCTTGACATTCCTCTCCGTGTCAGCGGCTACGTCCTTAGAGTGTGATTTGAGGAGAGACACCACGAAGTCCGCGTGTTCCAATAAATCGTCCCTCGTCTCTTCAAGGCTTGACACTTCGTTTTGCAGTTCCTAAGTGAAATAAAAATACTTTAAATCAATTTAAATTACTAATACAAATTATTTATTATGATTTACTATTATTATAGTCACGATAACATTTGAAATGTTTTAAGTTATTCAATTACAACCTACTTTTTTTTTTTTAAGACATAGAGGTATTTGTCAACATACCTGCAGCGCATGCCTGGTGTCCAACGCACGTCGCCTAGTAGCAGGGCTGGCGTCCAACTGTCGCAGGCGGTCACTGGCAGCCGTGACAGCCGCGGCTAGACTTCGCTGAATATCCAAAAGTTGGTTCCAACGCTGCAACTGGCTGTCTGCAGACGCTGCACGTTTGGCTAAGCCTGACATAATAAGCATATAGTTATAAATTGCCTTATTTATGAAAGTTGTTAAGCGGACGATTAGTTTAAACAATGCTGTGTCTCCTTCTTTCAAATATCAAATCAATAATGATAGAAAGAGCGAAATCAGTGCTTAACTAAACAGCCGCTCAGCAACATTTTAGTTTCTCTGGTGTACTGAAAATATATTGTAGATATGATAATAATATTATGAGATAATTTATATATTTATTTCCTACCTTCACAGGCGACATTCCATCTATCAGCTAGATCCCTGGTTTTGTGTTCGACACGTTCCCCGCTGGCTGCGTCCGCGCCGCTGCACAGCTCACGAGCACGCTCCCGAACGACGTCGAGAAGCGGCTGCTGGTTCTACAACCGATCATCACATTTTAGTCAAACAAAAGTCACACATATCATAAAAACTACAATACCAACCTTACCGTCACTATATAAAATCCAAACAAGATACAGAATACCGCAATATAAATAATATGGTAAAACAAATTGTTATATCCTAAAATTACAATTCACTCCGAAAATATCTTTGTACATGTGGAGTAAGGGTTAAAAACGGCATGAGATCAAAATGGCGTTGCATATCAACTGTTTACAATGTTATCAGGGAATGCGATGACTGATAACACTGTGATAACGTTTAACTTGCTGTATGTTGTACAATACTTCTGAATTTTCACTGCAAATTTCTTTATCGCATATTTTTTAAATGCATAATATCATGTGAGAGAAAATTCTACGTTTTTTTGACATTTTAATGTTAGGTACGTTATATATAGAATATATATATATATATGTATATATATATAGAAGGGCCTATGGGCGTGTGATGGTTAGTGGTCATCACCTGGTGGTGTATATTTTTAGGTATATTTTAGTAACATTAACGTGGCAGTACTCTTAATGAGTTTAAGTAATTATTAGTCCTTTAATGTATATGTATAGTAAATGTTATTAATATCAATCGATCTATGTAGGTAGGGCCGAGGTGGCGTGGTGGTTAGAATACGTGAATCTTAACCGACGATTGCGAGTTCAAGCCCGTACAATACCACTGAGGTTTCATGTACTTAATTTGTGTTTATAATAATTCATCTCGAGCTCGGCTGTGAAGGAAACCTGAATGTGTCGAATGAAATTCTGCAACACGTGTATCCATCAAGTCAATTTAGAGCAGCGTGGTGAAATATGCTCTAAAACTTATCCTCGATAGCAGAATAAGCCTAGCAGTACCATATTTAAAGATTGTTACTATATAGGTTAAATAATAAAAAAACTTCTTAAATCCTTAAACTTAAAAAAAGAGGTCTTTTTATCGGTAATGTCAACAGTTACGATCCTTCGTATTCTAAATTAATTGTTTTTATTATTTTCGGCACGAGATTATTTTTTATTATTTTCTGGCCGTATAGGGTTTTCCTTTGCTCATGAATTCCGGCATTGTAAGAAATATAAAACGTGACAAACTGTCAAATTTCTACCTCAAGATCTCACAATTACAATTACCATTTCAACCGGAACACAGCAATAAAATGTTAGTCACTAAGCACTATGATCGGAAACACGATACATTTTCGGTTAATCATATCACCAATGTACTGAGTAATATATAGAACTTGCATATAACGAAATCACCATAACTATCATATTGTATATAAATTTTAATGTAAACTCTGATAATATCGTGTTTTTTGTTTAATGACATACAAATTTCATATTTATCATTTTCGGATTACAAACCGTACCGTAACAGCCTGTGAATGTCCCACTGCTGGGCTAAAGGCCTCCTCTCCTCTTTTTGAGGAGAAGGTTAGGAGCTTATTCCACCACGCTGCTCCAATGCGGGTTGGTGGAATACACATGTGGCAGAATTTCAGTGAAATTAGACATATGCAGGTTTCCTCACGATTTTTTCCTTCACCGTAAAGCACGAGATGAATTATAATCACAAATTAAGCACATGAAAATTCAGTGGTGCTTACCCGGGTTTGAACCCACGATCATCGGTTAAGATTCACATGTTCTTACCACTGGGCCATCTCGGCTCGGATTACAATAGTCGAAATATTTTGTAATCTTTATTGTTATTTCAGTTTAAACAGGAAAATCGACAGTGGCCTTGGTTTAATAATTCCGCTATATATAGCGCTTGCCTGTTTGGAAGTTTGAATAATAGTTAAGTACCGTATTATTAACCGTCCAAATTAATAGCTTAAATACTTTATATTATAAATTTTAACAACACAAAAAAGATCATTTTTTAATAACTAACTTTCCGACATTTCACGACCGATTTCTGCGGCGAGTCTCGAGTTTGTATTCTTACAGAATAGCCCTACAGCTCACAATCTTTTCCTTCACCACCAAGCACAATGTATTAGAACAAAATGACAAATTAATCAATGCGTGCCCATCTTTTAAGCACACATCGGTTGTGATTCACGTGTTCGAACCACTCGGAGTACTGAATTATATTGAGTAGTAAATAATATACTTAGTAAAATATTAATTATATGATAAAAAACGTATACTACAATAATAATAATTTAATAGCAAGACAAACGAGATCTATTGTATCTGGTTGAATTATTAGAAATTAGTTATTATGGGTCATTACATTTATACTTTTCCGAATTTATATTTAATCATATTTGTATTGTAGTTAAGTGTGTTTGTTTAATTTTAATGTGGAATATGTAAGCGTTTTTTTTAATAATAGATATGTGGACAACCATTTAAGCCACCTGTTGCCAATGCGCCAACAACCTTGGGAACTAAGATGTTATGTTCCTCGTGTCTGTAGTTACACTGGCTCACTCACCCTTCAAACCGGAACGCAATACAAGTACTGCTGTTTTGCGGTATAAGTAACATTACGGATTTGAATAAATAAATAAACTAAAAATTTCAAAACTGATCCTTATAAAAAGACCGATCATGCTTGAACGATTAACAAAATAAAGTTTATATTAATTGTGTATAATTAAAAACAGCATCTCACATTATTTATCTCAGTATCAAGAGCAGTATTTTATAAAGTAACACTAGCTAGGTAGCTACAGGTAAGTGATTGCCCGCAAACAATGACTATACGCTCGTACACCTTAATATGAAAACATGGTCATGTTACCGCTTGTTTAGCAATAACTACTTATGAAGTTGAAACTGGTTCGTATGTAACCTATATTACCAGCAATTCGTAAGTTGACTAAGAAACTACGACGTGAATAAGAATATATCATTTCCGTGACGATTTCGAGGATCAAAACTGATCGCGTTATGTATATAGAGGTAACGATCGCTTTTGATACTTTTTTGTGTGAAAATATTTCATTAATCGAAAGTTTTTTTGGTATTTATTGCATAATCATTATGAGATTTACATGATTTATTTATATTTGATAAAATGGTATTTTGTTTTAGCAATAATGCAATATAGAACGCTGATAAAAGTTAATTTAGATTACATACCTAAAAACAATTGAAGAATATCTTATAATATGTTCCGTTAATGTATTTAACATTGCATTTATAAATTTTATTGTTATATAATTGCAAGAATTAAAGTAACGTCGTAAGTTATGATAATAAGATAATGCATCAGCATCACTTTAAATAAACATGGTTTAAAACATTTTTAATACCGAACGCAATATTAAATGAAATATTTTAAACGTACTTATAAATATACATCATGTTAAGAAATGCAAATCATAATAAACACACGAAAACGTACAAAACGGAACCGGCGTTTGATAGCACCTGCACTTACCTTCCTTTTGCGCGGAATTTTTGACGTTTAAATAACTAATTAAAAAAAAAACAGATTAAATATAACACAGATGATATATCCTAAGTAGTAACGTAAATGCACTTGCACAATAAGAAAGCAATTAAATTTAGTAAGTTTTGATTGCGTTGCGTTCTCATTGCTGTGTGTACGGACTACGACTGGCTGTTCAGGCCTTGACTGACGAGCGTGACATCATCCGTTGTTAAGGGGAACCCACTCGGAAGTTGAGCAATTATCTTTGCCCTGTGTGGTTTTACTTTCGCATGTTATCGTTGATATCGACCTTATTTAAATGTTTTTTTTTTATATAAAATATAGATTAAAAATATGTTTTTTGTTTGTTGTTTTTAAAATAAATCTTGCATTTTTGCTTAGATTGTATATAGAAAGACCAAATCTGCAAATACCGGGTGTTCCCCAGATTTACTGGTAACAGTTTACATTGAAAATCTTGGCATGTTATTTATGAATGAATTAAATGACAACGTTGCAATCTAGTTTTGATAGTAAATTGTCGTTCTCATGTCGTCTCGATGACTTTAATTAGTTTGACAATTACAGTAGTGTCATCTTGATAACTTGAATAAGTTTTTTGACAATTACAGTATCGTTGGGCTCACGAGATGTCAAAAGTAATCGGATCTATCACAGTCAATAATAAAATATTCCAAATTTTAAATAACTAGTCATTAAATCGTTTTTGAATCGTCATGTAACGCTGCCAAAAGTTTAGACAAAATACTCACAAGTTAGTCATTTCCACCAATATTCATACGTATGTCAATTAAATTCGATTAAAATATATTGTCTACGAAATTGACAGCTGTCATCTTGTAAATATAACTAACTGTAACACGAAACTTCCTTAATTTACAGATAGATTTTTCTACATAACTTTGTAACATAGAATTATGTCTACTGTATGATTTCAAGTATTTCACGTTACGGCCAGTGTAGCACATTAACTAAAATTAGTTAAGCAGTCTATATAATCAAACAAATATGCAAAACCAAGCGAAACTATAATATCCACCATAAAGCAATATCTACAACTTTGTAACTGAGATATATATAAACTGACATGACAACTTTTAATAATAACAATTCATAAGTGCTTGCTTTATTAATTTTAATAATGCTTATTATGAATTTTGTCGCTAATCTCACCTTAGAATGCAATGTCTAAATATTTATACTTTGAATGTGTTGTCTTTTGAAGATATGGTCAAGATCATTTCAAAAATGGCGTTTCGCCCAATTTTTAATATTGTCTGTAAATTTGAACATGCATCACATGGAAACCAATTGCTGTACTTTGCTCAAACTTAGAATATCAATAGCTAATATACTTTAAAACCATTAATAATATATTTTATTACGAAATATGACATAGTCTCCAGGGGTAGCCAGAAAACCATACCATATTAAAAACCCAGCAAAGTATCGTGTATTATATTTTTTCAATGAATCATCATTTTATAATTTATATAAAAAAAACTTGAAAATGTATATATATATATATATATATCAATTTTTTAATTTAATATTTTCTATATACTTATATTTATTTTAAAGATTACAGCATTATAGCACTAAAATTACGTGTAATAAAGTTTATTTATGCATTACTTGTTCCAACGCAGTGAACAATAAAGCTATATTCATAGTTCGGTTTCGTTTCGCTGCTCTCTGCAAATTGCAATTTTAATAAAAATGCTAATAATGCAGCTTGTATTTGTGATACGTTAAACTTCAAATAAAATTACTGTAATCAAAATTTAATTAGATTTTTTACTACTATATTATTATAGATAAAAATTGTTTTCCAATTTCATTCGTTAGAAATTGTAACAAATATAATTAATTTTGAAAAAATTAAGTCGCTTTATGATGTATTAACCATTCCTTACATCGACCACTACGTTCATACGTCACCAAAATCGGGAATTAAAATTCGAATCGGAACTCGACAATACTAAATATTGCTGTTTGGCGATTGACCCGGACGGGACGCACAAAGACTTTCCACGTACTTTGTTTACATTAAACAAGTATTCTTTATATCGTATTTATTCAGAAATGTGTAAACTTCTTTCGGATGACGTAAAATACTATATTTTCAATTGTCGTCGCCTTAACGCGGTCAGGACGTGAGATGAATTCAATATGCACTGTTAACTCAATTTGGTGCTTCAATCGTTGTTAATATTTCGATAAATTGGCAACACTGTAACGTATGCGATAAAACAGATAATAAGTGTGTGACAAAGGTACCCTATTCGTTTCTATCTTCGTTTCTTAGATTATGTGCCTTCCCGAACAAGTGATAATTTTCACAATAGTCAATACTACAAATATTATGAACGCGAAAGTATTGGAGATGATGGATCTTTGTTACTCTATCGCGCAAAAATTATTTAACGGATTTGAATGAAATTTGAAATAGACATAGCGTATATCCTGACTTCACACAAGGGCCACCGAACATCTGCCGTCCACTCACACGCGAGCGTAGCCGCGGGCGGAAGCTAGTCATTAATATAAGTGTAATGTTTCTACATTGCATAAATAAATTTAGAATTTCTTGTTTGAAATTTATAATCGAATTTTTATAACCTATTTTTAATTTATGATGCTTGTTCGATTTCATTTAAGTAGATTATATGACAAAACAAAGACTTGTATAAATGTTTACAAGCACACAATTAAATAAATCTATATATTGTAGAACGGTTCCAGATAAAATTTAAAGAATAATACAAATTGATGCAACTTTCGTTTCTTGGAAAGCGTAGTTCAGATAGAGACAAGTTAGAAGAAATCTCTTATGATTTATTATAAGAAAAAAGCTACTTGTTCTGAGTGTGACTTGATTACAAATTATAATTCAATCAATCCACTCTACAACCTTAGTAAAGCCTAATGACTTTATTTTTAAACTATTTTTTTATAGTGTGAGCCTCCTGGTGGTAAGTGGTCACCAACGCACATAAACATTAGCATTGTAAGAAATGTTAACCATAGCCAATGCGCCATCAACCTTGGGAACTTTGATGTTATGTCCCTTGTGCCTGTTACACTGGCTCAACCTTCAAACCGGAACACAACAATACCAAGTACTGTTGTTTGTGGTAGAATACTTGATGATTGGGTGGTGCCTATCCGAGACGAGTTTGCACAACGTCCTACCGTCATTTTTATGTAGATATAGACATAAAAAGTTAAAAGTAAATAAAGGCTTCTCTGGGAAGTGATATCGCAATATGAGTATTGCTACATTTGCGCCTTAAACGAATTACAATGGATCAATGAGGTGCACTAACCTCGTTCAATGAAATGATAACAAAAACGAATTTATTTAGTTACGTCACGCAACGAAAGGTAATTTTCTTATTATTTAACTTAGTATTTTTTTAAACTAGTTTTTAAAAATAAATTATTTTTCTAAATATTGTGTCATTTTATTTGTATATCAGAATAAACAAATATAGTTTTTATAACTTTATATGAATTTAAGTATTATTTAATACAAAGGAAATATTAAAAATTTCATTAGCATTTTAATATTTTACAATATGCGTAATTAAAAAATATATTTGAAAAGATTTTCTCGCGGCCTCTTTGCCTTTGAACGCACCGTTTAACCGTTTTTAATTTTATTTCTCATAAAAACTTTTCATTTTACGATGTAAACTATATAGTATAAGTTACACTAAAGTTTTATAACTGCGTTTATTTAACTTTCGTCGTTATTTATTTATTTTTTTTATATTCGCCGGGAGGGCAAATGACTCTACTCCACCTGATGGTAAGTGGTAGTAGAGTCCAAACGCGACGACGGCCAGTACAGACGGGAAAAACGTTCTGCACTAGCCGCCTTCGCCTTGCCGGCCCGCAAGATGCCTCTTCACGCCTCGTTTGAAGGAACCCGGGTTGTAAGAGGAGGGGAACACGTGAGCTGGTAAGGAATTCCATTTTTTGGAAGTGCGACAAAGAAAGGAGTTGCCAAATTTCTTTGTTCGCGATGGAATTGATGTCACAGTTAGGCGGTGACATCGAGAACCAGCTCGCGTGGACTTAAGAAGGAAGGGGGAAGCAGGAATTAGAGAGAATAATTCCTCAGAGAGTCGTGATTGTTGTTTTATTTAGCACGATATGTTTTTCATAAACAGTTCGGCGCGTGGTCATAAATTTTAAAATTCACTTTAAACAGTTTAAATTATGCAATTTTTGATGAATTTAATTTTGAATTACTTAGAATTTTTAATTAATTATGAGATTAACTATGAAATTATTAGAATAAATTTTAATGATTACAAAATATTACATTTTAAGTATGCGTTTAAACGAGACCTCTCACAAAAAACTTGTATTGTACCAAAAAATAATGTTTGCGTATAAAAAAAAAAATGTGTGTGTTTTTATTTTCCATAAATCTTTTTATTTTTGTGATTCACAGGTGCACTCTCTACTCCCTTACTCTCATAATCTAATCGGCAATCCGACACGACCCGAAAGAGTTCAGGCGCCGGACCAACGGCTTTATGTACTATCCGAGGCACAGGTGTGTACACACTTCCAACTTCCAGACTCGGGATGCTATTGAGAATTTTCGACAGAAAAACTCAATAACTTTATATTGGCCCGACTTCGAGTCTGCAGTCTTACATGTAGACCAACATAGATACAAGTAGACCAACGAGGCAGTTTACATATACAGTATAGATATACATGGCACATAACATTATGCATCTTTAGTATTCACCGTAGTTTCCGCACGGTCGCTCAGCGAAGCCAATATATTGTTCGACGCTCGAACCGACCGTAAAATATTGACAATCGACACGGTGATTTGAAACATTAATTTTTAAATAAAATTTGGTAGCCAATTACGTTTATCTTTATCACGCTGAATAGTTTTTAGAGCCACAAATCCGAGTTGTGGTGAGTTAAATTACTGGGTCGGGCCACTAGGCCAAAAAAAGTTTTATTTTGAGAGATATCTTTATTATCGTGACAGATCTGCAATCACATTGACTTATGAGAGCGAGAGAATAGTGCACTTGTGATCGCGCACACACTTCTTGACCACAACGTGCCAACTTGACAATGGCCGCGGTGACTGAAATTGGTTAGGAGCGATCTTCATTCGTCATTCCTTTTCAAAACTATCGGTTAATTTCGAAGTTGCGTTTGCAGAATCGCTCAATTTGTTTTCAATAAAAAAAAATTGAAAGGATCAAAAAAAGTAAAAGCATCAAATATTAAGATATCATACATAAATTTGTTATCTGCGATTATAACTTATCAGATATGTATTTATGTTCGTGTTAATTCAACACCAATGGATTGAATTAATCAATATTTAACACGCGATTATTTCACTCGAAATTGTCATGATAAAGGATGACCTAGTCGTTACTTGTATTTGTTTTCAACAGTCAGAAGCGATTTCGTATCAATAATTACATCTACATTTGTATTTCCTAAAAATACATTAATACAAATGTGTAACAGATTATATTTTTTTTTTACTAAATATACTTCAAAATTTAAGAAACTGCTTTGCTATTATTGTCAGCCATTAAATGCGGCAGCGCAATGCAAATAGTTGATAGAATTACAGACTATTATTCGCACGGTGGCCTAAATTAGACTATAATCATTTTTGAAAATTAAAAATAACATATGAACTTACGTATTTCGCAAAATTTTCTTATCAACTGCAATTTGCATTATTATTTGCAAATTTTTTTTGGTCGGTTGCGTAACACAATCTAGTCAATAGTTAGCAAAATCCGATGACAAACACACAAGAAAAAGGAAATAGAACCGTTTGTGTACATATAGTATATACTCATAAACAGTCGCTAAAGATATTTTCTGGAATATTCTTCAGCAATTGCTGTATCCTTTAACGGTTATGTAATATGAAGAGCGAGTAACTAATGACTTAAATGTCTAAATAATTACGTCTTATTTATAAATGTTTTTACGTACCTATTCTGTATCTTATTTGGAGATAATATGTGTTAGCCCAACAATGATTATATTTTGTAGGTGTATATTAATCAAATTTAAAATTAATTTCATTTCATTATTATGACGTCCATACCGCGAACGAAATCAATATCATTTCAATATGTACATTTGTGTAACGTCAATTAAAATATAAAACAATGATTGACTCACCTCTAGATCATTCTTGGCGTGGTTCAATTTCTCAACGTACATTCGAAGCGCGTCGACAGACGTCACAGGTTCTTCCTTGATATCGTTCTTGTCCAATATTGCCTTGATCTTCTCCACGAGCTGGCAGAAGTCCTTCCAGATTTCCAAGTCCTGCTCTAGCTGAGCTTGGCGAGACTTGGCCGAGTTAAGAGTATTCTTCAATAGTTGGTTATGTTTCTGGTGCTCCTTCGATAGTTCCTCTTGTTCGGACGATGAGAGGGACGGCCAAATTTTGTCCACTATATCTTGCATACGTTTGCCGACCAAATCTTTCATTTCAGGCTCGGAAGTGTTGAAGAATGTCTTATGTTCTTCTAAATCAGCCTCAATGTTCTCGAAATCTGTTCCGTTTTTACCCATTCCGAGTCGTACGGTCGCTTCGTTCACCCAAAGGTTTAATTTCTCTACCATTTGTTGATATTGTTGTCTATATTTCTTATTGTCTTGCAAGTGCTTTTCTCTGTTAGATAGTTCAGCAGGTAGTGATGTTTTCAGGGAATTACCTTCTGATAGCATTTCTAGTAACGAACCAGGAATACCGTCGTCATTTTTGACAAGGTCAGCGATTTTTGTAAATTTATCCAAATACGACTGAATATTTTTCGCGAGTGTCACGTGCTCAATGAGTTTCTTGTCAACACTAGCAACATCTCTATTCAGTAGTGGTCTTGAGTGTACTACAGCTTCATTGTCGTGAAGCCATTGAAGTATTTCAGATAGATCTGCTGCCAGTTTTTTATGCTCAGCCGCCGCCCGTTCATGCTCTTGGCGTTTAGCTTCAACATTCCTTCTTAATGTTAATAGTTGTTGCTTTAGAGATTGTAAAAGTTCAGTAATATTGTTTCTGTCAATAACTGTACCTTCTGCTGCTATCTGTTGACCTTTATCGGTCGCTGTTGCCAACAAGGCTTCACAACCTTGGATTTTTCCAATAATATCATCATAACGTTTTATTTTGTCTTCTAATGTGTCATTTGACTTTTCAATTTCAGATGTCAGATCAGTATATTTAGAGATGAAGTCCTCAATTTCTTTCACGAGTGCAAAGAATTGTTCACGTAAAAGCAGAAGTTGCTTGAGTTTAGAAATTTGGTCTTCTATTGTTCCCATTAGTTCATCTTGCTTAGACAAAATGTCTTGAAGATCATGTAGATTGCCACCTTGTAACTCATTGAGCATGGCTTTGTTTTTCTTGAGATCATCTAATATAGATTCGTAAGCTTGAATAATAGGCTGAACGTCTTCAACTTTACTGCCTATAGGTTTGTTTAATGCTTTAAGTTTGTTTTGAATGTCATTAAGGAACTCCAAGGCAGCAGCAATCTTGGCTGCAGCATCTTTGTATTCTTTGATATGTTTAAGAAGGATATTCTTTTTATCATTTATAATAGCATTGATTCTCGCAAATCTATCAGATAATACGTTGACTTGCTCTTTGAGTTGTAATTTGTTTGAATCAGATAATGTGTCCATAATGTCTTTAGATTTGTCTTTTATTTTGTTGATATTCTTTTCGACATCTTCAGCTTCTTTACTGAGCTTTTGGAACTTAGCTAATTGTTCTTCTAGCAGTTGAAGACTCGTTGTTCGTAGTTCAGGAGTTGCCGCGACTTCAGCTTCGTTCAACCAGCTTTGACATTTGGCGACGTCCGCTTCAAACTCGTTTCTACCTTGTAATAATTTGTTTAATGCTGCAAGCTTATCATCAATGTCTACTTTAGCAGATGTGTATGATTTATTCAAATCATCTAGAATACCTTGAAGCTTAGCTCTATTTTCACTTGAACAGTCTTTAGATACAGCGTTACCTTGGCGCATAACTTCAGTTAGTGTATCATTATGGAAGTCGGACAGTTCACTCTGGTGTTTCTTGTGAATTGCAATTTCTTTCTCAACCTTTGACACTTCTAGAGGGACAGGGCCACCTAACTTTTTGATTTCTGCTAATTTAGTCTTGAGCCAACTCTTAGCTTTCTCAATATCATTTTCTAATTTTTTCCTCATATCAGCGCATCCACCTAGTCTTTCAATTTCTTGTTTTATTAATGTAGCTAGTTGCTTTTGTTTGGAAGCTAATTCAGATAGTTCTGACTCTAATTGCATTTGTTCAGAAGGTTCGAGCTCTGATTGAATATTGCTTACCTTCTTTTCCAAGGAATCGATAACTGTTTTCTTACCATCTGTCTCTTTAAGTAAGTTAGCTACCTTCTTTTGTTTTTCTTTTACGGACTTGCTGTCATGTCCAAGAGGTTCAGGGTGAAGGATATTGTCTATTTCTTTCTGCATCCATTCGTTTTGTGCAGCTACTTCACTCTTTGTGCCATCAATAGCTTTGTAGGTGATTTCCAGCATTTGTAATTTACGCTGAATACGCTTAGCGATATCGTTGTATCTTCTCTCAACTGACTTCATCTAAAACAAAAATAATTGCAGTGAAATAAAAAAAACAATAATTTATAAACTAATTATTAAAAACTGGAACTTGGACAACTTTTTAAATAAATTTTAAAACAATATACTCACTTGTTCTTCTACTTGCTGTGACTCAAGATTGCTGACTATGTTAATAACTTGTGATCCCACAGCTTTAATACTATCTACCTTATCTTTGCCTGCTTGACCGAATTCAGATGAAAGTTCTTTAAGAGCATTTAGCTTTTGTGGACAAGGTAAACCAGATCCTTTGTCGGCTAAACACATCTTTTTTAGCACAGAGTCAAACCAATCATGAATTTCTTGACACTTATTACGGAAGGCGTCTATAATCGCTTGATTGCCCTTTTCTCTTTCTATTGCTTGCAGGATAGTTTTTTCTAAATTATCCAGATCTTCTTCAAGGTTAATTTCATCTTCTAAGCCTAAAACAATATTTGATATTGAAAACATATTGTTTATAACGATTATATATAAAAAAAATGATATATTTATATTATTTACCTTCAGTAGGTATCTCAGTGAGCAATCTATTCCGCTTTTCAGCCAGAGATGCTAAAGCATCATTCATGACCGCCATATCTTGTTTAGCGGCTTCAGGACGCAATTTCGATGGGTTGGAGAGCCATTCATTAGCTAAGGCATTGTGAACATTGATCCAATCTTGGATCTCGACCACTTGTTTCATGGCATCTTCCATACCGCTAACTGCATCCCGTAATGTTTCAAGATGGCTTTGTACCTATTATCACGACAAATGTTTAATTATTTGAAACCATTAAACCTTAAACATCTGTAGATGGATTATAAGAGTTTTGTTTCACATAGATAGATTTGCAATAAATGGCCATAAATTGTAAATTAATTTTGTGCAAGGTTCAATTTGAAAAATAAAGGTTTAAATAAATGCAGTGTATATCGAACATGTTCATCTTCACTTTAATGCTATGTGCTATATTTGGACTGTACATATATCAACAATCAAGATAGTGTTTCCCCGCTTGCATATCTTCATTTTAATAGAAACAATGTAGGAATAATTGCAACTACTTTCTAAGTTCATTTGCAATTGCATGATCTATAAAACATTTTTATCGCAAATGATCAAATACAACTTTACTGACTATTTACATTTAAATAAGACAATGCTAGTTGTAGTATTTACTCAATTGAGTCTTCCCAGTTAAGTTTGTTTCATTTGCAATGTCTGCAAGCGGAGTATTTC
This sequence comes from Nymphalis io, assembly GCF_905147045.1. Taxonomy (NCBI): domain Eukaryota; kingdom Metazoa; phylum Arthropoda; class Insecta; order Lepidoptera; family Nymphalidae; genus Nymphalis; species Nymphalis io. The sequence goes on along the minus strand of NC_065897.1, from coordinate 12,668,353 downwards.
ATTCGTGTTGTGATAGTGCGTGAAGCAAAGCCTTACCCTTTTCTCGAAAGCCACGAGTTTCTGGCTGAACTCAGGTGCTTCGAGACTCTTTATTAAGGCGTCAAGTCGCGCGCTGCCTACTTCGCTTACATGTTTCTACAACAGACCATGCGTCACACGAGTGCGGGTTAGTAATGTGCAATCAGTGTTTGCTGCGAGACGGAATGTGAATGCAATAAAGACTTTATTTTATTTCGTGCATTCAACAGCACCATTTAAATCATATTTTCGATATGAGTACCGTTTTCTAAATATTAGTTTTAGTGGAGTTCATTGCAAAACGATATTTATTTGATCCAATGAGTTAGACAAATTTTCACACTCAGTCTCACACGATTCGTCACTTTCGCGTGTAAAATTTATTAGTGTTCAAATTCCAAACATATGCGTAAGAATACATTCACACGTTTTAGTGCTAATTATATTTACAAAACTTATCATTTTACTGTGATTTCATTGAATCAAGATAGTGGTTATTTTTTATGACAAATATTGTTATTGCATTACTTATATTTACATATTTTGACTATATTCTTCCTATACTCTTTTTGTTATTTATCGAGGAATGCACGACATGTTTGGGTACAAGGGCGTCGATATATAACGCAAGTATGATATAATATATTTCTGGTATCTTTCGAATAGATAAGTTTCCAAAATCTTGATCCAGTTATGAAGACTTAAGTTTACCAAAACTCAACCGAATATATTTAAATTTATTTTATTGAGGCACGGCTAAATTTTGGTAAATCTTTATTTACCAGGTGCAAAAAATACATTGCCAACGTTAAGCCTGTACATTTTGTCTAACTACGGTCACTATCTACATCAATATCTTCAAATATAAAACATCTTACTTCGACTGGTACAGATTTTAACTCGTTGGTTCTGTTCTTTTTCGGACCTGGCAATCTTAAAGCTCGTTAACATAAATCCATTATCTTTTCTATTTGCTCGTTACATTATATGTATTTACAGTTTTACATAATTTGAAATTGACTAGTATTCCGTCCTTTACTAAACTATAAAATAAGAGAAAAGATATTTTCAAAGAATTTAACTTAGTATATAATAAAATTTAGTATATAATAAGAAAAATGTTAGGACACTCATTTACTGTTTTGAACATCAATTTCGTTTATACAAAATAAAACACCGATAACAATAACACAGCACACGAGCTCGATCAAGTGGGCGGGGCAAGAAGGTCGGAAGCGAGCACGGCCGCCGCCAGCGACAGTACCTGGTCGATGAGGTCCTCGAGGCGCGCGCGCACGTGCAGCTCGCGCGGCGGCACGGGCAGCGGGGCGGAGTCCGCCGGGGACGACGGGCGGGACACGGACGCGGCCGCAGCCGAGCACGCAGCCACCGCCGCTGATAGTCGGGACTTCTCTGTTTGCAGCCGGTTGTGCAGCGCCTGTAGATATGCGCCTCTTCAGAAGTGTCTCAGAGGACTTTTGTCATCTCGAGAGTGCCAGGTGAAAAACTTTGAATGTTGACGCCCTCGGGTGAGATTTACATTTCCTATCGACTTAATTATTTTGAAATTTGATATATATTAACCTTAAAAAATCAAATTAATTGCTTACCCTGGCTTTATCGAGGAGATCACGTCCGTGTGACAGTCCATCCACGGGAACGTCCAGTTCAGTGATGGCCGGTTCGCATTCATCCAAATTGTTCAAGATGCTTTCCAAGGTATCCTCGTACTCCTTGAACTTGGCGAGGCCTTCTCTTAAACGGCGCTCAATCTGCAGCGCAGTAGCCAGCAAACTCTTGTGACTGTCATTAACATTCTTCAGCTGTTTTCCGACGGTATCGCGTATAGTTGGAGTCGTGGCTTCGTATCGCTCGATTTGGGCATGACCCTTAGCCTCCAAGTCATCCAGTGTAGATTGATATTTCTGAATATCATCCAGCAATACAGCATGTTGGGCTAGCTGTTCTTCGGTTTGCTCGCGGTTTGCTATATACAGTGAGTTGTGGGCCATGAGCTGGAAAGATATTTGCAAAAGCCATTTCTCTGTGTCTTGCAACGATTGATGGTATTGGTTGTAGTCTTTAATTTCGGACTCAAGTTCCGCCTTCTTCGCAGCACATTTTGCTTTCAACGCATCACATTTCTTCTCTATTTCTGCTACGGCTTTCTTGACGGCTGGTTTTCTAGCCCAACTGCTGAGTTCAGCGGCCTCACATTTAAGACGTTCTAATTCAGGTGCCTTGTTTTTAATTTCATCCTCGATATGTTTATATTTCTCAAGTAATGTCTTCATTTCACCTAATTCACCACCAGTCGGAGGTACTTTGTCCAGATTTTGTTCTGTGTCTTTGATCCATTTGTTCATTTTAGCCTTTGAATCTTCAAAATCTTCCCATTTACCGATTGCAGCTTTGAGCTGAGCGCTTATAGAGTTAAGGTCAATCTTAAGCTGGTCCCAGCTCTCTTGTAAAACTTTTACGTCGTTTCGGAGACCATCTTGTTCTTCTGGTGGAGTGTTGTTAAGTGCCTTTTTAAATGCTTCTTGTAAAACAACCAGTAAATGATGACCTTCGGTCATTCTATTACTGACAAGTTTCACAGTTTCCAATTTATCTTTCGTTGTGTCAATATCTCCTACTCCGATCGAGTCATGGACTGTTCCGTGAGCAGTTTCCAACCAACGCTGTAGTTCTTCCTTTGCCTTAATAAATTCAGTGTGATCTGATAGATTCTTTTCGCCATTAGAAACAAGGCCTTGAATCTTAGTCAACAAGAGCGTGTATTCTGTTTGAAGGTTCACCGTCTTATCACGAACCCAAGCACAAGCACTAAGCTCCATTAGGTTTTCGCATCTGTCATTAAGCTCTTCCAAAACGTGTTTATTTGCCAATGCTTGAGCCAGAAGGTCCTGTATACAAAATAAATATATAAAAAAATCATAGATATAATTGATTTTTGAAAGAGAGGCATGTGTACCTTATACCAAATAGTTACCATCGCTCATAGACAATGCAGCGCAAGAAGTGTAATACATAGATGTTATGTCTCGATTGCCTGTAATAACACTGGCGAGTGAGCCAGTGTCAGTGAGTGATTCCTTCATGGCGGAACACAGCAGTATAAATAAAAATAAATAATCTGATATGTCCATGGTACACGGCCTCTTACAGTTAAATATGAAAATACAACAAAGTATAGTGCTATTAGAATCCATATTAGGTTATTGCCGATCTTTAAAGTAGTAGTATCTTTTGAATATTGGAAGGTTAATAGAATTATCTTGCATTAAAATAAATAGTCTATAATATACAATCACTAGTGATTAACTGATATTTTATTATTATAATAAGTAATTACTTACTCTACATTTGTCCAAATACTCTGGCGTAATTTTGTCAACCTTTTCAACGGTTTTCAATTTAGCGTCAAAATCTTTAACCCATTTGGTCATTTTTTCCAATGTCTCCATGAAATCGGACCATGCTGTTAAGCATTTCTCTAACAATTTCTTCGTATCTTTACATATTTGCTGCAAGTTCTCCCATTCTATCTTTAATTGCTTTATCTCTTGGTTAATATTGTCTTTGCCTTCATTTCCAGTAGTTTCAAGTACGGCTTCGCTTAACTGAATGGCTTTTTTCAGCAGGGCCTCTCCCTTAGGCAAAGATCCAATGATCTTATTAACGTTTTTGAGTTTCTTCTGAACATCTTCTTTAGCACCGTGAGAATCTGAGCATTGCTGTATTTCGATTTTGCAGTTACGGATCCAGTCGTAGAAACTGTCATATGACTCCTTGTATTGAATATGGGCGTTAACATAATCTTCAAGTTTCTGTGAAAAGTAAATATAATGTATAAATAGTGAAATATTAGGCTCGATTAATAAAAATACACAAAATGTTGTCACCGTGAATATAAGAAATTATATTGAAATACATGATATATTAATATCTTTCAGAAACTACGAATTATAATTATTATTATTGTTAATAAAAATACCAAACGCAGGGCTCAAACATGACAGCGCCGTTTAAAAACAAATGAATATACCCTTATCACCCGCCGCAATAAAATTTTGCATATAAAATTAATAGGAACCATCAATTTCCTTTAAAAAAATTAACATTGTCAAATATATTTACATAAAAAAAGAAAAATCCGAATTTAAATCTCGTACTCGTTTTAAAGAAGGCTGAATAAACAGACTTTGGAAACATAACAAATAAACTTTTGATATCAGATTAAAATATCAGTTACATACGTTAATCATATCATTTACGGTCTTCTTGATGTCGTCGTATCGTTGTAACGTGTCTTCAATGTCTTTCGACTTCAAAGACGAGTCTTCTTGAAGTTTCTCGTTCAATTTATTAACTAAATCTTTGTGTGAGTCGATGTCTCTATTGAAGGTTTTAAACTTCTCTAATTTAGCCTTCTTCTCCGACAGATCATTAAGTAGAGAATCATCTGATTGGATTTTCTGATCGATATCATCAAGCCACTCTACCAGTAACTTATGAACCTAAATGGAAATTAAATAATAGTAATACATTTCGTACATATACATAGATATATCTAATCTCTAAAAAAAACTAAGTTGATTAAACTTTATTGATTGATTGATTGATAAACACATGATTTAACTTTAAAAAAATATATTCTAAATAATAATATTACCTTTGAAATATCATCAAATTGCGACGCCCTGTTCGTCAACTTATTACGGACATCTTGCAAATCAGCGATAAGTTTGTCAAACTCCTGCTTGAGATTATCTGTGTCTTCCTGTATCTTCGCCGCTCCAGTCTGTTCGGTGTTCATTATGATCTTCTCCTTTAGTTCTAGGAGGTATCTCAACTTGTTCTGTCCCTGTTCCAACGACTGACGCAGAAGTTTTACAGTGTTAAGTTTGTTGTTGACTTCTTGCAGAGTGTTCGGTATTTCTGCGCATTGATTTAACTTTTCTCTTGTCCTGTCGAGCCAATCTTGGCATTCTCCATACAGGGCATTGTGTTGCTGGTGCTCCTATATTTAAAAATAGTAAGAAACAAACAATATGTTATAAATAGATTGGTTTACGAAATTAATTGTTAAGTCGCTGTGTGTATTATTACATATGCACAAATGTACATTTTTTATTATAAATATTTATCAAATGAAATATTAATATATTCAGATTTCAAATTATGTAACAAATTTAAAGTAAATTATTGTGTCATAAATTACCTGGTAATGCAGTTCAAGCCTCTTCATCACCTCCTTAGCTAAAGACAATATGGCATTATATTTAGTTGTTAGCTGCGTAATGCCGTTGGATACTCTCGTGTCCGAGCAAGTTTCCAGCAGTAGCTGTGCACGCACATTTAGCTTATCCAATTCAGCTTGCCAGTCGAATAGGGTTTGGAGATGTCCCTATAAAATAAAAATTATATGGTTCACATTGTATATAACCGTAACCGTAACAGTCTGTGAATGTCCCACTGCTGGGCTAAAGACCTCCTCTCCTTTTTTAAGGAGAACTTTTGGAGCTTATTCCACCACGCTGGTCCAATGCGGGTTAGTGGAATACACATGTGGCAGAATTTCAGCGAAATTAGACACATGCAGGTTTCCTCACGATGTTTTCCTTCACCGTAAAGCACGAGATGAATTATAATCACAAATTAAGCACATGAAAATTCAGCGGTGCTTGCCCGGGTGGACTAGGCCATCTCAGCTTTTATATAACGTCATTGTATATAACATCAAATGTAATTCGTATCTATATATATATTCGTATCTATATTCGTATGTATACTATAGCTTACGCACTTGATACATAGTTAAATATTACAATAGATGATATAATTTTTGTTTTTTTTATTATTATTTATATTGAATAATATTAATAAAATACTAATTTGACTCATCCGCCATTCAATGCTTATAAAAGAGTGGGAACAAGTATAGCAGCCGGCAAGCAAAGTGAGTATTCCTAAGGTATCGTAATAATCAAATTAATAATTATTTTTATATTGTGTAATATTATATATATGTTATATTATCTTACTATAGTGTAATTATGTAGTAATGTTTATCTTTATATATACAGTAAATAAATAACTTTGGCATTAATGTAATGTTATTTTGTATGTTGAACAAAACTGACTACAATTATACAATCAACAATGACATACAATAATACATTTAACTGAAAATATTTACAAATGAGTTCTCGATGTGGACCTTACATGCTTATATGAGAGCTTAAATAAAAGTAAATTTACCTGGAATTCCTCTAAAACAATTTTCTTTTGTTCTAAGTTATTCTGCAGTTTGTTGAAGGATTGCACCAGTTTCTCAGTCTTAGACAACCAATCCAAGGCTTCCTTGTATTGCTCTTCGTATTCTGTCCATTTCACGATACCGCCCTCAATCAAAGCCTTAGTGTTGTTGAGCTGTTCTCTGCAAACAGAATTATATATTTTAAATGACACTACACGTGGTAAGCATTAAGCTATTCATTCATTTTAAATAGCGTAATGTAATACAGAATATATTTGTACTTACACATATGTATCGTATTCTTCTTGCATAAGAGCTACTTCCTCTTCTATATCCTCTCTATCTTCATCATCAGCGAGGGCACAGGATATCTCCCCTTGTTCCAAAGCCTTTTGTAGCTTCGCTTGTCCCTCGGGTAACTCACTTTCCAATACCTTTAGCTGCGATATTTTGCTACTCAAAGATTCCTTATCTCCAGTTGTATCTGAACATTTACCTAACTTTTCTTTAGCAGCCCTTATCCATTGGACGAAATCTGTACCAGCATCAATGAATACCTGGTGTTGTTCAACAGTTTCTTTCTGTTTTTCATACAAATCTTTAGCTTGCTTAGACAGGCTTTCATATTTACTGGTGATTTCAGACGCCGGAGCTTGTTGCATAAGTTCCGAAGCCTTAGAAGTTACAGACTGTATCATGGGTTCAAACGAAACAATATCTTGAACAATATTATTTGTTTGACGAAGTGTAGCTTTTCTTTCACCAAGACTAAGTCCTGTAGTGAGACCTGCAAGACGATCCTGGCCTTTTTTAGACTTGGCTACTTTTTGTTCGCACACTTCTTGGAGTTTTGCCTCTCTGTCGGAGATCCATTGTTGAAGTTGAGAGTAACTTGAACTATAATCTGCCCATTGAAGCATTGCAGTTTCAAGATGCACTTTAGCAGTAGTCATCTTTTTAACTAAACGATCCCATTCATTTTGTAGTTCTTTGAGTTCATTGTTGATTTTATCTTTGCCGTCAGATCTAGTGTTTCTTAGAACTTTTTCTCCGCTATTAACAGTCGCATGAACAAGGTTCTGGCCCTCTTCACGACGTTTTAATAAGTCTTCAATTTGCTCTAAACGTTTCTGTAAAGCTTCTTTACTACTGTTACTACCTGTTTCGCTTCCGCTACGAGTAATATCCCAAGCATCATTTATCCACTTCTTTGTCTTTTCATAATTTTCATCGTAATTTTTGTGTTGTTCATAATTAGTTTCTACTTTCTTAAGAACATCATTAGCCATATTAATTAATACTTGATACCTGGAATTTAAATGTCTTAGCTGATTGTTGACATACGTATCCAAATGAGAAGCTAGTAGACCAGCGGCTGAGGCATTGAATTTTTCAATTTCGCTTTTTCCTTTATGTAACTGATCTACTATTTCTTTGACATCATTCACTTGAGCTCCTTTTTCCTTTGCTGTACCTAACAGAGCAAGTTTATGATTTTTGATGATAATTTCTTTTTGTTGCAGCCAGTCGGACAATCTTTCATACTCGTCTTTATATTCTCGCCATTGATTAACAATATCTTCCAATTGGCCTTTTTGCTGTTTAATTTCGTTAAAAAGTTGGTCAAAACTCTCTTTTAAAGCTTTCATCTCGTTTTTAATAATTACCTGTCCCTCTGGCGACGTGCTCGCAAGTACAACTTCTCCAGTATGTTGAAGATGTTCTAATAATAATTCACCTTGTGCTTGCTTATTTATCAAAGCTTCTAGAGGAGCAACTGAGTTCTCTATTGCTAGCTTGTCACTTAAAGGCTTAGATTTTAATGAAGGCATCTTTTCTCTTGCCCTGCCTAGCCACTGGATCAGTTCATCATGAGCTTCCTTATATAATCTATGATCTTTATATTGTTCTTCACGATCAGCTAATAGTTTCTTTACTTTATCATATAAAGTGTCAAATTTATTCAGTGTTTCTTGAGCTTTAGATGCAGCCTGATTTTGTTGACCGCTAGCTAACATTTCAGCAGCCTTAGATTTTAGCGTATCAACCTCCAAACGGTCACAACGCGCTTTTTCTTCTACCTCTTTTAGTTTTTCAACTTGTGCTCGTTTATCCGACATAGACGATTCGTACGGTGTCAACTCTGCTAGCATGTTCTCGAGCCATGCATTACTCTTTTGTATCAGTTGTATTTGCTCTAGGAATCCAGCCCATTTAGTAACTGAATCATCCAATAAGTTCTTTGTTTCAATCATACGAGACAACAAAGCGGACCACTGCTCCTGTAAAGCAACTAAAGAGTTGTTGATTGCTTCATGTCCAGCTGGAGCAGTATTGGCCATTACATTTTGTGCAAGTTCGACTAACGATTGAACCTTAGTAAATCCTTCATCCTTTGTTAGTAACAAATTTTGAATAAGCACTAATTTTGTCTCCAAGTCATCTTGTGAACATGAGCTTAAATCAGCACAGAAATCAAGTTTATCTCTAAGCTCTTCAATCCATTGAGAACATTCAGTAACATTACTTGTAAATTCTTGATGAGTCTTAACATACTGTTGCCACCTGTTTGTCAAATCTTTGACTTTTTGAGACAGTGTTTGATATTTTACAGTTAAATCAGATATTTGTGAGCCACGAGGACCCAATATTCCAGTGTAGAGGTGCTGAGCTTTTTCGGTTATATTATCAATCTCAAGTTCCTTTGCTCTTACTTCTCCTTGTAATTCTTGGAAAACGTTGTATTGTTCTTGTTTTTCAGGCAAAGTTGCCTTTAAGTCAACCGCATGAATTTGATTGTCTGTATTCCGAATCCAAGCTAAACATTGATCTTTCATATTTTCATATTCATTCCATTGCTGTATTTTGTTTTCTAAGGACTCAATTGTTTTATTAATGAAAGACACTAACCCTTCCCATTCTTGATGAGACGCGTCTATTTGGTTCCTAATGTTAGTTTGACCATTGCTGACGGTTCCTGGAAGAACTTTTTCACCTAATGAGCGAATTTTATCAATACGACTCTTTTCTTCAGGTAAGCTCACTTGTAAAGATTTTAATTTTTCACAATTACTACTTAATGCCACCCTTTCTAAGTTAACATCGCCCCATAATTGTGCTGTATTATGAGTTGCTTCAACCCATTCTTGTAAATCCATAACAGCTTTGCTGTATTGTTGATGATTGTTGACAATCGCTTCGTATTGTTCAACAAAATTTTTAGCTCGAGCAAGAATGTTATCATGCCTCTGTTTAAGTTGACTTATTTCCTTTGTGATGTTTTTATTGACATCAGGCAAATTTTGTGCGTGGTTTTCTAAATCAGAGATGTCTTGTTGATGCGCAATAGCATCTTGAAGATAGTTTCTATACACATTTAACTGATTGCGTTTTTCATCTAGAGTTGCCTTAAGTTCAATGGTTTTGGGTAGATTTTTCTCAGCTAAAGTTAACCATTCATTAACGGCCTTAAGATTTTCATCAAACGAGGACCATTTGTTGAGTTCAGAATCTAAATCACGCTCAGCTTTAGTAATGTTATCATATAAATTGTCCACGGCTTGCTGCATATCATGAAGTTGCTGTTCAATTAACTCCTTGCCTTCAGGTGATGTAGAAGAATATAATTTCTCTCCTAGTTCAAAAGTATTATTAACTAAAAGAGCAGCATTACGTCTTTGACTTAATAAATCATTTAGGCTTTCCCGCTGAGTATTAATTCCTTCAGGAGTATTCGATGAATTCCTTTGACATTCGTCAAATTTGTATTGTGCAGCTTTTACCCAATCGATACATTGATTATATTTTTCTTGATATGCATTGTGATCATTAACTGCTTGTTGGCATTTTTTAACTAACTCATTAGCTGTGGAATGAACAGATTGGAAGCGTGATGTCATTTGCTGTAGATTCATTGTAATCCTCGTATCATTACAGTTTTCAATGAGATCGCTGAACTCATCAGTTAGTTTGTCGACGTCATTTTCAGTTTTCTTTAAGTTTGCTAAAATTGCCTGTAAAAATGAGGAGAGTAATTAACAATATTATTAGTAAGCTAAAACTACAACGTCTACAATTAGTAACATTTTATTTTGTAAAATCAACGAATTTGATCTTCTGATTGTTAAAAAAACGCATCTTTTTCTAAAATTAGTAATTTTGTAAAATATAGAAGATACATAAAATAGAAAAAGTAAATTATACTGGTAAGTCAAACCAGTTTGTTAGAGTTTCCAAAATTTATTTTTACATGTGAGATTAGATCCTATTCTACTGAAAATTAGACTACACCCTGCTCAATATGGTGCTCATTAAATTAAATTTTGCCTCTTTCCTTACTTGATCCAACGCTTCGCCCAAATTTACGACCGTATTCAAATCAGATTCATGATTATGAATTGCTTTACTCAAATCCTGTTTAAAATATTTCACAATGAATCAAAAATATATTTTCTTCTACAATAAAAATATAATAATAAACCTTACCTGATATTTATTGAGTTGATCAATCTTTTCTTCAAGAGTAGCTTTAGGAGTGTATGTCTTTAAGCTCATTTCTGTGTCATTTAACCAGTGTTGTAATCTGTCATTAGCAGCATCAAACTCGATCCATTGTTGTATTTTTTCTTCAATACCTCTTTTTACATCATGCACCGTGGCTGTGAATTTTTCTAAATCTGCTCTTAATAATCCTAGTTCTCGTGACATACCTTCCTTACCACGGGGTGAAAGTTTAGATCCGTCGTTTTCGATAAGGTCAGATAATATTTTCAATTTATTTGTTCCATTTGGAATAGCATCTAAAAGTTCTTGTATTTTAGCTAATTTACTTAACAAAGCTGCTTTGTTTCCCGTAAAGTCAGAAAGTAAGTGTAAACGATCCCATAAATGTTTTTGATAATCTTGAAGAGATTTTTGTTGATCGCCGAATTGTTGATATATCTCAAATGCATTTTCATGTTTATCAATAACTGTTGAAAGCCTACTTGTAAGAGCATTATATCTGTCCCAAACAGATTTAATAATTGCTGCCATTTCATCGCTTCCACCTTTACTAGAATGAATACTAGCTGCAATGCTTTTAGCTTTCTCGGTGACAGTTTCTATAACTCTTTTATGCGAATTTATTTCTTGTAATAAAGTTTTATTTTTAAGTAACCGTGATTTAATTTCTTGAGCTGAATTAAGAACTACTTTTTCCTCACTTTCAACTATTTTTTCTTTTTCATCTAGCCAAGATAACGTCTGTTGCAATACATCCTGGTAACTAGACCATTGCAAAGTTTGGGATTCGTATTCCTTTTGCTGTTGCAAAATGCTGTCATTAAGTTTGTCCCATCTTTCCCTCAAATCTCTTATTTCAGACCGGATGCTTTCTCTTCCATTCGCTGCAGTTTCAGGTAAAACTTTATCTCCAGCTGTTGTCAATATACCAATTTTATGTTCTCCGTTTTCTCGCTCTAATAGAAAGACTTGCAATTTATTACCTTTATTTTCAATACCTACCTTATCTTCTTTTATTACCATCTGTGATAACTGTTCTTCTAAAGGTTTTAACCAAGTGTCAAATTCATTTCTTAATTGAACGAACTTTTTATGATCTGAAACTAGTTCTAGCCAGTGGTTTACTATGTCCTTAGAAATTAAATGAAGTTGTTGGTATCGACTACTTATTTGAATAACAAGTGGTTTTAATCTCTCCACACCACTTAATAAAATAAGGCTGTGGGACTCATCAACAAATACATCTATTTCTTTTTCTTTTGCGTGAATATCATTACGTAAATCAACATATCTCTGTAACTGAGCTTCTTTTTCAGATAATGTTGAGCACAGTGTTTGATCACGGCACTTAGCCTCCATATCCTTAAGCCATCCAGTTATAGATTCAATGGAAGAATCAAACTTGTTCCAAATATCTAAGGTATGTTTTAATTTTTGCTCAGATGTGCTAATACTATTTACTGCTTTATTAAGTTGTTCATGTAAATTATTGATTTCTGCTTTAATAGCAGAGTTTCCAGCTTCCGATGTGCTTTTGCTCACAGTTGCAAATATATTTCGTATTTCGTCTAACTTACTGGAACCTACTTTTTCAATTTCTTTTAACGCAACAGCAGATTGAAGTTTTCTTATTATTTCAGGTTTTTCTCCCACTGCGTTTTCTATATCCAGTAACTTTTCTGACTGTGAACCGAGCCATTCCTTAAATTGTTGAAGAAGACGCACAAGATCTTCGTGCCTTTTCACACAATCCTCCAAATTGTCTTGAAGATTTTGTGACTTTGTAACAATGTTTTGAAATAGTTGTTTTATAGATTGCAAATATACATTTAAAGAGGCGTCGTGAGTTTGATCTACCAATTGCTGAGCTTTATCGCATACGGATTCAACAAGCTGCACGTGTGACATTATTTCTTGATGTAATATTTTGTGGTTCAGTAGTTGAGCTTTCTTTTCTTCTAGTGATGTTTTTAGTTCAGTATGTCTCTGCATTGCTTTTTCAACATCTTTTAACCATTTAGTTAATTGTTCTTGAGCAAGTGAAAAGTCAGAAAACTGCAGTAAACATTGGTCCAACTTGTTAACAGTTTCTTGGAAACTATCACCAAAGCTGTCCCATAGTGTTCTTATCTTACGAATTTTTTGTCTTATGATTTCTCTACCGTCAGGACTGGTATGAGCATAAAGCTTCTCTCCTAAGCTAAGAAATTCCTCAAAAGCAGGAGTTTTCTTATTTCTAGTCTCATAAAGTTCTTTTGCTTTATTTTGTTTTTCTTGTAAGACTGCATAGTCTCCAACAATTTCATTTAAGTCTTGAAGATCACCTAACATGCCCATTAGCCAACTTTCCATATTTTTATATTCATTTTCAAATAACTGGTGTTCCGATACGAACACTTCATATTTTGAAATAATTTCATTTACCAGATTGTTCAATGTATGATATCTTGTCGCTAATTTGGAAGTTTTTGTAATTATATCAGATTCGCCAGATATATTTTGTTTGTCAGTTAAAGCAGCAAACTCAGTGCTCTTAGATCCAAGTTCTATTTGTATTTCTTTAACTTTTTGTAGATGAGCAATTTTGGCCTCAATATTACTTTTAAGGCTTTGATCTCTAATTTGATTTTCTTTTACTTTAAGCCATTCTTCAAGTTCATCTATAGTTTTTTGACTCTCGTTCCATTGTTTAATAGTATCTTTAAGTTTTTTATCATATTCGTTACATTGTTTTGCAAATTGATCCCATGTAGTTTTTAACTTTTCGAACTCGCTTATAAGAACTGGATGTCCATTTGGACTAGTGGTTTCTAGAACAGTATACAATTGTGATTTCACACCGTCGAGAGCGTTGTCAATTTCTTTTGCCTTAGAGGTAACTTTTTCTATAGACATAATTTTAGAATCTACATCTTCTTTTTGCGAAACCACTGCATAAGTAACTAAACTATTTTCAGCAATTACATGATTAAGTCGATCACGAATATCTTCAAACATTTGGACATATTTTTCATGATCTAAAACATGAGATTCATAAGTAGTAATTCGTTTGCCGAGTTCTGATGACATGTTTTTATACCTGTCGATTATTTTCGTAAGACTTTTTTCAGCATCTTCGTCAGGCATAAGTTTAAGTTTATCAGTAAGCTGTGATAGCATGGACTGATGTAATTCTACTTCTTGATAAATAATTTTAGTAGCATGAAGTTGGGCCTTCTTTTCGGGTAGAGAAGGTGATAGCTTAAATTCACCTAACTCCGTTTCTTTGTCACTTATCCATTTTTGTACCTGATTAAATGTATCATCAAATGATGATCTTTTGTTAATAGTAGTTTCGATATCCTTAATAACGTTATTAAGAGAATCAACTGAATTCTCAAAGTAATCTCTCAATGTCCTAAGTTCATTTCTTATATGTTCACGAGCTTCGGGAGTAACTCCACTGAAAAGTGCTTCACCTGATTCGATAGCACTGTTGAGTAATTTCTGACCAACTTCCTTATTTTCATTTAATTTTTTTACGTGGTCTAAATCGGCAGCTGATGGTTTCGCGTGTTTACTCATCGCTGCTATATCTGCAATTTTTGCATTAGTATCTTGAAGCCAAGTCTTAAATTCAGCAATAGATTTGTCGTATTTAGCGTTATTGATTTTGAGGTCTTTTAATCGATTTATTTGATTAACCATAAATTTACCAACAGTCTGATATCTTGCCTCCAAATGATTAATGTACTGAGAAATACGCGAATCTGGATTACGCGATAAAATTTTTTCACCAATTTCTGTAAGCTTATTTACTTGGTCGCCATACTCTTTTACTTCTCCATTAAGTTTTTCTATTTCGGAAATTTTATCATCAATATCATTTAAATTAACTAGACTTGCGGCTTCTTGTCTAACTCTATTCTCTTTATCTTTAAGCCATTCTGAAACATTTTCTAACATAATTTCATATTCTTGCCACGCTTCAAGATTTTCCTGCAATCGGCTCTTAATTTCATTATAATTAGATGTAAGTACTTCTAAGTTCTTTTGAGCTTTGTCCGTTTGCGAAGCAGCTTCTTGCGCACAAGCTGGTTCAGCTACAATACGTAATATTTCAGAAGCTTCTTTAAGTTCGTCGACTTTCTTTTTACAATCAGTTATTCCATTCTCTACATCTGCTAAAGCAGCATTTTTAACTTCTAGATTGTATTTGTCACTATTAACATCAGGCATACACCACCTAGTTTTATCGTCTAATATTTTCAAATTTCTGTTGAACATACTCAACTTATCAGTGAATAATTTCTGAAGGAATGTAAGTAAAGTTGTTTCAGTTTTGTTTGCATGAATCAGAACACTTTCAAAACGTTTTTGTAATGTACTTAATTCTTTAGGAACAAGAGATTCATAAAATCCTGGATAGTTAGCATTCATTTCAGATACGTTTTGCGTCAGGTTGTCTATCTCGTCATTTAAGTTTTGGAGATCGACTTTACAAGATTGGCATTTCTTTAGGCGATCAAGAATTTTAGCATTATCACCTGACATATCGTCACATTTAATTATATCATCACGAATTTTACTTATGTTATCAGAAAGACGTTTAATATGTTCCTTTAATTTGTTTTCTCTTGATTCTAAGGATGATACTGCACTTTCTAAATTATCAGCTAATGTTTGAAGAGTATCGAATTCATTATCTAAATAATCAACTATCGATGAAACCTGACCCACTGGAATATTTTTGTTTAAATTGGTAATCTGTTCACATTTGGCTTTAATACTATTTTTAAGTCCTGAATAAAGTGGCAATTCTTCTTTATATTTCATAAGATGGTTTTGGCCAAATCTGATTTCTAAATTATCACAAGCGTTAGCAAGGTTTTGTCCTGTTTCACTCAGCCAATTAACAACTTGATTTTTAGTGTCGTCAATTTGTCGCCATACTAAGAGCTGAGATTCTAAATCTTGAATCCTTTTTATAATTGCATCATTAACCTTCTCCCAGTGTGTTTGAGAGTTTAAAAATGCATCTTCTAAAGGACTTGTGTCAAATCCACCTAAAGTAGATGCTTGTTTTAAGACTGACTGTTTGATGACATCCATTTGATCCAATAATCCTTTCGATCGTTTTAGAAGTTCATAAGATTTCTTTGCCTTGTCTAAGAACTGAGCAGTTTGCACATAATCATTGGGTGCTTCTTTGCATTCGTTATGCAGTTGTTCGGCTCTACTCATTTCTTTATCAAAAGCTACTGTAAAGTACTTTAATTCTTGTAAAGTGGTTGATAGAAGTATATATTTATTTTTAGTATCACGGACAGAGTTAACTACTAAATCCCAGTTATTATCTGCTGCTGTAAGAGCATTTTGAATGGTACTCATATTTGGCTGATCTTCTCTCATAAGATGTAATCCTTCTTCTCTCAATTCTTTTCTAACAGATTGTTTTTCTTTTAATTCACTGTCAATACTATCCAATTTTTCTGACATTTCTTGAATTGATGACTCTGTCAATGGAACAGGCTGCTGGGCCATTTCGCTTAAAACTGACTGAACATGATGTAAGATTTCAATTAAGGCCTTGTTTTGCACATTGAACTTATCCCATCTAGCACCAACTTTTTGTACTAAATCTCGTTTAGAAGTTACGAGGTTTAGCAATGAGTCCGCTTTCATTTCTATTTCCCTTACTAAACTGTTTGGTGGTATTATTCTACCAGTGTTTTGGTCTGTAACTTTAATTTTGCCAGGTCCATCTAATGCAGCTGCATCAATTTTCCAATCTCGAGTTTTGGTAATAATATTAACTAGCTCCTGACGTAAGACTTCATAACTTTCAGGGGTTAATTTCGGTCCTTCTATTTGGTATTGAATATGATTTAGTTGTTGTTTATTATCCTCGTACCAGTTAAGAAGCTCCGACCACTTTTGGAGGACAACTCTGTTTTGTTGTATATTCGATTCTATGACTTGGTAATGTTCAGCAATATTGGAATATGTATCACTTAATGACCGCGTCTCTTCTGGATGAGCAGCTAGTGTCATATTTTTAACTTCGTTATAGATGTCAGTGAATTCAGGGAGTTTTGCAGCATGTTCTTGCAGTAATACGTGCATAGATTGAAGCGTGGGCTCTACTTTGTCGGAACTAATTTGATCATAACTTTCAGTCTTTCTTCGGAAATCTGTTATCCAATTGTCAAAGTTGTGAAGTTTGGTGAGGAATTCTTGTCTAACAATGATTTTGTCCGACAGCTCATTGACTTTTGATCTTACTACTTCAGCAAGTGCATTTGTACGATCTTTTATGTCTGTCACTTTATTTTTCAATAAAGCCGCACCTTCTGGTTGAACGCTATGGCAGATGTTATCACATATTTGAGAGAGACTTATTATTTTAGCTTGTTGCTGAGATATTTCGTTACCAAATGATTTAAGTTTATTTAGCTCCCTATCAAGTTTTTCCACGTGAGGTGTTTCAACGTTAACGGAACGACTGCTAAGTAGTTTTTCACCATTTTCAATCCAAGATTCCAATTTATCAGCTTCTTTTTCAAAATGTTCCCAATTCGTAACTAATTTGTCTAGTTTGTTATTCCATTGGTCAGCTAAGTCATGAACAACCGCCCATCTTGAATGAATAGCATCAACTTCGTCTGGTGCACTAGTCTTACCCGACAATTGATGACTGACACTTGACAAAATCTGTAAATTCATCAACTGCTTGTCACAGTCAGTAATCAATGCTCTAGCCTGTTGCTGTAGCTGTTGAGCTTCAGGTAACGTAGTTGGTTTTGGAACATTTCCTACCTTAATTTCAGCCTCTTCTATCCATGGTTTGATTTCCGCTACACCTTTTTGATACTTTTGCCAACTAGCTAAATCATGTTTCACAACCTGTGTTTGATGTTCCATAGATCGTTGTAAATCTGCCATCATTTTTTCGAGTAAAGCTACCTCGCCCTTAAGTTTATTTGCATCCTGCATACGATGCTCTACTGCTAATTTAGTTCCCTGATCTGCCACATTTCTAATAATTTCTAATTTTTCTGCTATAACATTCTGTAAGGCTTGAGATTTTTCAACACGTTCTTCTGGTGTGATATTCTCTGATTGTACCTGAGATATAAGTATGGGACTTTCTTTCTTAATCCAGTCACGAACGTGTTCTAATTTATGTTCAATTTTCACCCATTCTTGATTGAACTTTTCTAAATGATCAACCTTGGTCTGAACTTCATCTTGAACTCGTTCTAATTTACGTTCAATGATTTCTAAATCTTTTTCTAATACAGGTTTTGGTTTATTAGCAGTCAGGGTTTGCAATTCTGCATAAGTCTGCTGCAGTTGAGGTAGTTTTTCAGCTTTTGCTCGTTCCAAATCAGTGTTAACAGCCTTAGTTTCTTGAAGCTCTCGACTTACGTTAGAAACACCTAGCTCCAAACCTGGATGGGCAACGTAGCTCTCAATCTTGTTAATATCAGAAAGTAATTCTTCTTTTTGATATTCATAATTAGACCATACTTTCTGTGTATCGCGGAGTTTATCTAAACGTTCTGTGTTTGATTCATAGGCCGTGTTCCAGCCACTTTCAAGATTTCGTACATCTTCTCTAACAAACGCTGGTGCATTCGCATCTTTAATGAGTTCTTTGCCACGATGAAGCATTGACATGATAGAAGGCCGCTGCCGATCTAGTTGTTGTACTGCAGCTTGTTGTTCAAGCACTAGTTGCTCAACATGTTGAAGTGATTGTAAATCTGGTTCGACCTTCGCCCTCTCCTTCGCACTTTCAAGGATGCAAATAACTTCGTGCACCTCACGGCGGTAAGTATAACATCTTGTATATGTTTCTGTCTTAATCATGGTAATTTCTATAGTGGGTATAAGATTTTTATATCTAGCAATTAGATTTTCCAGTTTAACTTGTTCTTCTTGTGCTTCAGTGTCTGAACAGTGATTGGAAAGCATGTCCAACGTCTGAACAAGCCATTTCATGTCTTCTCGCTTGCGATCAGCCTCCCGGCAGATGTTCTATAATTTTTTTTAAAAAAGATCGATACATTTAAAAGGTCATTAAATTGTTAAAGTAATTATTAAAAATACTGTATGTAACACACAACAGATATTATTTTACGCTATCTACAAAAAAAAGTCAACTGCTAAGAAACTTTGCAAAACTAAATATAGTTACCATTAACTCTTTCAACTGGTCATCCAATGAGAGCGTACAAAAACAAATTAATACTTAACTATAATATTAATATTTAACTATTAAAACATAAACACGACGACTGAGAAGTAACGAGTCAATAATACAGCGGATACAAGATCTTAATTTATAGCACCTTAAGAGTGTAAGAGAGAAAAGGCACTTAAGTGCATTGATAAAGGATTAAAAAGTCTACGTTATAGCGACGATTATATCACATTTAAGTGATAAAAGTCAATTCTTAAGATGCCAATGAAATCTTTACAAGACCTTTTCTAAAACTTAACGATTAATAAAATAAGTATCGCATTATATCGTTACTTATGCTCTAAATGTATATAGTAAAACCTTATCAACAGGAAAGCCTAATGCACAGTACTTACTTGGAAGATAGTCTTCTCCCTTTCAAACGCTTCAGCCGAGTCAACTTCCCGCACAATGCTGTCCATGGTCTTGTCCACGTGGTCCATCCACTTTTCCATTTCCCTAAACTTCTCTCTATATGCATCCCATTTAGCTGGTATTCTTTGTAACTGTTGTCTGAAGTTCTCAACTCTATGGACCGTTGATTCCCATTCCTGTTCACACTTCCTTAAAGCTTCTTCTAATGTTTTGTCCTCGGTTTGATGGGTGTAACTAACTGAAATCTTTTTAAGATTCTGTAAACATTGTTCGACTTGCATGATTTTTCCTTGGTTGCGGAAATACTCTTCGTTTCGAATCAGAATGCCATCAGCGTCGTCACTTTGGTTGTAGGCCTGAAAAAGTTTGATTATAATAGTATATAGTTATATTTACTAACATGTTTCTTAAGCGTATTTATTTTAAATCATTTTACTATCTTTAGACATGTTACAATTTTGTTTTTTTAAACTTACTTGTTCTTCATAAACGATCTCTTTTTCGATATCCTTGATGCAGTGGTGGAAAACTGCTTCATCTAATCTGAACTCCAAGCGCATGAGATGCGGTGGTGCTTTGTCGAGGAGCTCCTTCCATCTTCGCTGTAATTCTTCTACCGTTTGAACAATTTTCGGTCGGTCTTCTTCGTTCACAAGCTGAATTAGGAATTATATATTAATTCCATACTATCTTATCAATCACCGAGACATGATCTTAATTTAAATATCGGCAAATCAACTTACCTCAATTAACTCTCTTCCAGATCGGACAAGTTCAGATACGGCCCTCTCATCAGCTCCTTGGAAGAATCTTTTATGGAAGTCCACGGCCTGCTTGGAGTCCACACGGTTATCCGCAAGCAAAGATTCGGCCCTCGACGCCCATTCTTCGACCGCTCTCTTCTTCGTTTCAAACTCGTCCCAGGCTCGCACAAGACGTTGCAACTCCGCTTCTTTTTTGGTGGCTTCAGATGATACGTGAGCGAATCTGGTGGAGAATTATATATAAGGTATTAACTTACTGATATTTTTTATATTTTCAATATATTTTATATTTTCAATCTATTTTTTTTTTTCAAAGAACTTGACACTAGCGATATATATATCACTAGTGTCAAGTTTACAACACTTCCATTAGCAGGGCGTCATTTTAAAACTGTTAAAACTGAACGTTTACGTCTTTTTGTCTAAAATAACACACAACGATTGTAAGACATTACAATATGCATTGTTTTATCGATTTGCAAACAAGCTAATTTTCCACTCACCGCTCATTGAGGTCTCGCATAAGTCGTAGTTGGTCGCTGACGTCAGCACTGCGGTCGGCGTCGGCGGCGCGCACGATGTTCTGGAACACCTTGTTTTTGCTCTCCAGCATCGAGCGGTAGTACGTGGTGCGAGAAAAGAAGCTGCGGTGCACCTCGTAACGTTCCTCAATGACCTCGCTGTAACGAAAGCATTGTATGTACTCAGAATATTCGAATCATTATTTGTTATATTTTTTTGTAATTTCAGAAATGGTCACGATAAAATACGATGGTAAATAAGTTCAGCATCGAATTATCTTACCGCCTGGTCTCGGTGGTAGTCCGCAGCGTCTCCTCGGCTCGGTCGAGCCACTGTCCGATCTCCCGCTGGCCGCTCTCGAGCGACTCGTGCTGCACCAGCAGCTGCCGGTACTGGTGCAGTTTGACGGGCACACTGGCTCGCACGCGTACTAGAGATTCTTTCTGTTGCTTCAGCTTTGTCATATTTGCTTCCACCTCATCACGGGGTAGTTCCGCGATCGCATTTTGGAAGGTTCTAAAAGTATTATTATTCAGGTATTTTAGCCGGCATTGTTTTTTGTGTTGGTAAAGTAAAAAATCTAACCTAAATTCTAATTTGACTAACCTGCTAATAGATTTGAATAATTCTTCGTGCTGCTCAATTTCAGAATTAAGGTGCAGTAACTGATCGATGTACGCTTGTATGTCGGCGGTGGTTGCACGTGGTTGCCGAGACAGCAAGTTGTCGGCACCCATCAACCAAGCGTCCAGATTCTGCATTCCTTGAGCCAGCTCTCGTCTATGACGGAGAGCATCCCCACCGCGGACATAGCTTAAAAAAATAAGAAAACATAAGTATTGAATTGTTTTGTTTTGTTGTTTTGAATTAAAATGCAGTTGCTAGTCTCACCGTTCAGCTTCTTCCCAAACGCGTTCCCAACGTTCAGTGATTTCTACGTATTTCCTCTTAATCTCTGTTGTTATTTCTTCTGAGCAGGTTGCTGCTAAAAAGCCAGCAGCGTCTCCTAATAATTGATGTTTCTCCTTCCAAACAGTCAGGTCTTGGAAGAATTCTAATCTTTCATCTTCAGAGACCCTCAGCATATGCTGGGCTCGATCTAACCACTGTGTAAACTGGTCTGATAATGTCGTCCACCTTTCCCAGTGAGCAATAACTTCCTCTAAGACACTTCGGGCACATCTTACATCGGACGCCACTCTTCTCCAATTTTCGGATACTTCTCTTAAAAAGGCATCGATTTCTTTCGCCTCCGTTCTGTCTACTTCACAAACTCTTTTATATTCTTCCGCCACTTGCTTTATATCAATATAAGCCCTATCGAATTCTTGGAAAATTTTATTTTTTGTTACAAAGTTATCGTAATCTTCTAATAAGGCACGAACGTGATCGATGCGGCCGTATTTTCCCGTCCACGCAGCTAACTTGGCCTTAGTCAGCTCAGTGAAGGCTACAATACAGCACTTGTGTTCCAAGTACTTTAACCTGGCCTTTCTTTGTGGAGCTCTGCGATCGACTGCATGCAAACGATCTTTCATGTCCTGCAATCTTTCAGCTGGGATGCTCGCTGCATCAGGAGATCTTAGGGCTGCCTCGAATCTGTCAATAATTTCTGGCAGGTCTGTGAAGAACGAAGTATGTTCTTCCAACTTTTCACTAATGATGGCTGCGGTTCTATCGTCTAGAGATGTGGGTATTTCATCGAAATAGAGCAAATATTCAGCTCTTGCTAGCCACTCTCCAACCACGCGGAAATCTCCGGGAAGGTCTGAATCTAGAAGCCAAAGCCATTTGCGATGCAGTCTCTCTAACTCGATCCACAGCGCCACGAGTTCCCTCCAGGATTTAGGGGCGATGGCGACTAAGCTTTGTGTGTACATGAGTTTTTCTAATTTTTGATAGATGGGCTCTCTGGCGAGGCGTTCGTTTTCGGCACGGACATAGTCCTCGTAGTGTCGCGAGAGTGTCCTGCTGTCGTACTGCCGCTGCACGACAGACACACGTTCCGTGAGCCAACTTCTCAGCATTTCGTATTCCTCTTGCACTGCCGCGACTGCGTCTGGACCAGTCGTCTATAGAGCAAATCAAATTAATTGGTAACCATTAATCGTAGCATTCATGCAATTTAAAATCGTTTAATATCAATTATAAGATTTGTTCTAAAATCTGCAATATGTATGTTTTTAATATATTTATTTCTGTAACATTTTATCTTTATTCGATTAAAATAATACATGTCAAGAATAATATAAATCCTGATTTAAATAAACATTATTAAGATTTATCACATTAATTAAATGCTAAATTGATAAGTAATATATTTCCAAATCTCAATGTATGAAAATAGAAATCCTATATGCATAAAATATTAACCTTGCTTTGTTATTATTTAATGTGATTTTATTTCACTAAAGCAATTTAAAATAAAACCAAATGCATTTATAAACTCTTTCTAATAATTTTAAATACTCATTAATACTATCCATCCTAAAATTTGACTCGTTTACTAGAAAAAGAAATATATTTTTTTTACCTTAGGTTCAGGGTATTTATGCAGGAACTGTGCCACATACGTCATGATTGACCTCTCATCCGGTTTATCCACATCCACGTCCTCTGCGTCCAGCAGTCTCGCGATGCCCAACGCAGTCTCGGCCACGTCAAACGCGTGCTCCAGACGTTGTCTGTTTGTCTTCCTCTTCATCTCCGCAAGGTTGATGAGGTTAGCCTTGATAGCGTCAATGATAGCGAGGAACGCGATACCGTCACGCCATGAAGGACCAAAGTCTGTAACTTGGATGTTGGAGTCCCTAGGATAAGAGATTTGTGAATTATATTAGTGATGGATACATTAATTTAACAATATTTTTATTGTACAACTTAGAAAAAATTCAAAAAAAAACAAGGTATAATGTAAAGTATGCAAGTACTGCCCTGTCACTTACAGTAACCTCTTCAAGGCAAACTCTATTAAGGATGATACTATATACAGATTTTATGTCTTATAGTGCTTTTAACGTTATATAAAAAAATATATATACTTTAATCAAGCATTGCCAAGAATTTTATTTTACCACTACCATTGGTTTGACGTGTGTGAAATTACCATAATATTTTTTTTAAACACGACGGTAGTTTTATAGACAGAACGATATATAATCGAATAATATGTGCCAGTATAGCCACAGACACAAGGGACATAACATTATATTTCCCAAAATTGGTGGCGCGTTGGCGATTTAAGGGATGGTTAATATTTCCTACAGCGCAAATATCTACAGGCTACGGTTATTAGCTATCCATTTACCCTTACAAAATAAAATTAAATGTCTAGTACATCTGTAGGTGAAAAAAACAAAATATTATACTATAAAAGTATAGAAATGCAATGAAAATATTTTATCCAATATCACATTATTCACTGGATTACTTGTATAAAAAGCTGAAAAGTTGTCAAAAAGTAAAATTTCAGTATAAAGCCTGACGATTCATAAGTCTCTTATGTATAAAAATACCAAAATCAACATAGCAATTCAATAAAAATAAAAAATTTAAATAAATATACCTATAAATCTAACGCAAGATTCATAACCAAGTAATACTACGTATCTACAATTTTATATCATATTCGTTAAAAATTCACCATGACAACTTTATGCAAGATGATACTGAACAGGACTATCAAGTATAAGCTGTAAGACTCACTAACCAGATTGGAACTTGGTGTTAACAGGCCAATGATCCCTGTTTATATTTTACTTAATACATGATATTATCTTACCGTGGAACTTGTATTCTATATTAGCATTGGAAGATGGTAATATGATAAGCAAAGTTGAACTATTATGTTAAATCATGTTCAAGTTGTGTTAAGCCGACTTCAAAAGAGAAGGGATATATTAATTTGGCTTTTTTGTGGGAATGTTTATTTCATAGATGGATTTAAAAATTTTGAGTCCTTTTTACATAAGAAAAAGTGGAGGAATCAAACGTAAGAAAACTTTATACAATTTCGTCCTGCGTCAGAACTCTTTCGGATGATCCGAACAGCTTTACATGCTTTTCGAGGCACGAGGAAGACAGACAACAATACCAAATATATAGAAACATGTACAAACATCAGAAACATCTGCTGTGAAGCTGACTATACACTAACAACTTCCAGGCTCTGGGTTGCTACTGAGAATCGATATAAAAAACTCAATAACTTTTTATTGGCCCGACCTGGGGTTTGATCCTTGATCTCTTGATTTGGGACATTATATCTAGCCACTATACCAACATAGCAGTCAAAATTTTGTATTATAACTGTAACAACCTTCTTACTTACTTTGGTAAAGCGTTCGCAACCCATTGCAATAGTGTTTTCTTTGCACCCTGTTTCCATCTGTCTTCGGCCCTGTGCGTGGGCGTCGCTGCCCCAGACTCCTGTGACATGACGGACGCACAACGCGACCCGCCGAGGTATTCAAGTGCTCGGCTGTTTTCTTCGATCTGTGATGTAGACATAATAAAACCCTATAGCTACTGAACGGGACATGAAAAATTCTTGAACAGATCCGGTTTTAGTTATTTTTAGACAAATAAACTATAATAAAAACAGATAAAAAGTTAAATATAAAATAAACATATAGTACGAAATAAAATAAGTACAATCAATTAGATATGACTTCGAACTTAAACACCATGTATGCAATATAGTGCTAATAACTATTTCATAAATTAATCGCGTAATGTAACAGCTTGTAAATCCCACTGCTGGACAAAGACTGAATTATAAACACAAATTAAGCACATAACAAATGAAGATTCTCATTCCTAACACTTGGCCTTCTCGCCTAAAATGTTCAAACGTTTGCCTACCTGTAAGAACTTTTAAAGGGAATGTTCTCCTTAAGGAGATAGGAGACTTGACCAGCCGTGGGACATTCACAGGCTTTTTATTTTACTCATTACCTTGTTAAATGTATACAATAAATAAAAAATAAAAATCTCATTCTAGAAGCTTGCGTTCCACCCACCTTTGGTCCTCTTTCCTGTGGGTCCAATATATTGAGCGAAGCTTGCGCAAACAAAATATATTCAAGCCAATTAAAATGAGAATACATCGATAACAAAGGGAATACTGATTATATATGTTAAGAGGCAGGCAAATGGATCGAGGTTTAAAAGCAAAATGAGAATAGAAGATTAAAAAAATAGTAGAATCCACATGAATCCAGTTGGATTACACTAAGAAAAAAATTATCCTCCCTAGCGTCATTTGCAAAATAGAAGGACAATTTAATAAGTGAAAAAGTCTGCAATATACATATAACCAAAACACTTTGCTATTGAAATATTGCCAGGAGTTCAATGACCCGCTTAAATGTTAAAAATATGCATTTAGTTTTTAAACTAACAATATTGTTTAGACGATGATTAAAAAAACAATGTTGTGTCTTTTCCTTTTATATCAAATCAATGATGATAGAAAGAGAGCAATCAGTGTTTAACTAAATCCGCTAAGCAACGTTAAGGGCATTCATTATTTTGATTTATCCTCATTTAAACTGGCTAACAATTAGTGCATACAATCGTGATATTAAAACCTTTTCTTCTAATTTATTTTATAACTAAGTCCGTCTAAATATGTAAGTTTGGTGTAAAACAATTACTACTTTGTATTAATAATATTTAAAATTGGATGGTAATATTGCAAAGTGGAATCGAAGTGCTTGTTTACCTATCAAACAGTGTAGAAAGTTAGATTTCCTTTAAAATATTATAAGATTTAGTTTTTTAGTAATCAATATGCACTTAAGCAATATGATATATATACTATTGCAAAATACTATTGGTATCTATAAACGACTTTCCGACTCATATGTGTAAAGAAATATGGATATTAGATTTATATTACCAAACAAGTCTTCTTTTAAATTTTTTGTCTTATTTTAGGTCTAATTCAAAGATCCGAGTGTGTGTTATTAATCTACATCGAATGGCTTTTGTGTGGGTAGATCTCAATCATTACCTGGAAGTATAGGATGATGGTCCAAATGAGACCCAGCACGACGGCGGGTCTTCCATCTACAAGGTCAGCTGCATTTATGTTCACCAACTTAATGCGCTTGCCCGCAAGGAAGCGGAGCGCGGTATTCGCGTTTGATAAGAAGTGAGGACGTCGTAGGACACGACCACGTTCCATTGGCTGTTGGAAAATATTTGATTTACTATATCATATTAATAATACGAAAAATTAACACATTTTATATCGGCAATATCGTTTTGGGTACAACACCATATTTGCCATTCATTCATATTTTATAAATTTGGTTCGTCGTGCATAAACGAACATATTTCTTTTCTAGACGGTTTATAGCTATTATTTGCTATTGCAAATATTTATTTTATTAATTGTATAACACTGAATATGCATTAAAATAATATTTGTTTTTATTTATTTAAATACGCAACATTGTATTGTACAAATATCGCTCAAGATTTATTCCTAACGCTATTACTTATTATGTCATGATAACGTCAAAGCATGGAGTTTTCACACTGACAAAATCAAATACTGAATAAATCCATTTCCATTTCTCGAATGTCTCTCTTGTATTCAAAGCACGTTGTAGCATATATCATAAATCTTATCTAGCATTACTCGAGAAATGTTTGAAGTCAATACAAGCATCCAGCAATCATCGAACCGCGCCATTCACTGTCAAGTGGCTGACGGAGATGGGACCGAAATATTTATGGCTATATGCCAAGATGGAAGCATCCTTAAGGTTTCGTGATAAAACAAACGAATGAAACAAAAGTGCACTGTGTTTAAACTAAACTTTTAATATAATTATTAATTTGTTTCAAAACTATCTACCCGTTCTGGCTTGGCTAGGGTAGTATAAGAATCTACAAAAAAAAACGTTTATATAATTCAGATGGCGCACACCAATAAAGTAATAGTCGGCAATTATCAACTATTCAACAATTATCGTCATAATTTCAGCCAATTTACACGAAACCTTAATGAATTATACACCTAAATCTTCCTCATGGATCACTTCGGCCATTGCTGGTAACCGTATGAAAATCCGTTCAGTGGTTTTTGAGTTTATCGCGTTCAGACAGACAGACACAGCAGGGAAATTTTGTTTTACAATACGTAGTGATGTGTCTGTTACAGTTGGCAGAAATAAGGCCGAATAATATTATACGTTGTCACTCATATGATTTCATAGCATTGGCTACATAATGACAGTTCGACCTCATGTAAGGAACTCAATTATAATTTTGCCTATACTTAAGCTTAGAACTTGAACCATAAATATATATGTTATGAGTCTTACCAATTTCTCGCCAGACAATACTTCAAGTAGAGCCAGGAGCTTTGTGCCGTCTCGTAGGTCGTAAATCAGGTCGTCGATCCGCATGGGAGGTATGCGCTGTAAGTTTAAGATTAATAAACATCTTTCCAATACAAATAAATCAATACTAGCCATTGACATCAAATTTCCTGACATGGAATCTAAATTCATGATGTGTATATAAACACAGGTCACTAGTGATAAATATATTCAAACAACGATCAGTTTTGTTAACGGATAGTAGAATTGTCTACGAAATGTAATTCAAAAGCGTCCCTATAACAAAATAATAAGCGGTAATAATAATAAACTAAACACTAATAAAATAAATGAAAAGAGTACAAATACTATTTGACGATAAAATATATGATAAATGGGTGGGTAGTGGGTACCCAGACGGGCTTATACAAAGTACACCCAAACTAACTAAATAAAAATATATACGGATCAAAGAAAAAAAAACAGTTTTCGAAAAGGAAATAACTCTAATTTTCATCACAATATCTTAACAAGTTGTTTATGGGGTAATTTGTCCAACGGGATTTATAAGCGAAAACAGCTTTAATAAAGCGCTTTCCCGAGAAGCAAGGTCAAAGGTCAAATCCAGCTCCCGATTGTGCTTTTGTTACATCGACCCTCGCTTTATTCTTACATAGTGTGCCGGAAAGACCATCTAAAGAGTAAACGTAGTTCATTTAGATAATAACCGTTAAGTAAATCTCGTTTATAATACTGTTATATTCAGCAATATTATACGTAATCCTAATCGAAGGTCGTGGGTTTAATTCCGTGCAAAGACCAATGTGCTTCTGTTTGCTTAATTTGTATTTAATAATATTTATATTGTGCTTGACGGAAAACGTCATAAGGAAATTCTACCACATGTGTGCAAAACTTGTTACTTTACTTGTTCTTAATAGGAGGAGACTTTTACCCAGCGAAACACAACAATACCAAGCCCTGTTGTTTGGCGGTAGAATTTATGAGAAGTGGATATTACCTACCCACGGGCACAAAGCCCTAGCACCAAGTAATGAACATGAATATTTACCTTTGATAAGTGCGAATTAATCCAATTAACGAATGTCTTCTTTTGTACTCTTTCCTGTTCATCTGAAACAATAAAAAAAATATATGTAAACATTGTAACAAGTTAAAGATTTTTAATGACATGTGAGAGTTGATATAAAAGCTACAAAATCTTAACATATCTTGACGCTCGACTCAAACATCAATTAACTATTTATTCGTAGCATAATTTACTCAACTCAGTTTTGAGAAAAAAATGGTTAGTGACAGTTTTTGTGAATATTTTGATACCCCTCATTTATTAACTCTTTTCTTACACGTACCGCCAATTATTCTCGGGGATTTTCACACGAAGTTTTTTTTTTATATCCTGGGACATTATTCACGCACGGCCATCTGATCACAAACTAAGCTTGTAATATGGAAACCAGACAACTGATATACTACATTTAGTACTTTTATTTTGTAAATACATACTTATATAGATAATTACACCCAGACTCAGGACAAACAGACATGTTCATGCACACAAATGTCTATCCTGGGTGGGAATCGAACCCACAACCTTTGGCGTGAAAGGCAAGTATTTACCAATCACGCCAACTGGTCCGTCGTTAAAGTTATAATAAGTGGTTATTTTTTCCCCAACGGTAACAGTCATTACATAAGTTCCAATCTTTAAATTATTGAAATGATGATATAACTCAACTAATTAATTCAATTAGGGAGCATATTCAAATCTTATGTAAAATAAATTGTAACCATTTAAAATTAGCCATAATCGTGATATCTATTGTTTTCATTCATGATCTTAATTTAAAAAAAATTTACGATTAAAAACTCGATGTTAATTTCTTTAGCAAACAGTTGCATTTACAACCTATTTAATTGTTTTATTTAAAGAGGTTTAATGGTAATAATTATTATATAAGATTTCAGAACGTATTTCATATTCTACAACAGATTCAATAATACAATAACAATATTCTAAATGTGTTATCGTATTTTTTTAGATTCAATGTCTTTTTTATTTTCACCACATTTAGAAGATATATATTCAAAAATAGATAAAATAAACATTAAAATATTTAATGTTCTTGTTTTCATGCGATTACATCGCTAAATAAAACGATGTCGTCAGGCACTTGCATTGCACGAGAAAGTGTGAATCATGATGCTAGCTGCCAAGTTCAGTGCACCGATTATGCGTTTATGCTATTGTATTGGTTTATTCTGCCAAATATCGCATGTGAGCGCTTGAATGGCTTGATAACTTCTATTTCTAGTTTATGAGTTCATGCACTTCCGATGCTATGAAGTAGTCGTCAAAATAAAGCTTACATCATAGAGATAAGTTATAAAGATCGCGACCTTGATAGGTTATGAAAACAAATAATTCTGCCAATGACGGTTATAGAATTGTCTCACTTTGCAGTATAGAAACTTTGTGTTGTGTCATCATTGACATACTGACTAATGAATAAAATGACGCCATGTAATCAAAACGATAATTTAAAGAAAAAAAAATTTGCTACTTGTTATCGTCGTAGGCTTTGCGCGCGTTTTGGGGTTAGGGGAGGTATCTACTCTCACATCCTTAATTGAAGTTCAAGCTTCATACCAATTTCATCAAAATCGGTTCATAGTTTAGACGTGAAAGTTTAATGGACAGACAAAGTTACTTTCGCATTTATAACTGATAAAAATAAAAGTTACCTAAATAAAGATCGTGTATCAATAATAATAAATAATCATTCGTCTTAATTTTACATCAACGATTTATGATGGCGTTTTGGCATTTCATGAAAGTACACAAAAACGTCGATTAAGTTCAACGGGAACGTCAGTTCAGTGCATGCTATGGTTCCTGAAAGCCACACGCAGGTGGTACCGACTGGTACGGGCAACGACCGATCTGTGCTTTTGAATAAAACGACCCGAGCCTGGTTGGTTTACGTGATTTTTTGCGTAGTGTTCAACGGTTTTCCAAATCAAAATATACTTTCTCAAGTCTCTTGTGTAAGCTATGTAATTTAAAGAAAGGTATACTGTACATAAATATGCTTTTGATTTGACTATTTTTATTAAAATGTAAGAAAATCAACAAGACCGGTAAAATAAATTATAATTATAAGTAGGGTTAAGGACTTAAAAGGGCCGTGTGAATTGATTTGTCGGGCAGCTCGTCTGGTGCATTGGTAGCTAAATCAAAGGTATGATTGTTATACTATTATAATGTTTACTATGTTAATGTATAATGTGATTTACATAAAATAAATATAATTAATAGTGTGTTGAGGAGAACCTACTCCTCAAAAAGGGAGAGGAGGCCATAGCCCAGCAGTGGGACATTTACAGGCTGTTACTACTAATAGTGTTTTTTTTTTTTATAGAATAGGAAGGCGGACGAGCATATGGGCCACCTGATGGTAAGTGGTCACCAACGCTCTTAGACATTGGCATTGTAAGAAATGTCAACCATCGCTTACATATCCAATGCGCCACCAACCTTGGGAACTAAGATTTTATGTCCCTTGTGCCTGTAATTACACTGGCTCACTCACCCTTCAAACCGGAACACAACAATATCAAGTATTGCTGTTTTGCGGTAGAATATCTGATGAGTGGGTGGTACCTACCCAGACGAGCTTGCACAAAGCCCTACCACCAGTAAAGTTTGTTTTGTTTTATTTAAAAAAAGTATATTAGATTGTAAGATACACTTGTAAGCGCTTTTAAATGGTCATGTTACCGGATTATATTAAGTGTAAATCTATCACCGGTTCGGAATGTAGATTCCGAGAAGAAACAGATATGTAGTTTTGTTTTTCAATATATATTTAATTCTGTACGGTACAATACTTAAACTTTTATCAAACGATAATTTCTTTTTTTATAACATATGAAGGGCAAATACATTAGAAGTAAAAGTTAATTATAATATATTTATTCAAAATAATTAATATATGTTTTATTTGGAATTTATAACAATATTAACAATTTTCCGAGTAATGTAATATTTTAAAATTATTATCGTACAAAGTACGGAAAGCACTTCAATATATTAGCATGAAATGCTCGTATGTCATGATATGATGAAAACGTTGTTTAGTTTTTTTTTTATAGAATATGAGACTTGAGGATAACATATACGAAATTGCATTTTTGATTTTTTTTACTGATCACTCTAAATGTCAATGGTATCCAAACAAAAAAGTAATTCTGTTGACAGAGGGGAAAAAGAATTGAACAGTTATGTTTAATGTATATATTTGTTTGTGTATTATATGTATATATTTATACTTAAATTAAAATGTTATATTTATTTTCATGAATTTATGTGGACACCGTTTTATTCGACTTCAAGTCATCTAAAGTCCGTCTGGAAGAGATCTTTAATTACA
This sequence comes from Nymphalis io, assembly GCF_905147045.1. Classification (NCBI taxonomy): domain Eukaryota; kingdom Metazoa; phylum Arthropoda; class Insecta; order Lepidoptera; family Nymphalidae; genus Nymphalis; species Nymphalis io. The sequence continues at coordinate 12,635,891 of NC_065897.1, read as the reverse complement.
CGACAAGACCGCCATTTTTACAAACTTTTGTAAAATCTATCTATATTTTGTTTTTTTGAATGTACAATAAAACATATTTGTACTATATTGTATGTAAAGATTGAGCTTTGATATATCATTCGCATCTAGTACATAATAATCGTGTACAATATGTATTCAGGTAATAATTACCATTTCTATTACCGCGATTATCAGTACTATCTCGAATAACGAATGATATTCAAAAGCGGTAACTTTAAATCGATATTGAAAACGTCACGCGATAGCCTATTTTTTCATCGCGTGTATCCATTACTTTGACGTGTTTGTTTACGTTTTTATTATAACAACCAACTAGCTACCCGCCCTGGCTTCGCACGGGCAGAATAATGTTCTACATAAAAGTTTTATTTCGTAATAAAACTCCCGTCGGCATGATTTTTTCTGACATCTTCAACATTTATCGTCATATTTCAATTGATTAACACATTTTTGTATTATATATTTATTTTACCTCATATAATTTTTCGTACATAAACAAACATGATGTTCTTCTAAATGATTCGGGTCACAACAGTCAATCTCAAGAGTGATTCGAAAACTACACAGGACATATATTGCACATGAACGTGAGGAAACAAAGGTGCACTCCCTATATCCTCACTTTCATTATTCAATGAGGCGGAGAAATTTGATTTTCGAGGAACTTTAAAAGCTCGAAACTCCTTGGTATTGAGAATTTTTCTAATTAACTTTTTTGTTTACTCGACCAGATACCTAAAACCCATTATCTACTGACCTGTAGCCTTATACGCTCCCACTAGACCAGCAAAGCAGTTTTAACATAATTATACACAAAGACTTTTTTGGTAATCCCAGTAAAATAGCACCTTGTGAATGTCCCACTGCTGGGCTCTTAGCCCATTGCTCCAATGCGGGTTGGTAGATACAAATTTAGCAGAATTTCAGTAAAATTAGGCACATGCAGGTTTCCTTCAAATTATAAATAAAAATTCAGTGGTGCTTGTCTGGGTGAACTGCCTGGGTGGGTGAACCCCTGAACATAGGTTAAGATTCACGCTTTCTAACCACTGAGCCATATCAGCAATATGCATTTAACTTAGCGTTACTTTAATAAGATAATCACAGTACATTCGTATACAAACAATTCTTTGAAATAACATAGTTTTTACACGTTTTTGTTGATCACATTGTGCTTGGATGTAACGACCTTGAGAGTCACCTGTCAAACCAGTTTTAAGCTGAATATTATAATATATTTACAACTAAACATATCGTGATTTAAATACAAATAATCTTCACTGACTTCGCGTATACTAATTACAAGTAATTGCTGGGACCTCACTTGAAGTCGAGAAGTATGCCTTTTCCTGAATCCTGAGTTTTAATTCCTAAATATCGAATTCACTTTTTCAATCGTCTGGAAGCAACCTTATTTATTTTATGAATATATTGAAACATATTGTCACTGACACCAAGAACTTGTGCATTTAACGATAAGTTCAATCAGTTGCATGTCAATATGTCAAAACTTCCAAGTGAAGTCTGCATGTCAAAAAGTTAAGAGCTTGTTAAATAAAAAAAAAATACTTTTATTAAATTAATAAAAAACTTAAGAGTTAAATAAAAATAAAAATAAACCGTATTTGAACAAGGTTCACTCAACATATCTGAAGAACTTTGCGATGTATAAATATTTTGATCGCTACTTAGCTTTTGTCTGATATAAGTTAAGTAAATATTTAATTATGACTACTATGGTAGGGTTGCCAGTCAGGCTTTATTTTTGCTGAACGTGACATTTAATATAATGCATGCAAAAAAATGCAAATCTTTAGTAGCGTGAATCGAGATTTTAATTAAAAATTAATTTATACATAAACGAAAAATCAGAAAACAAAAAAAAAACTTTATTCATGTAAATCTTTAGGATCACTTTTGCGTCGTGATTATATAATTAAACCTAATTGAAGCGATACAAGCTACTGAGCAGTTACGCTTTTTTTACAAATTTGAATTACACTATGAAAATTTATTTTACCGGTGTCTCGGAAAGGACGTAAAGTCGTTGAGCCTGAACTTTCACATTTATTTATAATTTTTCGGGAGTTTTATTTCGGAATGTTATGTCTATTATTAGTTGCCAGCCCTCCACTCTAGGCTATGGAGACAAGATAAATATTTAAGTAAACTTATTATCGTCGACTACTACGCGACTTCCTTTAGTATTTGTCCATGTAATAACAAATAATGTTTTAGTTTTCATAATTTCACGAATGATATTTGAAACGAGGCTTAGAGAATAGTAATTTAATTTATTAACTAAATATAAAACTCATGTATTTTTTTTAATAAGTAATGCGCAAAGGCTTATATAATCCTGAACAAGGGGTTCGGGATTATAATATAAGCCTGTGATTCTGAACCTTTTTTTTTGTTGCGGCACACTTTTAACGATTTCAAAATTTGGCAGCACACAAAGAAAAATATAAGTTTAAAAATTATTTACTTACCTATACACACTGCGTAAAATAGTTTACGATAATAATTTTAAATGTACGATATAAGTTCAAATCATATTATTTGATAATATTAACATAATTACATACATTAAATTTGACGGCACACTTTTAGAATTTCGCGGCACACAAAAGTACCGCGGCAGTGTTTGAAAATCACTGATAAAAGCAAATACTAAACGTATTGGTTGATGATCACAGCCTATATAAGTATAACGATATACGATTATTACATGTAATTTTCTGATTGTTAAAAATAGTAACTACTAAGATTCTCGCTGGTTCTTTTCGGTATTATCTGCATTCCAAACCGGTTGCAGTTTTACGTTAAAATTAAAATTTTAAAACGACGATTAGAAATGAAGAAGTGCTTATGATAGCCTATTTGAGTAAAATATATTTTGAATTTGACTAATTAAAATCCTATTTCCAAGTAATTATGTAACCTGATCCAAAATACAGGAAACCGGTTTAATACAAAACAAACACGTGAAAATAAACGGCAAACATTTTATACTACAAACTCTTAAACACGATTTGAATTTTACGACTATTATGTACTTTAATGGCTGGCGAGTTACGATAGCCATGTAATTGGTTTTTAAATAGACATCAATCTGTTTCGCGAATTGCTAATCAATTTTCCGTTAATGGAATTTCAGAACAAATAAACCGAACAATAAGAGTGTTTATCGGAAGTATTATAATATTTAAGTATGCTCGTCCTTTAAAATAAACTTTAATAATTGTTCTTGATGAATTCACATGAAGGTCATGTAGATTGTGAGTAGAACCGGCATGACGCTAATAAACTTTTGACAAAAGTGAAACGCTTGGACGATAATTTCGGAGATAGCTCTTAGATTATTTTTGGGCATAATTAATGGGAAAAATAAATCATTAAATAAATTTAAAAAAGTGTAAAATAACTATAAAATTCCCACCGCTACCCAAAGGCCTCTCCTCTTTATTCAGTCGCAGTCGCAAAGTCGCAGCTAGATGGCGCTGTAGAACATCAACTTATATACCGTCCAACCGATCGCGGTGACCGTTGTACATACATATATACCGATAAAACAACAAAGGTACATACATATACACAACGTACTAAATATAAACAATATTTAAATAAATATAAAACAATAAAGGAATTTAAACGTATTTTCATATTCCTGTATATACTTTATATGAAAACAAACGCCAGCGACTATACACTGTACGTATTATAATGGTGACGTAATGAGGCGCCAATGTCGGTCCACTACGAGCTGACATCAGGATATAAATAATTTAAATATGTGGTCATCTTTAAGGTCATGTCACAGTAATAGTGGAACTGTCATCGTTTGACATGAACATAGAAATGTCGCAATATAATATTAATGAACGAAGTTCAAGAAAATTTCTCTGAGGTAGAATGAGTTACAATGAACTTGTTATGACTTTAAAAGCTATGTACATAACGGCAGCATGGCGGAATATGCTTCTTTCGAAATGGGAGGTGTCCTTTGCCAAGAAGGGAGATATTCACTATGTGATATATAACTTTAATTAGCATTTAGTATCTGCGTTTCCTCGTTAAAGTTATTAGTTATTCTACGATAACAATAGCGCGAAGTATATGATTAGAAATGTCTTAAAATCCGGGACACAACCGAAAAATTGGGACACATTAATTTAGTAACGCTGGCAACATTGCTCTATGCCATTAACAAACAAACAAAAACCAATTTCTTTGCCAACAAGGTCAGCTTAGTAAACAGATACCAACGATATAACGAATTCGGTTTACATGTTACGTGTTACGAGTACCACAATGGATGTTTTTTAACGTTTCCATTATTGAATTAATCGCTATTATGTACTATTTATATATATTGGCATAAACGGTTTTAAAAATTAAGTGAATATTAGTTATATATTCGTTTGACAACCTATGTTAGATAAGCACCATCAAATATATATAACGGATACTATTTTAAAAAAAAAACATAGGTCATGTAATACGTATTTCTTACTTCGTCTAATGATAACTATAGATACCCCTTTGCCTACTAATACTGTCTTTTTCGATGTGGTAATACAATAGGATTTTGTTATCGGTACAGACGAATTTTGGTATTGACATTAAAACTATTAAAATAAAAAATATATTCAAATGTATTTAAAGTACAGAGTTAGAAGTTCCAAATAATAATTTGTGTGGCAACACAGAAAAACAAGTAACGAAAGTAAATAGTATTTTAAACTTGCACTTTAATATAATCAGTGTAAACGGATGCTTAGATCATGTGACACGAATATGAAAATCAAAACTTAACGAAACGATGCCAAGGTCGCGGTTGCGCCTGCGCCGCGCGTCTCGTATACAGCCACAGGTGGAAGCATCGCTTTCGGCGATTTAACTATAAAATAGTTTTTTTTTTTTAATAAATGATTATTTTTTAATAAGCTCTAACCTTCCCATTGTATATTCTGATTTATGGTTATGTGAAGTTTTAAAAAGGATTGTAATATCTTGTAATTAATGAGCTGTTGTGAACGTGACTAGACTCATGTCGACGTGGGTTACATATATAGGCAGTTATCGTTATTCTTTTTTTGAAAACTTTATTCTTATACTAAAACTTATAAAATATTTTTCATTCCGGGAACATAAAGGATCATACGGACATAAGTGGATCATTAACAAAAGTAAACCGATGTATGAATGCATAACAATTGATGTTAAGTAAATAAAATCAAATCAAATACAATATTATAATACAACTGTACAGCTTGAAATTAAAGTAAATCAAATCAATATATTGTTATTTAATATACTTATTCTTTTTTCAGAATAATCGTCAATTATGTTGTAAGAAAAGACTGGAAACTCGCCGTATAATACGATTGGGTATTGTCGTAAAACGTGACACCGACTTCCTACATAATCACAACACTTAAATGATACATGCATCAAAATAGCGTCACCGTAAGTCGATATTCACAAGTGAAATGCGAAGTGAGTTATAACAGAACTTCTCTACCTGCAGTGTTATGCTGTAAGAACTCATTTCATTACTCATACGTGAACTACTACTATTTTGACGCTGGTACTATTGAATGTTTTAATTATTATAGTCAATAAATCGCATATCGCATCTCATTTTTTTAACATTTCACGACCGTTTTCTGCGTTGACTTTCGAGTTTGTTCTTACAGAGTAGCCCTACTAAGATCATGATTTCATATTATTTAAAAATACTGTTTGTGGTACCCACATCTTTTCGATTTTTTTTTATATAAGTAGGCGGAGGAGTATATGGGCCACCTGATGGTAAGTGGTCACCTACGCCTATAGACATTGGCATTGTAAGAAATGTTAACCATCGCTTACACTACCAATGCGCCACCAACCTTGGGAACCAAGATGTTATGTCCCTTGTACCTGTAATTACACTCGCTCACTCACCCCTCAAACCGGAACACAATAATACCAAGTACTGCTGTTTTGATTATTAATTAATATTTTTATACAATTCAATTATATCAACATCATAAGATAGATTTTATAATAACTATTTTTATTGTAGCAGACGTGTTTCAAATACGTGTTTAGAAAATAAACCCATGCAATCAATTTACATGGCACAAATCCATTAATTTAATAGTCTCGTTAAGGCCAACATCTTATTCTTGGAAACGTACAGTTTAATTTATTTTACAACCGATTTCATAATATGAAATTATCTAATACAGCTTGATCGATTAAGTACACCGTGTCCTTTACTTATATGAATGTAGACATAATTACATAATCATTAAGATTAAATAAGCTTTAACTAACAAATATTAGAAGCTATTTATATTAAATACACTTTAATAATAACATATAATGTAATTCCGTGCCTCCTAATCCTACAAATAAACACCTAAATCCGTTTATCATTTGATTGAACTCTCGAAGGGCGTGTTGACATTCCGTTTCTTCTGTGAGAGTGAGTGAATAGAATTGCCATGTACGTTTATTCACTTGTACTGTATAATGTCTCTAAAAAGCCGAGATGGCGCTGTGGTAAGAACGCGTGAATCTTAACCGATGATCGTGGGTTCAAACCCGGGCAAGCACCACTGAATTTTCATGTGCTTAATTTGTGATTATAATTCATCTCGTGCTTTACGGTAAAGGAAAACATCGTGAGGAAACCTGCATGTGTCTAATTTCACTGAAATTCTGCCACATGTGAATTCTACCAACCCGCATTGGAGCAGCGTGGTGGAATAAGCTCCAAACCTTCTCCTCAAAAAGAGGAGAGGAGACCTTTAGCCCAGCAGTGGGACATTCACAGGCTGTTACTGTATAATGTCTCTCACGCATTTTGTTAATTACCGTTGAGCTAACCGCCGTTGCCGAAATTGATTAATAATAAAATTAAAAAAAAATTATACACCGAAGGCACGGACGATGCATCTGTGAGATACAAATATAAAAAAAAGAAAAAAATCTAGTACAAGTTTATCACCTATCGTATTAATATGAGTATCTTTAAAGGCTGTATCCTAATCAACAAATCATTCAACATAACCAGCGCGACAAGGTGATACGTGTCAAGGGCACAGTGTTAGATCATCTGGCCCACTAGTTGCGGACAAGCTAACCTTTGCTCACTGAATACTATAAAGCAATTTCGCTACTAAAATACATTATTTTCATACAAAATGTCTAGCTTAATATATGTATAATGTGTACTTTATTATATACATAACTAAGCTACCCGTCCCGGCTTCGCTCGGGTATAATTAGGGTCAATATAAAACGTTTATACCTTAATACATATAGCGTTATTGGTTTACGCGTCATTAAAGCCAGTCGGCATGATTTTTGCCATATTTCACAAAACCTTAGTAAATTATACACCTAACCTTTCCTCTTGAAAACCGTACGAAAAATCGTTCGGTACTGTTTCAGTGTAACGCGTTCAGTCAGGCAGACATATTTGTAGTGATATACTTTACATATATATTAATTAAAATATATTGTACTAGCTAATTGTCCTGGATTCGCACGGTAAACAAGAAGAAAAATATTTTAGAAAGGATTTGCGTAAAAGCCGTTCTTAGTGAGCTTCAACGTCGGGGAAGAAGTAATTGTGACAGCGTCACGGTAGCATGCGCAAGCGATCCCGTGGCGCTCCTTGTTAAGATTTCCCGTGGGGGAAACGCGCAATGCGTTTTTCTAGCGCAAAAAAAAGAAATAAAAAAGGAGTAACTGTGACAAACTTCCATTCAATCAGTCGGATAGTTTAGGAGATCTCTTGATGAGTGATATTTCGCTTATACATATATAGATGGGAAATGTGTAGTTGATCTTTTGAGCCGATGGATTTCATAGTTATTTCAGAATCCTTTATAAACAAAACATTACGAACATTGAAATAGACTTATTAAAAGTAAAAAAAGTTTCAATATAATCTGTCCTATTATTAGTTTTTTAAATCACGATTAGCTTTAGTAAAGATGGCCGTCGTATCGAGGGATAGAGTTTTTTAATATACGCTTAAACACTGTTTTTATTTAATAGTTTTTTTTTTTTAGTTAAATCAAATTCGTTCCATTTTGAAATAACTCATGTCTCTTACATACAATATAGCGTTGTTTAATTATGATAGAGAACGGAAAAATCTAAAAAATACCTAAAGTGTGAAGCAAAGTGAGATCATTTTATATAAGAAGTATATAAGTGATAATTTCTTATGAAAATATGACGTCATAGTTCGTTAATTTGAGTAAATAATAGTAATGGGATGTCTCTACGATCAAATTTATGTGAAATAAAATTTTTAGTTTTACATATTTATTTGTTTTAGCGTTCCACGTTGTCTCAGAACTGTATTTGTCCTTAATAAAAAATATGACTTATCTTTTTATTTTTTTAAGCATATTAACAATTTTCGTTGTAAGATAATTAATAATATTTCTATTTACTGGTCGTAGGGCTTTGTGCAAGCTCGTCTGGGTAGGTACCACCAACTCATCAGATATTCTACCGCAAAAGAGCAGTACTTGGTTTTGTTGTGTTCAGGCTTTCAGAGTGCCAGTGTAATTACAGACACAAGGGACATAACATCTTAGTTCCCACGGTTGTAAGTGATGGTTAACATTTCTAACAATGCGAATGTCTATGGGCATTGGTGACCACTTACCATCAGGTGACCCATATGCTCGTCCGCCTACCTAAGTAAGGATCGAGCCTGTGAATTTACACCGCGAGGCGACCCTTAAATGATTGTGCTATTTATGTTTAATTGCGCATTTAATGTATTGTAAATATAAATAAATAATAATTGTTGACGTAAAACCCCGCTGCTGCGAAGAAGTGTGGTTGCAATAACTAATTATGATCAGTTAAAATTGTCTTTCGCTTTAAATAATTGAGTGCTATATAGTTTTTATCTATCTATCTAAAATTCTAAAACTACACTAATATTATTAATGCGAAAGTAACTGTCTGATAAACTTTCACGGATCCGCAACTAAACCAATTTTGATGGAATTTGGTGTTTGAATGTTTGAGTCCCAAGGAAAAACTTGAGTTAGGATTATATACCTAATATAAACCTCCCCCCCCAACGTGCGAGCAAAGCCTTGGGGAACAACTACTACATAAATAAAGTAATAATATTTAAATATCAACGGAAGTTGGTTTTAACAAGTGAGCTCTTAGAGACTAACACTCATTGTGATAACAATTTGACAATTTTTCTATTTTACTGTCCGCTATTAAAGTATTCGCTTACATCCTGCGTCTTAAACATTAATTTATTCGTCCATAACTTTTCATATCCTCCCTAGAAACTCCTTAATCATATAACTAGTTCCATCGCCGGATTCGTCCATTTGTTACTTTACTTTACTTTATTATTTATTGTACACAACAAAGAGAAAAAAATGGATATAGCCTAAATAAAAGTAGCATACAACTATGGCGACCGTATCGCTACGTAGCGATCTATTCCAGGCAACCAACGGTGTAAGGAATAACTCATGGGATAAAATAAAGGTGCTGCTGTAATAATAAGTAAAATAACATAAATCTATAGAGTAAACAAAGTCCAATATAAATTATATATATATATGTATTTAGGCGCATAACATTTTTATATACAATGCTAATTCTATAGAGTGTGGTGACCACTTACCATCAAATAACATTAACTCGTCAATATCCTTAATACGAATAAAATAAACAATGAAAATACACTGTATACATACTATCAACTATTATCTCGCTGCTCCAGTGCGGGTTGGTGGAATACACATGTGGCAGAATTTCAGTGAAATTAGACTCATGCAGGTTTCTTCACGATGTTTTCCTTTTCCGTCAAGCATGATACGAATTATAAACACAAATTAAGCACGATCATCGGTTAAGATTCACGACCACTCGGCCATCTCGGCTCTCCATAAACATACACGTTGATCTAATATAATTAAAAAAGTTCATATAGTTTACTTAAAAACGTACGAAATAATTACAAAACAAGGAAACCTACTAAGTCTTAATACAATTATGTATATTTGCTAACGCGTTAAATATAGCGGAAACAAAATTCGGTCACATTCCGTAGACATACCAATCTCATTACTGCCTTTTATATTAGTATAGTCAGTTGTTACCCCTTGTTTTTGTACTGTCAACTGTAACTAGAAAAGCCCAAAATATATTGCTAGTATTTTGCTACAGTCCAAACTTTTTCCATCTCTCTCTTTCTCTCTCTCTACTCTATCCAACCCCTTGGTACTGACACAATAATGTGGTAGAGGAACTAATGTGTTACACAGGCATAAATTATCTATTGGTTGACATAAAATATCTATTGGCACGCCGTGAGGGTTAGGCCCACTGGAATGTTGTGATGGTAAACGCCATGAGCATACTGCTCTGTTATGCTATCATATCTCTTCCACCATGCCAATAATTTTCTGAAAGGTAGCGCTTGACGATTCATAAGTTCTTGTAAAATTCTACACGTCTGAGCTTACTAATACACGTCTGAGCCTAATTAATAAGTATCAAAAGTGTCACATTATGTACTAGGTGGAGGGGCTTCACCCACTCATTAGATACAGTACCGACAAATTGCAATAATTATTATTATCGTGTTCCGATTTAAAGAGAGCATGAGCCAGTGTAACTACAGACACAAGGGACATAACATCTTCGTTCCAAAAATTCGTAGCGCATTGACAATGTATGGATTGGTTAATATTTTTCACAGCGCCAATGTCTATGGGCGCGGTTATTTATAATATTTGGTATATTAGAATTTGGTAATGCAAAATATATAAATGATAATAATTAGTTATATCATACATAAGCCCCTTGCAGTTGCATTCCACTCTTATCAATCAGCTTAAATAAATAATCCTGCAATTAATTCCACATTACTATCGAATTCCAGAAAATATATTTAATCATACATGATAATCTGTATAGTTCTAATTTCAGTACATTATGTGTTAATTACAAATATAAAATATTTATAAAATCGTTTCAAATATATTTATCACAGTTCAGAATAAAAACTAATAACTGTTTTATAAACTAAATATTCACCGTATTTAAGCAATGATTTATCTCTTTCTGTCATCAGTGATTTGATATTTGACGAAAGAAGACAAAACATTATGTAACAAACGTTATACGTTGTTTGGGGGATTAAAGTATATTTGTTTGTTTTTTTTTGTAATTGTCTAAACTAATAAACTTTTTAATAGTTTTTTATAGTATCCTTTATTTAAATTTTAAAACTGCAATAAAATTATCATTATTTGAGCTCATTTATTCAAAATGAATACCAAAACCCGTTTTATGTATGTTTGTCACCGACTATTTTCTTAGAAACCGCTCGAATTAAATGATTATACAAATGTATGCTAATATGTTGCATTCCTTATTCTTATTTTCTATACGAAACTTGAGTTATGGGTTTTTTTGTATATAATATTTTAATTATTTTTATTATTAACAAAATTGTAATATACTATGTTATTAACAATTATAATTAAAATACAATTTAATCAACAAATACGTATCGTGTATATATAATATGTATATAAGTGACAGCCCACTTATGTCCCACCGCTGGACTAAAACCTGCTCTCATTTTTGACGGGAACGTTTGGGGTTTATCCCACGATGCCGCATCAAAGCGTGCTGGTGGATTTTCATGCGACACTTGCAATGTTTACCTTGACCGCTAAGCAAGTGATAAATTACAAGCCAAAATAAAGCACTTGAAAATTCAGTGGTGCGTCTGGGTTTGAGCCCGCATTCATTCGAGATCAATGTGTAACCACTGGGCCATATCGACAAATTTGATTGATTGTGGCAATCTATAACAGAAAGAAACCCTCCAAGTGAGATGCATTTGAAAAGGAAATTAAAGGTGGTTGTAAATCTCGTTGTTATGTATACTGAACATGTATCAACCAGATATTACTAGATGTAGAAAAAGTAACTTTACTATATAATTATTATTTTTTATATAGAGTAGGAAGGCGGACGAGCATATGGACCACCTGATGGTAAATGGTCACCAAACGCCCTTAGACATTGGCATTGTAAGAAATGTTAACCATCGCTCACATCAACAATGCGCCACCAACCTTGGGAACTAAGATGTTTATCCCTTGTACCAGTAATTACACTGGCTCGCTCACCCTTCAAACCGGAACACAACAATACCAAATACTGCTGTTTTGCGGTAGAATATCTGATGTGTGGGTGGTACCTACCCAGACGAGCTTGCACAAAGCTCTACCACCAGTAAATTAACGATTAAGATGCACCTAGTAGGTACTCGATCAAAGATCAATGCTAATGTTAATATAGCAAAAGTAACTTTTACTTTTTTTTTATTAAAATGTCGGAAAAAAGTAACTAATGAAATAAAAATCGCCGATTCTCGGTATATAATCCTAAACACAGATTTTTTTTAACGACGATTCTAATTTGAAAGCCAACTCGAATAAAATATTTTTTTTTGTATTTGTCTCACTGCTAAGCAACGACCCAAAAGGGTTATAACCCGAACTTAAGATTACTTCGAGAGGCGTGTGTCATGAATAAATATTTTAGCAAATTTTTTACTTAAATACATATTAAAACCATCTTTGTTTTTTTTCTTCATACTTTAAGTTATCAAGGCCCATTAATTATATCAGTCGTGTCCCTTCGTTTACTAATGGTCCAAAAATAGAACGATTTGTAACGCACTGTCGCCTTAACAAATTCTGCGGCTACCGAGTATAATATGATTAAAAAAGAACATTAACAGCTCTAAGCACAAGGAATTTGTATTTGACTTAAATATTTTAAATATTTTCATTAAATATTAGTGTGTTTTATAGTTTAATTGACTTCTTTAAACAATATATATTTTTAATTAATTTTATGACGTCAGAAAAGTAAATAGGCTACCTGGTGGGGACCATCTAAGGGCGTTTGGGGACCATCTTCGCTTATACAGACGAAGGAATGACGGAGCAGCACATCCAGATATAAACGTTATACCTGAACCCCTCTTGTTTCCGGGTGAAGCAGAGACGGTTTGCTAATATATATGAATATATAACTGAGTGTGTCTTTATCACTAATCGCGATCTCTCACTAGCAAACTTGGGTGTTTATAAACTTATAAAAGGTTAGTGTATACAGAATATAATATTTTAGTATTTAAGAAATAATATAAAGAGCTCAACGTAAAACGTTTTATTACTCAGCCACGAAAGAACTGTCAAAGAACACAATTTCAAATAATTCTTTCTAAAAACAATATACTTTTAAATAAAGACCCCGCTACAAACACAATATATTCATTATTATAAATGAGAAAGTGGTTCTATTTATTTGTTTGTTTGTTATGATTTTCCGTCTTAACTACATATCCGTTTATCAGGAAATATGCATACACGTTATCAGGGATAAAGGAGAGGACATACGGCACCTAATACTCACATTTTTTTGCATTTAAAAACAAACCAAAAAGCTGATTTCCTAGTATTAGTTTTATTACTAAACTATCTATGTAAATATGATTGTTCGTCTGTTTGAGATTAAATAAAGTTGGACTACGTTTGAACTATATAATATATATAACATATGTAATATTTGTCATGAAAAAGGTTTTTTTACTGTCCAAGTTCCGTTCCTGTTACTTACCGATAAATGGAACAGATAATCACATTTCGAAATGCCACTGAAAGTTTGTCAACAGAAAAGCCTAATATTTTTTAATTGGCCCTAACGGTTTCGACCTCAGTATCCCGTGGTCTGCAGCCTTGTAAGTAAGCCACAAGTCCAAAGGCAGTCAATTTTATTTATTAGCTAGTATTATATTAACCGCGAAATAAGAAATACCGGCCATAATTCGAGAAGCCAATGGAAAAAACTACCATTATATTCAAAAATTAAACGTGATGATGTGATAACATGTCGGTTACTCTTACGTCATAAATTAACATACTTAGGTACTTACGACCTGATTCAGAAATATTCGAAAACCGGAATACCTGCTCATAATTATAATTTTCGTTACAATTTGTTTCAATCAAGTTTTTAAAGGTAATAAACGTTTTCAAATGTATTCATGGGAAAAATCCTCCTGTACTGTTAAAAAGAAGTTGATGATAAGCGCCAACTTATCGTCAAGAGCGAAGGATACATTTCCTAGCTGTGGGACGTATTCCGGCTTATTGGCATAAGCTAAGTTTGCTAGAGATCACTTTTCTATAAACCAATTTTGGATTTATTAATTACAACATTAAATATTTAAGAAATCGCTCGTTAAATTATTATTATAATTCAGCATAAATAGATTATTCAACGAAATATAATTTGAATTGAATATAATGAATCGTTCGTCTTGAATAATGATATTCAGTTTCTTGACTCTGACATTGTGAATACAATTTATGTTAATTACGAATATTTAATTGATTTAATTCTGGTAAACGCTTCGAAAGCACAAGAAACAAATTAATAATAAAATATTTATTTTATTGGTTACTTAAATAAAAAAAAAACAATACTCATTCATTTATTACTCAGTGTTCTCACTTAAAAGAAAAGAATTGCTTATTTTTTTATAACGTAGGTATACATTATGGTTGAGCGGATAAATTTTAAGGCTGCAGATCCTGACGGCCTGGGTTCAAATACACGGTAAACAAAAAAAATAACTTATTTGTATGTCAATAAATTCTCAGTAGCAAGCTAATAGCACGCGTTTCTTATAACTAGTTATATAATGAGTACTATTTTTTTACTATTTCAATTTGTTTAATCATAAAAATCGTCAAGACATGAATCATTTAACTAAGCGCCTTACACGCCACATAAACAACCTTTTGAGTCTTATTTGGATTCCAGCCTCGGCATGTCTGGATTTTGAAACAAAACAACTTTACAAAATGAATCCTAATTTATAGTATTTAGGTTGAGTTTGCGACATACAAAAATGGAACCTCGTTTCAGATTAACGTGATCCTTTTATGGCCGAAGCGAATGCGCAAGCGCACACATGTGTATAGTAATGGAACTTGCTCGAATTATTTACCAACTTACTTTCAATAATATACATATATTCATAGCTTTGTGCAAGCTCGTCTGGGTAGGTACCACCCACTCATCAGATATTCTACCGCAAAACAGCAGTACTTGGTATTGTTGTGTTCCGGTTTGAAGGGTGAGTGAGCCAGTGTAATTACAGGCACAAGGGACATAAAATCTTAGTTCCCAAAGTTGGTGGCGCATTGGTGATGTAAGCGATGGTTAACATTTCTTACAATGCCAATGTCTAAGGGCGTTTGGTGACCACTTACCATCAGGTGGACTATATGCTCGTCCGCCTTCCTATTCTATAAAAAAAAGGAAATCTATTTATATTATACTTGTGTCATTATCTAGGGCTGGAGTGTATCTCTTATAGAGACAAGCTTTCCTTACTTACAGAATTCTTTGTTAATGTTAATAACTTCTAAGAACATGATTGGTACATACAGTACAGTAACAGCCTGTTAATGTCCCACTGCTGGGCTAAGGCCTCCTCTCCCTTTTGAGGAGAAGGTTTGGAGCTTATTCCACCACGCTGCTCCAATGCGGGTTAGTAGAATACACATGTGGCATAATTTCAATGAAATTAGATACATGCAGGTTTCCTGACGATGTTTTCCTTTACCGTCAAGCACGAGATGAATTATAAACAAAAATTAAGCACATGAATATTCAGTGGTGCTTGCCCGGGTTAGAACCTACGATCATCGGTTAAGATTCACGCGTTCTAACCACTAGGCCATCTCGGCTTCTGTGATCGGTACATAAATTATTTAATAAAATAAAAATAAACATGTTCCCGTATGCTATATACTATATAAGGCAGTCCACCTTCAAATGCCAAAGTTGGCATAATGGTTATTATTTTTTAATGTTATAATTTTATAATTATTATTTTATAATGTTATATAGGAAGACAGACTAGCAAATGACAAAATGGCAATAGTCATAATCAGTGTGTATATCCTATAGGTATTTTCAGTGCAGGTATTACTTTACTTGGTGCAAACTTTGTGCAAGTCTATCCGGGCAGGTACCACCCACTCATCCCACAATCTACTAGTTTAGGGTAGTTTTGAACGGTGAGTGAGCAAGTGTAACAAGCACGAGAGACATAATATCTTATTTCCCAAGGTTGGTTGCGCATTGGCGATGTAAGTGATGGTTAACATTTCTTACTATGGTAATGTGTATGGGCTTTGGTGATCACTTGCCATCAGGTGGCCTATATATATATAAAACTGTATAAAGTTCTATGCAATGTATGTTATTAATTCCATACCATATATAATTTAGTTACTCTTTAAAAAAATCTTGACCGTATAGGTTAATAAGATAAATGCTCAAATGTTTGCAAAAACATTCGAACCGGTTCGATAAATAAGCGCCGACGCATTTAAAGAATTTCGTGTGACA
The DNA here is from genome assembly GCF_905147045.1 of Nymphalis io. NCBI lineage: Eukaryota > Metazoa > Arthropoda > Insecta > Lepidoptera > Nymphalidae > Nymphalis > Nymphalis io. The sequence continues at coordinate 12,619,358 of NC_065897.1, read as the reverse complement.
TTCTGAAGGAGAAATTGATAATAACTGAAACTGGTGTTTTAAAATAATATATTAAATTGTACTGTAACGCCTGTCAAAAATATTACTTTGAATATCGCACAGAATAACACAAGAAGAACCGCTAGGTTGAGCGTTCCATTTACTTATTTGTTTATAATTCATCTCGTGCTCAGAAGGAAAACATCGCGAGGATGAATGTGTCTGGTAAATATCTGCCACATGTGTACCCACCAACGAGCATTGGAGCAGCGTCGTGGAAGCCTTAAACCTTTAAGAAGGCGTTAGCCCACCCATGGGATATTTACATGCATTACCTTTTATATAATCCTGTTGCGAAATCGACTGTAATTGCCTACTTTTAATCTCTGCCTTAGCTATCTATCAAGTTACTATAAAGTCATAGATTTTATTATATGACTTGAAAGTGTATATGTATTTGAAAGAATAAGGACGCTAAATATAATACTAAATAAAGACAAAACCAGTTAGTTACCTCGTCTGAGGCCAAATTACTAAATCAAAGATTAGAAGTGATTTATTAGTATCTAAAACTCGATTCTAAGAACGGCTCCACACATGGAAAGTTACGTTCAATTCTTACAAATCAATGTCTGAAGGATACAGTTACTAAAACTCATACAGTTTTTAGCAATATTTAAACTGTCAATAGTTTTTGTGTAATGTGAATAAAACGAACTATTTCTTTATTAGATCTGTATTAAGGGCCATTGTTTTTTTAACAGTAACATATAATAATTTATAAATAGAACGTATGGAACGTATTAGATTTAACAATATGACTAAACGTTCAATGGTCGTCTATTGTCTTATCAGCATTTACCAATGAAGATTAAGTTTTAATTGATTTAGTAAATTTTTGATCAGCTTTTCAGAAATAGAAATTAAATCTTATGAATACATAGTAAAGAGATACAATATGTTTCGTATTGTTATGTTCGTTCAGCTTGTAAAACAAAATAGATGCAATAATTTTGTTTTTTTTTTTCACATTACCTTATAATATTTTGAAGCAATTCTGCTGATTAAATATCATCGAGTAATATTTTGAATAAGACGTAAATGAAACGGAAAGTGGCTGTCGGATTTAGACTAGAAACGCGGACTGACCTTGAAATATCTCAAATATTAGCCACATACGTTATATGTGAATGTAAACCGAAGTGTACATTAGCCAAAAATAAATAAAACTGTGTTAGCAATATAGAGCAATGTCGACATTATTTTGAGCGAAAAATCGAAGTTTGACAGCATTATTGCTTGAAACAAAAATAGGTGTAGAGAACGAATGCTGTCTGATAAGCCGAACTAGAGATAAAAATTGAAATTTACAAGTATTACACAAGTTTAGGACTTTACAATTATACACCTTGCTGCAAAATCGAAATACACTTAATTCAACCACACTCATAAGGACTTTTGAATCATCATGCTACAGAATGAAATTGAATATAAATCTACCATCAGTTTAGAATGTAGATTCTCCCAAGAAGAATCGAGAAAATCGAAGTACCTAGTCATTCCTTTCTCAAACGAAATATATAATCCACACACTTTTGTCATCTATATCTTCTTGGTTTTTGCAGTAAAATTAACAGCCTAAATTGGTCCAATGCTGGGTTAAAATCCTTCTTTTAATCTTCTTAAGAAATGGGGAAGGGTTGGAGTACCTTACTAAATTAGCGCGTTATATTCAATATATTTTCTCAGCAACTAGCAGAAGTTAAATGACTAGCATCATAAGTAAAACATAAGAAAAACTTAGTGCTCTGATTAAGGATGGATTATTGCACTGGATCATCTAGGAATTAAGTACTAACTTAATGACATAGGTGATACAGATAAAGTTCTCATGAGATTAACAAATACGTTTATGTGTGCGTGCGCGGTGCGAGTTATTAAGCGCGCCTCACTGGAGCGGAACTTCCAAGGTCAAGGCTATCATGATTTGGACATTGAAAGTAATAATAATATCGTATAAGTGGCAATTTGTTTTTGTTTAATTTTTACAGTTCTTTGCAGTTAATACTAGTAGAATAGACGCATTTCTGTTCCCAGTAGAGTTGTCAGCCATGAATTTATGTAATATAACTGGCATAATATATCGTACCTGTAATACTGACGACGACAATACTTACGAAATCAAAAAAAAGAAAAATTAAACAAAATTCTTCCATTTTTAAATGAAAAGTTGGTCAGTCAGAAGTGATTCGCTTACACAATTACAGTTCTGAAAGCCTCGTTTGCTTACTAACCTAACCTGACAATCCATAATTCAGTGGATCTATCGAGAAATTCTCAGCACCATCATATTAAGGAAGTTGGCAGTGGTAAAGCCAATAGTCCTGCGCCTGTTCTCTCTCTATGTCATGTCGGGGTGCCACTAAATTGGACTATGAAAGAATTTTGTGCAGATTAGACTAGACTGTTAGGGTTTGAGATTATCATCGTAAAAGGACGAATAAATTGAGAAATGAGACATCGAAGTTGACTAACTACGCGTCTATATGTGCCTCGTATTATAATTATTTTTAGTCAACAGTGTAACGTACTATAAAGAAAAATTAGTCACGTCTAAAATCTGAACAATGGAAGAGAAGTAACGATACGTGTGATATCGACCTTAACGCGTTTAACATAGAGATAAAATTAGTTTAGCAAATTTGCATCACGTTTACATATTTACTGCATCTTCAATTATGATAAGGCATGAGCGGTGACTATTTACGACAAGTAATGAAGGATATTCAAACGTAATCGTTCATGTTATTACTTTGATTATAATTTAACAGATATGTTTAATATTATAGCCTTCGCAAGTTCTAAAGCTGTGAGTTCTTATATTACTCTTCCGAAAATTTGGCTAAATTTTAAAATTTAGAAACTAGCCATCGAACATAGGGAAGAACAAGAGCCCTATGTTCGATGGCTAGTTTCTACGTGAATGTATTAGTAGGTACTTAATAATAATTCGTATATAAGAACTAGCCAAGTCAGACCTTAGACTTCAATATATTATCCGAAGTTATAACAGTACAGTACAGTACCAGCCTGTTAATGTCCCACTGCTGGGCTAAGGCCTCCTCTCCCTTTTGAGGAGAAGGTTTGGAGCTTATTCCACCACGCTGCTCCAATGCGGGTTGGTAGAATACACATGTGGCAGAATTTCAATGAAATTAGACACATGCAGGTTTCCTCACGATGTTTTCCTTCACCGTTAAGCACGAGATGAATTATAAACAAAAATTATGCACATGAAAATTCAGTGGTGCTTGCCCGGGTTTGAACCCACGATCATCGGTTAAGATTCACGCGTTCTTACCACTAGGCCATCTCGGCTTTTTTTTATAAGAAGAAATGATATTTTAAATTGTTATAAATAAATTTGGCACCCATTTAGATCCCACTTCTTTTGTCATTGAAGGCATATATCATAATATTGAACTCGGCTCTTATTTCAAATTTATGTTTTTTATGGGATCAGATAATTTACCGCTGAACCGCAATATTTAGTATTGCTGCATTCCGGTTTGAAAAGTCAATGAGCCAGTGGAACGTGTAACAAATACAATAACATCTTAGTTCCTAAGATTGGTGGCGCATTGGCGATGTAAGGAACGGTTAATGTATCTTAGATCGCCAATATTTATTGGCGGTACTGTGATCGTGGCGGTTGGCGGTAATGTGATGTGACCAATTACCACCAAGTACATGCTAATTCGGATTACATTGTAATAATGTAGTACAACCAATCAGATTTGAAGATATTATACTTTTCCATTTTAAACTAGTTGCTTCATGCGGTTTCACCCCTACGTCGTAGCGTAATTTTATATGTAGTGTCTATAATACTTTATAAATTAATGGGCTATCAACATACAAATACTTTTAATATAGTATATTAACAAAACCCGATAATATGGTTCTTCCAGTGGAATTAAATTAGATTAAACTATAGAACATTACATATATTTTTTACACATGGTTCCTGTGTGTTCCATCCGTTCCTGAGGCAGATAACTTAATGTCTGTGTTATAGGTAACAGCCGACTGATCGGTAAACATGCATGCTGCAGTGCCATCTAGAGGCGAGTTACATTAATGTGGCTACTAAAATCACCTTATTAATTAACAAATATAAATGTTATTGGTAAATGTTGATTGGTTAAACGGTGTCGAAGTCTGAAAATCTCACACCAACAACATCATTTTGTGTAAAATATATAAATATAATAATCATGTTATCCAAATTCAATATTTATTTATTTTTTGTAACAAACATAATATTAAAACAATATCATTTTATTATAAGTGTTTTGATATCAGTTTGATAATGGATATGGAATAGATGTTTACAAGTTACACAATATGAAGTAGGCAAGACAGCAGTGCTCCGTAAGGAATAACTACGTATCTCACATGACATGTTGAAAATCGGTTACGGTGATACGCTATTTTGATACATGTATACGCGTTCGAACGATATAGCGCGTTCGAACGCGTGAATCTTAACCGATGATCGTGGGTTCAAACCCGGGCAAGCACCACTGAATTTTCATGTGCTTAATTTGTGTTTATAATTCATCTCGTGCTTGACGGTGAAGGAAAACATCGTGAGGAAACCTGCATGTGTCTAATTTCATTGAAATCCGGCCACATGTGTATTCTACCAACCCGCATTGGAGCAGCGTGGTAGAATAAGCTCCAAAACCTTCTCCTCAAAAGGGAGAGGAGGCCTTAGCCCAGCAGTGGGACATTAACAGGCTGTTACTGTATACTTCAAATGATATAATTATTATAGTAAATGTCGCATATCACATTATACTCCGAATCACATAGAACTTTTATCGACGGATGAACAGTTCCCTGGCCCAAATATCACAGGTCCTGCTCTTGACCTCTAGCGATAAACGGTACACTTAATTGCTATAATTGTACATGACATCACCTTGATTGGTAAATGAGGCAATTTTAAGTTGTTATTAAATCTGCTATTATTTTTATAGAGAACCAACATTGAGGTATATTAATTTGGTGTTTTGTATAAGCTTGCGTTAGGAGAACGACAGCAGTCAAATGGGTTTTGATAATACCTTCACGTCGCTAGATCCAGATACCGTTGCTCTATTGAAGCTATTTATAAATAGACTTCAAAAAAAGGACAAGATTCTCAATTTTGTTGTATTTTTTAAATTATTTTTTATTATCTCAGAACTCCATTATTGGATGATTTCCATGAACCGATTGATTGAAGGGTGAGTGAAAAAATAGGGAATTAATTTTATCATAGGCTCGAGTTTTATTTGAAATCAGTTTTGTTTTTTAAGCAGACACTTATTAGGTACGACGTAGAGCGTGAAACTTTTTTTTTGCAAATTGACTAACCATAATGCACAGCCAACAAGAAAATTGTATTTAAAGAAACATTCAACCAAATATTATTATTGGACTTATATTCTAATTGAACTTCATACATGGTTACGGTGCAACCTTGCTATTGATTACATTTCGAAACAAAACTTAAAGTCGAGTCAGTTTTTCATGGTGTTTTTTCGATGGCAACTAAAGCAAAAATAAATAACTAAAATAAAGTACGTTGACGTCACGTAAATTACGTTTTACATTTTATATTTTTATATTACCTACCTATGTACTTAATATTCATTTAACCATTTTATCTGATATGTCATTTTCTTTAATAGAAATTACTTATATACGTTGTTTGATTACTTAAACAGAATTATGGTTTCTTCGTTTGAAAGTCAAATCAATAATCACAGAAAAGTTGTTTAGCTTATCAGTCGCATAGCAATAAGTGAAGCAGTAAGATATTATCATTTAATTATAATTGTACATTATTTATTGACAATCAAAACGTCATGTTATTAACAAAACTTATAATAGATCAAAGACAAAATAAGATATGCTAGATAAGATATAAAACGATTAATACAGTAGACTATAATTGATTGTATTTCAAAAGATGTAGCAGCCACACAGCGGATTTGAAAATCGAAAAATTGATAAATGAAAGAATTTCATTAATGAAAACCAATTAATAAACATGAAATTAAAAAATAATCAATATATTTATTGTTATATAATAATATATAAAGCAAAGGAAGTTTTAAGAACCTTTACGCGCCACCAAATAAGGGAGTAAAGAGCGGAGCGGCATACGGCATACAAGTCGTTCTCACTCCCAAAGCGCGCTAATTGATGTTTTCGTCAAAATACCCTTTAATCAACTCATGTAGTATTTTTTTTCGTGCTATATTTCGCTGCCATAACAAGGCAGTCTATTTACCGCCATTTTAGAATAATTACATGTAATTGTATGAAAAAGGACCGTCATTAGTTGTCGTCATTTCTCAGTATACTCTACATTCCGATTTCCGAGCCAGTGATGCATTCACGCTCGTTTGATATAAAAGATTTGTAAACAATCATTAAAAGTAACTTTTTTTTTATTTTAACATTGAACATTTCTGAACGTTTTCTGGAACTAATATTATAAAATACAAAAGTGATTTTGTAGTTTGTTTGTTACGCTTTAAAGTCTTAACCAATCAACGGATCAACTTTTACGATGATCATGAAACTTTCCTTAGACGCTGTCAGATTTATAGAAAAGGACATACGTACCTAACGCCCTTCGTATCCCCTCCCCCTCACACACAGGTGAAGTTGCGAGCGGAAAGTATCAAAAATATATATACATAGATTAAAATCCCACCAAGGAGCAATAAAGAAATTTAAAGAAGAACTGACGATTCATATTGTTGTTGAAAAGTACTTTTTGCGTCAAGAAGTTGAACGAATATCTCCTTAAATGACATTAATTAAGATTTATTATTGCGTGGGCTATTTAAGCATATAAAACCAATTAGATATCGTTAGTTATTCTAAGGCCTTCTACATATGTCATTATTATAAAGAAACTAATCAAGTCTCAGTCTTGTAAAACTTTGACATTGACATTTTTAGTTAGTACATAATATAATGTCTTATATTCGAGGTACATAAAACAGACTTTTGTTTAAAATATATAAAACTAATATTGAGATTAATAAGAAAGTCTTACATAGTATCATTAAATTTACAGATTGATTCGAGATTGCCCAGTTACTAGAATACGCAAATCTTTAAAAAGATTGAGCATTCAAACCCTTTCCGGGTAAACCCACCGCTTATCAAAATTTGAACCAATGGTCTTCGATTGCGATTGAGGGTTAAAATGGAGAATAACGTGTCCGTTAATAAGATAGTTAACCTTATAAAATAGTATATTATAATTTTAAATATGAAATGATTATGTTGGCGTAAATGCTAGTTATGTGCGCAAAATAATCGTTAAAATACGACCCGTAATAGTGGATTAAATTCAAACGAATTACTATTTATTTATTTAGGATCTCCAATACACATACTTACGAGTATATTATATCGTGGAATAATGTTTAAAAAATATGTGTACTCATTCAATTGTAGGAGATCTATATTTTTCAATTTAACAACGTAAGTTTCATTTATTTTAAAAATGAAGTACGCTAAGTTCTTTCGTAATGTTCCAAGTATTTTATGGTCTCTCTACCAATATTGAAATTGATCCGTGTTTATTATACGCCTTCGATCTACAATGTAATATTGCTGATCGAAACTGTACGCGTATCAGTGACCTGAGAAGTCACTCATACTAAAAAGTAATGTTAGAGCCTGTAAATGTATACTAGTTTTTGAGAAGATTGCCTACACGTGGTAGATTGTCATCCGCCACATGCGCCTGCACACAAATTAAATATATGAAAATTCAGTAGTATTTGAACGGAGTCGGAAATATGACATAATCTAACCACTTGTGCATCGGCACTCACGCTAATACATCTTGTAATGTATGTATGTGTGTTTTATCTTTGCATATTAATATTACACGTAGCGGTGACATTGTCAAGGACATTCTGTGGATTACTTTACTGATACGTTACTTTTTAATTTATATTCTGAAAACGATAATATTTTCTTCTTTAACCTATGATGTTTTTTTTTTAAATGCAAATGGAAGTTAAAAATTAATAAGAAAATTCATTCCTATTATTATGCCTATTCTATTATACAATACCTATTATTCCTATTTTGGTTTTAGTTACATGTTATATAATATTTAATATAATAAAGTATGCATGTATTAAATTTTAGATTACCAAATAAATAAATACCCAATTTCCTTCTTACTTAATCTACGGCACCATAGATGATATCCTCTGAGAGATGTTATGTAATAACTCACTATGATGGACTTGGTTCAGACACTATTGCATACAAGGCTGCAGTTTGAATGTAAAATGATGTTAAACAATGTAACACCTTTTTAAGGCGAGACGTATCTCGTTTCAATGTTATTATCATCTTACAATTTAATCATAAAACCCTGTTGCTATATTCAAATACGGATACGTTTTGCTTACGGATAATATAATGATAATAATAATGTCCTCCAAACCGATTTCGGCCACGGCGGCCAATCTCAAGAGAGATCAGCCAACTGCGCCGGAGATATTATGGTGCACAAATGTGTGCGCAAATACAAGTGCACTCTCTATTCCCTAACTCTCATAATCCGATTTGACAGCAATCTGATACGACCGGAAAAAGTTCAGGCGCTGCGCCAACGGCTTTCCAACTTCCAAACTCCGGGCTGCTACTGAGAATTTTCGACAGAAAAACTCATTAACCTTTATTGGCCCGACCTAAGATTTGGACCCAAGACCTCCGGGTCTGCGGCCTTATATGTAGCTTATATGTAGCCAACGAAGCAGTCATTATTACGGATAATATACTTTTATAATTGACGTCTACATTTATTATTGAAAAATTATTATGACTATCAAAAATTTACCCTGGTATTCGTAGCCTTCAGACCAGTAAGTAGAAAGCCGAAGGTTTACAATTTTACTATCCATAAGCAAAACGACCCTTTTAATGAGTCACGCAAACACAAAGACATATTAAGTATTTTTTAAAGTGTCAAAGCAATTAAGCGTAAAATTTGTGTAAAAAGTAGGGATGACTGTAGCCCAAGGGATCAGGATCGAACCCATAATCTTTGGTCCAATACCTAGCAATATATTCCCTTGAGACAGTTCGTTGTATTTTGTCATTCAACACTACGTCGTCTTTTGAAACGAAATTCAACGAACCAGACGCATAAATAAACGCGAACGGCGACTTGCAAGTTGATGATATCATTGACAATTATACAGCCACAGAGCATTCAGCTGTCAGATGTTTCATCCCCTAATTAATTTATATGTTACACGTAACAATCATTTATACATAGCATTGATGACAGAGATTCTGTAAATAGAAACATTAACGAGTTAAATTGAATGATTTTAAATTTATTTAAACATTAAGTAAATACTTTGAGTTTGAGTAAGTTACGGTTTTATGTAAGTTAGTAAGTAAGTGGGTATTTGCATAAAATTTTGTTTCAAAGGTTATTTTACTATGTCTGTTTACACAATTTCATGAGAACTTGAATTTATATCTTACAAAAATTTCAATGTACATTTTTCTACATATATTTTTATTTACAGTATATAGCTTGGTTCATCCAAGGGACAGTGGTTGTGATGCTTTACACAAGTAGCAGGCACCTCTGAATTTTCATGTGCTTAATTTGTGCTTATAATTCATCTCGTGCTCGGCGGTGAAGGTAAACATCGTGAGGAAACCTGCACGTTTCGGATGAAAGTCTAACAAATCTGTATCCTGGTGGATACAGATTTGTTAGACTATGTGGATATATGAAAGCGCTGTATAAGGTACCTGTAGTATTAACGGCTACTTAAAAAGGCTTTCCAGTTCTACCAACGTTATAAGATAAAATCTAATTTACTAGATGTACACAATAAACAAGTAAAAATAAACATGAATTACAATGGTCGAGCGGCGATGACATCATGCGTACTAATTACTGCCGTCATAGTCACCGCTCAAACCATAACACAGATAGCTTATCTCCAGACTACCTTTAAATATGTCAAGTTTTTGGTGTATTATGTATACCGACACACTCACAATTTTTATTTAGATAATCTTAAAAAAAAGTAACATATATTTTGTACTTATTTTCTTCTTTACAAACTTTAGCGTCCGTATCTTTTTGAATTTTCTTTTTTTAATATAAATTATTTATCTAAATTTATTTGTACATATAAATATTAGCAATTATTAAATGTTTATATTTAAAAAAAATCGTGCTCACACTTGTATATTTGGTTCCTTCAAACGAGGCGTGAAGAGGCATCTTGCGGGCCGGCAAGACGAAGGCGGCTAGTGCAGAACGTTTTTCCTTTCTGTACTGGCCGTCGTCGCGTTTGGACTCTACTACCACTTACCATCAGGTGGAGTAGAGTCATTTGCCCTCCCGGCAAATATAAAAAAAAAATCTATCAAATACGTAGGCATAAGTAACGTCAAACGTTACTTATAAAAACGTAACACTAACATTCGACTTTGAAATAACTCGAATCTCGCCCTTAGTCAAAAAAAACCATAAAAACTATTTCGTCCAACTCGAAGAAGTTTATATATAAATCAAAAACAAAAATATACATCGTTCAAGTAGGGTATTGTGAATCATAATTTAACAAGATAAATTAAATTTAAGGCTGTCACCGGTTCGGACTGTAGATTTCTCAATAACAGTGACCTCCGTCTCTAGTTGAATGCTGACTTTGAACTATTGACCACTCAAGCTTCTCCTAGCATTATTTTTAATTTTTAATTATTATATTTATTTTAATTATTATACATTGTTTTTTAATTTAATTAAAATCGTCATCAATCCACGCAGGGGCAGCTGAGAATGTTGACTGATGACTGTTATACATTTTTTTCAAATCGTTGCCTTTTTTATATGCATTGGCAAGTGCGCGTATCAGCGATTATGGCATAAAAATTAATAATATCGAACTGAATTGAAAAGGCATTGCTTTTAAAAAAATTGTATTGAGGCATATCACTCAGACATTATTCAAATGATTATATCTATAAAACGAATAATGAAAAAGTGTAAACAAAAACATTCAGTTGCTTTTAATTGTATATTTTAAATGATTCTCATGCAATTTTATTTTATTATTAAATCGTTGCGTTATTAAAATGTAATTTTGTATGATTGTTTTTATAAATTCCGCTGATTCGACTCCTGAGTGGGGGGAGGGGTTAGGTAGATGTATTGTTTTCTGTACCCCTGACAACGTGTATGGAAATTTTCATGATCAGTTGAATAGTTAAGACGTGAAAGCGTAACAAAGAACAAACTCACCTTCGCATTTATCACATAAGTTAGGATGTGTATGAGTTAAGTTATAACTTAAATAACAAGGAATCATATTGATCATTCGTTTCAAATATTTATTTTCTCATAAAGAATATTTATGATATTAAGAAATCAAATATTAATTGTAAAACATTAAATTTAATATGAAACTTTGAATGTATATTCTATCGAGAAGAACCGAAAGAACTTAGTAGTTACTCTTTTTCCAGGTAAATTCCAGCATGATAGAATTAGCTCCAGTAATTCCCGTGAACAGGCGAAGAGTTGGTAGCCCAATAGTGAGACAGTTGCAGGCATATAATATAATCGTTGAATTTAAAGTCGACGAGAATTACGACAAATTTCACTTAAAAATATCTATTTTCGACATTAAATTAATATTTATATTTAGGTTTATAGCATTCCGATAAGAACACAAAATATTTATAATTGCGCTCACCAACCTTGCTTCTCGATAAGATACCGTATATATACCGTCTTAGCATTATGTCACATTTGGGAATTTTTACACAATGCTACGGTCATTCTTGATAACGAATTATATTAATCAACGAATACTTGATATTTGTAACATTTTGCACGAAAATACATTACCTATTAATATAATACTATTATCGTAACTAAAATTGTAAAAGAGAAACCCCCTCTCTTATCGGGTTCATCTTTCTATCAGATTTCAATTGGAAAATTACCAACTGCACAGAAAATTAGAATGCTCAAGTGTGCGCAAATGTTAGTGTGTGTCATAATCCGATGGACAGCAAGAGCGTTATACAGGATCCGATGACTACGTGTTTTTTGAGCATTGCTTAATATACAAACTAAATATATTTTAATTTATCCGACCCAGGGGTCATTTAAATTAATACATATATAACTATATGACCATACCTCCATACTAACAAAACACTATTTTACTCGTTTCGTTAAACTGTTATTATATGTCATTTAGATTTCATGTAAAACAATAGTAATGTGCATATACATCCTTACTTATAAACGTTATATAGCGGATGAAACAATGTTGTCTTCTTCTTTCAAATGTCAAATCAATAATGACAGAAGGAGCGAAATCATTGCTTAACTAAACAGTCGCTAAGCAACGTTTATAATTAAGGTCGTTTGTTGGTTGCTTTTAAACAATTAAAATGTATGCCTGTATTAAAAATATATATAATTAAATAAATAAAAACTACTACGTATATAAAGATAACTAGCTGTTCAAAACGTCTACCAGCATCATGTTTATTTGTTTCCAAAAATATCGTATTTTCTCGTAAATCTCGTAATGTAATTTATATACCTATATTCTTATAAGGGCCTCGGGCTATGTCCATGTCAAATTTTATTACGATCGAATCTTTACTGGCGGTAGAGCTTTGTGCAAGCTCGTCTGGGTAGGTACCACCCACTCATCAGATATTCTACCGCAAAACAGCAGTACTTATTATTGTTGTGTTCCGGTTTGAAGGATGAGTGAGCCAGTGTAATTACAGGCACAAGGGACATAAAATCTTAGTTCCCAAGGTTGGTGGCGCATTGGCTATGTAAGCGATGGTTGACATTTCTTACAATGCCAATGTCTAAGGGCGTTTGGTGACCACTTACCATCAGGTGGCCCATATGCTCGTCCGTCTTCCTATTTTATTTTTATAAAAAAAATCAGTGGTTCAGTCGAAGTACAATAACAAACAGATACAGTTACTCGTATTATTATATCGTTAGATATTCGTATTATTATATTAAAGTCTAGTATTCGTATATATATAATATTCTAATAAACAATAAATATTATTAAACTAAAAATTGATAGATACGTAGGTAAATGACATTTATCCTGTAACTATTCAGGAACAGATAATTAATAATTTTAAATAACAAATATAAATCTAGATTATAATCTACATTAATATTTGTATTAATATGAACGTACCAATTTTGTTTTAAGATATAAAAGAAAACGTGTAACGAAAAATATATTCGATATATAAAGCGACTTGTCTCTGTAATAATTTAATCTATGTTTTCGCAGGAATAACATTTGCATTTCAAATGTCGTACTTTCGATTGTTTGAATTTAAACGTTTTTTTTTTTTTATTGCCTTATAAAGTTAAAGGCAATAATAATTATGTCATTGTGTAGAGTAGATTATGTATTTTATAAGATGTGCTTTATTCGTTTTACTTCTAAAACCTAATATATATTTTATTTACCTTTTACTAATCTAATATTAGAATTGTAATAATTCGGGATTTCCCTTACGCTTCAATTGATAACAGCCATAGAATTGAAATCAATTAAACTACATTATAGGACCGCCACAATAACAACGATGACATCAACGCGACCTTTAAAAAAAGCCATTTACCTCGTATTTCTGCAATGTGAGAGTCATATTCCGACTTGCTGCGTACATAATCCTTTCTGGGTGCTGTATGCAGAGTGTGATGCTTGTACTCAGAGTACCACTCGGTCTGCGGGGAGTCTGGCCGGTCCTCGCTTTGAGTTTCTGTTACAGTCCTTTTCACGGTCACACGCTCGAACTTGACAAAGCGGACGCCGGCTGCCAGGTCGCCCTCCTCGACCTGACGCTCGAACCTCTCCGCCTCCTCGGGTTCGACATGTCTCAGTTTTAAATTGGGGAAAGGAGTTTCGAAACTCCTCGAAGGCGACTGGGTGTCGCGTGTGTGTTTTAACTTAACTTCGATTTTCGGCGACTCTGGTCGCCGCTTGCGCTGTTCTATCTTACGTTCTATTTCATCTACGTCTGTGGTAGCGTCGACGGAATCACTCTTGGTGCGTCCGGACCAGACTCGCTCGAAAAAGCTGACGCGGTCGCGGAGACCGCTGTGCGACGGTGAGTCGCCGCCGTCCGACATAGCGACATGACCTCCCCTTACGGAAGTTCGCTCGATACTGCGAGTACGAGTTAAGTTAAGGCTCTGAGCATGCGCGAGGCCACGTGCGACGAGACGTCGCCCAGACGATTCGATGCTTTTTCTTTGAAGCTTTACGAAGCGCTCGAATGAGCTTTGTAACTTTTTTCTCGGTACCCCGGTGACTTAATGACCTCTTTGAAGTCGCTTTGAATGATTAACCATTATTGTTACCTTTGTTTTACTTGTTTACAAAAAGAGATAAATATTTTATAAACATTAATATAATTTTTCATGTAAAATCAATATACGAAAACACTTGATTTTTTATTAACAAAAACCACGATATCACCTCATTTATTAAAGTAACTTATTTATAATTAAAACTAAATTTAATGAGAGTTTAGTTTGGATTTTATTTTGAAAATGACAATAAATGTATCGTTATTAATATTATCATAGAATTCAGATATCAGAGTTAGATAATGCATTCCTTTGATAATATATAAGTAGGTAATTGCAACTTATCATTTTAATATTACAAATAAACGAATAACGTATTTCAAAGTCAAAACATGCTCTATTCAAGTAGATTTTAAAACACTGTATAATATATATTTTTTAATATGTCATAATAATGGGAATTGGAATTGAATTCCTTTGGTTTGGAATAAGGAAACGACAGATATTCTCTCAGCGCCCGCATATACAGGTATCGTTTAATTTAAAAAAAAAAAAAAAAAAACGTTAAGAAATATATTATAGTAAAGCTACCACCAAATTTAAATTTAGATTCTACCATAAAGAACCGATTAAACATTATTGAAATAAAACTACGAAATTTCCCGGTTTTCCTTACGTTATTTATGAAGGATTATTATCAAACAAACTGTGCCCGCGGTTTCACCCCCGTATAACTTAAAAAATCACTAAGAGCAGACTTATAATATTTCAATATATATAACATTTTTAGTTTTATTTTCGTGGGATATTAGTATTTATTCGATTTTTGCCGCACCCTTATCTATAGGGCAACATACAATTGGAATCATACATGAGAAAAACAATATTCTCCTGAATCTATTCCGACATACTTGAATATCTTTCCCTGTGCTTTATTTATTGTGACTGCAAACGATAAGTTCACAGGAAATTATGTCCTTTTAAAACTAAAATTGTTGTTATTTAAAACTTTATTTGTTGTTATTTAAGGCTTTACGTCACTTGTGAAGCTAACCGACTAAGTATAAATTTAAAAAACCACGATAAAAATATATATGCGGCAACGAAATGAAATACCTATCTAACCTATAAACTTTAACTTACGTAATGCCTGTATTGTAGCCAACTGATATACATATTACGTATATAATGCTTTTAAATAAATACAAACAGAACAAAGTATGTATTAATACATTATACTCATTCCATGCCCATTCGAGGCGGGAATCGAACCCCTACTCTGAAGCGGAAGGCACAGGCAAGTCTTTAAGAGGAGAACCTTTGGGTTATTAACGGGATGTTTCTTTACAATCATAATGCGTCCCAGTTTATGTCTAAGCACCGTTAGTCGATATTGTTCGACAATTTTGCTTACCGCTCGTGAAAGCTGACGTGAACTTTATGTCAGCTTAAGTGCGTGAACGTATAGAATATGTATGAATTGCACTTGTTTTAATATATATAATATAATATCCTGGGACATTATTCACACACGGCCATCTGATCCCAAACTAAGCAGAGCTTGTACTGTGGAAACCAGACAACTGATATACTACATATACTACTTTTCTTTTGTAAATACATACTTACATAGATAATTGTACCCAAACTCAGGACAAACAGAAATGATTATACACACAAATGTCTGTCCTGGGTGGGAATCGAAATCACGACCTGCGGCGCGAAACTCAAGTATCTACCAACCACGCCAACCGACTCGTCATGTAAGCTAAAGTGCGTAAACGCATAGGATATGTACGAATTGTACTTGTTTTAACTTTTAATATATAAATAGATTTTTACAAGTTTATGAGAAATTGTTTGTACTTGTTAGTTGGATCAATTTACCATATGGATAAGCTTTAGTTATTTTTGTACGCTTATCATCACAACTTTTGGTTCATAAAAGCTAATGTCGCCAATTCTTTATGTTTTTGATCATTATAAACGTTTACAAGCGATCTAATAACAAAATAAACATACAAAATATAAACAAACAAAAATAGTAACAAAATAAACATAGTAATTTGTAATTAAATTTTCAAGTTATAACAATTGAAAACCAAGCTTGATACAGAAATAAAAACAATAATTTAATATCCTATATAGTACATACCAGCATCGTTATAGGTCAATTAAGCACAATCAAAACGCATCGTTTTTAAATGGAATCAATGTACGACACCAAAAACCCTTCACCGACCTCGAACTCCCATAATTAGTGCGTCTAACAGACTGTGACCCATTTCGGACCCTTCTAATACGACGAACGGTCTTTGTCGGTACAAAAAAACTGCTTAAATAAAGTACACTGTATTAATTTGTAAAAACAAAAGAATAAATTTAAAAACTAAACCAGAAGAAGACCATATAAATAATTCCTGAATTCCGTAAGAACAAACTCGAAACTCACCGCAGAAAACAATCGTGAAATGTCAGAAAGTGATATGCGACATTGACCATAATAATTATAACATTTCAAGAATACACGCATCAAATAACATATCGCCATAAGTTAGTTTTCAACATTTCACTTGTGAATTGTTGTCAATATTATTACTGTTAATAAAAATATTTGAATTGTCTAATGATTTTCGGAAGCGCACAAATTATACTCGTGGAATTGTTTTCCAGAAAGTTTGATCCGTCGAATCGCAATTCCGAGTATCTGGACGAAAAATACAAACCCTTCTGATGTGATAATACGACGATTTTATCTTTTTCAAATTGCTATAATTACGAATAGTTTGTATATCTAAAAAATATCAAGACTAGCCTACGTGTTTTCCGTGTTATTTGAGAAAATACAATCTACCCACTTTCAGACATTGATCTGGTACTGAAAGCGTCAGACAAAAACCAATTACTTTTTTGTTAGCAAGAACCGAGGTTTGAATTCTGAAGCCTTATATGCTAGGCAATAGACTCAGAAATACCTTAATAATCGACCATTCGCCCAACGTTTACCTTTAATAATCAACCATTATTTACTCTGTGACAGGCTTTATATAGGTTTTCTCAACGACACCTGTGGCGTGAATGACAGATCGTATTAGCTGGTAAAAAGAATCAGCGTTGAAGGCATGTTGGTGTAACAATTGAGCTATTTGTAAATATATCTAGATTTTTTTTTCAAGTGTTTTGAAACGACATACATGACAACTTGAATAGAAAAATGGAAAATAGTAGTTCATTAATTCAGTGTTTTAAAGAAATAAATATATTCCATGTGATGTTGAAATAGTTTTTTTCCTTGAGATCCGTAAGTATGCCATAATAATCATTTATCTTGGTGATTGGGTGTTACCATACTCAGAGAGGATAATTGTCCAAACTAGAAAAGTATTATAAATTACAGTACCCGTTACTGTATATATATATATATATATATATATATATAAGTAGAATTTATTTAAATAAGGTCACATTTTAAATAATCATATATCTTAAGTAAAGTAACTTAATAAATAGTTAGTAGTAGTTTTATTAAGTAATTAAAAATAAATATTAGTAGCACAAATTTAATATGGTTTTAGCGAATGAATAGTTTATCAATGCTGTGTCTCCTTCTTTCAAATGAATCAAATCAAATTTCAAATTTAATATGGTTTTAGCGAATGAATAGTTTATCAATGCTGTGTCTCCTTCTTTCAAATGTCAAAATCGATAATGCCAGAAAGAGAGAAAAATGTTTTAGTAAACAACCGCTAATTAACGTTTATAAGACATTTATAGTTTTATAGAACGGACGGTAAATAGTGTATTATCATCCCCAATCCTTAGCTCAAGCTATAATGTCGCTATATTCTAATTGGATTTTGATTTTGATTTATATAAAATAGGTAAGACAGACGAATAGACCACCTGATAGTAAGTGGTCACCATCGCCCACATACAAGAAATATTAACCGTTCCTCACGTCGTCAATGCGCCACCAACCTTGAGAACTAAGATCCCTTGTGCCTGTCACACTGGCTCACTCACTCTTCAAAAACAATACTAAGTATTGCTGTTGGCGCTAGAATATATGGCGGGTGGTACCTAATCAGATTTACACAAAGCCAAAATAAAGTCAAAGCAATATATATCAACATATCTACAGATATTAAAAAAAAAACGACCTTTAGTTTAAATGTATTGATTCTTCTACATCTTCCTACGAAGAAATCCACAAGTAAGCCGAGGCGTTATGGAGTTCAATGAACTGTTTATGGTAGAACACATTCAACTTTTTAATATACACCTTATCCGTTATAGATAAGGTTTAAATTCAAATAAAATTGAGTAAACAGTGCTATCTTAACGCACGCTAATCAAAAGTCATGTGGGTGCGGTAAGAAACACGATTATAGTTATAGCTGTTTGTTTATGTACATTGCAGATATATATTTAAAGACTTAAAAACTCTGTAATCATAACAAAATATGTGATCATACCTTTTTATTTACGACTTATATTAAAACAAATCAAAAGCGAGTCGCAATAATAATAATAATATTCTGAGACATTTTTCACACGGCCTCCAAATTAAGATTATACAATGGAAACCAGACAACTGATATACTACATAGACTATTTTTCTTTTGTAAATACATATTTGTATAAATAATTACACCCAGAAAGGACAAACAGACATGTTCATGCACACAAATATCTGTCCTGGGTGGTTGAGTCGTACCCACAACCTTCGGCGTTAAAGGCAAGCATCCACCAACCAAGCCAACCAGCCGGTTGGCGGCAATATCAATATAAGCTGTTATTTACCTATTGTAACTGAATATGTCATATTGCCAATGTAGTGTAAATAAACAAAATAAGCCGAAATGACCCAATGGTTTGAACACGTGAATCATAACCGATGACTTGGGTTTCAAAGCCAGGCAAGCATGACTGAATTTTCATGTGTTTAATTTGTATGAAGGAAAATATCGTTAAGAAACCTACATGTGTCGGTTAAAACATGTATCCATGAACCCGCATTGAAGCAGCGTGATGGAAAAAGCTCCAAGCCTTCTCCTCAAGGAGAGACCTCAGCCCAGTAGTGATACATTCGCAAACTGTTTCTATTATTATTTTTGATTGCTTATATTCTTGTATTTAATTATATTCGTTTATTGTTAGTTTATATATATTCATTATAATTGAATAATCAATTCGTATATATATATTTATATTTTATTATTTTCTTGTTTATGTATGATAATGGTGATGTTCTCCTGACGTTGGTCAGTCAACGGAGACTGGCTAACCGCTCTGAATAGATTATAACTATTCAAGTGCACGTTCCATTTCTTTTCCTTACTCTCAAAGTCGAAGGGACGGCTAACCGAAACAGCTGGAAAAAGTGGACACAGTTCCCACGGCTTCTTTGGAAGACTCATCATCGCTAAAATGCTCTCGAATATATGTTTCGTCGAAAAATTGAAACATTATTATATATCCGACTAGACATTAACAAAGTAAATAGTGAAAACAGGACAATCAGCGAATGCGCAGAACAATAGATAATCAAATATCTATATAAAATTTTGTTCATATATAGCAAAGAAAAGAAATATATTACCATTTATTTCGTAACATTTAAGCCGAGCCTCGCTAACATAATTCATGATGCCGCAGCGTCGGTATCGCGAACAATGCTTGGTAACAACCGGAGAAACCGGTCGTTTTATCGCTTAAATATAATTTGTATACTTCACCCAATATATTCTCAGCGAGATTCTCCGAACGCGACTTCTTACACAAGGACGTTAGATAATACGTTATGGAGATTCAGTTCTTATAGAATCTCTCTTGGAATCGTTATGTACACTCGGATTCAATATAGCTCGCCAAATGTCTTACCATTCTCGTTGGTCTACATTATAAGACTGAAGATCCAGAGACGATAGGGTATTGAGCTGTTTTGTCAAGAAAAATCTCAATAGTTAGACCCTTAGAGTTAGCAAAATGGATGAACACTCCCATGATTCGAAAGGCACGTGATGCCGTTGGTGCCAGAACTTTTTCCGTTTACCAAATAAGACTCGTGGTTTTTATAAATAGGGGTTGAAATGTTTCAATTCGTTTTGTAATGTTTGTTTTAAATTATGAGAACAATTTTGTTGATTATTTTCGGTGTAAAAAAATATATAATTTACCACTTACAGATGTATTGACTTAGTTCGTTACACACATCGATATAACAATTAGAAGTAGGACAATAGGTCTCCGAGTTTTACTTGCATACTTT
The DNA here is from genome assembly GCF_905147045.1 of Nymphalis io. Classification (NCBI taxonomy): domain Eukaryota; kingdom Metazoa; phylum Arthropoda; class Insecta; order Lepidoptera; family Nymphalidae; genus Nymphalis; species Nymphalis io. The sequence goes on along the minus strand of NC_065897.1, from coordinate 12,598,662 downwards.
GTTTGTTGTGTTAAAATAAGTCTAATTTATAAGCCATAGTAGAGATCACGTTAAACTAAACTATAGAACGCCTTGTGTTCTGTTGCTGTTGTTGTTTGCATTCATCATCGTCATTGATCATCGACGAGATGAAAGCAATCTTCACCTAGCGCGCCAATGTTTTTAACTCATGTAACATCTCAACAATCGTTAGATGATAAATCAAAACTTTCCTGAGATACACAGACAGCACTACATATATATATGTAAACAAAGTATACTTTACCGCCTACACTTGAATGGAATGTCCAGAATAAGAATACGAGCCGGTCGACAACAAACCGGTCGGACGAGCCGAGCTAGAAACCTGAGCGGCCATTGTATGGGACAACCGGAATAGCCTAGAACCTAGGTCATCTGAATATATGTACTAGTCTAATGTATAGACTCATTGCTACAGCTATATAATATTTGGAATGAAACACTACGAGTAGAACTCACCGAAAGAATTGCCTAGACACGTGTTCTAGAATTGAGTTTCGGACTAGTAAAGTATTATCATGTTTTCTCTTACTATTTAAATTTTATAACCATAATGATGTAAAATACAGTTTTTAATACATACTTTAAAATTAATTATACTTTAGTGAGTTTTTCTAGAGTAGTCTTAGATATTGGAATAACTTGGCGAACTTGGAACTTACAATTTAAAACTTGGTGAACAAATACAAATATGCAAACATTAAAATCAAATCAAATCAAGTAATGCTTTTTATTAAAGTAGTCTTATATCGTCATGTTATAATATTAAATTAAATGTAAAGCTACCATCGTTTCGGAATATGGATTCTACCAAGATGAACCGGCAAGAACTCGGCGATTACTCTCTTTCATACTTTTAATTACCGAGTCAAACAAATAAAATTAAATTTATACATATCCTGCTTGGATATTAACAAATACTCCTGCCTTATTTATAAAAGTATTTTTTCCATTAAATTTAAAGGCCAAGTTAAAATAAATTACGGAGAGTTATCAAAGAAACGATTTTGGTTTCTAAAGTGTTTTCTGTCCGGTGTACTGAATTAAGTTTCCGCCCCGCAATAGCAATACATCCATCTTTATTCGTTTCTATAATAAGATTCCTCATACATATTTAAAATTTAAAACTTATATTAAAATAAAAACATTAATTGATAAGGCTTGATGCATAAATATATGGAAAATAATAACGCGTAGAGTTCGTATATGCTGATTTCCATGCAGGACGTATAAATCAAATTTTATGTACTTGTCTATGTATTTCATTACATTAGAGCAACTAGATTTTCTTGTCGGTTCTTCTCGCTAGAATCTTCATTCGGAACTTTACATTAAATTTAATCTTGTAATATGAAAGACTCAATCAGAATTTTAATATGAATTATTATTAAATATTACTGAACATGTGTCGTTTAAAAAATTATAATAATCTACATTTTTAATCTGGCAACAAGAACATTGACAGACACTCTTTATGGCTGGAAATTGATTCACTTTTTTCTTACAGATACTGCGTGGTCGTATATATTAATTTAATAGCGATATTTTATGTTTTACGAATAATATAAGAAATTCTTCACCGAAAACTCGTTTTATTTTTGAGTTGAGAGCTCTTTCAAACATAACTATTATAAAAGTGCTTATACGAGTTTATTTAAATAAATTATGGTTTGATTTTGACGATAATAATAAGCGATCTTATTTCTTCCTTTTAGATTTAGTACAGAGTCTATGAATAGGTTTTATGTTTAATTACACACAGTATATACTTCCCAGGGTTTCTATGACCCGATTACAAGAGTTCCGACGTTCAGCTCGCCTCACGAGAAACGTGACTTAAAACCGATTCGAGATCACGAACGTTTACAGATTTAAAGAAAACATATCTGAGTTCAATTTAAATTAATAAAACTATATATAGTCTCGTTGTTTTAAGTTCATTCCACAGCGACAGCTGACGAAGGTAACATTCACAACTTATTCACCTTATCGAGAATCATAGGAAGATGAACTTTCAAATTTGGAGATTACTATTTATGTATATTCTCTTAAAAATGTAATGTTTACATGTATACTAATATTATAAAGAGGTAAAGTTTGTGAGGTTGTAGAGGGTAATATCTGGATCTACCTAACCGATTTTGAAAATTATTTTACCAATAGAAAGCCACATCATTTGTCATAGGCTATATATTAACCAGAAAAATTAAAAGACTTTTTCGTGGTAGTAGGATTTACAAAGTTAGTCGGAGAAAAAAGTTTCTTACGAACGCTGCCTTAACGATGAGAGATATATAATGGAGTTCTTGAGACAAATTGTAGAGCTTAATAATACCTACAAAAAAGTCAGGGACAGTATATTTCTAACTTTTATATTTAAGTCACAAAAAGTAGTTTTTTAAATTAAAAAATAATTTAAGTTGTTAGGTCACGTTTATTGAAATATTATCGAGAATTATGAATTCTTATCAAAATAAGTAATTTTATCGTCTCAAGTGTTTAAAACAAAAGACTTTTTCCTTTTACTGCATATAATTTGGAACAATTGTTAAAGAGATAATACGACATATGTATGGAAAAGCCATGATGTTGAAATCTATTGAGTGATATTTCTATTAGACGATTTTTTTCATATACAACACGTTAATCTATTTAAAAATAAATTGCTTTATTACCAAGGACATTTTATTTCAATAAAATTCATTTTGCAGTTTGTTTTTTGATTGCATAGTTTAAGAGATAATTTAAAATATCAAATACGAGAGACAATTTTATGAATGTTCGGCCAATCGATCACAAGTAAAAATGTTTACCGCCCAACGAAGTGGGCACGGGTCAGCTAGTGTTTATATAAATGAATAACTAACTGACCGACTGACATAGCAACGCAAAGCGCAAACTACTGAGGCTTGCACGACGAAGGTGAGCACTAAGGAAATATTTAAAAAAAAAGCCCTAAGTTAATTTATAACTAAATAAGGAGATGAAATTTTGTATAGAAATCCTTCAGTTTTTAAAGAAAGACCTATGGAAATTGGTATTTAGTAATTCTGAAATATTAGCGCAGCCGTGGTTGAAATATTTGACGAAATTCGACTGGATGTGAAAGGAGGAGAATCAAGTGCTTCGGCGCACATCTTACAATGGTTTTTCGATAGGCTAATAGGTATTTTAATTTACGGATAGCGACGTGCCGGAATCTATGAACTACCTTGGTGCTTCCTATATTTATTTAACATCGTGTAAATTTATATGAAAATTCCATTAGATAAATTTTATCTTGACATGCTCATAACTTCCGAATAAATTATGATTTTTACGAATGTTCGCCGTATATCATCGCAGAGCGCGATGTCGCGTAGGCGCAGGCTATTAAAATCATGAACTGGGGCCGAATTCTACTAATTTATAACGATAACGATACCCGATTCCCGATTCAGTTTCGATTCAAATTTGAATCATCTGTTTTTATTCGAATCGGAACCGAACCGATATGATGTTACCATATACCGTTGTTGTGTCAAAACCAAACTTAATTCTTAACTCTTATAACAATAGTAGATAATTAAATTTAATAAATGGAAAACGGAAAAACGGCAACGATCACGCTTCGATTCGATTGTGATAAAGTAACAATTTGTTAGTAGAATTGCTCATTTGTTCAAAGACTACCTTGTGAGCCTGAAGTAATTTGTTTTACATCTAATAAAGGTGAATGATGTTCAACTTAATTATTTATTTTAGGAATGCAGACAAACATATGAACTACTTGCCCATACCCGGTCACATTCGCCCATAAACCCACATTGCAAGAACTAACCACAGTTTAAGCCGTCAATGGACTGCAATAAAATTGACATTTTAATTAGTAGCCTTTGTAACTGGGTAACTTATCAACAGTAACACAGCAAGACTGCAGCTGAATACAGCAGTATACCAGGAGAGCATAAATATATAGACATGTTTGAGTAAAATTCCTTTCAATATACTTTATGGAGGAACATTATAACTTGTTATAAATGAACGACTGTGTGTGGTCATTTTTGTAGCTTGTTTGAAATCACAAATGCCAAACATTTGTATGTTAAGAGTGATTGTCGTGATCTGGGTATTTGCTTGAACTTACGTGGTTCTGAAACCATGATAAAGCCTTTTAATGGAACCAATTCATGTAAAACGTTTATAAAGTTAAAGTAAGATAATAGCAAGTTTTTTTTCTCCTAAGGAATAGAAAGCTTATTCGGTCACGTGGGCCAAATGTGGTTTTGTGGACACAGACACATGTGTGAACATGAATATAAATAATGAAACTATTCACGTTCATGTTTCCTCATAGTTTCCAGCACCGAGGGATAAATTATTATTAACACAAAATTGAAAATGCTCATGAAAACCAAAACACCTAAGCTAATCTTTATGTGTTGTAGCTATAACGCCATCTTGAATTTTAGAGAGTTTATATATATTTTAACAAATTTACTATATTATTTGGAGTTTTGACTGCCTCGATGGCCTAGTGGCTTGGTGTAAAGCCGCAGACTCGGAGGTCCTGGGTTAAATTCAAAGGTCGGGCCAACAAAACGTTATTGGATTTTTCTGTCAGAAAATTCTCAGTAGCAGCCCGGAGTCTGGAAGTTGGAAGTGTGTACATTCCCATGCCTCGGAAAGCACGTAAAGCCGTTGGTCCTGCGCCTGAACTCTTTCCGGTCGTGTCGGATTGCCATCCCATCGGATTATGAGAGTTAGGGAATAGAGTTTGCACCTGTGTTTGCGCACACACTTGTGCACTATAATATCTCGTGCGTATTTGGCTAATCTCAATTGAGATTGGCCGCCGTGGCCGAAATCGGTCTAAGTGAGTGCTAAAAAACAATTTTTATTCAAAACCTTAATTTTTAGTTATTTTCTTTAATTGTTCATGAAACTGAATACAATAACTTAGGTCGTACATACATTAACACAATAAATAACTATAAAAAATAAATGTATGTTTGAAGCAAACCTAACATGTAAAAATATACTTTGACTACTTCTTAAAGCTTTCCGTAATTATGGAGAGTAATAGACGCCTTAGAGAGTAGCAGTTTTGCCTGTTTCGAATCTACTTTTATATTGGTGGTAGAGCTTTTTGCAAGCTCGTCTGGGTAGGTACCATCCACTCATCAGATATTCTACCGCAAAACAACAGTACTTGGTATTGTTGTGTTCCGGTTTTAAGGGTGAGTGAGCCAGTGTAATTACAGGTGCAAGGTCTAAGGTAATGTATGTCTATGGGCGTTGGTGACCACTTACCATCAGGTGGTCCATATGCTCGTCCGCCTTCCTATTCTATAAAATAAAAACAATAAGAAGTAATATATAAGACATAATATGAGCTCAATTACTATTAACGTACAACGTTAGAAATATGACATAAATCGACAAACAACACGTTAATCCACCGCTGCACACGGGCATTGAAACGTTTTAAATAAAGATGAGTGAATCCTAAATATACTGTTATTAAAACAGAAACTTATCGAATGCTCGGAACGCGTACGTGGGCACACTGATGTCTAATTTCGTTCAAACATCACGCCTCTTGACTACGAAGTGTTGTTAGGATATTGAAATGGACTTTTTATTGAACCTGAATTTTTATTGAATTCTGCTTATGGCATTAACAGACAAGGCTTATCTTATACATATATATAAACGAAATATCACTAACTATAAGTCCGATTGACTAGAAAATTAAGCATAATGACTCCTCTCTGTTACGCAAATTTTATCCAAATTAAATTTTCATCATCTGAAATTTGGAACATCATAAGTTTTTAACTTAATTAAAAATATTTGTATAAATTTTACCCACATGAAGTCGGACAGCAGCTAGCTATTTTAAAAATCATATAGACGTGAAAAAGCGTTGTGTTTGATATTATTTTTATTGGTTTATTTGTATGTTTTCATGCAAGTATAAACTTAATTGTGTATAATTTGAATATCTTGGTACATACATTAATTGAGGCCCTTCTTAATAAAGGTCTGGTTCTACCGTTACTTGGCGTCTCTCGGTTAAAGTTTCGAAACTGGTGGTCGTTTTAGATTTAATGAAATCTTAAAATTAAACAAATATAACTGAAATGTTACTTTAATTAATATGAAAAATTACATTGTATATTTTGATTTTAATTAGAAAACTATATGAATATAGGGATATATTATGACTTTCAACAAAGAAAATAGCGAGGTCAATGTCCCTATTCTTGGAGACAATTCTAAATTAGTGAAGGAAACTTTGAGAAAGCGGTCGTGATGAGTGACGAGATCAGTGAACTGTTTGTTTAAATCATTTCTACTGGAGAGTTGTAACCTTACGTCAATAACGCTTATTTTGGTCAGCACTATATAAAGACTTAAGCTTAGACCGCCCAGTGATGTGAAAGTCGCAAGCTTGATCCGCACTTCTTAGCTGAGCTATTGTCACTTCTAACACAAGCCTAATAAATTCTTAAAAGTGGTATAAAAAATTCCAAGAAATAAAATAATATTTTTCTTGTTCTTTTGAATAGTAATAGCCATCGCCATATTTATTCTACCGAGAACAGCAAATATAAAAATTGCAATCGAATTATGATTTGCATTCCTTAAGCATAAATGTTGTGGAGTGACATCACGTCGACCACAAGCAAGGCTGACTACCTCATAAAGGATAAAACGTGAGAAATATATGACCTACAAATGCATCTAAATGGATTTTAGTCATATTTACGAGTTTAATCTCTACAGATTATTGCGTACTTTTGTATAATCTAGCGATCGAAATTCGACTGAAGCTCGTTAATAGCTAGCAAACAAAAAAAAGACCATCAATTGACAAAACAGACAAACAAAAAGGGGACGAACTATTTTTATCCTTGCCTGTTTATACATAGATTATAAATTAAACATATAAAATAGGTTACATATAATGTTTGAAATTAAAATATGCCTATGGCCTAGAATGAATTACACTATTTGTATATTCTACTAGTATACTAGTACTTTTTATTAGTACTGTGTTAGATTGTAGAGTATTCGTACGCGTATGTGTCTGGTGTACATACATATTTGTGTGTGTGCACGCATGAGTATTTGTGTGTCTCTACATCCATTACCCAGAAGAAACTCAGAAGATAGAAGAGATCCAGAAACTCATATTATAATGTAAAATTTCAAGGAATACAAAGTAGAAAGAAATACATTATCTAATTTAAAAAAATTGAATTAATTATAGAGAATAATACACTAAGAACCTTAATCACAAAGTTGCATTCAACTCATATTCAAAGGTGTAGGAAGGTGTAGTGTCCTTTGTTTTCTACGCAGTTTTACATGCAGTTACGAATGTTTTTTTGCGAAATGATTCCTATCTAACCTTCGCAGCACGTAAAGTTGAAGTAGTAAAACTGAATGACTTCGAGATAAAATGTAAAAGGGCATATCAAATCACAGGTCGGTAAAAATATCGTAAAGTCTCTGAGAAAAAGAAACATTGTTGAACATGTAGCACAAAGTACTTAATATCAAATTACAAATTAACATTGTAGGTTCCAGGAAATCCTTCATTCATTCAGCATTCGATTCGCAAGTAGGTCGGTTATTTCCAAAAATAACGGCGCACGTGCCTTTCATATATCAAACGTAGTCAGTGCTGTCGCTTGAACATTAGATGACAAAACTTCTCCCATACAATATATTCAAAACCGTTTGGATGGTGAGTTAGCCTGTGTAACTATAGGCACAAGGGACACATGTTTTTTATGAGACGTATGTTTATGAGCGTTGAAAAAAAAATTGAAAATGAAAAGATTGTCAAGCTTCCTCCAGACTGAGCTATAAGCGACATCTGGTATGACGTTAACTGTGTTGGCGTGTGACGTCAGCTGAATCAGCTGTATCAGATATATTTCGGCTGCGATCGAGTTTAGCAGTAACGACTTATGTTAATAATAGATATGAATAAATACGAACCGAGAAAATTCGAAGTGTTCTAGAAATTGTAATTGCTAGGCGCCATTTGCAAAATTGTTATTAGGATTGTTTTTCTGGAATCTGATAGAACCACCGAAGTAACACCGTGGTAAGAACGCGTGAATCTTAACCGATGACCGTGGGTTCAAACCAGGGCAAGCACCACAGAATTTTCATGTGCTTAATTTGTTATTATAATTCATCTCGGGCTTGACGGTGAAAACATTGTGAGGAAACCTGCATGTGTCTATTTTCACTGAAATTCTGCCACATGTGTATACCACCAACCTGCATTGGAATCGCGTGGTGGAATAAGTTTCAAACGTTCTCCTCAAAAAGGGAGGCTGTTACTGTTACTGTATGATAATCACATTCAATACAAAATATTCGCAAGGGCCGCTAATGAGATGAAATGCCAAGACGCACATTTGTAAGTTTGACCTATTTGGCTTAGGCGACAACTTTCATCATCGTTGGAATGCGAAATTAAATGTGATATTCTCCAATAACATTTATATGCATCCATAAAATATATTCCTAACAAATACATATGTATGTCTCATATTATATTTGGACCACATAATGATGTGATGAACGCAAATTAAATAAGTATCGCATGATCTTGGTAGGTTTACCCATATACCCATATCCATACATACATATACCACGTTTTCTACCGCCAAACAGTAATAACAGTGTCCGCTTTTAGGGTAGGCGAGCCAGCTACATAGGGCATAAATTCTTAGATAGGTGATATAAAATGATTGTATCAGATGATGATTGATATAAGGTGATATTAATGATTAATATTTCTTACAGCGCAATGTCTACGAGCAGTTGTAATCACTTACCATCAGGTGGCGCATTTAACAGTCCACCTACATAATATAATTTAAAAAAAGAATAAAAACATAGTAGGTAACAATACATATATAAAAATGTCGGGAGAAGAATTCTTACACTACATTTAGTCATACTAATATCATAAAGAAGTAAGTTTTTTTCGTTTATTTTTTTTTTCGGTTTTACGCAAAAACTACTGAGCTGATTTTTATCGAATTTATTTTAGCGTTTCAGATCAGACATAGACTGCAAGTATGTTAATATGGTACAATATTTTTTGATTTAGTACGCCGCAAGGTCGGAGAAAGAATTGTCAGTTCCATGGTCTTTGGGCAAAACTACGTTTTTATATATAACAAAATACATAAAAACTTTATATCAGAAACCGCACCAGACATCAAAAATGTCTGCAGCAACGGTATGTACTTACCCATCCTTTATATATAACTCGCAGGAAACATTTAAATGCTTAAAAGAAATAATGACTACGTTGCTTGACAGAATTGCCATAAACTATTTATTATATACCCATTCCACAAAAGTATTAACAATTATTTTTACGACTGACACCCATATGCCTTATCAAAATAATAATCAGAAATATAAATCCTTAATTACACTAGCGACATCATTAGATAAACATAAGAGGTGTTATGTCCCTTATTTACTTGTCTCTCTCGAACCGGAAAACAACCATTCATATTATTTATGTTTGGTCATAAAATAAGTGCTGAAAGATTCGTTATGTTTTTAATTAAAATATTTTTAAAACGTTAACGTTAAGTTAGCTCTCACTAAAAGTTCTAAATTGTGACTTTTAAATGTAATATAAAGCTTTCAATGTCTTCAAAGCAAATCTCTTAATCCAATCGTCGCATTACCCTTAAGGATATCTTCATTGACGTATAATAGCCAGGCTACATCGCCAACAACTTTTCTGAATTAAATCACAATTTAGCTGTCTCCTGGCTTCAAGCCAGAGGAACAGAGGGTTGCAAGGGGAAACAGTTTCGATAGCGCCATATAAATCAGGGGTCTGGACATATTTGAGAATTTTCTGATGCAAAATTTGGTAGTTATGAAATTTGTAGCTAAAAGTTGAGTATTTATGAATTCAAACCCATTTTTATATCAAAATAAATTACCTTTTTTTTATTCCTAAACTCTTTATTTCACTTAGGAACTCAGTCATCGAATCGATTATGCCATCCTCGTTATTCGTATAAGCTGATAATTATGCTAAAGAAACTAGGTACCTAATTAAAAAAGTACAATAATCATTAACAAGCTTCATATATTATGTATTATGAAAATGAGCTTATACAGTTTTATGTACACTTTTTCAATAATAGCTACGTGCGAAGCTATCACATGTGATAGTGAAGGTACGGACAGCAAAAAAAATAAATTTCTCGTACCATAGTTTCTAACTTCAATCTTCCCCAACATCAAACGCTTTCAATTAATTATATCTAAATGATCATAATAACGGCCAAGATGGCTTAGAAGTAAGAGCGCGTGAATCTTAACCGATGATCGTGGGCACAAACCCGGGAAGCGCCACTGAATTTTCATGTGCTAAATTTGTTATTATAATTCATCACGTGCTTGACGGTGAAGAAAAACATCGTGAGGAAACCGGCATGTGTCGAACTAAAATTCTGCCACATGCGTATTCCACCAACCCGCATTGGAGCAGCGTGGTGGCAGGCCTTAACCCAGCAGTGGGACATTCACAGGCTGTTACTGTACTGATCATAATTGACAATTAAACCCACACACACAATAACACACATATAAATTAACTAAAAATAGCGTATAGCGTCATCAATACGAAAATATTCGGTCCAGATCCGGAATACAATCCATTATGCATGTGTAAAACAAATTTCGCAAGAGGAAACGCGTTTGAACGCGATCAAATCTGGCACAAGGTGGCTGATCTCACCAGTTCAGTGTTACAAATCTTACGTGTGCATCCCGATACATTAGACCGGTGTTTATTTTGGACACCCACTACAATGTTACTTGTGTTTTTAATGGGAATTAAGAGTTCAATTTCAGGATGCGTTAAATATTTTTATTATGACATTACTGTTTTTAAGGAATTACTAATACCCCTATTTACTCCTTCAATTAAGCGTATTTAATTTGAGTTAGAAGTGGATACGCAGAGAGTAGAGAATGCATATAAAAAGAATTACCTTTACTTAATGATTGACTTAAGTTATCTTAACATTAAAACTATTAAATAGGTGTTTTTAAATAGGTTTATCTTGTATATACTACATTAACTTTAGCTATTAAAAGTAACAACATCTCACAAAGAACCAAAATATTTGAACTCTTTAATCATCATCTTTAATCTCTTCGAATGATAAACAGAAACCATTTGTAAAGTAAACTATGCTTTTAATTAAAGATCGATAAAGTTTTCATCAAAGAACATAACATAAAGTTCTAAAGACCATTAAAAAGTGTTGTTAAAGGGTATTCTTTTAAACTATGACGCGAAAGAGAAAAGTTATAAGTTTAAGGTGTGCTGGTAGCTCTTAATGAACAAATTTTGAAATTATGTTCTTGGCTATGATTATAAAAATGTTTTCCTATTTATTAAAGGGAATTAAGAATTTTCTCATCAGCATCTTTAAAAAAAATTGTCGTTTAAGGTTTTAATTATTTATAAATTCACAACAACAATTTGTTATTCCGTATATTTTGGAATACTTAACTGAGAGATAACAAAAAGTTAATCCTAATATCACGGAAATAGTATATAAAAACTGTATATGGGTGTATTGTTAAATTAAAAGTAATTTCGATAGCAACGTCATTTGCTAATGCTATAGTATATAATCGAGTGATTGACATGCGCACAGAGATTGCGCCGATGCTGTCATGTTCGAACTGGTTCCGAGGAACAGATTGACACATCGTCCACCGCCTGACGACGCCTCTGAAATTATCGCTCTTGGCTTCCGACCAACACCGTAAACTGACTGATTTGCTCTACAAGAAGAAGACTCGTCTTTATCTTCATGAATAATGTTAACGGACATTTTACCATTTATACTAAATAACTTCAATCTTTTTATATAATTTATAATTTGTACAATAAACAAGGCATCTAATGAAAGTTTTTTGTATATATTTATATAACTATTTTTTTCCATTAAAAAGTTAGTTTTTAAGCATCTCTAATTCAAAGTTCGAATGTTGCGATTTAAATGAACCGTTTTTTAAACTTATAATATAAAGTCATATCGAAGTTTCGAGTAAATGATTAATATCCGATAAAAAGAGTTTTATCTCAAACTTTAGTTATAAGACATATTTAAAAGTCTTAATACATTTAACGATTAGATCAAAATTATAACTAACCTTGTAACAGCTGAATCGTCGCCTGGTACTCGGCTAGTTTTTCATCCACGTAACCTTCTTGCGACTGGTTCGCAATAATCTCAGCGGTCGACGGTCCCCTTTCCTCGTCTTCTTCGTAAATCATCGGACGCGGCGGAGGAGGCGGTTCTAACGGTGCTCCAGCGTAATCGTACTCGCGAACCGTTTCGTACGGAGAGGAATAATAGTACTCAGGACTTTGTCCTAACGTTGGGGACATCGGATACGGTGATATCGAGAAGTGGGAGCTCGGAGATGGCGAATGCTGTCGTAAGTGTGGAGAATGAAGAGGACGGAAAGGTTTTGGGGAAGGCTGGACCGGAGGAGGTGAGACTAGGGCAGTCGAATGTCTCGGCCCAGATATAAGAGGAGGTGGGCTTGGCGCCCATGGCGACGGTGGTCGATAATGGAGGGGAGATGGGGGACCAGGTGGTCGTGCGCGACCACGTCCCGGCGGCGGTTGCGACATCGCGCGGATTGATTCCTGTCAACCCGGTGTGTCACGCCTTAATCTGCATCGCTGTAACAAAAAACATCAACTTTAATACACGTGAAATATTCAAAGATGGATCAATGGTTTTTATTATATACTTAAAAATTACGCAAAAGTAACGAATAAAGTAGCTTGTCGGTATGATTTTTCAATATGCCCTAAAAAAAAGTATGGTAGACATATAAAATACAAGATTTAAATGTCATATTAACGTAATGGTTTTTTTTTACTATTTTTATGAAATAGATAGATGAACGGTCAAATGGACCACCTGATGGAAAGTAGTCACCACCGCGCATAAGCATTGGCAGTGGACAAAATATATCCTTAAATTCCCAATGCTTCATAACCTTGGAACTAAGATGTTATATCTTATACCTTTAATTACACTGGCTCAGCCTCCCTCTAAACCGGAACACAACAATACTAACTATTTCTGTTTGGTAGTAGAATATCTCATAAGTAGGTGGTACCAAGACGAGCTGGCTCAGAGCCTTACCACCAAGAAGTCATCCATCAATGCAATTTTTATATACCAAACAACAAAAAAACAACGAAGCTCCTGAATATTACTTTAACTCCTTGTAACAACCCCTATATTTTACTCGACGATGTTTTCTACCAACTTTTATAAAATCACTAGAGTATTCGATAATAATATTGTAAGTTATTCAATATTTTCGGTCGCGTGCTGCCGATTACGATGCTATTTTCGGTGGAACCAATAAAGGGTTGCGTTTCGAAACGAAGAAGTAACATAAAACAGATGGCAAACATTTATGAACTTCTAATCGGCTATTAAGTGCATATTTGTTGTTATCACGGGGTTATCTAAGATATGTGCTACTTTATTTATTTTTAGAAATAATCACATGAACTAAGATGGAGTATTGTATAGGGCACGTGGATTGAAACTCGGACAAGGATCGCTATTTTTTGTTATTTTTGATGATTGATTGATGAGTTATTCATTGCGTGTTAGGTATTTTAGGAAAACATAGTAAGGAAATCTGCATATATATATTACATTCGTATTTTTTGATATCATAAGTAGGCAGATTGGCAAATGGGCCACCTGGTGGTAAGTGGTCACCACTACCCATAGCAATTGGCACTAATAGAAATACTAATCACGTCTTACATATAATCAGCGACTACAATTATCATAATTTATATGTCTTAATATATATACCCTTCTTTCATTTTAACGTTAATATACGACTGATTTGAATAATTGTATTGACTGGCAATGACCTAATATATTGCTTGAAATCAGTAAGTAAATAGTATAGTAACAAACTACAAATGTCCCACTGTTAGGCTTAAGTCTATTCTCCTTTTGAGAAGATTTTTTTTTCCAATGAGGGTTGCCTGAAACACATGTGTGTTTTATCCGCCACATTCAGGTTTCCTCACGATGTTTTCCTTCAACGTCGAGCACGAAATGAATTTTAAACACAAATTGAGCACGTGAAATTTCAATGTGCGTTGCGTTGGATTTAACTCGGAATCATCGGTTAGGATTCTCGTCTTCTAAGCATTTGGCGATTACAGCTTTTCTCTAGTTAAAAGTCCTTTGTTCAAAGATTTGGTTTTTAGTGCTAATATGATATATAATGTCAGTTTTTTAAATTAATAATCTCGTAAGAATAATTTAAGCAACTAAATAAAAAATCGTCGAAAAATGTAATTACCTTCGAAATAATATTTCTAGGAGACCCAAATAAGAATCAGCCTTGAAATATCAAGCCGTTGCATTGATATTTTGAAAGACATAACTATTAAATAAATTATTTTGGACACTCGCCAACAGGACTAGAAATTAGCTTCTCAACTCTTGACATTTTGGAAAGATTGAGTTTTTTTAAATGGTGGATTGTTAAACGAGACATGGCAATAAGCTATATAACACTTATGTCGCCATTCATATCAATAGGCTATAAATCTTTTAGGGCAGTGCGAACTCTGATCAAATTTAGAATAGTAATAAGTTCATGTTGGTTTTGTGTTTCGTTTTAAAATCAAGTCGTTAATAAAAATAAAAAAGTGATTGACACAACGTATTTTTTTTTTTTAAGTTTACAGACTAATTAAAATACATATTATATTTTGTCAAAAAAAATTCAATATTAAGCGTCGTTATGCATTAGAAACTTTATATAGTCACGGGACTTTTCGTATAAAAAGCTAACAGTAGTCAACGACCTTTAAATTCTGCGTCAAAATGGCTGCCATCCAGACGGTCACAAGTTCCACAAAAAAATACGTTGCGACTAGCACGCGCTTTCCTGGCTATATTCCAACCATGCCATCAAGGCAGGGCTCCCCCACAATTCGGTTTGATATTGGCAAAGCCGCCACGAAACCCACATTTACATTTACATAAACATCAAGAAAATTGTCACAGATTAAAATTGAGTCTTCTATTTCTAATGTTTTCTTAAAATAACAAATATTTGCTTCGAATTTTAAATTCGTAATGACAACAAAAGAAATGAACTAAATTAAATTCATTATTATTTTTATATTAAAATTACGAAGTTAGGTTTTATTTATTTTCTGGCAGTATATATATTTAATTGTTTTTTTTTTAATTAATTCGTAATAAAGAGTAACTTCTAAGTTTCTAGCCGGTGCTTCTTTTTAAAATCCATATTCCTTACCGTTGACAGCATTACATAAAATATAATCTTGTAAGATAACGATTCAAAAGTTGCATCATTGTATCCTTATATACGTACTAGTTACTACCGCCGCACTCGACCGCAGGTGAGGGAGACCGCGCAAGTGGAGGTGCTACGTATGTCCTTTTTTATTCCCCTGACAACGAGTACACAAAATTTCATAATAATCGGTTGAGTAAAGATGTAAAATCGTAACAAGCAAACAGACTCACTTTAGCATTTATAATATTAGTAAAGTTATATTTGAATGTTACATTTAGCGTGAAAATTTTAGTATTTATGCTATATTTGACAATATATAAAGACAGATACATTAATATCATATTAAGGAATAAATATTTTAAGTACGCTGAAAAGTTACATAAAATACATGTGCAGCAAATTAATTTTCGTCTTAATTGGAAAAGTATATTTTAAACATTTAAAATATATATTATAACTTTGAACATTTATGCATGTTTATTATAAATAATTAATTATGTGACAATAACAACAATAGTATTAGAGGACGTATTAGAAAATTAATCTTCATTTTTAAAAATCTCAGGTAGGTCTGTGATTTAAATTTTGTGAGCTCCATTTATTACGCTTTTTTTAACTTAATTACGTTATGGAATTTCTGTATGGGGTGGTGCAAGTAAAACTTCAATGTCTACTGGAACGAGCTCAGGGGATATTAAAGGTGAGGGCATTTAAGGATTATATGTATCCTACCGTTTTATTCTATAAAACCCTGTCATTTAACAGTTCGGCAAATGCACATAATTGATATATTGATAACGCAACGTACAAAGCGAAGTAATATATCCCAAAACAAATGGCGACAAGACGATATTTTTTTATAATATAGGTAGACGGACGAGCTTATGGACCACCTGATGGTAAGTGGTCACCATCGCCCATTGACATTGGCATTGTAAGAAATGTTAACCATCGCTTACATCGCCAATGCGCCACCAACTTTGGGAACGAAGATGTTATGCCACTTGTGCCTGTAATTACACTGGCTCATTCACCCTTCAAACCGTAACACAACAATACTAAGTACTGCTGTTTTGAGGTAGAATATCTGATGAGAGGGTGGTACTTACCCAGACCAGTAAAAAATTAAAAATATGATCAACCAACGTATAAATTAGCCTTTGCTTAATCTTTTTATCTTTTTTGATCTCAGTATCTATAAAATAAAATATCTATGAATACAGGATTATCAATGATTTTATTAAATACCATCTCAAGACAAAACTTCGTAAATATTTTAAAATGTTAACATATGATGATACTGAGAAATTGTTAAAACATAACGTTATAACCTTTTGTTTTTTAACGCTGGAAAAACGCGTTACGCGTTTCCCCCACGGGAACAGTGGGGGGTATGTGGGGCTCGCCGGTTTCCAAGGCGACGAGTGCGCCCCGAACATCGGAATACCCACTAAAAAACTAGCTGTACCCTTTCCGTCTTAACGAGGAGCGCCACGGGATCGCTTGCTACCGTGACGCTCTGACGTAACGTTATAATCTAGCTCAACTTAAAACAAAATTATTGCTTTTTACAATCTCTTTTGCACACACAAACTCATACACATGCACGAACATAAACAACCCAACCCATGAAAAACAAATTTGCACTATAAAAATTGTTATTAAAGAATACTATACTTAATTACTGTGTACTTAACGTAAAATTATAGAAGCAGCATAGTATAGGCAAAGTAGCAACTTTTGCATATACTTTGCAGTGACACGCAATCGAGAATTTTGCTCCTACCGTCATACAGTTTACCTACTACGTGTAATATGAATCGCTTATGGGTTGCTTAGCATTATTACATACTACAAATTATTTAGTCATGTCTTTATAGTAAAAAATAACAAGGATTATAAATGCGTAAATAGACTTTAACCTATAACATCTATCCAAACAATTTACACGTCATCATAAATCCATAATAATAATAACATTTATAACAATTACGATAAGTTCCCGATTCAATTCCGATCCAACTTTGAATCATCTGTATTTATTCGAGTCGAAACCGAACCAATAATATGTTAACATATAGCGTTATGTTAAAATCAAACGTAGTTGTTAACTGTTATGGCAATAGTCGATAATTAAATTAAAGAATAGGAAAACTGCAACGATCATGATTCGATTCGATTGCGATAAAGTGACAATTTGTTAGTAGAATTTGCCGGCTGTTTTATCGTATTTAAGTTTGTTTTGTTACAGAAACAGTTTGTTCGTAGCGTTAATAGCATTTCGTTCGATTCACCAATAGGTTGATTTATAAATGAAGACGGTAATATAATCAAATATATAATTTATTACAAGTATATATTCTACACAACTAGCTATTAAAATATTGTCAATAAAGACAAAGTAAATAGTGCCTTCCAAAAGCTTCAGAACATGTGCTGCTTAAGGATTAATTGAAAATATTGTTGAATTTAATTTATCCTCTCAAACTAAAGGTATATCCGAGTCAATATTTGTATATCTAGTTAGCTACTCTATAAAGTATAATAAGGTTACATTAACGATATAAAGCAATACTGTCTGGGTTGGTACCACCCACTCATCTAAGTAAGTAATTCTGCCGCTAAGGCATTACTTAGTATTGTTGTGTTCCAGTTTGAAGGGTGAGTGAGTCAATGTAATTATAGGAAGAAGGGACATAATCTCTTAGTTCCCAAAGTTCGTGGTGCTTGGGGGATGTAAGCTATGGTTTTTATTTCTCACATCCGAAATGTTTATGGATGGTAGTGACCACTAACCATCAGGTGGGCCATTTTGCCCGTCTGCCTACATATAACATAAAAAACATAATTAGTCTAAAACTAAAAGCTTGAAAAGGCTGCCAAGTCCCAAACAATCAACTTGATGAAGACGCAACAGGTGAGTGAGATAATAATAACTAAATTACTAAACCATCTTAAATCTTATCGCCCATTTAATTGCTGGTACTTTAAACAATCTATTTTTAAAAATTGCTATTTCTGTTTATTTTGATTTTTAGTTCAAAGCATCCATCGACGCGAATAATTATAATATATACTAAATTATATACAATATAAATTATAATGCAATATTACACTTGTTGACAGGGCTTTGTGTAAGCCGTCTGGGTAGCATCCACTTATCACATAGTCCACGGCGAAAAAGCAATTCTTAATAATATTGTTGCGGTTTAAAGGGTAAGTGAGCCAACGTAGTTTGAGGCACAAGGTACATGACAGCTTAGTTCCAAAGGTGATGCATTAACAATATATATAAGGGATGGTTAATATTTCTTATAGTGCAAATGTACATGTACGGGCGATGGTGACCACTTATCAAGTGGCCCATTTGCCAGTCTGCCTACATATTAAAAATAATAATAATCAATTGATTCATTCAACTTTAGTAAATGGATAATTTTGGATATTTTTTTTAAGTTAGAAATATCAGCGTTTACAAAAACTTTATCCCCAAAGTATGGTTAAAAAGGGATGCTTTTAATATATGTGAATTAATTTCCTTGTCGGTTCTCGGTAGAATCTACATTTTTAACCGGTTTTAACCATGACGATTTGACGGTTAAGGGTGTCTACTTATTTTAAATAAAGTAAATGTATATTTTATTATTTATTATGTGACTATGCACTTAAATGTATAAACTTAAGTAAATCATTTAATTTAATTGTTAATTTTAAACCAATTTTTATTTTATATACCTGTCATTTTATACATATATTAATATAATTATTTTAATGTACAATTGGTGTGACCTGTATTTAATATTAAATACTTGTTAACAAATATATTTGCGTGCCTATCGTGGGCGAAATGTATTAGAGACTTATAAAGAAATCATAACATTTGTAAAAATGTTTCATGCAAATGAATGATTATTATTTAATAAAAAATTAAGATAAAAAGACCACCGTTCTTTTTTCTTAACAAAAGCAAATATTGTGCTTTTGTATCAAAACATTTTAATACATATTTATGTTATAATAACAGAATATACATGTTATAAATATATATAATATTTAATATAAATTATAATACTATACTACTAAGACAACACAATAAAAAAACAGACTTGTTATCCTTTCTATTTGTAGTTTGTTGTGTCTTCCTATCTATAATTTGTTTTGCCTGCATGTTTTCATTTTCATGCAGCATTTCCTGTCAATTGACTAAAAATTACTTTACAAATTTTCTCTTTAAAACCGACGATTGACAAAAACATGATATGAAATTTCATCATTATACAAGAAAAAGTTTTTCAAATAATTTAGTATATAAAATAATTATCGAATAATTTAGCCGAGGTGTTAGGTACCTCTCGGCTAAATTGTGGAACCCTAGGCCGGTGCCTTGCAAGACTAGCATAAACCCGGAGTTGTTTACTTCCTGCCTTTGGACTTTTAAAAAACTCGAAATAAAATGAGCCATTGATTGTTTATTTACACGTTTCTACTAAAGCATGTGTCTTAAAGATTGATACGTTTATAATGTAATGATTATAAGATTCAACGATTAAAACCGTACTGAGAACTTGCCAAGAAGAGATCTAAAGATGACATCAAAACTGTAATAAGCTTATGGCCAATCCTATACACGTTCCCTGAAATCAATACAGTCATCAGTAACATTTATAATTATTACAATAATTTAAATCTTAAGTTCTTACACTAGTAAACTAAATGTAAACGTAAACACTCCTGACTATGATAGATACTGATGTATAGATGTTAATTTTCCATTTTTTTAGGTCACGTAGGCGATGACGTGGGCGTATACACCCAAACATCAAGTGGAATAGAAGAAATAAAGAAAATTGGATCAATTATATTTAAAAAAAAAACTTTTAAAGGCGTACGTTAATCTTAGAAGACAGTAAACTACTCTCCAATAAATATTAAATAAGCAGTTCTTGTATACTTACTTCTGACCACCATTCGGTTCCACTAAACCATTATATACCACAGTATTTCGACTCGTACTGATTATATTAACATGTTTAACAATTGTACACTAGGTGTAATGACAATTTTAAAAAGTCTACCCATTTCTATATATATAAGCGAAATACCACTCATCACGAGATCTCCTAAACTATCCGGCGATTGACTTGAAATTTATCACAGTTACTCCTTTCCTGACGTAGACACTCACTGAGAACGGATTTTATCCTAAATAAATTATTTTTTTTATCTACCCGCGCTAAGTCGGGACTGTTAGCTAGTTAAGAAGTCCCTAATCACTTGTGATTGTTTAGATGTATAATTCATTAAGGTTTTGGGTAAATTGGATGAAATATATATTGTTGAAGATATCGGAAAAGAACAAGCCGACTGGGAACTTTACTAGCGTGCGCCGCGTAAATCAATGTAGTTATTTTTTACATATTTTACGGTATAAAAGTTTTATAATAATAATAATAATGTCCTAGGGCATTATTCACACACTGCCATCTGATCCCAAATTAAGCAGAGCTTGTACTATGGAAACCAGACAACTGATATACTACATATACTACTTTTCTTTTGTGCATACATACTTATTTAGATAATTACCCAGACTCAAGACAAACAGACATGTTTATACACACAGTTGTCTGTTCTGGGTGTCCTGTATCCACCAACCACGCCAACCGGCTGTACCTCCTTAGTAGGTAGTAACTAATATATAGACTAAGCGTCTTAACTGACTCTAAAATACACAGATTTTAAAAATATCCTCTGAGTATTATATTTATACTACTTATATATTTGCACACACTTAGAAAACTCGTTTTTTTTAATTTGTGCTCATTTTTTAACTTCGATATTTATAAAATGACCCGATAGGCTTGAAATTTATAAGCACTATCAAGAAATATGGTCAATTTACTATTTGACGTATCAAATTATGGATTTTTTCGCTATAGAAAATTGCTTATATCGTCAATAATTATCTAAGAACGTTCAGATTTTTCTAGACATCATGTCTTGTTACAAACTGAAGTCAATAGACGAAACTATTATTAGCGTCCGTTGCTGCAGCGACTCCAGTGATACAATCGACGAATTTAGACGGAAAAAAATCACTCCAGTTGTACAGCACAGATGATCTACGGCTAATTTTACATTTTCAACATCGAGTGTGATGATCTTTTGGTGTTTACGTTTATGTGGAGGCGTTACAGAATTCACCGTGTTCGAATATTAAATATATAACATCATTTCAGTTAAAAATATCACGGTCATAATATTTAAAAGTTATGAAATATACAATAATTATTATCCTCGAAAAAAACACTTAACTTATGATATTCTATTAAATCATTTCATCATACCAAAAATATGTTCAATTTTTTTTATGAATAGATAAAAATAGAATATATATGTATATTTGTCATTAATTAATTAGCCTCGTATTTTATACTGAAAGTGAAACATTGCCGAGTTAAAAACAAGCTAGTTTTGACTACGTAATATTAAACAAAACTCGAATTGTTGCGATCGAAAACATGGCTAAAAATAGCCGTTACGCTGAAATGCCCTTGGCCAAGGCGCTAAGGTTGGCGCTGACCATTGATGCGTCGGCGCATGCGCTGCCCATCACTGACATCACGGCACGCTCAGCCAAGTGATATTTGAACATTTGCCCGTAGTCCCCAGAATGTACACGAAATTGTTTTCATGCTTCTATTTCACAAAGTTATATGTTTTCATAGTGCATTTGCAATTTACTTCTTGTAACTACATTGTTTTACTTGACCGAAAATATGTTAAATAAAACAAAACACGTTCATATTTATCTGTAAACACTTATAGATAAATATGAAACGATATCGGATGGGCTTAGCTAGAACTGAAAAATAATGGGAACAATTATAGTAAGTAGTTACTATCTTATGTAAGTTTCATAAAAAAATTACTGGTGGTAGGGCTTTGTGCAAGCTCGTCTGGGTAGCTACCACCCACTCATCAGATATTCTGCCGCAAAACGGCAGTACTTGGTATTGTTGTGTTTCGGTTTGAAGGGTGAGTGAGCCAGTGTAATTACATGCACATAACATCTTAGTTCCCAATGTTGGTAGCGCATTCGTGATGTAAGCGATGGTTAACATTTCTTACAATGCCAATGTCTAAGGGCGTTGGTGACCACTTACTATCAGGTGGCCCATATGCTCGTCCGCTTACCTATACTATAAAAAAAGCTGTACCAAATCGTTATCGTCCGTTTAATGACCAGTAATATATCGACAGCTGAATGCAATGAATTTATGTGTTCGGTCAATTACGTTTGAAATATAATTATACTGCACAACTGTGCAGTCTGTAATTTCACTAATAATCTGATGGGCAGCAATCTGACACGACTAGAGATAGATCGGGGGCAACACCAACTGCTTTACACGTCCTAAGTTTCAAATACTCTTTTGAAGGTTCGATTAATACACTAGACAAAAGTGGGCTAACGATTAGAATGCTTTCCGCGGTTAAGTAACTATTATTTTTACAGCGGACAGATAATGAAATGCCACTTATGTCACTTTATGTCTAATATTCCCGTAATAACACTGGCTCAGCTTTCAAAAGCCCAACACGGGCAAATTAAAAATATCTATATTAAATATAAAATTATTACATTAGTTTATCGAGTTAAAAAAAATCTACCACCGGTTCGGAAAGAGTACGACAAATCTGAAAAGAACCGGTAAAAGAAACCCAGCGATCGAATTTTTAAAACGACACGGAGACGGTCATTTTATTTCCAAATGCGAATAATAATCACTTAAAAAGTCGTTAATTTTTATAATATAAAGTTTAACACGCAAAGAGTTTGCGTGTTAAAATTAATATTTTTAATTTTTCGTTAGCATTTTTTTATTGTGCAATTAACCATTTTTGAGGGGTTTCTGCGAAAAAATCTCACATAAATTGTCAAGCAAAACTTTGCAGGACAATTTTGTTTACAATTTGTAGTCGATAAAGTGCTTGTTCCTCGCATTAATAATTCTTACTGGTTCTTCTTGGTAGAATCGACATTCCGAACCAATGGTGACTTTAAATTTAATTTACTTGAACAAAGTACATTTGATTTATATTCTTCACATTTTGTAGGAAATATAAATGTTTTTATAGCTACATAACCTTATCAAATTTATATTGTGAAACGACAAGAAATATTTTTACTACATTAAATTTATTACTCAATAAATCATTTAGGGTTCACATAATAAATGGCACGAATAGCGTTATTATAAAATTTCTGGTTTTTTTTACTTATGTACTTATAATAGGTTAAGAGAGAGCATTTTTAAACAACGTTATAAGTATTATTATACCTATTATGTATGTATTTTTATTAAAAAAAATAATTAAGTTATAAGTAAGTTTCGTTTTTATTGCCTAAAAATTAAGGCAAGTGATTTTTATGAGAACAAGGTGATGTGACGCAGCTTTGTACGATTCCATGTTGTGACGTAAGCAATAACTTACAAAATAACTGACTAATATAAAACATTCCGCAACTCTTTTCAGGTTTCAAAAATAATTTTAATGAGCTCCATAATAGCAATTTTCATTTTCCTTTATTCTTTTTATTTGTTTTCTACGCCGGCTTGGTCATGGCCACTTGAATTAACTTATTTTAGATCAAATCATTTTTTTTATACTTCTTGTTCTATATATTTTGCATGTCAATTACCACATAATACACATTTAAATCGTCAAACGTTATTAGCGGTTTGGAATAGATTCTTCTGAGAAGAAACACCAAGAAACTCTGTATTTACTCTTTTTAAAATAAAACATTATACAAATTTGTATATATTATGTACAACTAGTTACTTTCTCCACGAGATCCAGCAATCATTTAAACCTGAATGAATTGAATGATTGCTGATTTTTGGCAAATATATTCTGGTACAGACTAAAGAGGCTTTACTAGTGAAATTATTTAAAAAAATGAAGATTCCTTAGTGGTAGATCAAGTATAGATTACGGTAAAAATAGATATGAAATTATCTTTAAGAATTACTCATTAAACTTATCAAAACGAAAGTCTGGAAACATATAACATTCACTCGTCAGAGCTGTTGGAAATGTTCTCCTTGCAATTTTGGGTTTCACAGATTGATATTAAAAATCTTATTAAAATTAATCTCGATGATGTTAAAGGTCCAAAAAACAACTATGACATTAATTTTTTGAAACAAACAACTGCTTCATATCTAGAACAGGAATGTAGAGATTGGTATAGAATTTTTACGGATGGTTCCAAAACTGATAATCTTTTAGGTGCTGCTTTTTATGATCCAAATTTAAATTGTGAGGGTTGTTTTAAAATAAATGAGAATGTCTCCATAATGACATTGGAACTCATTGCGATCTCAGAAGCTTTGACATACGCTTCTACACAAGTTAATAGTAATAAAATTGTAATTTTATCAGATAGTAAGAGTGCCTTACTGCATTTGGCTCGATGGGCCTCTGGATATAGAGGTGTACCGATAGCCTGTGATATTTTTAACAAAGTACATGATTTTTTTAAACACAATCGGCAACTGAGATTGCAATGGGTTCCGTCTCATATCGGTATACGAGGTAACGAGGATGCTGATATGCGAGCTAAAACGGCATGTGTTGAAGGAAAGATTTTCAATATTAAACCTAGCTTTGCAGAAGTTTTACCTACATTTAAGGCTGCTAGTTGGCTTTTATGGCGAGAATATTTTGACCGACGGTCAAAAGATAAAGGTATATGGTATAAAACGATTGTAAATCAGCCTCCTCAAATTTTATGGTTCGACAATGTTAAAATGAGTAGGTCGCATACTAAAATATTATGTAGACTTCGCTCCGGTCATTACCCTTGTAACAATTTCCTTTTTCTCATAAAAAGGGTGATTCCCGTAATTGTAATGTTTGTGGTAAGATAGATGACATACATCATGTTTTAGTAGAATGTAATAAATTTAGAGACCCTAGGGAAGTATTGATAAATAGATTTCAGCTATGTCGGTTAAATGTCGGAGTTATGCAAAGTGCTTTATCAGATCCCACGTCTACAGTGGCCAAAGCAATATGCAGTATGATGTCTGTCTGTCACTATGTAACGTAATTATAAATCCTATAAGATAAAATTTGATATGTAAGATAGCTTAAGGTACGATGGGTTTGACAAGCCGCAAGGATAAAAAACCCGTAAAAAAAAATCTGGAATTTGAAGAGCTAGAATAAATACACTGTATTATGTTATTGACCAATGGCTTTCGTAAGTAAAGTGGGTAAATAACAATTTATGAAGAAATCAATGGTATTATTATATTGAGAAATACTTGACACACTTAAAAATTCACAAAAAAATACAGAACTAAACAAAAGAAAAATTACAAATCCAGAAGAAACGATTCAAAGATCGAGGTATTTAAAAGAGCCGTTGTTAACATTTACACTTCGATTATGTTTACACTCGAACGTTGTTTTCCAAAAGCCGAAAGTCATAAATTAATTTTAGATTTTCATTTTTTTAAATAAGACGAACTTTACGGCCGCGATATTATGATTTATGCGTTCAGTCATTACCGTTCGTGATTAACATTATAAAAGAGCGCCCCAGTTACCGAAACAAAATATGTTAACACGCGCTAATGTTTGAAGTTTGATCTAAAATTATGGACCTGCCTAAACATCAGACTGAGTGACCTAAAACTATCATTGTGATGAAAGCTTCGTGTTTGCTTTACGAAAAATATTTAAGAAGTTGACATATGTATTTTAATTATAAACTTCCGTGAAAATAACGTGAGTTTCATAACGTGATCGATAGCGTTCCTGATGAGTCCTACTAGGCGAAATATTTTACATCAAACTCATGTTAATTTAGATTGAAAGCAATATTATTTTGTAAACGCTTTTTTTCATAAGATTCAATACTCGGCCTTTTATTACCTTAACTGTCGACAAGGTTAGTTCGATGTATTGGCGATTTGAGATTACTATTTAACGAGGAATGTTTATAACTTGTAAACTACGATTATACTGTACAAAGTATAAAGTCAAAGTCTTTACTCAATATAAAAGTATTTCACATTACTTATTGATTGTGAAAATCGCCCCGGTTCGTAAAGAAAGTTATTCCGAAATGTATATTTCGTAATATACATTTTTTTTACTTTGTGAACTAGCTTTTTCTTATTTTTTATACTTATCAATTTTCAACGTTCAAAATTCGTATTTATTTTAATATTAATATAACACGTATAAATGTAAAAATTAAAAAGCTCGATTAGCTAACGTCAAAATCGTTAAATAAATGTCGATAAGTTTTATAAAGTTCAAACTATTCAATATTACGTCTGCCCTGTAACTCAAAGTAACTTTAGTTTACTGGTAATTCATACAATTTAATGTCAATTGGAAATATGCATAGTACACAAAGAACCCATAATGGGTAAATGAATCGCCAAGGAAAAGTTCCGAAATCAATACTATATTGTTTCCGGTTTCCGTCTAGACTTTGCGGCGAATCTACAGTTATCTCCTTAGATGACGCAATGCGGAAAAATATACTGCCAAGTATTTATTTAAAAATCTTAGGAGGTACAAAAATAATCATCAAATTTAGTCATTTTCTATGTTAAATATGGAAGATATTTTTTTTTAATCAAAAATCCAAAAAAATGGGTTATTTTTTGGTTTTATTAATGGCTAAACATTTTTACAAAAAATACATAAAGCTTCCCAAAATAATAAGGTCTATGCTTACACGGTCAAGAAGTACAGCTTACAAAAAATGTTCATGAAAATGTATAAGTACTGCATAAAAAAGCATTTTAAAAAGTATATCTTCTATATTATATTAAAACATTAACAGAATATTCTTATACACATTAAATAAATTAGGTCGGCCACAAATATAATGACGCAAACACTAATAAAGGATATTTGAGGTTAGGAAAACACCGGGTGTTTATCTAAATATGAAAGTAAAAGTTGAAAATAAAACGAAATGAGGGTACGAGTTAAATGTCTGAATCATTCTGGAACATGCAACTGAAACCCTACACTCGCGACTTCGTTACTCCAGGAAGCACGTGCTGAAAGGATTTATTTAAGCGACAGTTGCCAATGTGATTGTACATGCGACAGACTAAAAATGTCACGCCAAAAACAAAGTTCTACGTTACCGGTAGCACGGAAATTCGAAAATCCACAAATCACTTGTCACTGATGCACGTAAAAATTTCGATTTCACTTGTGTTATCACGGGCGCGTCCAAATATGGTGTGTGATTTTATTTTTGCCGTTTGCGAGTGTGCTCGCTAACCAAGTGAACTTTTCGGTACCGCGCGATCGGGTGCGATGGTTTTGGGAATGTCGACGGCAGTTGACGATGGACTGAGGCGGGCGGGCGGATTCGTTCTTGCTCGGGCGCTTTCGGTCTTTAATTTTAGAACTTGGCTCTCTCCCCGGTTTTATATAGACGTGAGTACATCTTATAAAGCGTATGCGAGATGCGGTCGCCGCCGCATATATATAGGAATTACCGCTTTTTATTGAGCGGATTGGTAATTTTTGCATTCCAACCGTTGGCCGCCAATTTTCGACTGAGCTGACTTATTTGGCGATTGTTAGAATTTTTTTATTTCTTTCTCTTCTGCAAAATAATATAAATACAACGACGCGTTTTAATATATTATTTTAGCATCTTTATTATATTTAATATTGATTATAATTTATGTACGTTAAGTAGTTTAAGTACGTAAAATGTACAAGAAACAAGCTTTTATATAGTCAGCGATATTGATTAATGCTACATCAATAAATTATTATTTTTAATCATCTTTGAGTATTCCAGCATGTTCGTATTGATTAAGTTATTGAAAACTGGCATGCCATATCATTTTTAATTAAATAATGTTTTGGGCTTAATTAGTAGTCAATATTATCATAAATATTGTACCTGTACAAAACATTAACCGTTATTTACGTAAATGCACCAACAACTTTAGGAACGATAGTATGCGTCTTTTATCAGTAAAAACACCGTAATACTGATCTTCAAGGAAGAGTTCAAGAAGTGATGAGTGGATATTCCCTGACCAGACAGTCATACCAACAAAACAATAACCTTGACAAAACAAAACGAAACATAATTTGTAAAATAAAGATTCGAAAGTGCTTGCAAGGGCTCAAAGTATATATTGATTTTGATCGCAAATATTTATATCGCATTGTGTGCTTAAAACAGAATTCCCCTATTTCGGACACGGCGGAAAATCTCAATGTCTAGCCATCACAGAACATACTACAGTGCTCAAGTGTGTGCGCGCAAACACAGTTGTGCACTCTCTATTCCCTCACTCATAATCCGATGAGACTGCAAACAAACACGTTCGGAAATGGATTAGACGCAGGACCAGCTGCACAAAAATCGGCTGAAATTCGGTCTGCCGCTGAAAATTTCTAGACGGAAAAGCTTTTAGAAAAGTTATTTGAAACCTTTATTCGGATACCATGCATCTGAAAATGTAATTTACTAAGCCAACCAGGCATTTAATAAAAGAAAAAATATCATAGAATAAAAGATCCCCTTTTGAAAAAGTAAAATTTTCGGGACGCAATAAATCTTACGAAATAAGAAGAAAGAAAATGTAGTCATTTATATAATCATCATTTTAATATCAACGTTTCTATGTGTTTAGTGATTCGTTGCTTAATCAGTTTATATAAAACAAAGTCATATAAAAAAGATATATTTATTTATTGAATAATGATTACCAAATAGAGTACTTGCGGGCCGGCAAGGCAGTAGGCTAGGGCAGAACATTCTTCCCCACTGTACTGGCCGTCGTCGCGTTTGGACTCTACTACCACTTACCAATCAGGTGTTTTACAATCATAATGTATTTTAAATAAATCACTAACTGTCATCACTGTACTTACATATTGTTTTGCATAATTGTATTTAACTACACCTTCACTACAGATTCGCTCACTCGGCTCACTCGTGCGTTGTGGTCACAACTAGTCGTTAATCTGTGGTGTGGTGTCGTTGATCACTTCTAACCTTCCCCATTTTTTCGCGAGGCATTTTTAACCTAACCAGTTAGATTTCAAGTAGTACTAATGGTAAAATAGCTTTCTTTTATTTTCACGACGTTATAATGCAATGGAGAAAACGTTTTCATTCTAAACGTTATTTTACTAAATAATACCTATTGTTATAATGATAATTAATTATTAATTAATTGTTTGTCAAATAATACGTTATCAAATGAAAGTTTGTCAGGTAGTTATTTTATAAACTGAATTATTTTAAAAACTTTTTGTTGAATAATGACGAAATACCACATCATAAAATCTGTAAAGTATTTTTTGTTGAATTAACAGGATCCCGGTATACCCACCCATACGGTTATCAAATACTGCGGACTATACACTAAAAACAAAGGTACTGGGAAAATGTTGAGATGCAGGTGTGGTACCTGAATCAAGACTCAATTTCGAGACTAGAGACAATAACCGTAGGTACGACACATCCAAATAAAACCCAAAATATCCAAAATCTTGATCCTTTAATTACACCTACTCTATTTAATATGACTTCATTGTAAAGTACCTACCGATTCTCCTTTTACTGAGGGTTTTTTTTTTTACTAAACATATTAATAACAAGTTTTATCTATTTTAAATTTTATTCTTATTACTAATACCTCGGATTTCCGGGTTCAGTGATCAGCGTGTCACGTGACACGTCGGCCTATTCCAGCTTCCATTTATGTTACAATTTCCAGGAAATTCATACCTTATTTTTAAAAAAATATTTCCTGCTATTCAAAACAGATTACGCTTAAATAACGAAACAATTTAAATGACATTTTATGTACTATGTCGTTCTGAAATTATCAGTATCGATACTTGTTGTAATGAAGTTTTCTTAATATTTCAATGTATATTTATTTAAAATATTTTTCTACTAATAAAAGATTTTTGGCTTGGTATTTTTTATTATTTATCTTCAAATGTTCTAAATTACTTTGGCTAGTAGGATAAAATCGACGCAAACATACGTATTGCGTTCCGAACGATTTTATATCTGTCAAATGTCAAAAAACATTGCATATTATTTTGTTAGAATTCTTTGATATTTACTTTGTTTTTGTAGTACGAAATAGCTATTTTAATACAGTAATAAATTACAATCATGAGTTCTTAGTGTAACAAAACGTGAACTTTCGTGTGATTATTTTTTAATTTTACTTTCTTCGACATTGAAATGTTTAACCCTGATATTAACGATTACCAGCTGACTTCAATAATAGCGGAATGCTGTGGGGGTGTTGCAGTAGTCTATTCAGCTGTTTACAAACCGTACAATCAAAATGTGGCTATTAAACGATATTTTGTAGATAAAGATAAGGAAAAAGCCAGCTTAATACAGGTAATAATGAAAAATATAAGTAATATTTAAAAGAGAAAAATATACCTGTTCAAAATTTTCAAATGCTAAAACATTTGTAATAATCGGAAAATATATATTCTTTGTTCAGATAAACTTATTCTTTTAAAATAGTTGTGTGATTATTTTTGAAATATTAAATGTAGAATTTGATTATATAATTGGAAGTATTAGTTAAATTAAAATGTATTATTATCAACAACTACATCTCATTGTTATTTTTAAATGAAAGTACAAAATCAAATCAAACTATTTTTTTACAGCAAGATATTCTGACACGGAAAGAACTGCAACATCCGAACATCTTACCATATCTCACATCGTTTGTATTCGGTCCAGAGCTGTATGTGGTGTCTCCGTTGATGAACCTCGGGTCCTGTAGAGATATATTAGACAGATACTTCCAGGAAGGCCTGCCGGAGCTGGCATGTGCTATTATATTAAGAGATGTGTTATTAGCATTACAATATTTACACAAACAGTTTTATATACATAGGTAATCACATGTATATACATTTGTTGATGACAGAAGGACTGCCATATTATATACAGGCAATATACTCATCTCTACTCATAGAGATGTGTGACTAACTCTACAATTTATGTATTTATATTCGTTGGACAATTATAAAACAAGCAATTTTAAAAATTACAAAGAATTAAATTTTTTTCTTTTTTTAAGTATTGGTAAATATGGAAACGTGTAAATTTAAGTTAATAAGCTACGTTAAGTTAAGGAATATCAAGAGATTTTTCTACAAGGAAAATAATTAAATTATAACAACTCACCTAAATTGTTTTACACATAATCTTAATAACTATATTAATTGAAATTTAATATTATTGATATGATAAAATTACTTGTGTTCCAAAATGCTTGATAGGGCTAAATAATATATTGTTTATAAAGTATTATCTTCCCATCATTAATAGTATATTTTTATACATTTCCAGTAGAATACTTTTAATTTTTAAGGCTTAGTGCAAGGCCATCTGGGTAGGTACCACCTATTCATCAAATATTCTACTGCAGAATAGCAATCCTTTATATTGTGCTCTGGTTTAAAGGGTGAGTGAGCCAGTTTAACTATAGGCACAAAGGACATAGCATCTTAGTTCAAATGGTAGCACTTTGACAATGTAATGATTGTTTAATATTTCTCACCATGCCAATGTCTCTTTTTTTATATAGAATTGGAAGGCGGACGAGTGTATGGGCCACCTGATGGTAAGTGGTCACCAACGTCCATAGACGTTGGCATTGTAAGAAATGTTAACCATCGCGTACATCACCAATGCGCCATCAACCTTGAGAACTAAGATGTTATGTCCCTCGTGCCTATAATTACACTGGCTCACTCACCCTTCAAACCGGAACACAACAAGACCAAGTACTGCTGTTTTGCGGTAGAATATCTGATGAGTGGGTGGTACCTACCCAGACGAGCTTGCACAAAGCTCTACCACCAGTAAATATCTGATGAGTGGGTGGTACCTGTGTGGTGATGACCACTTACCATCAAGTGTCCCATTATTTAGTCTAAAAATACAGATAATATAACATTTTACTACTTTCAGAGGTGTCAGAGCAAGTCATGTTTTATTAGACATAAATGGCACCGTCCGTTTGTCCGGGCTACGTAGTGCTGCATCCATGATGGTGCGTGGGCGGAGACAGAGGCAGTTGCACAGTTTGCCCCCACCGGATCACGACAACGCTAATCTTATGTGGCTTAGTCCAGAACTATTGGAGCAGGTATGAATCTTATATTTATTTTAATGTCAGTATAGTAAGATGGTAAAAGAACGTCTGAATGCCAAAATCAAAATATACTTTATTCAAGTGTAATTTGCGCAATAGCATGCCTGGTGGAGTGTGGTAAGTGGCCACTAAGGTAAGTACTTCAATGCGTTTTTATGTAATTAAACAAACTTATAATTTACCCTCTTTAGATTTTGTTTAAAATTGATGAAATGTTTTTCAAATACTAAGCTAAGCTAGATTTCTTTAGGTGATCACCGCTTGTGGTACTCAAGCGTTCGACAAAATTTTACATAAAATTTTATTCGGTAGCGAGATCAAATCGTTATTTACTGGCACTTTGACTGGTTTGATTTCTTATCATAGGGATTGTAGTCAGGACGTTGAATTAAGGGTTAAACTTTATGTTAACCCTTATATAACTTAACTAATATTTGAATTATTATATGTTATTCTTTACGGCAATGCATTAAGTAAATAATTAATCTTGGAAATTCACAATTCAAAACCTTTTTTTTTTAATTTTTAAATAACGTTTATTATTTTGATTTTGTTAAATAAATATCATTTGGAAGAAATTAAATTAAGAAATAGAATGTCGAAATGTATCACCAAATGTACCAACAACTGTTTGTGCGGCAAATTATGTTGCTTATCGTGCATTTTTCGTCGATAACAAAAACTATTATAGTATCGACATTTTTGTTCTGATATAAATATTCTAAGAAAAAAAAACAAACGACAATCGGAGTAACTAATTAATTTTCTATCACATTATATAAAGCTAGCTAAATTTAATGACAAAAATTATGAATCACTTATGAATTACTTACCCAAAGAACGGAGCATTAACACAGATAATAATAATATCCTGGGCCATTATTCACACAAGGTCATCTGATCCCAAACTAAGCAGAGCTTGCACTATAGAAACCAGACAACTGATATACTACATATACTATTTTTCTTTTGTAAATACATACTTATATAGATAATTACACCCAGACTCAGGACAAACAGACATGTTCGTGTACACAAATGTCTGTCCTGGGTGGGAATCGAACCCAAAACCTTCAGCGTGAAAGACAATTATCTACTAAGCACACCAACCGGCCCGTCAAAATAAACATATAAAACAGCACGGAACAATTAGTATGCATATATTAGGATTATTAAAAAGCATGAATTGTTTTATACATTATATATATGAAGCATTTCATACTTACTGTACTGTTTTTCTCGAGAAGCAAATATTATGCAAAACTCTTGCATCTCTGGAGTTTTTGTTGCAAAGTTTAGAAGTCATCCAAGATCGCTACTGAGCGATAAGACATCATTGTGCTTCTAAATTTAAATATTTGTCATCTTTATTGTAATGTATTTATATATAACAATTTATACATATTATTTTTATTTTATAACCAATTTTTTTTTTCAGAATCTCAAAGGCTACGATGAGCAATCTGATATATATTCACTGGGCGTGTTCTGCTGCGAACTTGCAAACGGGGCGGTTCCATTCGCAGAGGTGCCGACCACACTCATGTTCACTGAGAAAGTTAGGGGGAGCAGGCCTCAGCTGCTCGACTGCTCGTCGTTCCCCGAACCCCTGGATGACGGTGAGATGAAGAGTGAGTGATTCCTCGTTACTAACATAATTAATATAGACTTGCAATTTATCCTATAAAATTATATCAATTAACGAATGTATGAATGTAAAGAATGCTCCCATCGGATTCCTTGTTTTTTTTTTGAGTTGTAATGAGAAGGCAGGTTGTGTAAAAGGCATCTGATGTTATGTGGTTACCACCCCATGGACAATGGTACTTTAAGAAAAGTAAACAACGCCTCATACCTGCACTGGCTCTATTTTTTAACTGTTTGTGTAACACGGTAATACAATTGAGTAGGTGGTGCCTACCCAAACTTGCACAAAGCCCCACCACCTACTACTCACAATTTATTTGTTAATTAAAACTTCTAATCAATTGTATTAGGAATGCATTAATTGGATGTCATCTGTTTGTGAAGTAATACACAAAGGCCAACCAACTAAAATTAGGAGTGCGTAAATTAATTTCATGCAATTTATTCCTGGCTAACGCACAAGGTCCCACTAAAGTGCTAGGAAATTTATTCCTGGCTAACGCACAAGGTACTAGGAGCGCATAAATAATTAAGTGCAATTTGTTCGTGGTAAAAACACGAAGTCCTGCCGGCTACCAGGAGCGCATAGACTCGTAGAGCGAGGTGTGTAGTGGTGTGAGTGGTACGTGGTCGCAGGCGTGTACAACACGGACAGCGGCGTGGGCGACAGCGCGGAGGGCGTGTCCCGCGTGCGCGCGGCCTACGCGCGCCGCAAGCTGTCCGACGCCTTCCACCACCTCAGCGACCAGCTGCTGCAGCGGTAAGCCTCGCGCGCTAACGGACATGTTCATTCAAACACTTGTAAAAAGACAGGTTTAATAATTCAGTATCATTACTCTTACTTATTTATATTTATACGAATCGGTGGTAAAAATTACTTGAGAAAAACCGGACAAAAGCACAGTGGATTATTTTTGGAACATTTCAAGAATCAAGCATAAATTTTAACCAATTTTAACCGACTATACAGAGCTATTAATTATTTATATGTGAATTGTTCCTCTCAAGTCTAAGATTTAGTGACTTACTTACAGACTTTATACAAAATGTTCTTGTTTAATTTTACAAATTCCAGAGATCCAGAGAAGCGGCCTTCCGCGACGCAATTGTTAAATCATCCATTTTTCAAGCAAATCCGAAGAACCGACTTCTTGCCCAGCCTCATTGGAAGAGTTAAACCTATCAAACCGGATCCTGGTATGATTTTATGATTAACTAGTTTCGGACCCCAGATTCGCTGACCTGTAAGGATGGGGGGAGGTGTTTGGTACCTTAAGTCTTATGTACGCCTGACAACGTGTATGCAAAAATTAATATTAATCGGTTTAGTAGTTAGGACGTGGAAGACCGACAAACAAACTCACTTTCGCATTTATAATATAAGTAAGGATTATTCTATAGTCTATTGCAATCAAAGAAAGATGACAGAGAAACAAACCTATCACCATATTACATGCGATCTTTATTTAATAAAACCTTATTTATAATACATTCTGGTGGTAGAGCTTTGTGCAAGCTCGTCTGGATAGGGACCACCACTACCCACTCATCAGATATTCTACCGCAAAACAGCAGTACTCGGTATTGTTGTGTTCAGGTTTGAAGGGAAGAACATCTTAGTTCCCAAGGTAGGTGGCGCATTGGTGATGTAAGCGATGGTTAACATTTCTTACAATGCCTATGTCTATGGGCGTTGGTGACCACTTACCATCAGGTGGCCATATGGGCTCGTCTGCCTTCCTATTCTATAAAAAAAAACTCTTTCACTTAACTACTTATATCCACTTTAATATTCCAAAGTTCCGATAACAACGGCCATTATTCAAAGTTCAATTTTCACGACTCCATAATGAACATCATAGACAATAGATAGATTTAAGGTCTCGACGAATTGTTTTTTTTTTTTACCTTTTTTAACGTGCATTCAGTTTCAAGGACCTTGGCTACTGGTACTTTAATTCTTCTTAATTACATTCCAGACGACATATCAGCTCTACTGTTACAAGAGAAAATATCAGAAATGGAAATTGAGAAAACTACGGAGTGGGACTTCTAGTATTCAACAAATCTAGCAAAAGTACATATACAGTTATGCCAAAATTATACCAAATATGTATGCTGAATAACATTCAACGGTCGAGGCAAAATGTAAACAAGACCACTATTATTCACGTTGAAATTGACGATGCTTGAAAATCTATTTAAGTGAAAAAATCTAAATGATGTTTGTCGGCATGTGTGTGAGTTACGCACACTACAATACCGCGCCGACGCACTCAATGTCACGTGATGTTTTGAAACCATATTAAGATTATATTCAAACACAATCATAAACCATTTCATCTTAATAACACAGCGAGTTACATAGTACAGACAGTTTAGATCATTCGATAATTGGGATTATTATATTTTGCACAAAAACATGAAACGAATATGGAATTGAAAGAAAGCAATAGTAAACAACAGCTGCCTTAATGTATATTTATACCGCGTATATTAAAATGAATTAAGTCTAAATATAATAAATTAGCTAAATTTCGTTATAAGCGTTTGCATTTTGATAACAGTTAGCGATAGTCTCGTACGGTTAATTAGTACGTATTGTATAAATAGGAAATTCGATATTTAAACATTTTTACTAATTTATAAATGTGTAATAAATTGAATGTTTGCTATGACGTCATTCGCACGCTATGAATGTAACGTTACTACAGATGTGGTTGCTCTTAGTTCGTGTATTGATACTATTCATTTTGTCCTGTTTATTTAACTATACAATATTTATATGTTAATTGTCACTGAGTTAACTGACATAGACACGTAGCCTTCTGTCAAATCTAATCAAAGATATTAGGATGAGATCATAGACAATTTAGTATTTTTTAATGATTTGACATATTCCTAACAGTTCACTCTAAGTAAACAAAATATAAGTGCGAGATATTAAAAAGACATTTCCTTAATCTGTCAGTAATAATGATTCTCAACGAATGGCACACCTCCGTCTCCCTCTACCTAGCTTCAGTTTAATACTGACTCTATAAAAAAAATAATCGTTGCTAATGTATCGTATGTATTTGAATTTTAATTCTTATGATATTTATACATATTATTAAAGCTTTTAGTAAACAATATCACAACAGTATGCTAATGGTGCTACAACTTTGTTAAACTAATTATTCATATTTATTGTAAAATGTTAATTTTTTTGAGCAAAGAGGTATTTAAGATACCAAGAGGCTCTGACCCAAACCTCATAGATATCAATATTCTTTACAAACTGATCTTTTAAAACTACACAATCTAGATATGTTTGATTATCACATAGGATTAGAAATTCCACAGGGATGGACCTCATTCTAGCTACGTTTTTTTTTTTTCGAAGTATAATTTTGGTGTAACTGCTCAAAAGGGATATAACTTCGAATATATATTTTTGCTTGACTTTATATTTGAGAAAATTAATAACACAATTTTAGTAAGTTTTTTTTTATCATAATGATATTATAAAAAATAATATAACAAAAAAAAAGCGATCAAATATTAAATTATTATAAACAAAAACGGTCGAGCATAAAATATAGTGCGACATATATCATAAAACATAGTAAATAATATTTTAATTACACAACTTTTAGAACAATTATTGTTAATATATTGTGATGATTACATATGATGTTGGAATTCGTTGTTTTATTTATACATTTGTCATCGAAAATAATTTTTTGAAAACATGACTCGATGTAATATTACAGATATATCTTTGCTTCATGATGCATTGAAATATTAAATGTGTTTTTAATTATTTTCTCTATATAACATTTTGAAATTGATTAATCGTTATGGAAATGTTTAATATATAACTTTTTTTTTCATAATAATTCCTGGGACATAAATTCACACACGGCCATCCGATCCCAAACTAAGCAGAGCTTGTACTATAGAAAACAGATAACTGATATACTACATATACTACTTTTCATTTGTAAATACATACTTATATAGATAATTATACCCAGACTCAGGACAAACAGATATGTTCGTGCACACAAATGTTTGTCCTGGGTGGGAATCGAACCCACAACCTTCAAGGCAAGTAACCGACCATGCCAACCAATTTGTCATTTTACTGAGATGCTGGGTTTATGAGCATCATCCAGGAAAAGTTATCGGTTTCGTTATCATTGACAATAAATTCATATCAGCACGAAATAAGGAAATCGTCAACGTTATAAGGCACGTAATTACGTAAAGCGGGACAGACACCTCTCGGCAGGCTACGTGGTACTCGTACAATATATTATCTGTGCTAGTTAGTTAAACTTTATTTAATCGCTGATAAAATCCGGTCCGGTGGGCGTCAGTGGTCATACTGGCATTCTTCTTTCCGTGTTGAAATAGCCCAGTCGTCACAGCGCCGCGCGCCCGCTCGCCGCGCGCAGCCACAGCGCCAGCGCGCGCGCGCCCGCGTCGGCGCCGCGGGCGCGCGCGCGCGACACGTACGCCGCGCGCCCCGCCCTGCCGGCACACGCACGTTGCATACACACACATACATACACGACACACGCGCTCTCACGCACATGTTCACAAGCATACATTATCTTTATATATCAAGAGGGGGAACCAGGAGACACTTAGTACAGGGCAACCTAGTTTGGGCTCCTGTATCCTACATATAACTGTATTTATATATATATATATATATATATATATATAGAAAGCCGAGATGGCCTAGTGGTTAGAACGCGTGAATCTTAACCGATGATCGTGGGTTCAAACCCGGGCAAGCACTACTGAATTTTCATGTGTTTAATTTGTGTTTATAATTCATCTCGTGCTTGACGGTGAAGGAAAACATCGTGAGGAAACCTGCATGTGTCTAATTTCATTGAAATTATGCCACATGTGTATTCTACCAACCCACATTGGAGCAGCGTGGTGGAATAAGCTCCAAACCTTCTCCTCAAAAGGGAGAGGAGGCCTTCGCCCAGCAGTGGGACATTAACAGGCTGTTACTATATATATATATATTGTCTGCGAGAGGGAATAATAATGTAATAATAATAGCTCTCCAAATATTTAGCAAACGACTAACAACTTATTCGACCGACTTTTTTATCGGTCCCACAAAATTGCTTCGTGTATTTCGATTATTCCATTGCGCGTCGTCGATGGAACGAGGATTAGTGAAGTGTAACAGTATCGTCACTAGGTAATGTGCTATGATAAATAATTAAGCTAGATCTGATATCTGGAAGGTTCTCCGAACATTGAATTTCCTACTTAGGAAAATATATTGATAGTGTTATTAATACTATTTATTTTTTTTCTTATTAGAGCAAGATCCAGAATGTTATAAAAAATTTAAATTGAAGACAGCGAGGTGTACCTTGGAATCATATTGACGGTAGCTTCCGCCCCTCTCTGCGCTGCTTCGTCGATTTTCAGAAGGAGAGTTTTGAGATCAGCGCCCAAGTTCTCTTTATACGCGATCACGGCTGGGTGCAGTGTGTCCAACTGCAATGTATCATCTCATTAACGTATTATAATTTATTCATTAAAATTGCAATAATATTACCAGTGCGAACATCGTTTTAATGCCCAACGACTTGTGTACTCAATACCTATATGGCTTTGTGCATTGTCAAATTAAATGGATAAAACGTCATTTAATATTTACTTTAAAAATGATGCATGTTATTTACATATGACTACAGACTAATACCATTACCCTTTTAAAAGACAAAAATCCGGCTATTTTTCCAAATTTACAAAATACGTGCGATATGCGTGGTGTTCCGTAAAATACCCGTCATGTTACGTCCAGACAATCACACAAGTCAGTGTTACCATGGTACGGTCGCCGGGCTCCGCGCCTCCGTACTTCGAGATGGCGGCCGCTGCACTGCACATGGCTGACAACCAAGCACTTCTGTCATTGGATGTGGCCCTGGAACAGTATAAAGGATTTATTACTCTTCGCTTTTCTTAACAGCTACTGAGAATTTAATAAAATATGATAGTTATAATCATAGATGGCGTATTATTAGATCATATATTATTAAATCTCTAAAGGCTGTGCTCTTTAAATTTAATATCGAATATAATATATAAGCGTTTTTTCTAAAGAGTATTATTATTTACACCTTAAGGTTGCCAAATTATATTATTAATTATTTGTTCGCTGTGAATAATTATTTTCATTTCGTATTATTAATTTAAAAAAAGAAGTAGGAAAGGGTGGATTCTAAATATTAAAACATTATTAAGCTTACTACAACACGCTGTACTTACTTAGCTAAAGCCTGCGACGCTGCTGCCAGTCCTAAACTGTAAATTCCTCCCGACGTCCCTCCCATG
The DNA here is from genome assembly GCF_905147045.1 of Nymphalis io. Classification (NCBI taxonomy): domain Eukaryota; kingdom Metazoa; phylum Arthropoda; class Insecta; order Lepidoptera; family Nymphalidae; genus Nymphalis; species Nymphalis io. The sequence continues at coordinate 12,558,010 of NC_065897.1, read as the reverse complement.
TCTGTTTCCGCCATGTCCGACAACTCCCACAGCACATTAGAGGGATATTCCAACGACGCTGATTTCAAATATTTTAACACCGCTAAAAATGTTAAGTTAGAAAAGATTTTTTTTTTATAGTATAGGTAGGCGGACGAGCAAATGGGCCACCTGATGGTAAGTGGTCACAAACGCCCTGAGATATTGTAAGAAATGTTAACCATCGCTTACATCGCCAATGTACCACCAACCTTGGGAACTAACTATCTTGGAAACTACTTATCCTAATATTTTAATTATCGAAAGTAAGATGGCAAACGAAAGAATTGACCATCTTATAGTGATTCGCTTTTGCCTGTAGTTAGACTGGTTAACTCTTTATTCAATTTGATATATGTAACTGAACGTCAGCAAGTACAATTAATATTTAAATCAAACCAAACCATTCGCAAACTTTTTGAGTGTGATCCCGCAGTCGCCGTCTCCACACCCTGAGTCCAGCCTGTTCAGCAGCTCCTCGTTCTCTACCAACACAGCTGCTGCGGCGCGAAGACTTTCGCGAAATACTTCCTGCTCTTTGACAGAAAGTGCGGGGCCGGATTTGATCTAAAAAATAATTTGTTGTTGTATATTTAAAATGTTTTATTTTAGCCTATATATTATTTTCAATTATAGACAAACGTGTCGAAAATATAAGAATAATTAGAAGCCTATAAGTTTAACTTTTAATTGCATGTCAACAGGATTATAGAATAACGGGATTATTATCAGACCTTCCCCTCACCAGCCCGTGGCAAGTCGTCTTCCTCCGCCAGGCCCCCGGGACCTCCCACGGATAGATCACTGCCGGTCCAGGTCCCGGCCCCCGTGGGCGCATCGAGGAGACGCAGCCACGAGTCCCCATGCTCCCCACTCAGGTCCAATAAACAGATTTGGAAACCATGCATCTCCAATGACGTTTTGAAGTGGCCGGAATAAATACGCTCCATTTTTATTTGCTTCTGATCTGTCAAACGTAATTGCACCATTATTAAGGAATAACTGTTCCACGGTTTCGTTACATCCACTATCAATATATTAGAAACTTCATTCAGCAATCGGCATTCCTCAAACTCATCATTTTATATTTTTCCGCAGTAATTTATTTGAATAATTATTATCTAAAATATACGTAATAAAAGCATTTATATAGTTCATCTATTTCTTCAAATTTTAATACCTATATACGTTTATTGAGCTGTGTTTTTAAACATTGTCACACAGTTATATCCGTGTAAAACTATTTAGTAATCTGTGATATTGTACCCAAATAATCGTTAATTTCTCCGGCGATAATGTTCATTTCCAAGAGTGATGTACCACCCAAGTTATTTATCATGGCTGCTACTCGGTTGTTGGGCTGGAGTTTGAGATGAGCTATGATCTGAAACAATAAATATGTACTTTATAAATTAAAGCAAATCTTCTCGCCTTTCCAATACAGCTGTAATTAAAATGTCGTGTCAAATTGTGCCACGAATGATCACGAAAGACAAATAATTAGACGCATGCACATATATGGACAAAAACCGAATTGCTCGCTACGTACTTGGTCATATATAATTAAAAATGTTATCAAGCTCACGTAATTGAACTATTACTTAATATTAGTCGTGCAAACTCATCAAAAAAATTTGAAGCTTGAAATATTTACAGACCTTATCGAGTATGAGAACGACTGTTTCTTTGGCGGAACCCATTTTCAACTTCTCGATACCAGCTTCTCCGTGCACGCCCGCTCCCAGCTCCATCTCATCTTGTGCAATATCGAACAGAGGCGGTTGTCCTAAAATATAAACGGTGATAATTATTTTGAATCATAGTTGTGCTATAATAATTTAGTTTTGTTACAAATAATGGATCTAATCAGCAAAAATATAATTTTCGAAAAAAATTGTCGAATGGTTTATCAAATTTTTCAAAATGCAATCGTATTTAGTTTTAAATATTTTGAAATAGTACTCAAAAGGTATAACATTAAACTCTTTATGTACTATGTTACGTAAAAATGAAACTCCAAAAACATGTAGTATATTTACCAGGCAGTGAACAAGCACTCAAACACACTCCGAGGGTAGCCATATTTTTGTTAACTTCCGTTGCCATATTGCGTATTGATTGCAGGTCGTGCCCTTCTGCAGCCATCGCACCACATAACTTAAATAACAAGAAATGATATATCATGATCAGTAATTAAGTGCCTCGTTGATTTTAGGGCTAGCTTTATAAAGGGTTGCTGTATTATTATAATATTTGTCTGATTTATCCGTGGCGTACTGTCAATACTAACTAATCAAATATATTAAGACATAAGGGAATAAAATGGGCTATAAAAAGACATATCATTTGGATAGTCTTTGAAATTTTATAATTTTGTTCAATCAATCAGAAGGAGCTCCTTTTATACATATATATATTAATGTGACAAACTTATTAATATTCAATATAAGTTGGTATTGAAAAGTGTAAGTTTTTTTTTTTAAATAATTCGTCGGTACCTTATAGAGGAACACCTCTCCGCACATGCCCCTGCCGCCTGTTTTATTCTGACTTGAAGCCACATCTTCCCCCACTATAAAACCTTCAACCTTAAAAAAATTATATATATTAACTGGTATGTAATGTAAAATACTTATTTATTTATTTTTATAGTTTGAAACAAAATGCTTTTAATGTTAATCCTATCGAAAACATTAACGTTCTACAAATACCTTAATTCCCGCATTCTTAGCCTTTTCGAAGGCTTTGCCAAAGTTCAAGCGGTCCCCCGTGTAGTTCCCTAGAAGTACTAGAACTCCTCCTAAATGGTAAACAAAACTACATAGTTACATTACATATTTTTACCGTCTTCAGTTCACATCACGTTCACGATGATACGACTAATATTTGGACGTTAAATTTAATCTAAATTTAAATAATTAAAAAAGTATTAATTAATTGTTTATTATTATTATTAAATCAATTGGGTCCATAGTCGTCCGATACAAAAATCATAAAAGATATTTCTAAGAAACTGGTCCACACTTCTGCTGACCCAAGAGCTGGCGCTTATTTAGGCCCAAACGCTGAGTCTAGCGGTGCAGAGGCAACAGTGCCAGCGTCTTGGGTACAATGCCACAGGACAATCTTTTAGACGCCGTGTTTCTGGTTTAAATTTGTAATGTGTATTTTGTTCTTTTTATTTTAATTTTGTATTTTATAAAAAAAAGTATTTGTTATATACATAGTCGCCACTATAGTTTGCCACTTTTTGCTTGTTTTAAAGATTTTCAATACCAGAGTTGTATTTGTAAAGCTGCGCGATCGCGTACAGCACGTTCCCAGTGGGCGGCGACGCGAACACGCCGCCCGCCACCGCGCCGCACAGCAGGCCCGGCCCGATGAGACCTGGTGAGATTATATGCGAGAAGACTCAAAATATTAATGATGGTGCCCTCGTACTTTTCTCCAGGGAGATTACCCATGTGCGTATATATCATGCGATATGGTCATATTATAGTGAACAAGTGTATGCTCAAATGCAAATTCACTCTCATAATTCAATGGGATAGCAAATCTGTCACGACCGGCTTTTCAGTCTTCTGAACTCGAAAGCAGGACCAGCGGCTTAACCTGCTTAAGACTCTTTAATTTACTTTTCATAGGTTGATGAGTAGGTAGGGCCTGACGGTAAGTGATCACTTTCACCCGAAGACACTGGCTCTTCAAGATGTTTAAACCACTTCTTGTACCCTTGTGCCCATGAGCCTTGTACTTGTTATAACGCTGGCTCATACACTATTCAAACCAGAACTCAACAATAGCTCAACTAATTTGATAGCACTGTTAAATGGTATCCACTTGGTACCCAACCGCAATACTAACGTAGTTAGTTATTCACAGTCACAGTCCATTTGGATAATTTGTCACGACGATAATATGCGTGTTATGCTTTAATATTTATTCACAAGTATATTTTGAAATTTTATTTAATAAATCTCTTATTTTATATGATAAATGTACCAGCTGCGAAAGGTTCATGACCGGATCCGCCGCCACCGAGAATCGCCACTTTCCCTGAATCATCCTGAAAATTAAAGTTTCAATGATAAAAATAAAAATGTATTACGATGACATTACACATATCTGTGAGAATCTAAATAGGATCGATTATTAATAGTTATATTTTATAATAAATTATACATATTTATTTAGTAGGTATGTAAGAATAGTCAAGGTTTAGAAAGCTCACCGTTCTCCTTAAAGTGACGACTCGATGCTTCGGATGCAGTTGCAACTTGGGATACAGAGCCACGACGCCGCGGAGATTGTCATCAACGCATGATTCCGGGGAGTTGATCACTTTCTTTGTAACCGACTTGTAAGAAGCCATTATTTAGTATCTAAAATTTATATTAATTTGTATATTAACAGGTAAGCATCGAAAGTTCTAGTTAATTTTTAGTATTTATTAAAAAATGAGAAAAATTATACCAACATCATTCAAAATTTACCATTAACACGTATAAAAAAATTAACCAATCGTTGTCCACAAAGAAAAACCTTAAAAGAAACTAACCCTAACTTCCCGTAATTGCTCCCTAGGTAATAATTACTTATTGAGATAAACATAAGTGAAAATAAAAATAAAACAATTCGTATATGTGCACAGTGCATTTATACGCATATAATACTATTATTATGATACTTAAATACCAAACAATAAGGATAATTTACCTTTCACAAATGTTATAATGGTAATATTCAATCTTAACACTTCCTAGAAGGAATAAATTTTTCAAATTCATTAAATTATATCCGAACCAAAAATTTAATAACAAACAAGTGCCGGTGTTTTGAACTTACAGGGAATGGATCTTATCATTATCGGGTACGTAAATATCACGAATTTTATCTCGTCCGGGCTAAAGTTTATGACCCAATAACAGATTATACATTTTATCTTAAAGAAAATACGCAAGTTTTAATAAACATTAGGCATTTTAATTGTGTAAAAGTCATGTCAATTAATAATAATTATTAATTATAAGCCTTTGAAACTAACTTATTTAATAAACATACCAATTACCGAAGTAGTATTTATAGTCAAAGTCACTAATGTATGGAAATACTCTAATTACATTCAAATTATTATTTGTTTCCATAGAATTTTAAATCGAATTAATTATAATTAAGGTATATTTAGAAACTTATTTAAAAAATTGTGACAACTGTCATTTCTCACTTGAATACTATATTAAGTTACTTACTCATTCGCCCTTGAAGTATCGCAAAGGTTACTAATGCAGAACATATAACCCGCAATATATAGAATGGTACATATGCGATATATATCTGGTGGCAAATTTTAAATTTTATAACTAGAACTACACTGGCCGTTCACAACACATAAACCAAAAAACAAACACGTATACAAAGCAATACATGCTTAAATTGTTGTTATTTTATTTCTTTCATGTACATATTAATATGAGTACAAATCGTAGTGTAAAATTCAGTCGCTGAAGTTTGAAATATAAAATCAAATAACAAAACAAACTACAGAACAAGAATAGATCGGAAAAAATGAACACTAAATGTTCGTGAATGCCAAATGGAGATAAATTTATTGAATTGTCAACGAATTACAGTCTTTATTACACTAAACTTAAGCATCAAAATAGTTTATCTCGGATATGTTTTGTTGATGAATGATATTATCCAATTCAATTGCGTTGTCAATAAGGAAATATTTACGAGTTCGTATTATTAACGGCATGACTATTTAACTCGGCTGGTTAGTATCACGGTTAGTCGCTAAACAATTTGAACTAAAACATTTTATCATATTTCCCTTCTTGATGAATGAATGAACGTCTGTATGAAACGTAATTTCAGATATTTTTATTTATTAAGATGTCGCTATAACTTTATTATAATGCATGTGTACATAAGATATATATATACATTTGGTGATGCTGAGATGGCTCGGTGTAAGAACGAATAGACCTTAACCGAAGATCCAGCACCATTATTTTCATGTACTTCATTTGTTTATAAGTCGAGCTCGGCTTTAAAGAAAAACATCGCGAAAAACCTCATGGTCCGATGGGACGGCCTTTTTATTTAATAATAAAAAATAAAGCAATTACAAAAGCGGTATGAATAACAGTCAGAAGTAAGTCCAGGTTTATCTGTGCTTCAATGAAACAAAATTTTATATTAACTACGAATTTATTAACATAATAATACCCGACAAAATATTTACATTCGTTTGTTTATTGTATACAACTTCTTAACGTTATCAAAATATCATAAACTTAATACGATCACAGTTCTCATCTGGTTCAAGGGTTACAAATTTATAAGTAAGACAAACAAGTATGTTGGAAATTATTATTGATATGAGAAGGCAAAAAAAAATAAAAAAAAAGCCGAGATGGCCTAGTGGTAAGAACGCGTGAATCTTAACCGATGATCGTGGGTTCAAACCCGGGCAAGCACCACTGAATTGTCATGTGCTTAATTTGTGTTTATAATTCATCTCGTGCTTAACGGTGAAGGAAAACATCGTGAGGAAACCTGCATGTGTCAATTTCATTGAAATTCTGCCACATGTGTATTCTACCAACCCGCATTGGAGCAGCGTGGTGGAATAAGCTCCAAACCTTCTCCTCAAAAGGGAGAGGAGGCCTTAGCCCAGCAGTGGGACATTAACAGGCTGTTACTGTATCTGTTACTGTGAGAAGGTCAAACCAAATGTAATCGTTTTTTTTTTTCAAAATATGTTTGAAAAAACATAGTAACATTAAGTTGAAATTATTATAAACATCTCAACGTTTTAAAATTATATATAAACGTCTCTTATTTAACTTGTACTGACACACATATACTTAGTACACTCGAATCGTCTAAAGCATCCAAAATGTAGTGTATCAAGCGGTAAGGTGAAACTTGTAAGATTCGACCACGTCACGTGGGACGGGCCGCTGCGCGCTCGGGTGCTACACAACGGAGAAGGTGCGCGACACGGCCTGGAAGCGCGTGAGGTGCCCGAGCACGGAGCGCGCGGCGCCGCGGTAGCGCAGGCGGTGCGGCGCCGCGATGACGTCACGCGGGACGACCCACTGCGCGCGCACCACGCTCGTGCCCAGCACGGTGGACTCGCGCTCCCACAAGAACCTGCAAGTCGTTTATGATCTTTGTATATATATACCTATATATATTATCTCCTCTGATCTGTGCCCATAATATAAAGCACTTCCGTGTATCTTATAAGATCCCTAATTTGTTTATTCCCTTGAAAATCTTGTGCGCATTTGGTGTCCGTTGCCACAAGAGGTCTATTGTAACAGTTTCCTTTGCTCAGAGCAAGCACTGAACAGTACCAGTTCAAAACAAGTTGTACTTAAGGAATAATATTTTCACTGACTTGGTTTCCCAATCCGCATCAGTGGCGATTGTGACCCACTGCCCTAGCTCTAGACGCTCTACTGCAATGTAGCTGGACTCCTGAAGAAGATCGTTCCTAGGGTTTGCTCCGACCTGTATAAACATTATTGGTAAAATTAAAACCGGCATTTCAGTTTTCAGAATTATATAAGCTTTTTTATTTGTCTTGTATATTCCAGCGCCGATTTTTGAAGCGGAGCCATGTCTAACTAGTTTTAGTTACAAGAAAGCGAACGACTCACGAAGACAACTTCGACGAGGTCGCCGCTGCGCACGTGTTCCGGTGGCTGCTCGATGACGTCACCGAAGCTGGTGCCGAGTGGTGCCGAGTCCATCACCACGGGCAGGATGACGGACAGTGTGCTCTCCACGTGGTCCTCGGGTTCCGGCCCTGCCTCCACCGACGAGCCCTGCGTGTAGTGTTGTCACTATCATTACCAATATTATTAACATCGATACCAAATTGTTTCTACCACACTTCGCGTCATAAGGACTTGTTCTAGAGCTGTGGTTTTACTGTGGTTACCTGTGTTGCTGCGAGTGTGAACTGTCGTAACTTGTGCAGGAATATATCGAGTGTATGTGGCCCGAAGAGTGTTGAGGCGGCTTCGTAACGTTGTACCTGTTATTTTAAAAAGTTTAAACAATATGCATATGATGAAAGTTTTTAATTGTATTATATTTATTTTAATGACGAACTATGGACAACAATTCCGATTCTGTGGGCGTAAAATAAACCAGCCTCTCTGTCACCAGCGGACACAATACGGAGTGTTATAAATTTTTAAATTGTTTTTGCCCTATTACTCGCAGGTTTAAAAGTGTTTCAATTGCAAACGAAGCTAGGATATCATTTAGAAATAGATAATTTGGAGACGAATATCTTTCGTCTCCTGTTTTAAATAAATAAAAAAGACTAAAAGACAAAATAATTAATTTCTGCTCTAATGAATCTTAAATTCTTACGGTGTTAATTTTGTACATGACTGTTTCTTTGTTTTATTTTTCTTGTTCATGTGGCAATTATTATATGCAAAATGGTAGTCAATTACACCGGAAATTGAATATAAAATAGCATGCCAAGCAGTAAAAGACTATTTGGGAGATCTAATTTTTTTCCTCGTAGAAGAAATGAGCTGGCCATGTCTTGATGGTCACAAAATAAACCTTATATTTACAAAGCATGGGGCTTTAAGGTGTCGTATCTTTTGAATAATAAGCTATAAAACTATCTGATTAATAAAATAACTAACTTGATATTCCTCGAAAGTAGACACGTAATGGATATACTCATTGGTGAGCCCAGAGACGGCTACCCGCGGCTTCAACCCGCGCGACACCAACACGTCACTCACTACATCCTTCATCCGTCGTCCCGCCATTGTCGTGGGCTCACCGGGGATACCCACAATTACGAAATCGCCGAGGTAAATAAGAGACACTGACACTATGCGGGAGTGCCAGGGAACCGGAAAGTTGACCTGAAATAGCAGATATTAATAGTCACATATTATACGCAAAGTGGCTGGCAGTGGATGGAGATTGAGAGCTGAAGATCGAGCTGAGCGGCGTGCTATTGAAGAGGCCTATGTCCAGCAGTGTCCAAGTCTGTTGATGATTTCGTTTTAATCAATTTCAGCAACGGTTATTACTAAATAGAGACTTGCTAAATGCGTTGTATATAATAATAATACAAAGGTATATACACAAACATAGGTATTTAAAATCGGCACTCAAGAATTGAGGCGCAGAGTCATCGTCTTTCTGCGATATGATATTGTAAGCAGCAGTGTTTCATCTCTCGTAACTTCCAAATACAGAGCTGATATTGAGAATTTCTTGGAATATAAGCTTAATAATATTTTATACGATACAGTCTTAGATTCTGAGGATTCTAAGAATCTGAAGTCTTATAATATAGCTAGTAATGTAAACAAGACACCGAAACAATTATTGTCTAATCCGTTATTTATTTTAGGGAATGATTTTTTTCTACGAATCTACTCATCAAATATTAATAAGGTACTTACAATTATTTTAAACCATAGAATTGTAACGAAATCCAAAAATTGAATTTAATGTTTAACAACAGTAAGAAATATTGAAATAGAAGAAGTTACTGTGGTGTGTTTTATATTTCCTCACCATATATTCGATATCATCTCTATTCGTTTTTTATTATACTCACCCTTCCAGTTGCGAGCAATATAGGTTTAGGCGCATGACAGGCCACGTCAATCTCTGTAGGCGGAGCGACAATTCCGCCGATAGCGTCCAACAGCGTGTTATTAGTGATCGTGCCCTGGGGAAAATATACCGTTGATTGTAAACTTGTGCAGAAATTATATTTATTTTGTTTAAAATGACATTTGAGATCTAATATAAAATTATTGTAAATTGTTATTGCTTAGTAATTATAAATGATTAATGTCGTTAATTGAGAGTGTGCCAAACCCAAGAAAGATTACACTACGATTATTTAGTGAGTTTACCATTTTAAAAAGTTAATTTCATACTTGTGTAATATTTAAAATATTTGCGCCATCGACGGTACCCGATGCAAAACTGTATCCTAGGGCGGGTACACAACCTTCAACTGTTTCGTTCTGAAATAAAGAATACATTGTTTTTACAATTATAATACAATTATTAACGTTTAAGTTTCGTCTAATATTAAAAATAATGCTTAAATATAATATTGTGGATTAAAATACTTACAGCAGAAAAAGTTTTATGGATAGGATCGTACCGCGGTGCAGTCTGCAACGGCATGTCCATAAACTGGTGGATTACAGCGAGCTCCCCGCGCAACTCCTCGCCAGGCTTACTGAGCACATCCTGAAAGTATTAAAAAAATTAGTCATACATTTAATTTACTAATCATTTTAATATTAACCTTAAGCTAACATGGATCTAGCGAGTTTTTTATCATTATTTAGTAGATGGAAGTGTTTTTTCTATACACATATTATACAACACTGGTGACTACACTTCTGGTAGCTCAAGAAAAAGTAGATTAGACAGCTCAGATTGTACTTCGCTATTCCAAAAGGCGCTACAGGAATGTTTATTGGGCTTAGTGTATAGCAAGAGTAAGACAAGAAAATAATTATCCATACTTGAATATTAAAATTGTTGAAGATGAAGCAAAAGAATTAGTATTTTTAGGGAAAAAAGAATAACTAAGAACAATTTTAACCAGTTAAATGTATCCGTTGATCCACAGCCACAATCCTGTAACGTGGGTATATACTTAGCATTTAACATTGTTATATGTTTTTATTTGTGGTTAAGTTTTTGGTATGGCATTAATTTTAAATGATAGTCAGACACAGAGATGGAATTAAGAATTATTTTTAAAATATATAAGACGTACAATAAGGACACTGTTACCCTGATACATTCTGCTTGAGAGATATTTAAAGGGCAAGGTTTCGAAACTATTAAGGATTTTGGGGAAACTAACAGTGCGAAAAGTCCAGTTCTTTAGTTTTTGGCGAGCTTCACAAAAAAGCTCAAGGTTACACTGAATCAAACAATATCTACAAAACAGCTGTGGCCTCGCAGGCTAATCTGACATTTTTGTGAACTCTCTTACTCTTCTTAACTCTATCATGATCAAATTGAATAAAGAAGCGGTTTACTTTTAAAAATCATAAAGTATGTTCGATAGATGATAGTTACACATAATTCAAAATAATTATCGTTTATCACTTTCAATACTAGTTTTACTTACCAAAGCGCCTTTATACACCGTTTCTCCAATGATTCTAGTGCTATCATACATATTCACTCCAGGGCCACTGGAGAAGCATCTTTCGAAAAGTTCGCAGATCTTGAACTGATTATCACATTCGTTGCCGCTGAACTCACAGCGTGCACCGCGTGTATTAGGAGATGCGTCACCGATACTTGATGCGAAGAAGCCTGCTACTATAGAGGGCTGGCAATATAAAGTGGAAGGGTTAATGATATGCAAATTACAACAACAGTCTACCAATGTCAAATTTCTGGTACAAGCTTGCTGATAAGGATTTTTTTAGGACCTGTTCCTTCACTCAACTTTAGTATGGGTTGATGGATATTATGTAGAACAATTTAATTCTATACGTGCAAGCTTCCTCTCGATGTTTTCCTTCACGAGATAAATTATAAATACTGGAGCATTTAATAACTAAATTTCTCTTTTTTTAGTTATCTTAAAAGTTTAAAAATAAATTGAAATCACTCAAATATCACTTCATAATAACAATGAAATTAGTGTTAATATACCTTTCCAGTAGGTCGGCCAGGATTAAGAGCAGCTTCAAGCTTCAAGGCCGCATATCCTAAGTTGTCTGATGATATGAGGTGGTTGCTCATGTTCATGCTGGTGGCGTGCACTGAGAACCAATTCATCACTCCGTGGAGGTTACCATCTCTCTTCACTATACGAACTTGGATGAGTTCGTCGTCTACACTTTTGTCGTATCTGATACGAAAATTAATCATTATAAAGACCGCTAAATCGAGATATTTTTACAGTGATGATTATTCGGCTTTTATTATTATTTAAACTTCGATTTAAAAAGGAATTGTTATTAGGTTTCATAAACTTTTACTATGGTAAACATTTTTATATAAAACTATTTCATTGTTTTTTTAAGAATGTCCGTTTTTAAAGAATTACTATTATTCCTATTTACCCCTCGAATTTACCGTAAGCGCTTTTATTAGGAGTGGGAGACGACAATAGCACAAAGGGTTAGGGATTGAACCTGTGACTTTTACATCGCTAGTAGGCCCTTAACCATTACGTTATTATTATAACTTCATAAAGTTAATAATATGATAATAACGGTTATATAAATAATGTCATTCATAATACCATACCTCGCTCTTTCTTCGGGGGGGTTTTGTTCATAAGAGAAGGGTGACCGGTTCATTTGGGCGTTCGGAACTCGCGTTTTTCCAAAGATAAGGCGAGCCGGGACTATATTGTTGTGGGCATTTACAATACTCTAAAATGCACATAAAGTGAGAATAAAAATACTAAATAATTACAAATAAACCAATATAGTATGTTTGTTTATCTTACCCTTGTTATGCCCGCGATATAAGCGTTATAGGTTTCGCTGGAGAATCCTAATATAGAAATATCTAGAAGAAAATCAACGAGATGACCACCTGGACCACTGTGAGTATGTGTTCCTGATATAATCACGTTACGGAGCGAATACATATCACCGTAGAGCTCTTGGAGATTCTTAACTACCTAAAATATGTAAAAGGTATTTTTTTTAATAAATTTAGCCAGGTAGATTGAACTCCGGACAAGTATATTTGTTCTAGGAATTGCTAAATTATAAATGTATTGAAAAAAAGTATTTTATATATGCTAAGTAACGCTTACCATGTTTACTTATATAAATGCTTAATCTAAAACATCATATTATGTCAACCCATGGTTAAATTAATCCAGTTAAGGCATTTCCAAAAACATATTGATTCCAATAAATATATGATAAAGACAATTATCCGATATCCGACAAATGGAATATGAATTACAAGCAAATTATGAACATGAAAAATCATTGGTGGTTGTTCGAATTTTGAAACACGATCGTTAAGGTAAGACCCATGTGTTCTATCCACTGAGCCATCTCGACTCCTCAAACAGCGAGTGACTCTAAATATTAAGCCAATAATAGAGAGGAATTCACTAATTAAAGTGCTATCTTAATACGTTATTAAAAATGACTGTACCTGCCGCCTTACTGAGAAACCTACAGCCAATATTTCAGCGTTTACCAGCACCACTCTTGTATCGCCTTTCACGAAGATAAAAGTCCTGGCGAATTGCCTCAAATGAAGTCCTTGTCCCGATTGACCCAACTCCGCATAACCCATCTGAAAACGTTTATTACAAATGATAGACATGGGAAATCACATCAAACGCTACATCAACGCCTAATGTGTTTTCCAAGCTCCGAAAGGGTTATTCTGCTCACTTACTAACTCAAGACCACTATATATATATAAGCGAAATACCACTGACTAACTCATTATGACTTCTCCGAAACTATAGGTCTTTTGACTTGAAATTTGGCATAGCATAGCTCCTTTCGTGACATTCACTAGGAATTACTGAGAGGACAAAATAAATTTTCCACTATCTACCACGGGTAGAAGCCGAAGCCGTATTAATATAAAAAAATTATATTTCCCAAACTTCTTGTTCTCTTTATTAGATAGTATTCAACGCAAAAAAAATCTCGTTCGTTCTAAATACAGATCATAAAATTTTCCACAAAAGAAATACATAAAAGATATATTTATCAAATTAAAAAATAATTAACAACAAGTTTTATTTAATCCATGTACGTATTGAAACAAGTAAAATTTATAGTTAATTATACGTAAGTATACTATAATAATTGTCACTTTACCGAAGTGTCTGCAAATTTTGTTCGTAATCGGCTGAGTAGAACTGGTACAAAAGTCATTTGACAAATACATACTACTTTACTAACAGGTACAATCTTTTAAAAATCAATAAATTTTAACTTTAAGAGGTTTTTATTGTAAGACAAAGAAACACTCACGAAAGTAATTTCAACGCACGGCCCAGTCATATCTGCTATACCAACACCAACTTGGTATAAAACTCCCTCATCTGGATTTGGAGCTGCCGTGGTACTGGAGGTGGTGGTGGTAGTGGTAGTCTCTTCAGCAGTATCAGCTACTAGCAGCACAATGACAGCAGTCATACCACCTATGACCGCTAACGTGATGAATATTATCACCAGTTTGCCAGTAAGAGATATCGCCATTCTTATGTATTTACTAAACTAAATTATTCGAGTGACTGTTTTACGTATCTAGGTTATTAATATTCTTAAAACACTATTAAATTTTGTTAGAGAATGATAAGTATGAAAAAACGTGTTCGCTTCGATTTGATATACGAGTATATGAACATAATAATATATTAAACGATAAATAATTTGCGAAATAAAATTAAAACAACACCTCATCAATCAATGCAAGATTAACGATTGTGTAATATTGATATATTTAAAAACAATCACTAATCTTATAGCACACTTGTATACAGATTTCGATAAAGCAAGTAATTGTTATTATTTTATAAATTTAATTTGCCACCTGGCGTAAATAGTCGCCTTCGTCAACGCCAGCTATAGCATCTAAAACATCTTTGATCCCAGGAACCGCAGCCACGTAGGCGTTGTCTATTATTACATAATCCTTTAAACTAAAAGAGCAATACAATGTATTACTATTTGGCCATAAAATAATTGAGGCAATGTACAAAAACCCTTGTGTTTGACGATCGTCAATGTGATACTTTGTCTATAAATGTGGTATGCACTAATTCTTGGGAACATCCGATTCTCTGGGTGAAAAATGAACCAGCCCTTCTCTTACCAATAAGTTGGTGGTGTAATATGTTTTAGAAATATATTTGCACTATTTCTATCGTCCATATCCCCCAAAATGACAAAAGGCCATAAGCGCGCTAGGACTGTTGCCGCCTCGTATTGGAAGGATATCGTACCTCTATCCCGCACTATGCGGATGGCTACTCTCCGCTGCGAACTTTGGATCTTAGACCTGCAGAGGCGGACATCAGTCTGTGTGACCAAAGCGGTGCCCCATAAAGGGCCATTGATCACACGACACCAGCATAGAGACGGTGAACTTCCTCACTCGGTCCCTGAGATTAGGCACCAGTCTGCGCATGGCACCCCCTCAATTCTCGATCCGGGAGACTAAGAGATGGAAGTGACCTTTAAAGTCACAGCGACCGCCCAGGATGAGGCCCATATATTTTATTTATGTGGCAACGTGGACGTTTGAATCACGCACGTGGACGTGCGAACCGAGCATTTCCCAGTTTCTCAGCGACTTGCGCCACTAGGCTAACGAAGAAGCCGACATACAGAATATTATGTTGTATACAAGTAATTAGCTTATACTTTTTATACTGCAATTACTTCTAAGTCCTGCAATTGAAATAACTACATATGTTTGTAAAACACGAAGATAATCATCTATCAAATAATTTGATTAGTTTTATCAGAGAATATTTTTAATTCTTTACAAATCTCTAGATATAAGAGATATATATCTAGATATTATTAACCGTAAGGTACAGTACAAAAGTATTACTTTTAGTTTCAATTTAGTTGAGATTGAAAACCATAATTCATCTTAATGATATTTCCGAACCTCGTTAGATAAAGAATTAACCGCTTCCCAGCAGTGGGATGTTTATTTTCTTTACCTACCATTAATTACTTATCTTTGTACATACTTGATAACGGCTAACTTTTGACAAAGTGAAGTCATAGACAGTCGATTAAATGTTTCTTATTTTTATTTTCAACAACTGCTATAAAGAATAAAAAGTTATTTAAAACTATTTATTTATTTTAAATTAATTCATAGCGACACTTATATGTCTGTACAACTTGGGGCAACAATTGACCTTACCATTTCATTTATAAAAAAAATAATTTAAAAATCGATATAAATATTATCGATGTTGGTAAAAATGAATTAGTTGCTTATCGCTGGGAAGTATTTTCCAACCTTATATCGGTCATATCGTAACTAAACTAACGATAATAATGTATATCTATAAACGTATAGCAGCCGAGATGGACGAGTAAGTAAATTACGTGGATTTCGACCAATGAAGTGAACCGCGATAGCACTACTGAGTTATCAAGTGCTTAATTTTTGTATATATTTGTATTTTATATATATTTGTATAATAAATAATATAAAATTCACTGGTGGTAGAGCTTTGTGCAAGCTAGTCTGGATAGGTACCACCCACTCATCAGATATTCTACCGCAAAACAGCAGTACTTGGTATTGTTGTGTTCCGGTTTGAAGGGTGAGTGAGCCAGTGTAATTACAGGCAGAAGGGACATAACATCTTAGTTCCCAAGGTTGATAGCGCATTGGTGATGTAAGCGATGGTTAACATTTCTTACATGCCAATGTCTATGGGCGTTGGTGACCACTTACCATCAGATTGCCCATATGCTCGTCCGCCTTTCTATTTTACAAAAAATATAAAAGAAAATAAGACGGCCGACAGGCAACCTGATTAGTGATAACCACCATGCTTTACATCGCCAACACGCCACCAACCTTGGAAACTTAAGTTGTGATATTTTTGATTATAATTATAACTCATACAATGTATGATGTGCATTTTGCACATGTAACCACAATAGAGCAGCAGGTAGACTAAGATTCAAACCTCTTTAAGAGTAGAGAAGTCTTTGGCCCAACAGTTGAACAATTACTTGTTATTGCTTTACAACCGTAATACAGCCTACGATATCATAATTGTACAGTACAGTAACAGCCTGTTAATATCCCACTGCTGGGCTAAGGCCTCCTCTTCCTTTTTGAGCAGAAGGTTTAGAGCTTATTCCACCACGCTGCGCCAATGCGGGTTGGTAGAATACACATGTGAAATAAATTCAATGGAATTAGACACTTGCAGGTTTCCTCACGATGTTTTCGTTCACCGTCAAGCACGAGATTAATTATAATCACAAATTAAGCACATGAAAATTCAGTGGTGCTTGCCCGGGTTTGAACCCACGATCAACGGTTAAGATTCACGCGTTCTAACCACTAGACCATCTCGGCTTTTTTATTTACTTGATAAGTGTGAATTGCAAGAAGCGTCAACAGCGTAATGGTTTTCGGGCCGCCTAACAATGTAAAAATCGCAGATTCGATCCTGACCATTGTCGTTTCCTCTCCGCCGGGTAAATAGGAATATTAGTAACTCCTTAAAAATAATTTAAATCCATTGCCATTGTATTATTTTTAAAATAAAAACACCCAAAACGAAAAATAATACGCAATGGGATCTTTTGCTAATGCTAAACTCATACTTAAAACTAAAACTGTTCTTCAGCCAAATTTAAAGATTGCCGCATTTCCCCGTAATGGAAATCCCCTCTCTCTAAGGCGATGGTCGATCTCCCTGATGAACGCAAAGGCATCCAACTCGCAACATCCCGATATCTCGCTTGTGGCGCAAACAAATAATTTTCACCCAAGGGGCAATATTTCTCCCACTTTCTCGAAGCCGCACTCTCCCCAGCCGTGTTGTGTGAGCGATTGATTGTGTGATGAGAGGCCGCGAATGTATTGACACAAAATCCTATTATAGGATAATTTCTCTTTCTTAAATTCTTGGTTAAGGTCGTATGTACTTGTAACTGATTTATGTACTTGATAATAAGGGAAATAAAACAAAAAATTTCGCAAAAATATATTTATTTTTAAATTTTATCTTAAGGCAAGTATTTGATTTTTATCAAAATAATTAACACGTAATTACGATATAAATGGCGTCTATCAGATAGATAAAAGTCGCAGGTTTATTGTGAATGACGTTATATTTATAATAAATTATAATTTCTATATTGATAATCTTCTAAATTTCTTACAATATAAAGAAAGAATTTTAGTTAAATTGTGATATCACTGAACACATCTAGTAATAATTCACAAAATATCATCGTTAAATTATTTGTAGTAGCAACACTATGCGTCACTATATTAGGGCGTCGCGCGTTTTGATTGGTCGATTCTTTGACAGTTATTTTAACTTACGAAGTTCGTATTGTCATAAATTTGTAACCTAAAATGTTATTATGGTCATATTTAACGGCCTGTTTGATTGTTTTGTATATTTGCTCCTAATTTAATAAAAAAATGTCCAATAACTTATCAATTCATTATTACTGAATGTTATAAATTAAAATTTAACTAAAATTAATTTATAAAATTGTATGAAACTAAGACGGCTTTGACATTGACCCATCGACAAATATAATAATTAATTAGTATATAAACACATGTATATATAATTATATGTGTTTAAATTTACAAATAAATTGTAATATTTGTTATATATTACTGTACAATATAAATTTCATTCAATTGCAAATGTAATTCTTACACATATCAATGGCAACATTTTTCTTTATATAAACCAGCTAAGAGTGAATTGTGACGTCAGCATGGTTTAAAAGAAATATAATTCATTGCATTGTTAATTGTTGTAGAATATATCGTTGTAATATATTGTTGTAATATATATCGTTTGTTATTTTCCTGTTTTATATCGGCTCAGTCATAATACCGAAACAAAAATTTAAGAATAACTTAAGTGTATGACATAGATTATATTTTGAGTATTTATAGCAAAATGTGTGTTTAGTAATTGTTTTTTTTTATAGTTTTAGAATTGTATTATAAAGACTAGCTTCAAATATATTAGTACAAAATATTAATTAAAATCAATCACTAATCGAGTCGGAATTATAATTGTAGTTTTTTAATTTTATTCAAATTCAATTAAAATATAAATGTCACCATCCTAGGCCGGCCGACTAATCTTTGGACACTACTGACTATACTTACAACAACGTAAATGTATTTACATATATATATATTATACAGCTTTAAGAGCTTAGGTGACTTCGAAGGGATCCGAGAACCCGTGGTAGGGGTAGATGCCACCGAGGATGTACTTGTAGTTGCCGTAGTGGTGCAGTCGATACGTACCGGGGGGAGTTCCCGCGGGGATTTCCCATTCAATATCAACGTAACTCGTGCCTAGAATCTTCGAGTTTCGGCGCCAGGTGAATCTGTATTATATCAAAATAAATAACAAAACATTTTTTTTATATCATGGGAAGTGGTCACCATCGCCTAGACATTGGCCCCGTAAGAAATACTAATCATCCCCTCCATCGCCAATGCGTCACCGACCTTGCGAACTAAGGTGTCACGTCCCGTGTGCCTGGAGCTACCCCGGCTCTCTCGCCTTTTCGAACGAAACGCAACCATACTAATCATTACTGGCAGTAATATCCGTTGCGTTGGAGCAATTGCAGGCTCAGTAGTAAATATACATTACAAAGTCAATACAAATCGGTAAACATAATCACTTATGTCGAATATCATAAGGCCGGCCCCACCTGGTGTCCCAGTCGGCGTCCCCGG
The DNA here is from genome assembly GCF_905147045.1 of Nymphalis io. Taxonomy (NCBI): domain Eukaryota; kingdom Metazoa; phylum Arthropoda; class Insecta; order Lepidoptera; family Nymphalidae; genus Nymphalis; species Nymphalis io. Next base: position 12,538,510 of record NC_065897.1, on the reverse strand, counting down.
CCACGACGCGCCAGGCGTCGTCGGCGGGCGCGGCCTGCCGCTCGACGGCCGCGAACCCGCGCCCGCGCCGCGCGCTGTTCCGCGGGTGCCCCGACACCTGCCGCGACACCGTTATAATGTGGGGACGTAAGCTCCGCTCCTGTTTCTCTTCAAAAGGTCCAGGTATGTGGCACACGTGGCCAGCATAGTACATAGACTAGAACCAAAGTCGGCTCACAAAGGTAGCTGTGACGACGTCGTTGTAGCTGTAGTACTTCTGCGGCTGCTTGACGCAGTCCCCGAACTCGTGCCCCCAGGGGGCGGAGTCCCACAGCACGGGCGGGACCAGAGTTATGAGTTGATCGCTGAAGTCCGGTGGCGAGGGACCGGGTTCTAGTGTCGTCCCCTATTAGACATTAATTACATTTACGTCTTCATTCTTATATAATTAATAAACGATACTTTAAACTGATTTATAAATACATTTGTATAATTATCAAAACACACTTATTATGAAAATATTTACTTCAAGGATCCTCATTTTGTTTACTAAAATATTCAGTTCAAAGTAAAAAACCGGATTTAGTTTAAACGTGATAGTGACAGCGGACAGGTCAAAGACTATCGTTAAACCCAATCGACCCATTACAATCAATCATGAACCTTAAGACAATATCATACGTTGCATTTTTTAATTTCGTAAATCGAATTAAATGTGGATTCCATTTGTTGCTTTCACCTTTAGAAGAAAACTGGGTTAAATGCAGATTAGTGGGCATTGTTCGGCTCAGTACAACAAAATAATATAATTTAAGAAACGTATTATTATTATATGAGATATATAATTATTAGACATACAAAAATAATAACGTCCTCCAGACCGATTTCGGCCACAGCGTCCAATCTCAAGAGAGATTAGCCAACTGCGCAGGAGATATTATAGAGCACAAGTGTGTGCGCAAACACAGGTGCACTCTCTGTTCCTAACTCTCATAATCCGATGGGACGGTAATCCGACACGACCGGAAGGAGTTCAGGCGCAGGACCAACGTCTTTACGTGCTTTCCGAGGCACGGGAGTGTATACACTTCCAACTTCCAGACCCGAGGCTGCTACTGAGAATTTTCTCACAGAAACACCCAATAACTTTTTATTGGCCCTACCAGGGAATTGAACCCAGGACCTCAGGGTCAGCGGCCTTATACCTAAACACTAGACTAACGAGGCAGGCAATTATTATTATTAGACATATAAACTACTAGCTTCATTCGATGTTATATATGTATTATATGATATTTGTCATATTATTATTTACAGATAAATCGGATGCCAGACGTGACTACCTTTGTAATAAATAAACCAGTTTCCGTTGCCTCGAATTCTCGCCTAAGTAGCGTTAGAAGTGGAATTTGTCCTATCTTTCATTGTTCTTTAAATAACTCGAAAACATTCGTAGCAGATAATCTTCATATTGTTGTCGAATTTTTAACTTTACCAAAATAAAATGTGGATCGGAATTGTAAACGACGTAACTTATACTTCTACGAATGTCAAAGTTCATTCTTACTAGCAAAGAGTTACGGTTGAATTTCGGCCAATGGGCGACCACTAGAGTATATGAGTCGTCAGAGCGTGTACCTGCGCGAGCGCGGCGGCGAGGTGGCGGTACTTGTGCAGGTAGATGTCCAGCGTGTGCGGCCCGAAGATGGTGGACGCCGCCTCGTAGCGCTGCGCCTGCGCACAGACACCACGTGGTCATCACACATCCGAATTGATTATTCCCTGATACAAAACCCTCGACAAATTATTGATGGTATGAGTAATAAAATGAAAGCCTGCAAATATTCCACTACTGGACAAAAGCCTCTTCCCGTCTGAAAGATTTCGTTTGAAGTTTAGTCCACCACGCGGTCCATTGCGGCTGGTGAATACGATTGTGGCTGTATTTCATTCGAGACATTCATTTCATCACGATATATTTTCTTAAGTTTTGCACCAAATGGAAAGTTAGTCCTTGTTCGATTCGTATTCAAAATATTTGTTTAATATTGTTCCATCTACTAATTATCTCTTTAAATTAATATTCCTAATCCAAAATTAGACATAAAAATATTTCCAATCTTGGTACAATTTGGGTGCAAATATCTACTGTACCTGGTATTCCTCGGGTGTGGTAATATAGTCGGAGTAGACGTTAGACAGACCCGCCAGCACCACTCTCGTGGCCCCCGAGGCCTTCGCCACGACTTGCCTGAGCCGCCTACCGGACATCGTCGTGAACTCCCCGGGAACCGCCGCCACGAAGAGTCCCCCGACACGGAATACCGAACACGATACTATTTGCGGTTGCCACTCATATGGGAACTTCGCCTGCAATTTGAGGACAAGGTTAAAGTTAACAAGAACGATTAGTTCACAGGAACTGAATATTCAACGAATGAAGTAAAATAGCCGAGATGGCCCAGTGGTAAGAACGCGTGAATCTTAACCGATGATCGTGGGTTCAAACCCGGGCAAGCACCACTGAATTTTCATGTGCTTAATTTGTGATTATAATTCATCTCGTGCTTTACGGTGAAGGAAAACATCGTGAGGAAACCTGCATGTGTCTAATTTCACTGAAATTCTGCCACATGTGAATTCTACCAACCCGTATTGGAGCAGCGTGGTGGAATAAGCTCCAAACCTTCTCCTCAAAAAAAAAAAAGAGGAGAGGAGGCCTTTAGCCCAGCAGTGGGACATTCACAGGCTGTTACGGAAGTAAAATAAAGATTACTCAAGTGGACTACCGCAAGCTCCGTCGAATCGGCATTAGATTACAAGATATACCAACTTTAAATCGAATAAAGAAAGTCAATAGTATTTTTTATAAGCATATGGTGCGTGGCGGCGCTCACCCGGCCCGTGGCCAGCAGGATGGGCTTGGGGCGGTGGCAGCGCACGTCGGCCGCGGTCGGCGCGGCGATGAAGTCCCGCACGGCGTTCCACAGCGGGTTGGAGCTCGTGGTGCCCTGCGCGAAGTCGAAGGCGCCCGGCCCGTCCGTCGTGCCGGCCGCGAAGCTGTAGCCCATGGCCGGCGCGCAGCCGCGCACGCGCGCGCTCTGCGCGCCGGCGGCACTTTGTTTATATTGAGAGCCGACGGTCTACGTCCAATTTATTGGTTTAGTCTTCGGAGCCTAAGTTACATATCACGCGAATAAGCCATCACGCCGTGGAAGTGACTACGATGAGCAACGCTAAAGTAATACGATCAGTCAAAAATCCAATTTTCCCGAGTGACCATAATCTACTCGCCAAACCATTGATATATGAACCCCATTGGCGCCTAGCACACAGATCCTCACTATTGGCACATCATCACTGTGGAGTAAGACATAGAAATTTTGTATTGTCCATAATCTCTAAGACTTTCCCAGTTTTCACACGTGTATTTGAATAAAATTACTAATTTGATATAGTAGTTTATATATTGAACACTAAGTTATTAACACTAAACCAATGTCGTGAGAGAGCATTATTTACATCATCAGCTTACCCCAATATTTTATTTCAAAAAACAAATAATATATCTATATAAATTTTTGGCATCCATAATATAAAACTGGTCATTTATATACATAAAGGAGGAAGAGAAATGGTCCAAAAGATGAAACTAACAGTCAGTGCAAATATAGACAAGAAAAATAATTTAAATACTCGTATTATATTATATAAACTGCATCGTTAATCTAGTGGCTTGTTGTAAGACCGCCGACCCGGAGTCCTGGGTTCAATTCCCAGGTCGGGCCAATAAAAAGTTATTGGTTTTTTATATCAGAAAATTCTCAGTAGCAGCCCGGAGTCTGGAAAATGGAAGTGTGTACACTCTCATGCCTCGGAACGAACGTAAAGCCGTTGGTCCTGCGCCTGAACTCTTTCCGGTCGTGTCGGATTGCCGTCCCATCGGATTATGAGAGTTAGGGAATAGAGAGAGCACCTGTGTTTGCGCACACACTTGTGCACTATAATATGTCCTGCATAGTTGGCTAATCTCTCTTGAGATTGGCCGCGGTGACCTAAATCGGTCTGGTGGACATTATTATTATATGTTTTATAATTTTTCCTTAGATAAATAACCAAAAAACGTTAGAATCGTTTGTATAAGTATTATTAGCAGAAATCGAGAGTTATATTCATCTGCAATTCGAGTTATTCAGAATGTTCCCAACGAATACATTTTTCATCAGAACAGCAGCGATTTTTTTCTGTAAAATAACTTGCTTAACAAAATGCTACTTGCTAGAAACTTGCACATCCTCAAACAAAAATTATGTGACATACTTTAGAAAATACAACATTGTATGTCTTGAAAATATTATATTATGTAATGTATTGTGTTTTAAGAAATAAAATTAACCAATGTCTAGCGCTAATTACTTACGGTGTTAAAAGTTTGTGCGACTGGGTCGTACGGAGGTACTTCTTGTGTCGGCATTTCGACGAACTGATGGATGATCCCGAGAGGACCCGTCAGATCTTCCCCTTTCTGATTGAGGACTTTCTGAAAACGTTAGCGTATGAAATACCAGGAAAAGTAATTTAATTTATTTGTTTTATCGACTCGATAATAAGCGAGATGATAACGCGTGAATCTTAACCGATGATCGTGGGTTCAAATCCGCGCAAGCACCACTGTATTTTCATGTGCTTAATTTGTGTTTATAATTCGTCTCGTGTTTGATGATGAAAGAAAACATCGTGAAGAAACCTGCATGTGTCTAATTTCATTGAAATTCTGCCACATGTGTATGCTACCAACCCGCATTGGAGCAGCATGGTGGAATAAGCTCCAAACCTCCTCAATAGGGAGAGGATGCCTTAGCCCAGAAGTGGGACATTTACAGGCTGTTACTGTACTGTACTGTACTAACTCGATAATTTAGTGGCTAGAGATAGCTTATAAAACTGAAGATCCAGATCCTGATAAAATCCTGTTGGAGGGGTCAATCAAAAAATTATTGTCTTTTTTTGTCAAGTAATTGGTATTCCAGAATGCTCTTAAATCCTGCTCTCGGACCAGCCTTTGAGCTCTCACCAGCCGTATCTGATTGCTCTCCCATCAGAAAATGGTAAAGTGTAAAATTGTATTTGCAATATAATATATCTTTCGCAGTCGGCTAATCTCCCTTTAGAGCCAGCGGAATCGAAATCGGCAATATATATAATAAAAATATATAACAACTATAATATCTTATAAATTTCTAAAATTAAACGTAAATAATACGCCATTTTTTTTTTATATAGAATAGGAAGGTGGACGAGCATATGGGCCACCTGATGGTAAGTGGTCACCAAACGCCCTTAGACATTGGCAATGTAAGAAATGTCAACCTTCGCTTACATAGCCAATGCGCCACCAACCTTGGGAACTAAGATTTTATGTCCCTTGTGCCTGTAATTACACTGGCTCACTCACCCTTCCAACCGGAACACAACAATATCAAGTACTGCTGTTTTGCGGTACAATATCTGATGAGTGGGTGGTACCTACCCAGACGAGCTTGCACAAAGCCTACCACCAGTAAATAAATTTAATGTCTGATATCTTACCATTGCTGTGTCGAACATTTTAGTAGCGATAATCTTAGTGCTCTCAAACATGTCCCTCCCGGGGCCTGAAGCGAAGCACCTTTCTTTGGGCAAATCGCACAGCAGCGACTCCTGATCGCAAACTTTTCCGGAAAACTCACAGCGAGGGCCCCTTGTATTGGGAGAAACATCCCCAAGATTGGTCGATGCGAAGGCACAAACTATTCGACCCTGGAAATTTCAAGTAATAAAATTGACATCATCTATAATTTGTTAGTGGTTCTGGATTTCTATAAAAGATTCTTCGACATAAAAAATTCTGGTATTCGATATTTGAGTGTCATATTTATATATATAATACGCGTCAAAAAATATTCTCTATTTATATTTAAGCTTAAATTAACTTAGTTTATGATGCATCTATAATTTTCGGATGAAACAACGAACATCTAATCAACAACAACAAATTAGGAGATTATTGTTACCTTCCCTGGCAGAGTATCGTTTCCATTAAGCGCTTTCTCCATAAGGATGGACGCGTAACCAACATTATCTGATGAGATGAGCCGGTTTGTGTTGTTCATGCTGGTGGGATGAACAGCGAACCAGTTGATCACCCCTATTACCTTCTTCGAAGGGGTGACGAACCGTACTTGAGCAAGGGTTTTGTCAACGTCGTATTTGTACCTTAAGCAATATTTTTTTTCTGGATTAGTTGATTGCTAGAATCATCGACTATATATATTGAATCGGGAACTTGTGCGAACTCGTCTGGTTAGGTACCCACCCATCAGATATTTTACTGCCAAACAGCAATATTTAGTTGCACCAGTATAAAGGGTGAGCGACTCAGTGTAACCACAGGCACAAGGGACATAACATCTTAGTTTCCAAGGTTGCTGGCGCGGTGGTGATCACCAAGTGACCAGGCGAAGTAATGGAGAAAATCAAAATTGGTAAAAAGTAAGTTTTTAATAAGTAATTGTTTAAAAGAAAGGTATCGAAACAATAGATTAATATTTTTTTACAAACTTGGCTCTTTCTTCAGCTGGGTTCCGTAGATAGGACGTCGGCGACCTGTTTATATTCGCGTCCAGTAACTCCGCCTCGCCATATTCCATGCGGGCGGGTGTGAGATTGTTGTGTGCTATTATTATACTCTGGAAAAAGACCAATATTATTAAGATCAAAAACTTGTAACGTATTATCAATGAATCTTCAGTTAATCAGTTGTTTGGAATTTAAAACCCTGTTGTAAGATTAGCTGCACGTACGAGTTAACAAATGGAGCAATAAAGTCAAAAAACTAGTAATCTTGATATATTATTAACATTTATCTCGGAAGCTAAAATTTTATTACTATTTTAAAACTTATTTAAATTCAAATGTTTAATTTATTTATTGTTAATTATATAATTAAATCTTATATTCAATAAATCGTTAAAAAAATCATTTGGAAAATTATTTTTATTGTTTGGGATTACCCAGGAACCCAGGAACCAAACGGGAAATGGGTATATTTCCCGTTTGGTTCCTTTTAAATTTGCAGACCACCGCCCCTGAAAAATAGGATGAAAATAGAGAATCAATGTTTTTGTATGGGCTCGAGGTTAATTTTAAGTCGATTTTGTTTTTCAACAGATTATTACCGAGAAATATTTTTGTGTGTTTGTTTCCGCTTAGAATCTAAAATTCTACATCATGACCACTTACTTTAGTTATACCTGTTATGTAGGCAACAAATGTCTCCTTGACGAAGCCCAGTATGGGCAAGTCAAAGAGGAAGTCGAGAAGGAAGCCGCCAGGAGTGGAGTGTGTGTGAGTCCCGCTTAGAATCACGTTACCCTCGTTATAAAGATCTCCGTACCGTTTTTGTAATCGTTTCAGTACCTGAAATATTATTATCTTATTGATATAAGGTTTTTATTGCGATTTTACTTGGTGGTAGGCTTTGTGCAAGCTCGTCTGGATAGGTACCATCCAATCTTCAGATATTCTGCTGCCAATCAGCAATACTTAGTATTGTTGTGTTCCGGTTTGTAGGGTGAGTGAGCAAATGTAAAAACAACAACGGACATAACATCTTAGTTCCAAAGGTAGGTGGCGCTATTTACGATGTATGAGATGATTAATATTTCTTACAATACCAATGCCTATGGCCGGTAGGACCACTGAACACATTCATCCATCCATTTGCCTGTCCGCCTATTTATTATGTAAAAAAAACACATAAATTGATAAAGTTTTTAATTTGAAATGCAACTTCTTTGGACTTGGAATTTGTTTTCAAAGCGTTATATAACGTTTCTGACCGAAAGGAACGTTTTATTTCGTCATTTATTGTAAGATTCTTGTAGTATTGTATATTTACAATATAATTTACCAAACACTATACATATATTGATATCACTCTGATTCATATAAGTCTTGTTCTCATTGATATAACTCTTGTAAAAATCGCATTTAGTTGCGGATCGCATAAACCTATATACCAAGCAACCAAGCATTCCAACTTTCATTATGATAATTATATTATTATTAGTATATATACCTATAACTACTTGAACTACAAATACTTGAAGTCTTGTTAGTGGTGTCGGATTGCCATCCCATCGGATTACGAGAGAGAGGGAATAGAGCTCATCTGTGCTTGCATCACACTTGTGCACTTTATTATATACTGCGCAGTTGGCTGATCTCTCATGAGATTGGCTGGCGTGGGCAAAACGGTCAGGAGGACAATCAACAGCCAATCGTTGTCCACTGCTGAACATAGGCCTCTCCCAAGGTGCGCCAAAGCTCCCTGTCCTCCGCCTTCCGCATCCAGTTGGTGCCCGCCACCTTCTTAAGGTCGTCGGTCCACCTGGCTGGAGGGCACCCTACACTGCGCTTGCCGATTCGCGGTCTCCACTCTAGGACTCGTCTGCTCCAACGGCCATCGGTCCTACGACATACGTGACCAGCCCACTGCCACTTCAGCCTGCTAATTTTGCAAGCTATGTCGGTGACTCCGGTTCTTTTCCGGATAATCTCATTTCTGATTTTATCCTTCAAAGATACTCCGAGCATAGCTCGCTCCATAGCACGCTGAGCGACTTTGAATTTGTGGACTAGTCTCGCAGTTAGTGTCCACGTTTCGGCACCGTATGTCATGGCAGGTAAGACGCATTGGTTGAAGACTTTCGTCGTCAGGAGGACGTCATCATCAATTACATATATTCCATTGTACCTATTATTTCACTGGATAATATGTCATTGCTACCTGGATAAATGCAACGCCTATTAGTTCCGGGCGGATTTGCTCGCGTAAAACATTACTGTTCCGCTCCCATTGGTCACAGCGCGATCTTACATAGTATAAAACGACCCCTATTATATATACATGTGAAAGTGCTTTAACATTTAAACAACTCAATCTATCTACACGTTGTCAGAGGTACAGAAAAGGACAGAATACGGGCGAAGCCGCGGTCGTTACCTAGTTTAAATAAATTGCCTTCGCTACGTTACCTCTTTTCTAACAGCATTTCCCATCATGGCGGCGTCCACAGACACGAACACGATGCGAGTCGAGTTACTTTCGTCTTCAAGGACGAACGCCCGAGAGAACTGTCGTAAGTGTATGCCATGGCCTGATTGCTCCAAGTTGGCGTAACCCATCTGGAAATATATAGTCTAGTTACACAAAAACTACAATTATAAATTGACATTTCGAGGTATGCATATATTTTTAATGCACTAATTTATGTATGTAGTCTATGTATGTAGTAATAGTATAGTAACAGCCTGTTAATGTCCCACAGCTGGGCTAAGGCCTCCTCTCCCTTTTGAGGAGAAAGTTTGGAGGTTATTCCACCACGCTGCTCCAATGCGGGTTGATGGCATTATTAAATGTTAATTAATTTTATAAGGCATCAAGTACGTTATCCAGCTTTCGATATTGCAATATGTTAAGTAAACTCCGTAAACAGAGGCTTTATTTGCGGTTAAGTTAGCTTTTTCCATTCACTTAGAGAACCCCAATAACCAGTCTTTCCTTGCACAACTCAGCGAGTAAGATTTAAAATATTTCTCAAGATATTTAAACGTTTACATTATATTTTATACGTAAATGGCTATGATGTTACTTTCATTGCTAAATAGATACAAAGTGAACTGTACTCTGTGCGCGTTGTGTTTGTAACAAATGCTCTATGATTTGGTCGAATTATTATGGTAATATATTCAAAGACGTCAAGTCGGTAAACGGCGTTTTTTATTGTATTAGGTTGACGGACGGACAAATTCTTACTATCGAACGGCCAGGCAAACGCGATCAAAGCGCCATAGGTACACAGTGGAACTACCCCGCCTACGTACGAAGCGCTTTGAATCCACATTTATTATTCGCACTGCGAAACTGTGGAATGCTTTGCCAGAGTCCATATTTCCTGATAGGTATAACATTGGTGTCTTAAATCCAGGGTAAACGGGTTTCTTTTGGGCAGGCGCGCTACATCCTAGACCGTGACTATGCTTAAGATCAGGCAAGTCAACGGTCAAGCGCTTGCCATTAATGTGTAAAAAAAAACGGGCTACCTGATGGTAAGTAATTACCTCCGGCCCTAGACATTGGCGATGTAAGAAATAATTTCTTAATTCTAATAAATAATGTCTCTTGTGCCTGTAGTTGCACTGACTCATTTTCGCTTCAAGCCGGTACACATCAATATTGCTGTTCGACGGTTGAATATCTAATGAGTAGATGGTACTTATTCAGACGGGCTTGCGTACAGCCTTACAACCAAGGATTCCTTTTGAGGAAGTAGTATCTCTTCTTCATATAAGCTAGTATATGACATAGTTAGATATCCTTTATTAATTTATTCTAGATGATTTTAATTACATATTAAGAGGGGTTAGCATTAAATATTATGCAGTTTCGATTTAAAAATACGATGACAACTTCGGAAAAGGCAGATGCAGTTCATATATATCGTAGGTACTTTTTTCGACTTACATTTCATGTCAGTATGATATTTATTATTGTACGTGAATAATAATAAAGTATTTTAGACCAAGGACTTTTTATTGTTCAGTATTAGATTTATTTGTTAACGATTTATTAAAAAATTATTTAACTTCTGTAGTGCTTCAGGGATGTTCGCTGAATTAAAAATATACTGTTTTTACGCATTAATGCGAAAAAAGTGTGCATCATTGGTTCACAGGTTGCGGGCCGGCTCAAACAAAATTTTAATCATGGTAGATAACAGATTAGATTGTATATTTATAAACCGCTGTTGTAAAGTTTCAGCTGGACCAGTAAATTGTATAAGTAGTAGATGGTAGTGTTTATTTTATTTTTTTGTAATTCTGTATATGAGTCTTGTTACTTGAATGAATAAATTATTATTATTATTATCAATGCAATAAATATTAATGGATGTTGGTATATCCGTTTGCGATTAATAGACTTCGACACCGATAGCCATGAAAGCTGACATATATACATATATTTTTCATTATACGTTATATAGTCACGGGCGTGTATATTTTTGTTAAGATTTTTAATCTGTTCACATTGTTGTAACTCTCTAGCTGGCGCTGTAGAACAACAATTTCTATACCGTTTAACCGATCGCCGTAACAATTTGTATATACATATACACAGGAAAGACGTCTGCCAGGCTCTACATTAGGTTTGAATAAATAAAAATTGCCACTAAACATTTTTAACACGAAATATTGGACACAGATGTACTCGAAATAACGCCATCTCGGTCCACAGACAGCGGTATTGTAAACACATTCATCCTTGACACTTAAAACAGTGACACATAGTTAAATTAGAAGAATAATATTGCTAAACGAGTAATATTTACGCAAACCAGCTCACGGACCTACAACCGATTCACGGTCAAGTAAAATAAATTAAATTAGCAAACTTAATTAGCGATGGGGCTTTGTGCAAGCCCGTCTGGATAAACACCACCCACTCAAATCACATTTTTGTGTTTCGATTTCAAGAATATATGGGCCAGTATAGCTTCGAGCACAAAAGACATAACATTTTAGTTCTCAAGTTTAGTGGCGCATTGACGATGTAAGGTATGGTTAATATTTCTTACACGAATAGAGGCGAATAAGTTAGAAAGCTATATCCTGTGTGAAAATCAACAAGTATTAACTTAAAACTCTTATTATCTATGTAAATCTTGTACATTACAATGCACCTCATTTAGTAATACATTATTAACATGAGCTTTTACTATTTGAATTTGAGTTTGTTTGGTTTTGACAATTCTTACATAAAATACACCGACAATAACGTGTTTTATATTATTTTTTTTATGTAATTTTATATCATTTATAATATTTATTGGAACATATTGTTCGGTATCGTCTGTATCATTAAAAATAAACATGAAATTTTACCTAAACACTACATGTAACAAAAAAAACAAGTTTATATTAGTTTTTGTAGTTGTAGTAGTAAAAATCTCAGACAAGAAGCTGCATAATACGTAAGAATAAATAAATTGAACATTACGTTCTCGCTTACAAATGACAGTTGACGAACATTCTAGAACCACGTAATAAAGCTAACCTTCGAAACCGTTCAAACGTGAACAACAAATTCAATAAACGCAAAGAACAATCAATAAATCCCAAATAGTACTTATGAGTTTATAAATGATTTGACTGTTAATATTAGTTTTAATATTTCATAGCACATTTGCATGTATCCTCGCGATGTAGAATTCACCGCACGTTATAGATATAGCCAAATACTTGCTTAGATTTATATCCGCTTCAGTTATGATCACTTGACTGATTGACTCTTTTCGTTTTTACTTTACATCTAATTAAAGTTACTGTTGACAAAATTCTCCGTTGCTCTAAACCATTCTAAATAAAATCAAAAATAAAATAAACACTTAAATGATTTAATTGAATCGAGATGGACTTACTACTGGAGTAAGAACGCGTGAATCTTAACTGACGATCGTGGGTTCAAATCCGGGCAAGCACCACTGAATTTTCATGTGCTTAGTTTGTGATTATAATTCATCACGTGCTTTACGGTGAAGGAAAACATCGTGAGGAAACCTGCATGTGTCTAATTTCACTGAAATTCTGCCACAAGTGTATTCAACCAACCCGCATTGGAGCAACGTGGTGGAATAAGCTCCAAACCTTCACCTCAAAAAGGGAGAGGAGGCCTTTAGCCCAGCAGTGGGTCATCCACAGGCTGTTACGGATTACGAAAACATTTAATTAAACGTTTAGGAATGAAGATTATTGAGACCCTACAACTTAGTAATTATTTTTTCATTACTGTCAATTATAAATGATTCAATTTATCAATTATGCACAATTCAATTCATATGTATTATCGTATCAACGGT